>NW_028227256.1:25675430-27042930 GCF_978045245.1 Mus caroli
ACACTACTCCTTCCCACTGAAAACAGTATCCATTCAAACCAGAGAAAACAGGGGAATTCAAGTCTATTATGCTGTCTCTTAAAATGCAGGAACTCTTGAGGGAATACTTCAGTCCCAATAACTTACCTATTTTGGAATCTCAAAAGAGAATTCCTAAACAGAGGTTAATGGAACACCTCCTACCTCTCACTTTATGCAACACAAACACTTTACTCAGGTGACTCAGACCCTGCTTGGGACAACTTGCTATTATTTCTTGGAATTTCTTTCCTCTGTATTACTCACAAACTGACCATCAGCCTTTATTTGCCTTAAAGATTCAACTCATTGAGGATAAGCTACATAGACAGTCTGACTCTAGGAATAAAGAGACAGTCCTTTTCTGTTTAATTGATTGACCTTAACCCTCGATTTAAGATCTGGTCAAATTGTCTTCTAACCTGACTTCAATATGTACATGAATTATTTTTATAAGAACTCTGAAAAAGGAATTTCCAAGGGAACCAAGTCCCATTCTAATATTATAGTCAAAAGTGATATGTAAAAGGTCTATCAAGAAAATACTCAATTATGCCAAATTTATCCATTCCCTTAGCCTGATAAATAAGTGAGAACTTTTCTAAGGCCAGTGAATTTCTGGAGGATCAAGATTCCTGTCTTTTCTGTATTTTCAAATCAGACAATGTACTTTATCAACTTTCTTATGAGACTCAGAAATGATACCCAGATTTCCTGGTATGGAGCTGCTATTTTTCCTAGAAACTCAAATAGCCACTTTTTTCTGTCTGGGAACTACTAACTAACTCAACTCTGGCTTTCTCCTTCTGTGATTGAAAAAAAAAAATGGGGAGTGGGGAATCTCCTATTGTCCTGTGCATGACTTCTGGTTGTATCAACAGCTCAAGCAGCTGGATAACGTAGCAAAAGAAAAAAAAATGCTTGATTCTGTAACTATGTACTGGCCAGTATGCCTGAGTACAACTGTATAAGTAAAACTCCTGATCCCTAAAGTGCATAAATTAGAGCTTGCAAAGCCCCCTACCATATAGACACTCCATGATATCAAAGGAAAACTTAATATCAAGGGGAAATTATAGCTATCAGAAAATATAGGGATCACACATCCAGTTTCCTCTTGGAAGTTCCTGAAGAGACCCTTGGAGTCTGCAATCTCTTAATACTTCTGCTTACCATCATGATGAGGAAAGCCTTCAATATTCATAGTAAAAGGACTTTCTCAATCCCAATATTCATTCATGTGAGTTCATCTGTACAGATTAAGATTTGGAAGGCAGGACAAGCACTCCAGTATAAACCAGGTCCAACTGGCAGAGTCTAGATACTATTAAAGCCTTTGAATCTTAGTGAAAGGGAATACGTAAATATTTATACAGAATCCAAATATTTAGACAAATTCCAAATATGTATGCTTGATATTGTATACAGCCACCAGGAACAAAAAGTGTTTATCACTTTGAGCACAGTTTTCAAACATTTCAAGGGCACCTCAGACTAACTAAACATAGCCCTCCTTCCCCAAGTAATTAAAATGCTGCACTGCTGATAGCACCAGAATGAAGGGGACGTGATAGTCTTGGAAAACCACTTATGGGATGCTGATACCAATATGGTGACACTTAGGACAGAAGGAAAATTTTCCATCTTATGGAAAGACACCTATTCACAGGCTTATTCTACTCACTCTAAGATATAGAATGCCCAAGGACAGGCCTGCATCCTTGATCAGTGAAGATGGACACTCACATCTAAAGCCTACTTGTGGTTATCTCCTGTCCTTACTCTGTAACACTTTACGGTTACTTCATTAAATGTACCATCTGGGAAGGGGAAACTCTTCTACTTATGAAAGTGCCAAGAGGGCCAAAACGTGCAGAGAAGGAGGAAATAGAACCTGTTGAGATGGACATGGCCTTTGGGCTAGGGATAGGGCCACCCACCCATCTCAGAGTTTTAATCCAGAAATGTTCCTGTCCAAAGGAAGAAAAGGGACAAAAATGGAACAGAGACTGAAGGAATGGCCAAATGGGAACTGCCCCACCTGGGGATCCATCATGCCTGCAGACACCAAACTCAACACTGTTGCTGTTGTTAAGAGACACTTGCTGACAGGAACCTAGAGTGTTGGTTCCTTAGGAGGTCTGGCCAACAACTGACCAATACAGATGTATATGCTTGGATCCAACCAACAGACTGAGCTCTGGGAACCTGGTGGGGGAACAGGCAGAAGGCCTGGAGGAGCAGAGGAGGATTTCAACCCCACTGGAAGAACCACATAGGCTGGCACAATCACCCAGTTCTCCCAGAGTCTAGACCACAAACTAAGGAGTGTACCTGGAGGGATCCATGGCTTCATATACATATGTAGCAGAGGGTGGCCTTGCCTGACAGGAATAGAAGGGGAGGCCCTTGGTCTCTGGGAGATTTGATGCCCCAGAGCAGGGGGATGTTGGAGTGGTGGGCAGGAGTGGGTGGATGGATAGGGAGCACTCCCATACAGGCAAAGGGGGGGGGACAGATGTGGGATGGAGGATTGGTGGAGGGGTAAACAGGAAGTGGGATATCATTTGATATATACACGAATGGAGTGATTAATAAAAAAGAAAAGAAAAGAAAGTGCTAAGAGGGAAAGAAATATCAAAGATCATATATAACTCACTGGTTTAGGGATGTGAAATCTATTAATAGAGGGCCTCTGTAACAATCACCTGCCTCACATTGGCAGATAAGAACAGAAACTAAAAATCCAGGAGAAGATTTGCAAATATATTTACATAACTGGAAGAAGTAAAACCATTTACTATTAGTATGGATAGATATTCTGACTAATAGTGTTGAAAATTTTCTGTGCAAAGCAGAAAAGGCACTGGGAGTAATTAAAGGCCCATTAAATGAATCTGATCCGGGTTCTGAAAAATGAAGAGCATACAGAATAACAATGGTCTGGCCAGACAAACTGAAGTCCCACAGACAGACTCTGGAAATAACAATTTAACCTCCCTGGTGCCTGACATGTTTTCTGGAAAGACAGAGAAGATAAATGTCATAACTAAAAGATATCTCACTATGTTGATAAAGGAATTCAACCCCCTTCCAATAAATTCACTTCCTTTATTTAGCTTTGGTGCATTTAAGGAGTTTACAGGGGCCACTGGGACTGACTTCTTTGGGGCTCTGCGTGGTAGACCTTTTCCTTTTGAGTGATCTGATTATGACACCAGAATTACTCTTGTAGTATATCATCTGGGTAGGTTTCAACAGGTTCTCTGAACCCGCCTTATGCAAGTGCTTAACTTCCATTTAATTCCATCTCTTGTAACCAGGCGAAACTTTCAGTGGTTGAATGGGGACACCAACACAGCCACAGTACTTTATACCAACAATTTGTCCCCCACACATGGTGTGCAGGGGTAAAATAGAGTGCAGAATGACAGGCCTAGCTTGAGACCCATGCCATGAGAGAGAGGCCATCCCTGATCCTATTGATAATATTCTGCTATAGTTGCAGACATGAAAGCTTATCATAAAAGTCATCAGAGGGTTTCACTAGCACCTATTGAAAGCTGATGCAAAGACTTACAGCCAAACATTGAATAAAACTTGGAAAATATGTGGAGGAGGCAGGGAGGATTGAGGGAGCCAGAGGAGTCAAAGACACCACAAGAAAACTTACAAACTCAACTAACCTACACCCACAGGGGCTCCAAAAGTCTGAACTGCCAAATAGAAGTATGAATGGGAAGGACCTGGCCCTCTGCACATATATTTCAGTTATGTAACTGGGTCTTCATGCAAGACTCCTAATAGCAGGAACAGGGCTGTCTCTGTATAATGTCTACATTTCGATCTCTTTCCCTTAACTGCCTGCTTTAGTCTCAATAAAAGAAGATGATCATAGACTTACTGCAACTTGATATGACAGGGCTGGTTGATATTCATAGGAGGCCTGCCCTTTTCTTAGAAAAAAAGGAGGAATGGATGGAAAGGGGAGAGGAAGAGATATGGAAGGACTGAGAGGAGAGGATGGAGGGAAAGCTGTTATGGGATATAAAGAAAATAAATAATTCAATCAACAAAATGTTTTTCTGTAGACAGCAAGTAATATCCATAACAAACAAAGGATTCTTTGGTTGCTTATTTTCTTTTCATTTTACTTAATTCTCTGGTAATGGAAGGCAACATTTTTTTTTAAGTAAGTCATGTTTTTGTATATTTGTGTATCTGAAACGTGATAACAACATTGAAAAAATTTTTTAAAATGATATTTTGATTTTACTATTGCTGTGAAGTCTTCAAAATTTCCATGCAGATATGTTTTATGGTAGAAAAGAATATTTCTGTGAAATCACATTTACACAATGCAGTTTACCTTTCTCTAAGGAGTTTCTTGTTTAATGAAGCAGCTTCCTGTGTGTCCCTGGAAAGATTGCTGGAGAACATTTTGCTTGAAGCTGTGAAGCTATCTTCTGCCCCATTCTTCCCTCTTGAAGCATGTTGGGAGAGTGTAACCTTTCCTTGTTTCATTTCGATGTGTAAATAAGTGTTTTACACAATTGTACCTATTCCACAGCAGATATCTCTGTCCTAGACTTTTCTGGCACTTCTATTGCTTCTTAAGGGAATATCATCAACTTATTTTGAATCAAATTGCAAAGCCATTTCCTAGTGTCAAGTGAGGCACCCTCCTGTTCACACAGAGGAGCATTTTCTAAAAGCCTATTTGCTTTTCTGAGACCATCTATTCTAGTGCTTTTGCTGAAGTTTCTTAAAATGACAGATTCATGGACCATTTCTGCATATATTTTCAATGTGGTCAGGTTTCCATTAAGGATCTCCTCCTTCAGTTTTGTCACAGTAATCTAATAGTTTTGATGGATTATAATTACATTAACTTATCAATAAAAATAGGTTACTAGATCTGTTAGTCCTATCCTTTAAACTAACTCACTATCAAATTGTGATTCTCCAAGGATAGTCTGAATGAAAGTGGTTGCATGTATTAAAATGGTAGAAATTGAATAATAATTCTAATTATGTAAGTTTTATGTTACAAGTTACCACAAAATTTGTAGCTTAAAGTATAAAAATATATAACTTTATAGGTGTGGAATGTCATGTTCCAAAAAAAACAAAAACAAAAACAAAACCAAACAAAAACAAAAACAAAAACCCCGAATTCATGGGAAGAGCACTATTTAGATAAGTTCTTGGGGAATCTGCTTTTCACATTTCTTGCTGTGATGACCACCCATACCCATTGATTATGGTAAAGTCCCAGAAATGGCAACTTCTGATACTTGCTTAATGGCATTCTGTTTTTCAACAGTGATCTTCATGGATTCTCCTTAAATAAACGGTCACAAGATTAAGTCTACAAGTAATAGCTCAGAAAATTTCTCCATATAAAAACCTTTATTTTAGCTGTATTCTCAAATTCCTCTTGCCCTGTAAATAGCATAGGAATACCACAGGGTGTGGGCTTTGGGAGTAGCCATTATTATTACCTCTACAATTCAGGAGAATATTGATAAATATGATGCAAATATCTGAGTGACAAATGCATGGTGAAATCAGAAGTTCCATGGAGAAATAAATACTGCAATTGTATATTGAAAATATAAGTATACAAGTCATAATTGAACTTATAGGATTGACTGTGAGATCATAATAGCATAATAAATAAGAATATCTTTGTTGTACCACATAGACCTGGGATTTGATTCCTGGCTTCGTCACTAGTTATTTGTATTATTTTTGCTAGAATTATTTGTATCTATCTCAAAAGAAACACAACAATGCCCTTACTTGATGATGTCTTAGATATTAGCCCAAAAGCTTGGAATACCAAAGATACAATTCACAGAACACATGAAGCTCAAGAAAAAGGAAGACCAAAATGTGGGTGCTTTGGTTTTTCTTAGAAGGGAGAAAAAGATACTCACTGGATCAAATGGAGGAAAAGTGTGGAACAGAAACTAAAGGAAAAGCCATACAGAAGCTACTCCACCTGGAGATCCATCCCATATATATAGTCACCAAACCCAGATAATATTGTGGATGCCAGGAAGTGCTTGCTGACAGGAGTCTGATATAGCTGCCTCCTAAGAGGCTCTGCCAGAGCCTGACAAATACAGAGGTGGATGCTCACAGCCAACCACTTGACTGAGTGTGCGGTCCCCAATGGAGGAATTAGAGGACTGAAGGAGCTGAAGGGGTTTGTAACCCCATGGGAAGAACAACAATATGAACCAACCATACCCCCCGCCAGAGCTCCCAGGGATTAAACCACCAACCAAAGCGTACAGATGAAGAAACCCATGGATGGCCTTGTTGGACATCAGTCGGAGAAGAGGCCCTTTGTAGTGTGAAGGCTGGATGCTCCAATGTGGGAGAATGAGAGGGTGGGGAGTTAGGAGTGGATGTGTGGTGGAGGAACATCCTCATAAAAGGATGGAGAGGGGGATAGAATAGGGGGCTTCTGCGGGGGAGGGAAAACCGGGAAAGGGGATAACATTTGAAATGTTAATTAAGAAAATATCCAATAAAAATATAAAAAAAGAACATAATAAAAAATGTAAGTGCTCAATAAATATTTATAACAGAAATCATGACTAAACAAATGGGCTAGAACTGGTGAACTCCAAAACAGGGTAATGGACTTTTGGAATCCATAAGAAAGAATAAGAAGAAAGTCAGAAAATAGGATGGCTGAAAACGGAATATTTCAAGACTGTCATTGTAGATTTCAGATCTCCTTATTTTTTTTTCAATTGCTTATTTAATAATCCTTTTAAAGATTGGTTTCAGTACAAACTTAGTGACAAAACTTGATAGTACTAGGTTTGAGGAAGCAGAAGAGGAAGGAATGTAAAAAAAACAACAGAATATTCTACATGCGGGTTTTAATTTTAAGCAAAGGAATGAAGTAGCTACAAATGATAATGATCTCTGACCCTTCATAATAGGGCACTTGTTGGAGAATATGTTAGCAGCCCTGGAAACTGTCTAGTAGGATAAAGAAAAGAATTTAATGTTGCAAGAAAACTGAATATTGTGAAGGGTTGTGTCTGAGGTACCATGTGACTCCCTATGTGAGCAGAATGCTGGGCATTGGTCTATCTCAGGGTTTGTCACAGGCAAGATAAATGTGGCCTAGAAGACAGACTTAAGCAGAGAGCATGTGAAAATCCTTCCCATAATGTTCTTCATTTTTCAAAACAATATTAAAATGTCTAGATCTTTCCAGACACTATGGAAAAAATTGGTTTTGGTGACATAGAATTTTCGGTTTTCTGTGGGACTATGTTTCGTCTTATCTTGAAGAATTTCTGTACACTTAATCTTTCTCACATTTAAGACTTTTCTTTGGCACTTTTCCTGTTAAAGCCATTTTTATTAGTGACACATAATTAATCACTTATATACTGTGTCTTTTCTTGGTCTCCTCCTTTCCCTTCATCTTGTTACACAGATATCTGATTGTAACCTAATGTCTACTTCCATTCCCAATGAAACCAGTTTTCAATTGTATGAATTGTCATCCAGTCACAAACTCTATTGTCCAGCGTTTAGCTTCTGTAGTTTTGGGAATACTATACTGAGCTTGGCAGTCTTCATGTCAACTTCAAGTTAATGTTTTCTTTATTCTTTGATCATCATTCACAAAGTTTCCTTCTCCTCTCTCTAAGCATCTGTTCTCAACATCCTTTGTGGAGATCAAGTGTGTCTTTTCTTGTGTCCTTCTATGTTTGATCCTGTCTAATGCTTTTCTCTTCCTGCAAAGTTATTGTGACAGTCCAGTCTGTGGACCTTATTTAATCTCTGAAAGGATTTTAAATATACATCCAGTCTTAACTTTTTTCTTGATTTCAGACATATGTGTACTAATGTCTCCTGCAAAAAGAAGAAAAGCTGAGATTCAAACACCTTTTGAATTTCTGCTCATAGAACTTATACTGCACTATATTTTTATTATAACTAGTTCTAAATCACAAACTAAAGATTCACATTGATGATATTTAACATCCTTTACATAGTACTTCCATCATAATTTATTCTGACAAATACTTTCTATTTCTTACATTGTGTTTGGTCGATTCTCTAATGCTATTTCCAGTAATGCTGTTTAGACTTATATTCACAACAAAACAATTTTTATTTAATCATTCTACATATAATTGAATATTTTCCTCACAAAAGAAATTAATTTCATCCTTTTTCCCTCTAGGGAGGGAATAGCCCTAATACCCATAACTAATATTTTCAAATTCAAACTCCAAGTGATATGATTAGAAAACAGGGACCTTTAGGAGTAAATTAAGTCATTATAGTAAACTACTGGTAATAAGATTCATATACTATATGATATCTCTCTTCTGAGAGAGAGAAAGAGAGAGAGAGAGAGAGAGAGAGAGAGAGAGAGAGAGAGAGAGAGAGAGAGAGAGAGAGAGAGAGAGAAAGTTCCACTGTTCCCTTCCTTGCTCTTTCCATTCCTTGCTCCTACCAATGATAAAACACTGCAGTAGAGTGATTACAAGTTGAGCCAGGAGACAAATCTTCTGGTGGTATACATTTTAAGAGAAACTTTGGATGACTCCAAGAAAGCCATGCTGGAATGTCTTCACCCAGCCTGGATGATGACTTCCCAATACCAAAATATACTAGCACTAGGAAATGTTTAAAATTCAATTGTATCTCCTTATATTACATTTTTCTTGGTGAGACCCTCTTCTCTTTCTTTATCTTGCCAACATCATTATTTACTATTTCATTTAAATAGTATCTTCTTCTGAATTCTTTCCTACAAACTCAGATTATTCTACATGTATTGTCATTTTCCCAGGGGCATTTGCATTTATGTAACTCATTCCTCAACTAATAATTATGGCCATACCCTATCCTAGTCACACTTCAGTGTATGGCATAGTTATTAGCATATTGTATGCAGTAAAAATTATTCTGAATCTGTTGTCTCTGGATTTTTTTAGGACCTGGGTGTTTGTAGAGTTATGCCCTATATGGAATCATCAGTGATGCTATTTCTATTTATTGTAATACTTGTGTCTCCAGTTCAAAAAAAGGCTTCTTTTAAATAAAGATGCTTTCACTCAGCCTTCATATTAAATAATAATGTTTACAATAATAACAATGATGGCTAACACAAACAAGTATTAATATCATAATATTTTGACATATATTTACATTAGTGTAGGCTTGTCCCAGAGAGTGGCACTATTAGGAGGTGTGGCCTTCGGGCCTAGCAAACACAGAAGTGGATGCTCACAGTCAGCTATTGGATGGATCACAGGGCTCCCAATGGAGGAGCTGGAGGAAGTACCCAGGGAGCTGGGGGAATCTGCAACCCTATAGGTGAAACAACAATATGAACTAACCAGTAACCACCCCCTCCCCCCAGAGCTCGTGTCTCTAGCTGCATATGTATCAGAAGATGGCCTGGTTGGTCATCAGTGGAAAGAGAGGTCCATTGGTCGTGCAGACCTTATATGCCTCAGTACAGGGGAATGCCAGGGCCAAGAGGTGGGAGTGGGTGGGTGGGGGAGTGAGTGTGGGGGACTTTTGGGATAGCATTGGAAATGTAAATGAAATTAATACCTAATAATAAAAAGGAGGTGTGGCCTTGTTGGAATATGTGTAGCCTTATTGCAATAGGTGTGTCATTGTGGGCACAGGCTCTAAGACCCTCATCCTTGCTGCCTGATCTCAGTCTTCTCCTAGCAGTGTTCAGATTGAGTTGTACAACTCTCATGTCCTCCTGCACCATGCCTGCCTGGACATTGCCGTGCTCCCACCTTGATGATAATGGACTGAACCTCAGAACCTGTAAGCCAGCCCCATTTAAATGTTGTCCTTGTAATAGTTGTCATGGTCATGGTGTCTGTTCACAGCAGTAAAAACCTAACTAAGACACTCACCATAATGTTGCCAGCCTTACGTTTCCATCTACAAGCCTTTTCTGAAATCTCACAGAGACATTTGTATTGATGTAGTTCATTCTTTGAATAATTATTATGGCTGTAACCATTTGACACAACTGCGATATTCCTCTCACCCTTAAGTGCACAGCATAGTGATTTGGACCTTACAGGACCCAAGGCTTTTGCTAAAGCCACAAAGCTACCAAGCCAGAGGCAAGCAGAATGTATGACTTACTCCTTGACTTTCAGTATCAAAATTTTAGCTCTTGTTAAAAATCACATCAGACTTCTTGTCATGATGATTTAAGGTAAAAACAACTATTGTAATTGATCCCTTCTATTTTATTCTGTTTTATTCCATCACCTGCTTTATCATTATATAAGGTCTGCTCATCCTCTCAGACTATGCTCACTGGCATTATACATGTGTAGACTGACCTAATTCATTGTTGTTGCTTTTCATTCTTTGGATTTAATTCAGAAAGTTTTTATAGGCCCATGTCTAGGCTCTGATTGTCATTAGATTATCCCAGGACACCTTTTCAATGACTGTGAAGCATATATCTAGAAAGAGAAGGGATGTTTAAATTACAAATATCCAGGATAAACTGCAGAAACAAAGAAAATATAGGCATATAGCTCTCAAGCCAGGGGCCTCCTAATCTTGACTGATTTTCTGTTCTTATCGCTCAAGGTTTTCTCCATTGGGAAACAAGAGCATGAGCACCAATCTGCTTCTTGTCAATCCCTAGAAAAGGGAGAACAAAAAGATCCATAGAACAAGTTGGGGCTACAGTGAGTTATTGTTTGGAATGAATTATTTAACTGATCAAGGATTTGGTACAAAAAAAAAAGCTATTGTATTTTGTTTGTTTGGTTTTCTAGTTTAGAGAAGAAACAAAAGGAGAAAACTTAACAGCTGCTATTTCAGTGAAGTGACTGGAGTTGGGGGTTAGAAAAACAGCAGATAAATGAGGCTGAAGGCAGCAGCTTCTCCAGACTAATAATGCATGTGCATGTATTGATAGATAAAAGGTAGGGATCATGAATCAATGCTTGATGAGAATGGCAGATCTTGATCAATGTTGCCCTGTACTTCACAGTATCAGGGATAAGAGCCCATCACATGAAGCTACTCAGTACCCCAGATCTAAGGCGAGGGAATGCTGAATTATCCTGTTGCAAAGCCACCATCTTGGAAATGAAATCTAGAGTGGGTGATAATAAACCAAGTGAAAAGCTCACTGCCATCCTATATCCTGAAGCCCTCAGCTATAGCCAACAGAAAACAGATTTTACGTAAAGTTTGAGTGTATAGATGTATCCAGTTATACATGGTTTGTGAATGAATTGTCTTTGAATTGGCCATATTTCACTCATTCATAAACATTTGTTGAAGTCCTATAATGCTGAACACAAGGCAGGCATTGTTAATGTGGTACCTGATTATAGAGAAAAGACCATGAGAAAATAAATAAAAATCAATAAATACACATTTACATTTTGTGATTAGATAAGGGAAGGAAAATTCTATGGAGAAGAGGGAGCTATGCTGAGGGGAGAGGTTTGGAAGATGAACAACTAAGGAAATCACGTGATGAACCCTGAGAAAAGCTCATAGCACATACACAGAGCAAGATGTCAGGAGCACAAGCCATCTTAGTAGCAACACTTGGTTATATGACCCACCAGAGACAGGTAAGGATTTATGTGTGTTTCCAGACAATAGAAATCTTTCAGTGAGGCAGGGATATATCATGGACTTAACTAGAATTTTGGGAAGGAAGGAATCATACAGCATACTGAACCACATTTGAATACAATCTAAAATTTATTGTTTAGTGTGAGCAACTTTAGGGAATGTATTTTTCTGTACTTCACTCTTTACCTATAAATACGAAAGTACTACCATCATGGGATTGCTGTAGGTATTATTGGAGTTAATACAGGTACTAAGCAGTGTGCTATATGTTTTATTAGAGATATACTTGTGGATCAGGTCCCGTATCTTGGAAGAGAACAGATACACTTTAACTAACCATATAAGCCAAGGGCTATGCACACATGTATAGTCCAAATAAAATATGCAACAGAATTTTGAGAAAATAAATAATTAAAAGGGAAGCAGCAAGATAAACTGTAGAGTGGTAAAACAGGATGAGTTATTAAATATTATCCACAAAATCTTCAAAATATTTCACTCCTGTTTGTAATCACTTTCTTGCTAATAACTGTGTTTCTAAATAATTTACCTTATCTGACTGTTTTGTATAATACTATGGTAACTATGCAGTAATATATATTTTGTTATATATATATATATATATATATATATATATATATATATATATATATATATATGACAAAAGGCCATGCCATTTTCAGGGGCAATAACTAATAACTATATATTTGCTGTATGTCATACCAAAACTAGTATTACTAATTAATTCCTTTATTCAACATAACGTTATTGACAACCAAACCCCAAATATCTGCCTACCAATTTTCTAGTGATTTTAAAAACAAGTTAAAATAAATTCTGATTTTGGAGCTAATAATATTTTGTAAAGTTTAAATTAGTTAAAAGTTAAATGCTTGTGAGATAAATGACCCCAAAATTTAAATATGCATATATATATATAAAATCTATATATAAATATTTAACATTTAAATATTTAAATATGCATATATATAAATATATATTTATATATATAAACATTTAACTTTTAAATATGCATATATATATATATATATATATATATATATATATATATATATATATATATACAAGCAAGTTAGTTTTAAGGTTCTGTCAGCTTGACTGAATTCTAGAAGGTTTTGTAGCACATTCTAATCCATGACCTCTTTCATGGTTCACATTAGAAAATTTGCAATTGTAGGTTCTGTGTCTGCTCTTTTGAGATGAAACTATTCCTGACTTTATTTTTCCAGGTTTGTGATCTAAGAATATCCTAAGAACCTGGGAGTCATGGCCATGAAATAAATACCAATACCATAACAGAAGCCATCATGCTGTGGATGTCCTGGTATCCCAGGTAACAAACAGAGATGCCTGAACTCTGGGGAAAGCGTGTGCTTTTTACTTTCTGGAATCACACCATAGGTCTAGCTCTTCTCTCCGGGTTCTCTTTAGGCTCATTCCCCACACAGAGACATCCTCTTGCTTCTCCTTTTCAGACAGTACTATGTTGTCTTTTCTTTATTGCAATGCCCTTATTCAAGTTATTTTACTTATTTACTTTTATCTGAAATAGTTATTTTTGGCACTGCTAGATGTACCCACTATGTGAATAAATGTCTTATAAACAATTATGTTCAGAATTTTCAATGTGTATCAAAGGAAAGAAGACGTGAGTATGCTTGGAGATGATTACTACACCCATGTTCATAATAGTGTCAATGAGAGGAAACATTTTATTCATAATTGGATTATACAGAAACAAAGTAAATGACATTAATAACCATTATTCATTTTTATTTAAGATAATACATTTTAAAATAATTATTTAAAACATAATATCTGACAAAGTTGAAATTCAAGAACAGTTGATCTCAAAGAGACCAACTAGACAGTATATCCATATATGTTTATACATACATAGTTTGTGAGTAAAAACACAAGAGCAGTGATTCTCAATCTATGAGTCATGAAATCTTTGGCCATTGCATATCAGATATCCTGCATGTCATATATTTACATTATGACTTGTAACTAGCAAAATTATAGTTGTAGCAAGAAATTAATTTCATGGTTGGAGGTCAGCACAACACAAGGAACTTTATTAAAGGGTCACAGCGTTTGGAAGTTTGAGAACCAGTGATCGTGCAATTTATTTCCTTAGATTCAGTGTAAAGCAAGTATAATGGACGTGTACTGTGTACATGATTTTCCTCTGGGAATGAAGTTATTCAAAGCAGTAAGAATACTTTTAAATCTGTGCATTTTCCTAAGAAGTAGGCAATGTGAAAATTTAGCTGTGAAATTCATGCTTATTATCTTAATATAACATGAATTCTATCAACTATTTTGAACCAAATTATCATATATATTAGAGTCATTCTACACACTAGACCAAACAAAGCAAAACAAAACATTAGTAATTTGCAGTTGCATGGTAATTTTTGGGATCTACTGTTGTAAGCTCAAAATAGGAAATATGCTTTTTTAACTTGTAGTCTAGGTGATGATGGGTAAATAAATTTCAGGACCCACAAAAGATATCCAGCCCATTAAATAAGGCTTATCATTTTTCAGAAGTAGGCAGTTTGGTCAGAATTGGTACAAGAAACAAAAAAAAAAACAAAAAACAAAATACATAAAAGGAGTCTGCAGCCAGACCAGATTTCTTGAGTTAAGTGAGTTGCCTTGGCAGCTGACATCAGTGATTTACTATCTAACAGACATCTCAGGAACTGCAGTGATTTATCCCCCACATCACTGGGGAGGGGAAGAAGGATTCCATTACATCTGCATGACAGTGATAAGCACAATTCAATTTCCAAATTTATGACAGGAATAGAATAAACCTGTTTAAACCTAAAATTAAATAAATTTGCCTTCTCTCCTTATAAATATAAGGTTGTCCTCTAACTCACTTTGTTCTGAGAACTTTGCTGAGTAAAACCAAGCAGATTACCAATCTTCAATTATTTTTACTTTACAAAGTTTTTAATCTACTGTTTAAGTGGCATGCAAACATACTGTAAAATCAGACTATTTGTGTTATCTACATAATCATCAGAATGAATTAAGGAAGAGATTGAGTTACTTCTTTGTTATCAATATTAAACAACAAAGACTTACATATAAATAGGAGAGGAAGAATAGGTCAGTGGTGGTCTGTCACATCTACCACTGGTATTTGGCATAGCTTTGCAAATTTGTTGCACGTTTCATTTAAATCAAAATGTACTAAGAAGACCTACCTTCCATTGAGAGACTTGCTTGGCTTAGGCATTGCCTACTTCAAGGCACTATACTCTACTGCTAAGAGTCTCAACTAGAGTCATCCTGAGGTGAAATCTCTGTACTTCCCTTAATCCCAGGTCTCTGTCTCTGGAATATTATAGTGTAGAGATGCTATTCCCACCCCCAGCCCTGCACCCATTTCCATTCTCTCTCTTCTCTCTCTGTACCTGATCCTTACCCCTATCCCTACTCCTCTCCCCATTCCATCTCCCATCCAGGTCCCTCTCTCTATCTGCTTTCTGTGACTATATTGTTCTCCTTTCTAACTAGATTCAAGCATCCTCACTTGGACCTTCTTTCTTATTTAGCTTGTTGGTTCTGTGGACTGTAGCATGTGTATCCTGTATTTTTCCAGTTTTTTATTAGATATTTTCTTCATTTACATTTCAAATGCTATCCCCAAAGCCCCCTATACCTTCCCCCCCACCCCACCCTGCTTCCCACCCCACCCACCCCAGTTCCTGGCATTCCCTTGTACTAGGGCATATGATCTTCACAAGACCAAGGGCATCTCCTCCCATTGATGGCCGACTAGGCCATCCTTTGCTACATATGCAACTAGAGACACAAGCCCTGGTGATACTGGTTAGTTCATATTGTTGTTCCTCCTATAGGGTTGCACATCCCTTTAGCTCCTTGGGTATTTTCTCTAGCTCCTTCATTAGGGGCCCTGTGTTCCATCCAATAGATGGCTGTGAGCTTCCACTTCTGTATTTGCCAGGCATTGGCATAGACTCACAAGAGACTTCTATATCAGGGTCCTGTAAGCAAAATCTTTCTGGTATATGCAATAGCATCTGAGTTTGGTGGTTGTTTATGGGATGGATGGGGCAGTCTCTGGATGGTCTTTCCTTCCATCTTAGCTCCGAACTTTGTCTCTGTAACTCCTTCCATTGGTATTTTGTTCCCCATTCTAAGGAGGAACAAAGTTTCCACACTTGAAGAATGAAATTCACAGACCACAGAGTTGGGCCTTGTAAAACATTTAATTTTAAATCCATAGGTGAAAAGTACATAGATGTGTAGCAGAAACTTAGGGAAGTATGATCAGGGGTAGGAGCTGCTCAGTCCTATAGTCCCTAACGTGTGTGTTCTGGTTTGTCCTCTAAGCGTCTGTCATATAGTCAGCCATTGTCAATAGGTAGACATGGTCAGTTTGGAGAAAGCAGAGAAATAGAAAATAGAACTATTTTCTATCATTCGTAGTTTCCAAAAAAGTTCTTTTAAAACTGCTTTTTTTTCAGGTTCTCTCCCTTATGTGGCCAGTTGTTGACATATTCTGTTATCATCAGTTGTGTGCCTCCTGGTTTTTGTGTTCCTTTCCTCATTTCCCTCTCTGACTCTACCTTCCTCTTCAAAAATCTCTGTTCACCTGGATTCCATAACACTAATGGACTAACTTGTAGTTCTTTCCACTGATTTCCATCAATGTGTTCAAGCTGCTATAACAGAACATTATAAAGTAGCTTAATAACAGATTGGAATGTCCACGATCACAGTTCATAGGAAATTCCTTCTCATTGTGCTCCTTCCTAGAAGGAAGGAGATGGTCTTTTACCTCCTCACAGAGGGGAAATGTGGCATTCTATTACTATTTATGATTGATTTTTGTGTCTCCAACTATTTCTTTCTATGTACCTACAGAGATATCAGTTGTTTTCCTCAATAACTCCCCACCTTTCTTTTTTGTTTCTTTGGTCAGATTGCTTATTGAACCTGAACTTACAGATTTGGCTTGACTATCTGGCCAGAAAAATCCATGGATTCTCCTTTCTTGAACAGCCTCTGCAACTTGTGTTGGGATCATAATCATATGCTGTTTTACCCATGTTTTCCATGATATAGGGGGACTGAACTACTGAACTGTAACTCATAGCTTACAGGGTAAGCTATCTCTCCAGGTCCTGCAAGAAGTTTGAAAGAAGAAAGAAAAAAGAGAAGGAAAAGAAGAATAAGAAAAAGAGGAGGAGGAGGAGGAGGAAGAAGAGGAGGAAGAGGACAAGGAGGATCATTAACAAAAGGAGAAACAGAGCAATTAACTACAGTTGTGAGGAAATGGTCTATATTTACCTTGTGCTAGAAATTAATGAGTTGCGTGTGTTTGTCAAAATTCACATAACAAAAGCAAACCCCAATAACATTTTCGATAATTTTTGGTTACTTTTCATGGCATTACAAAATCCAATCAGGTCATAGGTAACATTAACTGTCACCCTGCACATTAAAAATTCATGATAGTCAATCTTCTAGTATTTACTATTTATATCACATTATCTGTCAAACTTTGATTCCTAGAATTTTAAAATTGACTGAATTTATTTCAGTCAAGGCAAAGTCATTATTTTCCCCTAGAGATACCCTGTTCTTTGAGTCATGCTTCTACTTATACATTCCTAACATAATTTTACTACTTAAAATGTATACTTGATTACTTCTTTAGCTTGAGTAAAGTCCTACAACTCCAACACACTGTTGCAGAATTACTAGCTTGAAAATTTGAAAATAAGGCATATTGCTTATGTATACACTAATGATAATCACAGTCAGGAAGTTTAATTAAAGATAGTCATATTTGAAATACTGTAATATAATCAAAAGTTTGAGATATCACTTGCAAGCTGCAGCATGCAGGGGAGCTGGCCCTGTGTATCACCAGGGCAGCGTGAGATAGCTGAGCATGCTGGTATGGTCACAGAAGAGATGGTCCCTGCAGTGTGAGAGCAGGGGCACAGGTTCCACCCCCTACCTGCTCTGCCAAGCAGGCGAGCTGACCCCACCTCTCGCCTGGGCATAGTAGGAGAACTTGTGCGAGAGATCTGGTAGGCTGATCAAATCAGCTACCATCAAGGCCAAAACCCAGGACTTTTGAGTTGGTGTATCCAAACATTTATCCCAACTATTAAGTGCTGAGCATGTGACAGAGCTGGTCCTGCAGAACTAAAGCTGTAAGAATTTCCATGACACAGACCAACAAGAGGATATCCAAGAGGAACCCCACTGAGGATTCAGTATTGATGGTGTAGCAGACGCCAGAGGCTTCAAACTAAACTAACCACTTATTGCAATAACATTCACAAGTAAAGCTCTTGGGGCAAAAGGATATATTGTGCAACACACCATGACACGCCACAGTTCCCACCTTGAGATATTTGTTTGTTTTTACTTTTTGATTTTCTGTGTTTGTTTGTTTTTGTGGGGGGACTTACAAAGGCAGAGGGTAGATATGGAGGGTCAGGGACATGAGTGGAGACTGAGGCACATGATGTGAAATTGACAACAAATCAATAAAAAGTTAAAAAATAAAAATAATCAAAAGAGAAACCTGTAAGAAGAAGGAATAAAATGATCATGTTTGAGTACTTGATTTTTGTTAAGACTAATGTTATAATTTCCATGTGTTTTATCTTCATGAGAAGCACACATAATATTCAGTGGTTTAGACCGTAAGCACTAACTAGGCAATCCTATAAGATTTACAGTAAGGGTTGTGCCTTATGGTCCTGGGGGGATAAATCTATAAAAGTTTTAATAACATGTGTCAAACTCATTCCAGTATTGTTGTATTAACTTTTCTTGGGGGGAACAAGTGTTCACTCGTGCATATGGACACCAGTGATATACCAAAGAAGGATTACATCAAAGTCTTTCTTACAGAATACAGGTGAGGTGTTACTTCCAGGAGTATAGATTACCTCCCAAATAGCTGCATCACTGAAAGGTCTCCCTAAACATGGATAGAGCTCTGAGGAAAGTGAATCATGGAGTTTGGCTGCTAACTAGTATTTTATTTTTGTGTATCGTTGAGCATCTGCAAAGATAACTTGCATCTCACTAAAGAGAACAGTAGCTGAGATTTCCTGAGGAGAATGCCTGCACCCAGTATATTTTGTATAGAAAGTGATATATAATTGCTTAAAATGTTAATAACTGTTTATTGCAGTTGTATCTAAATTATAACAGACAGATTTTCAATGCCTAAGGTGAAGCTGACATTGAAAATAAACATTATGTAATTAAATATTGCATTGACTTTTGTTTTGTGCATAGCAAGGAAAATGTGTAATGAATCTACAGCATTAAAATGTAATTTTAAACAATCTTTATATACATATCAAACACATGATTACAAGAATAGAAAATAATGAATACAACAAAGATAAGGATTTTTGATGATTTATAATTAATCTCTCCTATGGTATTCAAATTTCAACGAATCTGCTTAAATTTTTTTTTTTAATTTTGAACCAAATGCTGAAATAAGTGGGGTTTTTTTTTTGAATCTTTTATGGAAAATATGATCCAATTTCTTACTTATGGGAATAGTAAAATCATGTTCAGGAATTTTTCTCACAGCATGGAAAACAGATATTTGTGTAAGAGTGAGAATTAAGCAAAGATATGATTGAGCATATCCAAGAAACAGCACTTGGTATTTTTAAAAGGAAACCATTGACAATTAAAAGTTCCATCCCAGGATGTGAATATGAATAGCACATTTCAGAACTAGTTCTACTTTATATATTTATAATGTTAACTTTCAAAAGCATTTTGGTTTTTTATAACCTTTTGCTTTTATGAAGAGGTGTAGTTAGTAGTCATATGATAGCACTAACTTGCAACACAAAAACCATTTGAAATAAAAAGCTATCAATCACCATTCATCTTAGTGACAGGACTCCCTTTACTCAGGCCTCTTAAAGTCTGTGAAGAATTTCTTTCCAAAACCTGCTGATGCTCATATACAATTGGATTTGCATGCAACTTATAGACAACTGTTGTAAAACTTTTTCTCTCAGTTACTTATACAACACTTGATACTTTGATCAGGAGGTCAGCTGTTGTTTCAGGAATGAATAAGGACTCAAAAAAGCGAGACCTCAACACTCAGCCACATCTTACTAAATGCAGAAATTTGCACTTGCTTGTGAATAAACACACACACACACACACACACACACACACACACACACAAACATACAGCAAAGCACAAAAAGAAATGGACATTTCAGGTGAGATCATTATCTGAGTTTGTTCAGCAAAACCAATTTTTTTAGGTTTTAGTGTGTGATGAATTTCCTTCTTCCCTTGCTGGTTGGAATGGCTAGATAAGACTGGTTAATATGGACAAAGAAAGGGAAGCTGATTATTGTACACCACTAAAGCCTCCTCCTTGCAACCCATCACCACTCCTCAGAGAGAAGAAGCAGGAAGTCAGCCATGTTAAATGTTTAACTGAAGATTTGTATTAAGCTACCTTGATCCTTTTTTTCTTCCATCTGCCTGCTGAGAAGATGCCTACTTCCTACAGATCAAAATATGAATTCTACAAAAATGGCTATTGCACTGATTGGGAAATAATGACAGAAATGAGATCAGGACATGTTTGCTCCAGATAGGTTTGTTTGTTTGTTTGTTTGTTTGTTTGTTTTGGCCAAATATCTTTGAATTATAAAGTTGAATCTGTAAGTTTATCAAACTCATTATATGAATATTTAGGTGGAGACAGTATCTCAGCTAAACCTGAGCACTGATGTAGGCTTATCATGGTAACTTTCTTCTTTTAGCACTTATTACAATTGCTTGAACCTTCATAAATAGGGGAATTAATGTCATAGCATAATTTCATTGTGGTTATCCAGATATCAAGTTACTGTTTTCTGTGCACTCTCCTTCCCTGTTTATCCCCACTTCTAGCTTTCTATATTACCAATCTTTGCATCTCTGAGTTAATGCCTTCTAGTATTACTATTCCAGATTATGTGAGTAGGCAGCATGTGTTATCTTCTGTTTTTCCATATGTTATTGGTTATTTTATTTATTTACATTTCAAATGTTATCCCCTTTCAAGTTTCCCCTCAACAAGCCCCCTATTCCCTCCTTCCTCCATCTGCCTCTATGAGGGTACTCCTCCAACTATCCAACCATTCCTGCCTCATTGCCATAGTAGTCCCCTATCCTGGGTCATCCAGCCTCCACAGGACTAAAGGTATTCTTTCCCTATGATGCCTGATAAGGCCATCCTCTGATACATATCAGAGCCATGGGTACTCCCTGTGTATTTTTTGGTTTTGGTTTAGTCCTTGGGAGCTCTGGGGGGTTTGGTTGAATGATATTGTTGTTCTTCTATGAGGTTGCAAACCCCTTCCGTTCCTACAGTCCTTGCCCTAACTTCTCCATTGGAGTCCCCCACCTCTGGATGGTCTTTCCTTCAGTTTCTGCTCCACTCTTTTGAGAAGAATAATTCTGGATTAATATTTTTGAAGTGGGTGTGTGGCCCCATCCCTCCATTGGGGGCCATGCCTATCCACTGGATATGGGTATTTGGGCTAAAGTTCTCTCTGTTGGGTTCTGGAAATCTCTTAGTTCCCCTGGGGCATCTGAGACTTTCTAGTTGCTAACTCCATTCCCCCTCTTGCATTGTTACACACCTACTTTCAAATTTCTGACCCTCTGTAGTTCTCTCCCATCTCCTCCCACATCTGAACTGCTCCCCCTTTTTCCTCACCTTCCTCTCTCCTTCCCAGATCCCTCTCTTCCTTTACCTCCATATCTCCATTTCTAACTTAAAAATACTAATGAAAGACAATTGCTCACTTACCAAAATACATTGAGGAAAATAGCAATTAACACACAACAACTTCAACCTGCATGCTTGGCATCCAAAATTTGTTGTCTGTATTTTACTGAATAGGTATCTTAATTGCTATAACAACTTCTGTTTCCTGATTTACCTTGCTGATTCTTTTGTTTATAGAGCTACCTGAAAAAATTAAATTATTATTTTGCTGTGAATAACTCTCATAATGTTATATCTAGTCACATATAACGTAAGCCCCTTAGTATCTTTACATCTGTCAACAAAGACAAAATTTCTGTTTAATCTAGTCATTTACTCTATAGTTGAACATGTAAACTACCCAGAAAATATCAGCAAATTGGGATTGACATAAGTAGCCATAGAAAAATTAGTTGTTCATTTAAAAGCATAGAATAATTTATGTCAAAAAAACTTCATTGGCTGTACAACTCATAAAAATATTTTTTCTTTCTTTTGTATTACTCAAAGTGTAAACCCGTGAAATGGATAAAATTCAATAGAAGTATATTTAATGCTGTATTGGTATTCAGGGGTGGATAACTGGAGACCTTTCTTTTGTTGTTTTATTTGTCACTATCAAGTATGGTTTCACAAATATTGGTATTACAACTCTCAAGGACACCAAGGAAGGATGTCTTAAACTTCCACCATGCTGTGACTCTATAATACAGTTCCACATGTTGCAGGGATCTCTAATCATAATATTATTTTCTTACTACTTCAGGGCTATAATTTTGTTTTTGTTAGAAATCATAATGTAAATATATGACATGCAGGATATCAGGTATTCCTATTTATTAAGATTTGAAAACTTAAAACTCAACTGTAAATTTTCTAATGTAAACCTTTAAAGGACTGGGAGGTCCTGGTTAGAAGGTGCCACAAACCCTTGTAGAATTTAATCAAACTGAGAGAAACTTAAAGCCAACTTGCTTTCATATTATAAAGAAAGAATATTGAGGCATGACTAAAAAGTGACCTCACATTTGGGAGGCAATTATCTCACAAGCTCTTAATTCTTAACTAATTCAAATTTTACAAAATATCATAACCACCAAAACTAGCCATATAATAATGATTAAATTAAGAATAACATTTAAGCCGGGCGTGGTGGCGCACGCCTTTAATCCCAGCACTCGGGAGGCAGAGGCAGGCGGATTTCTGAGTTCGAGGCCAGCCTGGTCTACAAAGTGAGTGCCAGGACAGCCAGGGCTATACAGAGAAACCCTGTCTCGAAAAACCTAAAAAAAAAAAAAAAAAAGAATAACATTTAAGAAGTTTTTTTTTTATGAACAAGCATAATTTATTTTTGAATCCCTCCTCCATTCATTTTATGAATCATTTAAGAAAATATCCTAATACTAGTCTTTAATCAATAATAAGTGTTCGGTCCCCAAATAGGTATACAATCAGCAGCACATATTTATATTCTAAGAAAAATTTTCTCATGCATAAAAACTAATCTAATGGGCTTTAGGTTTTTAAAGCTAAGCTAGCATAATCCAACTAATCTATGAAGCTTAATTTAAAAAGTACTAGAGTTCAGAGCAAATGTAAATATTTTAAGAACTCTGAACACCTTAAGAGATGTCAATCGTGCAACAAATATATTTATTTATAAATGAAGTTTCTTGTTATTCTTAATTAAAAAATATGTTATCATTTGATGTGCTTTGCCTGCATGTATATTCTGTACCATGTATGTACCCTGTTCCCACAGAAGCCAGTTGAGTCCTAGGAACTTGAGTTGCATGTAGTTTCTGAACTGCCATGTGTGTGTTGGAAATCAAACCTGGGCCTTTAGGAAGATAGGCACTATTACATATGCCAGCAAGATTTTCCTGAAAGGACCCTGATATAGCTGTCTCTTATGAGTCTATGCCTATGCCTGGCAAATACAGAAGTGGATGCTCACAGTCCTCTATTGGATGGAACACAGGGCCCCTAATGAAAGAGCTAGAGAAAGGACCCAAGGAGCTAAAGGGGTCTGCAACCCTATAGGAAGAACAATATGAACTAACCAGTACCCCCAGAGCTGTGTCTCTAGTTGCATATGTAGCAGAGGATGACCTAATTGGCCATCAAGGGGAGGAGAGACCCTTGGTATTGCAAAGATCATATGCCCCAGTACAAGGGAATGCCAGGAATAGAAAGCAGGGGTGGGTGGTTTGGGAAGAAGGGTGGGGGGAAGGTATAGGAGGCTTTGGGGATAGCATTTGAAATGTAAGTAAAGAAAATATTTAATTAAAAAAAGAACTCAACTGCCTTTGGCTCAGTGTGGCTGTGGTAGCTGCTTGGTTTTTCAGCTTCTCAGGAAAACCTTTAGTATTCTCAAAGAAAAGGAGTAGTGATGTCTATTATTGACTGTCCACTTGACGAACCAGAGGAAAAAAGAACCTCACTTGAGGAATTTCCTCCATTAGCTTAGCATTTAGGCATGTATGGGTGTGGGACACCTTCTTTATTTCTAATTGATGAAACAGGCATATTCATACTCAGCAGTGCCATTCAGGGTCAAGTGGTCCTGGCTTATATAAGGGAGATGAGCAAACCTCAGGGGAAGTCATTGAAGCAGCATTCATCTGTGGCCTCTGATTCAGTTCTTGCTTCTACTTCCCTGCCCTGAGTTTGTCCTTTAGTTTTCCTAAATAATAGACTGTGACTTGTCAACATAACAAAACATTTCTCCCTAAAGCTTCTTTTATTCTGTGCTATAAATACAGCAAGAGATAAGCAAACTGGAATAGAGTAATTTAGGAGCTCATTGATATGTGATAACTGTGTCCTTATAACAAATCTGAGAAGTAGACATTGACGGAGTATAAAAAGCCAGCAAAAAGAATGGAAACAGGAAGCCTCTGGAGATAGGAAGTTGGGGGAACCTCCAGAATGTACCAGAGACCTAGGAGGTGAGAAAATTTCAGGATTCAAGGGAGGGACATTAGGTGAAATGCCCAACAGTAGGGAGAGAGGGAACTTATAGTACCCACCTTCAGCAGGAAGACAGGACATCAAATTAGGGAGAGGTGGTCCATCCCATAGTCACAACTCTAAACTAGTCCTTTCTAAAAGAATTACAGGGATGGAAATAGAGAGGAGCCTGAGGAAAAGAAGGTCCAGCGACAGGTCCAAAGTGGGATCCAGCTCAAAGGGACATCCGAGGGCCTCACACTATTACTGAGGCTATGGAGCGCTCACAAAAAGGGACTTAACATGACCGCTCTCTTGAAGACCCAACAAGCTGAAAGAGTCAGATGCAGATATTTTCATGAAACCAATGGACAGAAGCAGCTATCCCCTGTTGTTGAATTAGGGAAGGCTGAAAGAAGCTGAGGAGAAGGGCGACCCTGTAGGAGGTCCAGCAGTCTCAATTAATCTGGCCCCCGAGATCTCTCACTAGACCACCAAACAGGAAGCATATACCTGCTGACATGAGGCCCCCAACACACACACAGTAGAGGAATGCTGGTTCTGTGTTCATTCAGAGATGATGTTCCTAACCCTCAAGAGACTGGAGGATCCAGGGAGTTTAGAGGTCAGGTGGGTTGAGAGGTAGGGACATCCATCCATGTGTAGGGACATCCAGGGCGGTGGCAAGGAGGTATGAGATGTGGTGCAGTCAGAGGGCAGATGGGGTGGGAAGAATAAAACACTGAGTTTAAATTAATTAATTAATTAATTAATTAATTAATTTTTAAAAAAGAGTACTTTCCACATAACAACCACCCTCGATCCAAAGGCTTGTACCAATGGTGTCTGTCCATCTTGTCTCTTAGAAAGTTTATAGTCAATAAAGTAGGTTACCATTCTGACAAAAAAAAAAAAAAAAAAGATGTCACAGGTAATACGACAAAGGTACCTCAAGATGGATGTGAAATACAATCACAGAGGTTAGAGACAGAGATTATATAGTCATTTAAAGTGATTATGAGGGGTTAATGGTCACTAGCAAAAACATCATGTCTGGAAAAGTATAGAGACCTGTGGGATATAGTGGAGATCTGGAGATCTGAGATAGAGTAAGTGGAGCCTAGTCTTTAAGAGAAAAAGAAGATGACTACCCCAGGGGATCAATGGTGTCAAAGGCAAGATGCCCTGGGATGGGAGGAATGACATTACTAATGAGCAGCTGCAGGGAGTCAAGACTCAAAGGCCATAAACTAATTCCCAGCAATGGCATGTTTTAGCTGAAATCTGGATTCTCTATATTAAAATTATTTTTAGCATCTTAAAGATATTTTTAAGTTTTTTTTAATTCTGAGTTCAAGGCCAGCCTGGTCTACAAAGTGAGTTCCAGGACAGCCAGGGCTACACAGGAAAACCCTGTCTCGAAAAACCAAAAAAAAAAAAAAAAAAGAATATTAATTCTTGTGTGTGTTTTTACATTTACAAACTTGAATTCTTTCCTGATAATATTTAAAAAAAAAAACAGTTCTGGAAATTTAGCTGAATGTTTCACTCTGTAGTGACAAAGCTTCAGAGTTGTAAGGAACAGATGCAATTATTAATTTGTGTTATTACATTTTTAGTGGTTATTTTATTTATTACATTTCAAATGTTATCCCCTTTCCAGTTCCCCTTCATAAACCCTCTATCCCACCCCATTTACCCCTGCTTTTATAAGGGTGCTCCCTTAAGAGTTATAATTTTTCAAAATCAAAATATAATTATATCCTAACCTCACTTCCTTTTTTCCCCTCAAATCCTTCTGTGAAGCCCCCAACTTTTCTTTTCCACAAATTACTCTTAAATAGTTTTAAAGATTAATTTTGTTTGGAATAAAATCTCATTCCTGGATTTTCAAGTTTGTCTGTTTGTTTAAAACCTCTATTATTGTTGTAATAAGATAGTTTTGTGTGTGGGGTGGGGTCACATCTTTTGTTAAAGAAATAACTGTGCATGTGCAGGAACAAATAGCAGACAAAATAAATAACTCCATCTAAAACTTTAAGAAACTATAATATTGTCTATGTAGTTATATAAAGGTGATAAGATGAATACTGAATAATAACAGCTATCATATAAGATATTAGTAAGATATGAAGGCCTTTTTTTGCTCTCTCTGTGATGTGAAGTACCCTTCTTTATGATGCTTAAATATGAGTGTTTTTATTGTAATTAGTTTAGGATATGAAAATTATAAACCATCAAGGCAAAGCAGATATAACTAGAAAAAACAGGTTTAATTCTAAAACATGTAAATATAGATTCAGTTATTTATCTATTCTCTAGGAAGAAGAAGAATATTAGCCTCTGTTGGAATTTTAGTTTTTTGGAGGCTTGGATTCCAGTATTTAAGTGGAAATGTAAATGAGGAAAATACCTAATAAAAAATTATATATATATATATATATATATATATATATATATATATATGTACATTATCAGATCTGTGGCAAGATGTGTTCATTTTGTGAGATAGCATAGGTCATTTACTCTGACTTTTAAACCTACTAGTCTTTTTCATGTGGGATATATGTTATTGTAATAATAGAGTAAATTCATTATTACATATATATATATATAAATATGCTACATTTTATTTCATTACACATGAATATATATATGTATGTATTCCATTAGATTTTATATATTATTATATTCATTTTATACACGATTGTTATGGAAACTTTCCTGGAGAGAAATAACCAAATACTTCTTCATGCCAGCTAGGATATATGTAGTAGAAGCAATTTACTCAAATGTAGCTTAAGGAAGCAGTGAATTTATTAAGACTACTTACAGGAATATCAGTGAAGTGTAACTTACATGAACAATATTTGAAGACTTATATGAACTTGCATAAGGAATTTTTGATTCTTGTGAGTTTCAGAAGCTTCATGAGACCACTGAGGTATTTCCTAAGTTTAAATTAAGTTTACTTTGTGAATCTTAATGAAACACCCTCAGGGGAGGACTATTCCAGTGTGCATGAAATTATGAGACAAAACACTTAGAAAAAAATCTAAAACAAACAGATTTGCCAATTTACTCTTATCAAGAATTTTGAGATATACCTTACCTCATAATCCTAGAAGTATAAATTTAAGAAAATTTCATTCGATTTAAGGAATTAAGAAATCCTTGAGACATCTAGTGTGTTTAACTGTCTCAGTTGTTGCAAGATGGTGATTTTCTCTGACAGAACTGAGGGTACCTATTGCCTGGGGTTCTCAAGTTATGGCTTAAATTTGTCATTTATTCTATTTGAGTTGATTCTGTGACCTACCTTCTTTGGTTTTAATTTGTTATTGTTTTATCTAGACAAGTCAGAAGCTTTCTACATAGTAGGGACCTTCTGTATTGAAACTTTGCCTCCTGAGGAGGAAAAAGGAAAGTTCTCAGGACTTTTAAATCCCAGGACAGTTTTAATACAGAGAGAATTCATCAAAGTTACAAGATATACTCAGTGCTTCACTGGAGTCATATAATCGGTAAATAATTGCTGGAGAAATGAGAGTTCCAAAGTCCTTCTACAATCCTTCCCAAAACATGGCCAATCTACCACAGCAATACTGACTATACTGGTACCAACTTGTCTTTGTTAGGGTTTCTATTTCTGTCAAAAAACACCATGACAAAGGAGCCAGTTGAGGAAGAAAGGGTTCGTTTTACTTATACTTTCACATAGTTGTCTATCCTTGAAGGAAGCCAGGACAGAAACTCAGACAAAGCAGGAACCTGAAGGCAGGAGTTGATGCAGAGGCAATAGAGGGATACTGCTTATTGGCTTACTCTGATTTACTCAGTCTGCTTTGTTATAGAACCCAGGATAGGAGCCCACAATGGGCTAGCCCTTCCCCATCAATTAATAATTATGAAATTGCCAAACAGGATTGGCCTGGCCTGATTTTATGAAGGTAATTTCTCAATCAAGTTTTCCTCTCAGGTTACTAAATTTTCTGACAAAGTGACATAAATCAAGCCATGACACTCAGATTCCAGAATTTGAAGACCATGGGTAGAATTGAATATGGAGGGTAGAACAGATGCAGGCAAAGTAGCAGAAGTTATCCCTCAGTCATTACAAAATTATTAATGACTCACTATTGCAATCTATAAAATTAGAGCAAATCTGCCACTGAACTGCTTGGACTTAAAAATGTTTTTAAATAATATGTGAAATATCCTTTAAAGCATGGATGGTGATTCTCTAGGAACCCAGGGTATATGGGGTCAGTCTGTATTCTGAGAAAGTAGAAAGAGTAATGAAAATCCTTGAGACAAAGGTTGAATAATCTGAGTTAATTGAAAGGAAAACGTTTCCTGATGACCTTGCTCACACAAGCCACTAAGGAAGCTTTATTATCAGGGAATGAAATCTTCATGAGACTCAGGAAACAGACAATAACTGAGGAAGGACTAGAATCATGACAGAAACTAAACATGAGTATCGTGATGTTTGTTGCCTAGATGATAACTGTGGGTTGAAAAAGGAAGCTAATTTAACAGGGACAATGGGATTTATTTTAGGTTTTAGTACCATTTATGAGCCTTGTGGCTGGACATGATTTTTGCAAGGTAGAATAGACTGAAGTTGATGAGATTAGTTTTTAGTCTAGAATATAAATCAGGTTTATAATGTGTTAAAGCAATAAAGAGTATATATGAAAGGGTGGGTAGACAACAGGATCTATTGTAGTCTCATGAAAGCAAATGTGGCAATATTTGTATTGTATCAGTGTTACTGTTTGAAAGTCATTAATAACGAACTAAATGATACTAGTGACCTCTCAAGGGCTCTAAAATCTGAGCAAGTTTCCCGAAGGTCTGAAAGAATAAAGAGTAATATAGCAGTATAGATTAAACAAACTTATTCTAGGTGTGGGCTATTATCTCCCAGTGTATGCTGCATATATTTCTCTTCTACAGGGATATATGTGGAAGTAGAGAGTACCAGATCATAGACGCTTCAGCTGTGATTGGTGCAGACTTGGCATATTGTGAGTTGACTGCAGCTTTTTAGTCCCTGGATGCTCTACCTACTCAAGTACCTACTCAGGCAGCAGATGCCCATGTTTTCCCTTGGCTTTGGGTTGGGTCACTAGTCTAATCCTTCAGTGTCCCTTGTGAATTTTGACACTGCTGAAAGCTTACCATAGTGAAAGGAATAATAAATGAAGCTTTTCTTAGGGTTTCTATTCTTGCACAAACATCATGACCAAGAAGCAAGTTGGGGAGGAAAGGGTTTGTTTGGCTTACACTTCCATACTGCTGTTCATCACCAAGGAAGTCAGGACTGGAACTGAAGCAGGTCAAGAAGCAGGAGCTGATATAGAGGCCATTCAGGGATGTTCCTTACTGGCTTGCTTCCACTGGCTTCCTCAGCCTGCTCTCTTATAGAACCCAAGACTACCAGCCCAGAGATGGTCTCACCCACAAGGGGCCTTACCCCCTTAATCAATAATTTAGAAAATGCCTTACAGTTGAATCTCATGGAGGCATTTCCTCAACTGAAGCTCCTTTCTCTGTGATAACTCCAGCTGTGTCAAGTTGACACAAAACTAGCCAGTACAAAGTTAAATCAAAATTAAAAATTAAAAATAAAGTTAAAAAGAAAACTAAAAGAAGAAAATGGTTGTGAATTACAAACTTGTAAATAGAGCCAGGGAAGGAGTTACAGAGACAAAGTTCGTAGCTGTGATGAAAGGATGGACCATTTAGAGACTGCCTTATCCAGGGATCCATCCCATAATCAGCTTCTAAACGCTGACACCATTGCATACACTAGCAAGATTTTGCTGAAAGGACCCAAATATAGCTGTCTCTTGTGAGACGATGCCGGGGCCTAGCAAACACAGGAGTGGATGTTCACAGTCAGCTATTGGATGTATCACAGGGCTCCCAATGGAGAAGCTAGAGAAAGTACCCAAGGAGCTAAAGGGATCTGCAACCCTATTGTTGGAACAACATGATGTACTAACCAGAACCCCGGAGCTCTTGTCTCTAGCTGCATATGTATCGAAAGATGGCCTAGTCGGCCATCAATGGAAAGAGAGGCCCATTGGACTTGCAAACTTTATATGCCCCAATATAGGGGAATGCCAGGGCCAAAAGAATGGGAATGGGTGGGTAGCGAAGTGGGGGGCGCTATGGGGGAATTTTGGGATAGCATTGGAAATGTAATTGAGGAAAATATGTAATAAAAATATTAAAAATCAAAAAAAAAAGAGATTCTCATTATACTCAATATTGTCATTGGGCCTAATATTGTTACTCTACCCAATATTGTTATTTTGATATAACATACATGGAAGGATGAAATATTTTTCATTGTGTATATGTTTTAAAAAAGTAATCCATTAACTGTTGAATTATGAAACTGCCACTTGCTCAGAGAGTCCTTGAGTAGGATGCAGAGCTCATGCCCACCCATGCTAAAAAAGTTCATTACATAGTACTAACCTGTGATTGCCTTAAAGTGTTATAAAACAATTGGCATAAAAATAAAATTTGTCAGCTGAACTGTTTTAATAAGGTTTACTTTTGTTGGTCGAGAAAAGGGAAAGCTCATGGCTGTTAGATAAATTTCAGTTTTAGAACTAAATGTCTGCCTGCCATAGCTAGCTTTAGTACATTTACATTTATGGAAGATTATCTTGATTGCCTTAACTGATCTGAAGGGACCTACTCTTAATGTGGACAGCACTTTCCAGTAGCATCTCACATATGACACATGATGAGAGAAGAACATCTTCTCACTTTCATGCTTTGTTCTCCTTCTTGATCTCTGGTAAGTTCATCTACTCTGTTGTTGCTGCTGCTGCTGCTTCCTTTGTTGATATTAGAATGCACTACCTCTGACTTCTAAAATAGACTAAGGACCAGTAGGTCTCCAAGAATCTTATATGCCTATGGACGCATCTATTGGAATTTCATAGAATGACCTAGAAGAGTGTGCAATCTAGTGGCAATGTGGGATTGTCTGCAATGCTGAGTCTAGTTTAAGAAAGAAACCATGTGTGCTACAACTAAAATACAATAGGTCCAAGGATATACCTGCCTTGTGGAACTCACATCTTTATACAGGATTGTATAGAAGATTATGAAAACAATTTGAAATGTGACTTTATTTCTTACTGTATTTTCATTTAGTCCTTTCACAGAAGATATATTTGCTACATGACACTCTATATTGAAAACATTTAATTTTATTTATTCTTGATATAATTTCATTGGTAATAGTTTGCCATTAGCCCCAGAGAATGTTTTGATTTAGGACTTTTTAGGAATGTTAATACTGTGATCCATTCATGTGTATGTACTGAATGTATTTTTCATTAAGTAATGAGCTTGAGATTTTGGGAGGCCAGGCATCTTATTTTAAAGTTTAAGATGATGAATCTTGTGTCAACTTGTAAAGTGAAAAACTTATAATATAAAGTCATGACTGTTACTCTATTTGGTTTAGAAATATTGACAGGAATAGTAAAGCTTATATCAGGGTATACATGGCTTATGTCTTCAGCAAATGGGAGAACAAAGGCAGCTGCTGTGAGCTGCATTGTCAGAAAGATAGAAAGACAGACAGATAAAAATGCCAGCAGATTCTTGAGTTCAAGGTCAGCCTGGAACAGAGCAAATATAGGTTCAGGCGAGGTTGAAATGGTAATTCCAGGGAGGGGCCTCACCCAGCTGTCCTACTGACAGTGCTTATGGCAGTTCCAGGGAGGGGCCTCACCCAGCTCCTTCTAGGAGTCAAGGGGCTAAGATCCTGGAATGCTAATTCTTGGGATGGTCAAGAGGGCACCCAAAATAAATAAATGAACTGATATGTAAATTAAAAACTGGACCCTTGGACCGCATTGAATGAGCTAGCAGAAAGCAATAGCAGTTATTCTTTATTGTTTTTCCGAACAAGAGCTGAGCTGCCTAGAGATCACTGGAGAGCAAACACAGCTCTTTATTTTATTTTATTTTATTTTTATTTTTATTTTATCTTTTCTCTAGCAGTATTTCTGACTTTTTGTCAGAAATCCCAAGAATTACTTAGAGAGCTGACACAGTTCTTCTAGAATGTTTTCTAGCATCTATTCAGAGAAGACTGTATAAACACAGATCTTTTAGATTTTTTTCCCCTGGCACTCTGAGTTTATTTGGAAACCCCAGAAATACGTTTAGCTATTTTCTAACAGAATTTCTGACTTGGTCGGTAGTTCCAATATTTTTTTTTTATAATGCAGCTTTTCTGACTTTGGTGAGAAAAACCATGAGCATTTATAATTTTTACAAGCAGAGAGACCCTGTCTCTAGCAGAAAGGTAGGTATTTCAACCATAGAGTGTTTTAGAATAGAAAGAAAATGCTGTCTAGAACAGAGTAGAGCAGGAGAGAGAGAGAGAGAGAGAGAGAGAGAGAGAGAGAGAGAGAGAGAGAGAGAGAGAGAGAGAGAGAGAGAAGAAGAAGAAGAAGGAGGAGGAGGAGGAGGAGGAGGAGGAGGAGGAGGAGGAGGAGAGAGAGGAGGAGAAAGAGGAGGAGAGAGAGAAGGAGAAAGAGGAGGAGGAGGGAGGTCAAAAGCTATCTACAGAGAGCTATCTAGAGAGCCATCCAGAGCAGAATACAGGCTACCATCTTGGACCCACGATTTGACTTCAAGTAATTTTTTTTTGCCTCTTTCAAACACTTCTCCCTCAGAACTTTTCTCCAAGCCAGGGCTGATCCTTGGTGGTTTTCATTGGATTGCTTATTCAAAGAAAAAGTCTTCCATCATTACATCATTACATGTCTCACACAATATTTTTTATTAGATAAATTCTTTATTTAAATTTTAAATGTTATCCCTTTTCCTCATTTGCCCTACAAGACCCCGTCCCTCCGTTCTCCCCTGCTCACTAACCCACTCATTCCTGCTTCTCTGTCCTAGCATTCCTCCACACTAGGGAATCTATCCTTCACAGAAACAAGGCCCTCTTCTCTCATTGATATTCTACAAGGCATTCCTGTGCCACATATGCAGCTGGAGCCATGAGTCTCTCCAAGTGTACTCTTTGGTTATTAGTTTATTTACTGGGAGCTCTGGGGGTGGGGTGGGGACTGGTGGGTTCATTTTTTTCTTCCTCTTATGGGGCTGCAAACCCCTTCAGCTCCTTGAGTCCTTTCTCTAGCTCCTCAATTGGGGATCCTCTGCTCAGTCCAAGAGATGGCTGTGAGCATCTACTTCTATAATGTCAGGCTCTGGGAGAGCCTCTCAGGAGACAGCTCTATCAGGCCCCTGTCAGCAAGCACTTGTTGGCACCCACAATGGTGTGTGGGTTTGGTAACTGTACATGGGATGGATCCCCAGGTGGGACAGTCACTGGATGACCTTACCTTCAGCTTCTGCTCCAAACTTTGTCTCTGTATCTCTCCCCATGGGTATTTTGATCTGCTTTCTAAGAAGGACCGAAGTATCCACACTGGTCTTCCTTCTTGAACTTCATGTGGTCTATAAATTGTATCTTGGGTATTCTGAATTTCTGGGCCGATATCCACGTATCAGTAAGTGCATACCATGTGTGTTCTTTTGTGTTTGGGTTACTTCATTCAGGATGATATTTTCTAGATCCATCCAATTGCCTAAGAATTTCATAAGTTCATTGTGTTTAATAACTGAGTAGTACTCCATTGTGTAAATGTACCACATTTTTTGTATCCATTCCTCTGTTGAGGAGCATCTGGGTTCTTTCCAGCTCCTGGCTATTATAAATCAGGCTGCAATGAACATAGTAAAACATGTGTCCTTATTACATGTTGGAGCATATTCTGTATAAAAAACTGCATGGTATTGATACAGTGACAGGCATGTAGATCAATGGAATATAATTGAAGACCCAAATGGACCCACACATGTATGGTCACATAATCTTTGACAAAGTAACTAAAACCAGCCAGTGGAAAAGACAGAATTTTCAACAAATGGTGCTGGTTCAACTGGACGTTAGCATGTAGAAGAATGCAAATCGATCCATTCTTATCTCCTTATACAAAGCTCAAATCCAAGTGGATCAAGGACCTCCACATAAAACTAGATACACAGAAACTAATAGAAAAGAATGTGGGGAATAGCTTCGAGCACATGGGCACAGGAGAAATTTTCCTGAAGAGAACACCAATAGCTTATGCTCTAAGATCAAGAATTGACAAATGGGACAAAAATTGCACTTCTTCTATATGGCAAAGGATAATGTCAATAGGACAAAATGGTAACCAACTGATTGGGAAAAGATCTTTACCAACCATATATTGATAGAGAGCTAATATTCAATACATACAAAGCACTCAAGAAGTTAGACTCCAGAGAACCAAATAACCCTATTTAAAAATGGGGAACAGAGCTAAACAAATGATTCTCAACTGAGGAATGCCAAATAGCTGAGAAGTACCTAAAGAAATGTTCAATATCCTTATTCACCAGTGAAATACAAATCTCTCAGATTGCATCTCGCCCCAGTCCAACTAGCTAAGATCAAAAACTCAGGTGACAAGAGATGTGGGAGAGGATGTGGAGAAAGAGGAACACTCCCCCATTGATATTTGCATTGCATGTTGGTACAACCACTCTGGAAATCAGTTTGGTGGTTCCTTAGAAAACTAGATATAATACTACCTGAGAATCCAGCTTTACCTTTCCTGGGCATATACTCACACAATATTTTATATAGCTTGCAACAGTTTAAAATTGTGACAATCTTCTCAATATTTAGTTCATGATAAATATGCATATAAGCTATTACATAGTCTAACAAGAAAATAACAGCTTGTGAAGAGCTAAAATTTTCCAGGCAAAATGAAGGTAAGACATATTGGGGATAGAAAAACAAAGGAGATTATGGAAAGTGTCTGTAAAAAGGAAAGAGTTACTTCAACACTTGGAGGAAAAGTAAAATAAAGAAAAGAAAAACAAACAAACCAACAAAGAACAATAAAAACAAACAAACAAACAAGAACCAGTTGTCCAAAAGGAGTGAAGACAGACTGAGGAAGAGTTTTCTTCAAAGAGTGAAAAGTAAGTGTAAAGAGATAATGTTTTGTCTTAAAAGAATAATATATAGACCAATAGGATAGTATCATTATCACAAGTCTGCATCATGAAACAAAGTTACTGATCTAGACAACATGGAGGCCACTGAAGATCCCCAATGTATTTTTCTAAGAAAGGAGGGAAATATAATGTTTTATTAAATATAATATCTTGTATTTCTTACTTTAGAAAGATTACTTTGTACATTCTGCTAAAATTGAATGTGGAAAATGTGCATTCAGTAGATACTTTTGAAATGATGAGATCTATTACAGATTAAATTAAGTGGCTAATGGTTATGTGACCTGGCAACAAGTTTGTAAGATGGTTTCTTTTGTTCATACTTCCCAGAAAGTCAATCACTAACTCCATTCAATATTATGCCTAGACTCTTCTGTAGCTTTAACTTCACCTACCCCTCACTAAGCTACACATGTGACTGTGCTAGCATTGCATCTGTCTTTCACTAGTTTCCTTTCTCTCAATACAGTAACCATGGCACAGCCACAGTTATCTTCTAATGTTATGAGTCAAGACATGCCTTCCCTTTCCTCAAATTCCCCAGTAAAAACTTACATTAAATCTATAGTCTCATGCATAATAAGGAAGCACACTGCCATTCAGCTACACTTCTAGCTTTTTCTTGTGTTGTAAGTAAACTAAAATGTTATAAAGTGGCAGAGAGCTTTTTCCAATGGCAGCATGATAGCCAATAAGGTTTACCAGAGATGTGATTACTGCTGATAAAGTGGCCAGGATGTTTTGATTACTATTTTCTCTGGTTACTTAGCATTTTCTTAATTGCAGTTCTTAGCAGTTCTGTATATCACTGAAGCTGTTCTTATATTGTATATATGAATAAGTCATTTTAAGTACATACAAATTCATAGTTTCTCTGTTCTCTGTAAATAGCAATCAACATTCTTCTACAGTAAGGTTTTTCGATTTTAATAGGAATTTTATAAACTTGTAGCACATATTTTTCACATATTTTCTGTGGTACAATTTACAATTTAATTCATTCATGTTTAATTGTAATTTGAAAATGGGAAGATAAATTGTGGCATCTAATCTGCTATCACTACCCTTTCAACTTGTACTAATGGAAACTGAATTTGACAAAACTCAAAACCACCTAGTAGCCTTGTTCTTTATACAATCTCACAGATGGAATTGAGATTCTATTTATTATGCTTTTCATTGGTATATATTTCTGGAGGCTTTCTTTATTATCGTACCATAATTCTTCCTTAGAAAATAGCAGAGTCTGCATTATGTCTTTTATAAGGATCACTGTAAAATCAATAACTAACATTCTAACTTCATTCTTCACATCAGCAGGCTCCTGTTCTCTATGCTTATCCTGTCAGCCTTTTCTGTACAACACCATCTGACGCTGTCACTAACACTCCTATGTCAGGTCTCCCTAGCAACACAAGGCCTTTTCTTTCTTCCACTCTCTACAATTCAACTTTAAAAAGTGCACAATTTGTAATAATGTGTATAAACACAGGAAACCATTCAAACTGAGTCCTATGAAGGCAACGGTGAAAACAGGGAGCTAGGGGTGAAATTGAGAAGAGTAAAATCATAGAGCAGTATTATGTTTATGGATTTACCCAACCTCCAGATGGTATTTTGCTGGACTCATGTTCAGATTAGCTACATAAAGGCCAGGCCTTATGTCTGTCTCCACTAACAATCATGAGTTTATCCTTATACTGCCTCAGGTTAGAGATTTAAGTGCTGTGTGTCTGAAGCCACAGTTAAGAGGAGAATAGTTGGATTAGTGTTTTGAGAAACAAAGTAATACATGCTGGCATTACCAGACATTAATCATAATCAGAAGTCTCCTGAGGTTGTATGCTTCTTTGGTAAATGGTTGGAATTAAAGGATACTCTCTACTGCATTCCCTCAGAAGACACTACTAATATTAGTTACTAACACTTACACTAACAAACACTAGCTCTAACACTAACACTAACACTAACACTAACACTAACACTAACACTAACACTAACACTAACACTAACACTAACACTAACACTAACACTAACACTAACACTAACACTAACACTAACACTACGTAACTGAATGTGACAACACAGATCTCTAGACTTTGGGACAATTGCTACTTGAAATGTGTTCTTGCTTCTCTACAAATCCAATTTCCCCCTTTCAATTTTTTTAAGGATGTTGATTTTATCTGAATCAACCATGCATTGTTTTATATTCTTAGAACTATAAATAAGATGACTTTCACATCTTCATTGCAACATAAATGAAATGTTTAAGACAGTCTCTATGAATAAAGTGAGATTGCCTGAAATTTTTTAAATGTGCATGTTGCTTGATGCTATACATGGCACTGTGCTACAACAATGGCTAAATACATTTTTTCACATTGCTTGCAAAGACTTTTTTCCCCATAAAGATGGAAATACATCACAGAAGGATCTTTGAGATGACCTATATCCTCACATGAAAATTACAAGCATCTTCCATCTTGACATTCTGACGAGTCTACTTCTCCTACAGTAGTGGATCTAATGTTTCTGTCTGATCAAACCCAAACATTTATTTTTAACACTTTCACTCTGTGGTGACTTTATTTTTAAAATGAAAATGTAAAGTAATTTCAAAAGTCAAACACTTTTTCTTTTTTAATATGGAGACAGATTTATTTTATTATCTAGGTGATTTTATGCCTCAAAGGAACTCATCACTTTTCTTTAGCTTTTATGACTTTAATTAATTTAAAATTACCAAATTAAACACATCGGTGAATGTATGTCTTGAATGAATTTAAGTAATTAATAGATATTCACATGGCATAATATCTTTTAATGAACGTTTCCTTTAATTGACAATATGTGTCTGTGTGTGTAGTTACCAGGTACAACACATGAAATAGAGATATTATCAAATGATAAGTTGAGACTATTTCATATTATTTTTGTGTTGTAAACAATTATGTCTTGGCAATTTTCAAGAACAGAATGCTTGCTTTTCTAAAGTAAAATCACTCTATGTAACCCTGGGAGGTCTCAAAGTCATGAGCTTAAGCAGGGTTCTTACTTCTCCCTTCTGATAAGTTAGGACACAGGTATGTACCACCATGCAACTTAAGAATCCACCCTTTGGTTATTTCCTAACATCTTTATGTATTACTGTTTTTATCTTTGTTTATGTGGCATCTAGTAGTGAGCAGGGGTAGACCTTGTAGAAATTGAGGGTAGCATTGAGAAGTGAATATGATCAGGATATATTATATACAATTCTTAAAGAGTTAATAAAAATTTTTTGCTATTAATAAAATATGTTATAAGGATGAAGGCTCTGTGCAGGCACCAGCTAGACCTCAATGAGCTTTGTGGATATTGTCCTTTGCAATGCTCTCCTCCCTTATGGCCAGTTTTCAGAAACCTTCCATCTCATGGATCCTTCATCTCTATGGTTTGCTTTAAGGCAGGAAGATACTGTATGGGCTACCAGATAGAAATGTGAGCACAACTTAGGCCTACAAATCCTCTGACCTACAATCTGTACCACCTGCATTATTATGGAGACAATGATGGCACAGAAGTTATGGGAGTAGTTAGCTTATTTAACTTAAAGCCACTCCAGAGAGGAAGACTATGCTAGACAGTGCTCGGGCAGAGATTGGATAGCCCAGAGACCTAGAGTAGAGCCAAAACTTACTAGTTAAAATAAGAAAATGAAATAATGAAATGATTCCTAATGATACTCTGCTATACTCTTAGATTGTTGCCTTGTCTAGATGTTGTCAGAGAAGTTTCCTTCAGTAGCAAATAGTAGTGGTTGCTGAGACTCAAAACTAGACATTATGTGAAGAAAGAGTCTAAACTGTAGTTCTGCCTGTGGTCCCTCCCCTCAGATTTCAGGGAAGTCCACAGAAGAGAGGACAGTAAGGGATTGGAGGAGTCAGAGGGGATGGAGAACACCAGGAGAACACAGCCCACCAAATCAACTAAGCAGGGTTAATTTGGAGTTAGAGAGACTGAAGCATCTGGCTGAGGGCCTGCAGGGACCTATGACATATATAATATTTTTTAAAATTCTGTTTATATTATTAAGAATGTTAAAACAATACTAGAGTTTAAAATATTTATATTATTAAATAATAGTGCCACTCATATTTTTAAGATTGCTTTAATAATCTTTAAAAAGATTAATAATTAACACAAAATGTATTTTTTAAAAAATTAGAACCTTTTTTAACTAATAAGGTATGAAAATAGAATTGAAATCAGTTTAAAATCTCCCAAATTATCTTTTAATTATTAAGAAAATATCTTAATAAATTGTTAAAAATAAATTAAGTATCAAATTTTAAGAAAACTGTCACTTTCATATTGTCAGTAAATATATAACATAGCACTGAGAGAGTTTTCTGCCTTCTAACCTACCATACAATAAATTTGTGAGCCCAAAACAGCAATACTGTCCCAGATACTCACTGATTCTCTCAAATTTCCTATCAACCTTTGATATCTAGGTATGCAACTGATATTGAGAATATTGAATTAATATGCCAAAAATATGAAAAATAATTAGGTCAAGTAGCTCAAAACCTTTGCAAATTTCTATAGTTAAATTAAAACAATAGTCAGTTATTTTGAGGAAAAGATACTGGAAAGAACAGCTCTTAAAGAGAGCTGCCAATCATCCCTAGGCTTATTAAGCATCCCCAAAAGACCTCAAGCATACATTTGCCTCCTGTGCTTCACAGACTTCTTGACTTACCTAAGCTCTTAAAAGGCAGTCTCCAATGTATGTATCACTCCATAGAATACCCCATGCCATCACCATGTCAAGATCTTTCTTATCTTAGTAATAATCCTGTACAGAATAGTGACCCATAGAAGCTTTAGCTGGGTGTAAATACACCGAGAAAAGAGAGTCTACTCAAATTGTCAGACTTAAATGTTTTTGCTGTAATGAGAATTTTCAACTGATCAATATTAAAAGTACACTATCTCACAAAATCCATGTGATCATAGATCAATGTCTACTACAAATACTAAATAATTGCAAATATATAATACAGAAGAGTAATCTTTGAGTTCAAGAGAGAAACCTAAAGAAAGATATTTATCCCAGGATTCAAGCTTTTCTACAAACAATAGAGAAAAAATTGGTTTGGAGATTTAGGAGAATTTTGCATTCTCATAAAGGCTACTGGGGTAGAATTTGCATTAGGTACCATAGTCATCACTGCCAAGAATCTCATTTTGAATAGACATTTTGAAACATTTATTAATAAATTTATAGTATTTACATTTTCTATCCTTTAGTTACATTAATCTTTTTAGATAAGCATCTGAGAAATTTAATGTTTGAATGTCAAATTATAATGTAATATATCACATCTTTAAAATTATTTTTATTATTTCATAATAATTAAAATAATCTCTGCTTTTGGTCATGGTAATGACTTTATGAACCCAAAGACCTCTTTCTTAGTTTATTTGTCCAAAAATATGCACCACTTCATGAATTTGAATTCCCTGTCCAGGAGCCAGATTAATCTCTGTATTGTTCGAATTTCTGTTCATGTGTCTCCGAAGCAAGTAAAAGGTCCTCTTTAAAATAAAACTGATAAGTGTTAAAGAGAATTATATCTAAACCCATTGGATTTATCATCTAAATTTGGAAAAATATTTTTAGATTGAATAGAATAAACAAATATAAGTTGCAAAATTGCAAAACCACTGAAAATTTGATTTTGGCACCTACTAGGTATATAAAGTTGATGTAAGGCATATAAAATAATGTATATAATATGTAAAACACAATACCTGCGTGTTGAGAAATTGTGCATATTAGGAACTTGGAATCATCATGCTATTTGCTTTCTGTATTATATACTGCATGGTCAGTGGGAATGGGTACACAGAGTGGTCATTGTGTCTAAGACTGTCGTTCAAAATCTTCTTGTAGGCTGTGCCTAATTTTGCTGGGTTCTTCTGTTCTCCTCACTTCTCAGGTATCCACATTTATGATTTGCTCAGTTATTCTCCAGACATGCTGACCTGACCTTTTCCAATTACAGTCTGATGTCAACATGTGAATTGACTTCCTATCTCCATGCCAACCCATTGCATGAATTTACAATGAATTCTTGCAAGTAGTTCATTTTTCTCTTCTCAAGGTCTTAAAGATACCATATTAATAATGCTTTATTAATAATTTATTAACTGGCTTCCCCCAGTTCCACTTGTAGAGTTGTATGTGAAATAAAAAAAATAACATTTTTTAAAGTCATAACATCTCAATTTTCATAGGTAGAAAATTCATACAGTGGAGCCTCTGTATGTTTGTCATTGGGGGTCTCAACTGAAATCTATTCATAACAGTGAGACATTTTTCTTCTTGATGTATGCTATGTAGGTGTGTATTTTATAATGTTTTATTATCATTTTACATTAAAATGCATATATAAATAGCAAGTAACAATTTTGTTAATAATTGTGTGCATATATGTGTCTCTGAATATATGTATCTAAATATATATTTATCTGTATCTATATATTAGGCTTCTTTCCTGCTACAGAATCAATAATAGATTTATTAGATTAATTAATTAATAGATTTATTAGGGCATATGATTAGAAAATAAGAGAGATTATATAGAAAATTAGGAACAAGAGATATATTTAAGGAATTTGCTGTGGGACTGTTACTTCTCAAATCTGAAGGTAAGTGAAGATCTGGTAGCCTGCATATTTTGTCAAGGAAACTGTCATCTTGGTTAATAAAAAAAAAAAATCTAACCATTTAACATTAGCATGAATCCTATGTCAGTATGCTTAAAATATTTATTTCTAACATAAGAAGCACATTTTAGTTTGGACTTTGAGGTTAACGCAGAATTGTCTTATTTATTTTGCTCAAGATTAGTAACTCAACATTAAATCCTAAATGTATCCCCATCTCAAAGGAATGAAGTAAGAGAAGAAATGGAGTAAACTCCTCTTTCCCTAAAATACTGAATGAACAAATGAGAGCCCTCTAAGAAATGGTACAGAGGGACACTAAATCTGTTGTGATGATATCATTTTTAACACATTCCAGTCATTAGACTTCAGGGCACAGCATATTGAGATTTACTCATTAAATCTGAATTTGATCTCAGCTTGATAGTTATGTGTCCAATATCACCTATGTGGGTTTATGCTTGTGTCACAGAACCATATTTATTAGACACCTCTGTTAAAAAATTGAAATATTTGTATAATGCAGTGGTTCTCAACCTTCCTAATGCTGTGATCCTTTAATATAATTTCTCATGTTGTGATAATCCCCGAACATTGTGGTTTTATGTATGTGTATATATGCATGCATATGTCATAACTGTAATCTCACTACTGGCATGAATTATAATGTAAATATCTCTGTTTTCAAATTGTCTTAGGAGACCAAGTGCATAGGTCACTCCATCTCCAAAGGGATCAAACCACACAAATGAGAACCACTGCTCTAAGGTGATGCAATTTCAATTTTTTTTTTTTTTGTTTAGTAGAACAAAGTTATTTCCATGTATGTGCCTACTTTGAATCATTTGGTTAATTAACACAATAATTATGAGCATCTGCTTGATCCCTACTTGCTCCATGTTCTGTGAAAACAATAAAAATTATAGCAAGAGATTACAACTATATGTTGTGGGGTATCCAGCAGAGGAAAAACTCTTTTTTTTTTCTTTTTTCTTTTTTTTTTTTTTTTTACATTTTAGAAATTTATATTTCTTTTTTTTTTTTTTACGTATTTTCCTCAATTACATTTCCAATGCTATCCCAAAAGTCCCCCATACCCTCCCCCACTTCCCTACCCACCCATTCCCATTCTTTTGGCCCTGGCATTCCCCTGTATTGGGGCATATAAAGTTTGCAAGTCCAATGGGCCTCTCTTTCCAGTGATGGCAGACTAGGCCATCTTTCGATACATATGCAGCTAGAGACAAGAGCTCTGGGTACGGGTTAGTTCATCATGTTGTTCCAACTATAGGGTTGCAGATCCCTTTAGCTCCTTGGGTACTTTCTCTAGCTTCTCCATTGGGAGCCCTGTGATCCATCCAATAGCTGACTGTGAGCATCCACTTCTGTGTTTGCTAGGCCCCGGCATAGTCTCACAAGAGACAGCTATATCAGGGTCCTTTCAGCAAAATCTTGCTAGTGTATGCAATGGTGTCAGCGTTTGGAAGCTGATTATGGGAAAGAACTCAAGAAGATGGACTCCAGAAAATCAAATAACCCCATTAAAAAATGGGGCTCAGAAATGAACAAAGAATTCTCACCTGAGGAATACCGAATGGCAGAGAAGCACCTGAAAAAATGTTCAACATCCTTAATCATCAGGGAAATGCAAATCAAAACAACCCTGAGATTCCACCTCACACCAGTCAGAATGGCTAAGATCAAAAATTCAGGTGTCAGCAGATGCTGGCGAGGATGTGGAGAAAGAGGAACACTCCTCCATTGTTGGTGGGATTGCAAGCTTGTACAACCACTCTGGAAATCAGTCTGGTGGTTCCTCAGAAAATTGGACATAGTACTACCGGAGGATCCAGCAATACCTCTCCTGGGCATATATCCAGAAGATGTCCCAACCTGTAAGAAGGACACATGCTCCACTATGTTCATAGCAGCCTTATTTATAATAGCCAGAAGCTGGAAAGAACACAGATGCCCCTCAACAGAGGAATGGATACAGAAAATGTGGTACATTTACACAATGGAGTACTACTCAGCTATTAAAAAAATGAATTTATGAAATTCCTAACCAAATGGATGGACCTGGAGGGCATCAACCTGAGTGAGGTAACCCAATCACAAAGGAACTCACACAATATGTATTCACTGATAAGTGGATATTAGCCCAAAACTTAGGATACCCAAGATATAAGATACAATTTACTAAACGCATGAAACTCAAGAAGAATGAATACCAAAGTGTGGACACTGTGCCCCTTCTTAGAATTGGGAACAAAACACCCATAGAAGGAGTTACAGAGACAAAGTTTGGAGCTGTGAGAAAAACTCTTGGACAATAGAAAGTGTTCAGGATCAAGTGTAGGATGGGGCATTTCTTGGGGTAAATTTTAAGCACAAAAAAGAAAAAAAACATGCTATGGTTTGGCCTACTTCAGTTAATAAGAACAGTTAGGCAGAAGTGAAGCTACAGGAACCAAATCACAAGATTAGTACTTTTAGGGAGTTTCCCAGAACTATGAACTTTGATGGATTAAATGTTTGCTTCCATTTTGGCCATTAGTGCTGTCCAAGTGCTGCATTTTCTGGCCTGAATGGTAAGTCTACTGTGTAGTCAGTTATGCTGAGGTGTGGGACTCTGTTACATATATGGATACTCCTTAAACAACACAAATACAAGGAAAGCATTGAACTCACAATCACTGGTACTGAATGGATTCTTAATATGGCAAGAAAACTTTGTATCACCTCTTTAAAATGTTTGGCCTATTAGTTTTATCATTTAAAAAGCAAAACAAACAAATGTTCTGATAGCCTGGCATATTGCGCACAGTGTCCACAAAGGATGTTTTGTTCCCCAGAAATTCAGTATGACTCATGCAACAGATAAGTATGTCTCATTATTTTATCTTCTTGAAAATGATAATAATAAATTGTTCTTTCCTCACAAATGACACCCAACATGCACAATGAATTGTGTTATTGTCACCAAATACCCCCTTAGATTCATGCTAGGGGACATATTTTGCAATATATTTCATGTAACACTTTGGCTTCTTTGTTATATGAGATAGTAGACAATTGCAACACTATTAGTCTTTACACTTTTACCTATTCTCTTTCCATCTTTCAAAAGAAGACCTGACCTTTTCCCATTTAAAGTCTATTTCTTTTTTTGTTTATTTGTTTTTTGTTTGGTTTTGGTTTTTTTTTTATTAATGATAGTACTTTAATAATAGGGTATAGCATTTTGGGATTAGTTTGAAGAAGTGCCTTGAATATAAATATCACTTATCATGTTAGAAGAAAGACAAAGAATGACAAATTCAGACATTAATAAAGCATGTTATATTACACTCAAATCTTTTATTTTTTTATTTTAAACAGGGAATTGCTTTTAAATGACAATTATTTACGGGTGTTGCCTTATGAACTTGGCTGGCTCTTCCAGCTACAAACTCTAGGTTTAACAGGTGAGTGACTTAAAAAAAATAATAAAAGACAACTTAAAACTCCATATTGAGGTATTATGATGACTTTAAAGATCATTTTTGTGAAGAGTACAAGTCAGTTTTAGTATGACTGAGAGTGTGAGAAGGATTTGTTAAAGGTACCGGAAATGTAATAGTTGAGATAAATGCTGGGATTACAAATATGTCATTAATGTCTATTTCTATGTATCCTGGGATTCAAAATTCTTCTATATTATGCTATTATTATTCAAGTATTTTCCATTGTTTGAAGATTCTTGGGAAACACAAGCATTGGGTCACTACAAATAAACCACAGAACCAAAGAATATATGTTTATGACTTTCAATGCTTTATTCCAGCTTTTAGACAAGTTACTGTGGTCATAAAACATCTCTGTTCCCTAATTTTTTTTTGCAGGGCTTTTAAAATATGTGTGAATTTTAAATATTAACTTATCTTCTAGGATCTTATTTTATAGTTCAAAATTTTGGTTGACTAAATCTTTTTCTGGATATTCATTTAAAAAACTAGTTCTGTTCTTGAAACATAGATAAATTTTGGGTTTTCTTCAAGCAAATATTCAGTTACATGACTGACACATACCTATGGTCTTCAAGAAGTTACAACATGATTAGTGACTTAACAAGGGAGTCAGGTATTTACCTATCACATCCCCAGCACTGCACACTACACACTGCACACACACACATTGCACACACACACACACACACACACACACACACACACACACTAAAAGTTTAGGATGACTTGAAAATATAGCACTAATACATGTACATACCTTATCCAACCAAATCTGACCATCAACAGTGAATAGTGATGGGGAGCTCTGAGGAAGCATATTATAAAACAAATGATTCAGCCGGGCGTGGTGGCGCACGCCTTTAATCCCAGCACTTGGGAGGCAGAGGCAGGCGGATTTCTGAGTTCGAGGCCAGCCTGGTCTACAAAGTGAGTGCCAGGACAGCCAGGGCTACACAGAGAAACCCTGTCTCGAAAAAACCAAAAAAAAAAAAAAAAAAAAAAAAAAAAAAAATGATTCATGGAAAGAAACCTGCTGCTTCTTTTAGGAACTAATTTCTCTACTCTTCCAAAATGAATGTCACTAACAATGATCACATTTTCTCTGACACTAGAATATTTATCTTCATCATTAGCTGTTTAGAAATTAGTATTCATTAGACATAAAAGGGAGCAAGTGAATTAATATTCTTTTTTCTGTGGCCATGGATACAGATAGCCCACTGAAAGAAAACATATTACAGAAGAAAAAAAAAAAAACAAAACATTTTCTTTCAGTTTATCAATACATATTTAGTAACTCATCTTTGGAAGTACAAAGCAAACAGAAATGTTTGGAAATGTGTCTTTTCAAATATTGTTAAAAGTCAATTTGTCTGGTAATTATATTATACCTTGTGCTAGTTCTTATCCTAGTAATTGCATACTTAAGATTGTAGATAGTATGACATGCTATGTTTCAATTCTGGGCATCTCTTCTTCCTTTGCTTTTGTCCCAGACTCCCATATCTTCTGGCATCTGTGTAGATTACAAAATTGCTAATGCCAGTTGGTACTAATCCATTAAAGCCAAGCCAATTACATGTCTGTGTCGATTATAAAACAAAATGATCAGGTTTATAATATTTTGTTCCTGGATATATTTCCAGGAGAATAAAAGTTGGGTTAAGAACACATGACATATTGTGTGTGTGTGTGTGTGTGTGTATAATATATGTGATTATATATTATATTACACTATGTATATGTTAAAATTATTTTCTCTTTTAGGTTTTAAATTATATCTTATGCAAAACTGAAATAAATAATAACCTAAAATTTAAACAAAAGTAGCACTGCAAAATATTACTGTGTCATAAAATTTATTAATAAAACAAAATTTGATATTATTCCTTGAAGTGAAATCAAATCCTGAAAGCATTGCTACTTGTAGTAGGATGAAATTAGTACAAGAGGCCATCTGTTGTCTACAATAATAACTTACGAATGCATGGATTAACATTCCTTGTAAAAGATCCAGAAATTCTTACATGATAGCTCCTATAAAAGAAGCTGTATTGTCCTGACATATAGATAAACTATGGCCTTTACTCTACAATGCTCAATAGTAAGCAATTGATGCCCAAAATGTCGTCCCCAAATCGGTTTTCTTGCTAAAAGATAAAGGCTATAATGTATTACTCTCCTTAAGTTATTGTAGACAACTATTGAAATGACTCATTTTTATTCTATGTGCCTACAGAACTATCAGGTAGAACAAGAATGAATAAGAAAAAAAGGAATCTTCTGGATGAATTAAAGTGTTGGCAGAACTCTATTCTAGAAGAAAGAAATCACAAGTGGGGAGGGAGGGACCTGAGAGGGAAAGTGGATGGGGGTTGTTGGAGGAGGGTGGAGAGGGGAACCTGATCTGGTTTTAGGTGTGGGAAAAGGACTGAAGCCCTGAGGGCCAGCAGAAAGAATGGAAACAGGCAGCCTTGGGAGGTAGGAGGTTGGGGGTAGAGGGCTCTAAAATGCACCATAGACCTGGGAGATGAGAGACTTCCAGGATTCAAAAGGAGGGTCCTTAGATGAAACACCCAACAGTATGGAGAGGGAACTTACAGAGCCCACCTCCAGCAGGAAGACAGGTCATCAAGTGAGGGATTGGGTTGTCATCCCACAGTTAAAACTCTGTCCCATAATTGTTGCTTTCTGAAAGAGTTGCAGGGATAGAAATGGAGAGGAGCCTGAGGAAAAGAAGGTCCAGGAACATGCCCAAAGTGGGATCCAGCTTAAGGGGAGATCACAAGGCCTGACACTTTTACTGAGGATATGGAGCGCCCACAAAAAAGAACCTATCGTGACTGCCCCCTGAAAGACCCAACAGGCAGCTGAAAGAGTCATATGCAGATATTTGCACCCAACCAATAAATAGAAGCTGCAGACCACTGTGGTTGAATTAGGGAAAATATGAAAGAAGTTGAGGAAGAGGGTGACCCTGTAGGAAGACCAGCAGTTTCAATTAACCAGGACCCCTGAGATCTCTCAAACACTAGATCACCAAACAGGCAGCATACACCAGCTCATATGAGGCTCCCAACACACATGCAGTAGAGGACTGCTGGGTCTGTGCTCATCAGAGGATGAATGACCCTCAAGAGACTGGAAGCCCCAGGGTGTTTAGAGGTCAGGTGGGCTTAGGGGTGGGGACATCCACATGGAGACAGGGGGTGGAGGTATGGGATGTGGAACAGTTGGATAGTGGATGGGGGGTGTGAATAAAATATGGAGTGTAAATAAATTAATTGATTTAAAACCTTTTTAGAAAATTTCCAAGAAGAAAAGGAAGAAGAGGAAGAGGCAGAGAAAGGTAGATAAAAGGAAAATAATTGCATCAATTCAGGTCAATAAGATTTCAAAATGAGTGATGGTAATATGCAGAAAGCACTATATCTTCAATAAGTGACCTTGCAAATCTAGACACTCATAATGAGATGGCATCCTAGCTTTTATCTTTACAATATATCTTCCATCATTAACAAATATAAATTAAAATGTAACTGATAATTTCAAAGTAAGAGTGAAAGTTTAAAACTCATAGAAGAAATTACTAGGAATTTTGTTTACATGGAAGGACTCAAAGACACAACCTGTCAGGGTGCTCAGTACATAATAAATTGGATCCTAGATGAAGCACACAAGGAATGGAAACACATTGCAGAAATTGCTGATGGAGGAGTTATGTGCCATTTCCCAATGGCTACAGTAGCACTCTAGAGTTATAGCTATAAAAGTTTACATGTATGACTGACTTTGAACCATGTGAGGAATTACAGTGATAAGTTTCCTGTAACAACATGTGACACATTGCTGCTGTGTATAACAAGGGAGAGATGTGGTGTAAGTCATTACATGTCTAAAGGGCCATCATATTTGATCAATATGCCTGAATAATTTCTATTTACCTGGCCGGAACATCATTATGTATAAAGAATTGTTCATTCTCAAAAAGTGACAAAGAGTGACATTTGTCTTCTATATAGAGGTAGGTGATTCCCATTCACATGTATGAGTTCTTCTGCTCCTTTAAATGGAAAAAAAATAACTTCTGCATACTAAATATGAGCATGTATATGAACAAGGATATTTATCACAATAGAGCAAATGTCAATAACATTTGTAAAGAAATGTGCTCATAACCAACTGAAAATATCCCGTAGTCAAATGAAATTAACATATTTAAAAGATGAACAAAATCCAATACAAATTTTGTGTCAGGAATATGTAAATTTTATTCCCAATTGCAAATCCATAGGAGACCAAACTAATGATAAGGATCCCCATTTTTCTTGCTATTTCAAGAATTATTATATGTATTGGAACTAACAGTGATGGCATCACAAGATGCTGAAGCAGTCTTCTTTCTCAGTCTTTTTCCACATTTCTCAGGTGGTCCAAAGAAACTCACAAAACAGGACCAACTGCATCCCCTTGCCTGGTCCTCTAAAATATGTGCCAGTCTGCAAGTCTATCTGGAAGCTAACACTGAACTCTTTATACTCATCCCCTTCCAGGAACATTCTCTCACATTATCAGAAGCATATTTATCCTAATAAATTTTACAAGTGTTTTATTAATATTCTTCAGACAAAATATTAAAGATAGATTATTTCACAATAGATATATAATAGTTTTCTCTATAGTATTACTCAGAATGGAGTTTCTTCTTAAAAGTACAAATTCTAAGATTCAGTACACAATATTTATCTGTACCATCAATTAAAGAAAAGAACATCTCACCCCTTGTGCATCATACTTCTAATATGCTATTCATGGATTAAATTTACTTTCTAAATTAATGTTGCAATTCAATTTTTCTTTTCTGCTTGTCAACATACATTATGGTACTATATATGTAGTAGAAAACACTTCATATTTAGTAGGAACCAAGCTCAAAAAAAAAAAAAAACCCAAGAAAGTAATCTTTCAATAAAAGTAAAGAAGATAGCAGAATTCCAACTATAACAACAAAATAACTGGAAGCAACAATTACTTTTCCTTAATATCTCTTAATATCAATGGAATCAATTCCACAATAAAAAGACATAGATTAACAGACTGGTTACATAAACAGGACCCAGCTTTTTGTTACATACAGGAAACTGAGCTCAGCGACAAAGACAGACACTCCCTTAGAGTAAAAGGCTGGAAAACAATTTTCTAGGCAAGTGGTCCCAAGAAACAAGCTGGAGAAGCCATTCTAATATCAAATAAAATCTACTTTTAACCTAAAGTTCTCAAAAAAGATAAGGAGGGACAGTTCTTAATAATCAAAGGTAAAATTTACCAAGACAAACTCTCAATTCTGAACATCTATGGTCAAAATGCAAGGGCATCCACATTCATTAAAGAAACTTTGCTAAAAAGCAAAGCACATATTACACCTCTCACAATAAGAGTGGGAGACTTCAACACCTCACTCTCAAGAATGGACAGATCCTGGAAAGAGAAACTAAAGAGAGACACAATGAAATTAACAGAAGTTGTGAAACAAATGGATTTAACAGATATCTTTACAACATTTCATCCTAAAACAAAAGGATATACATTCTTCTCAGCACCTCATGATGTATTCTTCAAAATTGACCATATAATCAGTGGCACATGCCTTTAATCCCAGCACTCAGAAGGCAGAGGCAGGTGGATTTCTGAGTTCAAGACCAGCCTGGTATACAAAGTGAGTTCCAGGATAGCCAGGGTTATACAGAGAAGCCCTGCCTTGAAAACAAAAAACAAAACAAACAAACAAACAAAAAACCCACAAAAAACAAACAAACAAAAAACCAGGCCTCAACAGATAGAAAAATATTGAAATAATCCCATGCACCATATCAGATCATCACAGACTAAGGCTAACATTCAATAACAACATAAATAATAGAAAGCCCACATACACAAGGACGCTGAACAAAAATTTACTCAATGAAAACTTGATCAAGGAAGAAATAAATAAAGAAATTAAAGACTTTTTGGAGTTTTATGGAAATGAAATCACAACATACACAAACTTACGGGACACAAGGAAAGCAGTCCTAAGAGGAAAATTCATATCTCTGAGTACCTCCAAAAAGAAACTGGGGTGAACATACACTAGCAGCTTGACAGCACACATAAAAGCTCTAGAACAAAAGGAAACAAATTCACCAAAGAGGAGCAGAAGGTAGGAAATAATCAATCTCAGGGCTGAAATCAACCAAGTGGAAACAAAAAGAACTATACAAAGAATCAACCAAACCAGAAGCTAGTTCTTTGAGAAAATCAACAAGATAGATAAATCCTTAACCACACTAACTTGAGGGCACAGGGACAGCATCCTAATTAACAAAAATAGGAATTTAAAAGGGAAATATAACAGCAGAATCTGAGGAAATCCAAAATATCATCAGATCCTATTACAAAAGCCTATACTCAACCTGGATGAAAGGGACAATTTTCTAGACAGGTAGCAGGTACCAAAGTTAAATCAGCATCAGAATAACAGTCCCATATCCCCTAAAGATAGAAAAAGTCATCAATAGTCTCCCAAAAAAAGCCCAGGACCAGATGGGTTTAGTGGAGAGTTCTATCAGACCTTCAAAGAAGAACTAATTTCAATACTCCTCAAACTTTTCCATAAAATAGAAACAGAAGGTACTCTACCCAATTTATTCTATGAAGCCACAATTATTCTGATACCTAAACCACACAAAGACCCAAAAATGAAAGAGAACTTCTGACCAATTTCCCTTATGAATATCTATGCAAAAATACTCAATACAATTCTCAGAAACCAAATCCAGGAACAAATCAAAAAGATCAACCATCATGATAAAGTAGGCTTCATCCCAGGGATGCAATGAAGGTTCAATATAAGGAAATCCATCAACATAATCTACTATATAAACAAACTCAAAAACAAAAACTACATGATCATCTCATTAGATGCTGAGAAAGCATTCAACAAAGTCCAACACCCCTTCACTTAGTTGACTCTAAGAAGTGAAAGATCTGTATAATAAGAACTTCAAGTCTCTAAAAAAGATATCAAAAAAGATCTCAGAAGATGGAAAGTTCGTCCATGCTCATGGATTGGAAGGATTAATATAGTAAAAATGGCTATCTTGCTGAAAGAAATCTGCAGATTCAATTCAATCCCCATCAAAATCGCAACTCAATTCTTCACAGAGGTAGAAAGGGAAATTTGCAAATTCATCTGGACTAAAAAAAAAAAAAAAAATGTAGGATAGCAAAAACTGTTCTTAAAAACAAAAGAACCTTTGGTGGAATCACCATTCCTGACCTCAAGCTGTACCTCAGGGCAATTGTGATAAAAACTGCATTGTACTGGTACAATGACAGATACGTACATTAATGGAACAGATTTGAAGCCCCAGAAATGAACCCTCACACCTATGGTCACTTGATCTTTGACAAAGGAGCTAAAACCATCCAGTGGAAAGAAGAAAGCATCTTAACAAATGGTGCTGTCTCAACTGGTGATTATCATGCAGACTAATTGGAATTGATCCATTCTTATCTGCTTGTAAAAAGTTCAAGTCTAAGGTGATTAAAGAACTCCACATTATACCAGAGGCTCACAAACTTATAGAGGAAAAAGTGGGGAAGAACCTCAAATATATGGACGCAGGGGAAAAATTCCTGAAGAGAACACTAGTGGCTTATGCTGTAAGAATGAGAATCAAGAAATGGGACCTCATAAAATTGCAAAGATTCTGTAAGGCACAGGACACTGTCAATAAGACCAAAGGGCAAACAACAGATTGGGAAAAGATCTTTACCAATCCTAAGTCCCATAGGGGGCTAATATCCAACATATATAAAGAACTCAAGAAGCTGGACTCCAGAAAATCAAACAACCCTACTAAAAATGGGGTACAGAACTAAACAAAGAAATCTCAACGGAAGAATACTGAATGGCTGAGAAGCACCTAGAAAAAATGTTCATCACCCTTAATCATCAGGGAAATGCATATCAAAACAACCCTGAGATTCTACCTCACACCAGTCAGAATGGCTAGATCAAGAACTCAGGTGACAGCAGATGATGGTGAGGATGTGGAGAAAGAGAAACACTCCTCCATTGTTGCTGGGACTGCAAACTGGTATAACCACCCTAGAAATAAGTTTGGCAGTTCCTCAGAAAGTTGGACATATTTCTACTGGATGATCCAGCAAAACCACTCCTGGGCATATACCAAGAATATGCTCTACCATGTAATAAATTCACATGCTCCACTTTGTTTCCATAAGCTGGAAAGAACTCAGATGTCCCTCAAAAAAGGAATGGATACAGAAAATTTGTTACATTTACACAATGGAGTACTACTCAGCTATTAAAATCAATAAATTTATGAAATTCTTAGACAAATGGATGGATCTGAAGGATATCATCCTGAGTGAGGTAACCCAATCAGAAAAGAACACACATGATATGCACTCACTTATAAGTGGATATTAGGCCAGAATCTTAGAATACCCAAGATACAATTTGCAAAACACATGAAACTCAAGAAGAAGGAAGAACAAAGTGTGGATACTTCGTTCCTTCTTAAAATGGGGAACAAAATACCCATGGATAGAATTACAGAGACAAAGTTCAGAGCAGAGCCTGAAGAAATGACCATCCAGAAACTGCCCCACTTGGTGACTCACCCCATAAAAAATGACCAAGTCCAGACATTAGGCAGATGCCAACAAGAGCCTGCTGACAGAAGCCTAACTCCTGCAAGGAGCCTCCCTCATGCAAGGCTTTGCCAGTGCCTGGCAAATACAGAAGTGGATGCTCACAGTCATCCATTGGACAGAGCACAAGATCCCCAATGAAGGAGCCAGAGAAATACCCAGGGAGATGAAGGGGACCTAAGTCTCATAGAAGGACCACAAATATGAACTAAGCAGTACCCCCAGAGCTCCTTGGAACGATACCACCAATCAAAAAAAACACATAGTGGAACTTGTGGCTCTAGCTATATATGTAGCAGAGGATGGCCTAGTTGCACATCAATGGGAGGAGCAGCCCTTTGTCCTGTGAAGGCTCTATGCCCCAGTATAGGCCAGAACCAGGAATGGGAATGGATGGGTTGGGGAGCAGAGGGAGGGGAGGGATAGGGGATTTTCATAGAGGAAACTAAGAAAGGGGATAACATTTGAAATGTAAATAAAGAAAATATCTTATAAAAATATGTTTCTGAGCAAAAAATAAAGACACTACTTTGAATAAAGTGCTGGAAGAAGATTTTCCAAGCATATGGACCCAAGAACAAAACTGGGTCTAATATCTAATAAAAGAGACTTTCTACAAAATGTTATCAAAAAGACTGGGAAGGAAACTTCATATACACTAAGGGAAAAGTCCACCAAAATGACACCTCAATTCTGAGCATCTATGACCCAAATGCAAGGACAAGAAATTCAAGAAAGAAACATTGCTAAACTCAAACCCCACACAATAATAGAGTAATAGTGGGAGACTTCAACAACCCACTGTCACCAATGGACAGAAACTAAACAGAAACTAAAAAAGAAACTAACAGACATTTTGAACCAAATGAATTTAATGGATATCTATAGAACATTTGAATACACACACACACACACACACACACACACACAGAGAGAGAGAGAGAGAGAGAGAGAGAGAGAGAGAGAGAGATAAATAAATATATTCAAATACACACACATACACAATGACAATATAATTGGGAACAAAGCAAGTCTCAACAAATATCAGAAGATTGAAATAACTGTTTCTATTCTATCAGATCACCATGGATTTAGGCTGGACTTCAACACAACAGATAGAACGGAAAGTCCACAAACTCATAGAGATTAAACAACTCTCTACTCAATGACCAATTGGTAAGGTAAGGAAAAAAAAGAAAGAATTGAGTGATTTCCTTTAATCTTCCCTCTGAAATTTCACAATCCAGGCCTCCATCGTCTGCACTGTTCTCAACATTATCTTCCAAGATTCCACATAACATCCCAGAGAACTTTCAACACCAAATAGATCTTCTAGCCCTAAGTTCCAAAGTCCTTCCACAGTCCTGCCCAAAACATGGTCAGGTTGTCACAGTAATACCCCACTCCCACTAACAACTTCTGTATTAGTCAGGGTTCTCTAGAGTCACAGAACTTATGGGTAGTCTCTATATAGTAAAGGAATTTGTTGATGACTTACAGTCTGCAGTCCAACTCCCAACAATAGTCAGCAGCTGCTGTGAATGGAAGTCCAAGGATCTAGCAGTTGTTCAGTCTCCCAAGGCAAGTAGGCAAAGGAGAGAGAGAGTCAATCTTCCTTCTTCCAAAGCCCTATTTAGGTCTCCAGAAGAAGGTATAGCCCAGTTTAAAGGTGTGTGCCACCATGCTTTTAAACCCAGATGACCTTGAACTCAGAGATCTCCCTGTCTTTTTTTTTCCTCTGTGTGAGATTTTTTTAATATTTTTTACTACATATTTTCCTCAATTACATTTCCAATGTTATCCCAAAAGTCCCCCATACCCTCCCTCACACTTTCCTACCCACCCATTCCCTTTTTTTTTTTTTTTTTTTTTTTTTTGGGCTCTGGAGTTCCCCTGTACTGGGGCATATAAAGTTTGCATGTCCAATGGGCCTCGCTTTCCAGTGATGGAAACATATGCAGCTAGATACATATGCAGCTAGAGTCAAGAGCTCCAGAGCAATGGTTAGTTCATAATGTTGTTCCACCTATAGGGTTGCAGATCCCTATAGCTCCTTGGGTATTTCTCTAGCTCCTCCATTGGGAGCCCTGTGATCCATCCAATAGCTGACTGTGAGCATCCACTTCTGTGTTTGCTAGACCCCGGCATAGTCTCACAAGAGACAGCTATATCAGGGTCCTTTCAGCAAAATCTTGCTAGTGTATGCAATGGTGTCAGCGTTTGGAAGCTGATTAGGGGGTGGATCCCTGGATATGGCAGTCTCTAGATTGCCCATCCTTTCGTCACAGCTCCAAACTTAGTCTCGGTAACTCCTTCCATGGGTGTTTTGTTCCCAATTCTAAGGAGGGGCATAGTGTCCACACTTCAGTCTTCATTCTTCTTAAATTTCATGTGTTTAGCAAATTGTATCTTATATCTTGGGTATCCTAAGTTTTGGGCTAATATCCACTTACCAGTGAGTACATATTGTGTGAGTTTCTTTGTGAATGGGTTACCTCACTCAGGATGATGCCCTCCAGGTCCATCCATTTAGTTAGGAATTTCATAAATTCATTATTTTTAATAGCTGAGTAGTACTCCATTGTGTAAATGTACCACATTTTCTGTATCCATTCCTCTGTTGAGGGGCATCTGGGTTCTTTCCAGCTTCTGGCTATTATAAATAAGGCTGCTATGAACATAGTGGAGCATGTGTCCTTCTTACTGGTTGGGACATCTTCTAAATATATGCCCAGGAGAGGTATTGCTGGATCCTCCAGTAGTACTATGTCCAATTTTCTGAGAAATCGCCAGACTGATTTCCAGAGTGGTTGTACAAGCTTGCAATTCCACCAACAATGGAGGAGTATTCCTCTTTCTCCACATCTTCGCAAGCATTTGCTGTCACTTGAATTTTTGATCTTAGCCATTTTGAATGTTGTGAGGTGGAATCTCAGGGTTGTTTTGATTTGCATTTCCCTGATGACCCACCTCCTCTTTGCCTCTAAGAGTGTGCTCCCTCATACACTCACCTACCAGCCCACTGCCACCTCATACCTCTTGCACCCCCTCTGGCATTCCCCTACACTGGGGCATTGAGCCTTCCCAGGACCAAGGACATTTCCTCCCATTGATATGTAACAAGGCTATCCTCTGCTACATATACATCTGGAGCCATGGGTCACTCCATGTGTACTCTTTGGTTGGTGGTTTAGTCTTGGGAAGCTCTGAGGGTACAGGTTGGTTCATATTGTTGTTCCTCCTATGGGGTTACAAACCCCTTCAGCTCCTTTAGACCCTTCTCCACTCCTCCATTAGGGAATCCATGCTCAGTCCAATGGTTGGCTGCAAGCATTCACCTTTGTACTTGTCAGGCTCTGGTAGAGACTCTCAGGAGACAGATATTTAGTTGTTGGTTTAGGCATTGGAAGCTCTGAGTGGTACTGTTCTTCCTAGGGGGTTTCAATTCCCTTTAGCTCCTTCAGTTCTTCCAGTAACTCTTCCATTGGGGTCCACAGGCTCACTCTTATGTTTGTATGTGAGTATCTGCATCAATCTTAGTCAAGTGTTTGAAAAGTTTCTCAGAGGACAGCCATGCCAGGCTCCTGTTTGCATGTACATCTTGCCATCAGCAATAATGTCTTTGTTTGGTGTCTGTGCCTGTGATGGATCCCAAGGTAAGGGTGGTCTCTGGATGACATTTTCTTTAGTATGCTTCATCATTATTCTGTATTTCCATTAGACAGGAACAATTCTGGGTTAAATTTTTTGAGATGGGTGGATAGTCCCATCCCTCAATTGGGGGCCATGTATTTTTATTGGACCTGGTCTGTTCAGGTTCTATCTCCTTGTTGTTGGGTATTTTGTCTAATGCCATCCCCATTTGTTCCTGGGAGCCTCTCCCATTCCAGGTGCCAGGGACTTTTTACTGGTTTGTTCTGCTCCCCACCCCACACTGATGCATATTTCTATTCATTCTCCTGGCCCTCCGGTGCTCTCTCCTTTCTCTTCCACCCCATTCCGGATCCTGCCCCATTTTTCCCTCCCCCTCTCTTTTCCCACACAGGTCCTTCTCTCCTCTGCACCCCATGATTATTTTATTCCCCCTTCTAAGTGGGATTGAAGCATCCACACTCTGGCCTTCGTTTTTATTAAGCTTCCTATGATCTTTGAGTTGTATTATGGATATTCTGAGCTTTTTGGATAATATTTACTTTTCAGTGAGTACTTACCATGTATGTCCTTTTTGGTCTGAGTTACCTCATTCAGAACAATATACTCTAGATCCATCCATTTGCCTGCAAATTTCATGATGTCCTCATTTTTAATAGCTGAATAGTATTCCATTGTGCAAATGTACCACATTATCTGTATCCATTCTTCTGTTGAGGGACATCTGGGTTGTTCCCAGCTTCTGCCTATTAAAAGTAAAACTTCTATGAACATAGTGGAACATGTGTGCTTGTGATATAGTGGAGCATCTTCTGGGTACATGCCCAGGAATGTAGGTGGATATTCAGACAGAACTATTTCTAATTTTCTGATGAACTGCCAGACTGATTTCCAAAGAGGTTGTACCACCTTGCAATCTCACTAGCAATGGAGGAGCATTCTTTTTTCTCCACATCTGCAACAACATCTGCTGTCCCCTGAGTTTCTGATCTTAGCCACTCTAACTGATGTAAGGTGGATTCTCAGGGTCTTTTGGATTTGTATTTCCCTGATGACTAAGGGATGGTGATGTTAAACAATTCTTTAGGTGCTTCTCACCTATTTGACAATTCAAATAGGTGAGAATTCAGTTGAGAATTCTCCAATTAACTCTATACCCCATTTTTAAATTGTTTTATTTGATTTTCTGTGGTTGACCGTCTTGATTTCTTTGTATAGTTTGGATATTATCGCTCTATTAGATGTAGGTTTAGTAAAGATCTTTTCCCAATCTGTGGATTTGTCCTACTGACAGTATCCTTTGCCTTGTCGAAGCCTTTCAATTTTGTGAACACACACACACACACACACACACACAAGAAAAAACAAAAACAAACAAACAAACAAACACAAATAGATAAACCTGTGAGAGTGACCTGGGTAGGACCTCAATCCCTCTACAGATTACCCGGGTTCATAAGGCTGATCTGACTTGTGAGGTAAGACTGCCTAACTTCATTAAACCATCGATGTCTTTTCCAAAGCTATGATTTATCCAATACATAAAATGGAACGATTCTTGTTCAGATATATAGAAATAACTGTGTTTCCCTGAGAGACCCTCTTAGCAAACACAGGAAACAAAATCAAAGTCAGACAAATGAAACTACATCAGTGGTCATTCCTTCAACAGAACTTTATGTATGTAATTCCTTCCATAGGTATTGTGCTCCCCCTTCTAAAAAGGATCAAATTATCCACACATTGGTCTTCCTTCTTTTTGAGTTTCATGTGTTTTATAAGTTATATCTTGAGTACCTGGGGATCCATCCCATAAACAACCACCAAACCCAGACTCTATTGCAGATGCCAAGATTTTGATGACAGGAGCCTGATATAGCTGTCTCCTGAGAGGATATTCCAGTGCCTGGCAAATACAGAAGTGGATGCTCACAGTCATCCATTGGAAGGAGCACAGGGTCACCAATGAAGGAGATAGAGTACCCAAGGAGCTGAAGGGGTTTGCAGCCCCATAGGAGGAAAAACAATGTGAACTAACCAAACCCCCTAGAGCTCCCTGAAACTAAACCACCAATCAAAGAAAACACATGGTGGGACTTGTGTCTCTGGATGCATATGTGGCAGAGGAGGGCCTAGTTGGTCATCAATAGGAAGAGAGGCCCTTGGTCCTATGAAGATTCTATACCCTAGTATAGGGGAATGCCAGGGCCAGGATATGGGAGTGGGTGTGTTGGAGAGCAGAAAGAGGGGAGATGGGATAGGGTATTTTCAGAGGGGAAACTAGGAAAGATATTTTCTTTATTTACATTTGAAATAAAGAAAATATCTAACAAAAAAAGAAACTACATCAAACTAAAATGCATCTTACCAGCAAAATAAGCTATCAATAATGTGAAAGGCGGAATGTGAGATAGAAAATTATACTTTAAATCTGCTGGAAAAAATAGTACCCAGATGTTTAGGGGAATATGAACAGCAAACTCACAAACTCTCTAATTAAAATCCACAAAACGTGGATAACATTTGGTTTTTTTTAAAGATACAAATGATTGATATTGTATTAAAAGTACTAAATCAGTATAATGGGAAGAGAAATACAATATTCCTCTTGAATATAACACTTTCAAACACTTAGAAAAGAAGAATGAGAAAGAAGGAAAGAATCAACCAGGGAAGGAGAGAGAAACAGAATGAAGGAGAACATAATTTAAAGTGGTCAGTAACAAGTGTTGATAAACATTTGCTAAAACTAGTCACTATGTGTAATATGTACTGGAATGCAATTAGACTTAAGAAACAAGGTAGAGAAATTTTACCCAATATCAAAATTACAGCTTTTATGGTACAACAATCCCATTTGTGAGTATTTATCTAAAAGAATTAAGCTGGGCGTGGTGGCGCATGCCTTTAATCCCAGCACTCGGGAGGCAGAGGCAGGTGGATTTCTGAGTTTGAGGCCAGCCTGGTGTACAAAGTGAGTTCCAGGACAGCCAGGGCTATACAGAGAAACCCTGTCTTGAAAAAACATAACAACAAACAAAAAAAATCTAAAAGATTTAAATTGCAACTATGAAAAGAAAATTGTACTTCTTGTTGACTATAGCCTTATTCAAAATAGTCAAAAGGCAAACATATAGGTATGCATACATGTATACATAAATGTGTACATACACAGAAATTTATGCATGCACACTTTATATAAAGATATAGATATAAGTTGTATTGGCAGGCTTTGGATTGAGAGGGAGATATTAGTCTTTTTGTTTTATTACAACAAAATATTACACTCTAGCTGACTAAAATGAGCAGGGATGAATTATTCTGCACTTCTGCCAATTGTACAATCTAAGGTCAAGAGGCTTGATAGGCTGGCATTTCATGAGGATGTTTGTGTTGTGCCAGTATAAGCTAAAAGCCACCAAATAGCGACAAGACAAAGCTAGATGATGGTATGGGCATGCACACCTACCCCTGCTATAAGAACATTCATGAGGGAAAAGGTAAGGCTTAACGGATTTATCTGACAGAGCAATCCAAACCACATCGTTGATAGAGGAAATTTAAAATTATACTGTACATGCACATATTCATAGAATTGTGTCTTGAGTAAGGTGAAAACAAATTCTGTGATATACTACATCAGGAATGAAACTAGAAGACATAGAGAAAGAGACAACCACAGGAAAAAGATAATATTACTAATGATAGGTATCAGAGATCCAAACTAAGATCACAGAAGCAGAAAATAGAACTGTATTTGCTTGGGAATGAGGAATGGGGAAGTTAGCCCTGAGTACAGAATTCCACTAACACAAGCAGATCATCTAGAAGCCCATTCTACATTACTATTTACAGTTAATACACTTAAAATGTTCTTTTAGAATATGTGCCAAATTATATAATTTATCATAATTCTGTTATAACAAAATATAAAATAGATCATCAATAATTATTGTATAATTAAAATTTTCTGTGAACTGATCCACAATATTTATAAGTTAAACAGCTACCATTGTCCAGAAATGTCTTTTTCTTATATATATATATATACATATATATATATATGTATATATGTGTGTGTGTGTGTGTGTGTGAGTGTATATATAGATAGATAGATAGATAGATAGATAGATAGATAGATAGATAGATAGATAGAGATAGATATAGATATATAGATATGGTGTAAATTAACAAGCTCAAATAAGATCTAGAATATGAGGTTAAGAGTCACTAGACAACCCAAATTGCTTTCTTAACAACATGAAGGTTACTGCACTGTACTCAAAGTTCTGGATTTATAGACAAGGATAAATTGTTATGTTTCATAGTGCCCTTCTAACATTTTGTTATAGAAACATGTTAAATATGAATTATGCAATTGGGTTTAGTAATATACTTTTTCAGTTTTCCATTGTGATAGGGAAAGCAAGGATTGGGGTAATCTTCATTCTTCTAACTATGCATGAGTCACCTTGAACAACTGAACTCTTGATTCTGTACTATAAAATCAGGAACAAAGCAAGTTTTACCTTGTGTACAACACAAAAACCCTCTGTTGCTTTGATAATTTCATATCCATAGCTTGTTAGTCAACGTTCTCTAAAGTAACTAAACTGTTAAATGGATATATATTAAAGGTGTATTTCAGATTAGCTTACACGACTAGCTCCACGTCATTGAACATTGGCTTTCTCACTGTGGAGATCCCAAGAATCAGTTTCTATCTTGTCCTTAATAACTGGAGAGCCACTGACTTCAGTCCACATTAGATGTGGAAAGAAACTTGATTCTGATATTAGTGAAGAAATGCAACAGCAGCAGTCTGATCAGTCATGGCATCAGTAGCAACAGTAAAGTTAGATAAACTCACAAGCAGAGTAAATGAACTCACCAAAAAACTTGAAGAAGCCAAAAAGCAACATTTTTTCCCTAGGCTTCCTTTTATATGGGTTGACAAACAAAAGTGCCAATTACATTAACAATGTATATTCTTTCTTCATAGACCTGATCAATCCATCATAAATTATCCATAAATTATTTTAGTAGAGACAAGCTCATATAGGTCTGCTTTAATTGATTACGGTTCTTTTAATTGATTTCAGATCCAGTTTCTTAATTAATTTCAGACCAAATCTCTTATTGGATTCCATGTCTAATCAAGTTTTCAAATGAAATTAAGCATTCCCATGATAAATAATTTCAGAGTCTTAGAAATGCTAAGATACAGATGAAGACAGGGAAGCTGGAGGACCTGCCATCAGTCTTCAGTGGACCATTCTAGTGATTTCAGAACCTGGCCAATAATAACAAGCATACTGATTACAAGGTCATATCTAATCTAAGCAACAAAGTCAATATGTGACCAAGTCAGCATTGGTCACATAGTGAGATCTTTCTGAAAACAAAATGAAACAAAATGCTGGAAGGAACATATCTATTCTGGTTAAAACTAGTTAGAAAAAAAAGTCACCCACCATCTGAAACACACACACACACACACATTATCTTATGAGTATGTTTCTCATGTGCCTGTCAATATACATTCCCATAATTTCTATAGCAATAATTTTCAATTTAGCAATTTAAAAAATATTTACTACTATTTTGAAGTGATTTTGATCTTTTGTTTTCATCTGAACTTATAGCGTCATCAATGTTTTTGTTTATGGGAACACTCAGCAGTCGATATTAGCAGGACATGGGAGATTCTGTTTGATTGTTTTCTGAATATACATGGCTTGCTCAAATTTAGTCTCAACTCATACAATTACATGTTCACATGGATGTAGAGAGCTGGAGTGTAATGAAGATGAAACATTTTTTTTTTATTTGAAAAGAGTATAATAAATACTAAAGACACAGTTTCCAAGGTTAAAGAAGATCCTGAAGGAAGTTTAATTTAGAAACATACATGAAGTATTTGTGAACATACTGGAAACAGTTTCTTATTTCAAGACTTAAAGCATTACTACCTTTCTGCAACAGTGTCTCTCCCGGTGTGATCTAAAATATCCATGCACTAGAATACACATTCTGACACCTAGGAAAGTCTCCAGATGGTGGAATGCTAGCCATGTTAGAGGGTAATCAGTAATTTTTAGATAGAATCCCCTCCAGCTAAAAGTTATGAGCAGACAGAAAATGTTTTTTTATTTGTTTTCATGTTTATTACATATTAGAACCCTAAATTATTAATTGCACAAATCATGTTATTCAACACAAAATAAATAAAGTTGAATCAATAAGGTAATTTATTATTGAAAGAAATAGATCAAAGATCTTCATTTAAAATTTCTTGGTTTTGTATTCTAATTATAATCAACACCGAACTAAAATTTAAGCAATTAATAATATTTATTGAAATCAAGTTCTATTTTATCAATTAATTTAGTGTTTATGTTTTATGTGCATGGATGTTTTACCTGCATTTATGTGCTTACACTGTGTGCCTGTGCACTGTGAAATCAAGAAGAGATTGATAGATCTGCAACTGGAATTACAGATGGTAGTACATTGTCATGTGGTTGCTTGGTTGAGTCCTGATCTCTGCAATGAAAGTCAATGTTCTTATAGTTTAACCACATCCCCAGCCCCCTACTTCATTTATATTATAAAAAATAAATATGAAATCTCTATTTTTATTTTTTATTTTTAAAATTAGACATTTCCTTTATTTACATTTCAAATGTTAACCCCTTTCCAAGTTTTCCCTCTGAAAATCCCCTATCCTCCTCCCCCTCTTCCTGCTCCCCATCCCACCCACTCCCTCTTTCTGGCCCTGTCATTCCCCTATACTGGGGCCTAGAACCTTCACACCACAAAGTGCATATGCAGCTTAGGCCACGAGTCCCTCCGTGTGTTGTCTTTGATTGGCAATTTAGTTCCAGGGAGCTCTGGGGGTGATAGGTACAAACTTTAATCTCAGAAAATAAATTTGAAATGAATTACTTGATAATATTGAACATACCAGATATTATAGTGATTCTTTTCCTCATACTATGGGTAGAAAAGAACATAAAATATTAGGTGTCTAACAAAAGTATAATGTACTTCCTGAATTAAAAAAAAAAAACAAAAACAATCTGGAGTTATTTCTATGGCTACACCAAACATGAAATATCACTTTATTCCAGATGAAATATCTCTTTATTACAGATGTAAAATAAATAATTGTTGCTTCTAGGCTGTTACTTGTCATGTGAGGTCTCTAATGCCCCTGAGTCCTGTGTTGGGTTCATATCCCTTTATCTTCTATGACATAATCAGATATTTCAATCTAATTTAATACACAAATAATTTTGAAGCCAAATATTGATTTAATTTATATTCTGCATATATTGTCATCATTTAATAAAAATGAATTTAAATGAACTAAACTCTAAGATTTCCTTTTAAAGATCTATAACGAGAAGATAAAAGATTAACTCATATTTTGCTTTATGGCCACAATTTCCATGCTACTTGGTAGGTGAATTATAAACAATAGGGCACAATGCATTCATTTAATATTCTTATATTTTAATATTTTTTGCAAGATTCAGTGGCAATGTCTATAATTAAAGCTTTGGGGACAGAGTCTGGAAAAATTGCTATGTACATGTACACCATGGCTTAATAAAAACATGTCTAGCTCTGTTCCTCCCTGTTCCAGAGACAGTCGCATCATCTTGTGTGGTGCCAGCCTTGTCCAGTAGACAGATGGTGAAGGTCAGTGTGATTGGATTTGGCCATATTGGGCGTCTAGTGACCAGGGCTGCCTTCTACTCTGTACTTGGAAATGTGGAAATTGATGCCACAAACGACCCCTTCATTGACCTCAACTACATGGTCTAACTGTTCTTGTGACTCTACCCATGACAAATTCAACAGCACAGTCAAAGCTGAGAATGGGAAGCTTGTTATCATTGGGAAACCCATCACTATCTTCCAGGAGCTAGATCCTGCTAATATCAAGTGGGATGAGTCAGGTGCTGAGTATGTTATGGAGTCTATTGGCATCTTCACCACCATGAAGAAGTCCGGGGCCCACTTGAAGGATGGGGCCAAAAGGGTCATCAACTCTACCCCTTCTGCCAATGTCCCCATGTTTGTAATACATGTGAACCATGAGAAATATGACAATTCACTGAAGATTGTCAGCAATGCATCCTGTACTACCAATTGCTTAGACTCCCCCTGACCAAGTTCATCCACAACAGCTTTGGCACAGTGGAAGGGCTCATGGCCACGATCGATGTTATCACTACCATTCAAAAGACTGTGTGTGGTCCCTCTGGAAAACGGTGGTGTGATGGCCATGGGGCTGCCCAGAAAATCATCCGTGCATCTACTGGTGTTGCCAAGGCTGTGGGCAAGGTCATCCAAGTGCTGAATAGGAAGCTCACTGGCATGGCCTTCATTATTCCTAACTCCAATGTATCCATTGTGAAATGACAAGCCACCTTGAGAAACCTGCCAAGTATGATGACATCAAGAAGGTGGTAAAGCAGGCATCTGAGGGTTCACTAAAGGGCTTCCTGGGCTACACTGAGGACTAGGTTGTATCCTACGACTTCAACAGCAATGGCCACTCCTCCTCTTTTGATGCTGGGGCTGGCATTGCTCTCAGTGACAACGTTGTAAAGCTCATATCCTGTTATAATAAAGAATATGGCTACAGCAACAGGGTGGCGGACCTCATGGCCTACATGGCTTCCAAGGAAGAAGAAACCCTGGACCACCCACCCCAACAAGGACACGGAGAGCAAGAATGAGGCCCTCCATTGCTGAGAAGTCCTTGTCCCAACTCGGCCCCCAACATTGAGCATCTCCCTCACAATTTCCATCCCAGATCCCTATAATAACAGGAGGGGCCTATTCCCACTCTCTCTCCTCCCTTGAATGACAACAATAAAGTTCACTCCACACACACCCCAAAAAATGTCTAAAAAAAGAGAAAAGGTCAGGTATTAAAAATTGTTGTTTCAGGATGGCAGAAGTTATGAGACATAATTAGCCAGAGACAAGAACGTTGTTAATAAAAACACAAGGAACATGAATGAATCTCAGTTCTCTCTCTTATTTTACAGCTAACCAAAACTTTCCAAATGTTGACCAACTCTAGACAGTTTCTTTTTATTCTGTGCATCTAAATTCCCTTTTATTACAGGTTATGCATTATATATATATACATCCAATTATAAAAGCTTTATCACTTTGAAGTTTCAATTAACACCAGCTGACTCCTGTCCAGGCCACCCTAACATTTTGAACTTCTTCCCTTCTCTGTATCTATGTCTTCCTGTTGTCTTTCTCTGGTTGCAATAGCATAAAATAAAGTCTTCCTTAGCTGTTCAAGTTTGTCAACCGAAATTTTAATGTGATATCCTCAAATCCACTGGGGCAAGGAGGAGAGGCCCAGATGGCTGCAGACCTAATCTCAGACTTATGTCACCTCTAAGAGAACATCAACACTGAAACTCCTGTACCACAAAGGAGCAGCTAAGAAATCTGTACAAGCTTTTCCCAAGAGTGAAAAGAAAATAACTTCCTTTATCATCTTCATAGCAGACAAGTCTGCTCTCAGAACAAAAGGCAAATGCTCTTATAAGGCTTATTACTATTCCAACACATATATTGTAGGTAGTTCTGTGCATGAAATAGAATTTGTACACTGTACATAAGTCACCAATGTTGATTCATTTATTATATGACAGTCTTTATATTGTGTTTTTTTCTGTTTTTTAATGATATTTCAAGTATGTTTGTTCATCCTGAAGTCAATTTTTAAATTCAATTCAATATTCCTTGACTAAGTTTCAAATGTTATGAACAATGGCCACATAATAAACATAGTTACTTCATGCTCAATAAGCTCATTTTTGTACTAAAAATTACTGTATCCCATGAGTCTCCCCATGTACACAATGCAACAGAAGATAATTTCAACAGAAGAGGTTAGGTTTTTTCAATAAGATTTAGGGAGAAACCATATTTAAAGGAAAAAGAAAGATTAAAATAAAGTCAAAGTCAACCTGGAAAATGACTCAGTAGAAGTTCACTACAAGGCTATCGATACACACACATAAAACACACAATAAAATACTAGGAACACACATAAAATACTAGGAACTGAAGAGGTACATGTTGAAGACCCCTAAGCACAGAAAGCAGCATGCATGAACAAGTGTCTGGGCTAGTATACAAAGTCCTCCGAGTATATTCTCGAACATTGTGTAGGTGGATCCCTTGGTAGATTTAGTCTGATCTTGCCAAGGAACTGCCACATTATTTTCAGATCCATGATTTTGAAGAAGGATGTCATTATTAGTAAAAGATGATGTAGGTTGTTTTTAATTTTAGCTTCTTTTTATTCTTCAATAATTAGAGTCATTGCTTTTGAGTTTGCTGCACTCAGGATATTTAAATATAACAAACTCAATCAAGGTATAACAAGATAATGATGGCACCCACTTTATAGGAAAGAATAGAAAAGAAACGGAGCATTGTTTTAACACATGCTGCAAAATCATTCATGAAGATTTTCTTTCAAATGGAAAACTCTCTTGCAGTTCTTACCTCCTAAGCCATGAGAAAGTCCTAGCATTTGTGGACAAGGGGGATTATTTGAAAGAAATTCGTAGGCTGAAAGAAAGCTTTAGCATTTTTTTTTTCCTGAAAGATGTGGACCGAGTTTTCTTCTGCTGAGGTCAATTTTGAGAGAATAGTCATATCAGAAAGACTTGTAGAGTTTGGAGTTCTCTGCTTTCTGTTGTTAGTCAAGTGCTTTGTAAGGTTCAAGAATTCATGAATTCTCTGCTGTTCTGGGATGACTCACGGCCCTATATGGTTTGAGTGCTGCTAAGATATATTATAAATATGCCTTGGTATATTTTTTCAAGGAGTTTGAAAATGTAAATGAACCGAAGACTTTTGTTTACTGAGGAAGTGAAGGCTCCATTCAGTTTCTGTGAAAGAACTTGTAAGAGTACAGACTGGGGTATTAAAATACAGATATACAACTCCTTTAAGAAGACTAAACTATGGATTCCACTGCTCATATCCGGTAGCTGAGTACCACCAATATCTCCAGCTCTAAGGAATACAAGCAAGCTCTTCTGAATTCTGCAAGTCTACAGGTGCTTGGACTCACAGTATGCACATACTCACACACAGACGTGACCTAGCTGTATTGTGATTGGGAACAAAGCCTTCAATTCAATGGCTTTTCAGAGACATTTCTGATCCAAGACACAGCAGATTTGATATTCCACTTGTTTTGTGTGAATTAATCAGACATTTTGATATGTGAATGTGTCAGAGTTAGCGTAATAAGGTTTTTCTTTCTATTGCAATTGCATAGAATGCCGCTGGTTATTCTTTGGGTTTTGCAATAGAAATTTAATAATGTATAATTGAAGCAAATTCTGGAGAACTGTAGTTTTCTATTTATATTTCTGAGTTCAGCCCCCCTCCACCATTCAATAAGCTAGATTCCAGGGAATTAATTATATGGCACACTTGATTCAATATTTTATTTCTTATTGCATTTTTCTCTTTATTTCAGCTGTATTAGAAGAATATTTATGTGTGTATGTGTATTTGGAAGATGACTACATGCTTAAATCTTTATATTTTCTGTGTAACCTCTTCAGTGACTTTCACACACTGTTTGGATATTTCAAATTCTAGAAACTAAAACAAGATCAGTAAAATATTTTCTTCAGCATTTTAATGTCTTAAATAATTCATAATTCATTTTAAGACTTCAAAGACATAGAACAGGATTTTAATTTTTTTGAGGCAGGTAAAGTGATACTGGGAGTGTAATTTTAAAACAACTCTTTGAAATTAAAGACACAATTCCTAGCATCTATTGTTATATTCACAAGCCCACTTTTTTTCAATTTTAAAATTGATCCAGCCAAGGAATGCTGTATAGCAAAACAACATGCCCTTACAGTCAGTGTATTGCCCTGAGATCCCAAGCAAGCATGGGCCATTCTGAATCAGTTGAGGGACCAGCTGATCTGTCAGGTTTGCATTGCACTGACTTTAGTGGATGGTAGAAACAATGTAGGGAAAGAGAGTTATTTTTAGCTCTTGCTTTTACAATCTAGGAACAAATACTCAAAACAGGAGTCAGTGGAGGACATGCCATATTTGAACCATAATAGCTATAAGAAAAGATCATAATACAAAATCAGCTAAGCAGATTCTCTCAGCTAAGCAGAGATTTGATGCCTTGCCTGATTTCCTGTAAGATTTGATATTAGGTGATTTTATTTAATCTTATATGTGCCTATTCCTTTTGAACAACTCAATCTGGGAAAGAAGGAAAACAAATCAAATATTCTTTCATGATCACTAATTAATAATCATTATTTATTGAATAATATTTATTCCCTCTGAGATGTCTTGAGAGTCACTATACAGTAAGGTTTCTGCTTTATTTCTTATGTCAATAAGTGATGGCACTAGTATGCATGCAAATGAACTTACACACACATATACATGTGTGAACACACATATGAGTGTACACATAATAAGGAAGAAGAGGACCCATGCACATGTTAAAAAAAAAAAACAAAATAAAAAATAAAAAAAAATAAAACTTAGAAAGTGTATAGATCTAAGTTATAAACACTTTAATATTCTTTGAAGTTTTAAATTATTTTTTAGGCATTATGGTGCTTTCCAAGCAAGAAAAAATTAATTTCTTCAATAAACAAAAGGAATAGGTATAGTAAATCTAATAATAGAGTTGCTGTGGATTATAGCTATGGAACTTATCATGAGGCATAATGAAGAGTGTTGAGACCAACAGGCAATAATGGAGAACCAAGGACTTAATGTTTGCAGAGAGCTGGAGATAGTTATTTTATTTGTGTTATAAGCTATTTAAGTACATGCTAGTCTCAATTTAAAATCTTAAGAATAATACTAATACTAGAGAAGTAAAAGCATTTTGTCTTTAGTCCTATATTTACTGTCTGAATAATATTTTTTGATAAATGGTGTTTCCACTTTACTACAGTTATTTGTGAATATTTTGAAATAATAAATATTCTAACTTAAATTTACATATGCCAAGTGCATAACAATTGTGACTGAATAATTTATCTGGACTATCGTTGAACACTTAAAAGAATTATAATACTTAAATTACAAGATTTAACACATATGTACAGTGAAAGATAAACTCATGAAAATATTTCAAAACACATAAACATATCAATACTTTTAGAAATTTCAAATTTTAAGTTTGATACAAAGTGAGAGGCATAACAATCGAAAACTTGAATAATGTAGGCAAATACTAAGGTCAAAGATTCTACAAGTTTTACTTGTTTTAATAAGCCACCAATGCATTTTGGTATCATTTGAAAAAGCACTATTACTGAGAAAATTGAAATAAAGAAACATAAACTTGCCATGAGCAAATTATATTTATTTTAAATATAGAAATAATTATCATTACTTTCATTTGTTGATGTACTTGTATGTGTATGTGTGAATATTTACTAAAGATAATTATCATTTAAATTTTTCATTTTGATCTTTCTTGTATCTCTTTGGAAAACATAGTCCCAGGATATTGATTAATTGAAATTGAAGCAATCTACAGTGAACACTAAATACTAACTAGACATCTTTATTTTACTTAAAAACTTTAAGACAGTATTATATTTATTTGGTATACGTATTTGAGTGTTGGTGTGGGATTACGCATGTCTTGGCTTCTATATGCAGCAATATTTTCTCATAACCATAGGTTATACTGAATACAGAAGTAGTAAAAGATTTATGTATATAGCTACAAGGTAGTAAGAATTTAAAATGTATAAAGTCTTGTCCTGATTTATTTTATTTTTTGTCAGTTTGATACAAACTAGAGCTAATTTGGAAGAGGAAACTCAGCCTCTCTCCTTTTGCCTGTAGGAAAGTCTGTTGAATGGTTTCTTTAATAATGGTTGATGTGAGAGGCCCTGGTCTACTGTGGATTATACTACTGCTGGACACATGGTCTGGGCTATATAAGAAGGGAAACTGAGCAAGTCATGAGGAGCAAGTAGTAAGTAGTAAGAAACGAAGTTCATGCATGAACTTTTGTTTCAGTCCATGCCTTGAGTTTCCTGCCAGCGTTCCTGTCCTGATCTCTGTCTATAATGGGCTACATATGACCCTTTATAAATTTGTTTTCTCAAAGTAGTAGAGAGTCAACTAAATTGGTTCTATAAAAACCTCCTTAAAATAAACTCTACAGAAGTCAAACACATTATAGTATCATAACAATACAATTTAGAAAATGAAAAGTTTTTTCTTTAAGGAAAAAAATGAAGAGAGATAAAATTATGTAGGAATAATATGTGTCATAAAAATTATCTTGGCTCCTGTCAGTTTAGAAATTTCATTTGCCTTTAAACAAAGCGAGCATGTCATTGACAATGAGATGTATTAAACTATATGTCCTCTGATCACTGTAGGACCCTGCTAACTCAGGGTACTAAATTGTTAATAATTACATTATTAATTTATCATGTAACTATTTTTAATCTCCATAGCTTTCTTTAGAAAATAAATTACAAATCAATTTGTTACTTGAAGGTTAATGTAATCCACTGTAAATATCAAATGGAACTTGAGTATATCCCATAGCTTGGACTTTTGGATTTTTGGAGCTATTTTTATTTATTTTAAGCATATCCTTATTTACAAACTACTCTTACTTGCTCAAAATTAGAACGACACAACTCTCAATAAATGCTTTAATAGAATCTACACCAAAAATATCCTAATCTACATATAATGCTACCTAAATATTTTTTAAAATCACAGATTTGAGGAGTGAATATATTGTATTTATTTATTTAAATAAATCTCTTTTATAAAATTTTATGTAAATATAATATCTTTATTATTAAAATGTGTTATGTTTGTTTACTTACTTGGTTTACTTATTTTGATTTTATTAGTGACTCACAATACAGGTTTGCCTGACCTTAAAATCAATGTCCTTCAGCTTTAGCATCCCTAAAGGCTGAGATTATAGGCATGTACCACCACACCTGGATTCTGGTAAACTTTGACCCTAAAGGCTGAGATTATAGGCATGTACCACCACATCTAAATTCTGGTAATTTTTGAAGAAAAACATTTTTGCTTGCTCAAGCTAAACTATCCATTTCTGATAAGGTTTTTATTAGCAACTGTTGTTGCATAATCAGTATTATAGAAGAAGTACAGTTACAAATATATTTAAGACTCACATTGTAAGGATGGTATCACTTATTTGGAACGACAGTTTAAATTCTGACCAGTTATTTAACTGTCTGTGAGCTGAAAAAGTCAATGAACACCAGGGACAGATTAAGGCGTTCCTTGGGACTGAAATAAACAAATAAATAAATATAGTGTTTAGGTGCTCCTAAGATTGATATTGTACTCTAAGTGGGACTAAAATGCAGATATCAATTTTATTGTCTAAAATCTCAGGAAAATAAGTGGAAAAATTTCTGAAGAAAGTCAAATTTTGAAAAATTCTTTATAAAGAAAGAAAAATCCTATTGTCCTCAAAAAAGAAAAACATTACAGATTTCAAAACAAGTATAAGAAAACAAAGCAAATAACAAACTGTTTAAGAAGTATAAATACAATTGAGACAAGATTGTGCCCTCTTCAATAGGCCTGTATTGTAATTCATAATGGCCAAGAGGCCCATTTTCTTCTTTAGAAGGTTTGGCAACAACAAGAGTTTTTTTTTTTTTTATAAAGAGAATTATGAGTGTAATTTAAAACCCTCCAACATTAAAATAAAATTTAGTGGAGTCTACAAATCTGGAAGGAAATGTTACTAAAAATATTGTTTTATTTGGTCTTGTGCCAGAGAATGTTACAGTAAAATAAAACAGTGAAGAGGACATGTCTGCAAATCACAGGATGTAAACAGTGAGTGGGGCTTGCATTCAATTCTGTGTTGTTAATCTGTAACCATTTTGAGGCACTGCACTCCATGTAGGAGCTTTTCAATTAACAGGCCTCAGATTCGATGTAATGTTTAAAATTCTCTTCATGTGCATGTGAAGATTGCATTTAGGTAGAGAAACCCGAGAATAGCTAAGCCCAGTAACAGAAAGAGAATGGGAGGAGTGGAAATAGGGGGACAGCTAAACTAAGTTTGCACCTATAATAAATATATGGCAGTGGATTGCTGTTATTACCATAATCTACTATTTTACTGAGCAATGATGTTTCTAGATGTATCTGTTTATTTCTATGAGAGTACCATACAGGCAACCATACACATGTAATATTACTCTCTCAAGGAAAATGAATTTTCTACTGCCTTTTATGGAAAAATTTCTACTGCCCATAATTGTAAGAGGAATAGCAGGCCTAACTGGCAAGGCTGTGGCTGCTTCCCCAGGTGTAGGCTATAAAGGGAGATCATTTATAATTAATATGTGAGCTTGCTGCCACATTCTCACCTCCTGCAGGAGTTTGAGCCTTTGATTCTGTGCTTTCTCACCCACTGCCCCCAATGGGGCTGCCAGGCAGTACAGAAGATTTAGGCAACACATGATCATGTATGAAACTATATAAACGTAATTTATAATGCAAAAGTATGATTTGTCTAGCCTATTCACTACCACCATGTTTATGTTGTTAAGCACTGGTATGTTTGTTGCACTATATCTGGTCACACTGTAAAACCTGAGATTATATTATTTACTTGGAAATCTTTTTCTAGTAGTGGTATGGATCAGCCCTATTGCACACCTTTGATCCATCTGGCTGGACTACCACATTCCCATAGTGCACACCTTCAATTCCAAACAAGAAGAGTAAAGTTAGTTTGTAGAAGAGCCGATGTTAGAAACTCATGTGTAGCAGAGAAAGTGTTGGATCAGAGAAAAGTTTGTCAGAATAGGATATGCCCAACTGTTGTGTGTAATTTTATAAACACACTTGCTCGTTCTTGAGATTTCGGTTCTGAAATCAGTCTCACTCAGCTCCACCAATTGCCAGCTGGCACTTTTTCTAAGGATCCCTAGTGCTCTCCTCTAAGCCCTCACAGCTAGCTTTACCAAGACTCTATCAATCACCACAGCTGCACCTTTTCTCTGCCTACTTTTGTTCTGAGGATGGAAAACATTAGACAGTTTTAATATTTAAAAATTATCCAGTTAACTCAATGGATGGACAAAGAATTTCCTGCCCTATCAGCTAGTCTATTCCAGCTATTTGCAGGTGGCAGAAGCCTCAGTGTTTAGTCTCCTGATATCTTACATGGTGGTTGTGTCCTCTGGTTCCATGCCTGCTCCTAATGCCCTTTCTCTAGTCCCCTTCTATTCCTCCTGTAACCTCGAAGTCCCAACGTTTTCCATTTGCCTAGCAGTTGTCTTCTGCTTCCTTTATTGTCACAATCAAGAACCAATTAGGGAATCAGTACCTTCCCCTACACACAACTTTCAGGAGAATAGAGAAAAGGGAAACTACTATAACAGCAGTGCAGAGAGAGGAGGCAGTTTTACTGGGTCAGTTGTACAGAGACGGGTTGCAGAGAGAACAACTAGACACCGGTGAAGATAGAAGGAGCCAGAGGAGGAGCCAGAAGATTAGAACAGATTGCTAACATGAGTATGAGGCCAGCCAGAGAAATTCAGGAGAATTCAAGAGAAGCCAGATGGAATCAGGTAGCATGGAGAGGAGTTTTGAGTCAGAAGAGCTGCGTTGACCAGTCAGCACAAGTTCAGAAAGAACTAGAAAGGATGAACTTGTTCTGCAGTAAGCTAAAGAGGCTGAATGTTCTGGGCCTAAATAAAATCATACTAAATATGATTCCAGAACTAGGCATAAATTAGCATACAAAGGCAATAAGCCCTATAGATGATAACTACCACTGGCAAATAAGTTATTGTAACTGTACCATACAGTTACATGTAACTGTAATTTGAGTCTTATATTTTAAATTTATTCTAAAATATTCTGAACTTTCCTAGGATTGTGAATTTCAGCTGGTAAAAGAGACACTTATTTTGTAATGCATACGGATCACTCTGAAAGGCAATGACCGATCCTGTTTGGGCAGAAGAATGCATAAAAGATGACCTAATAGGTTCCTTCCAACTCAGCAATCCTGTAAAACAAAGGTTTCTTCTCCCTGCACTGGTGAATATTCAAAGTTAAGGATCCTACTGTATTATTAAAAAGTTCCTGACCTTGGTTTCTGGACCAATATTCTAGCTCTCATTAAAAACTTTCAGGCAATATCTTAGAGATCTTTTAGAATAAGTTGTGCTACTGATATAATAAAAATGTAATATTAATATTTATCTGAATACTTTTTATTGTTGTTGCTATATTTGTCTTAAATATAAGAATTCTGAAGCCCACTTTATCATATCCCAAATAATATATTTATTCACTATAAACAGACTGGGAATTATTAGTTAACTTGATTATAAGGTTATAAGGTGTCTATGTATGTGCATGTGGTTTAACTATATATGTTCATGTGTAATCATATTTTTTTGGAGACCAGAGGTTGATGTAAGGTGTCTGCCTCTATTGCTGGCCACCTTGTGTGTACTGTATATGTTCATGTTTATGTATGTATGCATGTGTGCACATACATATGTTTGTATGTAAGTTAATACTGGTTGTCCTTTCATTGGCTTTCTACTTTAAATTTTCAGATAAATACTTCATTTTGACTACACTTGCAAGCCACCCTCAGGAATATGATTGTTTCTACTAAGCACAGTCACCTAGCCTGCACTGAGTTAGAGACTCATGCTGGAGTTTCATATATGCCCTATATTCAACTTTCAACATGGGCTGTGAGAATATGAATGCAGATGCTCATGCTTCATAGGCATCATATTAAGCAATATTATTTATAATTAATGTTGACATGGGTCAAATTATATGTTAAGTAGTGTTTTCATAATAGTCTAATTTTTTATTTGTTTTCAATATTATGAGTTTGTCTTTATTTTGTAAATTAAAAATCAAATATATAAAATTATGGGAATTGTTAATTTCAAATTTTCTTAGATTTAACATTATTTTCAAAGTATATCAACTTATAGTATGTTACCTCTCTCATCTATATAAATTGATACTTGAATCTTAATATCATAAAATATACATATATTGCTTCATTGCCAACTAATGAGAAAAGGATTTTCTATGTAGAATAGGCTATCATTAAATTTGTTTGTCCAGTCCCAGCAATTAAAATGCTCGAACTGTAGGTATTTTTTCATGGCTCTGAGCAAAAAACATTAAACTTTCTCATTTATTTTAAAATATTTTACATACTCAAGTAATAAAATTGAAAATTAAGATATTGGAAAGATAAAATGAAAACTTCCTAAATGGTCAGAATGTAGAACTCTATATGCCGTATACTCTTTTTCTTTGAAAGATATAATAAATAGTCTACAGTTAGAGAAAGGTCTGAAGGAGCTGAAGGAGTTTGCAACCCCATAGGAAGAACAATTTCACAACCAGACCCCCCCGGAGATCCCAGGGACTAAACCACCAACCAAAGAGTACACACAGAGAGACCCATGGCTCCAGCTGCATATGTAGCACAAGATGGCCTTGTTGTGCATCAATGGGAGAAGAAGCCCTTGATCCTGTGGAGGCTTGATGCCCCAGTGTAGGGAAATGCCAGGGAGGGGAGGCAGGAGTAGAAACACCCTCATAGAAGAAGAGAGATGGGGCATGGGTAGGGGGTTTCAGGGGAAACTGTGTAAGGGGATAACATTTGAAATGTAAATAAAGAAAAGTTAAAATGACCTGTCCTCTCTTGGTGGCCTGCTGTTTTGTAAATAGATAAATGGCCAGGGAATGAATTTTAGAGGAAGGGGAAGTGGGCAGGTTGATAAGAGGAATGGAGAGAGGGGAAACTTACCAGGTATTGGGATGTATTATATAAGAGAAAAGTCCATTTTCTTTTGATTTATTCTCTCATATAATGTACTGAAACTGAATTATCCATTTGCCCTAGCTCTGCTGTCCACTCCCTCTTTCACCAAGATCCACCCCTTCTCCATGTTCTTTCAGAAAACAGCATGCTTCCCAATGATAGCAACCTCCCTGGCACAAAGAGTCGCAACAAATCTAGACATAAATTCTCATATCATGCCTGGGTGAGGAAACCCTGCAGGAGGTCAAAAAGGTCAAAGAGCAGGCAAAAGAGTAAGAGATGCCCCGACTCCCATTGTTAGGAGTCCCACAAAAACTATGCAAGTACAGCATATATGCACAGGACCTAGTGCAAATCCATATATCTTCTGTCTCTGTAAGACTCTATATGCCCTTTTCTGTTTGAGTTTGTGAGCCATTTTGTGCTGGTATAATCAAACTCTCTGTCTCCCCCAATCCTTCCTCCCCCTCTTCCCTAAAATCTACCTAATGTTTAGCTGTTAGTCTCTGTATCTGTACCCATTATCTGCTGGAGCAAGTCTCTCTGATCACAACTGGACTAGACACCAATCTATAAATCATCAGGTAGAGCATAATATCATCAGAAATCATTTCATTTTTTGTTTTCTGTTTTTTTGTTGTTTTTTTTTTTTTTCACTTGTTTCTGACTCAGCCCTATGTTTCTGGACACTCAAGCTTCAGGTTCTTGGCCATCCAGATAGTTTCAAGGCTGACCTCCCTCTTATGGTGTGGACTTCAAATTAGAAGAGTTATCAGTTAGCCAGTCCTACAAGCTCCGTACAATCATACTATCATTGCCCCAGCACAACTTCCAGGCTGTGCACGTTGGAGGAGGTCAAAGTTGGTTTCTGAGTAGAAGAATCTATATTCAATAAAAACAAAAAATAAACTCTCTCTCTCTCTCTCTCTCTCTCTCTCTCTCTCTCTCTCTCTCTCTCTCTCTCTCTCTCCTCTCTTCTCTCTTCTCTCTTCTCTCTCAGACACACACATGCACACTTACACTTACACACATATACACACTCTCATACATGCTTATTCACACACATACGCACACACGCAGGCACGGACATGCACACACAGAGGCACACAAATAAATGATGACACACATTGAAATTTAAATTTGGTAGGCATGGCAGTCCATGTGATTATAGTAAATATTGAAAAGGTCTGATAACTGCCACACCCACTCAAGTAAAAACTGCCTGGCAGGACCAAAAGCTTGTCCACAGTCCTGAGGCATAAAGTTTCACTGAAACTTATCTCCTGGAAAGTTTCTGGCACCCCATAAACAAATGTATTTCAGATTTGTCCTTGCTATAGTTGGTGAATGGTTCTGTGTGCATTCTTTCAGTATTGTTTTATTATAGGTGCCTCCAAGGAATGATTTGACAAATACCTAAATTAGGTTGAACTTAGCTTCCTGGGCTTCACCAATGTCCTAGGCAGTCCTTGATCTGAACCTGGGCTTGAATAATAAATATGTTACTCATGCTTGCTTTGAGAAATTACACTCAGATACAGCACTCTCTCTGGTGTCTGTGTCTGTCATTTTTTTCACCTACTCTGCCCACCTGAGTACAGGGACCCTGATTCTCCTGCGGGTTGAGGGGGATGACTGAGACCAATCCATGGCATATAACTAAGAAGTACAATGAGTGAATTAAGTGAATTAATTCATCAACATGAATGTAAGGTTAATGAAAGATATTGAAGAGGAGAAAATATTTAGAATACATCACCTATGTGTGTGAAATTGTTTAATAAAATTAATGTAAGTATAGTTTTAGACTCTTTGTTGTAGAATTATAATGATGAACAATATCTAATAATTAAAAAGACAAAGGTAAAAATCCAGTGTTCTGAGAATATTATTTCATTACAAATAGCTGCTTTAGGATGTACCATCAACATTTTTAAAACTCTATTTCATAGGCTAACGTGTGTCTTCCATCAAGGTGACCTATGCAGTAAGCTTGCACAGTAGAATGCTTTGAATTGTACATAGAATCATCAGGGTTTATGTGACCCACAAAAGTAAGATATGGAATTCCAGTTGCACAGGTAGTTTCTGACAGATATGACATTAAACATCTGTCAATTTCACTTACTAATCTCATGTGAACCCACTGTAAATAAAAAAAAAAACTAAATGTTTTCAAGTGTACTAAGGAAACACACAGTTCTACGTTTTTTTCTCCTATTTGGCATAAGCTTCTTTTCAATCAACTTTAAAAATAGATGTAAAATAAAAACAACAATCATTTCCTCCTTATGAATTTTCACCGGATGATTATATTTTAGACCTTCAGAATTTAAAGGAAACTAATTGAAATGGAGAAAGAGCTTGGCTTATGAAGTAATGAAATTAAGCCCTAGATCTGACAGCAAGTGTGTATCAATGGAGATGTGAAGCCTCCTTGTCATTTCATCTATCAGAGTCACAACCTGTCAGGGCCCTCAGTGCATAATAAATTGGACCCTAGATGAAGCATACAAGGAATGAAATCACATTGCAGAAACTGGTGATGGAGGAGTTATGTGGCATTTCACAATGGCTACAGTAGCACTCTAGAGTTATAGCTATAAAAGTTTACATGTATGACTTAAAACCTGACTTTGAACCATGTGAGGAATTACAGTGATAAGTTTCCTGTAACAACATGTGACACATTGCTGCTGTGTATAACAAGGGAGAGATGTGGTGTAAGTCATTACATGTCTAAAGGGCCATCATATTTGATCAATATGCCTGAATAATTTCTATTTACCTGGTAGGAACATCATTATGTATAAGAATTGTTCCTTCTCAAAAAGTGACAAAGAGTGACATTTGCCTTCTATATAGAGGTAGGTTATTCTCATTCACATGTATGAGTTCTTCTGTTCCTTTAAATGGAAAAAAAATAACTTCTGCATACTAAAAATAAGCATGTATATGAACAAGGATATTTATCACAATAGAGCAAATGTCAATAATATTTGTAAAGAAATGTGCTCATAACCAACTGAAAATATCCCGTAGTCAAATGAAATTAACATATTTAAAAGATGAACAAAATCCAATACAAATTTTGTGTCAGGAATATGTAAATTTTATTCCCAATTGAAATCCATAGGAGACCAAACTACTGATAAGGATCCCCATTTTTCTTGCTATTTCAAGAATCATTATATGTATTGGAACTAACAGTGATGGCATCACAAGATGCTGAAGCAATCTTCTCAGTCTTTTTCCACATTTCTCAGGTGGTCCTTAGAGGAAAACTCATATCTCTGAGTACCTCCAAAAAGAAACTAGAGTGAGCATACACTAGCAGCTTGACAGCGCATATAAAAGCTCTAGAACAAAAGGATGCAAATTCACCAAAGAGGAGCAGAAGGTAGGAAATAATCAATCTCAGGGCTGAAATCAACCAAGTGGAAACAAAAAGAACTATACAAAGAATCAACCAAACCAGAAGCTAGTTCTTTGAGAAAATCAGCAAGATAGATAAATCCTTAGCCACACTAACTTGAGGGCACAGGGACAGCATCCTAATTAACAAAAATAGGAATTTAAAAGGGAGATATAACAACAGAATCTGAGGAAATCCAAAATATCATCAGATCCTACTACAAAAGCCTATACTCAACCTGGATGAAATGGACAATTTTCTAGACAGGTAGCAGGTACCAAAGTTAAATCAGCATCAGAATAACAGTACCATATCCCCTAAAGAAACAGAAAAAGTCATTAATAGTCTCCCAACCAAAAAAAGCCCAGGACCAGATGGGTTTAGTGCAGAGTTCTATCAGACCTTCAAAGAACTAATTTCAATACTTCTCAAACTTTTCCATAAAATAGAAACAGAAGATACTCTACCCAATTTATTCTATGAAGCCACAATTATTCTGATACCTCAACCACACAAAGACCCAAAAAAGAACAAGAACTTCTGACCAATTTCCCTTATGAATATCAATGAAAAAATACTCAATAAAATTCTCAGAAACCAAATGCAAGAACACATCAAAAAGATCAACCATCATGATATAGTAGGCTTCATCCCAGGGATGTAATGAAGGTTCAATATAAGGAAACCCATCAACATAATCTACTATATAAACAAACTCAAAGGCAAAAACTACATGATTATCTCATTAGATGCTGAGAAAGCATTCAATAAAGTCCAACCCCTTCACTCAGTTTACACTAAGAAAGTGAAAGATCTGTATAATAAAAACTTCAAGTCTCTGAAGAAAGAAATCACAAAAAAAGATCTCAGAAGATGGAAAGATCTTCCATGCTCATGGATTGGCAGGATTAATATAGTAAAAATGGCTATCTTACCGAAAGCAATCTGCAGATTCAATGCAATCCCCATCAAAATTCCAACTCAATTCTTCACAGAGGTAGGAAGGGCAATTTGCAAATTCATGTGGACTAAAAAAAAAAAAAATTGTAGGATAGCAAAAACTGTTCTCAAAAACAAAAGAACCTCTGGTGGAATCAACATTCCTGACTTCAAGCTGTACTACAGGACAATTGTGATTAAAAACTGCATGGTACTGGTACAGTGACAGATAGGTATATCAATGGAACAGATTTGAAGTCCCAGAAATGTACCCACACACTTATGGTCACTTGATCTTTGACAAAGGAGCTAAAACCATCCAGTGGAAAGAAGAAAGCATCTTTAACAAATGGTGCTGTCTCAACTGGTGATTATCATGCAGAATAATGGGAATTGATCCATTCTTATCTGCTTGTAAAAAGTTCAAATCTAAGGCGATTAAAGAACTCCGCATTAAACCAGAGAGTCTGAAACTTATAGAGGAGAAAGTGGGGAAGAGCCTCGAAGATATGGGCACATGGGAAAGATTCCTGAACAGAATACCAGTGGCTTGTGCTGTAAGAATGAGAATCAAGAAATGGGAGCTCATAAAATTAGAAAGCTTCTGTAAGTCACAGGACACTGTCAATAAGACCAAAAGGCAAACAACAGATTTGCACATAAATACATTACAGATAGTGCACATAAATGACCCCCAAAATTCGACCAGAGAACTCCCTACACCTGATAAACAACTTCAGCAGAGTGACTGGAGATAAAAATAACTGAAGTGGATAGCCTTCCTCTACACAAAGAGAAAGAAATTAGCGAAATAATATAATAACATAAAATAAATCGGTATAAATCTCTCTAAGCAAGTGAAATAGTTGGTTTCCTTATAAGAGTGTTAGATCTACATGCCTGTCATTCACTTTGTTCTTTCTGCCCCCTTAATTTCCCCTTAATGCCTGTCTTGTCCCTCTGCCTTCCCATTCTTTAGACCTAATCCTACCCTGCATAGTCTTTGTTCTACTATTATGCTCTATATTACATACCATATATTGTATCATACATATTCAATTATCAAATATGTAGAAAATGTGAAATGTATCTTTCCAAGTCTGGCATATTTCTCTTAACATAATAACCCTTGGGTGTGTGTGTGTGTGTGTGCGTGTGTGTATGGTTTTTTTTTGTCTCTTCATCTGTGGATGCACATCAATGATTATTCCTTATATTAGACATCATGAAGAGAGCAGATATAAGCAAGGATGTGTTACTTTTCTGGTGTGTTGACTTAGAATTTTTCAATTCTACACCCAGGAGTAACACTTCTGAATTGTACAGCAGATCTGCATGTAGTTTTCTAAGACATCCCCGTGTTGTTTTCAAAAACTTGTGGGCCAGGTACCTTCCCAAGGGATTGAATAAGGGTTCCATTTTTTCTGCATTCTTGTCAGTATTTATGCAATTTTTCATTTTTATTTTCAGGAAAAATGCCAGCATTTAATACCAAGAAACCATAACAGAAAACAGTGACTGGGGAGATGGGACCTCTTCTGTTTGGCCTGAGGTACTTGTTCTTTAGCTTTTGCTGGTAGGTCTACCTCGGGTCACAGGTTCCTTGGGCAGTAAAAGCTGACTAGTCTTTTGTCCAACTTCCCTGTGATTGGCTGAATGGTCAACTATGGGACTCACAGATTGACGACAGCCGAGTCCTTTCTTAATTCTTTGATATGGGTCACAGACTTTATGGACAATGCCTGGCTGCTCTTTGTTTCTAATTATTATGCATCTTTCTAAAATGCTGTACTCCTCAGAGCATCTGTATGTACAGCTGTCCAATCCACTATGTTTCTTTATTTGTCCTGGGTCACGGACTTCCTGGTCAGCAACACTTGACAGCTGCTTGTCTCCAGGTACCGTGTGCTGGCATGTATGGTTATTCTCCTTGGGAGTGAGGAGGTAGTCAAAGGCCATTCTTCTCTTCTGGCTGTTCAAATGTTGGTCACAGACTCCCTGGACATTAACAGTGGGCTGTGATTCATCTTTGATTTCTCTGTATTTCGGTGAATGGTTATGCATCTCATGGCTTCCATGTGGAGAACACTCCTTTCCTCTCTTTGTTCTCATTTCATCTGGGTCATAGGCTCCCTGGGCAGCAAGAGCTGACTGCTCCTGGACTCCAGTTCCCCTGTACTTGACTGGGTGGTTATCTTTGGGAATCATTAGTGGACCATGGCCCACTCCTTTTTTTGTATTTTGATGTGGATCAAAGACTTTATGGTCAACAACTGACTCCTGTTTTTCTCTAATTCCTGTGTATATGAATGAGTGCTTTTGCCCTTTGGGGCTTCCATGTGGAGAGGCTCCCATTCCAATTTTTGTTCTTCTTTGATCTGGGTCACTGGATTTCTGGTCAGCAAGACCTGACTGCTGCTTGTTTCCATCTCCTCTGTAACACCATGGATAGTCATTCCCCGCGGGAGTGGGGATCTGGACAAAGCCTAATCCTCCCTTCACTTTGTTCTGATCTTGTTCCCAGGCTCTCTGGGCATCGATGCCTGATGGCAGTTTATTTCCAGTTCCGCTGTACATGAAATGTTGACTGTGCTCCTCAGGGCTCCTGTGGCTACTGCTCATTCTTCTTGCTAGTCTGCTATGGTTTGGTTCATGGAGGACCTCAGAAGAGTGAGAAGAGCCAACCAGCTGGAATGCCTCCACTGATTCTGCCTTATCCTCTTGTACCTGGTTCACAGGATCTATGATGAGTTTTGATGGGTTGTCTACACTATTCTCCAGGTTCTGAACCAGAGCATTAATGTGGGCTTGTAATTCAAATGGACTATTGTAGACAAGGTTTACTCTATCTACTACCTTGAGTGTCTGCTCAGTAACTGGTAGGGGACTTTCTTCTTTCAAAGAGTTTATGCCTCCAGATTTCAAAATCCCAGGCCTCTCTTCATGTGTTTTTTCTTTTACTTTCAATTTGATGGTTTCCTTGGCCCCTGAAGAGGGGGCACAGTATTCTGGGCCTGGACTTGTTGCATTCCAGATGGGATGAACTGAAACCACATCTTCAGACATCTTCCATGGTGCATGCTTGGACATTTTGGGGCTGGTATTTTGTTTCAAGATGCCTCTCCCAGTTCCTACAATAGTCCTGCACTGCTGGGGTTTTTCCTGGAACCAGAAAGCATTTGGCTGAACATTAAAATATCTCTCCCCTTGATCTAAATGGGACTTTGGGGGTCCATGGCTGGCAGCAGGTGAAGGGGTTCTTTGGATCTCCTGAACCTCTGGAGATGAGTGTCGCAGTCTGGCAGAATGCACAGTTTCTATCCTTGTCCCTCCTGGATCTTGATGATGTAATTTTTCCAGGAACCTAGCAGCCTTTGAATAGTATTCTGCCTTAGAAACATTGGGCAATATTCTGAGTTTCTCGGGAAACTGCATGCTGTTTGATTCCAGCTTCATTTGAGTCTTTGGATCAAGGAAGGAAAGGTCTTCAGGTATGTTCATAGTGGACAGCTTGTCTGTCTTCATGGGAGGGTTTTCAGGTTCCAGACCCTTCCCAGGGGTACTGCTTGAAGTGCAAGTCAGGTCTTCGACACTAACACTGAGGTCCTTCTTGATGGTGTTAGGTATGTCAAACTTTGCTTTGGCCTTCTTTAAGAGCATCCCTGTGAGCTCAGACCCCACCATATTGCTCCACTTGTATTTTTTAGACTTGTGGATGGAGGGCTGGGCAGGCTGGTTGAGTTCCGGCAGGTTCTTGCAATAATCACTACTGTTTGTTTGGAAAACTCCATGAAGCTGTGGCAGTTCCTCAGATGGGAGGAATCTGACATGTTTTCTTTGTTGTTCTCCCATGTTAATTACCTTCTCTTCCTGCTGTGGGTCCTCATAATGGTGGACTATTTGATAATGCTCAGGAAGGATGGTGGCTGATTTGATAGCTTTAATGGGCTGGGTGCCCTTGGACAAGTTGTCAATGGGTTGGTCAAAGGCTACTTGGCTTTTTTTGATATCACAACCTGTAATATCTTTCCAATTCAGTCCAGCTTGACCTGGTTCGTTTATGTTTGGAAGGGATGTCTGTATCCCTATCTCAGTGTTGGGATGTGGTTTTCTAAGGGCCCTACACTGAAAAGAAGGTGTTTGGTTTGGTATAGAGCTTGAGAGGTTTTCTTGTTCCTGAACCTCTGTCACACCTACCAAGCTTGGTGACACAGGTTGGTAGGACAATGGCTGGTCCTGACAAAACTGTGGAGGTTCTTTAGCTAAAGGTAGAGTTTGGACAGTGTCAAGTTTACTACTAAACCTCACTGCTTTACATTCTCTTGGGGATTTTCTGGAGCTGCAGTCAGTAGCCACAACTGAATCAGAGAACTCAGAACACATACTCCCTAAAAGTTGCTGTATGTGGTCTTCTAATATGTTGAGTTTAGAAAACAGCTGAGGGAGGGGAAGTTGTTTCAGTTTCTTATTAGAATGACAAGAGGAATGAGGAGAGGAGTCCAGTAAACAATGCTGAGTGGGGCTTTCCATAGGCCATGATGCATTCTGGGCATCCTGTGCATTCTTTTGGAAGTTTCTGCAACCTTTTAAAGTAGCAGTTTCCTTACTGGCCTTCCTCTGTCCTATCTTCACCACCTGCCAATTAGAAACAACACAAATGAGCTGGGGTCCTTCCTCCCTCTGGAAGACAAGCTGCCTGCTCTGTGTGCTCATTGATGACATAAAATCCACATATCTCAGAGAGTTCTCTCTCTCTCTCTCTCTCTCTCTCTCTCTCTCTCTCTCTCTCTCTCTCTCTCTCTCTCTCTCTCTCTCTCTCTCTCGACTGATTCATACCATACATAAACACATTTCCTTTTGGTCTTGTTGGGAAAACAGCAGAAGTGGCTGTCTATGCCACACTTACCACAGATGTGCTCAGTTAGTGTTCCTCAGACAGGATCCTGCCCAAGACTGAGCTCTGCAGCTGCCTCTGGACTGTCAGGTGATACCCACTTCCTTAGAGCAAAGTGGGCTCAAGCCCCAGCAAAACACAAACAAAAGCAAGTGCCTAAGCAGAGGGCAGATGACTTTTCTCAGAACTTGGCCTGTGTCCCCACCATTTTAGAAATGCAATCTGTCCATGGAGCCCCAGTGGTCCTTAATGGCCCCTCTGCCACCCTGTTCATATGGTCTGGGAGCTTCAGGCTGACAGCTCAGGCTACTCTCACCTCTGTTCTGCCTGCAGACTGATGTGTGGCTACTCCTGGAGATTTCTGTTCATTTGTCTATACCTAGTCTTTAGCTAATGTGTAGGTTCTTCTTTCTTCCAACCTTCCCTACCCCTTTTCTTCCATCCTTTTAGTCCCCTAACACTAGTTTAGAGAGACAAAAGGAATAGAGGGGAAAGGAGGAGATGTTATTGATAGATATTTCCTACTGATTAGGGAGGCTGAGTTCCTTTGGGGCACATTTGATCTCTACCATCAGGATATCTAATTTCCTCTTTGTTCTCTCTTCTTTGCACATGTCCAATTAGCAAACCACAAACACCAGCAACCGGTAGCAAACAACCAACAACCCACCATGACTCTGAAGGCTCTAGTCTTTATAAACCTTATGAAAAGTTCACAGAATTCCAATCAATCATCACACAAATGCAGAAATTATGGACTGCTGACAAAAACATGCCCTTGAGAGAGTGTGAGGCAAATCAATACAGCTACTCTGGACAATCTGAAACAACCCCATAGCCCACACCTGAGATTAAAACAAAACATATTCTTATATTGCTGTGTTTAAAAAAAAATGCCAAAAATTTTAACTAAATCTGTTTTCTAGGGAATGTGAAAGTAACAACTATGGTTACTTTCCATGCCTCTCCATTATATGTCAGTCAGGGCTTTCCTCACCTTTGGGATGTTTTTTTCGCTCCCAGGTGGTGGTGACTCTGGATATTCCTTCAGGAATGGGAGTAGTAGATAAAAGATCCCCACTCCGAGCATAACGGCAAAGCTCATGTCCAGTACCATAGACATGGAGCTGGGGATCCTCCATAAGTCAATAACGCTATTCATCAGAAGGAAAAAATTCTCCATCTTCTGAATCGCAGGGAGGCTCTCAGGCCACTGAGTCCTGGAGTACAGATCTGACCTTTCAGGAGGGCTCAGGCCACATCACACAGTGGAGGCCTCCTCATCACAAAGGGCCACAGGCAGGAGGGAGGGGCCCACAGCCTCTCCCTAGCCTCCACCCCAGGAGCCCCACCCAACTCCTGGATTTCTCTACTTCTTTCCTCTAAATCCTGCTACTATAGCTGTCAAAGATAGATCTCTGTTCATGTTTTGTTGCTCCTCCCTGAGTCCCAGAGTTCTGCCTTCTGTCACCTTGAGTGCTTCAGTGTCTTAGTTTTTGACAAAGTAGGCTTCTCTGTGGAACTTGAGTTGTTTCTTAGGGACTGTTGCTCTTAGGATGTCTTCTGACTACACATAAGCATGTCTTCATCCTGAGATCATAGCTTATCTTTTTTTTCCCCAGTAAACTATTATTCTTTTATAGTTAAACAATTTTATTAACATAGTCAAGCAGTGATTAACATTCACATGTATTATGTCATATCATGCAAATATAAAGACAAAATTACTAAAGAACAATATATATATTCTCTTCATGATCCAAAATATTTGGTGTCCCCAAAAAACTGTTTAAAATTCAGCAACTTATCAAAACTTAAAACTACATTTTATTAAAAATGAAGATCAGTTAGCACGGAGTTAGACTTCAAGAACTATCAATTCAGTACAGTTTGAGAGGTTGCAGGATATGGTTGAAGGACACATTTGAACATAGTGTGCCAGGCACAGGAAATACCAGATTTAAAGCTTTTAAGCATAATTCATACAACCTAAGGTGTTAGCAGAAAGATCCAGTCATTTATAACTGAGCAAGTACTATTAAGTTACTGCACCCATTGTTAATATGAATACTGATTATTTACATTTCAAATGTTGTCCCCTTCCAGGTACCAGCACCACAACTCACCCCACTCCATTCCACCTTTTCTTTGCCTCTAAGAGTGTGCTCCCTCATACACCCACCCACCAACCCACTCCCACCTCATACCTCTTGCATCCCCCCTGGCATTCCCCTACACTGGGGCATTGAGCCTTCCTAGGACCAAGGACATTTCCTCCCATTGATATGTAACAAGGCTATCCTCTGCTACCTATGCATCTGGAGACATGGGTGACTCCATGTGTACTCTTTGGTTGGTAGTTTAGTCTTGGGAAGCTCTGGGGGTACAGGTTGGTTCATATTGTTGTTCCTCCTATGGGGTTACAAACCCCTTCACCTCCTTTAATCCCTTCTCCACTCCTCCGTCAGGGAATCCATGCTCAGATCAATGGTTGGCTGCAAGCATTCACCTTTGTACTTGTCAGGCTCTGGTAGAGACTCTCAGGAGACAGATATTTAGTTGTTGGTTTAGGCATTGGAAGCTCTGAGTGGTACTGTTATTCCTATGGGATTTCAATTCCCTTTAGCTCCTTCAGTCCTTCCAGTAACTCTTCCATTGGGGTCCACAGGCTCAGTCTTATGTTTGTCTGTGAGTATCTGCATCAATCTTACTCAAGTGTTTGAAAAGTTTCTCAGAGGACAGCCATGCCAGGATCCTGTTTGCATGTACATCTTGCCATCAGCAATAATGTCTTTGGTGTCTGTGCCTGGGATGGATCCCAAGGTAGGGGTGGTCTCTGGATGACATTTTCTTTAGTCTGCTTCATTTTTATCCAGTATTTCCATTAGACAGGAACAATTCTGGGTTAAATTTTTGGAGATGGGTGGATAGTCCCATCCCTCAACTGGGGGCCATGTCTTTTTATTGGACATGGTCTGTTCAGGTTCTATCTCCTTGTTGTTGGGCATTTTGTCTAATGCCATCCCCATTTTTTCCTGGGAGCCTCTCCCATTCCAGGTGCCAGGGACTTTTTACTGGTTTGTTCTGCTCCCCACCCTTCACTGATGCATATTTCTATTCATTCTCCTGGCCCTCCGGTCCTCTCTCCTTTCTCTCCCACCCCATTCCTGATCCTGCCCCATTTTCCCTCCCCCTCTCCTTTCCCACAGAGGTCCTTCCCTCCTCTGCACCTCATGATTTTTTATTCCTCCTTCTATGTTGGATTGAAGCATCCACACTCTGGCCTTCGTTTTTATTAAGCTTCCTATGGTCTTTGAGTTGTATTATCGATATACTGAGCTTTTTGGATAATATTTACTTTTCAGTGAGAACATACCATGTATGTCCTTATTGGTCTGTGTTACCTCATTCAGACGATATACTCTAGTTCCATCCATTTGCCTGCAGAATTCATGATGTCCTCATTTTTAATAGCTGAATAGTATTCCATTGTGCAAATGTACCACATTATCTGTATCCATTCTTCTGTTGAGGTACATCTGGGTTGTTCCCAGCTTCTGCCTATTAAAAATAAGCCTTCTATGAACATAGTGGAACATGTGTGCTTGTGGTATAGTGGAGCATCTTCTGGGTACATGCCCACCAATGGTATAGGTGGATATTCAGATAGAACTATTTCCAACTTTCTGATGACCTGCCAGACTTATTTCCAAAGAGTTTGTACCACCTTGCAATCTCACTAGGAATGGAGGAGCATTCCTCTTTCTCCACAGCTGCAACAACATCTGCTGTCTTCTGAGTTTCTGATCTTAGCCACTCTGACTGGTATAATAAGATGGATTCTCAGGGTCTTTTGGATTTGTATTTCCCTGATGACTAAGGGATGCTGATGTTAAACATATGCAGCTAGAGACACGAGTTCTGGGGTTGGGGGGTACTGGTTAGTTCATACTGTTGTTCCACCTATAGGGTTGCAGACCCCTTTAGTTCCTTGGGTTCTTTCTCTAGCTCCTCCATTGGAGACCCTGTGTTCCATCCAATAGATGACTGTGAGCATCCATCCACTTCTGTGTTTGCCAGGCACTGGCAAAGCCTCACACGAGACAGCTATATCAGGGTCCTTTCAGCAAAATCTTGCTGGCATATGCAATAGTGTCTGCATTTGCTGGCTGATTATGGGATGAACCGCTGGTTGGGGCAGTCTCTGGATGGTCAAGATGGCCATTTTTACTATGCTAATCCTACTAATCCATGAGCATGGGAAACCTTTCCATCTTCTGAGGTCTTCTTTGATTTCTTTCTTCAGGGACTTGAAGTTGTTGTCATATAGATCATTAGGATTAACACAGTGAAAATGGCCATCCAGGCACTGTTACACGTGGTCTCCCTCTAGTGGTATGGACCTCAGATTAGACCAGTCACTGGTTGGCCACTATCACAAGTTCTGCTGCCCCTTTGCCCCAGAATATCTTACAAGCAAGGGTAGGTTGTAGTTTGAAGATTTTGTGGCTGAGTTGGTGTTCGAGTCCCACTATTGGAAGCCTTGTGTGAGAGAAAAGACAGCCTGTCCAGGCACTATACACTCTAATATTAACTGTCCTTGCTATGGTCACCAACATAGATACCTGGGACGAGGAACCTAAAGCTGGATAGCTCAAATACGTAGATGGGGGCTGAAGGGATTGTCAATAAAATGATTCCTAATGATATTCTGCTATAATCATAAATCATTGCCTAGCCTGGTTGACATCATAGAGGCCTCTACAGGTAGAAGTACTGGGTTTCCTGGCCCAGACTTGAAATGAGGGTTTGTGCCTAGTCTTATTGTATCTTTGTTTGTTGTGTGTAGCTAATATCCCTGGGAGGTCCGGTTTTTTTCATGGAAAAAACAGGGTGAGTAGATTTGGAGGGGAGAGGAGGTGGGTACTATGAGAAGTGGATGGAGAGGCAACTGTGTCATGATAAGTTGAAGCAAACATTAAAAATAAAAATAGTTTAAAATATAATTTAAAAAATATTACAAACTTTGCTGTGGACAGCTTCTCATTGAATATGGAAAATAAATGAGCAAGTAACAGGGAGAGTTGTAAAGGAGGAGGTACCATAGAAAGATTGCCTGACATATTTTGGAAATCATAGGAATTAACAGTGTGGTTTTAATTGTATATCCATAATTGCATATCCCAAAACAGAAATGAAAAGGATGCTAATTGGAGTACTTAACATACTTCAGTGAAACTGCAAATGTTAAGAGAGCAGTGAAATGGCTAAAGATAAAAGAATAAGAAAGTAAAGTGAGGAAAAGAGAAGATAAGAAAAGAGAAGATACCCAAAGCCTAGATAACAAAAGTCCAAGGAGCACCAAGCTGTTTAGATTGTATATCAAAGACAATGTAGAAGCAAATATTAAAAGAATTATAGAAGGTGAAAAATTTGGAATTATTGTGCATCATTATCTCTACTTAAAATATCCATACCATAAGTGGCTAAAAGAGAACCATGTAAAATAAGCCAAGTGAGGAACTGTGGAGTATGGAGAGGGTGGAGGAGGAAGAAGGGAGGATCTTCCTGGCATCACAGCATTTAGTTTCCCAGGGAAAGCAGGGATGGGTTGAGGTGCCAATCCAGTAATATTTCCTCCTTGCTTTAAACAAGAAATCACAGCAAGATTTTGCTGAAGGGACCCAGATATGGCTATCTCTTGCGAGACTATGCCGGAGCCTGGCAAACACAGAAGTGGATGCTCACAGACAGCTATTGGATGTATCACAGGGCCCCCAATGGAGGAGCTAGAGAAAGTACCCAAGGAGCTGAAGGGATCTGCAATCCTATAGGGGGAACAACAATATGAACTAACCAATACCCACCTCCCCCCCCCCAGAACTTGTGTCTCTAGCTGCATATGAATCAAAAGATGGCCAAGTCGGTCATCAGTGGAAAGAGAGGCCCATTGGTCGTGCAAATTTATATGCCTCAGTACAGGGGAATGCCAGGGCCAAGAAGTGAATGGGTAGGGGAGTGGGTGGTAGAGCTTGTGGGGGACTTTTGGGATAGCATTGGAAATGTAAATGAAATAAATACCCAGGAAAAGCCAGGGCCAAAAAGAAAATGGGAATGGGTGGGTAGGGAAGTGGCAGGGAGGGTATGGGGGACTTTTGGGATAGCGTTGGAAATGCAATTGAGGAAAATACGTAATAAAAAATATTAAAAATTTAAAAAAAAGAAAAACAACAATAACAACAACAACAAAAAAAGGAAGCCAGAGCAGCCAGTTAGTGTCTCTCCACTATTCACCTATCTAGGACATCATATATGTATGTGTATATATGTATGTGTATATAAGTGCATATAATGTACATATATGTACACATATATGTATATGTGTATATATGTATGTATGTATAGATATATTATATTAAAGTTTATATTTTGCTTTAAAAAATATAAAAAATATAAAAAGAAAGAAAAAGAGGCTCAATTGCTAGGGCTCCTTTCTTTCTGGCCCAAGAACCACTCACTGGCCAGAGGCTTGTGACTGCATGCAAACTAAATCCATGCTATACCCTAATTGACTTTGAAAACTATTTTTCATGCCAGAAATGAGTAAAATGTTCTTTTGCACTATTTATTTTATGTTTAGGCTTAATGTACAGTACTTAACCTTCATGCTGTTATCAGGTGTGAGATGGCAATGCGTCTCACATTTCTCTGGTATTACAATCTGGCTGTCATCACTCAGACATGGATGTTTTCTGTTTTGTTTTATCCTCATTTTCTATCTCCCTCCACATTGCCTTCTTCTCCTAGGAAGCCATTTGTAATGCAGATGACATATGTTCTTAGACAAAGACTTATTCTTGCAAACTGTGTTTTTTTTTCTTTCTATTTTCAACTTCACAGTGGGGTTTTTGAGTCCCACCTGTGTCCTAGGTACATCTACCCTTGTCACATACTGGGTTTATGGCTTCATAACTTGGTAGAGCCCTTGTGCTGTGATTTATTGTATGTTCTTGTCTGTTCCGCAAGATATGTTAAAGCATGCAGAATTCAATGCTCACTTAGTTGCCTTGTATATAGCCCTGAAAGAATCATACAGGGTATGCATCCAGAAGTTATGTACATGCCTATACTTTATAAATTTATTTTCCTGAGAAGGTGCTGGACGTTTTCTTCTACTATGGTGATAAACACTTAAAATTATCTTCCTGTAATGCAGCTGATGGTATAGAGTCAATATGCTATGTAGGAGAACACAGTAAAGTTCAATGCTGGGGTAAAATATGTTCTAGGGAGATAGATATTCAAATATTAACGTATAAATCATATTAATCTAAGAGAAGAATGAGGAGAAATGAGAACAGTGGGGGAAAAGACTATACTTCTAGCATCCTTGTTAAGGTCTTCCTTTGTTTCTGGGCAGTTTGTAGATCTACACCATGTAATTGATTTTAGAATCCAGTAATTTCCTCCTTGCTTTAAACAAGAAATCACAGAATAGAACTTTCCCCAATTTGAGACTGCCAGCCTGACTTTTCTTCAAATATCATGGTTGTTCTTCCCATGGTTGTAAGGCTACAGGCAACCTTTTTTCTTTTAACTACTCATTTTATTTGTTTACATTTTGAATGATATCCTCCTCCCGGTTACCCCGCACACACACAACTCCCCATCGCATCTCCCTCTCCCCCTCCTCTTTGCCTCTAAGAGGGTGCTCCTTCATCCACTCACCAACTCCCATCTTAACTCTCTAGCATTCACCTATGCTGGGGCATCAAACCTCCACAGGACCAAGGGCTTCCTCTCCCATTGATATCAGATAAGGTCATCTTCTGATATATATATCTGGAGCCATGGATACCTCTCTGTATACTCTTTAGTTGGTGGTTTAGTCTCTGGGAGTTCTGAGGGGTCCAGTTAGCTGATATTGTTGTTCTATTGTTGCAAACCCCTTCAACTCCTTCAGTCCTTCCCCTAGATCAAGCAATGGGGTCTCCCAGCTCAGTTGATGGTTGTCTGTATCCACATCTGTTTTAGTCATGTACTAGAAGAACCTCTCAGGGAACAGTCATAGCAGGCTCCTGTCAGCAAGTGCTTCGTGGCATCAGCAATAGTGTCTGGATTTGGTGTCTGCAGATGGGATAGATCCCTAGGTGGGGCAGTATCAGGATGGCGTTCTGGGTTTTTCTTTTTTCTTTTCTTTTCTTTTCTTTTCTTTTCTTTTCTTTTCTTTTCTTTTCTTTTCTTTTCTTTACTTTTCTTTTTTTGCAAATTTCTGTACTGATTTTAGAACTTGTCCTGTTTGTGCCTTTTGTCTGAAGAGTTATTGCTGACATACATCAGCCTGTTCTAATTACTAAAACCTCAGGTGGTACCTCTGACAAGACTTAAGACTTTTTCTAACCACCTCCTGTAAAATGTTCACCCTGGCTATAAAATTCTAATCTGAACTTCTTCACATAAGCTTTCTTTATTGACTATATTTGTGATTATTTGATTTTCAGTTATTTTCTGCCTATAATAGAAACTTAATATAAATTAGAATTTATAATATTACACTTGGGAGGCAGAGGCAGGCAGATTTCTTAGTTCAAGGCCAGCCTGATCTACAGAGTGAGTTCCAGGACAGCCAGGGCTATACAGAGATATCCTGTCTCAAAAAACAAACAAACAAACAAAAAATTATAATATTTAAGCAAAAGATCTGGAAGGTAAAGGAAAATGAATCAAGCAAAGAATTATAAGAGAAAACAAAAACAAGATAAAAACCTCAATAAAAACATTAAGTTAATTTTGTATTTGATATCTACTTCTAGTCATGGGGTCTGCCTTAAAATATAATTGGCATACCCAGCCAGACAACCTTGGAGAAAAGTAATTTTTCATTGTAAGCAATTATCAATGGAATCAATGGAATTTGATTAGGAGTCAACAATGAGGGCTATATATACTTCTCTCCTATCTCTTTGACCACTTCTGGCTTAGACCTGTCCAGGCATTGTGAATGCTGCCACAGTCTTTGGGAGCTCATATGTGTATCAGTCCCATCATGGTTAGAAACTGTTTTGTTTCTTTACTGTTTTCCACCCTCAATCACTGGTTCCTTCTATCTTTTCTTCAGAATTCTTTGAATTCTGAGTGGATGGACACACTCCATTTAAGAATGAGTTTTCCAAGGTTGTTTTACTTTTTGAGTCAGTGTCTTATGATGCATCATGAGCTGGCCTAAAACTTTCTAAGTAGACTAGGATGTTCCTGAAGTCATTGATATCTGTCTGCCTCTGCCTCCTAAGTGCTGAGATAAAGGATGTGTGTTAATATGCCCATCCTATAAAATTTGATAAATATACATCTAAAGGTATTTTGTATATTCTTTCACATAACCATTTATTTTATACATCATATCATAAGTAAATGAAAAATAACAAATATGTATTTTTACATTTGCAACTTTTTGCTTATATTCTTATCCCTGAAAATCTGTGATAAAATCATAAGTTCCTTTATTTGGGTAGAAAGAAGTTTGAAGAAAGTTTAAAAGGGCTATCAGAATGCAGAGATGATCATCTATGGACATAAACAGAACAAAGTAATCTCTAGCAATTAATATAGTTTTTTTCTTATTCTAAGTCTTAGCTAATATTTCTATACAAGGTTCATTGAGACCTCACAAATGGGAAAGTTCTCTTCTTTTACAATCTCTACTGTAAGAGAACCTGACATCTTTTAATTACAGAAAGCAACCACATTTTTGTTATCCAGACAACTTGAACACTCAGGAAAGTGTCTCATTTTACAGTCAGAAAATATTGTTTGGATTTCCTCACATACCTCCTTACTAAGTGATAGTTTAGCAAGGAATAATAGGAGCATTGCAATTAACCTGTTACTTGGTGCGAGTTGTCAAAATTGAAAATTTCCTTGACAAGTAAGAGTTCTTTCCATCTCTATGATCAATAACAAGCCTAGGCATTACTAAAAGTTGTTTTAATAAACATCACAACTTCATGCATTCATTTGAACATTGTAATCAAGATTTCTTAAAGTCTTTCCTTTTCATGTGTATAGGTATGGTTGCACTGGGTAGGTTCTAACAGAATGAACACCAAATTGAACTTTTCTATTTGCGGGTATAAATTTATTTAGCAAGGACATCACTCACCTTCAATTTAGATATTTCAATTATTCTTTAAAAACTTAAAGTAGTATAATGTACTGATGTCAATTTTGAATTACTTACATATTTACTTCCCATCAAAAAATAAATTTTTAATAGAGACTTTTATTTAAAATATTAGTACAAACAAATTAAAGCTTGCTTTCTAATGGAATCAGTGGTCACAGACCACTAAGACAATCAGGGAGAAATTTGTATATTATATGAAAAGCAATTAGATTTTTTTTTTCTTAGTGAAACTAATAGAGAAAAGTGGATTGAGTTTTATTCAACCTCTAACAAGTACTTCATTTATAAAGTCGGAATAATTTTTTTCCTGAGAAAGATTGGATACTACACATTTTCTGCAGTCTTGGGAGCAGAAACTCTATTAGAATTTGTCTGTTTATTATGCAAGCAATTATATGAATCACTGGAAGATGTAGGCAAGGAGGTGATTCACTGAACATTGATTTACAAGCTAGAATTTAGAGAAACAAGGGAAGTAAAAAAGAAACTATGTCAATGTATTATGATATGACAAAAGAGAGGGGATATCAGAATACATGTGATCTGACTGGAAACATTTTTTTAAAAGGGGGAGGTTAATACTAGAGAAGGAAGGAAGGAGTTAAATAATAGTGAGAATATATTTAAACATCTGAAATAACCGTATTATTAAATAGTTACAAAAATTAAACAGCATGTAAAATACATAAATCTCTGTATAAATCTACAAATATAGCTTTAACATAATTTTCTTATCTGGGCTGAGAATGCTACACAGAAGCATAGAAGGCTGCTTATATAGTAAAAATCGCACCATTAACCATGAAAGACATTACTATGAGTTGTTGGTTAAAGTTATCAAGAATACTCCTAAAACATTATAGATGTTGCCTTTTCTCTTGATTATCCCCAAAGGTGGAAGATACATTTGTTTTGGGAGACACAATCCATGTCAGACACAGGGTTCAGAGATCTCTGAACTAGAAGTGAGCTGAGCCTCCTTTCTGAGCACTAGCTTTCATGGTACCAAAAGGTGCTGCACACACTTCCAAAGCAATTACGCAACCAATAGCCTGACCAACTGTGACATCTATGAACTAGAAAAACAAACAAACAAACAAACAAACCAAAGCCAGTCTGGCACAAAAATGGTAAGGGTGTAGTAGTATCATACTTAACTTGTTGAAAACATACTATTCTCTAAATAACTTCATACAATCACAACAGGAAAGAAATCATGTCTAATATAGAAAACTGAGCTAAGTGTCCTGCATTAGTGAAGTAGTGGGTCTTGGAAGAGAACATGCAAGTGCCACTTCCCAAGCTAGAATAATCTCTAGGTACACTGTAAACATTTTTTTCTTTACAAACATGGATGTCTTCATGCCTCATCAAGGTTACTTATCTTTTCAGTAAAGCAAAATATTACAGAAAACTACAGTGCAGAGTTCAAGATCTCAGACAAAATGGATACATCTAGAAAGCAATTGCCATACCTAAGGTCTAAGGACTATATTGGGAAAGAGAGTAGAAATATGAAAATATTAATAACCAGTAGATTTGGGAATTTGTTGTGAGACTGACTCTTCTAGTAATGTTAGAGCTCCAACCATAAATTCTCAATAACATAATAATATGATTGTCTAAATATGTGCTGAAGAAGGATGACAATAAGACACAAGTAACGTGTACCATGAAAAATTCAAGAGGTTTCATGCCTACACCAAGGACAACTAAGCAATGCTCAGAGTTACAGAACTATTCTTCTGTGGGGAAGAACACAACAATAGATATTTAATATCAAATGGTCAACCCTGAAAGCAGGCAAAGAATTAAAATTATTGAGACAGAATGTGTTTGTGTGTGTGTGTGTATATATATATATATATGTATATATGATTGTAAGAAAAATAATAAAAAGAGAATTAAGGAGAAAAGCAATGCTCTATGGGAGGGTTTGGAAGGAGGAAAGGCAAGGGAAAAATACCGTAATTACATTAATATCTTCAGATATAAATTAAACAATACAAGCTTCAACATCTGAATTAAATAATAAGTTCTGAAAATAAAGCAAATTAAGAGACATTCTACAGAATATCTGTTCTGTACAATAAGAAATCTGTTAATGTCTTAGAAAGTTTGTAGATTAAAAGAGTACTACAATGGCAACAGCATATGTTCAGTCCTCATAAAGATGTCTCTGGACAGCTCTTGGAACATTGGAACATTTCATAAACTTGGGTTATTTAAAATGGAAATACAAAACACCTGCATTATAAACCAGTGCAAAGAAGATTAATTTACAGAGCATGACAATATTAAAAAATAAGAAAGCTTAGAAATACAATTTAAGACAGATTAAATCTCTTATAAAATGTGACAGACTCAGTACTAAGAAATCAATTTAGTTCGATATGATCCACAGATCCAGTTCCAATACAGTATAAATTAAAGTCAGCCAGGATTTATTTATAATTCTCTAGGTTGATTTTTGATTTATTTGCAGGAAAATAGAAGATGTAGAAATTCAAATATTTAATGAAAATTAAAAGTGTGAAAATGTAAATTTCATAATGTCATTTTAGGAATCTGAGGTCTTGGCAAAGGACAGAACAATAAATAAATGGAAGGGGCTAGAAAAGCTTCAAATCAACCTATACGTGCATACCAGTTGGGCACGATTTATTTTTCAATGCATATTAAACCTGGAAAGTCATTTTCTTTTTTTCATTAAAGAAACAGAAGATTTGCCTTTCATAAGGTGCATTTACTTAGTGTCAGACAGAACTCACTCTTTTCCAACTGGTTTCTTTCATTTAGCACATGAATTTTAGACTGATCTATGTCCTTTGATGAATATATAGTGTGTATAGCAGTGATCAATATTTCATAGAGCTGGATAATTGACCATTTATCCATTCACCTACTCAAGGAAATGTGTTTTTTTTCCAAGCAATATATACATACATACATACATACATACATACATACACACACTCATACATACATACACACATACATACACAATCTATTATATAGATATAGATATATGTTGTGTTTGTGTATATATATATATATATATATATATATATATAACAAGCTTAATTGAGATTTTAAATGAAATAGCTTATCTTCTTATTGTTATGTTCTAAGTCATAAACACCAGTAGCCACCAATGGTCGCTGGCATAGAAGTACATCTATTGTCACAAAAACTACAGAGGATATTGCATGATTGATATTGTGGTAGACACTTCCATGTGTTGATCCAATCCAAACCTACAGACTATGGGAAACAAGAGAGTCCACAATGTCATCTGTTAATTTAATGATGTGCATGACTAATATATGATGAATAAATGTCTTTTGTCACAAGTGATGGATATTTACTTAAATAAAATTTCCATAATTTTTATATTTACATTTTTAAAAAATTGACTATTTTGATTCTAGAGATGTTTATGCTAGATCAGTTTTAAAATGAATTAAAATTTTCATGGGAAACAAAGTAAAACCACCACAACAACATTAACAACAACAACAAAACTAAGTTAAAGAATTAAAACCTGGTGCAAGGTAGGTCTATAAGAAATTCTCTTAAGGAACAGTATCTTTTCATTTCTGGGCTAGTAGTGCTTCATACAAGTACCAAAGGTCACTTAACAAAACCCTAGTACAAGGTATATGTATATGTGTGTGAAGGTTTTGTAGGGAGGAAAATGAAAGATAAATGTAATTAAAATAAATATCTCAGAAATAGAAAAATTAAAGATATCTATTGAGATATTAAAATGTTATATATGTAATATGATTATATAGGACATTTAAAGTTATTTCTGAAGAAATTTAGGATTTTACTTCAATTAAAATATTTTACAGTTAAAATAATAAGCATATTTAAATAAACATTTCCTGAAATTCAATATCTCTGGTTATCATTGATTAAAATAAAATTGATAAAAATAGTATTTTAATACATTAGCAAATTAAACAATATGAAATCTTAAACTTGACTTCAGGAAACCTAGAGAAAAAGATAGATAGGAAGACTATATGATGACCACACATTTTTACAGCACAATGATGAACTATGTGTTTCTTGTACTTACTTTTAAAATGGGGTGCTGAAAGATCAGTCCAAGCTCACATATTTTGAATTGTTTTTGTATCAGTACAACAATCAGTTAGGAGTCAATAACACATGAACTATATTAAATTGTTTTTAATATATTTTTGCCAATATAATTTTTCATATTTCTGGATTAATTCATGTTAAAACTTTATAATCTATAAGAACTAATTTTTTATTTAGAAGAAATAAAGTTAACTTTTTCTGTAATACACATAGATTTACATTTCATATTTTATTTTTATTTTCGGTGATATGGGGTTTATATTGTAGAGCTCTGTATAGCCTGAAGCTCATTAGGTCTATCATGATGGTCTAGAACTTACAGAGATTTGCCAACTTTACTCCTAAGCTCTGAGATCAAAGGCCCATAGCTTCACATTCTCCTTAACTGATATTCTATTCAAACTGACCTTCACTGTTACTATATTTGGGACTCATAGATTTTGGTTGTAGAAATACAATACTACCAATAGTCAACAGTATCCTGAGACTCGGGGCTTCCAAATAATAGGTAGATGCATGAATAATAGAGCAAAGAGTAAAGGTATTTAGAGAATTTGGAGTAATCAACAATGACTAAAGTGTGTGTGACAGAATTATAGCTAAAACAACTTGATTTTGTATGTGAGGAAGCTGAAGAAGAAACTGGTGATTTTTTAGTGACTATATGAATTGAAGGAATATGTTTGTGGTACTAAAGTCTAGGTCCAGTGTTTCTCAGGCATCAGGACAGGCAAGCTGATAGCATCTATCTCTGAATGAATATAAATCACCTTTGGGAACTGAAAAAAAGTAAGAGTGTGCTCAGATGGACAAGAAATCAGGTGGTCTGGTCTTAGCTCAAAGTCTTTTGATATATATTTTGGAAACTATGGGGAAAAGGTTAGATTTGAGGTTAATCATAATGTGTTGTATGATATTAGTTCAAGTAAGAGATTAACTGATTTTAGGTTATATTTTAATAATCATGCATCTTATAGAAAAGCCATTTACAACTGTACAAAAGTGTCATGGTTTTGATACATTAATTAGCTTATTATTTACTCATTTATTTATCTATTTATCTATTTATTTATTTATGATTCTAGGATGAGACCCTTGTACAGGTTAGGTAAGTGTTCTACCCCTGAGCTATATTAGCGTTGTTGTTGTTGTTGTTGTTTTTAAAACTAAATTAATAAAAATAACTTCTTCCTTAGTTGCTGGTCTGTTGCTATGAAGAGTCATCATAATGAAGGCAACTAAAATGGGTGAATATATTTATTTGGAGCTGACTTACAGTTTCTATTATCATTATGGCAGACAGCATGGAGGTATGCAGCAAGACGCTGCAGCAATCCCTGAGAACTCTATCCTGATATGTAGGCAGAGAAAGAGACATACTGGTGCTGTTATGCACACTGCCAGTAATACACTTTCTCCAACGAGGCCACACCTCATAATTAAGATCTCAAAATTAGGCAAGGTGCTGTGTACATGTAATCCTGGAACATAGTGAAACACGTGCCCCTGTGGCATGGTGGGACATCTTTTGGGTATATCCCCAAGAGTAGTATTGCTTGGTCTTCAGGTAGATCTATTTCCAATTTTCTGACAAACCTCCAGATTAATTTCCAGCGTGGTTGTACCAGTTTGCAATTCTACCAGCAATGGAGGAGTGCTCCTCTTTCTCTACATCCTCACCAACATGTGTTGTCACCTGAGGTTTTGATCTTATCCATTCTAATTGGTGTAAAGTGGAATCTTAGGGTTGTTTCTATCTGAATTTCTCTAAAGACTTTGAACATTTCTTTATGTGCTTCTCAGCCATTGGAGAGTACTCTGTTATAATTGCAGGCAAACTGATGAAACAAGGAAATATCAGCCAAAAGGTGATAACTCAGCCAAAAGGACATTCATGTGATGTACTCACTAATAAGTGGATATTAGCCAAAACAAAAAGCAAGCAAACAAAAATGTACAGAATACCAAAGATACAGTCCACAGAACTCAAAAGGTCAGCAATCTGAAGGGCCCAAGTGAGTCGCCTCAGTCCCACTTGGGAGGGAGAAGAAAGCAATTACAACTAGGAAGGCAAGGACGTGGGAATGAAAGTGGACTTGGGTGGAAGAAGAGTGGAATCTGATCTGGTATTGGATTAGGGAAAAGGACTGAAGCCCTGAGGGCCAGCAGAAAGACTGGAAACAGGCAACCTTGGGAGGTAGGAGGTTAGGGAGTTCCTCCAGAATGTACCATAGATCTGGGAGGTGAGAGAATGTCAGGATTCAAGGGAGGATTGAATTCAGGATTCAAGCCCTTAGATGAAATGACCGACAGTAGGGAGAGGGAACTTGTAGAGCCCACATCCAGCAGGAAGACAGGACATTAATTGAGGGATGGGGCTGCTCTCCCACAGTCAAAACTCTGACCCATTATTGTTCCTGTCTGAACGAGCTTCAGGGATGGAAATGGAAAGGATTCTTAGGAAAAGAAAGTCCAGTAACAGGTCCAAAGTGGGATCCAGCTCAAGGGGAGGTCCCAAGTCCTGACAGTATTACTGAGGCTATGGAGCGCTCACAAAAAGGGACCTATGATGACTGCCCTCTGAAAGACCCAACAGGCAGCTGAAAGAGTCAGATGCAGATATTTGCACCCAACCAATGGACAGAAGCTGCTGACCCCTATGGTTGAATTAGGGAAAAGCTGAAAGAAGCTGAGGAGGACCGTGACCCTGTAGGAGGACCAGCAGTCTCAATTAATCTGGACCCCTGAGATCTCTCAAACACTGGACCATCAACAAGGCAGCATACACCAGCTGATATGAGGCCCCCAACACATATACAACAGAGGACTGCCGGATCTGGGTTCAGTCAGAGAAGATGCACCTAGCCCTCAAGAGACTGGAGGCCTCAGGGAGTTTAGAGGTCTGGTGGTGTAGGGGGTTGGAAGTGGGGGCATACTATTGGAGACAGGGGGTGTGAAGGAGGTATGGGATGTGGAACAGTCAGAGATTGGTGGTGGTAGGGCGAGTGGGAATAAAATCTGGAGCGAAATAAATAGATAGATAAATAGATAGATAGATAGATAGATAGATAGATAGATAGATAGATAGATAGATAGATAGATAAAATAGATTGAATAAAAAACAATAAAATAAAAATAAAAGTTAAAAAACCTGAAATGATCAGAAGTAAAAAGTAGTAAAGCTAATAAGAGATGCTGTGTGGCCAGCAAATGAAAGAGACTTGAGATTTTCAATGAATCTATAAGGCAGGTGTTCAGAACATGACAAAATGAGATATATCATTTGGAGTTTTCTTAATTCCCATACAGAGCCAGCTGAGTGACTTCTTCATTTTCCTGTTGCCTGGCCTTACAGTTTCTGTCCTAGGTTTTAGTCTTTGATCGTGGCAGCGTTAAATATTACATGTTTTAGTCTGCTTGAACACAAGCCTTTGGGAATGAGTCTCGGCATGAACTGCAAACTACCTGGTCCTTCTCCCTCCAACTTATGAGTGCTGGCGGCGACTAGAATGAGATTCCCTATCTACTTCAAATGTCTGATCATTGATGAGTAAGCAGGTTCTTATCCATTGTTTTTTATCTTGAAAGCTAAGTTAGGAAACTGTTCTTAGCGTAATCAACCCACAGAAGTTCAGAACTAAAGAGCAGCTTGCACATTGTTGATAGACTATCAAGAGCTTGTGTTTGCAGTGGAAGTCTTGCATCACAGCCTGGATAATTTGATTTGCTAGAACATTGCAAAGGGTATTTAATGAACTGGCTAGTTTCCAAAACAAAGTAAATATTGTTTAGTAATGAAAAATTTGAAATGAAATATTAAATATTATTTAATACCTTAATATGATTAGTTCAAAGAACAACGTTTGTTAAAAGCACTGTTGTGTACACTGGGAAAAACACAAAACTTAGTAGCTTACAATACAATAGTAGAGTACAATACAATATTCTTCGGTTATAAAAATTTAAGAGTGCCCTTTGTCACCATCTATCTGATCAGAAACTTCTATCAGGAGGTGTAGCTAGCCACAATGTTAAATTCAATATCTTAATGGCAATGTTTTAAGTTTTGATCAAATTCCAAGTTTATTCTTTGATTACTGAGACTCCATTGAGCAGGCACAGAATGAGACATCATTTCACCTTTCAGCCTGCCACATGCTAGTATATTTTACTATACTTTTCTGACAATATATTTTATATTTTCGGCTTATAATATAAGTGCATACTTAACTCTCTCTTTCCTCCCCCAAAAGCCCTTATGTTTCTTCAACATTTTAATCATAATCTGTTTTTCTTTAATTGCTGCTTTTCTTTAATTTCTTTAATATATATATGTATTATATATAATTACCACACTCAGTTAATATAATGTCTCTTGTATATATATGCTTTTAAAGATGACCATCTTGATATTACATTACCAATTATTGAGCCCCTCCCTAGGAAAGACTGATTTCTCCAGCTCTCAACAGACTTATTTGCCTGCAGTTCTTTGTTTTGGATAGAAGACTGCACATTAGTATATCTATTAGTACCTCTTTGTTTACATAATGTTTAGGCAGTCATAATTGATCATACTCAGACTTTATGAGTGTTGCTTCTGAAAATTCCAGGACACACAATCACATAGCAAACTCCCTGATCCTTTGAGTCTTACAGTCTTTCTACTCCATCTTCTGCAATGATTCTTAAGCCTTGGGTATACAAGTTGTGTTGTGGATGAATCAGTTGAAACTGACATCTACAACTCTGCATTTTGATTGGGAAACTTTTTCTCTAATGGTTTCTGTCTATTGCACAGCAAAGTTTCCTTGATTAATAGTGAGAAGTAAGCTTGTCTGAGGACATAAGGACAAATATTGAAAGTGTCTCCTAGGTATTGTGGTGTTTCAGTCAAGTGGCTGTTTTAGGTATATTTCAAGATCCACAACTTAACCAGTCCTAGGTAGTTGGCAAGGTAAGAGTATAGATATAAAGGTAGTGTGTAGCCTGGTTTCAGAAGATACCTAAGACCAAATAATATTTCTGCATGATAAAACCGTTGGAAACAGTTGTAAAAAATGATCTACAATACTAATTTATTCTAAAGATAGATCTAAAGAAAGATTTTCATTTCATTCCCTAAGTTGGTAAGTAAGTCCATCTGTTAGAGCAGAAACCAGATACCTAAATTAGCTGAAAAATTGAAGAATCTCAGTAGACCTAGGTTTGGAAGGCATCTGTGGCTACAAGTTCTTGGAAAATACATAAAAGACTCCGGGGAATAGGATGATAACCCTTAGTTGACAGTCTAAAATGTGAAGAAAAAGGAAAATATCATTAAGAACCATTTCTAGTTCCTTAGCAATAATGTTACCACAGTTGACTGTTTTAGTTTATTAGTCAGTATGCTACAAAGGGCAGTATGTTTACACTTAGATACATGATGATAGGAGGCTGGGAGACCAGAATGCCTTAGATATGGGTAAAGAAAGCAGAGCAACCAATGAGATGGCTGATTCCAGGGCCATATGGAGATTTACAATGTAGTAGTATATTTAGCACTGGTGAGCAGGTGGTGTCTGTGTTGACAAATATATTTTAAACATACTGATATTTTAAATAGATTCATTATCTAAATATAGCTTTATTTTATGGGAGGTTGCATATATTTTCACAGAGTTTAAAATGGATGTTAATAACCTGCACATTTACTAATTTTTTTGTGCATGATTGATGCAGATCTGAAAATGTCACATTACAAATCAGCACTTGTTACAATTTATATTGTTAAGTAGTATAATAAAAATAAAATTTTTTGTTTTACAGATTATCTAAAGGGTTATAAGGTTGCAAGTGGTCTCTCAAATACCATGCTTATATTTTCCTGCCCTAATTTTCTCTATCATTGTTGAACAGTCAATATTGATATTCTTATTAACAAATGTGCATATGTTACTATCTCTATGAATATACACATTTCTTTTATGCTTTTCTACATTTTCATTTACATCCAGTCAGACTTCCTACTTATATTCTTCCAGATTGTAATAATTTCTTGGTTTCCACATTTGGAAAACTTGGAAACTTGAAGAAGTAATAACTAGACATTTTAATGAAAATTCAATATAGGATTCTATAATAGTCTTCTCATGCCCACAGAGATTTACCTTCATTAGAAGAATAAATCTTGGAGCAAAATGATGTGCTTATCATGTCTCCACAAGGGCATTTTCTGTGAGCTGAGAACTAGCTTGGTAGTTGGATGGACAGATGATAAGGGCTGAGTTACTAATGATAATATTATGGGAGCACTTCAATAATGTATTATTTATTCTCTGAATTTGTTATTTGTTATATTTACCATGATTGTATTTTTAAAACAAAGTCATTTTGTATACACAATACATGGCAAAAGTAGTGGGTGATGAAAATATTACTTTATGTCTTGATGGGTAACGTTTGAATAAGTCATCTACAATTCAATAGAAATTATTCTAGATGTTTCTAATTATAGGTTTATAAAAAGTTTCATTATATTTCTTAAATTAGGTTTAATTTTCATCATATCAAAATCAATAAGAGACTTTAGTAAGAAAAAAACCCCATAGACAAAGTGCTGGAGAACCATCTCTTCAGTTAAGGGTTCTTCTTGCACTTGCAGAGGACCCAGATTCAGTTTCCAGCACCCATATCCACATGTAATTTTTCCTTCAATGTAGGAAATGCTCTCCTCTGGTTTCTTTGCATGTGCAATCACATATGACATTCATGTGCACAAAAAAGAATATAATTTTTAAAGAAAATATGCATTGACAGTAGGGTTTTCTGAGATTCAAATACTAAGATCTTATTCAAAGTATTCTTGTCTTCAATTTATTTTTGTTGGAGAAAAAGATTTCAGCTTATCTATATATGTAGGTGTTTCCTTGAGTTATTCTTTTTATAATTCTTTTAGGAACAAATATCCATGGTTCTATATGGTGGCCTAGGGGATGCTATGAGTTTCTGACTCCTCTTTATGCCTCTCAGTAGTGTAATACTAAGTCATTCCTTGTGATGATATCACTTCCTTTTTTTTTTTTTAATCTATAACTCACAGAAACTTAGTTTATCTGAAGCATCTCTCACTAGTTAGGCCACAGAATACTTATAGTGAATCAACTGCCATCCAGAGAGAGGAAACCCCTCTCGGGTAAGATTTCACTTTTGTAAAAAGTCAAACAATTGATTTCAGTAAAGAAAATAATGTACATGTCCAATCATGGAGGTAAGCTGCTGTATCTTTTCTTGAGTTCTTCAACAGAATCTTCCTTCAGGTCTGATTTTTCTAAGCGATTGAATAATAATACATTTGTAAGCTTTCTCTCAGGTCCTGACATAAATATCATCGCCATGTCAAAACTTCTCAGCTGAGAAAGTTGTTCTAAGACTTCAGAGATGAGAGTTGGCTTTTCCCTCTGAATGTAAAAGTCGTGTAAAATTGTAATGATTTGATTGAATACATCTGCATCTAGGTTTTTCTGAAAAAACTTCGGATACAAAGATGGTTCAATTTTCTTTACATACTCATACAGCATCTCTGGGGAACTTCTCAACTGTCTGAAATCAGACTCGAGCTGGAAGGAGTTGGCAGGAACTAGAGGCAGAATAGCAGCGGCCAGCTGACCTGGCGTCTGCTCTTCCCTCACGGAGGCCTTCTCACTCACAGGCTGAGGTGCATCCTGCTTCACCTCCACCTGTGCTTGTGGGGCTGAAGAGTCATTGATTGCTTCTATTTTCAACACTTTAGCTCTTGGCCTATCCCCTGCAGGGAGAGAGGTGCCCTGGCTTGAATTCTTCTTGCTTCCAGTGCCCATAGCCTCCTTTGCTCGATCACTCTCGGGAACAGTGGCAGAACTATGGTGCATCAACAGTCTCTATCAAATTGCCAGTTTCTTCAATAAAAACCTTCTTGAGTGCTTTAGGCGATCCCCGAGGAGGACGAGGATTATCCACAGCTTTCACCACATTGTATCTCTGTGTGGAGTCAAGGAAGACATCATCCCAACGGGCTTTCTCAATGAGTTCCTTTTGATTCTGGAAAGCTTGGTTGCTGCTTGTTTATTTCCAGGTTCCAGAAGTAAAACAGTTTCAAAATCTTGCTTGGCCTCATTGATCTTTCCCAAAAATGTCCTTGCGGTTCCTCTTGTGGCAAACGCTTTTGAGTATGAGCCATCTAGTACGATAGCTTGTGTGCAGTCTCTTTCAGCTTCTTCATATCTCTGAATCTTAAGAGAGGCCTTGCTCTGTTATCTGGGAGCAGGGCGTTGGTGCGGTCCTCTGCTATCCCACGGGTATAGTATTCAATTGCTTGCTCGTATTTCCCCTCTTTGAAAAATCCATTGCCCAGGTCTTTTTCCACAGTGGCCTTCTGCCTACCCTGCTGATTGCCCTTTGGTTTTTTTCTCTCCTGCTTACTCTCGGCAGCAGCAGCTTCTCTAGGACCTGAGTTTTCCTTGGATGTTAAAGCCTGATTAATTTTCCTGATTAATTTTCATTTGTTGCTTCAAAGTTATCTATCTCCAGTTCTAACACTTTCTCATAATATTTTCTGGCGTCCTCTAACTTCTGCAGAGCAAACCTAACTGTACCTCGTCTGGTGTAAGTCCTGCTCAAGGCAATTGCCAAGTTACAGTCAGACTCAGCAACAGCAAACGTTTTCAATCTGAAGTAAGCCGATGCTCTATTTGTTGGCAGCACGGGATTGTAGAGGTCAGCATCCATGCCTTTCGTGTAGCATTCAATGGTTCATTGTATTTTCCTTGCTTGAAGTACTTATTGCCCTTTTCTTTTAGCACAAGGGCCTTCTGGAAATCCACAGGAATGCCATCTTAGTCCGACTCTGACTCCTGGGACAGAGAATCGTGGGGGCTGTCTTCTTTGTCAAGCTCCTCGAGAATCCTGTCCACATCAAGTTTTTCCCAGGCATCATAGTCGTAAGATTTTATTCTCTTTTTCGTGTTTTCTTCTTTGGTTTTTTTCTGGAAGACTCTTTAGCTTTACCTTTCTTCTTTCTAAAATTCCCATTTCGAATAGGAGGTAAATTCTCCTCAGCAACGCCACCCTGACTTCTCAGCTCCAGGTCCTTCTCCTTCATGTCCTTCTCCCAGTGCTCCAAGTCCTTCATGAAGTCCTGCAGCTCCTCTGCGTTGTGCTTCACCTGGAGCTGCAACTCAACTGCCTTATTCGTCGGAGTCATCCTGTCCTTCCAAGTCTGCCATGGCCACGACCAACCTCACCGAGTCCTGGGAGACGCATGGCGTCCTACACCACCGCCGGAGGTCTGTCGAATGTGAGAGTATATATCTGTGTTTTAAATCAAATGTGACAATGCTTGGGTTGTGTTTATTTTGACCTCAATACTAAGGAAAGAAAATTTTAAAATGAATTGATAACTAATTAATTAAACATGGTAGGGTGAGGGAAATGTCTCAGCAGTTAGGAATGCTTGCTGATTTTTCTAGAGGATTTGAGTTTGATTTCAACCAGTCACATCAGTAGCTCACAACTTCCCATAAATACGACTTTGCATATCCCACTTCCTCTTCTTGCTTCCATGGAAAGAAAACATGTGGCATACTCACACAGACACGGACACAAACACATATTAATGAAATCAATGTTTTAAAAATCGTACAAATGAGTAGAGAAGATAAAGATATGCCTGTGAGGTTAGAAGTTACGTTTGTAAGTCTTCTTATCAGAACTGATTGTGGTGAGAGCTCAAATCTTCAACATACTAGTAATTAGCTATTCCCTAGAAAACTATTTAGAATGGTTGGTGTGTGGTATACATTTTATACCTTCTCCACTCTTAAAGCTAAAATCTCCAAATCTGATATCATTTTCCTGTTTTTGATGTACTTAGGAAAGGTTGGATGATTGACCAACACAGTTTATAACTGCATTGCTTTTCTAAAGGAATGTTGGTGTTTGAACATGCGTTTTCTCTGTATCAAAATGTTTTTAAATATCATGGATATTGTGGTAGTGTGGGATCTTAAACAATTACATAGAATTAAATGAGTGTTCCAAGTAATTTTAATTGCATTGACATTCTGAGGGTCTTTAAAACTAATTATATGTGTAAATGAGACTAGTAGGAAAATCTATATCGTGTCAATTTTATGTTAATTTCTAGGCTTACTCTAATTTCAATTATTTAATGGGTATCCATTTATTTGTTTGTTTGTCTATTTGCTTGTTTGCTTGTTTTGGACATAGCCTATGCCTACCCTTTGTGAGTTGGATCTGTTTGCTGTGCTTCTTTTGCCCTGCTGAGTCAGACAACTGTTTAAAACTTGTGTTTCCAAACAGATCTGTCACCTTTTTCTAAGTTGGCTTAGAGGATGAAGGGCAAATAGAGGCAACAGATGATATTTCTGTTTGTGAAATGAGAAGTATCCAGCATCTGTCTGTTCTGTGCTTCTTATGTGGCTTCATTTTTAATGAAATGCTTTTTTCTTGAGGTTGTGGTTGGTCCACACATCTTCATAAGACAGTGGTTTCTGTCTGTTCATGCTAGACCCTTGCCTGTGCTAAATCTTTTGTTTCCTCATTGTTAGTTAATATGGATAGTGACAAGCTTGCCCATCACTTATTTAATCAGATCCGCATTAAAGCCCTTTGGTTGAAAATACTTGGGGTAATTTCTAGCTTACTTGTTTGTTGATAATAATTAAAATGTATTTATCAAAATTCAGCCTTATAATTTACCTAGCTAGGTTCATATTTAATATACAATACTGAAATGCCATCATAATGATCCTACTCAAAAAGATAAATATAACAGATCCATGTTTTTTTCTGCACCGTTAGACCAAATTAAATATTCTCTCCTGGATGTCTTTCAACTTCTAAGTTTTTTTCCCAATGAAATGTATTTAAATCTCAATTGTCTATTAATAGTTAAAGCTTATTAATGCTCTCAAAACTGAGAATGTACTATATTAGTGTTAGCTATCTAGAATCATGTGTGGTTTTGCTCACATCCTATATTAGTCAAAAAGAGATGAAAAAAATAACACTTATTTCTACTTCATTCACGTTTCCCAGGGATATTTTCATGTTCTCGTTGTCTTTATAGCTGTTCCTCCATGTCCTCCATGTTAAGTATTTTTTTCCTTCAGCTTTGCAACAAGTATCTGACTCTTTCCCTTTATTTTCCCAAAAATTTAATTTTAAGAGTCAAAAAAAAAAAAAAGAAAAAGAAAAAATTTACTTCTGCATCCACAACCCAGTGTTCAAAGAGCAAACAGAATTCATTTCCTAGGATTTCACACACTAGGACTGTTGTTTGCACAAAGCACTTTCCTTTCATTTCACATGAATCAGATTTTTCCACTGGTTCTTATTTTCTTTCCTGAAGCTATCCTAGCTTCTCTTGAGTTTAAACCTCTCATCTTTTAGAGTTCTTTAACTTCTTTCTGCTTTCATTTTTTGCTGCCTTCTCTCCTTTCTTTCCTTTGCTCCTCACCCTTTCTTTTCTCTCTTTAGTACTCTCTCTATTTCACTATCTCCCCGAATTAATCAATATTTTGTTTATGTTGTTTGTTGTTGTTGCTTAACAAAGTGTTTAAACTCATCAGTTCAAAGCGTACCTTATTGTACTCGGTAGCTTGTGTAACTCAGAAATCTAGGTCCAAATTGCCTAGCACTCTCATCTAAGAATCCTTTACAAAATTCAATCATTTCAAAGCTCAGATGGGCAAAACTCTAACACAAACTCACTGGATTCATAACCTCATATATTTCCAGACCCCAGCCTGGGCTGCTCAACTAATTCCTTCACCGATGGTTTCTGCAGTGTACATCCTACAGCACAGTAGTTCTCTTTTCCAGCATGAAAAACATGAGGGGGAATGAATGCCAACAAAGGAAATTCAGTGTATTCTGCCTTAATATTGGCATCCTACCATTCCCACTGCACTCTTCTGGAAGAGAACTACATGCAGCAGACAGCTAAAAAGAAGAGTCACTCTGAGGGAGTGGGGATCAACATTTCCCTTTCTAAAAGTTGTCTCCTTCAGAGCTTTGCAATTCAACAGAAAATATAATATATATTTTCAGTAGAGGAAGTTTTCAGATGAGCTGGGTACAGCTGCTTTGGTACCTGGATTTGGGAAAATGGTTAAGCGATATGGTGCAGCAAAGATTTCAGTCCAGGTTTGATAAAGGCTTTGGGGTGTGTAGGGTCACGGATGTAAACACATTTAAGCACTATTTCATAGAAAAAAAGGGAGATTCGGGTGATAATATAAAATCTGGTTTGTTCTTATTGTTCTTACTAAAGAAATGTTTTTGATTTGGAGAGAATTGAAAGTGTGTGCTTTCAAGCCCGGAAATGGCTGAGGTGCCTTTGTAATTTATCAAAGTGAACACTAGCTGCCAGATCTTCCTGCATCCCTCAGCCCTTACCTGTTACAGGATCCTCCTGGCTTTAGTAACTGCTTCCTACTATGGTGTCTGAATGCCAGGGATCTGGGCTACTCTTCCTTATATAATCCAACCATTTTGGTTATCTGTTCTCTTTATAGCTTTAGGCCTTCTGGCTTTTGCACCTGATTCATCCCCTCCCTACCACCCCACCCACCCGCCCCTGCCACCCACATGGTAGAGCTCTGTCCACTCTGGGCTCTCCCATATGCTCCTGCTTCTGGTTTTTCTCTCCCACGTGTGTACAATAACTTTACTCTTCTTCCATATCTAGGAGTGGTGGTATCCCTTTCCTTTTTATTTAGTTTTTTTTTCCCCATTTATTAAGCCAATAATATATTTACTGGGAAAGAATTAAAAAACTGTGTTTTCAGAAACTGAAACAAAACCCAGAAAGCATGAATGAGACTGACATAGGCCTCTGCACATATGAAATTGTTCCACTTGATCTTCTTGTGGGATTCCTAACAGCAGAAGCAGGGAGGGTTTCTGACTGTGACCTGTCTTTGAATCTCTTTCCCCTCATTGGAGTGCTTTATGTAGCCTCAAGAGAAGAAGTTGTGCCTAATTTTACTGCAACCTGAATTTCCTAAAGCACAATCTGTTTATAGTTTAAAATATCTTCTTAAAAACACTGAAGATTTTGTACAGAAATAAATTAGTACTTTAACAAAGAAGAAATGAAGTAGAATTGTTTCAGATTATAGAAACCTTATATTCATAAGGAAATGTGTAGATAAGGCATAGAAAAAATGTTCATGTATTTCACCAAGGCATATCCATGAGAGGTTTCCCTTTTTCTGAATAGAAAGAAAGGAGGGGTGGGGAGGGGAAAGGGAGGGAAGGACTGGGAGCAGAGTAGGAATGGGTAGCTATAGGAATGATAGAAATTAATTCAATTGTAAAAATAGACAATAAGGTCAAGAAATAAGAGACAAATAAGAGTTGAAGATTGTGGCTGGTATCTTCTAGTGGTTGGTGAACAGTTCATTTACATATATCTAAAGCTATGATATTGGTTTAAAATGGAACAGGAAACATTGCAATATATTTTTGGAAATCTATATAGATATTCACATATACAGAAATACTGCTATGTGAACACTGTACTGGCTAGTTTTGTGTCAACTTGACACAGCTGGAGTTATCACAGAAAAAGGAGGTTCAGTTGAGGAAATGCCTCCATGAGATCCAACTGTAAGGCATTTTCTCAATTAATGATCAAGGGGGAAAGGTCCCTTGTAGGTGGGACCATCTCTGGGCTGGTAGTCTTGGTTCTATAAGAGAGCAGGCTGAGCAAGGCAAGGGAAGCAAGCCAGTAAAGAACATCCCTCCATGGCCTCTGCATCAGCTCCTGCTTCCTGACCTGCTTGAGTTCCAGTCCTGAATTCCTTGGTGATAAACAGCATTATGGAATTGTAAGCTGAATAAACCCTTTCCTCTCCAACTTGCTTCTTGGTCATGATGTTTGTGCAGGAATAGAAACCCTGACTAAGACACTGTCTATAAAGAATATTGTTCAAATCTAATATTTCTCAAATGACTACTCTTTTTAGTAGTAAGATCAAATTTAAAAGTCACACTTTAGTCTTCTGCTGTTTTTGTGCAGAGAATTATTATTTTCAGAGATAAAGATTTAAATGTTTCCTTTAGTAAGAATAGTCTGGACTGCTCCCTAGAAGATGATTACCATTTTCAGGTTCAAACTTGCTCAGAAGAGCTCTTTCCAGTATAATTTGTAAGTTATAATTGCTCTTTTTATATTACTTCTAAATTCTCAAAAGATTTTTGCTATTTGTATTTTAACAGACACATAGCTATGTAGTTTTTATATAAAAAGACATTTTTATTTAAATTCTCTGGATCCCTGTTACCATGCTGTCCAGTTTTTTTTTTTTTTTTCTTTACAATACATAACTGTGCTTAATCTTGTTCCCTTAGAGCCCAACTCAATGAATCTAATTAATGTGACAAAACCATCCCTGCTGGGGTGTTAATGAATGATAATGAAGTCAGTGACACACCCAATTTGCATACTTTGTGTTTTTCAAAGAACTCTTCTTAAACTATTATTACTAAAAAATACAATAATCAGCTAAGGCTGGTGGATCACCAAAGGGGAACCAAAATGGGTTCTGTTCTGGATTCTACTAAGGCTTAGGTAAACACTCACTGGTGTGCTGAGTCGGCTGCTCAGAAGAAAGCATTCTTACAAATGCCTTGTAAATTTTGACTTCAGTAAGAGTTCACTCAAAACTCAAGAACAGACAGATAAATATTTGTTTAATCATGTTTGCATTTCAAAGTCAAACAGAGGATTATGCTTATCATAACAAACTTGAGAGTCAAACCACATAAAACATTCTAAAATAATCCGTGAAATATGCCTAAGACACTAAGGTTCAGACCATATCTTTCAGGTCTAAGATCACAGTGAAATGAAATAGCTGTCTAGGGAGCTTGTGTCATACAGAGTAGACTGCTATGCTAATAGTACAGATTTTTCCATTTTTTTTATTTCAGTTTAGCTCAAGAGCTGAGTACCTTTTAAGAATGTCCAATTCTTAAATAACAGAAACATTATTTTTGTGCTGAGTGGGAAGCATAGCTTCTGGGATTGTATCTTTCCTTTAAATATGTCACAGTGTACTTCTCTATATGATATTGTGTGCAGTATTAATTTCAGTTGTTCCTCTTTAATTTACTAATATTCATGCAGGGAACGTTATATAGGCAAAGTGAATATGTGGAACCTATCTTTCTTTAAGTTCAAAAATTGGTGTTGGCCAATATATATATGTATATATATATTTTTTTTGAATAAAACTGTGAAAAACAAATGTTCAATTTTCTCTAATAAACTCATTTCCAAATATTGTTATTGTTTGGAGTTAATTTTGTATGCTTCAGTATTTTATTCTTTTACATTCATTTTGGTGTTTTAATCAGAATTTATTGAAGTTTTTATTTTCCATATTTCTATGAAAGTTAAAAGGTATGTTATTGTACAAGTTGTTATATCTAAGTGTCATTTCTAAGTCAGCCTTGTCTTATTATTTCGTACGTAGAAAATGATGTGACTTACATGCAATATTTACAGAAGCAAATCTACTTACAACCAGTCATTAGGACATCCACTCCTTTCTCTTTAATTATTAAAACCACACAGGGAAAAGCTCAATAGTTGTTTTTAGGAGAAAGGCCAAGATACATCAATACTCTATTCAGAACAAAATGATCAGGAATAGAATTCATTTGCAAATACTAACATTTCATGGATCAAAACAGTCTTGCCAAGGAACAATCTTCAAATCTGATGTAAAATAAATTTTTATTTATAATTTAAATAGATATCTGATGATAATGATATAGTGGATAAAGGGCAGATCCAAATGGTTCATGATAATTTTTTTTCTAATAAGCTTCTTTTTGTGTTAGTCATTGTAAGCCATGAAGGTTTCACACAGTGTATGTGTCTGTTGTAAATGTCACTTTTATTTCCTCAGATGATGTGATAAGATTAGAGGTAATACATAGCTTGAGCTGAGTCCAGAGCAGTTCCTTCTCTGGTCTAATTATCCCTAGGCCTGGAACTTCTAGCCTCATAACCATCTAATCTTCCCATTTGACTGATTCATCTTGGATTCTTACAGCTTCTTACTGAATTGCTCTGCTTGACCTCAAACCAACTCTGGAAACGTTTTAATTTTCTGGCTCCTTCTTATTCTCTGTTTTCTTCTATCTTCACCTGTTACCTAACTCTGTAACTCTCTGTCTCTCTGTCTCTCTGTCTCTCTCCCTGTCTCAGTCTCAGTCTCTCTCTCTTCCTCTCTCTCTCTCACCACTGCTCTTTTAAATCACTACTCTTTTCAGTTCTGGTATCCTGAGTATAAAGTGTATCCTATCTTTCACTCATTGATTCTTTCCCACCTCTACAGATGCTTCTGGTGAACGACCACTAACATGTGGAAACACAAAGAGCACTGTAATTGCATAAGTGTGTAGAAATGTGTTTCTAGCTAAACCAAATTGAAGTAGTAGAACAACACCACTAGCAAGAAAAATTTCAAGAAACCCTTGATGACAAAAACCTACACACATAGGAGTAATGAGTGATTTTTAACCAAAGAAATAAAATTAAAATCTTAATATGATCATAACCATGAAACTGCAGTATATCAAATATACAGAGAAAATTCATAAAAATGGCCCATGGGAAAATATTAAATTGAATTTTTTATCATCATATCAACAAGACAGCATAGAGAAATAAATGATTTTTCTCAAGATGCCAAAACAGCACAAAAAACTGCAAGCAAAAAAAAAAAAAAAAAAGGTAAGTAAATTCCTCGGCCTTAAATTCTCTAGGCTTTGAAAACATTCCTTTAATTAAGGTTAATAGAGTCTATTTCTAATATAGGAGTAGCTGATCTTATTTTTAATGGAAATTTTAGTTCTATATGTATTTAATGACATTATTAAACATTTTATAATATGAGAGAGAATTACTATTTCCTCTTAATACAGGTAATAAAAATTAAACCCAGCATATAACATTGAAATGCCTCATTGTGTTAAAGATCTAACTACTAGTTTATTTCAGAAATCTTTTTGAAATTACAGTATTTTTAAGTTTATATTTTAAATAAAATGAAATAGAAATTAAGTCGTTTTTAAGCACCAACAGACCCTTTCCTTATGCACTTTTATGGTAAGTGCCATTTCTAAATGTTTTTATGACAATCCATCTTAGATTTTTTTTTCTGAAAATGCCTTAAAGATGAAAAAGACCCAAAGGTGGTTTAAATTTTTCCTGACCATTCAAAAATAAAGGTTATTATACATTTTGGTTATTTATCTCATGTATCAAACAAATAAAAATTATAGAGCTATAGCTAAAGGCAGGATACTACCTACTCTGTTAGAAGGTATGGCAACCTTCCAAAAGAAGCATTTATAGGAAGGGAATAGAAATGGAAGAGAATGGAGAAACAACAATAAAACAGTTTGCTACATCTTTTGCTGACCTATTGCTGTTCCCCAATTTTCTCAGTCCTGAGGACCGAGCAGGCTCTGTGTTATTGTAACCATGGCTCATCCCATCCATTCCATAAGGATTAGAATTGTGACCTCAGGGCCATTCACAGTTCATTAGCATCCTGCTTGAAGCATCCTAGGTGTCTTCTGGCCTTCTTCTATTGGTTATCACCTCTAAACTCACATCGGATTCCTTTAAAAATGTGTTAAAATGCCTCATTCTCTGCTATCACAACTCTACATTTTCACCTTAGTTGGGTAACTTTGCTGTGACAACTAGGAGATTAGGAGGAAGGAAAGCATATTTAGTCAAAACTTATTTTTATTCTTCTCTCACAATACATCTTAACCACAGTCCCTCCCCCCTTCCACCCCTCTCAGGTTTTCCTACCTCTCCTCTCCTGTTTATTTGCTCCTCCATTTCTGTTTGGAAAAGAGAAGGTTTCCAATGATATCACCCAAACATGGTATATAACAAGATCTCATCAGACTAGGCACTAACCATCATAAAACTTTATAATGGGCAGGACTTGAATAGTGTTTTATTTCAGTCTTTCATGAATTGCATTCCTCTGTCTGACTCCCTCCTTCAGGCATGTGCATGCATGCATTTGTGTTTGTGAGTGTGAGTGTTTGTGTGTGTGTGAGTGTGTGTGTGTGTGTATGTGTGTGTGTGTTTCGGTTTCCATCCGTATGCATTATTTACATTGGAAGTAGGAAGACAACTTGTAGGATTTGTTTTCCCCTTCCATCATACTGGTGGTGAGGATCAAATTCAGGTTGTCAGGTTTGACAGGGAAAACCTTAAACCACTGAACTAATCACCAGGCCTTACTTCCTCCCACCACCACCCCCTCTCTCGCTTTCTCTCCTTCCCTCCTTTCTTCACTCCTGTCCTCCCTCTCTTTCTCTCATTCCTTTCTTTTCCTTCAATTTTTGATGTAATAAAAAATAAATCAAGGTGTTATGTGCCCTAGAAAAAGCAGAGTACTTTGTTAAATACCCACCTGTTTTTTCCCAAACTTGAGAATCTACCTGAAAATTTGCAAGCTACAGTTACCCTATTCCTCGGTCTATTACATTTTTTTTAAATTAAGAATAGATTTTCATTTAAATTGTGTTACTATTTCTTTTTCAGAATTATTCTACGGAGTTCTCAGCTGCTAGAGCATCATAATGAACAGATCCTTTTGTGAATTCACAATTCCTAGTTACAGTCTTGGCAGTGGTTCTCATTAGTTGTGTGAATAACAGCAAATAATTTAAGTTTAATAACCTTAAGCTTATTCTTTTATCAGTGGGAATCGTATCTATTTACCTTACTATCATGTGAGGATTAAGTGAGAAATGAATATTAATTTCTTTGCCAGGTCCTTAGAAATCTAAGGACTGTATATGAATCATTCAGCTAAAACCCTCGGCTCTTATTTACCTTTAGTCCAATTAAGGGAAATATATAGCAAGTGAACAATGAAAAGATAAAAGTATAGAGTAATTTCTAATAAATAAATGTTAAAGAGAAATTAGAACAAATACTTAAAAGTGGGATATGTCATAATATAATTATATGAAACACGTAATTTAACTTAACTTATAAATGTATGAAAATATAAATAAAGCAGGAAGAAAGAATAAAGATTGTACTGTAGTATTGGTTGGAGGGACATGGATAGGCTTCAAATTAATTCTGGGATGGCCAAGAAGGACTTCATTCAAACAATGGATGAATAGAAACTATAAGGAATAAGGATAGACACCATGTAGTTATTTGAATGAAGAACAATGTAAACAGAATGCAAGATATAGGTTCTGAGGAGAACGCATGGCATGTTCTCAAGAATCAGCCAGCAAGCCAGTGTGTCCAGAGAGTCATGAGCCAAGGGAGGATAAAGTGAGAGTGGGAAGTGAGAGCCAGGGAAGTTGTATGGAGCTGGAAGGGTAGATGCTGAGTAGCTCTGTAGGTCAAGATCAAGCCTGTTCATAAAGAAGCACAAGTCCCTGGCCATTGTGTGCACGGTATTGGCTTCTTTGTATTTTTGCATATTCATTCTGAGTTAAGCACAGAACACAGATTCTTTGAGACATAGATAGGAACAGATAAAAGAGGTAGGACATGAAACAATATTCCAGTTCAAAGTTTCATGCTAGCTTAGATCATGAATATCTGTGTCCTTGAGGAGTGGTTGAGAGAGCTGAGACTTTGCACATTTTTCTAAGGATAGAACTACATTTACTATGGTATGATGGGAAGAGCAATGTAAGATGACTCCAACAATGTTTGCTTATGTAAATGGAAATATTAACTCACTATTAATTAGTATATGGAAATTTTCAATAGGTCCAAATCAAGAGCTTCTGCATGTCATGTCTTAGTTCCTGTGAAACTTCATGGCAACATTGTTGTTTAGCAGGTTTTAAAATAACTTGCATTGTGGTTATTTAAGATCCATTGTCACATAAATAAAATATACATTCATGAGACTATGAAATCTTGCCAGAATATAAATGTAGTTAGAATGGCAAGGTACTGAACTATGATGGATTAGCAAATATTGTGTCTTGCTAATTGTTCAGCCATTGTACTTGATTTCCATATAAGAAATGAACAACCTTACCTATATAATATTTAAAATCTACTCTTTGACTTTTTTTCATGATATTGGGGGGGGGGGAAGTGGACTACACTTAGATATATATGCATATGATGTCTATTAATTTTAGAACAGGCTCCCAAGGATACAATAAAGGCATGTTCTATTTATTTAGCTTGATAAAGTAATTAAGTCAATCATCATTACTTACAGGAGCATAGGTAACTTATGAGTAGCTCAATAACTACAACTAGCAACCTTTATGTATGAATTCTTAGGGATGGATGGGGCCTCTTATATCACTTATCTCCATGAGGAATATTGATGAGTTCACTATTGTGCAATTTTCCTGTTGTAATCATTGTTGCTGAAAGTTTAGGAGGACATCAAGTTTGTCATGTCTAGAGAATGGCATTTCATGTCAAAGATATAAGAAACTATTCATGGACTCTCCCAATGCCTGCAGGGATTGTTCTACTTATATGTATGTGTACATATGTGTATATGCATGCATTTGTATGTGCATACATATGCATATGTATATGTCTTTTGTGTATACTTTTGTATATGTGTATGTATGTGTATATGTATGTATATGTATACATATGTATATGTGTGTACATATACTATATATACATCATATGCATATATATCTAAGTGTAGTCTACTTTTTTCCCAATATCATTTATACTAACATTTGTTACTTCATGTGTATAATGTGAATACAGCAGGTCTATGTTATGTGCACAAAAGTTAGGAAAAAAAATCTGAAGGAAATGAATAAGAGATGAGAATTCAAGCCAATTAAGGAGGCTTAATAAAAACAGCTAAAGAAACAAACAAACAAACAAAAAATTGGTTGTAAGTGCCAGAGATTTTTGAAGCTCTTTAGAGAATTAGCTGCAGTAGAGTCTAGGAGTTTATTTTTATCTTTGAATATTCCATAGCAAAGATAACTTTTTTAATGTATAAAGGCAGTAAAAGAATAAAAATTTAAGACAACACAGTTCTGTTTAATATATAATCCTGTCACTGTGTATTTATTGAAAATCAACATAGACAATATATAAAGAATAAGATGTAGCTGTGTTCCAATATACTTTCTGTTTTTTGTTTGTTTGCTTGTTCTTTTTTAAAGTTGTAGAGCTTATTTTTCTTTTTCTGTGAATTTTGTTTTGCTGATCCATGCTCTATAGGAGTGCAAAGAATGGGAATAAGGCCTCTGGGTGGCTTTAAGGGTCACTATTTTTGGGATATGTGTTCCAGTCATCTATGATTAAGATTGATGACCTTATTATGTGCTAGTGGGATAAATACTGAAATATAGAAAATGTAGGATCATGTCAAACTTCAATATTCAATGTAAGTCTAACCTTGGGCAGGTCACTTAACCTGCCAGTTCCAAGCCTTCTTCCTTAGATTAGTGAAAAAATTCAGTGAAATAATAAGAAATGGAATAAGCATGCTTTGAGAACTCTCTACTAGTTAATCTCATGCAGTATTCAGAGGGTCTGTAAAAATCTCCTTCTGAACTTTTTCACTACTGCATTGTCTTCATATATATTCCAAATGAAATATAATATAGTGCAGAGAAGTAAACTGTCAGCTTGCTAGAATAACCCTTCTGGGAGAACTGAGAAGAAAAGAATGAGTTCAGATGTCAGTCACTGCAAGCCTAGTTTAAGGCATGAACAGATATATAAACATCCGAACTCTACCAAATAGTATGGAACTGCTCAGACAAAACATGCCCTAACAACGCATGCCTTGCATTACACTATATGAAAAGTAAACGCATCCTATGGTATATTTAGAGGATGGTGTTGGCTTTTTCTTTCACTAATTCAGATGCGACGTGGTGAGTCTATGTAAAGCTATATGATTTTCTACCTAAAACAAAGATTTTATATTTTATTAATTACACTACCATTATCCATCATCGGTACCTGCATTAGGTTCTCTCTCTCTCTCTCTCTCTCTCTCTCTCTCTCTCTCTGTCTGTCTGTCTGTCTCTCTCTCTCTCCTCTAATTTTTATTGTTCCTATAAGATATCTTAGAAGCTATCTGATTTACATTTTTGAGAAATATACAATAGTTAGGACTGAGGTAGCAATTTTAAAAACATACCCAAGAAGTTCAATGAATGTAAAGTCATTTTGCTTAGTAATAAGCATTCCATTTTCAAGTGATTGCTACAGTATAGAATTCTATTAACAATTTTAAATAGACTATTATTATTAGCACATTTACCTCCAAGGACATTCTATACAGGAGTAAGATAAATTCCCCTAGCTTGTACAATGATGTACTGAAAACCAATTCTGTTAAGTCTTAGTTTATGCCAGATGAAAACAGTATTCCAGATTTACTGTTAACGATTGTGCCAAAAATATTCTAGGAGATTCATAAGTAGTATGCTAATTCCAAACATTAACATTTAGTTAAAAATCAACCAAGATTCTACAGCCTGAAGTGCATAAGCCTGAAGATAAAATTAACTAAGGTATCTACTGGACACTAAACTCACTCTTCTTAATTTTTTTTCAAAAAATATTTATTAAATGGTTATTTTGTGACAGACTCTTCTAGCATCAACAATATTTTACTAGGTAAGTGAAGCTATGAATTCATAATTCTCACTAGTGATTATTCAAAATTAGTTTAAACAATAGTTTAAAAAAATTAACAGACCAGGAAAGGGGATAACATTTGAAATGTAAATAGAGAAAATATCTAATAAAAAATTAACAGATCATTTTTGAATTGTGGTAGAAATCGTCATACTTTTTTTGTCTAAAAATTTCATATATATTTATAATTCATTTTGATCAAATCTATATATTTTTCCATCCCTACTAATCTTTTTTTATGACCTCCATTACTTTTTCTTCACTTCATGTGCTTTTTATTTACTTTAAAACCTATTAACTGTACATAGCACTTGCTTATTATTGGTACATAGATGTAGGATACTCTATTGGAGCATATGTAGTTTATCAAAAGTCACACTCTTGAAGAAAACTGACTTTCCCGCAGCAGTCATGAATTACAAATAGCTTCTTTTCTATTGGTTGTACATCATGAATGACTTTCTGATACATGTTGAGAACTTGGCTATTTTGAGATGGTGCAAGACTTATGCAAATCATAACAATTGATGTGATTTTATGTGTGCAACATCATGGGTATATCCAGTAAATAGTATTTCACTATACATGTTTACTATTTCTGTTTCTTACTCTTTCTTCACCTTTTTCTGAAATGACTCCTGAGTGTCAGCAGAGGAGATTTATATAGCTGCCTCATATAGAACTAAACATTTATTCTCTGCATGCTAAGTAGTAGAGTTCTCTGAGCTACCTCCCTTAATACTGTAAAATGAAACTTCCTTGTGTTTCATTGTGTATACACTAATCTATGTGTACAATGATAAGAAATTCGGGGCAACTTGTTACTATGACAAATTAGCAGAACTATAGTATCAAGTTTTCCTTGGAGGATTATGAGCTATTACCTACCCAATCATATTTTGATATTTTTCCAGCACCAGGCTTGAGTTCAGTCTTGTGAAGTAGGGTTTATATCAAAGCAGAAAGTGATTGGTTCCTCACAAATCATTTGTATCACTATTACTTCAATGGGTCTTAACATATGGTAATGATATGGAACAAAAATAACCAGCTTGTTTTGAGGGGGAGCAAAAAAAACCCACTTAGAAGAAAATGCATTGATTATCTTGTGGAATAATGAGAAGACAGAGATTGAGTTGAGGGCTCTTTGCTCTTGCTCATTCTTGATTCTGCTTAGACATCCTTATATTGCTGATGTGAATGATACAAGTCTGTAACCTTCTTTAACTCTCATTCTAGGATACTTGAGAACTACTTTTTTTTTTTTTAATGTTCTTTCTATAATCTGCAACATTAATTGCCATTGTGGAAGGGGCAAAAATGTCAGCTAACTCTTCAGCTTTATAAATAAGTAACAAAGAATCCTGTTACTTAATGGTATAATTATGTGTATTGGATGGCTCATAATAATCTAGTATAGGAGACATTCTGAAAAACATGCAAATGATTGCCTATTATAACATTATATATGCCTAATTATTTTATGGAATTTTTATTTTGATTATTATTAACCATGTACCAGTGCAAATGCAGTGTTATATTTTCAAAAAAAAAAAAAAAAAAGAAATGATTTTATGCCCCTTGATGGTTCAGGTAGTTGTGAATAGAGAAATCCAGACCCACCTGATCTCTCCGGGGCTGAGTGGAATGATGAGTGTTGGAGACCTGCTTAAAATCACACAGGGCCGGGAGTCTTGTCAAAGCAGGAACTCAATTTTATTGCATTAGCCTTTTTGCTTATATATGTTTGGAGTATAGGGTGGGGGATTTTTGGTGGGGTGAGATGATGTAGGAGGCAGGGAAGGGTGACAGAGGTTATGGGGTGACTGACAGGGCCAATGGCGAAGCTTCACATCAGAAACAGTGAAAGGCAAAGGCGGGGCCAAACAGGTCTTGCTGAGTCACTACAATATGGAAGTGACTAAGACACAAACCCATCTCAAAACTCAAGCCAGGCTTAGGCTCTCCCACAAGACTCCCGGCCCAGGTTTGACATGGCCCAACAATTTTACTTTTATCTTTACTCTTAGAAATGTCATTTTGCTAGAATTTTTAAAATCCTTATGAAGAACACATTCCTTTTTAAGTTCTGAAGTTATATCAAGGGGCATGGTGTCACTTTATATGCATATCAACATTTCTATGTTATACACAGCTTTGCCCTTGCTGTCTAATAAATACCTTTAAGACTAACAGTGTTCAAGCTGTTACATCACCTATACTGAAGTTGAAAGTACACAGGAAAGTGTTCTTTACATGAACAACCCATATACTGGTATGAGAACTCTTTTTTTTACTACAACATATGATATGTTGTAGTAAGCCTAGGGGAGAATAACATGATTATCTTTCATTTGTTTTTATGTGTGAGTGTGATGCATGTGCATGATATGTGTCTATTGAATGCATGCATATCTGTGCATGGAAGTTTTACAACTATCATGAAAGTCAGAGTATGACCGAGGACATTGCAAATGACAGGTCTCTTTTGTTATTGATGATCATGACCTCTTTCTAATTTATCTCTTAACAAACTCCTGAAGACTCTTCCATCTCTTTCCTCCATCTATGCATAAGAGTATCAAGATTGTAAATACATGCTACTTTGCTTGTATTTGGTTGGTTTCTGGAATTTGGGCTCAAGTCCTAACATTTCTACAGCAAATGATTATCCATCAAATAATGTTTTCAGAGCTAGAATAACATCTTTAGAATAACATCTTACCTGAGGCTGGTCTGGAGGGCCACACCTGTAGCAGTGTCTACTCAGGAATAGACACTGAGGCAAACTCAAAACTAGTAGCCTTATAGTGAGACTTTGCCTCAAAAACATCAAGGAAACAACAAAATATAGATATTAATTACACATACTGTTAGTTTCTAACTGAATTTGAAACAGTGGACTAAGATAAATTAGCCTCTATTTCTTCAATTTTCCAAGAAAATGAAAGGCTAGTCTTTAAAACACAAGTAAAAAAAAATTAAAACTTCTAATTCTTAGCAAATTTGATTTTAAAACTGGACTAACTTGTATGTTTATTATTTGAACCAAGCAGAGTTGATTTGTACTTCGATTGTCTCAAATAGTAAACTGATTATTTGTAAGAATAGTTAGTTCCTAGAGAGAACAAATAACAGAGTGAAGTAAAACAAAAATCAAAGCAAAGGAAGATTAGAAAATCTTATGGAACAGAAACATTTTACATTCCATTTTCAATTGATAAAGAGATAAAAACAAACTCAAGAAATAAAACTTGGCCTTTTCAATTAAATGTCAATCTTCCATTACACAAAGGTATAATTTGATAGAATCAAATATTTAAAAATAAAAAGACAATAAATATAAATCTCTAAGACATGATGTTACTGTGTTTATACAATCTTTGGTTTTTTTTCTTTTAAGGCATTTTTATTAGATATTTTCTTCATTTATCTTAGATTTTAACCCTTGAAAAATCTGTATATAAAGAAGTTTGTGTGGAATGAATATGTGTCCATTCTATTTGGGAATATTTTTGTCTAAGTATCTAAGAAGTATACAGAATTGACTTGGGGTAAATATTAGCATGTTAATGTCAGATATATTAACAGCCTTTAAAGAATGAAAAGATCCTTAGACAAAGCTTATGGACAGAGTAGAAGACTGTAAATGTTTTCCAGCTTTATTTCCATACCATACAGAAAAATGCTCAGGAAATCAGTTTTTAAAGGGCTCAGAGAAATAATTTTTTAAGTATGTATTTAATAGGCTCTGAACTTTGGTACATACTTATAATCTCAGTTTGCAGAAGAAGAGGCAGTAGGATAGACAAAACGAGGCCAATATAGCCTGGAAATTGAGATATATCACAAACATAAAAACACAAACACACACACACACACGAACACACACAATGAGAAAGGTAGAGAGAGAATGAGAGAAAAAGAGGAAGAGAGAACAAAACAAAGCAAATAACAAATAAAATAAAAAGGGAACAAATGATAATATGTCTTTATTCACTTATATTTCTCAAAAGGGCTCTACTACTCAGGACTTGATAGTCATGCACAGTGAATGAACACTACAAAAGAGACTAGAATTGGTTCAAACAACCAATTCAATGATGAATGGTTATATTATTCAATGATGAATAATATAAAAGTAAACTTAAATGAATAGAAAAAATTCCCGGGACATCTTTTATAATTAAATTCAATAAGATATGTATGGCAATATAATCAGTATCATTTTCTTTACATCTATAGTCTCACCAACATGACTGCCTACATATGAAATGAACAATGAGGACAGTAATATGTATCACAATGAAGATGAGGAAAACTTCATGAAGCCTCAACTCTACACAAAGTACTCTGGGTATATAAGGACAGAAGTCATCATCACATATATTCTAGCATGATGAATCTGCACCATTTAAAGAGAATGTCAAGTTTGTCCTATGCATTGCATTTTTTGCAGATGCCGTGATTTTATTTATTTATTTATTTATTTGTAAAAATAATTATTATATTTATTTATATACCAAATGTGCCCCTCCCGATTCCCCTCACAGAGTTCTTCACCCCATCCTTCTTCCCCTCTGAGAAGTTGCTCTCCCCTCTTTCCTGGTACAGTATTATCTACCTAGTTAGGTGCATCTTCTCTCACTGAGGACAAACTAAGCAGTCCTCTTCCACATATGTGGCAGGGGCCTCAGGCCAGCCTGTATAGGCTCTTGGTTGGTGACTTAGTCTCTGGGAGCTCCCAGGGATCCAGATTAATTGATACTGCTGGTATTCCTATATTGGTTGCCATCCACTTCACCTCTTTCAATCCTTCCTCTAACTCTTCCATAGAGGTCTATGACCTCAGTCTGATGATTAGCTTTAAGTTTCTGAATCTGTCTCAGTCGGCTCTGGGTAGAGTCTCTCAGAGGACAGCCATGCTAGGCTCCTGTCTGCAAGCACAACATGGCATCAGTAATAGTGTCAGGATTTAGAGTCATCCTATGGGATGGATCCTATATTGAGCCAGTCACTGGATGGCTCATCCTTCAGTCTCTGTTCCATTTTTGCTCCTTTATTTCCTTTTGACAGGAACAATTCTTAGTCAAAAATTTGAAGGTGCCCCTGTCTCTCCACTGGGGACCCTGTCTAACTACTGGAGGTGGTCTCATCAGGTTCCATCTCCTTACTGTTAGGCATTTCAGCTAACAGGTCTCACCCCCATTGTGTCCTGGGAGCAATGGTTTACAGCTATCACTTTAACATGCTGTAGAATCTGGGCTCCATATTAGAAACCTTTGGAGCACTGAATTATCCAGATTACCCAGTAATATTAATGCAAAATTGGTGTGTTTGAAGGAAATGCAAGTTTTCAAAGCTCAAAACTTCTCTATGCATCCACTATTAGAAATGGCAAATGGGGAGGCATTAGAAAGCGATTTGCAAATTCTTACTACCATGGCTTAAAGAGCATCAAATTGAATTTAGTCATATTTCATAAATTACCATACAATGCTCTGATTAATTTACAAAACTCATTTTCTAAAAATAAAAGACTTCTATCTTATCTTTTCATAGGAATGTAATCATGCAGAAAATAGGTATACGGAAGTAGAATTCTCTAAATTTTCATAACTAAAGAAAATATGTACAGAGAAAGAAGAGTCAGAATAATTTGAAAATAAAAAACTTTTAGTTTGCTGTCACTATTCCAATTATACCCATAAGACTATTTGTTCAAAATAGAGCAGAGAAAACTTTGTAATGAAAGTGTGCATTATTCCTTGCACATTAATATATTAAATTATCAGGTCAGGGAGTTAGAGTGCCCTTTGGGTCAATAGGCCACTTAAGCATCTAGTTAAATTTATATGAGTACATTGCTTGAAAGATAATTGTAATCATATAAAATGCCTCAGTTCAATGATTCCAATGTGGCTTAAAGATAATGAATCTTTTGTATCATTCATCCTGGGAATATTAACATTATCAAGTCTTATGACTGCTAATGAGCTTTTTGCAAGGAAAAAGCATAAATTACAGGCACAGATATTTTGATTGTTATAAGGGTGATGCTTTAAAAAGCAATTAGTATGCCTATGAGTAAACAGCAGATCTGAAATTGGCTTTGATCGCAAGGAAACTGAATATTTCAAGCATCATAACCATTTTATGAAAATTAATCCCTTAATAAAACTAGAAACATTGCCCAAGTTTTAAATAAAGTACAGCTATGAAGTTTGGAAAGTATCAGTAGCAGAAGAGTTCTGGAAGGATAAAGGGAATGATCTGTTTTTATATGGATGACCAACTTAAATAGACAGTGAAAAGGAGAAAGTCTACAACTCAGAATTCCATAAAACTTATAGAAAAATATGAACATGAATTCTGTTGAAGTGATTGAACTGTATTATGAGGTAGGTATGTATATGTGTGCGCATATACATGTGTGTGTGTGTCTGTGTGTGTGTGTGTGTTAGAGAGAGAGAGAGAGAGAGAAGACGACAGACAGACAGACATACAGATAGACACAAACAGAGACAAAGAGACAGAGAGACAGAGTAGAGTGTGTGTTCCTTCTCTGTACCAACCCTAGATTGGTTAATACCTTAGTAGTGACTAGCTAATGAAGGAAAGCAATCTCTGCTTTTGGGGGTTTCGGAAACTAAGTCATTCCTATGAAAAAGTACAAGAGCAAGGTGTATTAGAATAATTTAGTGGATAATGAGTTTCTTCAAATTTCCAAAGGGGTCTGTTTTGCTGATGCTAAGACTGAGGATTTACCATAGACAATGGCATATATCCACTACTTACTCGCAGAATTTGTAAATTAGGATTTCTTTTAACTCCAGGCCACATTTGTATATGTAACAGGGTTTAGGCTAACCAGAGCTGTACAGTCAGACTCTGTTTCAAATAAATAAACATACAAACAAAAATATAATATTTTTTTTATCTAAGGTAGAAGCAGTAAATATAAAGTATATTGTATTCTGTGTATCAGATAAAATTTATTAAATGTGGACCAGAAATTTTACATATAAAATGGACTAAATGGGTGGACTGTAGAAATGAAATGGGACATACTTTGCAATTTCTTCCATCTATATCTTACTGTTGATGTTTCTGTTGATCATTCCCATTTAACTAGCTAAACCCAGCCCCATCACAAGTGAATGTTGTGTCCAATCAAATGACAGAATACAGACATACCAATGGAACTCTCAATCTTTTTGGTGAAGCAAGCACCTCTTATCTCCAGCACCCAGAAAACAGATTTGGCTTGATACCAGGATTCCATTTTATTCATGTGGTTTTAAGAAAGTCCCTTGTTGTTTCAGAGGATAGCTAAAAATCTCAGTTACCATAGAGGCCACAAAATAGATTTTGCAGAGAAATTAAATCAGGGTATTTATAGGAAATTGCTGAAGTATGAGATAAGAATATTTATCCAGTATAAACCTAAAATTTAGATCCTAGTCCTAGTGTGAGATGAGAGTCATACCTGGATGCTTTAAGAACTGAGGTTTGAAGCAAAGTGCATGGTGCACATGAGAAGCCAGAGCATTATGTAATCACATCAGACACTTTTAGAAGCAGGGGGATTTAGATTTAAATTCCTGTGTGACTCGCACAAGAAGAGAGGGTCTCAACAAACAAAAAACAAACAAACAAACAAAATAAAAACCAAGTAATACAGCTCAGGATTATGGCTCTTGCCTAGCTTGAGAATTTTTTTTTCTTGCCTTTCTTCCTTTCTTCCTTTCTTCCTTTCTTCCTTCCTTCCTTCCTTCCTTCCTTCCTTCCTTCCTTCCTTCCTTCCTTCCTTCCTTCCTTCCTTCCTCCCTCTCTCCCTCTCTCCCTTTCTTTCTTTCTTTCTTTCTTTCTTTCTTTCTTTCTTTCTTTCTTTCTTTCTGTCTGTCTGTCTGTCTGTCTCCACATGACAACCCAATCACAGGCATCATTGTCTTCTCTGTTCTCAGTCCTGCCCTTACATATCCATTCAAACAAAATAGGAACAGAAGAAACATTGTAAAACTCATTCTATGAAGCCACAGTCACCCTGATGCCTAAACCACAAACAGACTCAACAAGAATGAGATCTTCAGACCAACTTCCTGTATGAACACTGATACAAGACTACTCAATAAAATGCTTGTAAACCAATTCTAAGAACACAGAAAAACATCATCCACCATGATTAAGTAGGTTTTATCCCAGAGATGCAGGGATGGTTCAATATATGAACATCTATCAAAGTAATCTATCATATAAAATAACCAAAGGAAAAAGTCACATGATCATCTCACTAGATGCTGAAAAGCTTTAAATGAAATCCAACACCCCTTCATGTTAAAACTCTTGGAAATATGAGTGCTAGAAGTTAAATTCCTAATCTAATATGAGCAATATACAGCAAGTCAACAGACCACACTCAATTAAATGGAGAACAACTTAAGTCAACCCCACTAAAATTAGGGACAAGACAAGGCTCTACACTTTCTCCCTAACTATTTAATATTGTGCTGGAAGTTCTAGCTTCAAGTTATAAGACAACTAAGGAAGGTCTAGGAGATTCAAATTGGATAAGGAGAAATCAAAGTATTGCTATTTGTATATGATATGATACTATACTTATGCGACCCCAAAATTTGTACACAGAACTCCTACAGCTGATAAATACTTTTAGTAAATTGGATGCGTACAAAATCCACCATTGCATACACTAGCAAGATCTTGCTGAAAGGACCCAAATATAGCTGTCTCTTGTGAGACGATGCCGGGGCCTAGCAAACACAGGAGTGGATGTTCACAGTCAGCTATTGGATGTATCACAGGGCTCCCAATGGAGAAGCTAGAGAAAGTACCCAAGGAGCTAAAGGGATCTGCAACCCTATTGTTGGAACAACATGATGTACTAAACGGAACCCTGGTGCTCTTGTCTCTAGCTGCATATGTATCGAAAGATGGCCTAGTCGGCCATCAATGGAAAGAGAGGCCCATTGGACTTGCAAACTTTATATGCCCCAATATAGGGGAATGCCAGGGCCAAAAGAATGGGAATGGGTGGGTAGGGAAGTGGGGGGCGCTATGGGGGACTTTTGGGATAGTATTGGAAATGTAATTGAGGAAATTATGTAATAAAAATAAAAAAAAAAATCCATTCAAAAACATGGTAGCCCTCCTTTACGCAAAATATATATGGCCTGAGAAAGATATTAGAGAAACACGTTTTACAGTAGCCATGAATAATATAAACTATCTTGGTCTAATTCTAGCAAAACAAGTAGAAAACCTGTAGGGCAAGACCTTCAAGTGTATTAAGAAAGAACTTGAGGAATATATCATAAGATGTAAAGATTTCCTCTGTCCATGTATCAGAAGGATTAACTTAGTTTTAAAAAACGTGGGGGGGGGCATTTACCAAAAGCAATCTACAGATTGATTGCCACTCCCATCAAAATTCTTTACAGACCTTGAAAAAAAACTTCTCACATACATATGGAAAATAAAAATACCAGAGTAGATAAAACAATTATGTTCAATAAATGAACTTTTGGAGGTTTCAGCAATCCTGATTTTAAGCTCTACTACAGAGCAATCGTGATTAAAAACTGCATAGTATTGGCATAAAAATAACTAGGTCAAATCTGAGTTCTAGTCACAACACTAATACATTAGAAAGAAAAGATAATAAAGAAAAGAGAAGAGAAGAGAAGAGAAAAGAGAAAAGAAGAGGAGAGAAGAGAGAAGAGAGGAGAGGGTTGGGGAGGGGAGGGGAGGGGAGGGGAGGGGAGGGGAGGGGAGGGGAGGGGAAAGGAAGGGAAGGGAGGGGAGGGGAGAGGAGGGAGGGGAGGGAAGGGGAGGGGAGGGGAGGGAAGGGGAGGGAAAGGGAGGGGAGGGAAGGGGAGGGAAGGGGAGGGAAGGGGAGGGGAGGGGAGGGGAAGGGAAGGGAAGGGAGGGGAGGGGAGGGGAGGGAAGGGAAGGGAGAAGAGGAGAAGAATGTGAAGTAATATTTTGGCTATTTAGTGTCTTGTAAAATCAGGATATGAACTTCTGTTTTTCTTTAGAAAATTTTTTTTTAATTTTATGTCAACTTTCCTCCCCTCACAAAATTTGAAAAAGCATCAAAATTATAATACATTGGCAAATGATATGAGCAACTACAAACCAAGGTTACTCTCTTCACATAGCCTTCTCTACACTTGCTACAAATTTTTATTCAAATATATATCCCAATAAAATAATAATTTTAAAAATTCATTGTATAAAATTTAAAGTTAAAATACTCATTCTTCAAACTTAATATTTAAATTAAATATTTTTTGAGATTATATTACAATCACATGATTGTAATTATCTCCTTCCTTTTCCTCTATCCGTAACCTACCTCAAACCACTCCTGGCGCTATTTCAAATTCATAACTCCTTTCATGGTTAATTGTTTTTACACACACACACACAAACACACACACTCAAAGACACATACATACATACATGTATATATATAAATATATTTTTAAATGTATAAATATGACATGCTTACTCTGCATAGTGGTACTGGTATATATGTTTTCATAGCTAACCCTTTGGCTTTGGATAGCCAATTGTTGTTCTTTTATCTGACTTAGATTATCCCAGCATTCCTTACTTACCTGTAGATCTTTATGAAGGACTATCCCTCCATGCGTATTAGCTTGTCTATTGTTGTCCTTTGTTCAGTTTTGATGGTGAGAATTATAGCTGTCGCTTCTGGCACTCTTAGGAAGTACAATCTCATACTAAACTCCCTTGTCCTTTTGCTCTTAAAATGCCCTATCTTCCTCACTTCCTGCTTTGCCCAACACCAACCCACTGCTTCTACAGTGATTCCTGCAGTTGTGTGCACTAGGACTTAGCTCCACAAACCTGAGCATATATTTCTGTTGGGGTCCAGGTTTTGTCCCACAAACTACATGGATACAGATCTCAGTCAGACAGGGATGATTTATTAAACGTGCACCCTAAGAATGATCAATTAGGGCCATAGCTCAGAATTCAGGGGCTGAGGCTAAGACACCGAACAGTTTTCTATGTCAGTTTATAAAGGCTAAAACCACAAAAAAACATGCTGAACTCCTATGCAGGTGCTGGAAGTTCTGCCCAGTGGTAGTCCCTGACTCAAACCATTTTAGACATCAAAGTTCATACTGTCTTTTAATTTGATAAGCTCTACATAAAACTTTGTGGAATTTAGTAAGATTAACAAACCTCATACAGAACATAACCGTATGTTGTCAGCATGACCCAGCATTGAATCATGTTATTTTTCTGTGTCAGTGACTGGCCGACATATTCCAGCAACAGTATGAAATGGCTGGTGGGCGTGGGACAAAATGGTTACAGCTATACTACAGGGGAGACTGCAACAAATTGCATGTGTGTGTGTAATATTTGTGTGTGTGTGTGTAATATTTCTGTGTTTGTGTGTGTGTGTGTGTGTGTTTGTACTGACTTTATTTTCATTCCTATGGGTTTGATCTCTCTGAATTGTTACCTTATCCTGATGAAAACAGAAAAATCAATTAAAATATTGATTGCCCCTCCTTTAATAGTCATTGACTGAAGTAGCTCTTTATCTAGGCAATAGCTGTTTTAAATGTACAAAATTGAAATTGTCCTAAACATGTTAATATTATTCATATTTCTAAATTTTATTGACTACTTATTTCAAGATGTCATAATCTTTGTCAGAGATACTTTATTCTATTTTGTATGTATCCTGTGACTTAAATAATGAACTTGTAATGCACTGGAGTGAAGAAGATCCACTGATCTTCATATTTAAGTGCTGATGGATTTCAGTGGCATAGAAATTTTTAAAAAATGCATTTTACTTGTGAAAATAATGTCTAGTTTGATTGTACATGTTATTCAAATGATTTTTAGCATATACTTAAGAAAATCAATCTATTCACGAGATATTTAAGACTGGTTTCAAATGAAAAGAAGTATGAACTCAATTGCACTGTAAAATATCTGACAAAAGCGGAGCTTAAATATGATATTATAACATACTGGTAGGTGGCAATTTAAACTTTTGAAAGAGTGTGAAATAGTGGGTTATCCAAAAAGAATAGGCCATGTTCAGTATAAATGAAAAGATGTTAGAATAAATGAAACTCTTCTGTTAACGCAATGTGAAACTATCATTACGATTTTTCATATTTCAAAAGAAACTCAACCAGCATATTAAGAAAATGAGATGATTCATATAATTTTTTAAAAAACCAAGAATTGTTAATGTAATTTAAGATTAAATTTTTACATAGTTCTTAAGTATTAATATTATTTTCCTTCTTTTGTATACATTTTTATCATCTATATTATCAAATGTGTTTACTTCCGACAAAGCAAGAGATTTTGAGACTATTGAGATTCATTCCATAGAAAAATATTAAAGTTAAACTGTGAATGTGAAAGTATAATTTCAAAATGATTGCTTCTCCCGCCTTTTCAATCCATAGAAATTTCATTTTCTTTTTTATTTAGAGATTAGGATTAAAGGAGAAATGTAACTTTGCAACAACTGTATTTTTTGATTAAATCATAAATATGGTGATTGCCTTTCTGTGCCTAAATATGTCATTATAAATTCTATGTAATATACTTTTGCCTTTGTATATTATTTTTATTCTACTTACTTCTTGTCCTGAGATTATGTCTTAAATATATAAACTATGTTTTACTATTTTAAACTGATTATCTCAGAGAACTATATCAATTTTAGTTACATGCAAAGAACATATATAGTAATATTAATTCACAATACATTTTGTTTCAAATTAATGATCTTTAGTTTAAACAGATTTTTTATTTTAAAAATATGGATATGAGATACATTATTATAACAAATTTTTATGATAGAAAATATTTTAATATGCAGAAAAATATGCTAATTTCCAAAATGTAGCATTAGGTGTTTTGGTAGCTGATTAGGATATGTTAGGATTAATTTTACAGAGTTTTCAAGAGCACAAAGTGTGCAAAACTAAGAAAGAATAAGTTTAGAAAGAAGTAACTATGCCTTCTGTTATTCAAACAATGTTTGAAAATAGGAAAGAAAGTGACATAAAATGACTGCTCAGTTTTAACAAGTCATGACATACTACCCGAGTGCACAAGAAACTGAACAGTATGAAATGGCTTGTGGGCATGGAACAAAATGGTTACAGCTATGCTAGATGGGAGACTACAACAACTTGCATGTGTGTGTGTGTGTGTGTGTGTGTGTGTGTGTGTGTGTGTGTGTGAAGTTGTCTACTGAGAAGTTTGAACAAAATTCATAAGTATATATATGATAATTTATATACAATTACTTAATTTCAAATAACTCAGAAAAATGCATTTTCCTCAAAATAGTAATTTCAAATGTTACAGAATGACTCAGTCATACATATATTAAGATATAAACCAAATACATTTGTTAATACCACATTATTAAAATTTTCCACATCTTCATCTTCCCAATTCTCCCTAAAAAATAATATAAATTGTTTTTGCTAAAAAATGTAATTCATTATTATCATTCCCTAATAAGGACACAGTTGTGATAATAAGCAGATAACCCTGATTATTTTCAGAAATTAGATGATACTCATCTAATAAGTAAATTGTGAATTTTATTTGAATGTGTAGGCTTATAATTCTAGCTTTAATTTATAATGTAATGACAAAAGGGAGTCACCAATTTTAGCTGACTAAAATTGTGATCATTATTTTAACCAAAAATGCTGTTGTATATTTTCAATTATTATTATTAAATTCTTTCAACAACTTTATAATGCATATAGCACATTATATATATATATATATATACACACACACACACACACACACACACACACATATATATATATATATATATATATATTTTTTACACAGTGCTTTCCTTCCATCATTCCTCTTCTCCCTAGTCCCTTCTTCCCTACCTAGCTCTTACCCACATGTCACATTTGCTTTACCTGTTTTCCTCTGTGATTTACCAGATTGCTGCGTGTGCCTATGGGTTTAAAACTATTCATTGAAGTATGATAGTTTGCAGTCATACACAACTGAGGATGGTAGCTTTTCTTCTACTAGTCCACTAGTGGCATATGATTTAACAATAAAGTGCATTTTCTCAGGATTAACTAACTATTGGATGCTAGGGCCTGTCTTGTACAAATCTAGGGTAGGTAATCCCAGTAGCTTTCATGTATGATTTCCTTGGCTGTGTCTAGATGGATTCTCACTGTGCCTCTCCCCATCCTTTGGCTGTACTCCGTCTGTCTCCTCTTCTGCAAGTACCCTAGGCATGCCCTCTACCTAGCTTCCTGCCATTGTGGGTACTCCACCTACCAGCACCCGTGTGAATATTCAAACCTAGCATCTTTAAATGAGATAAAGCATGTGGCATTTGTCTTTCTGTGTCTGAGTCACCTCACTCAAAATAATTATTTTTATTTCTAATTCTAACAGTTTACCAGCTATTTAATCATTTTGATTTTCTTTAAAGCTGAATAAAATTAAAATTTGTAAGTTTACCACATTTGTAATATCTATTCACAATTTCAAAGACAAATAAACTGATTCTATTTCCTAGTTTTTGTGAATAGGGCAGCAATGAATGTGGTCATGCAACTTCTCTGTAATGGGATATAAATTCATTGGCTATATGCCCAGACATAGTACACCTGAATTATATGGCTGTATTATTTCTAGGTTTTTGAGTACTCTCCTGATTTATTTTCTAAGTTAACTATATTAGTTAAAACTTCTAAAAACACTGCGCAAGGGGATCCTACTACCTACAACTAGTCATGACTCATTGTCAATTGCATGCCTGATGATGGAAATTCTGACTCATTTCAAAATATAACTGTTCAGTCTACATAATGTTACCTGTGTGTCGGTTTGCAAGGATGATTCTTTGGCACCATGCAACCAGTTGGTATGCTCTTTTGTGGAGAAGGCAACTGATTCCACCCTCAGCTGACCTCAGTTGGCTATAGGTCTTTGTAGGATTGTGGTCTTGTTTACTTTTCTCTGTCCAATTTGGCATAGTCACTCGTATCATCAATAGGTTACTAATAGCACAGCTCAAAAGGGAGCGAAAAGAGGGTGCTCCTTTGTGCGGGGGAGGAAGATAAATACAAATAAAGATGGGAGAAGAATAAAGGGGAATAGCAGGAAGCAAGTGATTTGATAGGGTCTATAGGAAATGGGGGCTTTTATGGAAAGATGGTAAATACACAGGAAAGAGGGAGGTGAAGAAACAATAAGTAAAGGTCACAATGACTCATATTATTAATTAGTTATTAAAATAACCCCACTGAAATATATGCAATTGATTGGAAACATATATATAATTAACGGTGCTCATCTGGGCTCATAGAGACCCCTCTAAGAACCTAAAAACTTATAACAAACCCTCCAATAGTACACACAAGAAGGCCTCTCTTGAGTTGTGGGCTACGACTAAGAGATTCCCAATTCATACTGTGTTTTGCTGTTGCTCTTGGTTAAGACCCAGAGGTGGAAAGTAAGTTCCAAGGCTGTGAACATGGACTCCAGAAGCAGGGACAAAGGATCCCGAATATGGAACTGGCCAAAATGACCCCTTCCTAAGGATGAGTTCTCATGGTACCAGAAGGTACCTTTCTTCTGCCTCAAGACCTCACAGGTGATAGATATCAGCCTATTATCTGAATAACCCCCTCCTCCACAAATTTGTTTTGGTCACAGTGCTTTGTCACAGCAACAGGAAAATAAACTAGAACAGAAATCTTGAGTCTCTGAACTCTGTTTTTCTCTTAGAACGTTTGGTTTTATAACTCTGATTTTTTAAAGCACTTGTAATACACCATTCTGTGCTTTCCTGGCTTTAAAATTTCCAGCGAATAAGCAGCTGCTATTCAGATTGCTCAGCGCTGTGGCATTTTTCATAGAACTAAAGATTACCATGAGCAGGGAGGCGATGGAATGAAGAAACAGGGACATGTGAACACAGATTATTTCTGATAAGATGGACTGTGTTAGCTCTCTAACAAAGAAGCTTCAGCAGCCCTGAAAATTCGAATGTTTGCTGTATTTGGCTGAACAACAATAGAGGATTAACTGATCTCAAAAGGAGCAGTCTATAGGGGAACATGCAGAAACCATCCCAGTGTTAGGGAGGATAGTTTAAAAAGAACTCTTCTAGCACACACTGTCAACATCCACACATAGCGTTGAGAAAGAGATTGGTCATGCCCCTGAACTTCAGTGTGTCTCTGCATGGACCCTCGAAAAATGATTGTTTCTGAGTGGGTATGGAGTTGGGCTGGCCTATTTTGATTCTTTTACTATGATGGTCATATAGAGAAAACCCCGGTGTGGTCCATACAGGTGCCTAGTTGTGAAGTGGGATGTACTTAGTCTCTTATCAGGATAGCTAGGTAAAGCAAAACATAATGATTGTGACTTAAGATGGATAGGGGGTGTTTCAGTCTTCTCAAATACTCCATGAGAGAATGGAGCAGGAAGGAGTTTGATGAGGTGATAAGAGGTAGAGCTGGGGAAATGATATTTTGGGAATTTTAATATAATTAAATAATATCTCTCTTTCTTTTCCTCCCTCCAAATCCTTCCATAGTCATTTCCCTATAGTCCTTCAACTTTATGGCTTCTATTAATTTTTTTTTTTACTGTATTACTACATTTTCCAGAATTTGTCAATTTCAGCATTGTGTTAACTGAAATATTTCAATTTTATATATTCCTCCATGTTTCCCCTTCATTTAACAATTTTCAAAACTCAAACACTAAAAAACAACTAATTTTGCCCAATGTCACAAATTAATCTAATTTCTGGACAATACTGCTAATTGTAGGATTCACGGGTTTTACTTCCAACTTGCAGATTGCTTAGTATCAAAGCTATTTATTCTTTCACAAAGTGATAGCAAATGACATTCATGATTTGATTTTTAAAAATGTTTCTCTATTCATATAATGCTGTACTTTTAAAAAGAGAAACAATATTCAACTTGCTTATAACAAACCTTAACATATTTTGATATATATATATACATATATATATATCAATAAAAACACACATCAGTAAAATAACTATTATATCTTCAAGATTGCTTCTATAGAAACTTAACACATTTTCTAAATTCCAGCCTTAAAAATACTCATAACACATGTTGAAATATCTAGAAAGTACCACATAGTAATTATTATTTGAACTCAGTGAATGTAGGATAATTTCATTGATTTCTATGACAGTCTTAAAGAGGAACATTGTAAGTGGTTGTGAAAATTTGTAATTTATATTGCCTTAACTATCACAGACACTATGTGAAGTAATAATTACCAAATTGTTTTCTTTTTCAATTTTTTAATACCAACGCTACACATTTTTCCTTTTCTTTGTTTTCATGTTCATGTCTTTAAATTCACTGTTGCTGACGTTTACTTCATTAAAGTCTTAATTGGCCTCTAAATGGACTGCAGTATATAGAAAAATATTTATTTAAGAATAATTTTCATCTTATAACTAAAATTAATATTTTAATTTTAATATAAATTTTCTTTCAATAATTTACTTTAATATTTTTATATAATACATTTTGATCATGTTCTTTACTTACTCTAGGAAGATTTCAATATATTATTGATTTTTACTGTATTATTGCATTATTTAAAATTTGTCATATGAATATTTCACCTGCATCAAAGATAAAAATATTTTTCTATGAACAGTGTACTACTTGAATGTCTCCATTGACAAATTGTTACTTATGTAAATCAATATACACATCATATACATTGTTCATTTATTTTATTTTTAGATTTAAACTAAAATATATTATAGACATTAGATTATGCTTTTTAAAATGTTTTATTAAAGTATTTCTAAGCTCAAGTTTTTTAATTGCTCTTATTTTCATGAGAATTATTCACACTGGAAAAATGCATAGAAGACTAAAAAAATAATATTGCCCTTACCATATTTTCATTTTAGTTTATATTCAATTTGTGGTCAAAACTTACAAATTGAAAGCATTGAAATAAACAAATTAGCAAAAATATTTATGTCTTACTTGGAAATTTTTAACAATGCTCAATAAAGCTATGAAAAAACCTCGAGGTTCACCAGAAATAGAGAAAATTAAATCATTGGGTGAACTAAATCAACAGTGCAGACTTCAGTGTGATAATTTTAAATATTTTTCCATGTTAACTCATAAAACCTACTTTACTGTCATTTTGCAGCAATTTCCTTCTCACGTAAAATATGTTTGGAAAGCATATTAATAGGTGGCAACACGAAAATAATTATTCACATTAAGTTACTGTACGGTAATTTTTAAAGAAAATTGTACTCTTGCTTGCCTGGTGTTGAAACTTGAATCTTCTTCTTAGTGTCCTATTGGTTCAAAGACTGCCATTTGTTTCGAATAGAGGCTGAATGTCACTGATCTTTGAATCATTTATTATTCTGCAGAGATAGAATGGATATTATTTTTCTCTGTGGTTCACACTCTGGTTGAATGCCGCCATTCATAAAACCCTAAATAGTAGGCATCTGATTGAGCTCATGTACTTTTAACAAAGATCCCAAAGTTCTAAAAGAGAGAGTAGGACAGCATTTTGTTGTTGAGCTGTGCCAATTTAAATGTGAATGATGCCCACAGTCTCCTATATGTTTGAGTGCTTGGTTCCTAGGAGTTGGAGTATGGATGAGGGGGATTAGAGGATTGTGTTGTTGTTAGAGGAGATTCAGGAGGTAGGCTTTGGATTTCAATAGACTCTAGATATTTTAAGGTAGATCCTGTTTCCTGCGTGCTGTTGAAGATGTGGGCTCTCTAGGCTGCTGCTTTACCTGTATACCTCCTGCTACTTCTACTCTACCCTCATGAAATCTAACCCTCTATAACCTGTAAACATCAAATAAATACATCCTTCTATAATTTTCATAAGTCCTGGTATCTTACCAAAGCAATAGAGAAATAATCAGGACAATATTTCTAAATGGCAAACATTACTCAGTAGTCTCTCGTTGGATGGGTGCCCATTACATACATCCTATATAGTTGGTCAAATTTTTCAATCAAATCATGTCCATCTTTGGACAGCTCTTGATCTTCACTGCTGCCATTATAAAACGACTTAGTGTTTTCTGATAGCTTTTGATTTAAATGTTCTGATTTTCTGAGTGGAACAAAGGCAACATAGAGAAAATATCAGGGTATAAAAGAGTATTGTCCTTGACAAAATTGTCAGATATACAGTTATTGTATTTGGTATTTGCCTACAGTGTCTCTGCAGTTAATCTGTGCCACATCTTCATGTGCAATGAGACCATCACAGCCAGTGTTTGACCCCTTAGCTACATGGTGACCAGCTAATGGACTAAATATGGACATCACTTCATGATTGATGTTTTGCCTTTATCAGTTTTTCTAGGCATAAACGTGAAATAATAATGCCAGAAATGTTGAATATTTTCTATTACCTCTATGTATCTGATGCATGTTAGAACCTTAATGAATATGTTAATGATAAGCAAATTATTTTGCATAGCATAGATTTAATATATATGGACTCTGATGAATTATGTGACTCAACAGTGATTATTAGCAAAAATATCCAAATTTAGTAGGAAAATATCCTGAGAACATGTATTTTAACTTATACTCTATTTTATTGTATAGATTTCATATGTACGGTGTTTCTCTTCTACTCCATACTATACATTGACAGAATTAAAATACTTAGTGTATTTAAGGTAAAACACTAGTTTTAAGAGCTTTGCAAACTGTAGTAGTGCTTTTGTTATTTTAAATTAGTAGAAATAATTGTGTATGAATCTTTTTAAATTAGAGACTTTCTAGTTAATTTCACCTTTTCAAAGGAATGGAAATAAACAAAACACTAGCAAGATTGTTTTAATACCCAATTTCCATAAGAAAGATGTAATTAAATACTTCGTAGTACATCTATTTTGACACCAAAATGATGCACCCACACAGCTACTGACTCAGACCAATTGGTATGAAGAAGTTTCTGTCATGTTTTTTTCACTTATGGTGTAACAACAGAGCTATTATTTTTCCTTCATATCAAGATTATATATACCCCTATGGAACAAAAAACAACACAAAGCCAGCACATAAACAGGTGTTGGTGTTTAATTAACAGCTTTTCAAAGTGATTACATGGTTTGTTATTTCTATACATTGAAGTTTGAAAGCTCCATTTTATTCTGTGCTGTTTGCTTCAACATTGGCATGTGGTTACTAATTGGTCAAGAAAGGGAAAAAAAAAGTCTCACACTTGACATTTAACCACATGTTCATATTGTGAAGCATCTGCAATTTTACAAACTTACATTTCAAAAAAGATTAACACACCATTCTATTTTTATTTTGTGGAACAAGTCATTTTCAGCTATTAGTCGATATTAGTTCTCAAGTATTCCATAGGTTCACAGTGAAATAAAGGTTAACCGTGTCTCCTGGATAGAATTAACATCCATCAAAAGCATCTACTAGACTCATTTCTTATTATTAAAGAACACAGCACGAGAGAGAGAGCACAAAATGTACTCTAAATATGGTACTAGTGTTTCTGGAAAAACAAGCAAAATTGAATGCAGACTTGGGGAATCAAAGAATTACATGCAGCCTTACAGGAGAGTTTATAGCATTTCACACTGATGAATTCATAAAGAAATGCATAGAAATTACTAAGATTTCTGGTCTTGATATCATAACATTATACTTTTTCCCCCAATTTACAGTATGAGATCCAAGAAAACATTTATGTGGAAAGTTCCCAAGTTATCCATGGGTATGGCTCCATGACTTCTAAATAATTTAATATCAAGACTCATGGTTTTCAAAAGGCATTTAAGTAGTTTATACTATTATATAAAATGATAAAATCCAAGAAACAATTACAAAGTATCCTGAGCTTCAGGTCACCATGAAAATTCTCAAAATATGGTTAGAGTTAAAATATACTACCATTGTTTTCTTGTTTGAACTTTTAAAATATATTTTAAAAAGGAAAACTTATAGAAGAGTTTATCTATCTTTGCCTACTTTCTAAGATAGACAACAACATAGTGAAGCAACCAGAAAGAAGGGAAAGATAGACATATAACGAGGATAAATGTGAAGAGAACTAGAAGTTGGATTGTGAAGTCAAGCAGGTTTTCATTTTCTGCTCTTGACCTATTTTATGGAATAAACAAAATATCTAAAAAAAAAAAAAAGAAAGAAAGAAAGGGAAAAAAGGGAAACTAATGAAGCTTTTCTAATAGGAAGCATAATAGTAACAAGTCAGAAATTTATAAACTGATTGAGATAGATGATTATCATCATAAAAAGGTGACAAGTCATCCTGGCTTTCAATATCAAGATTATGGTATGTTAAGAGTAAACTATACCTGCAGTGTAGATTCAGGAAATAGGCTTGATAAGAATGAACACACAAAATATTATGTAATTATAGTTGTGTAAGTGAGGAAAATACGTGATAGAATTGAAGGGAGAGAAACAGGTTTCTAGATGATTTGTTATTATATACATCCGGGGAGGGTAAGTTTATCTGGGTGAAACTACAACACAGGATGCCAGGCTGGCGTATTGATGTTCATTATTAGCATCAGGGGAGTCTGCTGGAGCTTGATAGAGGATGCACCATCTGCAACATATTGCTTTGTGACTGTGATGCACTCTTGTTTGCTGTGCCTGCAGTTCATGCTCATTTTCAGATTCATCTTAGGTACCATTTAGTCAGAACCATTTTCAGGACCCACTTCATCACTGTACATCAAAGTTTATATGCAAAAAGAGCAGGTAGAACTTCTACAGACCACTAACCTTCAATGTAATACCATTATCCACAAAAGTGGCTGTTAACTTCATAATGCTGTGGTCCTATAATATAGTTCCTCATCGACTGATGACCCCCAACCATAACATTATTTTTGCTGTTGCTACTTTGTAACTGTAATTTTGCTTCTGTTCTGGATCATAATATCACTGATATTCAGGATATCTGTTAAATGTAACTCACTATGGAGTTAAAGCTGTTTTCATCCCTTAACATTATGTATATCTCCCTGCCTCAGCCTCTTGGGTGCTGATTAAACGCATGTGAGAGCATAAACAGCTAAAGAGAAATTTCAGCATGTAAGTAGCCCACTTCAGTATGTTTTATTTATAGTTGTAAGATATATGTTTTTTCTTATAACATTAAATTACTAAAGAAATGATTTTATATGAGGGACTCAGATGATCACATCTCTTGTTATGGATTTCTTAATTATTTCCCATTGTGGTTGAGTCATTGTCTCCTATGTTGTGACCACTGCTATACAGCTGATGTGCCAGGAAATAAACCCAGCTATGTTCTTGAAAACAGCCCTATATAAAAGCAGTGGTTCACAAAAAAAAAAAAAAAAAAAAAAAAAAAAAAAAAAAAAAAGTTACAACTATAGGAAGGGTGTTGGGAAGAGAAAAGATTTAGTGGGGAGATAAATGAAGATATTAGGTTGTATAAGATTGAAATCCATTATATGCACATGTAAAAGTATCTAAAGTTATTTTTACACACACACAATTATTAGTAACATAGCATTTATATATAACCTAACATGGAATTGAGGTATATAATTATATCTTAGGAGAAAGTGTTTCTTTGCTTTGAAATATAAATAGTATATTTGCAAATATATTTGTAAGATATAGTTTAGACAATGACTTTACACTTTTTAGTTTCCTCTATATTAAGGAAGATAGATACATACATACATACATGCATACATACATACATAATTTTCTGGGCATCGGTGAAAAATTATTATGTGTTTTTCATATATGAAAGTAAATATTGACTTATAAGCTAATAACGAAGGCATTATGGAACATAGAATAATGGGTGAGGTGCTAATCCAAACTAATGACAAAACTTAATCTGAAATAGATCTTCTTTAGGTTAACAAAATCTGAGTATGTTTTAATGGATAGAAAACATTTATACATTTACATAAGTAACACAATATATTTTCCCATATTACAACACTTTACAAATAATTTAAAACACTGAAAGTGATTTGAAATACTACTGACAAAAAAAAAACTACTTGATTAGGTGGTAACAATAAAACCATCGAATATTAATTTTGCTTGTTTGTTTATGAAACCATTGTGTCCACATTGATTAACCAGCAGAACATGGTTGAGAAACTTATTAGGGCAGGCTGTTCTAGCAATCTATGGCATAAATAGTGAGGACAGCTATGAAAGGATTACAGGATGCAGCCAAAGTAATGACTAACATCAGATTCTTCCTGAGAAATAATTGTGGTTTGATTAGCGAAGTCTAAGCAGGAAATGACCACGCAAGAGCAGTCTCTGGTGCCTGCAGACAGAGGATGATTCAGAAAGTTATTCAGAATATACCTAAGTGTGTGTTTGTGCTTATTGGGTGAATGCATTTTCATTCTCTAGGCATGAATCACAAGCTTTGTTTTTGAAGCATTCAAATGAAATAGCACTTTTATAAATGCATATCTATAAGACAAACATTTAGGCAACTGACAAAACTTACAATGACCCAGAACTCCACAGGGCATACACATAGAAAAGTAAATGCTCTCAGCTGGAAATGGTGGCAGAGGGGTGTAATCCAGTGCTTGTAAGAGTCAGGCAGGAGGATGGCTGTGAGTTTGAAGGCAACCTAAATCACACTCCAAGTACCAAACTATGTAAGGATTCATGACAAAACACTTTCTTAATAAATAATGAATCGATATGTAATAACACAAGCAAACCTTAATGGTGGAGACTTGCATGATGAATGAGAAGGAACCCCAAATTTCATGAAATAAAATTTTAGGACATAATATATTTGATCTGACACTTGAAAATTATTTGGAACCTCTTAAGGCTTTAGAATTATGATATTCATGACTCAATCTATCAGCTGCTAATGATAGACATAGTTGAAATGCCCTTTGTGATTAAAATAGTGGACAATATAGAAGACGAAGACTCAGAGAGAAGGCCAGAAGAAAGACAAAAAAGAATAAGAGGGGAAGAAAGAATCAAAGACATACAGATACATATACTGACATAAACACACACACACATGCACACACACATGTGTATGTATACATGTAATACATATTTTACATACATAAAGTGAAGGTTACAAAGAATACATGAATAGATACATATATAATAATTTCATGAAGTGCAAAGTAAAATTACAAATGAAAGTAAAAATCTATTTCCATCTCCTATTTCCTATAATCATGTATGTGTGTTTGTGTGTGTGTGTGTGTGTGTGTGCATGAACTTGTGTGTATGCAAAAAAGAAATATTGACATTGAAATTAAGAATGGGATTGCAAGGCAGTAATGAAATAGCAAAAGGAATCACAGCATACAAGCAAATGGCTATGCAATGGAGAATTGAAAACAGACTACAGCAGGGCACAGGTGAGGAACAAAATCACTACTGTGGCCAATATACTTTGTGTGACAGGGACCAGCATGCCTGGTGCAGTTTGAAAGACAGTACAATGTACCTATGAATCCTTGCTTAAGATGTGGACACAGAGGTAATAGTTTCAAAGCAGGGATGACTCAATTGAATAAATTTATCTGGAATGCCTTAAGGAATGGGGAACAATAAAAATATACTCTCATTCCTAGTCATCTGTCTCAGTTAGGTTTCCATTACTGTGAAAAGACACCATAACTAAGGCAAACCAATACACCATATATATGACTATGCTACATTTATTTATTTATTTATTTATTTATTTATTTATTTATTTTTTGGTTTTTCGAGACAGGGTTTCTCTGTGTAGCCCTGGCTGTCCTGGCACTCACTTTGTAGACCAGGCTGGCCTCGAACTCAGAAATCCGCCTGCCTCTGCCTCCCGAGTGCTGGGATTAAAGGCGTGCGCCACCACGCCCGGCTTTTTTTTTTTTTTTTTTTTTTTTGGTCTATGCTACATTTAGTTAAACATGTTTAATGTTAACATACAATGTGGACAGAAGGAATACTTCAAAATATCTTAAAAGTAATCTGAAAAACATTAGGCAGGTAGGTGTGATTGGTGTTAAGTCTTAAAAAGGACAACATTTTTTGGGTCTAGCTTATAGGTTCAGAGGTTCAGTCCATTATCATCAAGGTGAGAACATGGCAGTATACAGTAAGGCACTGGAGGACCTGAAAGTTCTGCATCTTGTTATGAAAGCAAACATGATAAGCTTGACTCTTCCATATTGGGTGGAGCATAAATATTCACTTTCACAGTGACATACTCATCCTCCAAGGCAACACCTACCAACACCTCCCAGCCACTCCTTATGGGTCAAGCATATTCAAATCACTGCACCATCTAAATAGTATCAGCATAACCAAGGATAAAATGAATTTAACCTGACATAATACAAAGACATTCAGAGCTTTTAGAAAAGGATGATTGCCCAGATGCCCCTCAACAGAGGAATGAATACAGAAAAGGTGGTACATTTACACAATGGAGTACTACTCAGCTATTAAAAAGAATGAATTTATGAAATTCCTAGGCAAATGGATGGACCTGGAGGGCATCATCCTGAGTGAGGTAACCCAATCACAAAAGAACTCACATGATATGTACTCACTGAGAAGTGGATATTAGCCCAGAAATTTAGAAAACCCAAGATACAAGATACAATTTGCAAAACACATAAAACTCAAGAAGAATGAAGACAAAAGTATTGATACTTTGCTCCTTCTTAGAATTGGGTACAAAACACCCATGGAAGGAGTTACAGAGACAAAGTTGCATACACTAGCAAGATTTTGTTGAAAGGACCCTGTTATAGCTGTTTCTTCTGAGGCTATGCCAGGGCCTAGCAAACACAGAAGTGGATGCTCACAATCAGCTATTGAATGGATCACAGGGCCCCCAATGGAGGAGCTAGAGAAAGTACCCAAGGAGCTAAAGGGGTCTGCAACCCTATAGGAGGAACAACAATATGAACTAACCAGTACCCCCAGAGATTGTGTCTCTAGCTGCATATGTTTCAGAAGATGGCCTAGTCGGCCATTATTGGAAATAGAGGCCTATTGGTCTTGCAAACTTTATATGCCCCAGTACAGGGGAACACCAGGGCCAAGAAGTGGGAGTGGGGGGAAATGGAGTGGGGGGAGGGTTTGGGGGACTTTTGGGGTAGCATTGGAAATGTAAATGAAGAAACTACCTAATTAAAAAAAAAGGATGATTGCATTTAGTGGTAGATTTACATGTTTGAATAAAAGTTGGCTTAGATATTTTTAGCATATAAATATACCATGTTTTGCCACCAAGATCATATATGCTAACTTCAAAGGAAAACATAGTGTATAGTCATCATTAACAAATCATAGTTCTATAAAGTCCTTCCCCATTTTGGGTGTTGGCACATACCCATCATGCCAGATCATGAGATTCAGAGGTAGGGGAATCTCTGCAAACATGTGACTCACCTGGTAAACAAAACCAATTACAAAGGAGCTGTGGCTACGTAGCAAGGGCCTGTCTCAGAAAACACAAAGAACTCCCACTAATAGCATTTTGACATTGTCTATAGTTTGTTTAGGAGTCGGTGAATCTATTGAATACTACTATCATGCATACCATTCATATCTTTTCATACAATGCTTCAATGTAGTTTCCTGACCTTTTTGGAGGGGCTCTGTGCTTTGTCAAAACTATAGGAATACTTATTCTTTGACGATAGAAGTGTTCTTATCTTATAGATAGTTGATTTGTTTAGGAACAATACTGTGTTGAGTCATACATATTTAATGTCAAGATACAATATGGACTGAAGGAAGAAGCCTGGCGGTGGTTGTGCACGCCTTTAATCTTGGGAGGCAGAGACAGGCAGATTTCTGAGTTCGAGGCCAGACTGATCTACAAAGTGAGTTCCAGGACAGCCAGGGCTATACAGAGAAACCCTATCTTGAAAAAACAAAAACAAAAACAGAAACAGAAACAACAGAAACAGAAACAAAAACAAAACAAAAAAGTCTGCAAAAAACTAGGCAGGTAGGTGTGTTTGGTGTCAATTTGTTATAAATATATATTCTCCTACATATATCCACCACCTTGAGAGGCTTAGCAGATGCTCAGAAAAAGCAGGCTCAATCTGGAACTATCCAGAGGTCTACGTGACAACTTTTTCTTATGTTAGTTGTGTTGAGTTTTATATTATTTACTATTTGTCCCACTGCCAGTGATTCACAGATGAAAAATATCAGTAAAATTGTTCAGTGAATTGATCGAAGGTATGCCATATTGAAAAAAATAAACAAAATCTGCATCAATACAGGATCTTCAGTATATGTCCAGTGTTGTGCTGCCAAAAGTTTCATCATTGAATTTTATATATTTAATTCCTCACTAGATCATAGATATCAGAAGTTAGTCATTACCCCAAAGAAATTACTTCCCTTAATGCCACTTTCGCAGTGACCTTCACATCATTTTCTCTAACTTTTCTCCGGTGAAATCTATACAGCCAGCTAAACCTCAAACAAAGACAATTATTAAGTCATTACCACTCTCCCATCTTTAGCTTTAATAGTGAGAGATGTGGAATCACAAACCTTGATATTCTGGTTTCTAGTCTTTATTAATTAAATGACAAATATAATGAGCTATCTATATTTGACACAAAATATACAACTAGGCCTTTTAAATTATATTTAGATGTGTGAGTTTAAAATATTATAATTTAACATTTGAATGAAATTTTATATTAGGTGTTTTAATGTGTAGCTTGTGACTCATAGTACCAATGCTATCATTCTGTTAGAAAGGTATTCTTTGTAATCAACAAGAGCCATATTATTAGGATCTATGTATCTGTTGGATTTCCCACTCTGGTTAAAATTAGCCTACATATTTGTTGCTTAAGTGGTTGACTATAACAGTGTGAAACATGGCAGTTTAATAGGAGCATATATATATAATTTTTAAATAAATATGCCTATGCTACTTAAGGAAAAAACTGGAAATTTAGAATTCCTCTCGCTTTAGATGTACCTATATAGTAAATAAGCTTAGTGGCTCATCTTTTTATTGTCAATGATTCCCCTAACAGTAACTCTCTTCTGTCAAAACCATGCTAAAGTTTTATGTTGAATTGTTTTTTAAAGGAGATATAATCAACATATTTTTTCTGTGAATTACTTATTCACATGTTTTAAGCTAATAAGTATTTTGCTACTCAATGAAATATATTTCTAACAAAGCTACTTCTCTTAATTCCTCCTTGGTTATACTGCTCATGCCATTTTAGATAATTTTTTTCATTTGTAATTTAAACTACATAACTTACTGAGTAGTATTCGAGATTGGCCTTTCATTCTTATTTGAAATTATCGTAGAGCATTATCACAGCAGGGTATGTATTACACTCATTTTAATTATTCTACCTTTTGTTCTCAAACACATCTCTTTAGCCAACATAATCTTCAAGAACCAGTAAGTGTAATCATAATAGAAGCTATTTTGATTAGGGTGGACTGTAGGCCTTGATATAGCCAAATGCCCACTCTAATATGCCTTTCCAATTAAATCATCCTGAAGAGTCAAGAAATATTGGAACTGTGGAAAAAGAGCCTGGAAACTTAACAAATTATACATATTCAACACAACACTGAATTTTTTAATAAGTCTTAATATTTTCTCCTACAAGAATATTTTCCCAAGAGAAAAATTTATGTTGAGTAATTATTAAATTTGTTACCTTGTTTCAAAAGTTAAAAAAAACTCATTTGGAATAATAAACAAACAAACAAACAAAGAAGGGTAGCAAAAACTATTCTCAGCAATAAAAGAACTTCTGGGTGAATTAGCATTCCTGGTCTCAAGCTGTATTACAAAGCAATACTCATAAAAATTGCAAGGTATTGTTATAGAAAAAGGCAAGTAGATCAATGAAATAAAATTGAAGACCCAGAAACGAAACCACATACCTTTGGTCACTTGATCTTTGACAAAGGAGCTAAAACCATCCGGTGGAAAAAGACAGCATTTTCAACAAATGGTACTGGTTCAACCAGAGGTCAGCATATACAAGAATGCAAAGTGATCCATTCTTATTTCCTTGTACCAAGCTCAAGTCCAAATGAATCAAGGATCTCTACATAAAACCAGATATATGGAAACTAATAGAAGAGAAAGTGGGGAAGAGGTTTGATGACATGGGCACAGGGGGAAATTTCCTGAACAGAACATAAATTGCTTATACTGTAAGATCAACAATAGACAAATGGGACCTCATAAAATTGCAAAGCTTTTTTGTAAGGCAAAGGACACTGTCAATAGGACAGAACTGAAACCAACACTGGGAAAAAAATCTTTACCAATCTCACATCCGATAGAGGCCTAATATCCAATATATTCAAAGACCTCAAGAAGATAAAATGCAGTAGAACCAAATAACCCTATTAAGAATGGGGTATAGGCTAAACAAAGAATTCTCAACTGAGGAATACCAAATGGCCGAGAAGCACCTAAAGAAATGTTCAGCATCCTTAGTCATCAAGGAAATGTAAATCAAAGCAACCCTGACATTCCACCTCACACCACTCAGAATGGCTAAAGATCAAAACCTCTGGTGACAGCTGATGCTGGCAAGGATGTGGAGAAAGAGAAACACTCCTCCATTGCTGGTGGGATTAAAAGCTAGTAAACTAGTCTGGAAATCCGTCTGGTGGTTCCTTAGAAAATTGGACATAGTGTTACCTAAGGACCCAATAATACCACTCCTGGGTATATATCCAGAATATGCTCTAACACATAATAATTGCACATGTTCCACTATGTTCATAGAAGCCTTATTTATAATAGCCTGAAGCTGGAAAGAACTCAGATGCCCTTCAACAGAGGAATGGATACAGAAAATGCATTTACACAATGGTGTACTACTCAGGTATTAAAAATAATGACTTCATGAGATTCTTAGGCAAATGGATGGGACTTGAAAATGTCCTGAGTGAAGTAACCCCGTCACAAAAGAACACACATGGTATAAACTCACTGATAAGTGGATATTGGCCCAAATGTTCAGAATACCAAGATTCAATTCACAGACCATATGAAGCTCAAGAAGAAGGAACACCAAAGTGAATATTTCACTCCTTCTTAGAAGAGGGAACAAAATAGTCTCAGGAGGTTCAGGATGGGGACAACTTGGGAGGAGGAGAGGAGAGGGAGGAGCGAAAGGAGGTCAGGATCAGGTATGCTAGGAGACAGGAATGATCTACAGAGGGTCAGAAATTTGAACAGAGTTGTGTATCAATGTGAAATGGTGAACTGGTGGTAGCCTCCAGTAAGTCCCAGATGCCAGGAAAGTAAGAGGTTCCCAGGACCCAACATGGATGAGATTACCTGAAATGCCAAACAAAGAAGAAGAAAAACTTGCAGAGACCATACACAGAAGTTAGGCAAAGCCCCTGGTTGGGGGATGGGACCACTTACTCATCTTAAAATATTTACCCAGAATTGCTCTTGTCTAAACGAAATATGGATACAAACTGTGGAGCAGAGAATGAAGGAAAGGCCATCCAAAGACTGCCCCACCTGAGGATCCATCCCATATAATGACATCAAACCCAGACACTATTGCAGATGCCAAGAAGGGCTTGTTGACAAGAGCCCGATAAAGCTGTCTCCTGAGAGGTTCAGCCAGAGACTGACAAATACAGAGGCAGATGTTCCCAGCCAACCATTGGACTGAGCACAGGGACTCCAATGGAGGAATTAGAAAAAGAACTGAAGGAGCTGAACTGGTTTGCAACCCTAAAGGAAGATCAATAATATCACCAACCAAACCGCTTCCCCCCTCAACACCGCCCCCTGTCCCCAGAGCTCCCAGGGACTAACCACCAACCAGAGGACCTTTGGCTCCAGCTGCATATATAGTAGAAGATGGCCTCATCTGGCATCAATGAGACTGGATGCCCTTGGTCCTGCTAAGGCTTGATACCCCAGTGTAGCATATACTAGGGTGGTAAGGTGGGAGTTTGCAGGGCTGTGGGGAACCACCCTAATAGAAGTAGGGGGAGGAGGCATAGGATGGGGGATTTTTGGAGGTGACACAGAGAAAGGGAAAACTGTTGAAATGTAAAAAAATAAAATTTCCAATAAAAAAATTTAAAAAGAGAGTTAATAAACTAAGAGTATTTTCCATCTGATATGAGTTATAGAACACTGACCATTCAAGTTAGTTTTCTAAAATGCTCTCTTCATGGAGTGGTTTCTCATTCATTGCAGAGATAATACAATCATGCAACATACCCATAATTTTTGGATGTTGATATTTTTACTGATGTTAAAATTTTTCTTTTGTTGTTCACTTTTTTCTGCATCAAAAAGTAAAGTAACAAGCCTAACCGAAATGTTACTGTATAACTATTCTTTTTGTACAACGTTTTTTTTATATATTTGGGGTTTTTTATATTATTGTGTTTTTAAACATAAAGAGAATTAAACTTTTATCAGACATATTTTATGCGTGTGATTAGACCTACTCACATTTTTAGGTTTGTCAACTTAAATTGTTTTTGCTAGAAGGGCTACTGAAGCAAGTTGTGTAGCCTTTTAGCCATTCTTCTTTTGTTCAGCTGTTAAAACAAGTGGTTGTGCTTTAGTAAAGATTAATGATTATAGTATTCATATCAAAAGTCCAAGGACTTGGCAAATACTGTAATGACCATGTGTCAGGTGTGCTTATCCACATGTACTACTGTTAGACATTTCATTTGGCACTCTTGAATTTTGAAAGTAAGACATTGCCTTTTCTAGTTTGTTGGGGTAGCCAGGGTACCCTGTGGGAGGAGGAGAGGCCCTTGGTCCTGTGAAAGCTCTATGCCCCAGTGTAGGGGAATGCCAGAACCAGGAAGCAGGAGTGGGTGGGTTGGTGAACAGGGGGAGGGAGAGAAGATAGGGGGTATTCAGAGGGGAAAACAGGAAAGGTGATAACATTTGAAATGTAAATGAAGAAAATATCTCATAAAAAGACAAAAAAAAGACTTTGCCTTATATACTTCATGAAAAATCAGTACTTGTTTTTCATTTTTCAGATGAAAGAAATTATTTAAAATTTTTTAGACTTGAAAACTGAACAATGTTGGGGTTTCATCCATTTGCCTGCAAAACACAGAATGTCCTCATTCTTAAGAGCTGAGTAATATTCCATTGTGTAACTGAAACATATTTTCTGTATCCACTTTTCTGTTGTGGTACATCTGGGTTTTATCTAACTTCTGGCTATCACAAACAAAGCTGCTATGAACATAGTGGAACACGTGTCCCTATGGCATAATGGGGCATCTTTTGGGTATATTCCCAAGAGTGGTATAGCTAGGTTTTCAGGTAAATTTATTTCCAGATTTCTGAGGTGGTGGTGGTGGTAGGGTTGGAGACATCCTTAGTAGAGATGGTGGGAGAAGCTATGATGTGGAATAGAGGGTAAGCCAGAAGGATGATAAAATCTGTACTGTAAAAATAAATAAATAAATAAATAAATAAATTAGTTAGTTAATAAAACCTGGAAAAAAACTTGAATAGTGATTCACCTTATTTCTATGCTTAAATATGCCATATTGGTATACTCAAGAGAAAGAAGAGATAGAAAATATTTTGACTAAACTGGATTTTAATTGAAAATGAAAAAATCTGTGTATTAAAGAACACAGAGAGGCAAATAAATTATATATATATATATATATATATATATATATATGTATATTCTTAGTAAATACATATACATATTTCATTCTTAATATAAAATATAGGAGCTATTTTTTATTTATTTGTATTTAAAAGACATGACAATCATTCATTCTTTTGGCACATGTCCTCAATCCTAGCATCCTAGAGGCTTACTCAGGAATAGCATGAGTCTAAAAACTAGGTATTAGGATATAATAACATCTTGGCTGTCAAGGACTTGTTTAAAAAACAACTCATCAAAAAATAAAAAAAGAATATGAAAGAATCACAGAGAAAAGTCATTTTAGATAATGTTTTCATTGTATATCTTCTTCTCATTACTACTATTAGATTATTTTTATTATTGATGAAATTTAATTCTAAGGAATCTGTCTTTCTCACAAACATACAGCAAAGCATATTTTCTTCTCTATCTGTCATTTGAGATAATTTCTATTTTTATCTAGATAATATTTGAGTGTTTGGTACTGTGTTGTGCATTATAGTGGTTTTTATACACTTAAATTGTTTTTGTCTGCTAGATGTGAATACCAAATAGCCCTGAATACTTTCATATTCATCTGAGTTTAGAAATGAATTTACTTATTGCTAAATAAATATTTGTTTAATACTTATGTTGGTCTCTTCCAACATAAGTTCCTGACCCATTGGCCTTTCTCTGGTTGGCACAACTGACTGAAATATAATTCTTTTATTTTATATTTCCCGAGATTAATAAGATTCCATCCTCATTTCCGTTTTGTACTTTGGAAATTATACATTTACTCTATGTAACATGTTCAAGTAATCTAAATCTGTTAAAATATCCATATAAAACATAAAACCATATAAATTATTGTTTGGAGGTGAATAGAAACTTATTTGTATTTTTAAAAATCAGCAATTCAATTGCATAAAATCAAGGATATTTTTCATGTCTGTTTCAAACCACAGTGAACATTACATGAACTTACTTTGAGAATATATTACATTCTCAAAATGTATTACAGCAGTTAAAATGCTCCAAGTTTATCTACAGCTATCTATCTATCTATCTATCTATCTATCTATCTATCTATCTATCTATCTATCTATTTTAGAGACAGATTTCTATGTGTTTCCCTGGCTGTCCCGGAACTCATTCTGTAGACAAGGCTGGCTCTAACCTCAGAGATCTATCTGCTTTTGCCTCCAAGTATTGGGATTAAAGGCATGAGCAACCACCACCACATGGTTAACCATTATTGATTTTAGAATGTGAGAGAATCGGTAATAATGGGACTCCTCAATTCAAGTAAACTAGTTCTCAGATAGTAGAAGCTCCTATGAAGGTGAATGCTGACTCATGCTTACTTTGTTTTATTATTCTAGTTATTTAAATGCAACACTGCAGCTAAGACTCTATTTATTCCTTTGGAAACACTGTCTATAAAGAAAAATGGTGCTCATTCGTCCACTGGCAAGTGTAACTAAATTATGTGGCCCATGTAAGAGACCTTCTCTGCTTTTTAGAGTTTAAAATTTCTTTCAGTCCTATTCTCCCAGGGACTTGGGACATCTAAGAAAATGCTAAACTGAAATGGACTTGAACATCCAGGTGATATCTGCAGAAGGTTAATCTGCTTTTTGTTCCTTTATAGAGCTAAAGATAAAAGAGAATGAAAAAGATAGTAAGGTAGTGAAGAATAAAAGTCAGGTTCAGGGAGAGACTCTGAATTCAATTTGTTTTTGTGGATCACCTATGCATATTTGATTAAAATTGAACTCTAACATTTACAATGCAGAATGTGATCAATAATTAAATATGCTACCTATTGCAATACTTAATTGAGATAATGCAGTATGTTAACATTGTTAGTATATGAGTAATGGTTCTGGAAGCTGTTATTACTGATATTAAATTATAGGTGATAAGGGAAAGCTATATTGTTCACTATGAACATAAATTGCAAGCATCAGACGCTGGTTTCAATCTGAAACTCAAACCCTAAATCTAGTTGGAAAACAGATAACAAAAATTAGTTGGAAAACAGATAACAAAATACATTGGCAGATTGTTAGATACACAGAGGAACTTTTACTTCCTCTGTCTCATAGTGGCAAATGTCTTGTCAAAATTATGTAAAAAATTTGCTGCAAAATTGTGAAGGTGTGTGTGCATTGTTTTAAAAAAACATGTGTACAGTGTTAGTGATGGAGAGCAGATATTTATTTTAGTTTTCACCGATAATAGCTTTATTTCATTCCATAAATTACAGGTAGTAGTTAATTTTACCTAATTCCATGATTTGAGTTTGTATGCAAAAAGAATTTCAGCAAAGGTAGCATACCATAGGAACATAACCTTTAGTGAGCTCTTTAATATTTTAAAGCTAATTGCCCTCAGCCAGTATGAATAATCCTGCAGGGGAATTTATAGGTTCATTGCACAATCTATACTCTCACATTCTATTGTTTAAATTATCTGGTACTATGATTGAACAGAAGGTATTGGCTACAAACAACTTCACAACTACTTTTCCAAAAGATTCTTACAAGATCTCAAATATTTGAAGAGAGAGCCTTTTCGTTCTGAAGTTTTTCGAAAATGTCATGAACCTAAATCACAGTGTGGAGAAATTTTAAATATGCAAGTGACAAACGGGGTGGAAGTCTCTTTTTAGAAAAGTAATATGTTCTTTGCCTCAACTCAGTTAATTCTGTTATTTCAAATACATGGCATATATGCTGACTGGTCAACAATATAACATATAGTGATTGCAATTTGTTTTTATTGTCAAGATAAATTTGGTTAATAGAAACATCACTAGTGAACCAACGTTACGTAGTTTGCAAGCAGAAGTTGATCATAATATCAAGAGTTCCAAAGTTCATAACAGAGCACTTGTTTTCTTCATCAATTGGCAAAAGTAGAATCAGAAGTTTTGACTGTCATCCACACACATTCCATTTCAATATTATATGTGTCCACTGAGAATAATTATGGAGTCAATACACATATGTGTATGTGCATTTTAAGTATGTGTAAGGGTCAGTGTAGAAAAGAATGAGCATGACCTTGCCTAGAGATAACTTCAAGTGTCTGAAATGTTTTCTGTGTTATTCAAGAAAGATACACTTTTAATGCCTTCCCTCTGTCTCTTTAAAAACTACAAACTCAAAATTCATTTGAGCTGCTTTCTTTGCCTACGAGCTTCTCTCTTTTCTATGTGCTTAATGTTATACAGAGTGTGTAAAAGTAATGTGTAAATAAAATATATGTGATTATACACAAACTGAGGTCCAAAGACTTACCCTATCAATTTATGATCCATTTGATTAAGCAATGAATAAGATATATTAATTTTGAATTATGATGTAAGATAACTCCTTAAGACATCCATTATGAAAAATCCACTTTTTAAAGACTTGAAATGAAGTACCACAATTACTCATTGCAATTGAATAGATTAAAATATGGCAAATTAAACTTAACCACAAAATTCATCAGATGACATTTTAGTGCTTACAGCCTGAAATATTATAATATTAATATATTATTAGAGTCAGGATTACCTTGGGATAAAATAGTCTCTAGTATTTCCATATATGAGAGGAAGACAGTGGGCAAGTTAGGGTGGAATATTAATGACTATCAGTTTATGTTCAGGGCCCTAATATCATTAAAATAAAATAGCAGGTCTGAATCTTACAGTGGAATCAGGTTCACTTTATATTTGAGTATGTTTGTCCCATATTAGGTGCACTACTTTTATTAGTTTACTTTTTTGCAAAACCACTAACAGCTATGGAATGAGTACTAAATGTTCCTCAAAGACCCTCCCACTCCCCCTTTGAACATTCTGTCACCAAGTTTGGCATCAAAGAAGAAATATATGGTGATGACAAAAGGTTTTAAGATGTAGGGCTGTGTGAATGTACCTTCCTTTTTGTCTATGAGCCCTGAAAGGAGACTGAGGATCCGTAAGTTCATTTTCTGTTCTCAAGATGTGGATGCTTTGCTCTGTCATATACCACTTTCCATCCCCACAACATCCCCAAAGCTATCAAAATCCTGTCTTTCAGGACAGAAGCCATCAGAATCACAAGGAAAGCCTTTACTCTTGAACAAATTTCTTGGGTCTGGAATCTAATTATTGTACATATGGTTTACTAATATTAAAACACTCTAAGAATGTCATATTGTATTATGTGAATTGATCATCTGACATTGCTTCAAAGAATGCACTATAGACTTTTTCAAATAAACTATGTTATTTTAATCATCTATTACTACACCATTCCATTTTAAAATCATATAGAATTGGACACCTTCTTTCAATGAAAATATTTTATATGCACTATCCTAAATCCTCTTAGTCTTCTCTTGACGTTTATAACTGGTTTTCTATAAATCCCATTGACCTACGATTAGTATAGTTACTTGGTCTATTGAATTTTGTTCGGAAATGAATCTTTAGAAGTGCAGACTCAGCCATTCTTTAAGGAATATCATTGATCATATCCTTAGTGTTTTCGGTTGTTTTCTCTTTGAGTTTAATTAACTTAAACTTCATAACATCCTTTTATTTTCAATAATACACTTGCATTGTTATGCATCAATTTCCCACTTGCTGAGTCAATACTGCGGTTTGCTTTCTAACTTCAGAATCATCTGTTAAACCAGTCATTGCTTCCTGTGTATAAATTTCCTGTGGTTGATTTTCCATAAGTTATAATTATGCTGATACATACTTGTAATATAAATGGACATAATTTATTGAACTGATTATGTTTTGAAATATTTAATAGAATTTTACAATGAAGGCCATATTTAATGTGGAGTGATTTTCCATAGTCTCTAATTTACTTTACACATAGGCTATACTCTTTTGTATGTGTTGAACGGTGATAAGAAACATCCCTCTGCATTTTGATCTCTTTATTCTGCATAGTATTCCCCTGGAAACATGATTCTATTACCTACTGCACTATCCCATTACCACCACCAAGTTGATGTGATTGAACTTTAAGGGCTCAAGGGAGTGTTTTTAAAGATAAGTCTGTATGGGAATAACTAAAGCTAAATGTGACAATAAAGTTGGGAGTGTAAGCTACCAGAATCAGTGTTCTAAAGGGAGAAGAATGAAGTTAAGAGGGAAGAAAAAAAAAGAATGAGGATTTTTTTCTACCAATCATTATATACTTATGAATACATACATCACATACCACTTGGGAATACATTATACAAAAAGGAGGAGGAGGAGGTTGAGGAGGAGGAGGAGGAGGAGGAGCCATGAACATGAAAGAGAACTGGGCCAGGTATGTGAAATAAATTTGAAGGGAGAAAAGGTAAGGGAAAATATGTAATTATATTATAATCTCAAAATATTAAATTATAATTTTAAAACATAGATCCCTTCTACTTATTAATTTTGGGGAAAAACTAAGCTAATAAAACAATGAATGTTTTGAAGTTTTGAGATGGACTTTTATGTCAATTTAATTTGATGCACATTTACTTTTTGAAAAATTATGGATACTCATGATTTGAAACTCTCTCTTAGTGAAAATAATGAAAGACAGAAACAAATCATGAATGTTTACAACAAAAAGCTCCAGGGGCAACCTGGTATCCTTAGCTCAGATTTCTGGCTTTGAGATTTGTAAGAAAAGACATTTCTGAGCTTTTTGTTTTCTTGTTTGTGGTTGTTATAGCAATAAGACCTCACAAGGACATGGGTGAAATGGAAACTTCGAGTTCTTAAGGAGAGTTTGTTATGCCAAATGATGTTTTGCTGGGGCACACCAGTGAAAGGATTTCTTGCTAAAACAGCCACATGAAAGACTGTTTTCCTGAAGCAGACACAAGTGACATTTGGATAGAGTAGACAAGTGAAAGGACTCACAATGGAGTATAGAGATAACCCCACAGACATTGGGACGGGCACTGAGCTTTGGTTTGGTTTGCTCTTCCATAGTATTCTTCCCTAAAGACACTCATGTGTTGTTTCACTTAACACAGTATTGTGGAGTATAATTCATTATCAATGAATGATAATGCTACCGTTGAGATAAACTTGACCAAGAACTGCTTGTAAGGTTCCTGTGGCAGATTGCTGCTTCTGCAGCTTTGCCTCAGGTTGTTTGACAAGCCTCAAGGTTTCTTCAGGATTGAACTACAGCTCCCTGGTGTCTGCTTGGTGAAAGGACTGGGCTGTAGCTGCAGCTTCATGCCTGGGATTGGCTTGCCTAGAGGACTGGCTTACAGTTGCTAAGTTGTGTTTTGTGTTTGCTGGACTGAACTGCTGCCCAAGAAGATCGAGCTCCCCACTAAAGAGCGATTGCTGAACAGGTCCCCTTCGCCCATATCCTAATAACTCTGCTACCTCTGCTGGGTGCTGGGCTAGAGGAGAAGTTGAACTTTTATTAAAGGTAGGTTGCAAAAAATCTGTGCCTACACACAGGGACTTTTCATAAGAACATAACAAACTTGTTCTACAAATACACAAGTGTATTCCCATAGTTTCTCCTACTATCCTACTGAAATGACACGTTGGAAATCTTTACTGGGCAATGTCTACAAAACTGTCCTTTTACATATAAATATGCCCCTTTTGGAAAGAAGTGGATTTAATTTTTAATGTCCATCGATATATTTATTTAAAATATATTGGCATTGCTTTTTTCTTCCAGTTTCTTACTTGAGTTCCTCCCATAGCTCCACCCTCCAGTTCCTTTCATGTCCTCACCAACTCAGAAATTGATAGCCCTTTCTCTTCCATTTTGCACATGTGTATTTATGCTGCTGCATCTATTTTTGTTGTTTTATTCATATGGTTTCAGGGGTTACCATTTTACATTTCCTAATCATTTTGAAAGTTCTTCAAAGAAAGGCTAATTCTCTTTCTTTCTGAAATTATTAGTTGCTTAGAACTCTTTATTTAAGGATCCCCGTAAGATTTTCCCCTTTTTGCATTAATGTGTCTATTGATATTGACATGACTCAGGTCTTATTCATACAGCCATTTTTATGGTATATAAATCAGTAAAAATGTGGAATTCTTATTTCAAGTTACAATGCCTTATGCGTCTCTTATAATATCTTCTTTATTATTAGGATTGGTGACCTGTTCTTTTATCATTTCATTCTATTCTGTATTTAAATGATAAATGAAAGTATAAGTGTGGAGAAACTCTGCTAACTAATGTTGAAGTCCACCATGACAGGATGCCTCTGAGCTCCACACAAAGCTCTATACTTCCTTGTTAGCATGTTTCCTCCTTCTCTGACCTTGTTCATGAAATTCTAAGCCCCATCCTAGCCTCTACCTGAGTAAAGTCAAGTAGCATAAAACCCTGGGATTCTCCCTGTTGATGTCCTCTCTAGGTCAGCCCTGAATGTTTGGCTATTGAGCTTTACTGAACTTTACTTTCTTGGCATTCCTCCTTGCAAAGGGCATTTAATCCCTGGTTCAGCCTGAGCAAGATGTACACCTTCATATTTGTCATTAAATAAAGCAGTGTGGACGAGCAAGGGCCTCTTCATCAAGGACAAAAGTACCTAAATCTCAGTGAGAAAGAAGTCTTGTGTCTCCCAATCCACCGAATGCTCATCACTCCCCGGGTGTCAAAGGTTTTGCTACCATCCTGGGCTCCTCCTTCTCCTTGTGCATGGTGCTTGGGCACCCTGAGGTAACCACAGCAATCTTCCCAGACTTTCCCATGTAGGATAACAGGGACTGAGCATCCCCCCATTATGAACTGTTTTCTGCCTCCCCTGAGTGCTATTCCTGCTCCTGAAGTGCTCCAGGCACCCCAGCAGTGAGACAGACATGCAGCCCAGAAGATAAGCGAGGAAATATGCAGATAAATCACATTTATCCATCACTGGACTTGTCAAGGGTGATTTTGCTATATCATGGCTGTATTTAAAGGAAGGGTACATAAGGTACTGAAGCATTGGTTGTAAGCTGACTGTGGCCACACTAACTGGGTTCTTGAGTGGGAGGCCGGAGCTGTATGGGAGAGAAAGACGACGAGAGAAATAATGGAGGCCAAGACACATTTCTGTTCAAGGCCCTCAAAGTTTACTAAGAGTCTGTGCTTATAAAGGGGGGAGGCCCATCCTCCACCAATCCATTCTTGGCGCCTATTGACAGCCTGTAGGCCGTTCTGCTGAATGCTGATCTGCTGAATAGCTCAAGAGCCTCTCAGCAGGTAGCAGTGTCTTGGAGATGAGCACAACACCCCAGGTGGTCTCATTCTCAGTGGCAGCAAGGTCAAAGTCTGAATCAGCCTGCTTCAAGGCTGGGAAAGTCTACAATTGGTGAAGCTCCAGTTATCCAGGACCAGGTCTACCAGTTGACTAAGGCTTAAGAGCAGAGTATACAATGACCACCCAATTCTACCAGTACATTAACAACTGCTTGTTAAGCTGTTTTATCTAGAGTGGATACCCTATTGACTTTCAGAATAAAACAAAACAAAACAAAATGTAAGAACAAAAGAGGAAAAACCTCAACACCATGCTGATGGACAAAACAAAACACTTAGAAGACATACAGCAGGAATCTGAACCCTGGTAGATTTAGAGGGTTTCCTGGCAATATTACTTTGCATAGTCAGGTGTGCACAATTGAATTCTGAGAGTTTTAATAGGGAGAGTGTGTAGTATGATCCACCTGGTGACCAATGTAAGAAGACATGACAAAGCAGCGAGCTAACTGAAATCAAGGGCCAAGAGTAAGACAAACTTCAGCTTAAGTCAAAGAATCTTCTGGTGGTTAGCCAGTCCACCAAATCCCTTGAGAAAAGCACGTCCACATGTTCTGATAGGATAAAGAACTTCCAAAATGATGAGCAAATAGAAAACCATGAGTACAGGATAGAATTCTCAAGATCCATGGGATACCTGTAAAATGTGCCCAAATGTTCAAGGAGGGCAGAATGGGCTGCCCAAATGGAAGAATAAAAATAAGTGTTTGGAATAAAAGAGTAACGACACTGAAGAAAATTAGTTTGAAGAAGTCAGAGGAGAGAAATATGTCAGAAAGAGTCAACACAGTCAAATATCTACACTAAGGTATATACCACATTTAAATTGCAGAAAATTAAAGATACAGAATATGTCTTTTAAAGAAAACTAGGAAATAAAAAGAAATCTTACCAAGAAAAAACAAATTGAAAATTATATCACACATATCCTTGGATGCCATGCACATAAGAATAAATGCAGGGATGTATGGAACATGTATAAGAGAGAGCCCAACAATATAAGCATCTACGCTATTCAAAATTATGTTTCAAAAGACAGGGAAAATTTAAATTTTCACAAATTGCTTATTAATTTATGGTAGTCGAATTGTCCTAGAAGAAAATTTACATGGAAATTTGTGAAAGAAAGGTCATAATATAATTCTGAATGTGTAGAACTTTGAAAATAAAAAGCACAGGAGAGAGAATAGTTGAAAAAAATAAAAGCAATTTTCTTAATTGAATCTAATAGATTTATTTTTAATTCAGATAATCTAGCCAAATTAACCAACTATTGAGAGTTGACCTTTGGTCTAGAGGCCATGGCAAAAATTTTCCTGCACACACACACACACACACACACACACACACACACACACACACACAATGCATATATATTTATTTATATGCATATATATATATATATACATATATATACTTAAAGCCTGTCATAAGAAAAAATGATAACCTAATATAATATTGCCTGAAGAAAAACCAAAGATAACACACATATAGACCACAAATGAAGTAGGATTACAGAATTATAAGAACATATGAGGAATATCTCAATAAATTAAAAAATTTGAAGTATGAATGGCATGCAAATGCATCTTTATTAAAGTGTCCATGATCTACCATGCGAATCAAATCAGCATGTCATAAGTGCCACATCAACTTATACACATTACTTGGAAAAGCAATACAATCTAGCTGCTCTGGAGGCTCTATTGAGGATTTCTTGCAGTTCTAAACACACTCCTGCAAAAGGCTCCAGTGATGATTTCCTTGGTGTTAAGAACAAAATTCAATTTGGGGGTAACACCCTCTTGTAAAGTCAATCATTGAAACCTGGTAACTTAATCAAGACTACATTTTTATGTAAAAGTCAAAATGATAGAAGTTAAACATAATTCATAATCAGACATTCAGTCAGGACTACACTGCTTTATCCTGATTATGAATAAGTGCTTTGAAACCTTACCATGTGATTAAGATAAAGAACTCTCAGTTTTTGTGCATTGCTGCCATATTCTTTAAAAATAGCTAATTAATCTGGAGAATGCCACATTTCAAGATGCATATATGACTTATTTGGTATTATGTTCATAAATTAGTTTCTAAGCAAAAAATGTGTGCACACTAGTTTTTTGTGAAGAAATAATTTTTGACATTGTGGTTAATATTAATTTATATACAAGAAATACTATACATCAAAATATTAAATATTGTCAGGGAGTAACTTAATATGCCACAGTGCCAATTATAACTAATGATGTATGAAAATATTGATTTTCAGTATTTTACAGTTTTAATGTTAAACAAACAAACATTCACTTAAATATGGTATAAAGTTTATTCTTCCAAATTTTTCTTCATAAAATTTCATATAACTAATACACATATTAGTTTGTACTATACTTTGACATAATATTTACAATTACTACATATCTGTAATCAGTACTACTTGAAATGTATTGTTCTTTTTTATATTAATAAAATTGATATTTTAAAAATAATTTAGTAGAAAAATTAATGTGAAATGTACATAGTTATCTAAATCAACTATACTTAAAATTATACTCTACCTAACAATATCTTAAATAAACATCCTCTGACAGAGTCTACTTATCACAGCTATCTCTTCCAATTATTACCAACCCTGAGAACTTAAGCCTTTTCTCATAAGAAAGCCAACAATTTAAAATACTTATGACCTGTTAGGGATTTTAAGATTAGAATATTATTATCTGTGGATTACTTTCCTACTTATTAAATTGTGCACGTTGGGATAATGATGAACATAGGGATAACATATTCTCACATAAGGACAAGTGAAATTCCCGAAATGTTGCAATAAATAAATGTAAATTATTTGAAATTTCATAACCACATTTTCCATACAAACATTAAAAAAATACATCCTTTGCTTTTAGTGGTTAATTGGTGTAAAAACAAAAGTGACACTGAAAGTTTAACAAGAAATTTCCTCAAGAAAATTACATCCTTTAGGGGTCCAGGAGCTAGAAATAAGAGCCATTGCTATTGGGCTCAGATTGAGGCTTAAGAGAAACATTGGATAAATGACCTCATTTGTCCAGTAAGTATTTGAATAGATCAAAAAGAAAGTGTCTCAAGTAAAATTTAATTGCCCACCTGAAATTAAGAAACCTTTGAATTTCCTACCTGAGGTTATTTCAAGTGGTCATCCTTGTTTCCATTAGCAACATACATATCTGCTTGATATCTGTCAGCATGTGCCCTACTGATGGTGCATTCCTTTTCATAAGAGATGCAACTTTGTTGAACTGAGATTTGTTTGGACTCTTTCATTCAAATATTAGGTTGGTAAATCTTATAGTGCACATACATTCAGAGTCTTGAATATGTTCAAAACTTCTTTTCAGCATGTGCACAAGTATGTGTGTGTGAGTGTGTTCATGTGAGAGAGAGACAGAGACAGAGCGAGGGAGAGAGAGAGTTGTGTGTGCAGACACCTGCAGAGGCCATAAGTGGACAACACAGAATGAGTAACTGGAATTGCAGATTATTGTATGAGGAACCAATATTATGTGTACTGCATAAGCAAAGAGCATGTCCAGGGATCCATCCCATAATTAGCCTCCAAACGATGACACCATTGCATACACTAGCAAGCGTTTGCTGAAAGGACCCTGATATAGCTGTCTCTTGTGAGACTAGGCCGGGACCTAGCAAACACATAAGTGGATGCTCACAGTCAGCTATTGGATGGATCACAGGGCCCCCAATGGAGGAGCTAGAGAAAGTACCCAAGGAGCTATAGGGATCTGCAACCCTATATGTGGAACAACATTATGAACTAACCAGTACCCTGGAGCTCTTGACTCTAGCTGCATATGTATCAAAAGATGGCCTAGTAGGCCATCACTGGAAAGAGAGGCCCATTGGACACGCAAACTTTATATGCTCCAGTAGAGGGGAACGCCAGGGCCAAAAAGTGGGAATGGGTGGGTAGGGGAGTGGAGGGGGAGGGTATGGGACTTTTGGGATAGCATTGGAAATGTAATTGAGGAAAATATGTAATAAAAAATATTAAAAAAAAAAAGAAAAGAGCATGTGCTCTTAACTCCTGTGTCATCTCAGAACCAAGACTGCTGCCTTATGTCTACACTTTATTGCTCTCATTTTAGATTTGTTTTCACTGTTACACTAAAAAATATACTTCTTTAATTTCTTGAGACAAAAATATAATTACATAATTTTCCCCATCCTTTTCCACCATCCATATTCTCTCATATATCCACTTTCCTTCCTTGCTTTTTCAAATTTTGACATCCTTTTACACAATTGCATATATATATATATATATTCAAATGTGTGTGTTCTGTTTATTATATATATGCAATATATGTTGAAAATATATCTCTATATATTGCATATATGAAAATCTATGTATATATTGCACATATAAAATAAACAAAACAACATCTACAAGTATGAATATATATGCATGTATATCTAATTATGTACATAGGAATATATATTCTTGTGTGTGTGTGTGTGTGTATTCTTTTAAGGTTGTGTAAAATTACTTGTATTTATGATTATAGGGGTGACCATTTGCTATGAGACAACCTATGGAACACTATTTCTTCAGTTCGCAGCATCCGTTTGTTGCGTGGAGTTCATTGTATAGGGCTGAGGCCACTAGGGCTTTTCCCTGTCCATGGTAGCCTTTCCATTGTTGTTGTCCTTTTTCAGCTCAGGTTTGGACATTATGTTGCTGAAAATTCATGAGTGGAAAATCTAAAATTTTTAGGAGACACCGACTCTCCAATCCTTTAGCTTTTACAACTTTCCCATCTCCTCTTCTGCAATGATCTTTGAGACATAGATGGACACATTGTATTGCAGATAGATCCCTTCACACTGTGATGAACAAAACTGAATTTTGATTCACTGTGGTATCCTGTTAAATGAAATAGTTCCTTCCTGAGTACTGAGGAGTACAAATATGTACACATTAGGGCAAATACTTAGACTACTGTTTGAGATTTTGCTAATGATTTTAGTTTTTCATTCAAACACTGTGGCTTCACTGGTGCTATGTAGTTAGTTAGGTTTCCAGTGCCAGGTATCTCGTCTCAGTTTTTGAGAGTGACATAAGTCTAATTAGACAGATGTTGCTTAGCCAAGATTGGATTTATTGGGCCATGCTGGTCAGATACATCATAACTGCATAAGACTCCTTGCCACTTCCCTTGTTAGAATCTTGAACGATGACATTTAATACTATGGAAGATAGTCCTCGGGAAAACATTTTTAAAATCAGTCCCAGTTCAGGATATTGTGTGACTTTTGTCTTAAGTGCATTGTATTTAGTGTAGGTAATTACTTTCCCTATTCCATAGGGTAGCCAAAGGCAAAAGCAAGAGTGTGAAATATTTTAGATTTCTTGAACAATCATGATGAGCAAGTGAAAAGAATGTTTCTCATCTTTTTTTGGGTGTTATCTTAGATGGTGTTCTGCTCTTCAAGAGACCATTGTCAATACAGATGGGAAATTGTATTTAAACAGTATATGCTTATTTATACACCAAATGATGCCTATTTTGTATTATTTCCCATTCACGATAACCTCAGGTAAAATGAAATATCTAAGAATTAACATAATCAAGTTGGAGAAAAATCTTCACAGTGAGTTTAACCACTGAAGGGAAAGATGGGAAAAATATCAGAAAATACAAAGCTATCTCATAGTCATAGATTGGTAGCAGCAACGACCACTTGAATTAAAGCTATTTAGATATGCAATGCAATCACAACCCAAAGAAACACACACATGCACGCACACACACACACATACACGTACACAAAAAAATGGAAATGAAAAATTGATAAAGAAAGGTTCAAGAGAGGTTGTTTTGTTTTTTGTTTTTTTCCTAAACAAAATCAGGGCAACAAACATCCTTAAGAGAAGTATGGAGTCTCTTTTGTGTGGCTTTTTATATCTAGTTAAACAACATTAGCAAAAACTGCTTTTATTTTCTCAGCAGGAATCAGTTGCAAATAGTTTCTTTTTTAATAGTGATAACTGATGTCCATTTTCCCATATCAATGCTCAGAGATCTCATCACTCTAAAACATATACAAGATTTGTTCATGCTACTCTAGTCTCTGTGTGTTTATATCAACATCAGTCCTGTTGTGTCTGAATGACATTATTTTGTTGGTGTCATTTATCACCTTTGGTTCTTACAGTTTTTCCAAATCTTCTTCTGCATAGACAAGGTGTCATGAGGGTAGGTGTTTGATGAAGCAGTGCTTCAAAGTCTCTTATTCTTTGTACATTTTCGGTCTATGGGCCTTTGTGTTAATTTCTATTCATGGAAAGAAGGCACTTTTATTATGTAGCTTGATCAAGGCATTGATCTTTGAGTATAGCAATTTGTCATTAGCAGTCATTTTAATACAATATCATTCTTCACAGAAACAAAAAGAAAACTATTCCAAAATTCGTACAGAACCACAAAAGACCATAGATAATTTAAACAATCCAGAGTAGAACTAACAACATTGAAAGGATTGGCATTCCATTTCTCAAGGTATATAACAGTAAAAACAGTACAGTGCTGACTAAAAGTCAGACATGTTAACTAATGACATGAGAAAAGTCTTGGTCAGCTACAAATCTAAGATTAGGTTATATTCAGATAATATACAGATCACAAAAAAAAAAGGTTCTCTCAATAATGGGAACTTAAGAGATCATTCCCAAAAGAAGAAATAGAGCAATACAGAGAACAATATGCTACCAGTGACCTGATGGTGAAATGTGATGTAAGGGAATCTCCAGTAAAGGACAGCAGGGTGGAGGTGGGGGGGAAGGGAGAACACATTCAGAAGATGCTTTTCTAAGGTCTATGACATTAGTAAGCCTTGCAAACTTGCTACATAAATGTAACAGACATGAGTTTTTTCCTGTTGAATTTTGTTTAAGTCCAACTAAACATCTCTTGGTTTCCACCAACAGAACTGTTACCTGTTTTACTTGTATTTCTGGTCATTTTGGCCAAGACCCTAGTTAATAGGAATGAAGCTGAATAGAGCCATAGAATTGATTTCCTTGACCAGTTCCATAAATATTTCTGGAACCATGAAAGTTCAATTTTTTTCCTTCACTTGTAAGCATGAGTTAGTTGCTAGGGAAATTCAATGAAAATTTCAACTGTATTTGGAGAACAAAATTTATGTGTTTATATCTTATCTACATAATTACATGAAGGAAATAACTTGGGGTGTGTGTGTGTGTGTGTGTATGTGTCTGTGCCTGGTTCTGTGTTTCTGTGTGTGTCTGTGTGTGCTAAACCATGCCAGATATCAGGTTAGAACAACATTCTATATTTAGGATATTTGGGATAGTCTCATTTCTCATTATTTATGTTGTGTTCTTGTTATTTATTAATTCATAAAAGTCAAATATTTGTTTCCAGTTTACCTATTTTTGTGTTATTTTATAAAATATTTAATATAGAAACAAAAGTTTTTTTTTTTTGATAATTTATATAACATCTATCCTCACAGACAAATCTATCTCATTTGATAGTGAGGAAGTATGTGTTGGTAGGTAATTTCATCATTGCGTAACCATCCTTGAATGTGTCTATAAAAGTTAAAATGACTATAGCTTCAATAGCCAAAATTGTTTTATGAAACACCCATTATATATTTTACTCCTCATTTACTAGGATTCTATTAGACCACATGGGACTCTGTATGCATTCATTCCCATTAAACAGGGTAGCACAAGTTGTTTACAATTCTATATAATATAATATCTATGCATAAGTAGTATAAATAAAGAAACATAACTATAAGTTCTTCAGTTATTTTGACAATCTATAAAAACAATTATTTTTAGAAATCATTTGTTGGTTTTGAGATTATAATTTAATAACATTTTCCTCTTTCTCTTTTCCTTTATTTATTTATTCCTGTGTACCACTTCCTGTGTACAACTTTCTCCAAACTATTGGCCTCTAGATTTTAGTCAATTGATATTGAATGGATAGATGTATTTGTATATACATATGTAGTCATCAAGGTGACCTGCTCACTTCATATTATGTTACTTGTATGATTAGTGTCAGGGCTGGATATTTGACATTCGATAAAGGATTCTCTGTGTGTATGTGTGAGTATGTGTGTGTGTTTGTGTATGTGTGTTTGTGTGTACATTTGGGGAAGGCCACTCCTAGTTTCATTTACTCAGTGGAGTTATTTGTGTAGGATTTAGGCCTTATAGACTTTTCCTGATGCAATTTGACATATTTTTGGGATCTGCCTTGTTCAGCACACATTAGGGCAGTTGTGTTGCTGAGATTTTATAAATATATTCTAATGTTACTAAGATACAGATTCTCATAGCAAAGTCCTTGATTGTCTGGACTTTAGTGTTGCACCCATCCCCCACAGCTCACCTCTGCAATCTTTCCTGAGCCTTGCCATGTAGGATTGGGCTTGATAACTTTGCATTTTGGTTGCTTGGTATTTTCTGTAGTGGTCTTCTTCTACTGCAAAGGAAGTTTCTTTATCTGGGGACATAAGAACAAATATGTATAGATTTTTGTTAGAAATATGATTGGTTGCTGACACCACCCCCCGCACCCCTCCCTGCAATAACCATGAATTCAGTACCAGTGGGCAGGTTAATCTAGGTTTCCAGTGCCAGATATAGTAAAGTTCTTCTTAAATACATTCTAAGTCCTATTGGAAAGAACTTGATTACTGTTAAGTTATGGATGTCACTACTTTACTTTTATAGCTATCAGGCCATGATGGTCAATGGTGGGATTGGGTAGGACTCCTGGTTGCATTCCCTCTTTGGAAACTTGCATGGTCCCTTCTTTTATCATAAAGACAATCCATGAGTAAGGAGAATTCAGATAACTTCTAGCTCAGAGTCTCACAAACCATACAGCCTATTGCCTTGGTTGCCAATGCCTAGACATGGAAACTAAGCCTTATTGCGGAGGCACCATATACTTCAGAAACAGGGACAAGGAAAACTTTTATTTTTTTTTTAAATATTAGTATTTCTTTTCCAGTTTCCTATACGAGTAGCATATTGAAAATAAAAGAAAAACAAAGCTTCTAAACAGAAAAGCTCCCCTTCCTGAAAACGGTTTCAGCTCCCATTTCTAGCTACTTCAAAACAAGAGTCCATCTCTGTTTACACTGAAAGCTAATGGCTATTACATGTTGACAGTTTTAACAGATTCACTTAGAAGAACCTGCCTAGATTGTTCTGACAGTATCAGCAGGTGTTCTCACCCCCTGCTCAAGCAATCTATAAACCCAGCATGAGCGCTCCTGACAATATCCGTTGTGAGGCTCACAGAATGGGTGGAATAGGTAGTCTGTCTGCATTTTTCATGAATTTGGAGGGGCAAAGTAGCACAGCAGTTAATCACAGCATGATAGCTTTAAAATGACTTGCTGATGAGTTCCCCCCAAAAAACCCGCATCAGTAAATCATGCAGGAGTCTGAAGAAACTATTTACTACATTTAATTCAACATGTTTTCTGAAAAGGCCATTTTTAAAATATGGTGCCACTTCATTGCCATTCTTTAGAAGGTTCAGGGGGAAAAAGGTCTAGATTTTGCTTCATGTGTAAGTTTCATTTAGTTGGTAAGGAAATTGTTCAAGATTATCAACTACATAGTTTGTTTTGGAAAATAATATTTCCTTTAATCCACTAGAAAAAGAAAAACAGTATCGTGAGTGTGTGTGTGTGTGTGTGTGTGCGTGCGCGCACATTGTGTGTCTGATCACTTATGTGCATACATGTGTGCTGTGTTTATGTAATGGCAGCCTCAAACAAGGTCGGTGTTGAGGTTTGAATGACATGTTGTTGCTATAAGTATTCTTCTCTTTTATATCCGCCCTTGTTCACTCACTTTCTATGCATACTTGAAATTATTTGAATTAATAGAGTTTTCTCTAATTTTTCAGTTAGGTTTTCCAGTAACCTGTCACAAGTCACCATTGTCAAACTCAGGCAGTACAAACCAAAATTAGACAGAGTAGAATTTTTTGCTATCTCCTTAGGATGTAAAACCTTCCTATCATCTTAAAGACAAATCTGCACCATTTTATCAACAAATTTGACCACTAAAGATTAGTTTGCCAAATTTTGTCATTGATACATTAACCCAATTATTTTTGTTTTCTTTTTTTATTGACACCTTAACTTAGTAAAATTTATAGGATAAAAAAAGGAAAGTGTTTTGAATTCTCAAAATACCAAGGAGCTGTGTGTAGCATGTGGAATTTCTAAGGACTTGGGAATATTAAGCAATATTTTTATGGATTATTAAAATAAGATATTTAGCTAGATTACTCTAATATAATGATGAATCTTCATAAGGCTACATTTGTTTTGATAGCTCTTTCTAAAGAGTCTATTCATTATAACTTATCCCAAAGCCAGAAATTGATATATAACATTACTAAGACCAAGCTATTGTTTTTACCTACAAGCAAAGTAAAACAGTAATGTATAAGCTATCTAGAACTTGAATGATGCTTGAGGGATCTTCCTAGGTAAAAATCTCCCATGTATGTTGGGAGGTATTCTCTTCAGTCCTGAGTCAGTCTCTGACAACATGTTCTAAAGTCAATGGTTCCTTCTAAAGCCCTCTCTTCCTTCTACTCTATCAAGCTTGAACTATCTTACATATATATGTAACAGCACTAAGTTCTTATGATTTAAACATAATATTATCACTGAAACAGCACAAAATAAGTTCACTGTTAAATTCTAAGATAATTTAAATTTTATTACATATTCTTTAAAATACACAGTACCCTAGAATATTGGTGAAACTGAGTTTTTCTACATTAAAGACATTTAGGTCCTATATGAAAAATTTGATTAATGTTAAATGCCATGTTTAATTGACATATAATTCATAACTTTCAAATTATCCTCCTATAAAGTATTCTACAATTTAACTTTGTATTTAGTGAATGAAGTCAGGAACACCCATTAACATTCTGTCGAGTATTGAGGAATAAATTAATTTTCAAATGAGACTAGAAAGAATATTATTCAGACTCAATTTTCCCCATTGTTACAATTGGTAATGAAGTATAGAGATGATTTTCTTGGAATCAAAGGCATTGTTTGTGTTAGAAGCAGTAAAACCCATGAAGTTGCAGATATAATCTCAAGGCTCCCTCTAAACTGGGAGCTCATTATGCAAATGTTTGACAAGTTAGGCAAAATCTCCAGGCTGTCATTTTATTATCAATAAACTGGAGAAGGTGGATAAAGTCTATGTAAATCCTTCTAGCACTCATGTTGCTCATGTTGGATGATCAGAATAAAAACTGTAAGTTCTTGAGGAAGCAGTTGCACTGCATATACAAGACTCACTTGCTTAGAATTTATTCAGGCAAAATAAAACAGTATCATTTTATTAAACTCGGTGAAGCATCACTGATCGGCATCAGCTTCAAACCACCCACAGATATTATAATTGCCTTGGCAGTCTTAGCCAATTAATATCACATTTTTACAAAATTAAAGTATTTAAACTGTATTTCATGCAGAGGACTGTTAAAATCACACATTTTATTTTTAAGAGTTACCATAGGAAACTTTTAGAACTGACTATAGAAATGAGTCACTTAATTAGCATAGTATTTATTCCATCTCATTGCAGCCAAACAGATTACATGTAAGTCATATCTATTAAGTGTATTCTCTTTGGAATTTAAAATAAAACATAGTTACATTTTTCAGTAAACAGACTAGTAACTGAATACCTCATCATCTCCAGAATCTTGCTAGGAGGTTGTGTAAGAGCATGAGTGTTGTTCACAGTCCTCTTTGCTGCTCAATGTTGAGTATATCAAGTATGCTGTTTGCTGTCATTGTTTCTGCCATTCTGTGGTACTCTCCTACTAACACGTTAATGAAAACTGCCTGGAAACAGCAAAGTAAAGGACAGGTACTCATTAGCACATATAAACCCTTCCTATTTTCAGTCTTTCAATTTGATTTCATTGGGTTCTTTTCACTGTGCTATGTATGTTGTGTGGTGCTGACACATTATGATTTAATGTTTCCTCTTCATTACTTTTTCTCACGTAAATGAATGGATGTAATAGACTAAGAGAACAAAAAGGGATGTTACATTTGGAAAATTAGAAAAATTATGCATTGAAATTATTTTTCTTTTGTTTTTTATTTTGCTAGCATATGCATATTAGTGATAATGGTTTTGTTTTGTCATTCATTTACACATGTATAATATATCTTGATCATATTAAATCTCTATTCCATTCTAATATTCTCATCCATTCCTCACCCACTGACTTCTTCCCCTCTCAAATTTCACATTTCACCCGCTTGGTTTTCACTGCATATAATTAGGTTTCCCACATAGATTTGTGGGAATTGCAGCTGAGAGAAATCACAGGAGAAACCAGTTCAGTTAAACACATAGTCCTATTTTATTCAAAAGAAGAAAAATGGCCAATGTCTGGTTTCAAGGCTGGAGTGAATGTTGTCTACTAACCTGGTGATATTTGGCTATTCTGAAGAGCTGGCTTTCCTGAACTTCCCAGTATCCTGGGCACTGTCTAAGTCCTTATCCTTAAATATGCAAGGGTGATAAACCATGAGATCAGACTCTGGAAGTTTGGACTCAGTGATTGCAAAGGTATACTGACTGGAGCCTCATTCTTCACATCCAGCATATTGACATAAGGAATTTACTATGTAAAGTCCTCACATAGAGATGGGTTCTAATGAATTCTCTTCCCATATGTGCCTGAATGTTGAATGAAATATTCCATGTAGGCCTTCCACAACTACTGTGGATCTGAGTGCAACTGAAATGTTCTGCCTAAAGGCAGAACTCTTCCTATGCCTGGACGCTTTGTAATCTTTCATTCACTGATTCCCAGTGGCTTGGAAAAGGTCGCCAATAGGGCTGAGCATGCAACATTTAGTTATTCTCTTTACTGTGACCAGTCCAAATCTCAGAAAAACTATTGCCCTCAGGACAAACCAAAACCAAAACAAAACCAACCACTTCTGAACAAAAGTGAGAGCAGCACTAATCTATGTCTGCAAACATTAATATTTAAAGGGAGTTTGATAGCCATAGAATGCCAATTTAGTAAGATAACAATTATAGTTTTTCCATGATTGCCTATGAACACCCCGGCTGGTGGATTTTGACTAGGTTTTTGGAAACAAATGTATATTCTCTCCTGTGGAGCATGCTACAAATCCAATTGTAAAGCAAATGGTAACCACTATATTACTCACTCTAGTGCTGATTAGTGAAAAAAATTGCCTGAAGCTGTTATGGACAAGCAGGACTATCCACAGTTAGGTAGGGCAGGTTGTTACTATAGACCATAGGGGTCACATCTGCACGAGATTGTTGCTGTCCTTTCTACTCCAGCAGCCTATGTGGCATTGCTGGTACTGTGGAAGCTCACAAGCAAGAAGAAAGCTTCTAACTGAGTTTCAACTTAATTTCCCTATGTCCTGCAACAAAACAGTGTGGCAAATAAATGAGAGAAGCAACAATATCCTGAAATGTTCTGAGAATGTCCGGGACTCACTGACTAGTACCTAATCAATAACCTAGGTAGTTGTACAATGTGAAGATAATCCAATACATTCTAGAGTGAGTTTTCTTCATTATGAAGTAATGTTTATGATGTGATTTGGCACTTCAAAATTATAAATATATGTATTTTGGTATGCTCATAATTGAACTACAGTCATGATCCCTATTTTGACACTTAATCAGCTCTGAGGTAGTTTGAAAAATATTTTTAGCTCCATACTATTTTAAAAAACCATCTAACGTTTCATATTAATTAAAAAATGAAAAGGCAGCAATTTAAATGACATTATAAACACAGACACTTTAGAATAAAATTATTATATTATCTTAATGTATTTAAAAGATATAATTTAATACATTACCAACACTTGAGGAGAATAAAAAGGCAAGACTTAAAAATTGAATATGTCTTGGAGTCAACAATGGACTCAATTACCATACAAAGGATGTTGGCATTGCCTAAGAGAGAAAAATTGTAAAATGCACCAAAAGAAATCTACAGGGTGTATTTTACAAAAAGATTTGATCAAAGAAATTCCAAAAGGGAAAGAAAACAGTGATTAACAAAAGCTAGTCTCTTGAAGGTGACCATAATTATCCAAAATTGGTGAAGGAGTCCACTTTACCCATGTAATATTTGTATTAGAAGATGTGTACCATTATTAAGACTGTCTACATACTGGACCAAATGGGAAGTTTTAAATTAATTTAACCCCTGAATAGCATTCTCAGCTATCGACTTTTCAATATATCTCTGAAAGATTGATTGATGTTACTTGAGGGCAAAAAATTGTCAGGCTTACATAAAGAGAGCATTATTGCTCTGAGTGTTTAAAGAAATGAGTCCTAACATGAAGATAATGACTGAATCCTGGGAAGACAGACTCTGATCTCAGATGGTTTTGAGTCATCCCAACCAGCAATCATCCCAACAGGACACAGGTAATAACAACTGCAGAAAGGCCACCAGAATACTTTCTAAATAGAATGAGTGCTAAGAGGTTGTCCATTACACATGCTGAGCACATGCTAGAACACCCTGGAAGCTATGCAAACACAGGGATGTGTATGCAATCTTAATCAAGAGACCCTCAGATTAGCAAATAACTTATATGTGTATATGTCAATTGTAATACTCTTGACAATAAAGGATAATGCTTTCATATTCTTAAGAAAAACTCAAAGAAGTGAAAGAAATCTAGAAATACACAAATGTAAAACACTTAAACTTAAAAGAACACACATTCAGTGCACATTTGTATATATTTCCAAAATTGATATAACAGAAACATGATAAAAAGAATAGAATTCTTTTTCTCCATACCATTTATATAGGTTATAGTTACTGTGATACTATAAGAGAAATGAAGATTTCAAATGAGTGATATTAAAACTTATTGTTGAAAGTGTTATACAAATTTTGATATAATTTAGGACATGGACACTATAAATAAAGAAACTAAATGTAACTGTAAAGCTGAAATCTACTCTTGAGTATTAATTGACAAGATGTCATCAAACATCTTGAAATTAAATGGATTTTACATAATCCATATTCATGTTTACATAGCTCAGGAAGCACAAATTTGAATATGAGTATCAAAATGCATTAAAAATGTTTGTATCGTCAATCTAAAACTGAAAGACAGTTGAAGACAAATATATTAAAATAATCTTGTCTTATTTTTAGATAGAAACATACATCTCATAACATAATTAAACATGATATGGAAATGTGATTATATATAACTACTCAGATTTATACTACATCAGATTATGTACACAATATCTGATTTTATATAATATTTTTATACATAGTAAAATATGATATTCTAATTTGAATTTTTAAGAGTTAATTGAAATGCAGGTTTTGCTGTTTGAGACACACATATATATAAATAAAATAAACAATAAACTTGATAATAATAGAGATATAACAAAGAACATGTATGAATTTTAATATTTATAATAACGAAGAAATATATAGGCATTTTCTCAAATAGTTAATATTATAAAATAATTGCATTATTATAAAAATCAGGTAAAAGTTTAATAAATTTTAACTGTTTAATATTTCATTAATAACATTTATGAAATGTTTTCCATAAAAACCCATATCTTGCAAACAATAAATTTTCTCAAAATCCTTTTTAAAATTTTTCAATTTAAAATAGAATTTCCTCCACTCCTTCCATACTTCCGTATTCTATCCATAAACCCACTATTTCAAATTTATACTCTTTTTTCTTTCCCAGTAGAATACAATCTGGCACCTAAAATTAATTATAAAATAAAATAAAATAAACTTACACAGAGAGAGAGAGAGAGAGAGAGAGAGAGAGAGAGAGAACAAAAGTTAGTAAAACAGAACAAAACAAAACAAAACAAAACAAAAAACACGGAGAATCCACATATAGATGCAGAAACACACACTTTCACAGCCAAAGCAATCCAATAAAAAACAATTTGGGAAACCATCATATATAAGCAAAACACCAGTAAGGTTAAAAAGAAACACCCAGAACAAAAAGAAACAAACAACCAAACAACCAAAAATCATTTGTGTACTCCAGTGTTTCTGTTTGAATAATTTTACACATTCCAAGTAACGCTGCCACTAAAGGACTCTGATATATGGTAACTTTCAAAATCATCTTTAACACACATACATACACAGAAAGAGAGAGACAGAGACAGAGACAGAGCGACAGAAAATGACAGAGACAGACAGAGAGAATTAGTAACTCCTCTACAGTTTGAAAATCATAGATATTAAGAACAACAATATCAACCAACCAGACCCCTAAGAACTCCCAGGGACTAAACCACCAACCAAAGAGTACACATGGAGCGACATATGGCTCCAGCTGCATATGTAGAAGAGAATGGCCTTGTCCGGCATCAGTGGGAGGAGAGGCCCTTGGTCATGTGAAGACTCGATGCCCCAGTGTAGAGGAATGCCCCAGTGTAGGGTTGGGTGGGGGAACACACTTAAAGAAACAGGGGAAGGGGAATGAGATAGAGGGTTTCTGGGGGGAGAGACAGGAAAGGGGATAACATTTGAAATGTAAATAAAGAAAATATCCAATATAATTATAAATAAAATAAAGTAAAGAATTAAGTAAAAACTTAGGATACCCAAGATATAAGATACAATTTGCTAAACGCATGAAACTCAAGAATGAAGACCAAAGTGTGGACACTATGCCCCTTCTTAGAATTGGGAACAAAGCACCCATGGAAGGAGTTACATAGACAAAGTTTGGAGCTGTGATGAAAGGATGGACCATCTAGAGACTGCCATATCCAGGGATCCATCCCATAATCAGCTTCCAAACACTGACACCATTGCATACACTAGCAAGATTTTGCTGAAAGGACCCAGATATAGCTGTCTCTTGTGAGACTATGCCGGGGCCTAGCAAACACAGAAGTGGATGCTCACAGTCAGCTATTGGATGTATCACAGGGCTCCCAATGGAGAAGCTAGAGAAAGTACCCAAGGAGTTAAAGGGATCTGCAACCCTATAGGGGGAACAACATGATGAACTAACCAGTACCCCAGAGCTCTTGTCTCTAGCTGCATATGTATCGAAAGATGGCCTAGTCAGCCATCACTGGAAAGAGAGGCCCATTGGACTTGCAAACTTTATATGCCCCAATACAGGGGAATGCCAGGGCCAAAAGAATGGGAATGGGTGGGTAGGGAAGTGGGGGGGGGGTATGGGGGACTTTTGGGATAGCATTGGAAATGTAATTGAGGAAAATACGTAATAAAAAATATTAAAAATTAAAAATTAAAAAAAAAAGAAGACCCTGGAAAATGAGACAATTGGAAAGAATCCTGAATCTGTACTTTGCAGGACACACAATAAAGATTTCCTAAAACTTACTAAATTAAAAAAAAAAAAAAAGAATTCAGTCTGTGTTGGTACAATGTAGTCAGAATGAAAGTTTTAAGGAATATATTTACATATTCTCAGGAAAAGCATTAAAGTTGTGAATATTTAAAGAAGTAGGTAGGTGTGTTATATAGGAATATCACTAAACAAAATTATAACCACTTCACCCAGCAAGAAAATAATGACTGTAAAAGATACCTGGCATTTAGGAAGTCATAAACTTTTTTGTAGCCAAATAAAAGAAGATTAGATATATTAAATTAATCATATTTTATATATATATTTGATTTAATCTAACATAGTATATTGTCTTTATTTATTTAACTAGTGGCATAATTTACTTTATTTCTCTTCATCATTAATAATCTTGTTTTCTTCACAACTATAAGGATTGTGAATTTGAAGAAACCAGAATCAATTATCAATTCTTAGACTTGATGGTTTAATATTGTCTTCAACAGCTCAGTAATAGAGTGGAAACCTGAGTCCTCACAACTAATTACAATGTACTAGAATGGTAGGTTGGGAAAAAATGGGCAATATTTGAAGTAAGGTCTGGAAGAGATCATTAAATTGAAGAAAATTGTTTTCAATTACAATATAAATTCTTTTAATAAAATGTTTTAAATATAGTTCTCAGGTAGGATCTTTTAAGCACATAAAATTATTTATTTTAATGTAGTTAGTAGTGGAAAGTTATTGGTAATTATGATGAATGAATATATCTGAAATTACTCTATAATGTGTAAGGCCAAATAGAAAGGAATCCTATGCATGGTAAAATGCAAGAGAAGAAATAAAACCTTACATGGTGAATTTATTTTTGGATCCACCCTCAGGAATGTTATTTGGTAGTTATAAATCTATTAAAGTAAGATTGCTAGTGTGTGAAATAAATTCAGTTTATTCCATAAAGTATAATGAATTAGTTTATTTCAGAGTAAATTTAGGTGTACCAGAAAGATATTGAAAACATAAATTTTATTATTCAGCCAGAAATCATTTTTATTACTCTTGACTGATACCAACTATAACTATCAAATACTATAGTCTAAAGACTATCTTGTGTACAGCTTTGTCTGCATCAGGCTTTGCAATATGACTGCAACAGATGCAACTTGATCAGCATCTGTCTTTTATGTTTTCAAAGTAGAATATGTGCACAGAGATAGAACCAAAAGAAATTGAAAAATATGAATATGCACACATGGAAATAAAAGGGTCATAGCATGAGGTATTATTTGATACCAGTATTGATGCCAGAAACAAAGTAGAATATTTCTAACATAATTGTAGTAAATCATGAGCACTAAATTTACTGTCATTTATTCCTGCTGGCCAGGCACTGCTTTTTGCATTTAGCCTTTGTACCATTTTATGAATCAGGGGAAACGGCCATTCACCTAATAACCTTTCTGATAGAACACTGCTGAGCACAATTTTAGCTAACGCTTTCCTCAAATACTCAATAAAATTTGAGTATCACCAAGATGCCAGATGCTGAATCATGAGCCTTGATCCAATAATTAATAGAACAGAGAGGAAAGTGGAGATGGTGATTAATAAGGAAGACAGATATATAGACAATTATAGTAAACTATGACAGTTTATCAAGATTCTAGTGGAAAGACTGTTTGGTAATGCTGGCTCCCAAAATAATACTGGGTGAGTAGGAATCTTTATGCCTTATGGCAATACTCCCATAGATAATAGAGAATAAGTGTGGGACTGATGATGGAGTGAACTTGGTTGAGTGCTTACTCAGCATGCACTCGACGACTTACAGGTTCTATCACTCACAGAATTTAGGGTGGTGATGTATATTTGTAATCTCGAGACTCTAGAGGTGAAGGAAAATGATCAGATATTCAAAATTATCCTTGGTTGTGGAGCAAGTTAGAGACCATCCTGGGCTCTACAAGATACTGTGTAACAAATACAGTAACATAACTTAGAGGTTATCCAAAATCAGAAAAATCAAATCAAGATGATTGAATTGTGGCAGGGGATTGTTGAGAGAGCAGGAGGCCAGCTTGCCACATGGGTTTCTAGGGTAACCATGAAGTGTATACCAGAAGTCACTCCTTAACTGTGAGCTGGCAAATGCAACCAGAGCAAGCAAGCTGTGCAAGATGCAAATGAGGATCTGCCCCACAGCTGCAAATCTTCTGGGCCTCTTTGAATACACATTACTTCTCCTGAGCTACCCTGATGGTCAGTTTTCACAATCACTCTCCGAATGTGTTTTCCTGTCAGAAACTTAGTTTTAGTTGTGAGAGCTCTGCTTGTGGAAAGTTGTATTATTCTAGTTCCTGGACATAAGCAACATGAATATACAAACATGTCATGTTAGAAACCATTGTTTCCAGTAGAGGCTGGATGGCCCAAAGGATAAAGGGACTTCATTGGACTAGTCTGACAAAAGGAATTTTTATCTTTGAGACATATAATGGAATGACTCCCAAAAGTTTCTCTCTGGCTTTGATGTCTAAGCTGTGGCACACACACATACACACATTTAATCAATTACAAACATAATTGTTTGAGCTTCAGTTGCCTGTCTAAAATAACAGTGGTAGAATGGTAACATGTTTAAAATCATTGCTGTGTAGATGTTGGAATGTGATCTGTGAACACTAAATACTTGAAAAACTCCCATGGAAAAAGTGAAGCATATGAATCATTAACAAATTATTTTGAAGAGTGTGTTTCCCCCAGACCTGGAGGTTGGAAGCCACTGATGGAGGGATTTGCACAGTCTGATTCCGTTTAAGAGTTTTGTTCAGGTTGTGGATGACCACTGGCATGAAAATTAAAGAGCTTTAAATTCTGGAGACATTAAGAGTGGCTGAATTACCTTCTAATTACCTCCCAAAGCTCCCATCTGCTTATGTGAGCACATTACTACTGACCTTTTCACAAGAGAGATGTTTGCAAAGATGCAAATGTTCATCCCATAAAACAAGGATGTCTTGTAATTGACAAGTATTTTTCTAATATATGCAGTTATTTTTAAAAGCTTATAAACCATTTATCATATAAGTATTTCGAATAATCCAATGTCCTTCCCAAATACATCATTACATTCTCAGGTCATTTTATACAAAACTGCTGACATGTGAACCTGATGTCATTCATGTTTTAGATTCTAGAGAAAGCTGCTACCTTAATTGTATTTTATGTTTCTATACAGTTTTTAACTTTATGGGTCATAGAAGCAAACATTTTGACACATTCCCTGTCCCATGTAAGGGGATATGTGTGTGTGTGTGTGTGTGTGTGTTTATGTATGGATATCTGTATCATATATATGTGTGTACATATATACATAAGTATATATACATATATTTGTATATATTTATGTATGTGTATTTATATGTGTATATATGTATGCATACATACTTATGTACACATGTATATACATACATGCACACACATATACACATACACACACACACACACACATATATATATATGTATATATATGTATATATATATATATATATATATATATATATATATATATGCCCTACATGGGATTGTGCCATATATTTTTATATATCATATATACTACTACACTTTCATTATGAGCACTGACATGTATAAATTGCTTTCTATTACTGAATTTCTTTCATACTATAGTATAATCTTTCAGATGAACAGTTATTCAACAAAATTATAGACGTCAGCTCCTCACTTGGGGAGGATATAACTAGGGAATCAATTTTATATTTTTCTAGTGATCCTTGTCAGAATAACTTAGTAGAGATCAGGACAAAGAGATTTGGAAATGATAAATCCATCTGCTATATTTATATCATCTAAGCTCAGATGAGAGGAGAGACCACGTTGCTACTCAAAGATACTTGACAATGTATGTGAAGTTTTGGCTAAAGGAACCAGAGCTAGCGGAAATCTTTACTGTTCCTGTAAATGCCTTAGTAACTGGACTTCTAAAAACAACCTTCTTGTAGGGAGGAACAATGAAGACTCATCCTTATCTTCTGAAACAGTGGCAATTGATAGTCACTGCATAAGAAAGATTAAGTTTTTGAGAAGTTTTGGTATTGAAATTGGATAGCCATACTCCAGAAGATGATCCACATACACAAATATTCAGGCTCCATTAAATGCACTCAGTGAGAAAGAAAAACACATACACACAAACACACACACACCCTGAGAGAGAAACAGAGACAGAGAGACATGTGGGGTCCAGCCTCGACCCAGGATCAGAGTTCTCAAGTGGAAGCAGGGATATTTGGAAGGCACATAATAAGTATACAGAGACTACTTTTGGAGTACAAGTTGACAGGCAATTTTTCAAGGCATAAAGTTTCTCTCTCTTCTCTCTCATTCTCTGCTTTCTCTCTCTCTCTCACTCATTCGCTCTCGCTCGCAGCGTGAGGCTGCACACACTCTGCATTCTCCTGCACACTCTGCTTTTCTCCTGTGTGCTTACCTTTTCTTGAACTCTCACACTCAGACACACCTCTGTGCATTCCCCTTTCACTGTCACACCCACTCTTCACACACATCTCACAAACATACCACATGCACTCTTCTTTCACTCTCTCACACACTCTCCATGCACATCTCACATTCTCTCTCCACTCACTCTTCACATGCTCTTCTCATGCTCTCTCTCTCTCTCTCTCTCTCTCTCTCTCTCTCTCTCTCTCTCTCTCTCTCTCCTCTCTCTCATTCTTCATTCACTCTCCACATTCCCCTCACACACACTCCTCACTCACTCTCTACATGCTCTTACTCGCTCTTTAGCCTTCTTCTTGCCCCAGTCTTTTATTGATACTCCAAAAGTAGAAAAAAAGATGTTGTACAATCATTGCCAAATCAAATACAAAAGAGTAACCACATACCACAAAGGATCAAGAATTAGAGTTGTTCCCTAAAGTTTCAAGCTTCCCTATTCCCAGCCTATAGCCAAAATAATAATAATTGCAAACTTATCATGATTTAAACTTTAACTTATTATAATTCGGTGCTCAGAGCTCCGAGGCCAGCTGCTTGCATTTTCTTGTGACATGGACATGGATAAAAGCTGCCAGGCAGTGGCCAGAAAGAATCAACTTAAGCCTTAATTCAATAGTTCTACTAGCTTTCTGCTTCTGCACATTGCACACAATGACTCTCCTAAGAGTTCCAGTTTTTTGACTTAGTTTTACTAATATAAGATTTTACATATTCTATACTTGCTTATTCAGGAACTGCTCTCAAGTGTTATGCAAAACTTATTTCATAACTTCAATAGTTTTTTTTTTCTTTCTTGAGGTCCCAATATTGGCTCTATTTAATTTTCTAATATTTCTTCAATCTTTCTTTGCATATCATGCATTAATCTGGAACTACCATTGTGCAGTAATTACATTGTTCCCAAGATGAGAACACACAACATGCACCTGGGCCAATAGGACTGTGCTGTGCTATGCCCCAAACCTCTATTTTTTAATTGTTAAAAAATCAATACATCAAAGAACATCTAGTTTCATGGAATTCACCAGAGCAGAAGGAGACAGAAGCAAGAAAGTCAGATATAATGGAATAATTACGCACACCAAGGTCAACTGCAAAGCAGTCACACACAAATGAAATCTATACAGCCATTGTCCATGGCTAAGGTTAGTAAAAATAGGAACAAAACTTCTTTTTACAAAGAGCTGCTGCAGGCTACTAGGATGTCTCCATCCTGGCCTACTGCAGGCAGTCCCTTATTTCAGATCCAGGTCCCCTGTAGAGATGGGTCTTCTGCTTCTCCGGGGTCCCAGACACCATCCTTTTCTACAAGGAGCTGCCTCTGGCTTCTGAGACGTCTGCATCTTGGCCTACTGCAGGCAGTCCCTATCATTGTATGCTGTCCCCAGCAGAGACAGAAAGACAGAAATGAGAGAGAGAATACACACACACATGAAGTTGTAAGGTGAAAGTAGTGGAGGGTAGCCAGTTTTGTTGATAGTACATAACTATCACTCTAATATTTAACAGACAGAGAAGCATATCTCTGTGATTTTGAAGCCACCCTGGTCTAAATAGTGAGTTCTATCCTGATTCATATACTAAGTTCAAGACTAACCAGAGATATAAAGGCAGACACCGTCTTCAATCTATAAAGATTTTATAACAAAGTTTGATCTGTCATAGAAGTGAGGTAGAAGAAAATCGGAATCAATTTTTGCCCTGAGGTGTCTCCCTAATCACGAAGAGTTATATGAGTCACAAGCGTACTTCCTCTTCTAAAAGGCAAAGGGGAATAATGACTTCATCTGCAGAAGTACTCACGCAAAATAATATATATGGTGCCGAGATGTCTCTGTAAAACTGTTATCAAAATGGACCAGAGTACTGCAGTGACCAAGAGCAGGAGCTCAACGCCCTGCCAAGAGAAGACTAAGCCTAAATCCCTTGGTCTTTAGCCCAAAGCACTGACTGGTATGGCACAATTCACATATCACAACATGATAGAAATCTAGGTTAAGAAGCTCAACCACGAGTATACCAGTCAGGAATAAGAAAGAAGACTCTAATACAAGAGTCTCTTCTTTAAGGGAGAAGTAAGTGAGAAACATGTGAACTAAGGTAAGAAAGTACAACACTCAAAGACCTCAAAAAACATGAATTCAGTATTCTAAGATTTTCCTGGGGTTAAGTAAGTTCAGAGCAAAATGTTCTCTTTGGGGCACATCGTGTAGTTGTATTAGTCACTGGATTGTTGAACAACTGGAGGGAATAGTATCTGAGAACCATGGATTTATAAAACAAAGGCATATCTTGATGCTCAAAACAGAATTCAAGATGGTGTGTTCAATATGATAAAACTTTATTTATCAAATTGAACCAAATATTGCTTCAGGCTATTGTTCACTAAATGTGGTAAGTTGAATTTCAATTTGTGGAGATTGGCAATAATTTAAAATCCCCTGTCTCCAACCATTCACAGAGAACAATTTTGGAGTCTGTTCCTATGGCAGCATTATAGCCTTCTTATGGTATTATAGATGTCCAGCAATATTTTTTTAATTCTTATCAGTAATAAAACTGAAAAATAATCTAGAGTATAGACCAAATGATTGTCATAGGTATTGCTGGTACCATATGCTTCCTTATTAGCCAATTATATGGTAGCAAGTATACTTATCCTGTATTTCATTAATAAACTTCACTGTACTTTGTGACTGGTTCCTTTCACAACTTTTTAAAAATTTGTTTCTAATTGAAATATGAAATACAATTATATCACTCTCCCCTCCTCTTTTCTGCCTCTAGCCCTTCTCAGGTCTCCCTCTCTCAAGCTAAGAGGCTCTTTTCGTGTGTGTGTTTGTGTGTGTGTGTGTGTTTGTGTGTATGTATGTATTTGTGTGTATACAAAACTATAAGTACAACTTGCTAAGTCTGCTTTTTTTTTGGTATGTATATAGCATCAGGGCTAATCACTTTGAATTGGACATTGAGTAAGATGCTCATTGCTGGCAGAGACTAATTCTCATAGAGAGACTCAAATAAGGAATCAGAAATTTAAAAAATCTAAATTTGTCCTTTAATTTTGGGTAGATGTACTAGTGTATGTTTTCTTGTGAAATAATTCTGAACCAAACTTAGATGGTTTGAGTTGAATATTTAAGTAAATATTTTACTGTTGATGGGTTACAGAAAATAGGAGTGAGGCTCATATAGAATATATGGATTTGCATTCTCATGTTGTATACCAGGAGGATAATTACAGATATGAGGAATAGAACCTGGAAGGTAAAATTGTATTGTGTTTCAGGTTGGCAACTTAAAGAAAAATAACAGAAAGTAAAGGAAGAACTCAAATGAAAACTAAGTTGGAAACCTGTCGTAGGGTGCTCAGCTATGTAAGTCATTGCCAGAAAAGTTGAGAAGCCCTGACTGAGTTAGGTCATTGAAATCTGCAGTTGTGATTAGGAATGGCAGCTGATAATTTCAAAACCTTAACAACATTTGGATTTTCATATTATATTATCTAAATTAATGAAGAAAATATGTTCAGTTGATCCATTACACACTTAGAGACCTTAGCTTAAGTTTATCCAATTCAAAATGATGACAGTGGATCAGAGTGTTGAAGCTACATAATTTTTTTAGTATGTTTATAAGTATTCTCATACTACAGTACTGACATGGGTAATTCATTAGGAGACACTTGCTGTTCTGTTTTATTAGTAATAGGGAACATGAACTTTTTTTTACAACTCACAAACTGTCAAGTATACCACAAAAAATGATCTTTAATATATCCTCCATATTTTGAAACAAATAAATCTACTTATTTTGCTTCCAAATATTAAAATGAGATCTAGCATTTTTCTCATATCATTTAGAATCTAAAGTTTGAAATTTGTAAATGCTATTCTGAAAAAGTAGTATCCTGCTTGATTCACTAGACTTTATAACACGATTTGAACAGATTTCCACTGAGAATTATACATCATTCAAGTTACGTGGACAAAAATTCTGTGTCCTCTTCTGTTGGGTAAACAATTTAGCATGTGCTTAAGAGTGACTTCATGCATGAGCCCTCTGACCAGATTTCTTTTTTTCTACATAGAAATCTGTCTTTATTCTGCTTCACTTGCTAACTCAATTTCCTACTGCTATTTTGAGTGTGACTGGTTGATTTCCAGGCATATCACAGTGAAGTGGGTAAGAAGATGTCAAGCTGCTTTTCTTCTCTATCCTCCTCCTCCTAATTATGTACAGTAGATTTCCCGGGCTATTGAGAGCATTCCTGAGGACACATCAGTCAGAGTGTAAAAGGCAAGAGAACAGCAACAAACTCCATGATTCTAGTCATAACTGTTACTTTTACCACTGAGACAATCCTAATACCCTGTGTTCAAAGCATTAAAGGTTTTTATTTTTTCCCCATGTCTATGCTTCTATTATTTTCCTCCAAGACTCAAATCCTCAATAACACTGGTATTGTAGTAAATATTCAAATCCTGGCCCAGCATTTCTACTTTCCCTTTGATTATTGAATTCTGGAATAAAAAACACACACAGGCCTTATATTTACAATGAACTTTAAACAACACAAGTTCTGTTGCCTACACTCCATGCTGTTGGAATCCTACTTTCCTAACAATAATCCCGATTTTTAAATTACTACTTACTATGTTTTCTCTGGGCTGCTCTTAGCTCCAAATGGGCAGCCATCAGGGTCATGCTCTCTTGACTTTTAACCCATGGCTAGGCTACTTCTCCTCTCCTTCTCCTCTCCTGATCCTCTTCTCCATGAAACCTAAACCCCACCTATGGCTGTTCTTCTCAGTATTGGGTGTCACCGTTTATATCCACCAATCAGAATTAACTTGGAGGCAGGATCACAGGGGCTCCAAGGCTTGGGAGGTCCATACTTTACCTTACAATAGACAGTAATATCAACATGCTAGCACAGGTCCTGTGTGTTTTTTTACATATTTTCACCCAGATGAAGCTATTCTATTTCTTAATAAAATATTCTGTCTTTAAAATTATGCACAAAATCAAATATATTGTAAATACTGAGGCAATAATAATGAAAAAATATTAACAAACATATTTCTGAAAAATGTGTGGTTCAGATAATTGTTGAGTATCTAAACAATGATAGTTTCATTTAATTAAATGAATATGACAATATTTACTGAAATTTATTTAATTATATTATTAACTAACTAGCAGGAGAAATGAATACTTTATGCACATGGCTTATATAATAGTTTACTTACATCAAAAAATGTAAGAAATAATGTGGGAATAAAAATTTAAATACTCAAAGTACAATAAAATTTATTTCTCAAAAATACTGTCCAGCAGAAAAATGAGATTCAGTAAATGGGTGTTGATTCATTATATTTTTGACATAATTCATTTGAGATGACTGAGTTGATGTGAGTGTGTTGGTGCATACCTGTGATTCCAACATTCACTCTATGGAGGCCTTATGATCACGAAATCCAGTTTAATAGTCAGTTACAGAACAATTCCAAATCAAAGGGGCTAAATTAGACTCTGTCACAAAGAACCAAAGAATACTATTTTCATGGTGTTATTTAAACTGTAAGAATGGGAAGTACTAGGGAGAGAAAGCATTTTATACATGTGCAATATATCTTGCTGTTGGAAGTTGGCAAAGTGTGTTGTATGGCAGACAAGCTCTTAGGGAATATTGTGCTGGGAGACCAGAAACTTAACAGAAAGAATCTGAAGGAGAATGTTGTGTAAATACATACAAACTAGAGAATATATATGATAAAATCTAATCACCAATGACTTTCTGGGAAGTAGGGTCTGTCAGAGAACGTATTATGAGAGTGGGCCCTTATCAATGAAGACACAGAATCTAGTGGACTGCTTCCCTGTCACCATAAGGGACTATAATATGATAACATTCTGTGGACGCACAAATCAATCTTTAATATAGATGCACCTATACCTTGAATTTGGACTTCTCTTGAAAGAAGAAATAAGTTAATGCTACCTATAGGCTAGCTATGTAATTTATAATATTTTCTTGTACAAATTCAAGTTAAGAAAGAGAGATTAATTTTCAAGGCCTTCCAGAGTTTGCACAGGTAACAGCATATTACTTACTAATTGATCCGTGAGGTAAATTATCCAGCCAATCAAAGATGAGGAAACAATCGAATGTATGGGGACTTTGTCTAGTCTTGTCAGAGGTAAATGAAGACACATTTCTTCTTTCTTATACATTTTAAAACTAAAATATATTTCACCACTTTTCCACTTCTCTTTCCTCCTTCAAGTTTCTCTGTAGAACCCTCCGTTCAACTGTTTCCATGTTCCCCTTTCTTAAACTGAAAGCTTGTTTTTCTTTATTATTTTGCAAGAATAGCTGTATGTACACATATATAAACACAACCTTATGAGTCCATTTTTTGTTGTTTCCTAGAGACCATGTATACATAGACATGTATTCTCTTAAGTCTATACAAAGCATGCAAGTGAGCTGTTTTTGCTTTTGTTTTTGTTTTTGAAACAAAATGATTGGTAAGATCTCTTGATAAGAAACGTTTTACAGAGTAAGTCTTTTGTAAATTTCAGAATCCTCAGTTATATTCAATACTTTTATTTTGGCAAGAGAACAATAATTAGAATACATGAGTACATTCTCTTCTAAAAAAAGTACATTGTTTTATTTTTTATTTTTTAAAGGAACTCACAAACTGGTTTCTATGGTGTTTGCACAAGTCCACATTGCTACCAGTAGTGAATGAAGGTTTCTATTTTTCCACATCATCAGCATGTGTTGTCACCTGTATTATTGGTTACACAAATTCTGACTAAGATTAGATGGAATCTCAATCATTTTTATTTTTATTTTCCTGGCAACTAAGTATGTGGACTATTTTATCAAGTGTGTATTAGATTAATTCTTTTCAAAATGTTGGATGAGTAGAGTAACTTATTTAATGATTGAGATATTTGTCTTTTGGTATTTAAGTTCTTGCACACATATGCCTATATTCTAGATATTAGTGTTTTATACAACATTTGTCTAACTACTATTTATTTACAAATAAATGCAAATTTAATAACACAAGTGCTGGGTATATGGCTTAATATTATAGCATTTTTTTTCTGGTATTTCCAAGACTTTGGAATGCATCCCCAGCATCAATCATTTCCAAAATAAAGGTATAATTTTAAAAGTATTATTACATAGCTATCTTAATATGATTTACAGCAATGTACATTAACACATTTGCTTGAAGTACAATGTATTATTTTATGTGAAGCTCTTGTCTCAGATTTATTTAAAATAGTTAACTCTTGCATACTGTTTATGACCAACGTAAAGAGAGTCAATGTATTTTAATTACATCTCTATTGAAATATTTCTGAGAAACTCATCAGGAATCAAATTCTTCAGACAAAGAATAAATTCAAAACTGAACACATCATGTAATTTCAACTGTAAAAGAACATAATGAAAAATATAATGCCTGCTACTGCAAATAAGAGGCAGTGTCCGGAGTGGTCAGTTTAAGATTTCAGAACAAGAGACATGGAAAGAACATTTGATGCTCTCCTGGAAGTAAGGAGTTTGGTCCCTATAATTCACTTGAGAAGCTCCAACCAATCCGTTAAACCAGGTCCAGGGGACCTGAGGTCTTTTTCTGGCTTCCACAGGCACCTGCAGCGATGAACACATAAATGGATACATGCATGTTCTCTCTCTCTCTCTCTCTCTCTCTCTCTCTCTCTCTCTCTCTCTCTCTTTCTCACACACACACAAAATTTATAACAAAATAAACTTTAAAAACCTGTCCAACATTTAGAAACATGGTAGTTATTAGCTTTATGGAATCTTACAAGAGCATTTTTTTCTTTTTCTTTTTTTAATTAGATAATTTCCTTATTTACATTTCGAATGTTATCCCCTTTCCTAGCCCCACCACCACAGCCAAAATCTCCTATCCCCTCTCCCCTCCCCCTGCTCTCCAACCCATCCACTCCCATTCCTGGTCCTGGCATTCCCCTATACTGGGGCATAGAGCCTTCACAGGTCCAAGGGCCTCTCCTCCCACTCATGACTTACTAGGCCATCCTCTGCTACAAATATAGCTAGAGCTACAGTGTTCTTTGATTGGTGTAATAGTTTCATTTTGTAGAGAATGACTTACTCCAGCTTTTTGAGAAGCCAAACCTAATCCATCTTGGGACTGACCTCCATTTTAAAAGAAGTGCCAGAGAAATTGATCTGTAGCTGAATCCAAGCTGCATCCAAGTACCAGGAAGGACGCCGTGACCTCTCCTTGGCTCGTATCAGAGAGCTACTCCCTAGCTACTCCCTAGCTGCAGTCAATCAGAATCATCTCCGTGGTTGTTTCAAATGTACTTTTAGACCCTGTGTTCATGGTTTTGCTTCAGAGCACTCACCTTTCTGTTTACTATAATCATTCAATCTATGTGTGCTAAGCTAGAAACCCATCGTGTTTGATTGCGGTTTCACGGGAAACCTTTTTCTGCTCAGAGCTGGAACTTCACCCTCAGGTCCTGCTAAGTCAGTGAGGGTGGTGTGGCCTGGGCTCAGGCTTGTAAATAAAAGACCCTAGGGCGATTGTATGGAATCGGCTCTTCGGTTGTCTTTTGGGGTTTGAGAACCCTGAACGGGCAAAATTGTTTCATACAATACCAGTGGAACATCATGGGTCTGTTGATTTACACAGCTGACAGTCTAAAACTTCTGAAGCAATAGTAGATGATCACACAAAGTTAAAAGCCTATAAGTGCTACCGGCCAATAGACATAGAAATGTTTCATTGAAATACAATTGGTCCCCCCCCCCCCAGGAGAAAATCATTTTCTTCAAGTCAAATCATCAGTTGAACTGAGTCAGAATAAATGATTTACATATGTTTAGTTTTTTATTTTGTTGATTTTGAATTATACCTTTCCAGTTTAATTAATAATCACAGAAGTAATTTATAATAGAAAGTTGAAAATATATTTTGAGGAAATATTTCTTTGTTAAATATGAACACCAATCTGATCCAGTACTGTGGACTATGAGTGCAGGTTATGTTTGCCATTAACATCAAATATGGCAAAATATTAGAACTTTTATTCAATGCTAAGTCAATTCAAATAGGCAGTAATTCATTATAGTTCTTTATAAATTTATATTAACACTATAAAATGATTAATAAAATTGAATATAATTTGTATTTGTCAATTAGTTTAATTGTTAGATAACATATTGTAGGCTTTGTGATTTGATTGGATCATATATTTGTTTATATCAAATATATAGTATGTATACTGAACTTAATAGATTTTATCTATTGTAATTTTAATTCACCTAATACCTTGATACAAATTTTCAATTTGAAAATGGTTGAATTATAAATATCTACTTGATATTGTTATATGATTTAATCACTTGAATTTTCAGATAATTTTTCATACAATTTAAGACAGTAAAATAAATCTCGAGAAAATTTTCAAAAATATACATATATTTTCAAAAATACACATACGCATTTGTTGAAAACTTCAGTAATTTAAACTACTTGATGATATTCCTTTAAGAATAATTTTATTTATTTTCCATAGTCAGTTGTTTTTCCTTGTAATGCTAAAATAGTGATGTTTTATCATCATCCTAGACTTGTGATTCTGATTTTTATCAGCAATGGCATGTTTACTTTTTTCCTTCCTTCCTTCCTTTCTTTCTTTCTTTCTTTATTTCTTTCTTTCTTTCATTCTTCCTTTCTTTGTTTCTTTTCTGTTTTCATTATTTGTTTCTTGTTTTTTTTTTTTAGGAGATTTTCTGATTACTTATAATCATTAAGTTTTTTTTCTCATTATAAATTTTAAAATTGAATGTCAAGTGTTCTCTAAAATGTATACTACAGCCTATTGTATATTAAAAGATACCTTCATGTTTAGCTTGTTGTGATTGATGGTGTTCTGATCTGTTGGAATGTGTGCACTTTTGTTCTCAAAGACCAATTCTTCTTTTCTGCTGTTGAGTTCTCATTATTTTCAACTTTTCATTGTATTTGACCTCATTCTCTGATAAAAAAAAAAAAAGCATTCAATAGTTTTTCTTCTGTGTCTTTATGTCCCCTACAGGAATCCCTCCATCACTTCTCTTCTGCAGCCTGTTTCAACCACACTGGTACCTATTATCTCCAATGGGTACAGAGAAATATATCTTTGAATTTTACTCATCCCTATTATTTGCTAGAGCATCTGGAATCTTTTTTGCATTTTAAACACAGATTTTGTACTACAAGCAGAAAATTAAGCGGAACTTGAGAAGATAGTGGAAAGAAGAGAGGAGACAAGGGAGGGAGTAAAGGAGACTAGTATGGAATAGAGAAGCACACTGTAAGCAGTAAGAGTGTGTTTGTCAACAATCCCAATGACTGCCATTGATACATCCACATTCAGTACTGGTGTGGTACTTTTCTTGCTTGTGAACTTGACACACCTGGATAGAGGGAACCTCAATGATAAATTGCCTTTATCAGATTGTCCATTAAACATGCCTGTGGGTCATTGTCTTGATTGTTAATTGATGTGAGAGAGCCTCTTTCATTGTAAGTGGTAACAATCCCGAGTTTGGACTTTATAGGAAAGGTACCTGAAAGTGAGCATGGAAACAAGCCAAGATGGTCTTTCTCTGGTCTCTGCTTCAATTTCTTCCTAAAAGTTTCTTCCTTGTGTTCCTTCCTTGCATTCTTTCAATGATGGACTACAACACTTTTATTGAATTTGGTCTTTGTTTTAGCACAAGGTCATACAGTTTCAATTAATGTAAACAACAAACAAACAAAACCCCACACACTTATGGAGTAAAGGATTTATTTCAACTTATATCTCTTAGGTTATACTCCATCACTGAGGGAAGTAGGGCAAGAACCCAAGGCAGGAGCTTTAGAGGCTGAAACTGAGAATCTATGAAGGAGTATTACACTCTGACTTGTTCCCTGTGGCTTCCTCACCACCCCAAGCCCACATTCTTTTAAAATGTAGTATCACGTGCCAAGAGTTGTCACCATTCAGAGTGGTGTGGGCCCTCCCCCTTCAATCATTAATCATGATATAACTCACTGCATACTTGGCTGTGGTCAACCTGATAAGGGCATTCTATAATTAGATATTCCTCTTGCCAAATGACTCTACTGTCATGATGTTGACAAAATCTCCAACAATAACCAGGACAAAAAGCAGCAGCTGCCATCTTATTAGGCTTCATGTGCTCCCATTAGGGAACCTGTAGGTATTCACAGGAAATATAGATTATAGGTAATATAGCTGAGAAATTTGTTCCAATCTCGAGGTGACTAAGTAAATTGCTACTGGCCTGAATTTTCATCTGTGTAATAAGATCAGATGGAGTATTTACAATTTTGACCACATTTGAAATTGCCACTCATTTCTGCGTCTTGTATTTAGATTAGGAATCCTAATGATACAACTTGAAATTTGAAGTATGATGTAATTTATCCTCAAGACCAAATAGTGTGACTGAAGAGGTGACCCAGCAGTTAAGAGCACTAGCTTTGCAATCATGAAGACCAGATATTGTCTCCCTGCACCAAAAAAAATTGAAGATGATTTCTGTCTCTCACATGCCTGCATCTCCAGCATTGAAGGATGCCAAGACAGGGAGATTGCTGGCTAGGTGGATGTCAGTCTTATTAAAAACTGGTGGTCCAGGTTCAATGAGAAATACTACCTCAAAATTGAAAAGGCATATTGGAAGGCACTTATACTTTTCTGACTTCAGAATTCACCTGCAACTGTTCACTTCAACAAATGTGCAATATATTTTTTAATATAAGTTTTTCAAGACATGGTTTTATCCTGATCACAAACATTACCATTATATGTCACAATATTTCTCATACATTGACAAATATAAATTGGTATTGAGAAAAGAGTAATAGTTGAAAGATTAGAGTATTATAAATTATATGTATTATGGTATAAAATTCTTTATAAACTATCATATATGATTTGCATACTAGATATCATTTCTAAGATTGTATTTTTAAATTATAGCTCATTGGATAAAAAAGAACTGTAGTTCATTTTTAACTCACTTTGAATAAATAAATATATGTAACTGGACATAACAAAGCAGTAATAGTCAAATCTGTATGTTCAGAATAAAGTCAAATACTAATAGAATATTTATAAAATATCTCCAAGAATATATGCACATATATGTAGGAATAAGAATGGATACATTTTATATTTTTATGTTGTATTTTTATTGTGATTCTATTAATAATTTTCTGAAGTGATATGACCTAAATTTGAGATGTAGTCAAGTAGTTATCATAAAATTTTTCCTAAAATGATTTTAGAGTCAACATCCCAGAAAGTGTGAAGCATATTAATGACATCAATAAATTTCTATGAGATATTAACTGTTAATTAATTTACTAAAATAAGTATATATATTAATATATTAACACAAATGATACTTTACCTAATTCAGAAAGAGGTCAAATATTTGAATATCAATCTCTAACTTTTGAATTAACACTACTGTCTTCAGTTGGCTGGACAGTTGGCTTAGCAGTTACAACCACAGATTGTCTTAGAAGCACTGCATTCCATTACTGGTATCCATGTCAGGTGACTTATAACCACTTGTAACTCCAGTTCATAGCAGCAGAAACCTCTGATCACCATGGGTACCTGTGCACGTGTATGCTCACACACACACGTACATACACAAATTTAAAAACAAAAATAAGTCTTTAGAACCGATGTTACCATGCTACTCTGGAGCGTCCTTGCATCCTAAAAGCTCATTGTATAATCAATCAGCACAGTTAAAATCATTGTGTGTCTTAAAGTAATACTTCACCTGCATCAAGAACTTTAGAATTATTGATCAAAAAAGACACAACTTGTTGAATATTTGAAACTTTAAAAATCATCTTTCATCTCACCAATATGGCCTGGCAGAGAAGATAAAACAACATCTGAAGGTTAACACCTTGCTTCTTGTTAACTCCAGTCAAAAAATCCAGCAGCCTTGGCATCATTATAAGATTTATGAGCTAATGAGGAAAGCACAGAGTTGAGCCTAAGTAAGCTCTGAGTCTTCTTATGCTCTTTATTAGTCCACACCCACGGAGCCCTTTCATTGTAAATTGAAAAATGTGCAATGTGTAAAGGGGAATGCATGGATATGAACCTCAAGCAAAGATAAACACCCACTGTCATAGCAGCACTCAGTGAGGCTTTACAGACTCTGGGTTGTGTGTTTGCAGGAAAGCTTTCTCTGATTTCTCCTTTTGGCTTTTTTTGCCCTGAGCTTCACATCCAATGCCTGACAGAAGAGGTTTGACAGGCAGTAGTTCAGAGAGAATTGGATCAATAGATGGCTCAGGCATATTGCTAATCTTTCAGGATTTACATTTTTGTTCAAGTCAGTCTTTCTTGAGTGAATATAATTACCTTAAATTTTACAGGGACTTTTACAATATTTATTTATACAGAACATTTTACTCTATGTGGTTTCAATTTCAAATATTAGTTTCATGTCATTTTGGCAATTGACAACACAATGTCTACTTGCGCACAAAACAGTTTTAATGACATTTTAAAACAGTTTATACCTACCTGAACCCAGGGGTTTGCTGAAATTACTGATTATCAAATATTTAGCTTTCCATTTTTTTAAGTTGCAGTGGCTCTTTAGAGTGCAACACACTGTGTCAGTGCTATATATATGAGTTCTCAAAGATATTTAATGTCCAAGCATTAATTCAAGGCTCGCAACTATATTATAGAGAAGAATACAATTGTTAGTACTGAACTGATGAAAAGAAAATGCAAAGCAAATACCGAAAATGGAAGCTGTGTCTGAGTTCTCAAAGGCCTTGATGAGCAATTATTAAGTTGATATTTGCCACCATATTGTGGGTAAGAATATAGTATTGCACTGATGAAAAACCAAAGCAAAAAGCCAGTTTTGAGTTGCTTCGCAGAATTCTAGGACACACTGTGGTTTTAAAATTTCATAATTTTCCCACGGAAATTTTCCAAAAAACAATAAGACTGCTCAGACTGAGGATAGATGATTACAAGGTTGAGGACAATACTAATATTTGTTATGTTGTAAGACACAATTTCAAAGAAAAAGATATTAAAATAAAATTCTCAATTTGTATATCGGCATAGTTTCATTTGCTTGTTTTCATTATATTTTGAAATGTAAGACATTTCTCAAACGTAAATTGTATATATCCGCATGAAAGAATATGTGCATTCACGTGAAGTGATGGCAAATGCACACAAGTTATAGAGACACAGGTTAGAGATACCAGGAAAAACGGATTGAGATATGTGAGTATTAAGGCCTGAGCTACATAGGTTATATTCCTAAGGACTGAGATACATAGCTTATATTCCAAGCAAGTAGCATATTATTTCAGTTGCTGACATTCTCTAAGCCTGAGTTTATTCATCTATTCAAATTTAAACATGAGCTGCGTTCATTTTATAAGGCCAATATATCTCCCAGTTTTCTGTGTCTCCACATCTGTTCAGACCTCTGTTGAGAATAGATGAATGTCCACAAGTACATAATATATTCAAAAGCCATTTTACTCTCTGCCTAAATTCAGTATATTATTTAATAAAAATAATTTAATAATGTTTAAATAAAATGCTTACATCATAATTAATTTAATTTTAGAATAGTCATGCTGTTCTTTGCATTCTTACAGTGGTTTTATTTACTGGGATTACTAAATCACCATCGTTTAGGCTGCGGAAACAGTTTAGTAGGAAAAACAAATCCCCTGTATAAGGGCTGATCTTGATGAACACAGACCTCACCCCAACCACCTACTATTAATAAATTACTTCCTATAACTTCAATGTCACAATATATTTTTAGATTATTCTCTATAGTGAATATAATTAAATGTTCTAAATAAGATTCTAACTAAAAGTTATTGATTTACAAAATACTTCCTTTAAACACATGAAAAACAAAACACACACTAATCTATTATTTCTCTGAAATTGCTAAGCTAATGAATTCTTCCTCTATTTTACAATTTATGTAGGAATTTTAAAGATTGGCATATATTCTTAGCTTATAAGGTACCATAATTCTGTATCTGACTTAAAAGAAAAATGGAAGACATATATTCCCTGCTACTTTCCCCAGAATATTTCAGAGAAACATTGTTCCCAAAGCATGAGTTTTGAGGTCAAATAATTTTGGAAAATGTTGACTGTCATCAGGACTGCACCTGCCTTCATATTTTTGTGCTTCCAGCTGCAAAAGGGAGAAGTAATAAAGTTCCCATTTACAGAAACGGGAGCAGCATGACCCACGGTGCTCTGGTGCAGAGCATAATTTTACACTAAAAAAAAAAAAGTGATGGAATACTTAAATATGATGAAAATGATTAACTTAAGATATTTTTATTACTATCCTAGGTTTTTTGTTACTCCAGATGAATTTACAAATTGCTCTTTCTAATTCATTGAAGAATTGAGTTGGAATTTTGATGGGGATTGCATTGAATCTGTAGATTGCTTTCGGCAAGATAGCTATTTTCACTATATAGATCCTGCCAATCCATGAGCATGGGAGATCTTTCCATCTTCTGAGATCTTTGATTTCTTTCTTCAGAGACTTGACGTTTTTATCATACAGATCTTTCACTTCCTTAGAGTCACACTAAGGAATTTTATATTATTTGTGACTATTGTGAAGGGTGTCGTTTCCCTAATTTCTTTCTCAACCTGTTTATCCTTTGTGTAGAGAAAGGTCATTGATTTGTTTGAGGTAATTTTATATCCAGCTACTGCACTGAAGCTGTTTATCAGGTTTAGGAGTTCTCTGGTGAAATTTTTTAGGGTCACTTATATATACTATCATATCATCTGCAAATAGTGATATTTTGTATCCCCTTTACCTCCTTTTGTTGTCTAATTGTGATGGCTAGGACTTCAAGTACTATATTGAATAGGTAGGGAGAAAGTGGGTAGCCTTGTCTAGTCCTGATTTTAGTGTGATTTATATGCCCCAGTACCGGGGAACACCAGGGCCAAGAAGTGGGAGTGGGTAGGTAGGGGAGCAGGGGGATAGGGAGGGTATAGGGGACTTTTGAGATAGTATTTGAAATGTAAATGGAGTAAATACGTAATAAAAAATGGAAAAAGAAGATATTTTTATTATTCCAAGAAGTTTTGTTTCTTTTTATTAGATTTATTCGACCTAGTTCAACTATCCTTTACACAGTACTAACTTTGACACCTTTCAAAGAAGCCATATTTCTCTGCCCTGTGATTAGTGGCTGTTTCTGCAGTATCAAGACTAGTGTAGTTGGAACACTGTTAAAGAAAACAGAACAGTGTGAGGTCGGAGTTTTAGCAAGATGCTGGATCTTGTAGGGTCTTGTGAAACTTATTAAGGTGTGTGACTTGGAATGCTAGGAAAGGTCACAGACGGGTTTGTAACAAAATTATGACACAACTTCTTTTTATCAGATTGCTCTGGGTGCTGTTAAACAGATTTCAGAGAATGCTTTGTTGAGGTCCCTGTGACACATACATATAATTTCTGGAATAATTTTCTCTGTATCCCACTTTATTTTAAAGATTAAATGAGGGAATTATTATAAAGTACATCACAACATTAACTGGAAAAAATAAACACTAACTAAGAATATTTAGTGGCCAATTTTATCATCTTTTTTTTTTATTTGAATATATATATATATAGAAAAATTCCGTTTAATTTGTTTAAGTATACAATTATGTTGCCAAATTCTGCCATACTCTTGGAGATATACTACTAGCAAATAATGCCTCATTATTCTTATTCTCAGCCACTTTCTTTGTTGCCTCTTTAAAATGTTTGCCTTTTCCTATTATTTAAACCTACAACATATATCTTAGGGAAAAAAGGACTGTAATAATTGTCAACCCTTATTAAACACGTACTTTGCCAACAACTGTTGAAGTGCATTACATTACTCTTTCTAACAACTCTTTAAATTGGGTTCTATTCTTTGTTTGTGTTTTCTTTTTCCTACTGATAAATTAATGAGGACATTGGAACATTGAAAACCATAAGTGAATTTCTCAACTTTAGGCAGCCAGTAAGAGACAAAGCAGGGGATTTTATTCAGAATCAAAGGCAGGAAGCCCACTTGGTTATCATTTGCTTTTCTGAATTCATAGTTGCAAATCTATGAGCAGCTTTATTTTCTGCAGGGTTCCTGCTCTTAGCAACGTCCAAACCCAACCCACATTTTCATGGCCCTTGATTCCTACATTATTCATCCTCTGTTCCTTTAGCTCTCAGGCTCTGGTGGCTCATCCCATGAATATTCAAGCATGTTCTCATCTTAGCATTTCTGAATATCTTTCCCAATATAATCTAGCCAGTCTTATCCTAGAATTTATTAGCTCATAATGTCTTTTTTAAATCTCCTGAATTTTCATTTCAAATATATGTTTAATTTCTTAGCCAACAGTAAACATGTTTATATTGTATATCACATAATAGATGAAGTCCACATTCTTTTTATACCACACACCATGGTATTTGTCTTTTTATTGGGCACTACTCTTTTTACATTTGCTGTATATTCCCTGCTAGAAAGAAGTATGACCACTATAATCACACAGAAACATTGGCAAATTCTTGAAAATGGGATATCCTGTATTTATGATAATTTACATGTACCTAATTACCTGTAACTAGTATGGTTGCTGGCACACATTTTTTATATAAGATGATGAAAATCAATTCATATATATTTGCTTTTTAATTTTTTTCTCAGCTCTTAGTCATTAGTTTTCCTTCATATCAGTTTAAGAATTAAGTTGTCATTTTCAAGAAAAATCTTTGATTTTTTATTTCGAACACATTGAACTGATTACCATATTTCAAGAGCATTTAACAATCTGACAACATTATTTTCGTGTGCAGTTTGGCCCAACTTACTAGAGAGGTTTGTGTAGTTTTTGTGTCCTGTAGGGTTTATTCTATTCTCTTTTGAATGACGTTCATACTTACTTGTGGCTTTCATGATTTTACTAAGAATTTGAAGTTATAGTGCGTTTACTTTCTATTTTTATGCAGAAACCAAAAATTTTCTTCACTGTACAAGTCAAGTCAGAATTTGTAGGTATGACAAAGCATATTTGCCTAGAGTATACACGAACAACTTTATGTATATAAAATAAAAACTGTCCTAAATATTTTCAATAGTGATTTGATGATGGGATCTGTAATTCTTAAGGCTTGTGTATCAAAGATCTCGTCTTCCCCATTCATTTGGTCTTGATAGCATCTAACTTTTGAGGATATGTCCTTGTTTGTGATTATACTTTACTTTCCAAGGTCCTACAAAGAATCTCCCCTACTTCTTCCTAGTCATTATTTCACATTGCTTTCCTACTTCGCCTCTAGATATTAAATACTCTCATTTCCTGCACTTTTATCTTTAACTATGGTCTTGCACAAGGACTGTTTCTTATCATTGTTCTTACATTGAGACCCATAGTCTCAGAACCTTAAACCGTCTATCTTTAGTAACAATATCTTGCATTTAGCTTCTAAATTATGATATGTGATGCTTCTATTTATTAACTTAAATATTCCTCTGTATTCCATGCATCCCACCTGGAATGCATCATCACATTTCAATCTCTTTTTATGGTTTCCATCTTTAAATACTCTTAGCTAATTCTACATATATTACTACATATTGTCCATTGACATGTAGACTATTTTCCCTCTTCTGTGGAAGCAGATACTAGAAACCCAGAAACAACTGTGATTTGTATTTTTTGCATTAACTTGAGGATGTCATGAACAACCAGACTATTTTTAAAACATTATTCTGATAACATTAACACGTATCATCACTAAAAGTTTGATGTCCTCTGAAAAATGAATAATTTAATCTGCTTAAATGTTTTCAGAGGGCATGGAGACTAGATTTTTCCTGTTCTTGCACTTGAACTGAAAAGGCAGATTATTTATACATTATTATTATTATTCCTGCCCCTGATGAAGACAGAATAGCATTAGTTCTATAAACCTAGAGTAAGAAAACCTATTCTCCCTCTGTGTCTCCAGCTTATTTTTGGGATTTTAAGCCTCCAAAATCCCAGTGGTCTAATGCTATGACTGAAAAAGTAAGTAAATGAATATCGTATTATTCTTATTTATATGGATAACACTCATTGACACAACCATGTATCCAGACTCTTGTCATGACTCTTTGTAGATTTTATTAACCTTTAAATAGTATGTATTAATTTTACACTGATTTTAATGTGATATATTTTATGGATGTATATGTACTTAATCATAAAGAGCTCCATATTTCTTACTTTCTTTGGGAAATCCTTTCCCAATCCTTCATTTCCTTCTTCCTCCAGAATAGTTCACTTTATATCTTTAGGTTGTTTAAAATAAATATATCTCATATATTTGAGAGACAACAAAATCCTGAAAAATGTGTTTTCTAAGTGATTGTGTGACAAGAGACTTTATAAGAGGAGACCAACACACACATCTACTTATCTCAGATAAGCAGACTGATGGATGCCACCAAAGTCCAACTTAATGAACTAACAAAATTAAGTTCATTAATGAAATGTATTTGTGTTACTTAAGAATGACATGACAAAGGGGTTAATTACAGAATGACTCAGAGACAATGGAGACACCAAAGACCACTTAGGCGTGGTTGATAAATCACAAAACCTGTACAGCTGAAGTACAATGCACACACAACCTGAAGGCAGCTCAAGAGGACAGAGTATGCCCTTTTAAAGTGATTCAGTTGTCATAAACCCTCCCATGCAGCTTCTCTGGCCTCAGTCTTCTTTATGATTTGTCTTATCTGAGAGTGACCCTCAGTAGTGTTTATTGATTACTTGGAGACAGAGAGTCCTAATTAATCTGATCAGTTTCAGGGACTTCATAAAACTGTTTGTGAGTTGTTTAACTTAAAGTTTAGCTAGCTTCCCTTTAGGAAAGAAGACTAGGAGGATCTATGCTAAACAGTATAAAGCTAGCTTATTTCACTTGGTTACTTTATCTCCACTTCCAGACAGGTTCTATGCAGTGAAATGCTCTGTTCCTGAGTTTTGTTTATTGTTATTACTATTATTTTGACTTTGTGACTAAAACCACTCCCTTGTGCACATTTAACACATTTTCTTTTTGTGTAGAAAGGAACCTACCTGGATAATTTTAGTCCCTGTGAATGGGGTCATGATAAACATTACTATGTACGTATCATTATCTCTCCAGTAATCTGTCTGATTCATTTCAATATATATGGAGAACAGCAATTCCTAAGGTAGTGCTATTTTTACTTTTACAATGCATCACCATACTGCAGTGCAGAGGAGGAGGGAGTTTTCATTCTCACCAGTAACATAAATACTTAACATAAAACCTTACGGTTTGCTCTGCCTCACCCTCCTACAATAGTGGTAAGGGGGGAAATATTTTAAGTGTTCTGTCATTGGGAATATTGGCTTTAATGGATTTGGAATTAACAAGCTACTACTGGGACCTTTGATGGCATTGGTTTGGCTTTCTCTACTCAGTATATATTGTGAGTCAAGGGTGGGTGTGGGGGTTATAGAAACTTTCTCGAGTTTAGCTGGTAGTATGCAGCTACTGCTGTTTTGTTAGTCTTGGCTGAAGGTATGGGTCTCAGTTATGCATTAAGTAACTGTTCTAGTGGATTCTTGAACCTTCAAACTCAAAGTCACATGCTTTTGTCATTCTGTTTAGATAAGTGGACCAGTTCAGGGAAATCTAGAAATTGATAATTTTGCTATTCAGAGATGTTTCAATTATTCCATTTGTATGCATGTGGGCATGTGTGGTTACATATGAGTATGCTTATCGATGTGGAGGCCGGAAATCAACATTGGGTGTCTTCTTAAACTAATCACTATCTTACTTTTATAAACAAAGTTTCTCACTAAACCCTGAGATTATGAATTGCCTACACTGGATGAGCAACAAGTGTCCTACATAAAGATTTTATAACTGTGATTTTATAACACTATAAACAAAACTAGTGTGAGGAGAAACGGCTTTAATTCAGCTTAGATTTCCAGAAAACAGTTCATAATCTAAAAAAACTCAGGGCAGGAACTGAAGTGGAAGCCATTAATGAAGACAATTTACTGGTTTACTCCACATTGCTTTCCAGCACTACACAGAACACTCAGCCCAGAAGTAGCATCAAGCACAGTCAATTGCACCTTTGAATATCTATCCTTAAAAAAAAAAAGGCATGGTTTCCTACAAGTCAATCTGGTAGAAGTTCATCATGTTTTTGTGACAATTAGCATGCTATATGAGATATCACCCATGCTCTGTGGATGACCACTTCAGTCAAAATGGCCCAGGATAAAATATGAAAAGTTGGTATCATGGCCATTATTACAACCCAGAATGATAAAGCATGTGCATGATTAATTACCCTTTGGGAACAAGAATCTCAAAATGCCTAACCCTGGAAGATTATGGAAGATCAACATCTGTAAGAACTAGCCCAAGGAACAACATGTTCTTGTAAAAGCAATGTTTCCAGAGAAGTTTTTTTTTTTTTTTCTCTTATAGATCAGGACATAAATCTAATGAGAAAATGTCTTTTGACTTGAGACCTAGTCAACAGAATGTAAATCATTCCTGGTTCTTGAACCCAAGCCAGCTTCCTGGGTCTAACAATGCTAACTACACTTCAAAAAGTCCATTGCAGCAACTTTCCTAGAGTAGTGTAATCACTTCTAAATCTTATCTTTTTACCAACAACTTAGTGTAGTGATCATTCCTCATCTATGAAGTTTCTGTTTGTAACAAATATAAAGCATCATAGAAAACCACAAGAGGACATAGCACAGAGATCAATGGACCTTTGGGAACCCAGGCCCAACATATAGCTCCTACATATCATAGAAGAGGGAGATATAAGATGATAGGAGCCAGAATGACAAGGAGTCTGATGTGACAAAGGATCACCTAGAGATGAACCTTGAAGAAGATATAGATAGTATCAGTCTATATGTTAGCAAGGAAAGGGAAAGTTTTGTGGGGACCTTTCCTCTAGAAAAAGTAGTATGGTCAAGTATTTTTGGCTCTAAGTACATGTTTAAGCCCCTCCAGAAATAAGTCCCTTATTGGTTGTCCATTACAGAGTAGTTAGCCATAAAACCATATAGGCAGAAACAAACAAACAAAATATGTATATATCTGAATGCACAGATACAAACAAATGTACACACTTATGTACATAAGAAATATATTCAAAGATAATAGAGGTCATCACCCTGAGAGTTATAAGGTGTGTTGGGGGCAGGGGGAGAATGTAAAGGACTCAAGAGTGTGTAGCTAGGAGAGAATGGATATAGCAAAGGGAAGAGGATGTAGTATAATACTATTTCAATAAAAAGCATTTATAAATGTAAGATTGAAAATGCTTAGTTACTCTTAGGATATTTTTGGCACTATTTTGCAAGTTTGTAATTCAGTCATTATTGCAAGTCACAAAGTTTGTATATAATCTCTTTTCTCCTCTAGTACTGTGAAGAGCACCTTCCTGAACTATGAACTCTTGTGTATGAATTTCTTCAGCAAAAGAATATATCATATCTTCAAATTCAAGCTGATTATAAAAACCATTGGCAACAAGTTGAAATGTTTAGGCAGTCTATAGAATGTGACTAGCCAAAAATGCTGAACGAATAAACTTATTGATGTCACTAGACTTTTTGTTTGTTAGCATTTAATGTCTAGTAGTTTAAGTATTGTCCCATTATAGAAAAAATATATAAACATACTTGTGTATGTGTGTGTGTATATATATATATATACCTTTATATATCTGTTAAGAAGCTTCTAACATAATAGATGCCATTCAATTTTCAAGGGTCTTTATACTTATTTAGTTCTCCCTTTATTTCCTCAACCAACCTGCCCTCTCATCCCTACCTGAATCTAATCATTTCTACACCATTAATTCCCCAAAGTTTTTATATTACAGCTCTATATAACTATAAATATTTAACTTTCCCTGACCCATTATGGGCTCTCACTAATTTCCAGACCCATATGCTATTACAAATAAATATTCATATCAAGACTAACAGTGACTAATGAGTGAAAGCATGAGACATTTCTTTTATTGTTTCTATGTTGCCTAAATCTGAATGTTATCACCAGCTCCATTGGTTTACTTGTGAATCTCATTTTTTTCATACCAGAATAGTATTTTAATAATTAAATATACTTCATTTTCATTATCTAATTGTCAGTTGATGAATATTATGTTGATTAAGTTTTATTGAAGCTGATAACAGTGTCTTTTGATAAGAGGTAGGTAGCCTCAATTGAGAAAATCATCACATCAGACAGGCCTCAAGAGAAGACATTTGGACATAGCCTTGATTGATTATTGATGGGACAGGCTTCATTCTATTTTGATTGGTATCATTCCTCAGGAAGTAGTCTTGGGGTCTATAACAAAGGAATCTGAGCAAGATGAGAACAAAACAATACACACTTTTTTGTATGGTCTCTGCTTTGGCTCTTACCTCCAGATCCCTGTTTTCGGTTACTATCCTGACTTCTGGATGGAGTACCAACTCTAAGAAAAATGAACACTTTGATCCTCAAGTTGATTTGGGTTATTATGAGAAAGAATATGATGAAGCTATAATGCAAGGAATTCTCAAGGAAAATGTAGATGAATGAATGAATGAATAAATAAATAAATAAATAAATAAATGAATAAAAGAATCTGTGTTTTGTGGTCAGCCAGAGCTGAATAAGTAGCTACAACTTGAAAGAATAGCATCATTGAGGTAAATCATTATGGAAAGTTTTTTTTTTCTTTATTGTCTCATTTTTTATTAATTAACACATTTTTACAACCAATATTTTATTCAACACTGCTGTCCACCCTGTTTCAGTTCCACAACCCATACCTCCTTCTCATTCTTCTGTCTTCATGTGTATGTTCACATATCCCCACCCAACCTGACCTCTAAACTCCCTGGGGCCTCCCATCTCTTGAGTGTTAGGTGTATCATCTCTGAATGAACACAGACCCAGAATCCTCTATTGTATGTGTGTTGGGGGCATCATATCAGCTGGTGTATACTGCCTGTTTGGTGGTCCAGTGTTTGAGAGATCTTGAGGGTGGTTAGGAGAGTGAGGGGGGGGTATGGGGGACTTTTGGGATAGCATTGGAAATATAATTGAGGAAAACACGTAATAAAAATATTTAAAAAAAGAAAAATTTATGGAAATACTAAAAAATAAAGAATATTTAAACAGTGATAAACTTGTATTTTATTATTTTTATTAAATTGCTGCATACACACACACATATATAAACATACATATACATACATACACACACACACATACACATATATATCTATATATATATATATTAGGTTTTACATTTCTATGATTCCTTCAGTTCGTGTTGTAAGTGTTACTTTTATTTGCCAGATGTACTTGTCATCTCAGAGATTTACTGCTGAATATACTCACACTTTTGTCTCTTTCTGAACTCTAGCTGGCTGGCTCAACTCAGCTATACTGGCCTAAACTCCTCTCCAAGCTAACTGATTCAAACTGGTTTCTCTTGACTTCTGACAGAATTGCTCTTCATGGCCTCAAACTAACTCTGGCGGCTTGTTTTAATCATCTTGTTCCTTTGCATTTTCTGGCTCATTCTGTCTTAACCTGCACTTTGTTTCTCTAAAACCATCCAAGCAGTAAAACTGCTTCTTCCCTGCAGGAACTGAATTCAAATTAACTCCACTTTCTTGCACTTGTAAAGTATCCTGTCTTTCCTGTTGGTTACCACAAGAATTGAACATATTTTACCCTTACTCATTCTGCCAAATCATTCTCTGATTCAACATTTTATCTACCCCTCAATTTGAACATGGTTGCTTCCTTCTAAAACTAACCTTACCTTCATTGTTTGGGATTAAATGTATGTCATTCTACCAGATCACACAGACCCAGAAGGTCTTTGGATGTTATCTTTTGCCAGAGTAGCCATTTTGCTGGATTAAAATATCTTCACCTTGTGTTTTCTTTATTCTATTTCTATTTCAGGTCTTCAACAGTCTTTTTTTATTCATTTCCTTTATGTGTGTGTTTTTCCTTGGCTTTCTTTAAGAAATTTATTAATTTCCTTTCATCTTTTGATTTGTTTTTCTGTATTTCTTTAAGGGATTTACTAATTTCCTCTATAATAACCTCTATCATCTTCATAACATTGATTTTTAAGGTCCTTTTCTTGTTCCTCAATAGAGTTGGAGTAGCTCTGCTCATGCCATATTGCCCTGACTGTTGTTGATAAGTTCTTAATCTGGCATCTAACCATTTGTGTTTGGAGTGAATATTGGTCTTGGAGCCAATTTCTGAGTTTGTTTTTATTAGACCAGTACTTTGTTCTTTATAACTGTTTCTCTTTCTTCCTTCCTTTCTTTCTTTCTTTCTTTTTTCTTTCTTTCTTTCTTTCTTTCTTTCTTTCTTTCTTTCTCCCTTTCTCTCTTTCTCTCTTCCTCTCTTCCTCTCTTCCTCTCTTCCTCTCTTCCTCTCTTCCTCTCTTCCTCTCTTCCTCTCTTTTTTTCTTTCCTTTTTTTTTTCTTCTTCTTGTTTTATTTTTTATCTATTGTTCTGATGGCTGGTATGACCTCTGCTTGAGCCAGATGTCTGAAGAGCTGGAGTACTTCTGGTCGTTAGCCATGGCCTTTGTTCCACTAGGATATTGGGGGTCCAGAAGTCACCCTACAAACCATAGGAACACTGATCCCAGTCAGACAGGGATGGCTTTTAGGACTCACACTCTTAAGACTGATTGATCAGTGTCATAGCTCAGAATTTGGGACTGAGGCTATGACACTGACCATTTCTAAGGGATGAATTATACAGGAAAAAGCCACAATGATCTTATGTGCAGGTGCAAAGTGTGCTGCCTGGGTGTCAGCTCTGACTCAACCTATTTTATCAAGCTAGGCAGAACAGTTAGAAAGGCTTAGATAAATTTATTTTGATTGATCCTAAGTGGAGCTAAAGGTTGTTGCATTTCTTAAGATAAATAAGCCTGAGAACATACATAATATTACAATGTATGTGGTTAGCATGATCCTGCTCTGAGTCAAGTTATTTTTCTGTGTCAATGATGGACTGGCATATTATGACAATATGGAAGAGTTGGCAGGCATGGAACAAAATGACTATAGGTATGCCAGGGGCCAGCCAGCAACAAGGGGAGATCTCTGTTCTTCTGACTGGCATGGTCCTCACTTGAGTCCTGAGTATCTCAGGGATACAGGAGCAGGAAGGTAGCAGTGGTGATGGGGTTAGCAGCTTGGGATTTTGGTCTTCAAACCAAGGAACTAGGGGAATTCTGGAGGCACTTATGGCTTTACCTGTTCTGGTTGGAGTTGCATGGGCATTAGCAGAAGATGTTCACCCATGAATGGGATTGAAATTTTTCAAACAATGTATTTAATCATATGTCCCCCTTCTTTCCACACTTTCCTGATTTTCAGAATTCCCTATATACAGTTCCTTCATGTTCTCTCTTAATCATGCCATTCCCCTTTAGCCCTCTCCCTTAAAGCTAAAACAAAACAAAATGAAAATCATAACAAACAAGCCAAAAAATCAAATTGTTTCACATTTGTTATGTTGTGACATGCAAATTTTATATTTGATATTTGTAACAATCCTAAAATATCTTCTCATATTTCCCTCCAGGAAACTGGATCTCAACTTTGCTAATGCTGAAACATGCCTTTAATCCTAGCACTTGAGAGAGGCAGGCAGATTTCTGAGTTTGATGCCAGCCTAGTCTACAGAGTGAGTTCCAGGCCAGCCAGGGCTATACAGAAAACCCCTGTCTCAAAATACAAAAACAAAAACAAAGGGGCTGGTGAGATGGCTCAGTGGGTAAGAGCACCCGACTGCTCTTCCGAAGGTCCAGAGTTCAAATCCCAGCAACCACATGGTGGCTCACAACCATCCGTAACGAGATCTGGCGCCCTCTTCTGGAGTGTCTGAAGACAGCTACAGTGTACTTACATATAATAAATAAATCTTAAAAAAAAAAAAACAAAAAAAACAAAAACAAAGACAAAACAAAACAAAATAAAACACAAAAATAATTTAAAAAAAGAAAAAGAAAAATAACAACAACAACAAAAAAGACAGGTAAAAGTAAAAAGTTCCTCATGTTGTGTTGAAATCTACCCACATGGTAGCCATAAAATTATGTTATTTTTCATTTTATAACTGTAATTTTAGTCTTGTTAGTCCCACTGAAAATATGGAAATGGTGACTTCAGCCCACAGTTTGAGGACCAATGCTACGGATTCTATAAAGAAGGGATATACTAGAATCAATTCAGGTTTGGGTCTGGATACCTGTGATGCAGTGTTCCTCTCTGTCCTAATGTAAACTTAAGTTGCTTAGCTCAAATTATGTTCTTTTCTGTGTTTAACTGTGAAGTTCTTTGCCTGTAGATCTTGACAAAACAAATAAAAAATGTAATACTACATTGTTTTTTTAATCAATGCATCAAAGGCTATGACTGTAATACTTCATGTTTTGATCTATTCTTGAAGAAAGGCTAAGTCAGAACAGGATGAATTAGACATAATTAATTCACCAGACCACTGCAGAACAAAGCAAGTGTTCTGACATCATGTACCAAAATATCAGCATCAAGTCATTTGCGAACAAAGAAAAATATTACAACTTTCTGCTATCCAGATTTTACAGAATGTGCAGACTTTAAATTATGTGAGAAGATACATAGATTCTAATATGAATTGGGTTATAATATGAAATTCAATCTCAGAATTTTTAAATTACTATTTTGAAAGTTAACATTTTTTCCTGGGCATGCTTATACATAACAAATAAAATGAGCCTGTGCTCCAGTGTCCCCAATGAAGGAGCTCGAGAAAGTATGCAAGGCCTGAATCGGTCTGCAGCACTATAGGAGGAACAACAATATGAACTAACCAGTACCACCAAAGCTCCCTGTGACTAAATCACCAACCAAAAAAACACATGGTGGGACTAGTTTCTCTAGCTGCATATGTAGTAGAGGATGGCCTAGTTGGCCATCAATGGGAGGAGAGACCTTTGGTCTTGTGAAAATTCTATGCCCCAGTACAGGGGAATGCCAGGGCCAGGAAGCAGGAGTGAATGGGTTGGGGAGCAGGGGGAGGGGGAGAGGGGATAGAAAATTTTCAGAGAGGAAACTAGGAAAGGGAATAGCATTTGAAATGTAAATAAAGAAAATATCTAATTTAAAAAAAAGAGAGAAAATAGTATGCATTGTGTAGTGAAATAATATAATGCTATTGCTACACATTTTGTAATGTTACTCTGACATTTCTGTCACTTGACCGACCCATGTTGGTTAATACCCGGAAGCCCTCAGGACAGACATTTCTTTAGTAGATTTGGGACCTTGGGTGTGGCTGTTTCTGGAGTAGAATCACTTGTTTGGATATAGTCATTTCTGTTGTGGATGCCCAGGCTTGGCTATAGCCATTTCACTGGTGGATGTCCAGCCTTCAATATGGCTCTTTCTGTGGGAAATGCCAGCCTTGGGTATGGCTATTTCTGTAGTAGATGCCTAGTCTTGGGTATGGTCATTTCTGTGAGAGGTGTCCAGCCTTGGATAATGCTATTTCTGTAATCTAAAATAATAATATTTGTTGTAAGCCCTTGAAGAGAAGAATACACTCACAAAAACTTTCTTACTAAATACTATTATAATGATTGTATTTTATTATTAGTTATAATTGATTTCACACTATATTTAACTTATACAACATACTTTATGGTAGGTCTGGACACATGAGGGAAAGTGTATATGGTACTTGGTAGTATCTATGGTTTTAGACATCCAATGTGAATACAGAGGGAGAGAGGAAAACAAAATTAGAAAAAGTCTGTTAACATATCTAAATACATGATTTAATGACTTATGAACTATGAACATGGCCAAGTGACACATGACAATAAAGTCCATGCAATAGAAAAAAGCAAGCAAAAAAAAAAAAACCAGAAACAAATAAAATAAAGTTTGATTTTTCACAAAGCAATATATATATATAAAATGAGCCATGACATTGGCAGTAGTAATAATTTTAATCTTTGTTTACATTTATTTTTATGTGCTTGTTTGAATGTCTGCCTGTATGTATATGAGTTTACATGCTTATTCTTTCAGAAGTCAGAAAAAGTTATCAAATACTCTAGTGCTGGATCAATAGTAAAATGTCACCCATTTGATACAAATGCTGTTATGAGTTCTCAAGTACTGTGAAAGTACTACAGGTACTATTAAACACTAAGCTATTTCTCTAACACCAGAAACATTTAAAACAGTAATAACTTATGGAATGTATTTTTAAAATGCCTAGAATAGTCCAAAATTTCTATATGACTATTTCAAGAAAATTAATCATTTAGATTAGAAAATTTATATTATTAAAAATGAGATTCTGAATTAGGTTAATTAATGATATGAAAGACAAAGTGCTATGAATATTATTGTTGAAACAAACTGTTACCAGAATGTTGAAATAGAATGTAAGTTGATTCTGTTAGTGGGTTGAAACAGGTCACTCTAACCTTTTTGGTGTTTCTTCCATTTTCAATAAAAATAGTGAATATACTTGTAGATTTCAAGCCCTTGATCTGTCATACAACCTATAGAGACACGTCAACTTGATTTGTGAACACTTAATAGCATGTAAATCATGATGAAGAAATATATTACTTTCTTGTTTTATTTTTTTTTTTGTGTGTGTGTGTGGACCAAGAAAAGTTCCCAGCCATTGAACACCATATTCTTAATAAACTTATATGGATATAAGCATTGAATATTCAGTAATCTGGAGTTTTATTTATCTAGACATTTTAAAATTTCATTCCATGCCTAGAAGTCATATTGCCTTATTTGTATGTGTCAAGGATCCCTAGAATTCATAATGCTGGCATTATCACAGACATTTACTTATTAGTTAACTTATTCACCAACAAAATATTTTTATAAAATATTTTCAACTACTGCTACTGCAACAATACAAACATGGCCATTTATCTCTTATAGATATTTACTATAATACAGTATAAATCATTATTTTCCCTGGAGAATTTCACTTCAATAAGTTTTTCCTATCTTGAACTTTGTTTGTTCATTTCTCAATCAAACACCCAATGTCATAATGAACCTATACTTTAAAAAGAACTGAATAATTAAGTTTACATTTGATTTCAGCCAATAGGCATATAAATTATTAAATAATTCAATTTGAGTAAAGTTATCAATTTTCCAATATGCCTTATAGAATATGGACTGCTTTAATTAAATTTATAATATTTAAAAGGTCAAACAAGTCAGAATTCTGTTCTTGTAGAGATCAAAAGTAAGCAGACTTATAGCATAATTTAGATTTAAAGACATTTTAGAATTAATGCATTTGTGAATGCAATAAATTGGAATGTGTATGTTGCTTATTATTGTAAGAATGTAAGAATAATGGAGTCTGTGATTCATGAAGAATAATTGCACATACAAGAAATTAACAGGTGCAGACTTTATGGCACTGCCAAGGTTTGCCTGTTTATAAGGACAATGCCTAAATGATGTTTTTTTATAATTCACTGGCAGTGTCCACTGGATTCCTAGATGATCTTCTTTACACATGTAAGGAGACTGTTATGGAAACCAAATCTAGTAAGGAGTCCAAGAATACAGAATATTAAGGTAACAAGATTGCATTATGACTAGAAAAGCAACAAAGAACTGAAAGCAAAGTGGGCCCCATCTTATCTTATCCGTAATATCATGTAAAGATAGATAGATAGATAGATAGATAGATAGATAGATAGATAGATAGATAGATAGATGATAGATAGATAGATAGATAGATAGACAGATAGATATAGATCACTCCGGAATTGGCCATACTCCAGCAACCTTTTGATTTCCTTTAAGAAATAATGTGGGTGTGAGTAAACGATCTTGAACTATTAAAGTGTCAACATCAATGAGGTTAACATCATACTTTATTCTCTCAAAATTTGCCTCTTTCAGAATTATTCTCTAATGAGCAAGAGTCACAGTGGGACAGTCATTGTTTCCCCATCAGGAGAATGGAGACAGGCCTTTTCACTTGCAACACTCAGTTTAGTCATAATAGAGTCTGAGATTTCTGACAGAAAATAATTCTAGGATGAAGAAGGTAGACCTAGAGATTTTATTACAATGCATTGTTAAACATTGTTCTTAAAAGTAGTAGTTAATACAAAGAAAAGTAATTAGGGAAATGATGTGACACACCTAAGTACAAGTCTGAATTTCTCCAGAAAGAGTTACAATTAGATTTTATTTAAGTTTAGTCAGGTTATATGTATATGATATAGGTAGCTCTTCAGTTGCATTTCTGAAAGATCCTAAGAACACTCATAATCCAATCTTGTGTTGGCTAATTACTCCCAAGACGAACTTTCAAAAAAAAAAAAAAACCCCACAATATTTACAAAATAAAAGCCACTCTGGTTATAGCGTTAGCCTCTTTGCATCATAGAATTTTATATTCTGCTGTCTGGGTAGTCTATTTTGTTCCCTTGCTTTACATTGTGTGTGTGTCAATATCACATTGTTTTTATTACTGTATCTCTAGAATATAGGTTAAATTATAAAATAAGAATTTCTCCAGTGTTTTCCCTTTTGCTCAGGTTTTCTCTGCCTTTACAGGGTCTTTTCATATTCCATAAGGGTTTAGTCTTGGCCATTTCTAATTTTGTGAAGAATTTTGATTGGGATTACATTGAATCTGTAGATGGCATTTGGAATGATGTTTATTTTCAGAAATTTATTTTCACTCATGCATGCATATAGGATTCCTTTCATTTTCTAATGTTTTTCTTAATCTCTTTTGACTGATATTTAAATTTTCATTCTAAGCATTTCACCTCCCTAGTAATAGTTATTCCAAGATATTGTCCTACTTTTGAGCCTATTGAAAATTAGATTGTTGCTGTGAAACTTCTTAAGAGTTTTTTTGGTAGTGTATAGAAAGTTTTCAATTTTGTAAGTTGATTTCCTATCCTACAACACTAGTGAAATTGTTGAAGCTTTCAGCAAGATTTTTTTTAGAATTTTTGGAGTCTCTTACATATCATATAATTTGAAAATAGAGTGAAGGTTGACTTCTTATACTTGTATCTGTTTAATTTTTTTTTGTGGACTTTATGCTGCATATTGAGATTTAATCATTAGTTGAAAGGCATTGGGAGATCACACAGTGCTGCTTCACTATTTAAATGGTATTGCATTGGGATTTTATCCAAGTAGGATAATATTGGATCTGTGTTTATCATATATGTCTTTTACTGTGTTGAATAATGTTTCCTTCCATCTTCTCTCTCTAGGACATTTATCATGAAAGTTTATTGAATTTCATCAAAAGTTTTTTTTTTCTTCTCATCTATTGAAGATGATCATGTGACTTGTCTTTCAGATCACTTACATTATTGCATTTATTGATTTAGTGGTGGTCTCCTCATTTGTTGTGAGAATATACAATATACATGTTAACATGGAAGGAGAAAATATAAGTTTCTAGCTCTAGACAATGAGATACAGAGAGTTAGACTTCTCTAAAAGCAAGCATTAGTTTCTTTTAGAGATAAGCCCCTAATTTTTTATCCAATATAAAATGATCACCACAGATATCACATACACACAAGCAACACCAAATGGACTCAGAAGGTTTTATATATATATATATAAATATATATATATATATCCTTCTAATTATTATGAATATATATGCATAAAAATAAGAGGGCAGGAAAATAAAAGGAACTTTTAGTGTTTACAAAATAATTGTGGCAGGGCAGTGGCAGCACACGCCTTTAATCCCAGCACCTGAGAGGCAGAGGCAGGCAGATTTCTCAGTTCAAGGCCAGCCTGGTCTACAGAGTGAGTTCCAAACAGCCAAGGCTACACAGAGAAACCATGTCTTGAAAACTAAAAATTAAAATTAAAAAATAAAAACTAATTGTGTTTTTCATAAAGTAATCAGTAGCTATAAGGACTCATAGCTCAAGAGTATCTTTCCTATATCTTGAATCTAGTGTACTATAAAATGAGCTTTCTCTTTGGACAAACCTGAAGTGATTGAAGCAGATAGTGATGCATTAAGTGTGACTTAAACAAGAGAAATCATGGCATGCACTGTCGAATGCCTGATGAGTTTTGGTGTCATTCTATAAAAGAAAGTCTACTCTTCCTAAGCTGAGCCCTGCAGTACCAACACTGAGGAGAACCAGCAGGACCTGATATCTGTGACTTTTTTAGGCTCCTGTTTGTGGAAAGTTTCCATTATGAGTCTTATTTCATTGCCCTTGTCAATGTGGTATACTGTTCTGATTGTAGCATTGGAAGCTTGGCATCCACAGGAAATACACACACACACACACACACACACACACACACATGTGTAATACATATATATATATATCTTATATCTATATTTACCACCAAACAAAATGCTAACACACACACACACACACACACACACACACACACTTCCTTTCCTCCCTCCCTTCCTTTCCTCCCTCCCCCCTTCCCTCCCTCCCTCACTCCCTTCCTCCTCCCTCCTTCATTGTCTTTGTATGTGTGTGAGAGTGATGATTTCTAGAAAGAGAAAGTTTTTCTACAGCCCAGTATAAACATAATTTTCTTCCTCTTAATGCCAGCTTTAAGTTAAAGTGAAAGCCTGAATTATACTTTCTATTTTAATGAATTACTGGAATATTAAGCTCTGAGTAGATAAACTGCTCTGTTATTTAACTTTGCCCAAAAAGAACTTGACTAAGTTCCACTTGCTACAGACCAGGTGGTGATGACCAAGCAAAGAAATGATCCTACTCACATCTGGCCTGCTGAACCAAGAGGTTTGTTGTATAACATAAAGAACCCAATTGCCATGAGTGATGATTCATGAATACTTCATCCCGGAACTGTTTGCACATTTTAAAGGAAAGTTTCTTGTTCATTCTCTTCAACCTGCAAGGTGGGCATGATCTGTTAAACTTCCCTGCAAACACAAATTATTTCCTATTTGAGTTGAGTAAATTAATATCCTTATTATTAAAAAAATCTAAGTGTAACAAAGAAAAATATAATTTTATGCAGTATCTATCATGTTAGAATTAGAAGCTCTGAAAAATAAGAAGCAGATAGCTATGGTTTCATCTGTAGGCATTCTTTAATAAAGAAATAAATTAATTTTTTAATTAATATACAATCCAACTGTTGCCCAACTCCTGGTTCCCCTTCCAAAATTCTTCAGCCCATTCCTCCTCCCTCTCTCCCTGAGAGGATGCTACCCCACCACAAGACTTCCCCCCTCCTTGGGGTGCAGGGAATTCAAACTCTAAAGATTTGGTGCATCTTCTCCCACTGAGGGAGGGACCAGGCAGTCCTCTGCTGTATCTGTTGGCATTCTTGTAGGAAGCACTAGGTGGCGTTCTTGAAGAAGGAAGGAAGGAGCAAACAAACTCTAGAGATATTGGACAGCCTAACCTATTTGATAATCCCCAGGTCTCAGCAAGATTCCTGTAGAAACAACAGGATAGGATAGACTCAGGCCTCCACATTCCTACTTCCCCCAAATTCTCTCTCTCCCCCGCCCCTCTCTCTCCACACTTAGAAATCTTTTGAAAGTTACCAAGTTACCCTTACAATTCATGGTAATAATTTAGAAACAGTGATTCAGCATGTTCCTTAATGTTAACTATTCCTCATTTATCCAAACTCCACAGACATCATCAAGCCATACATTAACATTTTCAGTTATGTATAATGGTTCTCTTGTTGTATATGCATCATACGCTAAATATATTTTTTATCCTTTTGTCAAACTACTTATTAGGAAAACAATTGATATTTAGACAGCTATTAATACATAGTATGAAATCAATAGTCAGATTAATATTGACATGATTTGCGGTGTTACAAATTGCAATCCTTAATTTACTTTCATTTTATATTTTTTATTTTCTGATACATTGTAATTTATTATTGTTCTACTTTTTGCAAGCAGAAGCTGTAGGGAAATGAAAAATGACAAAATTTACCCTTAAATTGGGGAAAAATTTGAGAATTGTTAAATTTTACAGCAAACCTGTACAAAAAGTTTCTAAAAATATGTGGGAATATAGGAAAATTAAAAATTAAATTATACATATTCAGTAGTTTTCACAAAAGATTTTATTATGTGTAGAATATGCAAAGTAGATAATAAAAATAAAGTTGTCTCCTGGATACAACTAGAGAAACTATGAAAATACAGGAACATGTATGCACATTCATATATAAACTTATGCACATATTTCGAAATTTAAAAGTAATCCCTACCAAAATCTTTCACTACTTAACTCTTTTTACTTATGAATTGTAATTATATTAACATGTATAATTATAGCAGTAAACTATAATGACATACATAATTAGTTGAAGAATCTAGATTCTATAGATTTTTTTTTTAATTTTAACGTTATCAAAAAATACCCTGGAAATTTTGAACAACTAATTCAAATGTACTAAATCTAAAGTGAAGTGTTGGATTCATATTTACTTATTGATGAAAACTGCTATTTGAAACAGATTTTCAAGTGTTGAGAAAAACTAATTGTGATAAATTATTAATAATTTACTGGTATTATGATGCTGATTAGTCTCATGAGAAATTTGAAGAGAATTTCTTCAAGTTGTGAACAACCCATTAATGAATAAAAATGAAAGAAATTGTATTACATTCATTAGTTTTATTCAATATGTGATATAAATTATTTATTAAGCATAGTCTTAGATACCAAGGTGCCTGGAAGATACTAGTGAATGAGATCAAATAAATATACCCCCCTTTTTTTTTTGGCTTTTGGAGACAGGGTTTCTTTGTGTAGCCCTGGCTGTCCTGGAACTCACTTTGTAGACCAGGCTGGCCTCAAACTCAAATATCTGCCTTCCTCTGCCTCCCAAGTGCTGGGATTAAAGGGGTGTACCACCACCGCTCAGCAAATATTCCCATTTTACATTAAAAAATTTTAAATATGTTAGAAATTTGAGTAAAAATTTTGGTGGGTTGGTATTGTTATCTTACTACTGCAGTCCTGTCTGGCTACAGGTCATGAACATTGACTCCTGGGAACCTCACCCAACAAAGGGTGCTGGGGCTTCCTAGATATTCCCACCCATCACCCACCACCACCACCAATATCCAGCAGCTGCAGCTCTTGGTTTCTTCTCATGTCCCTTGGCCATCTTTCCCATCTCTCCACACATTTCATCCTGACCATCCCTCATCCACCTAGTTACCGCACTCCTTCTGCCTCCAATGACAATTTTATTTCACCTTCCAAATTATACTCAATCAAAGATAGGCACAAAGGAAAAATTCCTGAGCAGAACCGCAATGGCTTGTACTATAAGATCAAGAATCAACAAAGGGGACCTCATAAACGTGCAAGTTTCTTTAAGGCAAAAGACACTGTCAATAGTACAAAAAGGCCACCAACAGATTGGGAAAGGATCTTTACCAATCCTAAATCCGATAGGGGACTAATATCCCATATATACAAAGAACTCAAGAAGCTGGACTCCAGAAAAATCAAATAACTTATTAAACGATGGGGGAAAGATGCTAAACAAAGAATTCTCAACTGAGGAATACTGCATGGCTGAGAAGCACCTGCAATAATGTTCAACAACTTTAATAACCAGGGAAATGCAAATCAAAACAACCATGAGATTCTACCTCACACCAGTCAGAATTGCTAAGATCAAAAATTCAGGTGACAGCAGATGCTGGCAAGGATGTGGAGAAAGAGGAACGTTCTTCCATTGCTCGTGGGATTGAAACCTGTTACAACCACTCTGGAAATCAGTCTGGCAGTTCCTCAAAAAATTAGACATAGTTCTACCTGAAGGTCCAGCAATACCTCTCCTGGGCATATACCCAGAAGATGCTCCAACTTGTAATAACGACACATGCTACACTATGTTCATAGCAGCATTATTAATAATAATCAGAAGCTGTAAAGAACCCAGATGTCCCCCAACAGAGGAATGGATACAGAAAATGTGGTACATTTACACAATGGAGTACTACTCAGCTATTATAAACAATGATTTTGTTCCCAATTCTAAGAAGGGGCAAAGTGTCCACACTTTGGTCTTCGTTCTTCTTCAGTTTCATGTGTTTTGCAAATTGTACCTTATATCTCAGGTATACTAAGTTTCTGGGCTAATATCCACTTATCAGTGAGTACATATTGTTTGAGTTCTTTTGTGATTGTGTTACCTCACTCAGTACGATGCTCTTCAGGTCCAACCATTTGCCTAGGAATTTCATGAGTTCATTCTTTTTAATAAGCTAAAGTGGGAGTGGGTGGGTAGGGGAGTAGGGGGGAGGGTATGGAGGACTTTTGGGATAGCATTGGAAATGTAAATGAGGAAAATACCTAATAAAAATATTGAAAAAAACAATGATTTTATGAAATTCTTTGGCAAATGGATGGATCTGGAGGATATCATCCTGAGTGAGATAATCCAATCACAAAAGAACACACATGATATCCACTCACTGATAAGTGGACATTAGCCCAGAAACTTAGAATACCCAAGATACAATTTGCAAAACACATGAAACTCAAGAAGAAGGAAGACCAAATGTAGATACTTCATTCCTTCTTAAAAGGGGGAACAAAATACCCATGGAAGGAACTACAGAAACAAAGATCGGAGCTGAGAGTGAAGGAAGGAGCATCCAGAGACTGCCCCACTTGGGTATCCATCCCATAATCAACTACCAAACCCAGACACTATTGCATATGTCAGCAATCTTGCTGACAGGTCCCTGATATAGCTGTCTCTTTTGAGGCAAATACAGAAGTGGATGCTCACAGTCATCTATTGGATGGAACACAGTGCCCCCAATGAAGGAGGTATAGAAAGCACCCAAGGAGCTAAAAGAGTCTGCAATCCTATAAGAGGAACAATGATATGAACTAACCAGTATCCCCCAGTGCTTGTGTCTTTAGCTGCATATGTAGCAGAGGTTGGCCTAGTCTGCCATCATTGGGAGGAGAGGCCCTTGGTCCTGTGAAGATTATATGCCCCAGTGTAGGGGAATGTTAGGGCCAGGAAGCAGGAGTGGGTGGGTTGGGGAGCAGGGCGGGGGGGGGGGTGTATAGGAGACTTTTCGAGAGGAAACTAGGAAAGGGGATAACATTTGAAATATAAATGAAGAAAATATCCAATAAAAATTATACTCAATCATTTTCACTTGGACCTTACTTCTTTTATAATGTTTTGGGTCTGTATCATGGTATTGTGTATTTTATGGCTGATATCCATTTATCAGTGAGTACATACACTGCATGTCCATTTGGGTCTTGGTTAACCTCAATCAGGATGATATTTTCTTTTAGATCCATTCCTTTGCCTGCAAAATTATTATGTCCTGTTTTTAATAGACAAACTGTATTCCATTCAGAAAATGAACAATATTTTCTGTATCTATTCTTTGTTTGAGGGACATCTGGATGTTTCCAGTTTCTGGCTATCACCAATAAATCTGCTGTAAACATAGTAGATCACACATCCTTATGATATGGTGATATGGATAATGTTTTGGGTGGTATAGATGGGTCTTCAAGTAGAACTATTTCCAATTTTCTGAGAAACCACCAGATGGATTTCCAGAGCAGTTGTATAGATTATCCATCCCATAAGCAATGGAGGAGTGTTCTCCTTTCTCTATATCCTTGCCTGCACATGCTGTTACTTGAGTTGTTTATCTTAAGCATTGTGATTTCCATAAGCTGGAATATCTCCTCATTTTGACTTGCTTTTCCCTGATGACTAAGGATATTGAACATCTCTTTAAGTGGTTCTTGGCCATTTGATATACTTTGGTTGAGAATTCTGATTAGATCTATACCACTTGTTTTAAATGGATTATTTGGTTTGTTGAAGTCTAACATTTTGAATTCTTTATATATTTTGAATATTAGTCCTCAGTTGGATGTAGGGTTGGTGAATATTTTATCCCAATCTGTGGGCTGTCATTTTGTCCCATTGACAGTGTCCTTTGCCTTAAAGAACATTTTCATTTTCATGAGGTCCAATTTATCAATTGATGGTCTTAAAGCAAAAGCCATATGTGTTCTGTTCATGAAATGTATTCAAGGCTACACTCCACTTTATGTTGAGGTCCTTTATCTACTTGGACGTGTGTTTGTGCAGGGTGATGACAAGAATCTATTTGCATTCTTTTGCATGCAGACATACAGTTAGACCAGCATCATTTGTTGATGATGCTTTCTTTTTCCATTGTATGGTTTTGCCTTCTTTGCCAAAATCAAGTGACCATAGGTGTGTGTTTTTTGTGGGTCTGATTATTTCTCTTATTGTTCAGGATTGTTTCACCTATCCTGGGGTTTGTTTGTACATATGAAGTTGAGAATTGCTCCTGTAAGGTTTATAATAATTGTGTTGAAATTTTGATGGGGATTGTTTGAGTCTGTAGAGTGCTTTTGTTTAGTAAGATGGATAATTTTACTATGTTAATCTTACCTATTCATAAGCAGGGGAGATCTTTCCTTCTTCTGATATCTTCTTCAATTTCATTCTTCAGAGACTTGAAGTTCTTGTCAAACACATCTTTCCCTTGCTTGGGTAGAGTCACACCAAGATATTGTGTATTATGTGTGGTTATTGTGAAGGGTGTTGTTTCCCTGATGTCTTTCTTAGCCATACTGTCATAGAGTTCCCAAATAGTGATACCTTGACGTCTTCCTTCTCAATTTGTATCTCCTTGATCTCCTTTTGTTGTCTTATTGCTCTAGCTAGAACTGAAATTATTATAATGTAAGGATAGGGAGATCATGGGCAGCCATGCCTTGTCCCTATTTTAAGTGGTATTGCTGTAACATTCTCTCCATTTAATTTGATATTGTCTGTTGGGTTGCTATATGTTGCCTTTATTATGTTTATGTATGTGCCTTGAATCCCTGATCTTTCAGTTTGTTTATGTAGTGGATTATGTTGATAGATTTTTGTATATTGAACCATCCTTGCATCTCTCTGTTGAAGCCTACTTGATCATGGTGAATAATGTTTTTGGATTTGATTGCAATAATTTTATTATTTTTGCATAGATATTCAGAAGTGAAACTCCTCTGTAATTTTCATTATTTGTTGGGCCATTGTGTGGTTTATGTATCAGGGTGACTCATAGAATGTGGCCTAATACAGTGAATTAGGTAATATTGCTTCTGGTTCTATTTGTTGAAAGGGTTTGAAGAGTATTTGTATTAGTTCTTCTTCGAAGTCTGGTAAATCTAGTATTCTGTGCTAAGACCAACTGGCCCTGGGCTGTTTTCTTTTTCTTTTTGGTTGTGAAGCTTTTAAATTAATGCTTCTATTTCCTAGGAATTATAGGACTATTTAGATAGTTTATCTGATCTTGATTTAAGTTTATTAAGTATCTGTTTAGGAAATCCATACATTTCATATATATTTCCAGTTTTGTGTGGTATAGCCTTTTGAAGTAAGACCTGATGAATTTTTTGAATTTCCTCATTTTCTCTTGTTATGTCTCCCTTTTCATTTTTGATTTTGTTAATTTGGATACTGTCCTGTGATTTTACTGAGTTTGGCTAAGGGTTTGTCTATCTTGTTCATTTTCTCAAAGAACCAGATCTTTGTCTGATTGATTGTATTTTCTCTTATTTTCTACTTGATTGATTTCAGCTGAGTTTAACTAATTCCTGCTGTCTACTCCTCTTGGGTGTGTTTGCTCCCTTTCCTTCTAGAGATTTCAGGTGTGCTGTTAGGTTGCTAGCATGAGATCTCCCCAATTTCTTTATGAAGACACTTTAGTGCTATGAATTTTCCTCTTAGAACTTGCATTCATTTTGTCAAATAAGTTTGTATATGCTGTGCCTCAATTTTCATTGAATTCTATAATTTCATCCATTCATCCATCCATCCATTCATTTAATTGATTTCACATTTATGTTCCTCTTATGGGACTGCAAACTACTTCCAATCCGTAGGTACATTCTCTAATTCCTTCATTGGGAACCCTGTGCTCCATCCAATGGATGTCTGTGAGCATACAATTCAGTATTTGCCAGGCACTGGCAGAACCTTTCAGTGGCATCCACAATAGAGCCTGGTTTTGGTAGTTGTCTATGGAATGGATCCCCAGGTAGAGCAGCCTCTGGATAGTCATTCCTTCAGTCTCTGCTTCACACTTTGTCTCTGTAACTCCTTCCATGGGTATAATGCTCCCCCTTCTAAGAAAGACTGAAGACTGGTCTTCCTTCTTCTTGAGTTTCATGCATTTTGCAAATTGTATCTTGGGTATTCTGAGCTTCTGGGATAATATCCACTTATCAGTGAATGCATATCATTTGTGTTCTTTTGTGACTGGGTTACCTCACTCAGGATGATATCTTCCAGATCCATCCATTTGTCTAGGAATTTCATAAATTCATTGTTTTTAGTAGATTAGTAGTACTCCATTGTGTGAATGTACAATTTCTGTATCCATTCCTCTCTTCAGGGACATCTAGGTTCTTTCCAACTTCTGGCTACTGTAATTAAGGCTGCTATGAACATAGTGGGACATGTGTCCTTATTACATGTTGGAGAATCTTCTGGGTATATACCCAGGAGAGGTATAGCGGGGTCTTCATGTAGTACCATGTCCAATATTCTGAGGAACTGCCAAACTGATTTCCAGAGTGGTTGTACCAGCTTTCAATCCCACCAGCAATGGAGGAGTGTTACTCTTCTTCCACATACACACAAGTATCTGCTGTCACCTGAGTTTTTGATCTTAGACATTCTGAGTGTTGTGAGGTGGAATCTGAGGGTTGTTTTGATTACATTTCCCTGATGACTAAGAATATTGAACATTTTTTAGGTGCTTCTCAGCCATTTGGTATTCCTCGGTTGAGAATTCTTTGTATCACTCTGTACCCCATTTTTAATAGGGTTATTTGGTTTTCTGGAGTCCAACGTCTTGAGTTCTGTGTATATATTTAATACTGGAACCTCTATCAGATTTAGGATTGGTAAAGATCTTTTCCAAATCTGTTGGATGGCTTTTTGTCTTATTGACAGTGCCCTTGCCTTACAGAAGCTTTGCAATTTTATGAGGTCCCATTTGTCAATTCTCGATCTTACAGCACAAGCCATTGCTGTTCTATTCAGGAATTTTCCCCCTCTGCCCATATGTTTCAGGCTCTTCCCTACTTTCGCTTTCTATAAGTTTAGGTCTCTGGTTTTATGTGGAGGTCCTTGATCCACTTAGACTTCAGGTTTGTATAGGAGATAAGAATGGATTTATTCCTAGTGGCCTCTCTTCCCAATGATGTCCAACTAGGCCATCTCCTGCTACATATGCAGCTAGGGGGAAAGCCAGGGCCAAGAAGTGGGCGTGGGTGGGTAGGAGAGCAGGGCAGGAGGGTGTGTAGGGAATTTTCAGGATAGCATTTGAAATGTAAATAAAGAAAATATCTAATAAAATAAAATAATAATAAAAAAAGAATGGATTGATTCGAATTCTTCTACATGATAACTGCCATTTCAGCCAGCACCATTTGTTGAAAATGCTCTTTTGTTCCTCACTGGATGATTTTAGCTCCTTTGCCAAAGACCAAGTGACCATAGATGTGTGGGTTCATTTCTGATCATCAATTCTATTCTATTGATCTTCCTGTCTGTCGTTGTACTAGTACCATGTAGTTTTTATCCCAAGTGCCCTATATCTTGAAGTCAGGGATGGTGACTCCACTAGAGGTTCAATTATTGTTAAAAATAATTTTTGCTATCCTAGGTTTTTTGTTTTTCTAGATTCATTTGCAAATTGCCTTTTCTAACTCGGTGAAGAATTGAGTTGTAATTTTGATGGGGATTGCCTTGAATCTATAGATTGCTTTCAGAAAGATAGCCATTTTTTACTTTATTAATCCTGCCAATCCATGAGCATGGGAGATCTTTCCATCTTGTGAGATCTTCAATTTCTTTCTTCAGAGATTTGAAGTTCTTATCATACAGATCTTTCACTTCCTTAGTTAGAGTCACACGAAGGTATTTTATATTATTTGTGACTATTGTGAAAAGTGTTATTTCCCAAATTTCTTTCTCAGCCTGTTTATCCTTTTTGTAGATTAAGGACACTGATTTGTTTGAGTTAATTTTATATCCAGCTTCTTGACTGAAGTTGATTATTAGGTTTAGGAGTTCTCTGGTGGAATTTTTGGGGTCACTTATGTATGTTATCGTACAATCTGCAAATATTTTGATATTTTGACTTCTTCTTTTCCCATTTATATCCCATTGTTCTCCTTTTGTTGTCTAATTGCTCTGACTAGGACTTCAAATGCTATATTGAATAGGTAGGGAGAAAGTGGGCAGCCTTATCTAGTCCCTGATTTTAGTGGGATTGCCTCAAATTTCTCTTCCTTTAGTTTGATGTTGGCTATTGGTTTGCTATATATTGCTTTTATTTTGTTTAGGTTTGGGCCTTGAATTCTCTTGATCTTATCAATACTTTTACCATGACTAGGTGCTGGATTTTGTCAAATGCTTTTTCAGCATCTAATTGAGTTTGTTTATGTAGTGGATTACATTGATGGATTTGCATATATTAAGCCATCCCTGCATCCCTGGGATGAAGTGCGCATGAACATGATGGATAATTGTTTTGATGTGTCCTTGGATTTTGTTTTGAGAATTTTATTGATAAACCCATCTGGCCCTGGGCTTTTTGTTTTTGGTTAGAAGACTATTAATGATTGCTTCTATTTCTCTAGGCTTATGGCACTGTTAAGATGTTTAATCTGTTCCTGATTAAACTTTGTTACCTGGTTTCTGTCTTGAAAATTTTCCATTTAATCCAGGTTTTCCAGTTTTGTTGACTATAGGCTTTTGATGATTTTACAGATTCCCTCAGATTCTGTTTTGATGTCTCCTTTTTCATTTCTGACTTTGTTAATTAGGATATTGTCCCTGTGCCCTCTAGTAAGTCTGGCTAAGGTTTTGAGTTTGTTTGTTTATTTGTTTGTTTGTTCTCAAAGAACCAGCTCCTGGTGTGGTTGATTAGTTGATTCTTTGTATAGTTCTTTGTGTTTCCACTTGGTTGATTTCAGTCCTGAGTTTGATTATTTCCTGCCATCAACTTCTCTTGGGTAAATATGCTTCCTTTTGTTCTAGAGCTTTAAATATGTGGTCAATCTGCTAGTGTGTGCTCACTCTAGGTAGATTTTGGAGGCCTGTTTCATGACCGATTATATGGTCAGTTTTAGAGAAGGTACCATCAGGTGCTGAGAAGAACATAAATCCTTTTGTTTTAGGATAAAATGGTCTATAGATATCTGTTAAATTCATTTGTTTCATAACCACTTTTATTTTTACCTTTTCTCTGTTTAATATCTGTTTCCACGATATGTCCATTGATGAGATTCGGTTGTTGAAGTCTTCCACTATTATTGTGTGTGGTGCACTGTGTGCTTTGAGCTTTATTAAAGTTTCTTTAATAAATGTGGATGCCCTTGCAGTTGGAGCATAGATGTTCAGAATTGAGAGTCCATCTTAGTAGATTTTAACTTTGATAGGTATGAAGTGTCCCTCATTGTCTTTTTTGATAACTTTATGTTGAAAATTGATTTTATTTGATATAAGAATGCTATTCTAGCTTGTTCCTTAGGACTATTTGCTTGGAAAATTGTTTTCCAGCCTTTTACTCTGAAGTAGTGACTGTCTGTCCTTGAGGTGGGTTTCTTGTATGCAGCAAAATTCTGGGTCCTGTTTATATAGCCAGTCTGTTGGTTTATGTCTTTTTATTAGGGAATTAAGTCCCTTGATATTAAGAAATATTAAGGAAAAGTAATTGTTGCTTCTTGTTATTTTTGTTGTTAGTGTTTGGATTTTGTTCATGTGGCTATCTTCTTTAGGTTTGTTGAAAAATTACTTTCTTGCTTTTTCTAGGACATAGTTTCCCTCCTTGTGTTGGAGTTTTCCCATTATTATCCTTTGAATGGCTGGATTTGTGGAAAGATATTGTGTAAATTAGATTTTGTCACGGAATACCTTAGTTTCTTCATCTATGTTAATTGAGATTTTTTGTTTTTTGTGTTTTGTTTTGTTTTGCTTTTTGGCTTTTCAAGACAGGGTTTCTCTGTGTAGGCCTGGCTGTCCTGGAGCTTACTCTGTAGGCCAGCCTGGCCTGGAACTCAGAAATCTGCCTGCCTCTGCCTCCCAAGTACTGGGATTAAAGGGATTCACCACCACCACCCAGTTTAATTGAGAGTTTTCCTGGCATTGGTGTTCTCTTACGGTCTGTATGACATCTGTCCAGGATCCTCTGGCTTTCATAGTCTCTGGTGAGAAGTCTGGTGTAATTCTAATAGATCTGCCTTTATATGTTACTTGATCTTTTCCTCCTTACTGCTTTTAATATTCTTTCTTTGTTTTGTGCATTTGATGTTTTGATTATTATGTGAGGGTACAAATCTATTTTTTGGTCCTAACTATTTGGAGTTCTGTAGGCTTCTTGTATGTTCATGGGCATCTCTTTCTTTAAGTTAGGGAAGTTTCTTCTATAATTTTGTTGAAGATATTTACTGGCCCTTTTAGTTGAAAATCTTCATTTTTATCTCTATCTATTATCCTTAGGTTTGGTTTTCTCATTGTGTTGCTGGAGTTCACTTACAAATACCACAGAGACCACCATTGCTGCAAAACACATGAGGTTTCTTTTTTTTTTTTTTTATTGATCCAACATGTCAGGGACCCTTTTCTTAGCACAAAGGCCAGAGGAGAGACCAAGAACAAAGAAAGAACACACTTTTTCTACCATTGTAAGGGGCAGATATGGGCAACAGGGTAGCTGGCTTACTCTAATTGGTGGAGCAAGTAACCTTTTCAGGCATTGGTTGGTTTTCATAGTGACTACCTCTGGCCTAGTGACTCACTTTGCTAGCTCCCATGGTGGGTTATTATGATTTGGTCAGTAAAGCAATAGTACATTTTGAACTTATGAGTTAACTATTAAAGTAACAGCTATTAATGTCACAGGGAATCCTAGCAAGGTTTGTGGTTTTTTTTTTTTTTTTTTTTGTCAGAGTTCAGTGTAGGGTGAGAGAAGGATAATTCTTGTGAGAAATGTTATTTTTGTTAAGGTTATTTCTCAGGGAATAACTAATATTATCTTGGCAGCTGTAGGTTTAATCATTTTAACCACTAAAACTATGTTTTCACATTTGTTTAGACAGCCAGCTTCCTTATCTGACTCTGCACTTGGCCTGCTATTATAGGTTGGAAAGTCCTTTTCAGAGGGGGAAGGTACTGGGTGGTCTTGAATTCATTTTGGATATTACAGTGTCCTGGATTTCCTGGATGTTTTGAGTTAGGATCTTATTGCATTTTGTATTTTCTTTGATTGTTGTGTCCCTGTTTTCTATGGAATCTTCTGCACACGAGATTCTTCTATCTCTTGTATTCTGTTGGTGATGCCTGCATCTGGCTCTTGATTTCTTTCCTAGGTTTTCTCTTTCTAGTGTTGTCTCCCTTTGTGACTTCTTTATTGTATCTACTTCCATTTTTAGACCCTGGATGGTTGTGTTTATTCCTTCACCTGTTTGGTTGTGTTTTCCTATAATTGTTTAAGGTGTTTTCATGTTTCCTCTTTAAGGGCTTCTAACCTGATTATCTGTGTTCTTCTTTATTTCTTTTAGGGAGTTATTAATGACCTTCTTAATATCCTCTAGCAGCATCTTGCTTTCCCGGTGTGTTTTGGTATCCAGGACTCACTGTGGTAGGAGTACTGGGTTCTGATGATGCCAAGTAGTCTTGATTTCTGTTGGTAAGATTCTTTCATTTGCCTTTTGCCATCTGGTAATCTCTGGTGTTAGATGATCTTGCTGTCTCTGGCAGGAGCTTGTCCCTCCTGTGTGTCTGTAAGACTGTGTAAGCACTCCTGGGAGACCAGCTCTCTCCTGGCAAGACCAATGTACAAAGGGATGCGGAATAGGCCCACCTCCTGGGTTCAGATGTAGGTCCATAGGACCCTTCCCATGTGCTCTGCTGCTTCTGTAGCCTGTGTCCTTCTGAGTTGACCCACCTTAGAGTGTCACTAGAGAGAAAAGGGTGATCTCACCTGAGTCCCACTGTCAGACACTTCCTGGAGGCAAGCTCTTCTCTGGCTGGGAAGGTGCACAGAGGACTGAGGATCAGCTCCCCCTCCTGGGTGCAGATGTAGGCTCATAGGAGCCTGTCTCTGCTGCTGCTCTGCTACTTCTGCAGCCTTGTGAAAATTTTTTTTAATGAGTATGAAACATTCTTCCCCATTCTCTTTTTATTTCTTCTACCTGAAAATATATTTTATTAGATATTAGAATAGTTATTTCCATTGCTTCTAGGATTTATCTAATTAGAAAACTTTTTCTAGCTTTTTACTCTGTAATAGTTTCTATCTTCATTGCTGAGTTGTGTTTCTTGTATGTAGCAGAAAAATGGATCCTCTTTATGTGTCCAGCCTTTCTTTCTATTGGTAAACTGAATCAATCGGTGTTGGGAGATATTAATAACCAATGATCCTTAGGTCTTATTTGGTGGTGGTGGTAGTACTCTGTTTGTGTGTGTGTGTGTGTGTGTGTGTGTGTGTGTGTGTGTGCGTGTTTCTTTGGATTTTGCTATGAAATAATAAATTTCTTGTATTTTCTTGGTGTAGTTACCCAACTTGTATTGGAATTTTTTTCTTTTATTATCCTCTGTAGTGCTGTATTAGTGGAAAGGTATTGTTTAAATTTGGTTTTGTCATGGAATAACTTGGTTTCTCCATCTCTAGTGATTGAAAGTTTATCAGGGTATAATAGTCTGGGCTTAGTCTGGGCTGGCATTTGTGGTCTCTTATATGCTTTTTGTAGCCTCCCCCAGCCTGAAGCAGGCTGGTGCAGACCTTGTAGCCTCTGAGGTGGGGCCACCTGGGGTGCAGCTTTCCAGCTGTGCTTTGGCTGGATCCTGTTGCCTGCTGAGACACCTTTGAGACAATCCATGTTGCACAGCATCTTCGAGCTGGATCCAGGCACCTGGATGGACTGGCTGGAGATGGGCCTACCCACTATATAAGCTTAGCCTCTAAGTAAACTTTAAGGTGCCTTGAGCAGAGTACTTTTGTCTTGGCGACTTTATTTCTCTCCCAGTCTAGTCTCTTTTAGTCCCAGCCTGCCTTTCAGGAGTACTCGTTCATGTAGGCCTCAGGCGGCTTACAACTACAGCTTTTGACTTCACAAATCAGAGTAAGATGTTAGAATTTTAAAGGAAATCAGATTATTGATCATCCTATCACAAGACATCTGACCAGGAACTTCTGGCTTTTAGTCACTGTTGAGAAGTTAGGTGCAATTTTGATAGCTGCCTTTATGTATTGCTTGGCATTTTCCCCTTGTGGGTTTTAATATTCTTTCTTTATTCTATACATTTTCTCATTTGATTATTACATGGCAGGAGGATTTTTTTTTTTTTTGTCCAAACTACTTGGTGTTCTCTTGGCTTCTTATACACATATATAGCCATCTGTTTCTTAGAATAGGGACCTTCTCTTCTATTATTTTGCTGAAGATTTTTCTGGCCATTTGAAATAGGAATCTTCACTCTCTTCTATTCCTTTTTCTTAGGTTTGGACTTTTCACAGTGGCCCAAGTTTCCTGGATGCTTTGAATTAGAAACATTTTTCATTTCTTCCATCTCTTGTGTGCTGTCAGTGATGCTTACCTCTGTGGTTTCTCTTCTTTCTCCTAGAGTTTTCAACTCTGGGCTTGGCTCAACTTGTGTTTTCTTTATTGGTTCTTCTTCCAATTTTATGTCTTGGACTATTTAATTCATTACCTTCACCTGTTTGTTTATATTTTCCTGTATTTTTTTAAGTTTTTTTTTCCTCTTTAAGGGTTTCAACCTGGTTTAGGATAACCTGGTTTTTCCTATAACCTGGGTTTTGGTTATGTTTTCCTGTATTTCTTTAAGGGAGTTTTGTATAATATCCTCATAGGCCTCTATCTTCTTCGTGAGATGAGATTTAAGGGCACAGTCCTATTCTTCAGTTGTGTTAGGATATCTAGGGCTTACTGTAGTAGGAGAACTGGGTTCTGACAGTGCCCTGTTGCACTGCTTTTTGTTGATTTTTGTCCTTCACTTGCCTTTTGGCTGTTTTCCTCTGGTGTTGGCTGACCTAGTAGTTGCTGTGTGTCCCAGGTTAGAGCAAGTTTCCCAGAGGCAGGCTGAACCCTAGGTTGGGGTGTGTTGTGTGGAAATGCAATTTCAGGTAAAGGTATGGGATGGAAGGCTAGAATTAAATATTAAAAATAAAATTATAACTTACCTTTTAATTAATATTGTAAGAGGTTGACTGAAGGAATTGATCACATTAATTTAGTCAATCAAACATATTAGTTTTAAACAAGGTACTTAGAACTTTGTAAAAGTATTATATTTTTAGCTTTCCTCAAGTCCAACATTTTATGTAAACTTTCAGATGTAATTGACTTCACAAGTCAGAATAAGATGATAGAATTTTAAAGGAAATCAGATTATTGGTTATACTATAACTTAATATCATATAACAACAAATTTACACACTTTCCCTTTTATACGTTGTGATTTTTAATATCTCAATATTTAGTACTTATGTTAGGTTTTTGTTTGTTTGTTTGTTTGTTTGTTTTTTGAGATAGGGTTCCTATGTGTAGCCCTGGCTGTCTTGGAACTCACTCTGTAGACCAGGCTGGTCTCAAACTCAGAAAGTGCTGGGATTAAAGGCATGTGCCACCATGGCCGGCCTGTGTTAGTATTTTTCATAGTGTAAATGTTCATTACTATCGTTTTCAGGAAGAAAATGATGCTATGGATTTCTTCCACATAGGTCATACAAAACAAAAATTAACCACAGAGAGCTTCATCTCTAGGTACTTCAGAACTTGGGTCCCTGAACCCTATTATTGACATCATGTGTAGATAATTTGTGAATGTGGTTGCTCTTTGCCATTCTTTAACATCTCTTCAATGCAGTCTTTTAAACAATCTTATATGAGAATTACATTCATAGGACAAATTGTTATATTTTTATATACATAGATGATGCAACCATACATACTTAACTTTAGAATGAGAGAAATGTAACATCATTTTCATGTAACTCTTGAAAACAGGATTTGTGAGCATAGGAACTATCCTGCTAACAAGAAGACAAGAAAGTTATTAACCACAGAAAATACTGAACCTGTTTTAGAATCCAAGCCAGTAAGATATGAGCAAGTGACTCACTTTAAGTACTTAATCACCTATTCTTTTTCCTGCATATATATGAATGTCTCAGTTACTATTCTATTGCCTCAAGAACCACCATGATGAAATCAACTTTTATAAAAAAAATAAATTTAGCTTGGTTTACAGTTTCAGATAATATATCAGAGCTTGTCGCCTCAAAGCCAACCCCCAGTCTTACAAAACAATTTCCTTAGATTTTGGTTTTAGGATTATAGATATGGAACTGATGCCAATTGCTTCAAATGTATTTTCACAAGGCATACACACACACACAGATACACTATATATATATATATATATATATATATATATATATATATATGTAATTCTTCTACTTTAATCTCTTGAGTACTTAGGTTATAGGTAGGTGCCTGTATGACGAGTACCTTTGGTTAATCTGCCTTTCAGTTTACATATGTCCACATTTAATCTTTGCTTAGCTCAAAAAACTAAATTGAAACTTCATACATTAAGTTCTATTTGTACATTCCTATTGTATAAAATTTATTTAGACCCTTTACCCAGTTAGTTTATAAAGAAATCTTATAAAGACTAGTGTAGATATTGAATTAATGGGGAAAAAGCTAAATAAATTATATTTTCTAAAAATCCAATGTCCCATTATAGATTATTTTCTTTTTGAGTTAATTATTATAGTGTAAACCCATAGTGATTCATTGTTCAAAATCTTTGAGTAAATGATTTGCAAATGCAAAATAATATATTCTGAGTGTAGAGCTGGAAGAAAGCACTGTTCTTTATTTTCAGCCTGACACACATACAAATTCAGAACTTTGTGATATTATTTTTATTGGTGACAATTTTGCTTAAAATTAAAATGAGCCATTAAATATGTGAAGTATAAATTTTTTCTAGGTTTTTAATGAAAATTTAACAAACGAAACACAGCAATTTAATATCTACCTAAGAATCCTATCTAACTTTTGTTTTCTTTTTTTTTTTTTTTTTTTTGGTTTTTTCGAGACAGGGTTTCTCTGTGTAGCCTTGGCTGTCCTGGCACTCACCTTGTAGACCAGGCTGACCTCGAACTCAGAAATCCGCCTGCCTCTGCCTCCCAAGTGCTGGGATTAAAGGCATGCGCCACCACGCCCGGCTTCCTATCTAACTTTTGTAGAGGGACTTTAATCTAGCTACATGGCTACTCTGGCAAGGGATCACATCCAAAGGCCTTCTAGGTCCAAGTGATAAAGCTAGAAAACAGGCATATATTTAATCTTAGCAGACAGAGGCAAACTGGTCTCTGGTTTCAAGGCCAGCCTAGAAGAGAGCTAGTTTCAGATAAACAAAAGGATAGATTTATTCGTGTTGGTACACACTTGGAAACTCAGCACTCAGGATACAGTGGCCTTTCTTTGAGTTGCAAGTCTGTCAGTTTGGGGTCAGTGCAGTGAGTTCAGTTTGTGAGTCTGTAATTGAGTCACTGAGTTGGTGGTAGTTCAGTTTGTGGAATTCTGAGGCAATTTTTATCAGGACAGTTTTACAAAGATAGCTTTCAGAGAGAACAAGCTAGACACAGTGAAGACAGAATTAAGCCACAGAATGAGAAAGAGCCAAAAGGTTAGAACAGAATGCCAGAGTTAGTTTGAGGCCATGCAGAGAAATTCAGTTCAAAGTCAAGTTTGAATCAGTCAGCTTAGAAAGAAGTTTTCACCAGAACATCTGAGTTGAACCAGCTAGCCAGAGTTCAGAAGAAACTGTTAAGGGTAAACTTATTTAAAAGTAAGCCTCTGAAACAACAATTACATCAGACAATTGAAAGCTGCTATTACAAACTTTCATGTTACAAAATAAATTTTGTTTCCATATTACATGTAAGGAAATTAAATTTTGGAATCATTTGCAGATTATGCAGAAGATAATTCATAAGTAGATATGGAGTACAGAAGATTTCATGGAATATTTGTTGACATTAGCCAATCATAATTGATTCTAAGGCAGTCTACTATTATTATTGCAAGAAAACATGAACACATATGTCTTATAAACACTTTTCCTTTAAAATTGCATTATGAGGCAGAGTCTGGAGGCCCAAGTTATGGTTGGACGAGCTGTTAGGAAGCTTCTTCCACTCTTTGACAGAGTATTGGTTAAAAGGAGTGCTACTGAAACTGTAACCAAAGGTGGCATTATGCTTCCAGAAAAGTCTCAAGGAAAAGTATTGCAAGCAAAATTAATGGCTCTGGAGACAGGCAGGAAAGGAAAGGGTGGAGAAATTGAGCCTGACAGTGTGAAAGTTGGAGATAAAGTTCTTCTCCCAGAATATGGAGGCACCAAAGTAATTCTAGATGACAAGGATCATTTCTTATTTAGAGATAGTGACATTCTTGGAAAATATGTCGACTGAAATCACTGTTGAAATGGTGTCCCATGGAGCTGCGCATTCCACTGATGTTCTGAAATATTTCATCATGTAAAAAATTTCCATGCCTCCCTTTTATAATAAATGGTTGATGCCTAAACTGGCAGCCATTTTCTCCAACATTTAGTTTCACTGTACTGTTACAAACATTTCCAAATACAATGATATAAATGAAAAAACAAAACAAAACAAAACCCTGCATTATGCACATGACCATTGTTTTCCTAAGAACTTTTAAGAAAAACTATGAGGAAAACCCAGTTATGTTCCTTTTCTTGTTTTAATGTCAAATTGGATGTATATATTTGTAGTAATTCAAAACACTGAATATGAAAAAATGTAATATGCAGAAATCACTCAGTGTAGGAGCTGATACAGATCACTTCTCAATAAAACACAAACTTGTGATCTTTTGCTTTATTAAATTATTGTTTTGCTATATTTTCTCCACAAATATGCACTGTTACTTATGCATTTAGAATGTTTTATCACTCCTAACATTATAGAAAAGTCCTAAAAGTTGCTTTCATGACATGATTCTTCTTTTCATTGTTAAGGTCAAATGTGTAGGAGCATTAATAGTGTTACACATGGACCTGCATTAGTAGCTACAAGAAATAGCACTGACCTTTCTCTTTAACCACTAGCTTAGTTTCTTGAAAGTGGCAAAATTTGCATGAGAAATACTGGTTTTCGTGTAAAGAAATAGCCAATTTATAAATAAAAAGTTACTCTTACTTCATAGATGAAGTTTCCAATCAATAGGTCATATACATCTAGAAGAACTTGATTGAGAATTTGGCTTATGCCAGAATAATGTTAACAATTTTAAGATGCCTCATTTACTGTAATGTCTCTAGAAGCTATCTGTTTTAAATTCATTTCTTCCTTCCCTCTTTTCCTTCCTTTCTATTCCATCTTTCCTTTACTTGATTTTTCTTTATTTCCTTTTTAATGATTCTAGAAATACTTTCTAATTTATTATACATTAGGAAGTATAAAACATACATTTATGAAAATGCAGAGAATTAAATTGCATTAAAATTATTTTGAATAATTTTAGTTCATTTTAGTAGACAGGAGGAGTAACTATAAACACTATCAAAAATATCAGATGAATTAGAACAATTTTCACAGAAACAAGATCTCAAATTGGATGAGTAGAGTAAGGAATATCAGGTTAATCGAGTAAGTTTCACAGAAAAAAAGGTCTTTGGAGTGCTAAGGCCATTATAATGCTACAGTGATTTAGAAGCCTCAACATAACACCCTCCCCACTCATAAATTATATATGATTTGGATCAATTATTTTTTTTTATTAATGTACTTTTGAGACAGAGTTTCTCTGTGTAGCTCTAGCAGTCCTAGAACTTGCTTTGTAAACCAAGCTGACCTCAAACTCAGAGATTCACCTGCCTCTGCATCCTGAGAGCAGGCCTTAAGATATGTGCTTCCACACCACCTGTTAGTCTGATTATCCTTTACTTATACCCTGTGATGGTTTGAATATGTTTGGCCCCGGGAGTAACATTAAGAGGTATAGAGTAGGTGTGGCTTTGCTGGAGAAAGAGTGTCACTGTGGGGGTGGGGTTGGAAGAAAGCCTCCTCCTAGATTCCTGCTGAAGTGTCTCCTTCTGGCTCTCTTAGTATCAAGACGTAAAATTCTCAGCAACTCCAGCACAATGGTGCCATACTTCCTTCCAAGAAGATAATGGACTGAATCTCTGTAAGTGTAAGTCAGCTAAGATTAAATGTTGTCCTTTGTAAGAGTTGCCTTGGTCATGGTGTCTCTTCAGAGCAATAAAACCCTAAGTAAACCATAACCTCACATTTTTTAAGAAAGAAAATATAGTACTTAATAGTTGTATGAAAATAGCAATGGAAAGAAACTTACATAAAGAATTTTAGGCCACATCGTTAGCCCAAGACACCTTGAATTATGAAAATTACATAAGATAATTAATAAAAAGAGTGAGAATTTTCAAATACAAAGCCAAAGAGGAACAGATCTGCAGTGCTCTTGGGTGGAAAGGGTCCATGTTTAAGTCTGGTTCACTGACTCCAGCATCTGTAGTCTTTATTTTTCTTTTGTGTTAGTAGAGATTGAAGCTATGGTCTTGAATATGGGAGGCAAGTACCCTATACTGATCTGCACTCTCAGACTGATGTTTTCTTATTATTCTAATTAAAATATAAGTTGTAATTTTATATCTGTCATAAATATACATGCATATATCAAGCATTTAGATTAGGCTAATATTTTACTTAAGAATTTCTACTGGCTCATAACTGAAGTATTTACATATTAATTAAGGAAAGTTAGTAGATAAAGAAATACCAAATAAAGTAATAAATAAAATAAGTGGTTTTTTTATTTTTCTACAGTGCTTTTAAGCTTCTAAGTAATGTCATGCATAATATATTCTTGCTGGGAAAAATATATAAAAATAGTCTAGTTACAGTTTGTCAATTTTAGATGCATTACTGCTGGAATTGATTTGTACTCTCTGTAGGTAAGAAGTTAAAAGCATCCTTAAGGAATTGGTAAGAAAACATCTTTTATTCACAAACAAAAACACCACCTTTAAAGTAGCTTAAGCACATCAAAGATGGCTTATGAAGCTCTGCCTCAAAGAGAGCAAGACGCAGATGTAGCTTATCATGTGTGGCATCAAAAAATTGTTCCCTGTTTCTCTGTGGAAGAAGAAGCCCTTAAATAAACTGTTTTCTCTGAGTAGTACTATATTACAATCCGATAATGTAAGGTTTACATCAGAAACAACATACAGGGAGATACACTTTCACATAATGTTTTTATACATAAGTAAGCAAATAGCAAGTAATATAGTTCAAATTTTATAAAACTGGACAAAAAAGTAATGGCACAAAACCAAACAAAAATAAATTCACACAAAGTATAGTGGAAACACGAATGACAATGTATTATTCATTTAACTGGGAAGAAAGGGGGCAGTGACTTTCTTGTAGGAAAATTAGCTTTACTCATCACTGTATCCTCAGTAAAAATATTAAATAACAAATGTGATTAGAATTAAAATGTAAGCACCAGGGTTTAGATTCCATGTCCTCTTGCTGCAAGACTCATTATAGAGTATGCTCTACTAAAGTAGTGGCTTATGTCAGGAAGCACTTGTGGCTGAGAAAAGAAATCATTTGAATGGTAGGGGGAAATGGGAAAGTATAGGGAAAAGGGAGAGGCAGGATGATGCTGTCATGAAGTTCTAGGACCTAGGAGATAAGATACCATTGGGAGTAAGTAAGTGCTCATAGCAGAGCTTCAAAGTCTCTAAATGGCAACCAACAAGTAAACAAACAAACACTATAGTACTCATGTTTGTATTAGAAAAAAGCACATAGATAAGCAGTAAATTACTCCACCCTTTTAAGAAATTAGAGAACAGTAACAATGACCTAGTTTAAAAAGGAAAATAAATAATAAATATCCAAAATAAAATTTAATCATAAGAAGTGGTTAAAGCCTTAGATTATAGATTAGTGGCAGAGTATATATGTAGCATGCATAAAACTCAGTGTTCAGTCCTAACACCTACAAAAAAAAAGCAAACACAAAAAATATAAATACCAATATGATTATAATTATTTCAAAGAGATCTATATATTTTATGGAAACTTGTAACAATAATAATGACAGTATTGAAATGAGACAAAATAATTGCCCATCCCAATTTTTGAAAATTAAATCAAATAAATTATTTAATGGGAAGAAACAACCATCAAACTTATTTCAATAGGTTTATATGTATCAAAGAATCTTTTTCTAATCCACTTTTCTGACCTCACTCATATCGACTCTCTACATGCAACAAGTATTTTTTAGGTAACTGAAATTTCAGAGCATTTCTGAAAAAAAAAAAAAAAGAAGCAGAAGCAGAAGGACCAGTTTGAAAATTCTTTTTGCATCTATTTCTGCTCAATTTCAAAACTAGATTAAGATTATAAAGGCATCTACATATGGTATCCTCTATAAAAATTCTTACAAAATAAGCTCAGCACCAACATTTAAGCTCCATAATAACGGAAATTCTATAAATCATGAAAATAGTTCATTTTGTATATGAAAGACTGGATTTCCATTGTACAACAACCAATAATTTAATGCAATACTTTCTTATATCATTTTTTGCTCATCAAATACTACATATACACAAAAGGCCTATTATATAAGAAAATCAGATTTAAGGCTTTGAAAATTATTATTATTATTATTATTATTATTATTATTATTATTGTGATAATTATTTTTATGTCCTAAATATACAATGAACTATGAATCATGAAAACAAATCTATATATACAAATCATTTTCCTGTACATACAGAGTGAACAGTTTACTCTGTAATAATAAAATAATTTCAGTAATAATGTGTTGTATAATACATGTATTATATTACATACATATCTATGTATATAATATTTCCAAATATATAATAATATATTTAAAACTGTATATGAAAAATTCAAACTTACAAAATTAATAGCAAAAAAAAGGAGATATTTTACATTTCTGGCTTGATTTACATTAAAATATGAAAAGAACTAAAACTCAGTGATGAGACTTATAATTCAATTAAAAATACATAACATCTATATAGATACTCTACTATGTAACCTGAACAGATGAGTCATAACCATATATAATCTATTTACATAATTTGTCTGTAGGATATGTGGATTTAAGTATATGTGAAGTATCACTCTCAGCATGGGAAAGCTGATTTCCAAAGGTTTCACCCATTAGCCATATTGAATAAACAACTTCAATCACTGCTGTAAGTAGGGCAAATAGGACTGCCGTTTTAAGAATAAGTCTGGCAGAATACTACAAAATATTAAACTTTTCCAAAAAATACCGTGCAAAAACAAAGTAGATGAAAATAATTATTAAAAACAAACAAACAAACAAATAAACAAAAAACATATTAAGACTCTAGCCAAGTCACCAAGCACATGCTGAAAGTTTGTTAGTTGTCTTTCAAGCCATCAGATTCAGTAGCAACTATCACTTATTCATCTCACTTATCACTTCTTTTTGTGTGTGTGGTTTTACATGTTTTTTTGGGACAGGGTTTCTCTGTGTAGTCCTGGATGTCCTGGAACTCACTCTGTCGACCAGGCTGGCCTCGAACTCATTAATCCACCTACTCCTGCCTCCCAAGTGCTGGGATTAAAGGCTTGTGCTGCCACTGCACAGTGCAGTTATTCTTTAAAGAAATTAATTGTTCTTTGTGGGATGTCATTCCCAAACATGTTAGCTTGATGAAGTTAGGAGTAACTCAGTGTCCATCTATTCACAAGTATTGAGTACTGAATACAGTGCAGGTCTTAGAAATGTCAAGGTCATCAAAACCATGTAAATCAATGAATTACAGTTGATATTGAACTAAAAATATATGGTTGTCATTTTGCTGCACACACAATCCCGGGAAGAAAATTGGGATATATGGTAAAACATAAACAAAATATTAACCAAATTTAATTGGTTATAATACTATTAGTTTACAATGTGATCCATGTATCTTGTTAATATAAAAATATATAAACATTCTGCACAGGCCCCAGACATCCAGCCAATTCCTGGCCAGAGGAAAGGGGTCCGACCGGCCCGTGAGCTCTTTGCCTGAGCATCGGCAGCAGACATCTTGGTTCTGGGACCCCGTCAAGTGTATTCTGCACAGCTCCACAGATTACCAGATGGCAAAAGGCAAACGTAAGAATCCTACTAAAAGAAATCAAGACTACTCACCATCAGCAGAATGCAGCACTCCCACTCCACCTAGTCCTGGGCACGCTAACACAACGGAATAGCTAGACCCGGATTTAAAAGCATATCTTAAGATGATGGTAGAGGACATCAAGAAGGACATTAAAAACTCACTTAAAGAAATACAGGAGAACACTGCTAAAGAGTTATAAATCCTTAAAGAAAATCAGGAAAACACAACCAAACAGGTAGAAATCATTAAAGAAAAACAGGAAAACACAACCAAACAGGTGATGGAAATGAACAAAACCATACTAGACCTAAAAGGGGAAGTAGACACAATAAAGAAAACCCAAAGTGAAGCAATGCTGGAGATAGAAACCCTAGGAAAGAAATCTGGAACCATAGATGCGAGCATCCGCAACAAAATACAAGAGATGGAAGAGAGAATCTCAGGTGCAGAAGATTCCATAGAGAACATCGGCACAACAATCAAAGAAAATAAAAAAACACAAAAGGATCCTAACTCAAAACATCCAGGAAATACAGGACACAATGAGAAGACCAAAATTATGGATAATAGGAGTTGATGAGAATGAAGATTTTCTACTTAAAGGGCCAGCAAACATCTTCAACAAAATTATAGAAGAAAACTTCCCAAACCTAAAGAAAGAGATGCCCATGAACATACAAGAAGCCTACAGAACTCCAAATAGACTGACCAGAAAAGAAATTCTGCCCTACACATAATAATCAGAACAACAAATGCACTAAATAAAGATAGAATATTAAAAGCAGTAAGGGAGAAAGGTCAAGTAACATATAAAGGCAGGCCTATCAGAATTACACCAGACTTTTCACCAGAGACTATGAAAGTCAGAAGAACATGGACAGATGTTATACAGACACTAAGAGAACACAAATGCCAGCCCAGGTTACTATACCTGGCCAAACTCTCAATTACCATAGATGGAGAAACCAAAGTATCCCTCGACAAAACCAAATTCTCACATTACCTTTCCACTAATCCAGCCCTTCAAAGAATAATAACAGAAAAAAACCAATACAAGGATGGAAATCACACACTAGAAAAAGCAAGAAAGTAATCCCTCAACAAACCAAAAAGAAGACAGCCACAAGAACAGAATGCCAACGCTAACAACAAAAATAAAAGGAAGCAACAATTACTTTTCCTTAATATCTCTTAATATCAATGGACTCAACTCCCCAATAAAAAGACATAGACTAACAGACTGGCTACACAAACAGGACACAACATTCTGCTGCTTACAGGAAACCAATCTCAGGGAAAAAGACAGACACTACTGGAAAACAATTTTCCAAGCAAATGGTCTGAAGAAACAAGCTGAAGTAGCCATTCTAATATCGATTAAAATCAACTTCCAACCCAAAGTTATCATAAAAGACAAGGAGGGACACTTCATACTCATCAAAGGTAAAATCCTCCAAGAGGAACTCTTAATTCTGAATATCTATGCTCCAAATGCAAGGGTAGCCACATTCATTAAAGACACGTTAGTAAAGCTAAAAGCACACATTGCACCTCACACAATAATAGTGGGAGATTTCAACACACCACTTTCATCAATGGACAGATCGTGGAAACAGAAACTAAACAGGGACACAGTGAAACTAACAGAAGTTATGAAAAAAAATGGACTTAACAGATATCTACAACACATTTAATCCTAAAACAAAAGGATATACTTTCTTCTCAGCACCTCACTGAACCTTCTCCAAAATTGACCATATAATTCTTCACAAACAGGCCTCAACAGATACAAAAATATTGAAATTGTCCCAAGCATCCTATCAGACCACAATGGAGTAAGGCTGATCTTCAAAAACAACATAAATAAGGGAAAGAGAACATTCACATGGAAACTGAACAACACTCTTCTCAATGATACCTTGGTCAAGAAAGGAAGGAAGAAAGAAATTAAAGACTTTTTAGAGTTTAATGAAAATGAAGCCACAACATATCCAAAACTATGGGACACAATGAAAGCATTTCTAAGAGGGAATCTCATAGCTGTGAGTGCCTCCAAAAAGAAACTGGAGAAAGCACACACCAGCAGCTTGACAACACCTCTAAAAGTTCTAGAAAAAAAGGAAGAAAATTCACCCAAGAGGAGTAGAAGGCAGGAAATAATCAAACTCAGGGGTGAAATCAACCAAGTGGAAACAAGAAGAACTATTCAAAGAATTAACCAAATGAGGAGTTGGTTCTTTGAAAAAATCAACAGATAGATAAAATCTTAGCTTGACTCACTAGAGGGCACAGGGACAACATCCTAATTAACAAAATCAGAAATGAAAAGGGAGACATAACAACAGATTATGAAGAAATCCAAAACACCATCAGATCCTTCTACAAAAGGCTATACTCTACCAAACGTGAAAACCTGGATGAAATGGACAAATTTCTAGACAGATACCAGGTACCAAAGTTAAATCAGGATTAAGTTAATGATCTAAACAGTCCCATATCCCCTAAAGAAATAGAAGTAGTCATTAACAGTCTCCCAGCCAAAAAATACTAGGACCAGATGGGTTTAGTGCAGAGTTCTACCAGATGTTCAAAGAAGATCTGATTATAGTTCTGCACAAATTATTCCACAAAATAGAAGTAGAAGGAACTCTACCTAACTCATTCTATGAAACCACAATCACTCTGATACCTAAACCACAAAAAGATCCAACAAAGATAGAGAACTTCAGACCAATTTCCGTTATGAATATAGATGCAAAAATCCTCAATAAAATTCTCTCTAACCGAATTCAAGAACACATTAAAGCAATCATCCATCCTGACCAAGTAGGTTTTATTCCAGGGATGCAGGGATGATTTAATATACAGAAATCGATCAACTTAATCCAGTATATAAACAAACTCAAAGACAAAAACCACATGATCCTGTCCTTAGATGCAGAAAAATCATTCAACAAGATCCAACACCCACTCATGACAAAAGTCTTGGAAAGATCAGGAATTCAAGGCCCATACCTAAACATGATAAAAGCAATCTACAGCAAACCAGTAGCCAACATCAAAGTAAATGGTGAGAAGCTTGAAGCAATCCCACTAAAATCAGGGACAAACAAGGCTGTCTACTCTCTCCATACCTATTCAAAATTGTACTAGAAGTCCTAGCCAGAACAATTTGACAACAAAAGGAGATCAAGGGGATACAAATTGGACAAGATGAAGTCAAAATATCACTTTTTGCAGATGATATGATAGTATATATAAGTGACCCTAAAAATTCTACCAGAGAACTCCTAAACCTGATAAACAGCTTCAGTGAAGTAGCTGTATATAAAATTAACTCAAACAAGTCATTGTTCTTTCTCTACACAAAGAATAAACAGGCTGAGAAAGAAATTAGGGAAACAACACCCTTCTCAATAGTCACAAATAATATAAAATATCTTGGTGTGACTCTAACTAAAGAAGTGAAAGATCTGTATGATAAAAACTTCAAGTCTGTGAAGAAAGAAAGAAGATCTCAAAAGATGGAAAGATCTCCCATGCTCATGGATTGGCAGGATCAACATTGTAAAAGTGGCTATCTTGCCAAAAGCAATCCACAGATTCAATACAATCTCCATCAAAATTCCAACTCAATTCTTCAACGAATTAGAAATAGCAATCTGCAAATTCATCTGAAATAACAAAATACCTAGGATGGCAAAAACTCTTCTCAAGGATAAAAGAACCTCTGGTGGAATCACCATGGCTGACCTAAAGCTTTACTACAGAGCAATTGTGATAAAAAGTGCATGGTACTGGTATAGTGACAGACAAGTCGACCAATGGAATAGAATTGAAGACCCAGAAATGAACCCACACACCTATGGTCACTTGATCTTAGACAAGGGAGCTAAAACCATCCAGTGGAAGAAAGACAGCATTTTCAAAAAATGGTGCTGGCACAACTGGTTGTTATCATGTAGAAGAATGTGAATTGATCCATTCCTATCTCCTTGTACTAAGGTCAAATCTAAGTGGATCAAGGAACTTCACATAAACCCAGAGACACTGAAACTTATAGAGGAGAAAGTGGGGAAAAGCCTTGAAGATATGGGCACAGGGGAAAATTTCCTGAATATAACAGCAATGGCTTTTGCTGTAAGATCGAGGATTGACAAATGGTACCTCATGAAACTGCAAAGCTTCTGCAAGGCAAAAGACACCTTCAATAAGACAAAAAGACCACCAACAGATTGGGAAAGGATCTTTACCTATCCTAAAACAGATAGGGGACTAATATCCAATATATATAAAGAACTCAAGAAGGTGGACTTCAGAAAATCAAATTACCCCATTAAAAAATGGGGCTCAGAACTGAACAAAGAATTCTCACCTGAGAAATACCAAATGGTAGAGAAGCACCTGAAAAAATGTTCAACATCCTTAATCATCAGGGAAATGCAAATCAAAACAACCCTGAGATTCCACCTCATACCAGTCAGAATGGCTAAGATCAAAAATTCAGGTGACAGCAGATGCTGGTGAGGATGTGGAGAAAGAGGAACACTCCTCCATTGTTGGTGTAATTGCAAGCTTGTACAACCACTCTGGAAACCAGTCTGGTGGTTCCTTAGAAAATTGGACATAGTACTACCAGAGGAACCAGCAATACCTCTCCTGGGCATATATCCAGAAGATGTCCCAACTGGTAAGAAGGACACATGCTCCACTATGTTCATAGCAGCCTTATTTATAATAACCAGAAGCTGGAAAGAACCCAGATGCCCCTCAACAGAGGAATGGATACAGAAAATGTGGTACATTTACACAATGGAGTACTACTCAGCTATTAAAAGGAATGAATTTATGAAATTCCTATCCAAATGGATGGACCTGGAGGGCATCATCCTTAGTGAGGTAACACAATCACAAAGGAACTCACGCAATATGTACTCACTGATAAGTGGATATTAGCCCAAAACTTAGGATACCCAAGATATAAGATACAGTTTGCTAAACACCTGAAACTCAAGATGAATGAAGTATGAAGTGTGGACACTATGCTCCTCCTTAGAATTGGGAACAGAACACCCATGGAAGGAATTGCAGAGACAAAGTTTGGAGCTGAGACGAAAGAATGGACCATCTAGAGACTGACATATCCAGAGATCCACCCCATGATCAGCATCCAAATGCTGACACCATTGCATTCACTAGCAAGATTTTGCTGAAAGGACCCAGATATAGCTGTCTCTTGTGAGACTATGCCAGTTGCCTGGCAAACACAGAAGTGGGTGCTCACAGTCAGCTAGTGAATGGATCACAGGGCCCCCAATGGAGGAACTGGAGAAAGTACCCAAGGAACTGAAGGGATCCGCAACCCTATGGGTGGAACAACATTATGAACTAACCAGTACCCCGGAATGCTTGACTCTTGTTGCATATATATCAAAAGATGGCCTAGTCGGCCATCACTGAAAATAGAGGCCCATTAGACATGCAAACTTTATTTGCCCCAGTACAGGGGAACGCCAGGGCCAAAAAATGAGAATGGGTGGGTAGGGAAGTGTGTGGGGGGAGGATATGGGATAGCATTGGAAATGCTTTTGGGATAGCATTGGAAATGTAATTGAGGAAAAGATGTAATAAAAAATAAAATAAAAAAAAAACCATAGAAAACCTAAATATTAGTGCTTGCAATTACAGATGTTTGATAATTGAAAAAGAGGTCAAAGTACATTATAATACAAGATGTATCTCCTAATAGTAGGTTAGTTTTGTTACAGGCATGTACAAAAATTACAATTAGATATGGATGTATCTATCACTCTGAACAAAATTTACTCCAAAGTGAGTTATATATCTAAAGTGCTGAAAATACTAAAAGAAAATATTGTCTGTGCCCTGGAAGGAAACAAAAAAAAAAAAAACAAAAAACAAAACAATAAAAACGAAAAGAACAATAACAACCAAAAACAACAATAAAACAAAACAAACCCCAACTTTAGATGGACTTCATTTACTCAGGAATTAAGACCCAAATCTAAGAAATGTTATAGAAATAAAATTAAAAAGCTACATACAGCAAAGTAATGAGGACACTCATATTTTGAGAAATATTTTCTAGCTATACATATAATAAAGAATTAACTTCCAGAATAGATAAATAACTCAAACAACAAGCAAGAAAAAATCCCAGCAAATTAAAAATGGGTTATTTATCTGTACTGTTTCAAATAGCAAAAAAAATTAGGTTTCATAATACTCCAATTCATGAATTACCACATTTTATAAATATGTACCTGTTTTAATCATTTGTTCATATGTGTGTGTGCATGTATGCATTTTAATATGCATGTGCATATATATATAAATTGAATAAAACTCATGTCAGAAGAATACAATAATCTCCTAATACATTGTCTTTAATTTCCTTCCAGTCCTAAAATCAAGAGCCTAATGCTGAAAGCACCACATGGCTTTGTGCAGAATCTGTAGTAATTCAGCTTAAGGGGACCTGGAAACCTCCTTCCTGTGGAATGATCCATATAGTATTAGAAGGTGTTATACAAGTTACCAAAGGAGAGGAGTAGTCAATATTTGTATCCAATTATAAGTCCTATAAACCATAACAATTATGGAACTGGTAAGATAGCTCTAGTGTTGAATAAGTTGCATTGTTATTTTGGGTGTATGCAACCAACTGCTGTCTCATTGGACTTAAGGCCCTATCAGCAGAAAACAATTCATCCTGGTACTGTTAACTTAGCCAGTTACCAGCTGGAGATATCTCCTTTCCAGACCTGAAATGACAACCTTACACTGTCATTTTTTGTAAACAAATATACTTTTAACTGTATTCTAAACACTCATGGTTATATCCATTGCTATGTGGAGTTCTCGCTGCTCCTTAAAGAAGCATCTTTTTGCATCAGGTGAAGGCAATTTCAGAGATCCACAACTAACCAAGGTACAGAAAAGAAAGGAATATAGCATCCCCCAACCAAGGAACAGATAAAATATGCAATGTACCCACTACACTTAAGGCCCAGGGGAAAAATGAAGAAGAGACTGAAGATTTTAAGAGCCAGAAGCCCAAGACACCTGTTGCTATGTAGCATTTGCTAAGCCTGACAGGGAAAATACTCATGATATACCTATGAGGTGGTTTCCTAAAATTTTCTATCATATAGAAATGCTATAGTGGAGATGGACATACACTTCACAATGTCTCAACTCTAGATGAATCACAGCCAGTAGTCAATAGCTACTGAAAAGAAGAGAGCAGATTTCCACCAAGGATGACCTCCTGCATAGTACATCCAATTCCAAGTAGGTTGCCTTGGATACACACATATATATAAGTATACTAAATGACTTAACAGGGTACATATATCATAATGTAGGAAGAGACCACATTTGGGGACAGGACTCATAGAGATACATTTTCATACAGAAAGTACTGAAGAATTTTAATTTAAAAATTAATTAAGTTTTTGTATAATACATTTAATAAACCAGAACAATTTTTTTTTTGCAAATTGTTAATGATAGGTGTTTTCTTAAACCAAACAACTGTTTGCACTTGAATAACAGAGCCATCAGGATCTAAGACATTTTTCCTGAGAAAATGTGACCTGAAACAAGATATCCTGACTTGGCCCACCTCTCTATGTAATGTTTTATATTTTGATATTCAGTATTAGGAGTTAATTAAAGTGTAAGCTAAAAATTTTGTGGGTTTTGTTTGTTTTGTAATGTTTAACTCTTCCAAAAGTCTTTGATCTCTCTCTGTCTCTCTCTCTCTCTTTCTGTCTCTCTCTCTCTCTCTCTCTCTCTCTCTCTCTCACACACACACACACACACACACACACACACACACACACACACACACTCCCCCCACCAAAACACACACACATTCTCTCTCTCTCTTGCAGGTATATATACTGTGTGTGTGTGTAATTAAATTAAACATAACTGAAAGTATAATTCATTAAAAGTTTAAATAAATGCCTTAAAAATAGGTTGAAATTTAAGGTAAAACTTGGTGCAGCACAATATGCTAGAAACTAGGAATCTTTCAATATTCAATTGGGAGATGTATCAAAGTTATGCAGTAGATGACTGACAAGCAATAGCAATACAGTTCCTGTGAATAATAACATAGAGAGCTGTAATATACATGCCAATGATATTTAATGCAGTTTAGAAATTAAAGGCTAAACTAACATGATGAAATGGAATCATCTGGGAAGATGACCAGAATAGGAATACAGAAGAAAAATGCTCATAAATTTTGAAATAAATATGATGCTAGCTGTTTTTACAAAAGAGAAGTCGAATTTTAAAGGAGGGAGAAAAGGGCACTATGAATAAATTACGATTCTTGATTTATCTCAGGATCTGGAGTTTAAAAAGATAGAAAGCTTCTTCGACATTTTCAGTAAGGAGTTAGGTAAGAAAACTTTCTTTTAATAACATTAGCTAGATGAACACAGTTGTTCAGGAACACACAGAACAAAAAGAGATTAGACACTAATAGAGAACATAACAGCACTGATTCAATGAAATGAAAATAATAACTGATTCATATATTACAAACTGAAAAGAGGTAGAGCAAGGCTGATAAAGTGTAGAAATATGAAAGTGATTTAATTACAAAATGTTGGACTCTGGTTACCTAACCAAAAAGGAATTTAGTGGAAAGGGGCGGCTACAATGGCTCAGTCCCCTTTACCAGAATCCTGTGATACATGGAAAAAAATGTGGTCTTATTACCTTCATCCCATGGCATGCATGCCTGCACACATAGAAACAAAGTCACATAAGTCACATGCAGATACATACACACACACATAGACACACATACACAGACACACAGACACAGACACACACACACACAAACACACACACAGAGGCACACACTATATAAATGATAGGTAAAAAGAAAGAATGAAAAAAAGGAAGGAAGGAAGGATAGAAGGAAAACAATGATAGACATACAGATAGATAGATGTAAAAAATCAGAAAGTCAAGGTGGAAACCATAGAGTACAACTTTTTTTTTGTAATATAATTATTCAGAAATAAATTGTACAGACACATTTCAACAAATATGCCTCAATCTTCTATGAAGATAAAGTAGATGTAAGAGTGATACATGGGGAAGAAATGTGTTCTTATTACTGGCATCACATGGCATGCATGCATGCACACATAGAAACAAAGTCACATGCAGACACATACATACACATAGGCTAGTCATAAGTTTCTGTAAACTGCAAGGAAGGAAAACATATACAATTTCAGTGGATAAGTAACAATGACTATGGAACAAGAAGAAAGAAGGAAGAAGAAAGGTTGTGAGTTAAATAACTGAAGTTGAATCTGATTTGAGATTCTCCCCGCCGCCCCCCATCATGCAGTGGGAAATTATCAGGAAAGATGAAGTTTGGACAAAAGTTTGAAATGACAGGGATTTATTGGTTCTTCTTTTCTGGTATTTTTACATGAAAAAGAACTGGTGACTGTTTTCTTAAACCATTCCTCTGCAGTTGCCCCAAGTAGATTTTTAGCCATTTAATGAGTTCCCATAATAATAAATAAAATTAGGAATTTTTAAAAACACTTTATAGCCTTAGCTATGAGAGGAACTCATAGTATCTCAGAAATCTTGCAATTTTATAGAGGAATAAAATCTTATTTTCAATGAAAATTGGTGTCACAATATGATTGTCATTAATTAAAATGGTTACTCATTTCCAAAAAATATCTTTCTATAAAATATTTATTTTTATAAACATTTATATTTACTTTATAAATAGGCCTTATTTTATACCCTTCCCATTTTTCATCTTCTTGGTATTTCTTCTTTCTTCTGAGAATTTTTTCTATTTCTTACTCTATCCCTATTTTGATTCTGATTATACATATTCCCTTACTCATGATGAATTTTTCTTTTTATCTTTTACAGTTTATACCTGTTGGTATTCATAAAAACATTGTTCCATTCAAACAACAAAAACTTAACACAGTTCAGTGTATATAATATAAAATTGCCAATTGTTTAAAAACTGAAATAAAATAATGACATATTGACATTTAGATAACTAGAATACATTAAAACAAAGGGTATCTAGGACTTTCATTAAATATATTTTAACCTGAAAATGAGCTTTTCCATTACCTCCTCTTGGCTGTTGAAAATGTCAAGTATAAAATATTACAGTAGTGGTATATTTTTCAATGTCTTTTACCATCAATTAGAAATACATGTATCTTTCAAAGAATTGCTGAGTACTTTTTAAATTGTTTACATTTATTTTTTACACTCCATATTCAATTCCCAGCCTTCCCAACAGTACCCTCCACCACACCTGACCTCTAAACTCCCTGGGGCCTCCAGTCTCTTTAGAGTTGGGTGCATCATCTCTGTATGAAAACAGACCCAGAAGTCCTCTACTCTAAGTGTGTTGGGGGCCTCCTATAAACTGGTGTATGTTGTCTGGTTGGTGGTCCATTGTTTTCGAGATCTCAGGGGTCCAGATTAATTGATACTGCTGGCCTCCTACAGGATCACCCTTCTCAGTTTCTTTCAGTCTTCCGTTTTCAACAACAGGGGCCATCTGCTTCTGTCCATTGGTTGGGTGAAAATATCTGCATCTGATTCTTTCAGCTGCTTGTTGGGTCTTGCAGAGGGCAGTTATGATAGATCCATTTTTGTGAGTGCTCCATAAACTCAAGTTCTTAAACAGGTTGAACTCTCACAGGAGGAGGAAGACAGCAGGCACTTGTCCATTTCCTCTTGCCTGGACAGTTCCAAAAGGAACATTTTCTCCCATAATGTGTAAGCTTTATGAAAAAAAAAAACCCAAAAATCCTTTAATTCAACATCATCAGCCATGGTCTTGAAGGCCAAAACAAAGTACAAATTGGGAAAGTGGTTTTGGTTTTGTTTTGTTTTGTTTCTATTTTGTATCAACATCTTTTATTGGTTCACATTTTTTTTCCAGAAAAATTTTAATAAAATACATGTAATTGGAATTTGCATTACAGTAAATTGTACGATTACAGAATATAAACAGTGATGTATACTCCTTCTTGTGGAGGCAGAACATTTCATTATACTAAGAGAATCACATCTCTAGGCAGTTAACCTACACTGTTCTGATGTCAGAGACTGGCAGACTTGAAAAAAAAAAAACTTAAAAAAAATTCTACAACTGAACAGTCAACCCCCTTGGTTCCCTCGTCCTTTCTCCTCTTTCCACTGTCTTCAACATATGGATGGGGGCTAGGGTAGATGCTGCTGGCTGAACACCAAGCAAACCTGTTCCCTGAGGTGGCCCACAAGGGTACTGTGAGATGCCACTCAGTATTGCAAGTGAAGATAGGCAAGAAAAGGAGCTGCAGGGCCAGGGTGGGTGGCCTAATGGTTGTGTATAGTGGAAAACCTAATTTGTATAGTTCTCAAACAACAGGTTCATAGTCATGTAACCAAGAAGCTAAAATATACCATAAAAGCCCCAGCAGCAATGCCAGCGGAGTACTAGCTGTCCTGCCAGAGTTCCTGTGAGCTCAAAGAACAGAAAAAAAGAAAAACCGTTAGTTTTTTCAATGAAAAAATCATTCACATCCACCTGTGTTCAATAATAATAATAACATATTATAAAAGAGTCCACGCAGGAGAGTGCATGGGTTGCAGAAGCAAGAGAGCTTCATGGACAGGGTCCCTTTGGGTCTTCATCCTCAGCCAGGAGACAGAGCTGATCCTCAGATCTCTGTGCAACTTCACCACCAGAGGAGAGCTAACCTAGAGTGAGTACCCAGATACCTGAGACTCAGGCAAGATCACATCTTCTTTCCAGGGTCTCTCAGAGACAGGTCCACTTAGGAGAGCTGACAGGTTACAGAAGCAACAGAGCTTCTTGGGCAGGGTCCCGTCAGGCCTTCATTCTCATAGAGGAGGAGTTGCTGACACTCCATCCTCTCTGCACATTCCCAGCCAGAGGGAAGCTTGACTGCAGCAAGTGCTTTGCACCTGGGACACAAGAGAGAGCTGGTCTCCCACGAGTGCGGACAGAGGCTCACAGGAGGAACAAGCTCCAGCCAGAGACATCTAGAACATCTAACACCAGAGGTTACCAGATGGCAAAAGACAAATGTAAGAATCTTACTAACAGAAACCAAGACCAATCAGCATCACCAGAACCCAGTACTCCCACCACAGCAAGTCCTGGATACCCCAACACACCAGAAAATCAGGATTTGGATTTCAAATCATATCTCATGAGGCTGATAGAGGATTTTAAGAAGGACATTAGTAACTCACTTAAAGAAATACAGGAAAACACTGCTAAACAGGTAAAAGTACTTAAAGAGGAAACAAAAACATCCCTTAAAGAATTACAGGAAAACAATCAAAAAGGTGAAGGAAATGAACAAAACCATCCAAGATCTAAAAATGGAAGTGGAAACAATAAAGAAAACCCAAAGGGAAACAAATCTGGAGATACAAACCCTAGGAAAGAAATCAGGAACCATAGATGTGAGCATCAGCAACAGAATACAAGAGATGGAAGACAGAATCTCAGGTACAGAAGATTCCATAGAAAACATGGACACAACAATCAAAGAAAATGCAAACTTCAAAAAGATCCTAACTCAAGACATCCAGGAAATCCAGCACACAATGAGAACACCAAACCAAAGGATAATAAGTATGGAAGAGAATGAAGATTTTCAACTTAAAGGGCCAGTAAATATTTTAATAAAATTATAGAAGAAAACTTCCCTAACCTTAAGAAAGGGATGCCCATGAACATACAAGAAACCTACAAAACTCAAAATAGACTGGACCAGAAAAGAAATTTCTCTCAACACATAATAATCAGAACAACAAATGGGCTAAATAAAGTTAGAATATTAAAAGCATAATGGAAAAAGGTCTAGTAATATGTAAAGGCAGAACTTTAATAATTACACCAGACTTCTTACCAGAGACTACTAAAGCCAGAAGATCCTAGACAGATGTTATAAAGATCCTAAGAGAACAAGAATGACAGCCAAGGCAATGATTGTACCAAGCAAAACTCTCAATTACCATAGACAGAGAAATCAATGTATTCCATGACAAAACCAAATTCACACAATATCTTTAAACAAGGGATAAGAATGGGAAAACTCCAACACAAGGAGGGAAGTTATGTCCTAGAAATAGCAAGAAAGTAATCCTTCAACAAACCTAAAAAAATTAGCTGTAAGAATTAACTCAAACAAGTAAATGGCCTTTCTGTACACAAAGGATAAACAGGCAGAGAAAGAAATGAGGGAAACAACACCCTTCTCAATAGTCACAAATAATATAAAATACCTTGGTGTGACTCTAACTAAGGAAGTGAAAGATCTGTATGATAAGAACATCAAGTCTCTGAAGAAAGAAATTAAAGAAGATCTCAGAAGATGGAAAGATCTCCCATGCTCATGGATTGGCAGGATCAATAAAGTAAAAATGGCTATCTTGCCAAAAGCAATCTACAGATTCAAAGCAATCCCCACCAAATTCCAACACAATTCTTCAAATAATTAGAAAGGGCAATCTGCAAATTCATCTGGAATAACAAAAAACCTAGGATAGCAAAAACTCTTCTCAAGGATAAAATAATCTTGAGTGGAATCACCATGCCTGACCTAAAGTTGTACTACAGAGCAATGGTGATAAAAAACTGCATGCTACTGGTATAGCGACAGACAAGTAGAACAATGGAATAGAATTGAAGACCCAGAAATGAACCCACACACCTATGGTCACTTGATCTTTGACAAGGGAGCAAAAACCATCCAGTGGAAAGAAGACAGCATTTTCAACGAATTGTGGGGGCACAACTGTTTGTTATCATGTAGAAGAATGCAAATTGATACATTCCTATCTCCTTGTACTAAGGTCAAATCTAAGTGGATTAAGGAACTCCACATAAAAACAGACACACTGAAACTTATAGAGGAGAAAGTAGGGAAAAGCCTCGAATATGGGGGTATAGGGGAAAAATTCCTGAAGAGAACAGCAATGGCTTGTGCTGTAAGATCGAGAATCAACAAATGGGACCTCGTAAAATTGCAAAGCTTCTACAAGGCAAAAGACACCTTCAATAAGACAAAAAGGCCACCAACAGATTGGGAAAGGATCTTTACCTATGCTAAATCAGATAGGGGACTAATATCCAATATATATAAAGAACTCAAGAAGGTGGACTCCAGAAAATCAAATAAGCCCATTAAAAAATGGGGCTCAGAGCTAAACAAAGAATTCTCACCTGAGAAATACCGAATGGGAGAGAAGCACCTGAAAAAATGTTCAACATCCTTAGTCATCAGGGAAATGCAAATCAAAACAACCCTGAGATTCCACCTCATACCAGTCAGAATGGCTAAGATCAAAAATTCAGTTGACAACAATGCTGGCGAGGACAAGGTGAAAGAGGAACACTCCTCCATTGTTGGTGGGATTGCAAGCTTGTACAACCACTCTGGAAATCAATCTTGTGGTTCCTTAGAAAATTGGACGTAGTACTACCGGAGGACCCAGCAATACCTCTCCTGGGCATATATCCAGAAGATATTCCAACCGGTAAGAAGGACACATGCTCCACTATGTTCATAGCAGCCTTATTTATAATAGCCAGAAGCTGGAAAGAACCCAGATGCCCCTCAACAGAGGAATGGATACAGAAAATGTAGTACATTTACACAATGGAGTACTACTCAGCTATTAAAAGGAATGAATTTATGAAATTCCTAGGCAAATGGATGGATCTGGAGGGCATCATTATGAGTGAGGTAACATATTCACAAAGGAACTCACACAATATGTACTCACTGATAAGTGGATATTAGCTCAGAAAATTAGAATACCCTAGATATAAGTTACAATTTGCTAAACACGAAACTCAAGAAGAACAAAGACCAAAGTGTGGACACTTTGCCCCTTCTTAGAATTGGGAACAAAACACCCATGGAAGGAGTTACAGAGACAAAGTTTGGAGCTGAGAGGAAAGTGTGGACCATCTAGAGACTGCCATATCCGGGGATCCATCCCATAATCAGCTTCCAAAGGCTGATACCATTGTATACACTAGCAAGATTTTGCTGAAAGGACCCAGATAGAGCTGTCTCTTGTGAGACTATGTCAGTGCCTGACAAACACAGAATTGGATGCTCACAGTCAGCTACTGAATGGATCACAGGGTCCCCAATGTAGGAGTTAGAGAAAGTACCCAAGGAGCTGAAGGGATCTGCAACCCTATAGATGGAACAACAATATGAACTAATCAGTACCTCAGAGCTCTTGACTCAAGCTGCATATGAATCAGAAGATGGCCTAGTCGGGTATCAGTGTAAAAAGAGGCCCATTTGTAGTGCAAACTTTATATGCCTCAGTACAGGGGAATGCCAGGGCCAAGAAGTGGGAGTGGGTGGGTGGGGGAGTGGGTGCAGGAGTGTGTGTGAGACTTTTGGGATAGCATTGGAAATGTTAATGAAGTAAATACCTAATAAAAAAAAAAGAAAGCAATTACCCCAGAAGATGTATATGCTTTGTGGAGAAAGAGCTAATTGCCTGTGAATGTAGTCCTTATGGGACAAAAGCTTAAAAGTATATCCACCTCACAAAAACCACAAAGTTTAAAGCAAATTAAGCATTTTCCACTGAGATCCAGTCAATAATTGTACTAGGAGAGATACTGATTTCTGGTCTGCTCTTATCTTGCGAAGTTCTACACTACCCAAGATCAGTTCAAGTAGAGTAGCCAAATCGCCCCTCCCTTCCTAAGCAGTGGCATTGACCCACACTGCAGGCAACTTGTAAAAGTAGACCATGGTTTTTCTCGTTTTGGACACAAGACTTATTAAAGGAGACAATGCTACACCAGTTAGTAAAAAACAGTTGATTTTAGTCACTAGATAATTGGTCTTTCTCAGGATAAATTGGTTTGGCTCTCATAAGCCATCTCACCCACTCTCATACAATATAAACTATTGTAGATGGAGCAGCCATGGCAAAAACTGATTGCTAATATTCCCTATCTCCAGTATCATTAACCCCATGAATGAATAAAGAAAAACAAAACTGACATTAGACAGTTTGAAAGTGAGACTAGGACAATCTACAGGGAATGGTCAAGCTCAACAGACCCGGCTGCTGTTGTGTCACTGCTCACTACTTGGGCTTGAGCCTGGTGACTTCATGGACTCATTACTGTGATGCTCTGCCCAATGTCAGGCTGAGACCTTCATGGTGATCCCAATGCGATGCTGCAACCCCCTTCGACCTGCCACCTCCTACCCACAAGATCCCAGGGGCCCCTTGGCCTTAGGACAGCACATTTATGTTTTTTTTTTTAATGTTAACGGAAAGTAATTTGTGAAGGCATGTGATTCTTAGGTACTTTTAAAAATTAAATTGATACATATGCAGCTAGAGACAAGAGCTCCGGGGTACTGGTTAGTTCATATTGTTGTTCAAACCCCAGGGCCAAAAAGGGGGAGTGGGTGGGTAGGGGATTGGGGGGGTGGGTATGGGGGACTTTTGGGATAGCATTGAAAATGTAAGCGAGGAAAATAACTAATAAAAAAATAAATTAAAAAAAAATTCAATAAAACACTTTCTCAGCCCCCCCAAAAAAATTAAATTGAAGTTAATCTGCTTTAAAATAGAGAAATGTTGCAAAATCAAACTTTCTAGAAAAGCAAACTTTGCTTAAAAATTATTGTATGAATAATACTAAATTAATTGAAGCACACAGATAAAAACTACCCACAAAACCACATACTAGACAAATATAAATCAAAATACTATTTATTCAAATAACAATAACTGAATATGCAAGTTTTTATATGCCTTTAAAGTTATAATTAAATTGTTTTATGAAACCTTATAAAAATTAAATATTATTTGAAATAAATTTCAAAAGTCAATTATGAAGAATTAGTGGCCTCCATTCTAAACGAAATTACAAAGACTGTGGAAGATTCATAGTTTCTGAACAGGCTCAAGATAGAACAGTTCCCAGTGATGTGAAGGGAAAGTAGATAAAGGTACCCACCTCCAAAACAGGGTAAGTAATTGACACTTGCAAAGAAAACTTAGTTTTATTCAATGGAGCCTCACATGGTTTATTAACACATATATGGGTAGACCCCATATCCAGCAATGGATGGACAGCACAAAGTTAACAGGAGCCTGGTATGGTTGTTCCCTGCTGGTTCTACCAGCACCAGACCAATATAGATGCAGATACTGATAGCCAACCATTTTACTGAACCCAGGGGCCCCAATAGAAGAGCTAGGGGATGGACTGAAGAAGCTGAAATGGGTTGCAAACACATAGAAGAACAATACAAACTAACCAGACCACCCAGTGTTCTCAAAAACTAAATCCCAAACCAAAGACTATACCCATGGCTCCAGGCACATATGTAGCAGAGGAAGGCCTTATCTGACATCAATGGAAGGGAGGTCCATTTCCTGTGGATGCTTGTTCACCCATTGTAAAGGGATGCTAGAGGAGTGAGGTGTGTGGGAGTGGGTTAGTGAGTGGAGGAGAACCCTCATAGCAACAGATTTGAGGGGAGAGTGGGAGGATGGAATGTGGTAACAAGGAAGGGGGATATCATTTGAAATGTAAATGAATAGAATGGTTAATGACAAAAAAGAATCAGAAATTTCAATCAGTCATCAAAATACTGTTGGATATCTAAATCTAAGATTAATAAATTATCTTTATTGAAATGATTATTGAAATGCTATTGAAATCACAATGTTTTTTAACTTGGTTCTAGCTGTATATGTAGATGAGGATGGCCTAGTTGGTCATCAATGGGAGGAGAGGCCCTAGGTCCTGTGAAGGCTCTATGCCCCAGTGTAGGGGAATGCCAGGACTGGGAAAGGGAGTGGTTGAGCTGGGGAGCAGGAGGAGAGGGGACAGAATAGGGTATTTTTGGAGGGGAAATTAGGAAAAGGGATAACATTTGAAATGTTAATAAAGAAAATATATAATAAAAAAAATAGTCGACATTACAGAGAATACAGAGTGTTCTCATATAGAACATAGCATATGTTTAATTTTTTTGGGGGGGTATCACACTTGTGCCTGTTTATTATGCTCTAGCAGCAGGTAGTTCGTATTCATTTTTTTCTTGTTTTTTTAATTTTTAATATTTTTTTATTATGTATTTTCCTCAATTACATTTCCAACGCTATCCCAAAAAAGTCCCACATACCCTCACCCCCACTTCCCTGCCCACCCATTCCAATTTTTTTGGCTCTGGCGTTACCCTGTACTAGGGCATGTAAAGTTTGTGTGTCCAATGGGCCTCTCTTTCGAGTGATGGCCAACTAGGCCATCTTTTGATACATATGCAGCTAGAGACAAGAGCTCCTGGGTACTGGTTTGGTCATAATGTTGTTCCACCTATAGGGTTGCAGATCCCTTTAGTTCTTTGGGTACTTTCTCTAGCTCCTCCATTGGGGGACCTGTGATCCATCCACTAGCTGACTGTGAGCATTCACTTCTGTGTTTAATAGGCCTCTTCATAGCCTCACAATAGAGAGCTATATCTGGGTCTTTCAGCAAAATCTTGCTAGTGTATGCAATTGTGTCAGCGTTTGGAAGCTGATTATGGAGTGGATCCCTGGAAATGGCAGTCTCTAGATGGTCCAACCTTTTGTCACAGCTCCAAATGTTGTCTCTGTAACTCCTTCCATGGGTGTTTTGTTCCCAATTCTAAGAAGGGGCACAGTGTCCACACTTTGGTCTTCATTTTTTCATGCATATAGCAAATTGTATCTTATATCTTGGGTATCCTACGTTTTGGGCAAACATCCACTTATCAGTGAGTACATATTGTGTGAGTTCCTTTGTGATTGTGTTACCTCACTCAGGATGATGCCCTCCAGGTCCATCCATTTGGCTAGGAATTTCATAAATTCATTCCTTTTAATAGCTCCATTGTGTAAATGTACCACATTTTCTGTATCCATTCCTCTGTTGAGGGGAATCTGGGTTCTTTCCAGCTTCTTGCTATTATAAATAAGGCTGCTATGAACATAGTGGAGCATGTGTCCTTCTTACCGGTTGGGACATCTTCTGGATATATGCCCAGGAGAGGTATTGCTGGGTCCTCCAGTAATACTATGTCCGATTTTCTAAGGAACCACCAGACTGGTTTCCAGAGTGGTTGTACAAGCTTGCAATCCCACCAACAATGGAGGAGTGTTCCTCTTTCTCCTTGTCCTCGCCAGCATTGTTGTCAACTGAATTTTTGATCTTAGCCATTCTGACTGGTATGAGGTGGAATCTCAGGATTGTTTTGATTTGCATTTCCCTGATGACTAAGGATGCTGAACATTTTTTCAGGTGCTTCTCTGCCATTCGGAATTTCTCAGCTGAGAATTCTTTGTTAAGTTCTGAGCCCCATTTTTTAATGGGGTAATTTGATTTTCTGAAGTCCACCTTCTTGAGTTCTTTATATATATTGGATATTAGTCCCCTATCTGTTTTAGGATAGGTAAAGATCCTTTCCCAATCTGTTGGTGGTCTTTTTGTCTTATTGAAGGTGTCTTTTGCCTTGCAGAAGCTTTGCAGTTTCATGAGGTGCCATTTGTCAATCCTCGATCTTACAGGACAAGCCATTGCTGTTATATTCAGGAAATTTTCCCCTGTGCCCATATCTTCAAGGCTTTTCCCCACTTTCTCCTCTATAAGTTTCAGTGTCTCTGGGTTTATGTGAAGTTCCTTGATCCACTTAGATTTGACCTTAGTACAAGGAGATAGGAATGGATCAATTCGCATTCTTCTACATGATAACAACCAGTTGTGCCAGCACCATTTGTTGAAAATGCTGTCTTTCTTCCACTGGATGGTTTTAGCTCCCTTGTCGAAGATCAAGTGACCATAGGTGTGTGGGTTCATTTCTTGGTCTTCTATTCTATTCCATTGGTCGACTTGTCTGTCACTATACCAGTACCATGCACTTTTTATCACAATTGCTCTGTAGTAAAGCTTTAGGTCAGGCATGGTGATTCCACCAGAGGTTCTTTTATCCTTGAGAAGAGTTTTTGCTATCCTAGGTATTTTGTTATTTCAGATGAATTTGCAGATTGCTCTTTCTAATTCGTTGAAGAATTGAGTTGGAATTTTGAAAGGGATTGCAATGAATCTGTGGATTGCTTTTGGCAAGATAGCCACTTTTACAATGTTGATCCTGCCAATCCATGAGCATGGGAGATCTTTCCATCTTCTGAGATCTTAATTTCTTTCTTCAGAGACTTGAAGTTTTTATCATACAGATCTTTCACTTCTTTAGTTAGAGTCACACCAAGATACTTTATATTATTTGTGACTATTGAGAAGGGTGTTGTTTCCCTAGTTTCTTTCTCAGCCTGTTTATTCTTTGTGTAGAGAAAGGCCAATGACTTGTTTGAGTTAATTTTATATACAGCTACTTCACTGAAGCTGTTTATCAGGTTTAGTTCTCTGGTAGAATTTTTAGCGTCACTTATATATACTATCATATCATCTGCAAAAAGTGATATTTTGACTTCATCTTTTCCAATTTGTATCCCCTTGATCTCCTTTTGTTGTCAAATTGTTCTGGCTAGGACTTCTAGTACAATTTTGAATAGGTATGGAGAGAGTAGACAGCCATGTTTGTCCCTGATTTTAGTGGGATTGCTTCAAGCTTCTGACCATTTACTTTGATGTTGGCTACTGGTTTGCTGTAGATTGCTTTTATCATGTTTAGGTATGGGCCTTGAATTCCTGATCTTTCCAAGACTTTTGTCATGAGTGGGTGTTGGATCTTGTTGAATGATTTTTCTGCATCTAAGGACAGGATCATGTGGTTTTTGTCTTTGAGTTTGTTTATATACTGGATTAAGTTGATCGATTTCTGTATATTAAATCATCCCTGCATCCCTGGAATAAAACCTACTTGGTCAGGATGGATGATTGCTTTAATATGTTCTTGAATTCGGTTAGAGAGAATTTTATTGAGTATTTTTGCATGAATATTCATAAGGGAAATTGGTCTGAAGTTCTCTATCTTTGTTGGATCTTTCTGTGGTTTAGGTATCAGAGTAATTGTGGCTTCATAGAATGAGTTGGGTAGAGTTCCTTCTACTTCTATTTTGTGGAATAGTTTGTGCAGAACTGGAATTAGATCTTCTTTGAAGGTCTGGTAGAACTCTAACACTAAACCCATCTGGTCCTGGGCTTTTTTTGGCTGGGAGACTATTAATGACTGCTTCTATTTCTTCAGGGGATATGGGACTGTTTAGCTCTTTAACTTGATCCTGATTTAATTTTGGTACCTGGTATCTGTCCAGAAATTTGTCCATTTCGTCCAGGTTTTCATGTTTTGTTTAGTATAGCCTTTTGTAGAAGGATCTGATGGTTTTTTGGATTTCTTCATGATCTGTTGTTATGTCTCCCTTTTCATATCTGATTTTGTTAATTAGGATGTTGTCCCTGTTCCCTCTAGTGAGTCTAGCTAAGTGTTTATCTATCTTGTTGATTTTCTCAAAGAACCAACTCCTCGTTTGGTTAATTCTTTGAATAGTTCTTCTTGTTTCCACTTCGTTGACTTCACCCATGAGTTTGATTATTTCCTGCTGTCTACTCCTCTTGGGTGAATTTTCTTCCTGTTTTTCTAGAGTTTTATATGTGTTGTCAAGCTGCTACTGTGTGCTCTCTCTAGTTTCTTTTTGGAGGCACTCAGAGCTATGAGTTTCCCTCTTAGGCAAATTGTATCTTATATCTTGGGTATCCTAAGTTTCTGGGATATTAGCACAGTAACTTAAGATACCCAAGATGTAAGATACAATTTGCTCAACGCGTGAAATTCAAGAAGAATGAAGACCAAAGTGTGGACACTTTGCCCCTTCTTAGAAATGGGAACAAAACACCCATGGAAGGAGTTACAGACACAAAATTTGGAGCTGTGACGAAAGGATGGACCATCTAGTGATTGCCATATGCAGGGATCCATCCCATAATCAGCTTCCAAACACTGACACCATTGCATACAGTAGCAAGATTTTGCTGAAAGGACCCAGATATAGCTATCTCTTGTGAGACTACGCAGGGGCCTAGCAAACACAGAATTGGATGATCACAGTCAGCTATTGGATGGATCACACGGCCCCCAATGGAGGAGCTAGAGAAATTACCCAAGGAGCTAAAGGGAACTGCAACCCTATAGGTGGAACAACAATATGAACTAACCAGTACCCTGGAGCTCTTGTCTCTAGCTGCATATGTATCAAAAGATGGCCTAGTCGGCCATCACTGCAAAGAGAGGCCCATTGGAGTTGCAAAGTTTATATGCCCCAGTACAGGGGAACCCCAGGGCCAAAAAGGGGGAGTGGGTGGGTAGGGGATTGGGGGTTGGGTATGGGGGACTTTTGGGATAGCATTGAAAATGTAAACGAGGAAAATACCTAATAAAAAATAAACTAAAAAAAAAAAGAGATGCTTTCATTGTGTCCCATGGATTTGGGTAAGTTGTGGCTTCATTTTCATTAAACTGTAAAAAGTCTTTAATTTCTTTCTTTATTCCATCCTTGACCAAGGTATCATTGAGAAGAGTGTTATTCAGTTTCCACGTGAATGTTGGCTTTCCATTATTTATGTTGTTATGGAAGATCAGCCTTAGTCCATGGTGGTCTGATAGGATGCTTGGGACAATTTCAATATTTTTGTATCTGTTGAGGCTTGTTTTGTGGCCAATTATATGGTCAATTTTGGAGAAAGTCCCGTGAGGTGCTGAGAAGTAGGTATATCCTTTTGTTTTAGGATAAAATGTTCTGTAGATATCTGTTAAGTCCATTTGTTTCATAACTTCTGTTAGTTTCACTGTGTCCCTGTTTAGTTTCTGTTTCCACGATCTGTCCATTGAGGAAAGTGGGGTGTTGAAGTCTCCCACTATTATTGGGCAAGGTGCAATGTTTGCTTTGAGCTTTAGTAATGTGTCTTTAATGAATGTGGCTGCCCTTGCGTTTGGGGCATAGATATTCAGAATTAAGAGTTCCTCTTGGAGGATTTTACCTTTGATGAGTATGAAGTGTCCCTCCTTGTCTTTTTTGATAACTTTGGGTTGGAAGTCGATTTTATTCGATATCAGAATGGCTACTCCAGCTTGTTTCTTCAGACCATTTGCTTGGAAATGTGTTTTCCAGCCTTTCACTCTGAGGTAGTGTCTGTCCCTGAGATGGGTTTCCTGTAAGCAGCAGAAAGTTGGGTCCTGTTTGTGTAGCCAGTCTGTTGGTCTATGTCTTTTTATTGGGGAATTGAGTCCATTGATATTAAGAGATATTAAGGAAAAGTAATTAGTGCTTCCTTTTATTTTTGTTGTTAGAGTTGGCATTCTGTTCTTGTGGCAGTCTTCTTTTAGGTTCGTTGAGCGATTACTCTCTTGCTTTTTCTAGGGCATGATTTCCTTTCTTTTATTGTTTTTTTCTGTTATTATCCGTTGAAGGGCTGGATTTGTGGAAAGATAATGTGTGAATTTGGTTTTGTTGTGGAATACTTTTGTTTCTCCATCTATGGTAATTGGGAGTTTGGCCGGGTATAGTAACCTGGGCTGGCATTTGTGTTCTCTTAGTGTCTGTATAACATCTTTCCAGGCTCTTCTGACTTTCATAGTTTCTGGTGAAAAGTCTGGTGTAATTCTGATAGGCCTGCCTTTATATGTTACTTGACCTTTCTCCCTTACTGCTTTTAATATTCTATCTTTATTTAGTGCATTTGTTGTTCTGATTATTATGTGTCGAGAGGAATTTTTTTTCTGGTCTAGTCTATTTGGTGTTCTGTAGGCTTCTTGTATGATCATGGGCATCTCTTTCTTTAGGATTGGGAAATTTTCTTCTATTATTTTGTTGAAGATATTTGCTGGCCCTTTAAGTTGAAAATCTTCATTCTCATCAACTCCTATTATCTGTAGGTTTGGTTTTCTCATTGTATCCTGTATTTCCTGGATGTTTTGAGTTAGGATCCTTTTGCATTTTGTATTTTCTTTGATTGTTTTGCCGATGTTCTGTATGGAATCTTCTGCACCTGAGATTCTCTCTTCCATCTCTTGTATTCTGTTGCTGATGCTCGAATCTATGGTTCCAGATTTCTTTCCTAGGGTTTCTATCTCCAGCATTGCCTCACTTTTGGTTTTCTTTATTGTGTCTACTTCCCTTTTTAGGTCTAGGATGGTTTTGTTCATTTCCATCACCTGTTTGGATGTGTTTTCCTGTTTTTCTTTAAGGACTTCTACCAGTTTGGTTGTGTTTTCCTGTTTTTCTTTAAGGACCTGTAACTCTTTAGCAGTGCTCTCCTGTATTTCTTTAAGTGAGTTATGAAAGTCCTTCTTGATGTCCTCTAGCATCATCATGAGATATGCTTTTAAATCTGGTTCTAGATTTTCGGCTGTGTTGGCGTGCCCCGGACTAGGTGGGGTGGGAGTGCTGCGTTCTGATGATGGTGAGTGGTCTTGATTTCTGTTAGTAGGATTCTTAGGTTTGCCTTTCGCCATCTGGTAATCTCTGAAGCTAGCTGTTATAGTTGTCTCTGGTTAGATCTTGTTCCTCAGGTGACTCTGTTAGCCTCTATTAGCAGACTTGGGAGGCTGGCTCTCTCCTTAGTTTCAGTGGTCAGAGTATTCTCTGCAGGCAAGCTCTATTCTTGCAGGGAAGGTGCCCAGATATCTGGTGTTTGAACCTGACTCCTGGCAAAAGTTGTGTTCCAATCACCAGAAGTCTTAGGATCCCATGGGGAATCCTGTGCGGGTCCTTGCGGGTGTCCGGAGACTCCTCTGGCAAGTCACCCAGGTGCTCGAGTGGCAGTTTTCTATGTTTTGAAGTTGATCTTAATGTCTGTGTTTGTGGCAGTGCCAGGGCTGTTTTTGCTACTATGGTTCTGCAGTAGAGATTGAAATCTGGTGTTCAGAATTGCTTTGTTTACCCTATATGGTTTGCTTGTGCCTCCACCTGAATTTCAAGTTGTTGTTGTTTTTTGTTTTCTATTTAACTGAAGAATCTAATCACTTCATCTGAAGAATATAAAAGCAATATTTAAAAACATCTAATCCTCAGGTGTTTACATAGTTGCTAGAGATTATTATGCTATTGATTTGAAGACTTTTAGTACTGTTGCTGGATAGGAAACATGACATTGTTTTGGTTTAATTTATTCATTTTGTATCTGTTAAAATTTTTTTTATGTAGTAGTATATAATCTATTTTAAAGAAACTTCCATTGGTAGATTGCATACTTTTTAGAGATATATATGTACATGATATATAGGTAATTATAGCATATATATTATACATGTATAAACTTATAACAAACACATACATATATCACATATGCACATATGTGTTAGGTATATTTGGTGTATGATGATATTAGTTGTGTTAATTCTTTGTCCAATTTTTGTTCTTTAGCTTTGTTGGATATTAAAATAACTTACTTTATTGAATTGGGATTAATATGTGTCTTGATGTCAAGCAGGATGCTTATATGTTTAAAATTGTACTGTTTTCATGGTTAATTTTTCCATTGATCACTGGTGACCATATTAATGATGCAAATAGATCTATATCACATGATCTATTCTTGGGGTTGTAATGTTGTAATGATAGTGTGGATCGGCCAGAATCTTTGATATTCATCAGGCTACATTGACATACAGGCTGTTTCAGGACACAAGACTTGGACTGAGAATTTAGCACAGAAGGTGTAGGTGAGGCTTTCCTGAACATAAGATATAAAACTAGATCTAGGCTTGGAGAATGGGAGTGAGGCTAATCAGTAAGTACCTAGGAGGCACATGATTTGGCAAGTGTGTAGGTTGAGACCATTTTTCAAATGAGGAATAATGTGTATTTGGCAATTGATAGAGGAATGGCATATGTTGTTAATTGGACACTAACAGAAAAAAAAAAGAGTTGCATGAAATTCTGTAGAGATTGCTGTATTTGGGGGTAATAACAGTAACACAGATGCTGTAGGTAAGTCTGTTGTTCTCTACCTTGCAATTAACAGATCAAATTAAGACACATTCTTGTAATTCCTTGTGTACAATCTCTTCAATTTTCAGAGATGTTGATGACTGTTTCTGAAGCATCTTTCATTGACTGTCTAAAAAAATCACCTCAGCTAAGATCAGCTCATTTTGCTTGCAATGGTGAAGAGGAAACACTTTTCAGTTGTCTGTGACTAAGCATTAGGACACATTATTTTATCACATAAAGGCAAGTTGACTCCCTCTTTGTCAACTTAGATTCCAATTGAATGTGACTGTGACACAACAGTTCTGTCAGGAATCATGTTCTGGCATGGTAAATCCTTAGTGAAATTCTGAACTAGACTTAAAGTTGCTATTTTCAGTCTCCAATATTTTAGAAGATACTGCCAAGTACTTTATGTCTTGTTATATAGATCAAATAAAAATTAATGTGATTGAATTAATTAAAGAGAAAAAAATAAATTAATAACTGCAAATTTATTACCTTATATTTATTAGTAATCAAGTTTATTGAGACTCCTCTACTTTTTATTAAAGGAGAAAAGTATTAATTTCAGAAAAAAATTTTTTTCAAGGCAGGGTTTCTCTGTGTAGCCCTGGCTATCCTGGAACTCACTCTGTAGACTAGGCTGGCCTTGAACTCAGAAATCTGCCTCCCTCTGCCTCCTGAGTGCTGGAATTAAAGGCATGTGCCACCACTGCCCAGAAATTTCAGAAATTTTTACACAAATGAAATTACTTTAATAAATACTTGTACATTCCTAGTATGAGCCATACCTGTTTGGGATATATAAAAGGCCTTTTAGATATGCTATTACATGTGTCTTAGAAAAAATATGTATGTATCAACATATTTTATTTCTATTTCCATATTTTGCACAATGTCTATTTTTAATGTCTAATCAAATTATATATAAAAAATATTAGTCATTTGAGGGAGCTTATAGTACTTGGGCAAGTAGTAGTCATAAATAATATAAACAAAATATATATACGTATATACATACATACATACACACGTATATATAATTATATGCGTGTGTGTTTGAGTGTGTGTTTGTGTGTATATGAGGAGAGCAACACAATAACTAAGTGGTTTTGAGGAAAATAATTCCATATCCTGATATAGTTGGAGAGTCCAAGATAATTGTAAAATAAGAGAAGTGTTCTTTATATTTTCAGAGTGATATGGATAGTGAAGAAAGGATGGCAAGCCAATGTGTTCATAATCTTAATGGGAAGCAAGGGTGATAGAAATTTAGATGGAGAAACTCAAGTAAAGGCAATCTAAAACACAACATAAATTATACTAGACAAGGCTTAAGTGGGAACTGAAGGGCTTCTTTACTTGAGAGATTATGAAAGTCTGGATGGAAGTCTTCAATAAGCCATTCGCAATCTAAAATTCGCCTAAGCCAATTTCAAGGAGTAATTTTAGATGCTATAGCAGCCAAGTACCAAGGACATCACAGAAGTTAATCCTAGCAATATTCACTGAACGTATTGCAATTCTTAAGATCATGGTCTTATTTAACTCTACTGACATTGGTGAACTGATTTAATTCAGGTAATTAAAATTAAGGATAGTAATTTAGAAAAGAAAAGGGCACTCAACTTGTTGATTTTCATAAGTGATTGGTTATTTTAATTAATAGGTTTGAAAGCACCCATTTGTATCTTTCTGAACAGGTTTAAAATATATTAATATTAAATATCTGATTTATATCAGAATATTCGTTTTCTTTCATTTATAGTCTATGTCCCCAAGTAAATATCTGAAGTTTCCTTGCATTGTCTTTATTTGTCAACATTTTTGATAATATATTCTAAAAATAACTATAGGAGATAAGTCATTCAGTTGTGAAAACTGTTAAAATATTTAACTGTTACTTAATTTATGTTCATAATGTTGTACTGTGTAGACGGGTTAGAGAACATAAGCAGGTAAACTTATTTGCCACAAAGCCTAAACATTTGAGCTTTCATCTTGAGTTCTATATGGTAGAAGGAGAAAACTGAATCTTCAAAACTTATTCTCTGACCCCTACATGCTTGCTGCATAGTAGGTGTGTACAAACAACATATGTTTAAGTTAAAAAAAAGTATTATGCCATTTTAAGAAAAAATAAAAATAAAAAAGCTCAGAAGATGTCCATATATTTATTATTACCAAAGAAACTGGTAGTGATCATTGCATTAGTTTGAGAGAGTTGTCATTAAAACATATTGTGGGTTGAATGTCTTCAACAACATAAAGTTATTATTTATTTATTTATTTTAGTTTGTGGTGCTGAAAGTCAAAGCTCGGGTCAAGCATGGTGGTATACAACATTAATCCTAGCACATGGTACGCAAAGCCAAGCAGAACTCTTTTTTGAGGCCAGTCTTATCTGTTACACAACCCTGAAAACAACAACAAAAGTAAAAACAAAAACAAAACAAAACAAAACAAAAAAAAAAACAAGCAATAAAGAAAAAGAAAGAAAGCTGGGTGGTGGTGGTGTACACCTTTAATCCCAGCACCTGGGAGGCAGAGGCAGGTGGATTTCTGAGTTTGAGGCCAGCCTGGTCTACAAAGTGAGTTCCAGGACAGCCAGGGCTATATAGAGAAACCCTGTCTCGAAAAAACAAACAAACAAACAAAACCTAACAACAACAACAAAAAATAAAAGAAAGAAAAATAAAAAGAAAGAATGTCAAAAAGGTTTTGAGGTCTCTGTATAGCATATGGATTATTTTTGTCTTCTTGTGTCTTTATATGGTTCTTTGTCAGGCAGATGTGTCCAAGTTTTTCTGTAAGAATATCCATCACAAGAAAATACAATCTATCCTAATGTTATAGTTAAGTCATAATTAATTTTTAATATACTTTTACCACATTAATAAAGTCATTCCAAGAGAGACTAGTAATTCAACCTATCAACTTTGGGAAATACATATAGTCTATAAAACTTATAAAGAAAAAAAAAACTGAAACAGGTAGTTAACTATTGAATGTTCTGCTACTAAATTAGTTTTGTGTTTAGATATTACTTAGGGGAGTAATTACATTTAATTACATTTTTATTGTATTGAGGGTTGTTTGTAGGTGAATGAAAAATTATATTTTTCTAATAGAACAGAAAGATCAGTGTATAAGGAATTTGGAAATGAAACTGCTTATGAATTGAATTAAAAGCTCAATCACAGGAGGACAATAATATTATCAAATTATATGCAATCACTTAATAGCAACATGTGTCCACATGACCTGCCCTGTGATTTTCTTAGGTATATTCATCTATTGAAGCTAGTATGTGATGATTAAATATATAAAGGATAAATCGACTGGGCAACCCAGTATGTGATAAAAAAAAAAAAGAGCATTGATGTTATATACAAAGTAAATTTAGTATACTTTGGAAGATTAGGAGAATTGATGACTTTTACCAGGTTCTGAAAACTCAGTCAATCATTTCTCCTTACTGTTGAGGTATGATCACAAACAATGCATATCAAAACATGTCACTCTGTAGATTGATACTGCTTGTTTCCAGTATACATTAATGCATAAAGTATTAAAATCTGTCATCAAAACAGACAATGATTAATAGTAGAGTAGGGATTTGTAATTCCAAAAGATGATGTCATCTATAAAAATTAACTTGTCTGAACTTGTAAATTATAATAGAACACTATTTAGTACTTGGATTTAGGGGCTAGCAAAAATTATTTTTTTTAATTACTATTGACTATAAAACATTTGAGAGAAAAATAATGTCCAAAGTCAATGCTTTAGATAAAATGTACCTTTAATCTTACTGAAAATTAATATTATTAGTTTTAGATGTAGAAATTGTTCAGAAATAATTAACCAGTGTCAAATAAAAACTAATTTCTCTCTAAATTATAAAACTAGTACTACAAATAATTTTATATGTAAACATAATGAATATTTTAACATTAAAAATGTATACCAATATGTACAAAGGAACAAAAATTATATTTGGTCATTGCTTACAATTATTTATCATTTATTCTCATTACTTCATGGGTGTATGATATGTTCATATGATGTCGATGCATAATTGCCATGACGCTCCTGTGGTGGTCACAATATAAAATTGGAGGAAGTGATTTCTTTTCTCTGGAGAATCAAACTCTGGTCATAAGGCTTCACAGTAATCTCAAGCGTTACTGATTCTCAGATGGGTCTTTATTCCTAGAAAGAAGAGTTTGCAAGCCCTATGTAGGCAGTAAGAACTTCAATATGCTTAAAGAAATATCTTGAGATTTCTTGAGTTCCCTCAAACTATTTTCTAAGTGTAATGTAGAAGGTAAGTTTTGATCCATAGTGTTTTTTATTAAGAACTTTACAATTGTGGCCACAAAACCCTGTGAAATGATGATATTTTAAGTAATAGAGGTAAATATGTAGAAATAATATTAAATATTTCATCATTAGTAACAAACAAATTATGGTTGGAATATAGGGAGAAAAATAAGGAACATATACTGGTGTTCAGAATGTGAAATAATGAAGCCACTATGAAGGCCAATTAGGTAAATCAGAAGACTAAAATGACTACCAGTTGACTCTGGTCACTTAGCAAAGTAATTTAAGTATAAACAGAGGTACTTGTATGTCTATGCTCCTTGATGTATGAGCCACATATTCATGCTAATGGAATGTGCTAGGGAGTTAATAAGTGAATTTTTAAAATCATGATATACACATAAATAATATGAAATCTCAAAAAGCAAAAAAGTGAGCAAAATTAAAATTCTATCATTTATTAGAAAATGAATGGAAATGGAGACTTCAGTCAAAAACTTGACTGAGAAATAAAAGCTTGGCATGTTTTATATCATAGTACTATATATATCAAATACAGATTTTTTTCAGTGATGGCCAGTAAGGTAGAAGAGTAAATAAAGAGTCATAAAGAGAATATAATTAAATATAAGAACATACACATATATGGAACTTATTATTTTGTGTAAAAACCTAAAACTTACAACAATGATTTATTGATAAATTGATTTTCGAAGCAGCCATAAAGGAAATAGAACTATTCTCTTAATTTAAAATTTTTAATTATTATTTAAATTTTTGTTTAAAATTAAAATATATTTTATTGCTTTTTCTCTTCATAAATTCTTTCAGATCCTCTCCCCTTCCCTATCCATGCATCTTTAAATTCTTACTCAAAAATCAAACAAAACCCAACATAATAGCAAAATGCCCCCAAACCAAGAATATGGAATGAAGCAATACCCCAAAGAAAACAAACACACAAAAACCTATAACAAAATAAAAGTATACATAAAACCTTGCAGTCTATTATATATTGGTCAATTATTCCGCAACATGAAGCCTGCCCTGATATACACAGTCTCACTGAATGGGAGTGATTATTTTCCAAATCCAAGAAGCTATAAGGGAGAGTTCAGCTTTTCCCTAGGCGTTTGGTTTTCATTCATTCATTCATTAGAAAATATAAGCCAAACCAAAAATTATCATATTAGAGTTGGAAGACAAAAACCACAGAAAGAAAAGAGCCCAAGAAAATGCACAATAATCAGAAATCTACTAGTTCAAACACACAGGAATCCCATTAACATGGTAGAAGCCATAATATATACATCAAGGATCTTATGCAGACCCACGCCAGTTCTGTGAATGATGCTTCAGTGTCTGTAAGTTCATCTGAGCTTTGCTCATGTTAATTTAAGAACTTGTTTTCTTGGTGTTCTCCTTATGTCTTCTTCATCTTCAGGGTTCACTGAGCTCTAAAGGAAAGATTTAATTTTATAAACTAAATAACTGTTTTTGTGTAGCACTGCAAATAAAGAAGTACACTTGAAAATAATTGATTGGTAGAAGAATACAGAAGAAGCAGTAATGGTGTTCAACCATATTTACCTCTAATATTGTAATGTTTTTTTTTTCTCAAGTAAAGAACTTTCAATGTATTCTTTTATAACCTTTAATAAAGAACTTGTAAATTTCTTTATGGATGCATTTATGATTCACAAATTGGAGATTATTAATATAATTTATTCATTTTCAATCACATATGCAGTTGAAGACAGATTGATGGTACAATAAAATCCGAAGAGTCTCAAAAGAAAATCTATTAATGGCAGGTTTTCTAAAACCTGGGCTAGTCAGATGGCTGAGTAGGTAAAGTTACTAAAGTGTCAAGTGCCTTCATTTTCACTTATTTACCCTGGATCACACTCACATGCAAGCACCATGCCTACATTCAAACACATACTAATTATATTTGCTGCATAGTGATTTTAAAAGAAGTTATTGCAAAGCTAATTTCATATGAAATAAATGTACCATATATATTCATATGATTATATATATATATATATATATATATATATATATTATTCCATTAGTGATTCTGTTCTTGAGATTAATTTCCCAATCCTTAAAAAAATTCTTCCACATTCTTTTTAATATTGGTGAAATTTGTATGTTGTATCTGTAGGTCTCTTTGTTTTACTATTGTAAAACAGTACTTATTCCAAACATGACTGTAAAACTTATAGTTTTACACATGTTCCTGTCATTTTTAACTTTGCACATCTATATTAAGGTGTCACTATGTTTTTAGATACAATTTAATAAAAAATATTAAAGCCTTCATGTACTGGCTAGTTTTGTGTCAACTTGACACAGCTGGAGTTATCACAGAGAAAGGAGCTTCAGTTGAGGAAATGCCTCCATGAGATCCAACTGTAAGGCATTTTCTCAATTAGTGATCAAGGGGGAAAGGCCCCTTGTGGGTGGGACCATCTCTGGGCTGGTAGTCTTGGTTTTATAAGAGAGCAGGCCTAGCAAGCCAGGGGAGGCAAGCCAGTAAGGAACATCCCTCCATGGCCTCTGCATCAGCTCCTGCTTCCTGAGCTGCTTGAGTTCCAGTCCTGACTTCCTTGGTGATGAACAGAAGTATGGAAGTGTAAGCCGAATAAACCCTTTCTTCCCCAAGTGCTTCTTGGTCATGATGTTTGTGCAGGAATAGAAACCCTGACTTAGACACCTTCATTTTGTGGGGTAGCCTATTTTACCAAGTTGTATATTTGTGATTGAAAGTGGTATTGGGTGAGGGAAAAGAACTGAAGCCCTAAACCACCAGAAAGAATGGAAACTGGCAACCTCTGGAGACAGGACGTTGGGGCAAACCTCCAAAATGCACCAGAGACTTGAGAGGTGAAAGGTTCTTAGGACTCAAAGGGAGGGACCTGAGAGGAAATGCCTGATGGTAGGGAGAGGGAACTTATAGAGCCCACCCCCAGCAGGAAGACAGGGCATCAAGTGATGGAGAGGGGCACTGTCCCATAGTCCCAACTCTGACACATAATTGTTTCTGTCTGAAAGAATTTTCAGGGATGGAAATGGAGCTGAGCCTGAGGAAAAGAAGGTCCAGGCCCAAAGTGGGATCCAGCTCAAGGGGAGGTTCCAAGTCTTGATACTATTACTGAGGCTATGGAGTGCTCACAAACAGGGACCTAGTATGACTGCACTATGGAAGACCCAACAAGCAGCTGAAAGAGTCAAATGCAGATATTTGTGCCCAACCAATGGACAGAAGCAGCTGACCCCTGTTGTTGAATTAGGAAAGTCTGAAAGAAGTTGAGAAGGGCGATCCTGTAGGAGGACCAGCAGTCTCAATTAATTTGGACCCTCAAGATGTCTCAGACACTGGATCACCAAACATGCAGCATACACCAGCTGATATGAGGCACCCAACACACATACACTAGAGGACTGATGGGTCTGTATTCATTCAGAAATGATGGACCTAACTCTCAAGAGACTGGAGGCCTCAGGGAGTTTAGAAGTCAGTTAGGGTGGGAGAACATCCACATGGAGACAGGGGGAGTGGAAAGGAGGTATGGGATGTGAAATAATCAGAGGATGGATAGGGGAGGGGATGAAAAAATATGGAGTGTAAATAAATAATTTAATTAATTAAAAATGATTTCTACATTTAAAAAATTATTTGGACCGGGGCAGCTGGGGCGCAGGGTCGGATGACACTCGCCAGCTACCCACAACACCCGCCACAGGATCTTAAGACTTCAGGTGAGTGGAGCACAGCTTCTGCTCCAATCCAATTGCGCGCGGGACCAGAGACTGCATTAGTTAGGGAAGCAGAAAACCGGCCTGAGTAGGACCACAGGCCTCTTCCGGCTGGACCAGCACCGGGGTACCATCAGCTACCCATGACCCCCACCGCAGGATTTAGAGACTGCTGGTGAGTGGAACACAGCTTCTGCTCCAATCTTTAAACAGTGACAACGATAACAACTAACCCCAGAGATTACCAGATGGCGAAAGGTAAATGTAATAATCTTACTAACAGAAACCAAGACCACTCACCATCATCAGAACCCAGCACCCCCACTTCGCCCAGTCCAGGGCACCCCAACACACCGGAAAAGCTAGACATGGATCTAAAAGCATATCTCCTGATGATGGTAGAGGACTTCAAGAAGGACTTTAATAACACACTTAAAGAAATACAGGAGAAGACACTAAAGAGGAAGCACAAAAATCCCTTAAAGAATTGCAGGAGAACACTGCTAAAGAGTTACAAATCCTTAAAGAAAAACAGGATAACATAATCAAACAGGTAGAAGTCCTTACAGAAAAACAGGAAAACACATCCAAACAGATGATGGAAATGAACAAAACCATACTGGACCTAAAAAGGGAAGTAGACACAATAAAGAAAACCCAAAATGAGGCAACACTGGAGATAGAAACCCTAGGAAAGAAATCTGGAACCATAGATACGAGCATCAGCAACAGAATACAAGAGATGGAAGAGAGAATCTCAGGTGCAGAAGATTCCATAGAGAACATCTGCACAACAATCAAGGAAAATGTAAAATGCAAAAAGATCCTAACTCAAAACATCCAAGAAATACAGGACACAATGAGAAGACCAAACCTACGGATAATAGGAGTGGATGAGAATGAAGATTTTCAACTCAAAGGACCAGCAAACATCTTCAACAAAATTATAGAAGAAAACTTCCCAAATCTAAAGAAAGAGATGCCCATGAACATACAAGAAGCCTACAGAACTCCAAATAGACTGGACCAGAAAAGAAATACCTCCCTACACATAATAATCAGAACAACAAATGCTCTAAATAAAGATAGAATACTAAAAGCAGTAAGAGAAAAAGGCCAAGTAACATATAAAGGCAAGCCTATCAGAATTACACCAGATTTTTCACCAGAGACTATGAAAGCCAGAAGATCCTGGATGGATGTTATACAGACACTAAAAGAACACAAATTCCAGCCCAGGCTACTATACCCAGCCAAACTCTCAATTAACATAGATGGAGAAACCAAAGTATTCCACGACAAAACCAAATTCACACATTATCTCTCCACGAATCCAGCCCTTCAAAGGATAATAACAGAAAAAAACCAATACAAGGACAGGAACCACGCCCTAGAAACAACAAGAAGGTAATCCCTCAACAAACCTAAAAGAAGACAGCCACAAGAACAAAATGCCAACTTTAACAACAAAAATAACAGGAAACAACAATTACTTTTCCTTAATATCTCTTAATATCAATGGACTCAACTCCCCGATAAAAAGACATAGACTAACAAACTGGCTACACAAACAAGACCCAACATTTTGCTGCTTACAGGAAACTCATCTCAGAGAAAAGGATAGACACTACCTCAGAATGAAAGGCTGGAAAACAATTTTCCAAGCAAATGGCATGAAGAAACAAGCTGGAGTACCCATTCTAATATCTGATAAGATTGACTTCCAACCCAAAGTCATTAAAAAAGACAGGGAGGGACACTTCATACTCATCAAAGGTAAAATCCTCCAAGAGGAACTATCAATCCTGAATATCTATGCTCCAAATACAAAGGCAGCCACATTCATTAAAGAAACTTTAGTAAATCTCAAAGCACACATTGCACCTCATAAAATAATAGTGGGAGACTTCAACACACTACTTTCACCAATGGACAGATCATGGAAACAGAAACTAAACAGGGACACAGAGAAACTAAGAGAAATTATGAATCAAATGGATCTGGCAGATATCTACAGAACATTCTATCCTAAAACAAAAGGATATACCTTCTTCTCAGCACCACATGGTACCTTCTCAAAAATTGACCACATAATTGGTCACAAAACAGGCCTCAACAGATACAAAAATATTGAAATTGTCCCATGCATCCTATCAGATCACCATGGACTAAGGCTGATCTTCAATAACAAAATAAATAACAGAAATCCAACCTTCACGTGGAAACTGAACAACACTCTTCTCAATGATACCTTGGTCAAGGAAGGAATAAAGAAAGAAATTAAGGACTTTTTAGAGTTCAATGAAAATGAAGCCACAACATACCCAAACTTATGGGACGCAATGAAAGCATTTCTAAGAGGAAAACTCATAGCTCTGAGTGCCTCCAAAAGGAAACTAGAGAGAGCACACATTAGCAGCTTGACAACATACCTAAAAGCACTAGAACAAAAGGAATCAAATTCACCCAAGAGGAGTAGACAGCAGGAAATAATCAAACTCAGGGGTGAAATCAACCAAGTGGAAACAAGAAAAACTATTCAAAGAATCAACCAATCAAGGAGCTGGTTCTTTGAGAAAATCAACAAGATAGATAAACCCTTAGCCAGACTCACTAGAGGGCACAGGGAAAGCATCCTAATTAACAAAATCAGAAATGAAAAAGGAGAGATAACAACAGATCCTGAAGACATCCAAAACACCATCAGATCCTTCTACCAAAGGCTATACTCAACAAAACTGGAGAAGTTCCTAGACAGATACCAGGTACCAAAGTTGAATCAAGATCAGGTTAATGATCTAAACCGCCCTATATCCCCCAAAGAAATAGAAGCAGTCATTAATAGTCTCCCAACTAAAAAAAGCCCAGGACCAGATGGGTTTAGTGCAGAGTTCTATCAGACCTTCAAAGAATGTCTAATCCCAGTTCTTCACAAACTATTCCACAAAATAGAAACAGAAGGTACTCTACCCAACTCATTCTATGAAGCCACAATTACTCTGATACCTAAACCACAAAAAGACCCAACAAAGATAGAAAACTTCAGACCAATATCCCTTATGAATATTGATGCAAAAATCCTCAATAAAGTTCTTGCTAACCAAATCCAAGAACACATCAACACAATCATCCATCCTGACCAAGTAGGTTTCATCCCAGGGATGCAGGGATGGTTCAATATACGGAAATCCATCAACGTAATCCAGTATATAAACAAACTCAAAGACAAAAACCACATGGTCATCTCCTTAGATGCGGAAAAAGCATTTGACAAGATCCAACACCCATTCATGATAAAAGTCTTGGAAAGATCAGGAATTCAAGGCCCATACCTAAACATGATAAAAGCAATCTACAGCAAACCAGTAGCCAACATCAAAGTAAATGGTGAGAAGCTTGAAGCAATCCCTCTAAAATCAGGGACTAGACAAGGCTGTCCACTTTCTGCATATCTATTCAACATTGTACTTGAAGTCCTAGCCAGAGCAATTCGACAACAAAAGGAGATCAAAGGGATACAAATTGGAAAAGATGAAGTCAAAATATCACTTTTTGCAGATGATATGATAGTATATATAAGTGACTCTAAAAATTCCACCAGAGAACTCCTAAGCCTGATAAACAGCTTCGGTGAAGTAGCTGGATATAAAATTAACTCAAACAAATCAATGGCCTTTCTCTACACAAAGAATAAACAGGCTGAGAAAGAAATTAGGGAAACAACACCCTTCTCAATAGTCACAAATAATATAAAATATCTTGGCGTGACTCTAACTAAGGAAGTGAAAGATCTGTATAATAAAAACTTCAAGTCTCTGAAGAAAGAAATTATAGAAGATCTCAGAAGATGGAAAGATCTCCCATGCTCATGGATTGGCAGGATCAACATTGTAAAAATGGCTATCTTGCCAAAAGCAATCTACAGATTCAATGCAATCCCCATGAAAATCCAAATCAATTCTTCAACGAATTAGAAAGTGCAATCTGCAAATTCATCTGGAATAATAAAAAACCTAGGATAGCAAAAACTCTTCTCAAGGATAAAAGAACCTCTGGTGGAATCACCATGCCTGACCTAAAGCTCTACTACAGAGCAATTGTGATAAAAACTGCATGGTACTGGTATAGTGACAGACAAATAGACCAATGGAATAGAATTGAAGACCCAGAAATGAACCCACACACCTATGGTCACTTGATCTTCGACAAGAGAGCTAAAAACATCCAGTGGAAGAAAGACAGCATTTTCAACAAATGGTGCTGGCACAACTGGTTGTTAACATGTAGAAGAATGCGAATCGATCCATTCCTATCTCCTTGTACTAAGGTCAAGTCTAAGTGGATCAAGGAACTTCACATAAAACCAGAGACACTGAAACTTATAGAGGAGAAAGTGGGGAAAAGCCTTGAAGATATGGGCACAGGGGAAAAATTCCTGAATAGAACAGTAATGGCTTGTGCTGTAAGATCGAGAATTGACAAGTGGGACCTCATGAAACTACAAAGCTTCTGCAAGGCTAAAGACACCATCAATAAGACAAAAAACCCACCAACAGATTGGGAAAGGATCTTCACCTATCCTAAATCAGATAAGGGACTAATATCCAATATATATAAAGAACTCAAGAAGGTGGACTCCAGAAAGTCAAATAACCCCATTAAAAAATGGGGCTCAGAACTGAACAAAGAATTCTCACCTGAGGAATACCGAATGGCAGAGAAACACCTGAAAAAATGTTCAACATCCTTAATCATCAGGGAAATGCAAATCAAAACAACCCTGAGATTCCACCTCACACCAGTCAGAATGGCTAAGATCAAAAATTCAGGTGACAGCAGATGCTGGCGAGGATGTGGAGAAAGAGGAACACTCCTCCATTGTTGGTGGGATTGCAAGCTTGTACAACCACTCTGGAAATCAGTCTGGCGGATCCTCAGAAAATTGGACATAGTACTACCGGAGGATCCAGCAATACCTCTCCTGGGCATATATCCAGAAGGTGTCCCAACCGGTAAAAAGGACACATGCTCCACTATGTTCATAGCAGCCCTATTTATAATAGTCAGAACCTGGAAAGAACCCAGATGTCCCTGAACAGAGGAATGGATACAGAAATTATGGTACATTTACACAATGGAGTACTACTCAGCTATTAAAAAGAATGAATTTATGAAATTCCTAGCCAAATGGATGGACCTGGAGGGCATCATCTTGAGTGAAGTAACACAATCACAAAAGAACTCATACAATATGTATTCATTGATAAGTGGTTATTAGCCCAAAACTTAGGATACCCAAGATATAAGATACAATTTGCTAAACGCATGAAACTCAAGAAGAATGAAGACCAAAGTGTGGACACTGTGCCCCTTCTTAGAATTGGGAACAAAACACCCAGGGAAGGAGTTACAGAGACAAAGTTCGTAGCTGTGATGAAAGGATGGACCATTTAGAGACTGCCGTATCCAGGGATCCATCCCATAATCAGCTTCTAAACGCTGACACCATTGCATACACTAGCAAGATTTTGCTGAAAGGACCCAAATATAGCTATCTCTTGTGAGACGATGCCGGGGCCTAGCAAACACAGGAATGGATGTTCACAGTCAGCTATTGGATGTATCACAGGGCTCCCAATGGAGAAGCTAGAGAAAGTACCCAAGGAGCTAAAGGGATCTGCAACCCTATTGTTGGAACAACATGATGTACTAACCAGAACCCGGGAGCTCTTGTCTCTAGCTGCATATGTATCGAAAGATGGCCTAGTCGGCCATCAATGGAAAGAGAGGCCCATTGGACTTGCAAACTTTATATGCCCCAATATAGGGGAATGCCAGGGCCAAAAGAATGGGAATGGGTGGGTAGGGAATTGGGGGGGCGCTATGGGGGATTTTTGGGATAGCATTGGAAATGTAATTGAGGAAAATATGTAATAAAAATATTAAAAATCAAAAAAAATTATTTGAAACATTTCACTCTGTAATTCTAAATGACCTAGAGCTCATTGCATAGACTGAGCAGTCTTGAATCACAGAAATCCTGCCTCTGCCTCCTAAATGCTGGGATTAAAGGTATAATCCCACTATGCTTTTGAAGTTGTTAGTAATGGGGTCGTTTCCTGCTGATTTTGTTTCTTGGCAAATTAGTTATTGTTATGTAGAAGGTATTTATTTTTGTCTATTGACTTTATATTCTGCTGTTTTGAAATTATCACATCTAGGAGTTTTCTACTGGAGTCTTTAAAATATAGGGTCTTATCTTTGGCCAATAGAGATACTGTCTTTCCCTTCTATTTGTATCTCTTTTATTTCTGTTGTTTTGCTGCCCTGGATAGAACTTCAAACATTATACTACATGGAAACAGTAAGAGTGGATACCTTTATACCTCATCCCCAATGTTAGAGGATATACTTTCAGTTCTTCCACAATTAGAACAAGGTTTGCCTTAGGTTTGTTGTATGTGGCTTATATTGTGTTGATAATTTTCTTATATTTCTACTATCTCCAGAGCTTTTCTGTCTGTGTGTGTGTGTGTGCGCGTGCATTCATGTGTGTACAGGTACATATACATGTGCACGAGAAAGCTAGAAGCTTCCAGTGTGTCTCTTTTTTATCTCTTTAATGTTTTTGTTTTGAGACAAAGTTTTCTACAGACCTGGAGCTCACTCAGTAAGTAGGCTAGACTGGATGGCCAGTAAGCCCCAGTGATCTGCCTGCCCCTATAGTAGTAGAATTACAAATATATACCACATGCTTGGCCTTATTTATTTACTCTATTTTTTTATATTCATTCTAAAAATTTGACTCAGGCCCTCATGCTTCTAAAGCAGACCCTTTGCCAACTGAACTGCCCCTTTAGCCTCTCTTCAGGACTTAAGCAAGAAGGGATCCTGAACACTGGCAAAAAACTTTCCTGCATGTATTAAGATAATCATGATTTTTGTCTTTAAGCTTATGTATGGATTATATTCAATATCTGTTTTTTATGTTGAATTACCTTTGGGTTCTTTGAATGAAACCAGTTTGGTCATTGGTTGATGAATTTCTTTGTGTCTTATGGATTTCATTTATAAAAATTGTACTGAGAATTTTTACAGGGAAATTGGTTTATGGTTTTCTTTTTGTTGTCTTATCCTTCTTTGGGCTCGATAATGTAATTGCATAGCAAGATCTTGTTTTAAACAAACAAATAAACAAAAAAATTTGCTTCAGCTGGGCAGTGGTGGTGCATGCCTTTAATCCTAGCACTCGGGAGGCAGAAGCAGAGGCAGGAGAATTTCTGAGTTTGAGGCCAGCCTGGTCTACAAAGTGAGGTCCAGGACAGCCAGGGCTACACAGAGAAACCCTGTCTTGAACCCCCCCCCCCAAAAAAAAAAAAAAACAATTTAGCTTCAAAAAATAAAATGCTTAGGAATTACTATAATCAAAGTGCTAAGAGACTGCTACAATGGAAACTTTAAAACCCTCAAGGAAGATAAAGATGATACTAGAGAATTAAAAACAAACAAACAAACAAAACCAAGAACAACAAAAATAACCAACAAACAAAAAAAGTTTGTACTGTTGGATTAGCAGAATCAATACTGTGAAAATAGCAATATAACCAAAAGTGCCCACAAAATCAATACAGTGCCAGCCCTATTTCTAGTGACATTCTTTACAGAACTAGGATGGTGTCACTTTGTAATGTTAGTTTGAATTGGCAGTTTGACACAGTGTAGCATCACTGGGAAGAGAGTCAAAAGAAGTTGTATAGATCAAATAGTTCTGTGGACATAACTGAGGCAAACTGTCTTGATTGCCTTAATTGATGGGAGAAGAAAACTTACCCAGTCATTTAATTGAAATGGGAAGACCAAGTCTAAGAGTAGGCAACACCATTCTAGATTAGAGTAGAGAAAGTTATGATAACTGGGCATGCATGGTTTTATCCCTCTCTGCTCTTAAAGCTGTGATGTGAGTAGTTGTTTTAAGTTTCTGCCTCTTTGAGTTCTCTATTAGGATAGACTATGACCTGGAATTGTGACAAAATAAATCTTTCAGAAAAAAAAGAAAGTAAATTTATGTTTTGCAAGATGCAACCAAATTTTTGAAAATTGTACTCAATGTAATAATATGATCAAGATCCTTAGAATCTCACTATATTTTGAGGAGCAACATACTATTGTCACTCCTGTGCTCATGTAAAACAGAAAGGAAAAGCACTCTCTTAGTGCCACATTCATCCCTACCCCAAGTTGTAAGTTTGTCACAAACCTTCATTCCATTACTGAATCTTTAAATTATTTGCAAACCTGTAAATGTAGTTTCTGTTTGAATTATATTACTTATCACAAGATGAACTAAATCTACCTTACAATATATTCAAACAAAATTTTCTGATTTATCCTTTTTAAATTCAAGATGACGTTTTAGTCTTCAACACTAAATGGAACACCTATATCATATCCCAATCCACAAGACTCAGAGATTATTGCAGGAGAGAGAATCGAAAAATTATAAGAAATGATAACTTGTAGGCATCTACACTTAGTTTTGCTGGGGATTATAAGATTATTGCACTTAACTCACAGCAGTTGTGTCAGCATGTATAAGACCTGCACAAGATCAAGCCAACCAAAGTCCTAGTATGGATGGCAGAGGGGCTCACGAAGCCCAAATTCCATCTGTGAAGCTATTAACAGTTAATGACCTCTGAAGTAGAAAGAGTCAGACATCTCTAGGGCTATACCTCTTGAGAGGTTATCCATAATCCAGTACAGGTTCTTATATCCATGAACATATGTATATGTTCATGGATATAATATATAATACATATATATATATATATATATATATATATATATATATATATATATGTTCTTTATTTAGCCCTAACTTTAGTTACAAAGTAGAACTTTTTTTTCATGATTAAAGAAGGTTTATTTGCAAGACATGCTGGAATCTCTACACCCAATGTGTGCAGCTTAAAGAACAATTGACATGGCTTTCAGAGGATGATTTGTTTTCAGAAAATAGTGACTTTCTTATGGTTTTGGACAGGAAACCCAGTGTTCCTTTGACTAGCAGAAATAGTAGCATTTAGTTTTGATTTTAAATCCAAGTGTAGGTGAACTGCCAATATAAAGTATAGTATTCTATTTGCATAATCCCTACCATGGGCAGAACTTATGGAGAATAGAATATTGTCCCTGGAATGGAGAGCTGGCAGGAGCTAAATCAGATAACACCTTTTTTGCTTTCAGTAATTGAACTTTAATCCTATTTTGAGAGTCGTTTCAGTAAGAGGTTTGAAAATTAATCTTAGTCATTTCACCCTTAGCTCTAGCCCCTGCCATGTGAAGAATTAAACTAGTTCTTTTTCTGTAAGTGAAACTAACACACATTAGTTACACATGCTGATAAGCATATAGGGATATAATAAGCAAAAGTCTTAGATGCTTATGCTTAATCAAAGATATTGAAATATAGCATTATTTATATAAATTAACCAACTCATTTTAAAAGACAAAAAAAAACATCTTCAATGTTGAATGAGCATATTTGCTTATATATTTTAATATGTAAAAACATTTAGAATTTAAATATATTCTCCCCTTCTGTCAAGTCTTTTCAGATTCTCTGCCGCTTTGTCCTTGAAGTTCGTATTGAAAAAAATAAACTGAAACATAATACAATTAAAAAATAAATAAAACCATTCTCTTAAAGAAAAATATAAAGTATCAAACTGTATCTGTGGAGTAATTTATATGTTTGTTGATTATGTCTGAATATGAGGCCTGTCCTGGAGTGGTTGATATATCCAGTGTCTTTCTATTGGAAATAACAGTATTTCATTTCCCAGTTTGGTTATTCACCTTTTCCCTGTGGCTAGCATCAATTCATTTTTTAAAAAAAATATGACAAAGTAAAATATAATCAAATAAAACAAAACTATTACGTTGAAGTTGTACAATGTGACAGAGAATTCATAGAATTTATACTGGGTTACCAGTTACTATTTTTTACACTGAAAACAACATTTTGTAAGATTTTTCCTTCTTGATTGTCTGATCCCAATCATCAGCATAATTGAAAATTATCTTCATTCAAAGTAATGCACTTTACAGTAGCACACCACTAAAAATCAAGTCTTAAATCAAACCTCTATCAAAATTACTTCCTTGTTGTCTACTTCATCCAGTTAAGCAAGTGAAACTTTCATGGTGCTTCCTATGTGTCTTTTACTGTGTGGAAGTCTCTGGAAGCTGAGTAGTTAAACAATCAAGTTTATTTATCCAAGTGTTATCTATCCCACTGTTGTACAATAATTTTAATCCAGCAATATGACTGTTCTGGCAAGGAATCACATCCAAAGTCCCTCTAAGTCTATATGATCTGACTAAACTGCAGGAACACCCTGAATGTGAAAAGTTAATCTTTTGACTATTTTACCACATGATGATGTTGCAGAAACAGAATTATTACTTGGACTAATATTTTGATATTCCTCATGAGCAAGCATATTGTGTTTTTGCTTTGGTTTGCTCAGAGGAGAATCAGTGAAAGAGTTGATGAGAAAGCAAGGTGAGAAATGACTTCATAGTACAATTGAGACTTTATGGAACAGATGATTAACCCACTGTGACAATTTAAATTGTCTTCTTTTTATTGATTTGCAGTCTGTACAGACATCATTTTTGACATCTTCATAGTACATGTTACTCCTCCATCTTCATTTCAGCCTTTTGCCTTGGATCAGTTTCTTTTCAGGAGAAGAAGTGTACATTTTAGAAACATAGTTTTGCTCTTGGCTGGTTTCATTGGCATTGTCTTCTGGAAACACCTGCAGTTTATCAAAGGATCAGGAATTGTTTCTGTCTATCTACTATAGAATACATGATTTTAGTATGTTTTTAAATGACTGTGTGTTATATAACATAGTAATCTTTCTTTATATAAATATACAGAGGTCAGTAAAGGAGGATGTATTCAGGACTAAATCAATAATTCATGTGGATGTCAGAGGAAGTAAATGAGATTTGTCCTACAGACACTAGAGGGGTTACCAAGGTTTTTGAGCCCATACAACAGTTTCGTATCCATCACAGAAAGCTTGTGTATTCTGGACCATGTTATGAGGGTACTTGGTACAGAGGTGTCCAGTCTTAGAATTTTTGGGGTAATAACAGAGCCTTGGAATTCAAGGCGACTCACTTTTCTGTCTTAAAGTTACAGAAAGCAATTACCTTTCCCTGACTCCCTAGACTACAGAGCTTAATGGTAGTCACTTTTTGCAATGATATTAGAACCCAGTGTCTGACTGAGCATCTTTTTTTCATACTGATATTTGCTTAGATATTTTCAGTTCTTTCCACATCTACAACAATGCTAGAGGCCTGAGTATAATGAGAAGTCACTGCTATCATGTCACCATTGAGATCCTCATGTGGCTTGTTTTACTACCAACAAGATTGTAGAGTGAGCAATTTTGGGTTCATCCTAGGAGATATATCCTTGAAACATCTGACCTTCTTGCATGGTCAGAGGAGACCAAAGATTGGAAAGGAAAAAAGAGACATATCTATAATGGAAATGGATGAGCAACAAGAGTCATGGATAATGTAAGCTGAACGTGAGTTGAAGGCAGCCAAACTGATGACCAAGCTCTTGAGCACTATTGAGGATCACATGATGAATGGTACAATACAGAAGACACCAATGGGCAGGCAGAGTAGCCAGTGTTGCTATGGGTAGCTGCTATAGTGATGCTGTCCCTGACAAGAGACAGAGACCCAGTGAATCTGAACATAGCCTTTCTTTTATTCACCCAAGAAATGACTATGAAAGTTCACAAAGATATATTTTTTTCTTTTCATAATTTTTGTAAAACCTCAGTATGAAATGCCATTTCATGAGCTGGTTTTCCTGTACTATGTGAGGTAACAAAATAAAATCCCCTTGTCCATCCAACAAATATTTACAAGATTCTGAGGATTCCTATACCATGTCAAGTAACAAGTTTCTATTATAAAGGATTTGTACATAATAAAAAACTTATGTAGGTATTTTCTCAATATTCATATAGAGTATTAATCTATTCTTCTGGAATAATTTAATTTTATCTATTGTTAAATTAAAATCATCTAAAGTATATCTATTAAAATAGTTTTGATGCAATAGAATTACAATAGTACAGTGAAGTTGCTCAGGTTTTCAGTTCCTTCCACATTTGGGCGTAGAGATTTGCAAGGGAATTTGATCATTCTGTATTTAGAGTTGATGTTCAGATGGACTGTGCGTCCAAAATTTCTACTGATTTTTAAGGATGTACATGAGAAATAACTTCCCTTATTTTGCAATATTGATAATTTACATTTTATCACTTTTTCTTTGATCAACATTTCAGTATTTAATAAGAATAAGTGATTATTTTAATTAAACAAATGTAGTCATAGCAATTTTCTATATCACCTTTAGTATAATTATTAATTATTGTCTTAATTCTACTTACTTTAATTTATTGTTTCTGCTTTTACGTGAAGATTGATTTCTTGGCTTGTCACCATATTTTGGCCTTTATTGATTTCATAGTCAGTTGTTATTTATGTTATTATTTCAATGCATATATATTTTATGACTGTTGATTAATTTTGTCATATTCTGAAGAGTAATTAATCTGAGTCTGGTCATGATTTTTTGCTTATTCTACACTGAGATAACTAAGTTCTTGGATTAATAATACAAGCTATTTTATCATTTTCATGAAATTTTAGGTTATTATTGTTAAAGTAATTTTGCTGCCAAAATATTGCTCCCCTTCCCATACATGACTGTATGTGTAGTAGATCCCTCAGTCATGAAGATTCATTCATTTAAGCTTGGTATTTTCTTACTTTTCCCCTAGTTTTCTTATTGTATTAATTCTTGATAAATAATTACTTATTTCACATATGGTTTATAATCCTGCCTGACATTATTAACTCAACAAGAACTTTAAATAGTGTGTTTGATATTTTATGTGTTCTCACATAGTTTTATGTTCTAAACACCAATGAAATGTTCATAAATATTAATAAAATTCACCCTCGTTTTCCCCTTCCTCCTTCCCTTCTTCCCTTCCCCAATCCCTCTTCCTCTTTCTCAGTCTCTCTAATTCTTGTTTAGTTTTAAATTTTTTCTTTGTGCTTTCTTCCACAAGTAACTCTAAATAGAACAGTACAAGTACAAAGATAAAGTTTTTTGACAAACTAAAATAAAGTTGTGCAATTAAGCATCAAAATCAATCTAAAGTGGCTCTGACTCTGTTTATCATGCTAATTATGGAAATGTGAAACTCAAAGATGTCTCTCAGGCAGCTGCAGTAAGTGGGATAATGCTTAGATACCGAAGTTGGAAGAATGTATAACCGAGTTGTAAAGATAAAGGTATTTTATTGGCTCAAAGATTTTTATAGAGTCTCTCCAACGTGTTTTTCAATGTCTATTTAAAAGTTATATTTTTATGTTGTGAAATTCTCTCATCATATTTTATTCTTCTAAGAAATATGTAGTCTTCTAGCAGTTCTTTACCTATATGGGAGAAAAACATGTACCTTCCCTGTTTGTTAAGTAAAATAAATGATGCAAAACTGTTACATTAAAATGGCCAAAAGGTATTATCCCTTTAGACTTGTAACACAGGGTCAGGATATCTTTTCAACGTCATGGAATTTTATTACTTAGGATTATTTAGGGATTGTAAATTTTGATATTCTAAGTGATAATTTGTGAAAAAATCAATGTTAAAACTCTATCCTTCCTTTTAAAGAATTGTTGATTTTTTTAATTTTATGTATATGGGTGTTTTATACACACATACACACATTAACCATTAACACACACACACACACACACTCATATATATATATATATATATATATATATATATATATATATACATATATCATATTTATTTATGCAATGTTCACATAGGGCAGAGATTATGTCAGGTGCCCTGGAATTATAGTTACTACTAGCTACCATGCATATATTTGCTGGGAATCAAATGTATATCCTCCAACACATTTTTCCTCTATCTCCATGATTGTCTTTCTTTTATTGAAATATTCCAAATATTGCCCTAATTTGTTTTTGCAAATATACTTGAAGAACTATTTTTAAATATTGCTATTTTGATTATTTTATATAATGTCTTTGTATTTTGTTTTGTTTTGATTTGTTTTTCGAGATAGGGTTTCTCTGTGTAGTCCCGGCTGTCCTGGAACTCACTTTGTAGACCAGGTTGGCCTCGAACTCAGAAATCCTCCTGCCTCTGCTTCCCAAGTGCTAGGACTAAAGGCATGCACCACCACCACCCGGCTGTCTCTGAATTTTATGTTTATTTATTTAATATTGCTGATACTGTAAAGCCCTGTGACCTTTACCCTGGGAATCCCATGTGTCTCCAACTGGCTTCAATATACATTAATAAAGGTATCAAAATATTTTCTTAAACCAGCCATCTTCTCTAACCAAACCTTTCTTGTGATTGTGTCACTAAAATACAGTCGTTCATTATCTCCACTTTTTTGTTACTCTTTTATATATTTTCAAGATTATGATCACATTCGTTCTCTTCTTCAAACTCCACCTTCTTCCACTTTTACAAATTTGCATGTCATTACAAGAAGTCTGATCTACTAAAACTTAAAGCTATAATATATAGCACATACGCATAATAGAATAAATGTTTGACAATAAAGAGTTAAAGATAAATGAGATATTATTAATCTTAAATGAATTTCTATGTTTTTATTTTCTTGTAACAAATAGAAAATAAGAAAGAATCAGTACATGAATAGGTACAGTCTTTTATCACAGGGTTATATTTGAGAAAACTATATTATTAATGCTATAATCAAAGGGAAAGAATCACAATTCTGTGTTTTATTGGACTTTTTAAGACACTGCAAGAATTATGTCATCTCTTAAATTGCAAAACTATGGGCTTGCTAAAAATGAACAAAGGAAAATATAAAAACCTTATTTTTCTCAGATTGTGTTTGTTTTAATGCATTGAACATAAATATAATTGAATATAAATATATTGAATACAAATATAATTTAATACATTATATTATTGCTGTCTTTGTTTTCAATATAATGAAATATATAGCGATTTTTAGCCTTGCAATCCGGGAGACACTGAAGCCTCCATTTGTAAAAGTTGAATGGCCTATCAACCCTGACAGATGTTCTATACATCACAGAAATACCACTTATATAATTGTGATAATTTTCCACTTCTGATTTGTAAGTATCAGTGATTTCAAAATCACTTCCAAATTGCTTGAAAAAAAATGACTGATGTTTCCTTATACTATGTATCTTCTGTTGTCTAAATATAAAGCCTTTTAATGGGTGTTTGAATTCTGGTGAAGTCTGCATTCTCTGTTCATATCTACACAGGTGTGGCAATTTACAGAGCTCCATGATGAAACATTTCCCTAATTACTCCATCTTGGGACTTAGAAATGTGTTTTATAGGAAAATGTCATAAACCTGTTTTTCAGACACATGAATATCTTTGAACATATGGCTTCAAAATTTTTAATATACAAGCTTGAAAGTGAAAATCTAAACAACTGAATTTGTAAAAGATTTTATCTATATCTATTGAACAATTTATTATTCTATTGCTCTGATAAGCTCATTTTAGATGTCAGCTATGAAACTCCATGTACTTTGAATGGATATCTCCTTACATAGGTAAGGTCATATTTGATTCTGTAACATACCTATTTGAGTAGTGCAACCAGATTCTGGATGTCTACATCCCTCCTTGTGATGCCCAGCTCACATGAATTACCCAATGAAATTCATATTGCTTAGTTTCAAAACTAAGTTTACAATCCTTTACCAAATAAGCACTTTCATGTTAACTGTAAATATTCAGAAATTGATAATTCATATTAAATTAAATTGAGCCATGGTTTAATTATTTCATTAAATATAAATATAACTAAAAATAATAAGGTATAGAAATTATGTAAGTATTAGGGTAGTAAGGTAAAAATGAAATTAAAGCAAGATATTTTGCCACTTATACATTCAATTTAAATCTACTGATTGTTCTTCTGACTCAAGAGCACGGATAACAAGGTGGACCCCTGCATGAACTCTTTGGAGCACCTCTCCTGGTTTCATTTTCTAAAACTGATGTCCTGCATTACAAAAAGCAAGCTGACCTACCATTTGTTTTTAATGCCAAGTTTCATTTCAGGGTAGGCATGTGTGGAAATGACCTTTCCCTATTCCCATCATATCCACATGCTGGCAAGTTACAAAAGTAACTCCGATATGACAGTAATCCTCACCTTTTGTTCCTCTCCACATCTTTTACCTCAGTGCTCTTAGCAGGCTTTATAATTGTGTAGCGAGAAATTCTACCTGATGTGGTGAGTTTTAAAGCACAGGTTTAACTTTTAGCTTTCTAAAACCATCTATACAAGTTTATAGTATTCTCCAATTAGATACTATTTTTCTAACTAGATACATATCACTGTAATTATCCTAGGAATGTTTATATTTTTACTGCAAATGTAATTTTGAAATTTAATTTAGTTGACACATTAAGGTGTATGACAGTTGACATTGGTGAATGTCAGTTCACCAGTTTGAATGAGACACCCCTCCCCTTATGAGACATTTGAATATGCAGTCCTCAATTATTGGCATTCTTCTGCATAGGTTGAAGAGGTATAATCTTACTAGAGGATGTATGTTGTTTGGGGTGGGCCTTGGGGGTACAACGACTCATATCACTTCTATTACTCTATGCTTTGTGGTTATAGTTGAAGACATTAACCCACCACATTTTGCTCTGTCTACTTCATTTCTACTTGTTGCTACCAAAAACAAATACTTCCAGAGATTTTGTTGGTCTGCTACTTTTTAATAAAACAACAACACTAAATTTAGTGGAATAGAAATGTATCACATTTATTTCTGTTAATGAACCAGTGATTTCATTTTTTCTCAGTTTGTTGACACTAGGTATATAGCATCCAAGTACTGGATTCCAGAATCATCTGCAGGTTGCCTTGTCAGATAATTGATGCTGTCTTTGAGCTGAAAAGTTATCTGGGGTGTTAGGTAAAAGACGTCCAATATGCTGTCTGCTTTTTTATAGTGCAATTTAGCATCCTAAAAAAAAAATCTTCATAACACACAGAAAAGAAAAGAAGAGAGAAAGTGAGCTGGTCCTACCCTATCCTCTTTTTCCTAATACCCTGAGAAGTAGAAGACATCACTCATCACTTATAATTCCTCTGGTGAAGAGGATGCCAAGGCATATTCAGATTGAAGGAATGGAAGAAAGTTCTGGAATCCCAGGTTTACTTGGAAATAAGTGTTACTACTGTTTTGGGTATTCTTTACAGAACACCTTTCTCTCAGGCTGTGAAATCCATATAAATCTCAAGATTTCTCTTCAGTTTGCTATAAAAGGAAACATTAAAAATCCTGTACATCCAACCAAGTAAAGTGCACAAAGAACCAGGTTTCTATCTGTAGACTGACAATTGTACTGATAGACAAATGTCCCATATGGCTATCTCTCTAAAGATGTCAAGCTCCTTACCACTGATATCTATTGTGTCATTGATATTATATTATATTGGATATCCTGCTGTTTCGTTGAGTCATGGAGATACTGTTTTGCACTGGATCTGTCTCTTCACATGCTCCATCAGCTCATAGATGTTGGAGTTGGCTAACCCAAAGAGGTGGATCTTGGTCTTAGTGGTAGCTGAGATGTTCAGGCTGACAGCTCGCCCACTAGCCTCACAATTGGGGCTAGTGGACATAGGGCATAAATATGTTTAAGCTACATTTTTTTCTTGTAAGAACCCCCCCCCTCTCTCTCTCTCTCTCTCTCTCTCTCTCAGTGTGTGTGTGTGTGTGTGTATGCTTACTATGTTGGCTCACATGGACAGTAATTGATGAAACAAGAAACACAATATTTTATATGTCTTGTAGATTAGTTAGAACTTGCAGGTAAAAGTACACATACTGTTTCTATCTTCTAGAATAATTAACTCCCCGCATTATTTTATCTAACTCTTGTTCTCTCTGACTTTTCCCAGGTAACATTTGCTACTTCTGTCTTATGCTATATTGCTACCTCTGTTTATGTTTGGATAACTTAGGCTGCGTATCTTCTCTACTATAAGGTGTTTTATCACCAGCGTCAAAAATATCTCAACGTTTTGTCACATTAAAAAATATAGCTAGATCTTCTAGACATTGCAATATTAGCAAGTTTCCATTTAACATTTTCTAGATTTTAAACTGTTTCTTCCTTGATTATCTAAATATTATTAAGTTTGCCATAGTGGATTTTATTGTTGTTTTTTTGTTTGCTGCTCATATGAGCCCTGTATTTCTTTTCTACATTTCTCCTGGCTTCTGTATAGGAGATTATTTTTTAACTCTGCACAGAACATAAACAGTATTATAGATTACCTATTTTCTTGTTATTTCCCAACTCACCTCCCTCCCTCCAATGCCTCCAGTTTCATTTATTTTATGCAAATATTCACAGTAGTATTATTCTAAATTAAAATCTTTGTTCAAAGATTGATAGAATACATTTACATACATTTAGCAGTATTCAATTTTTCCATTCGATATGCATTATGATTTTTTGAAAATAATGGACCAACGCACAGGGGTTACTTCATTGAAATAGACTACTGGGGATGATATATGTGGTTACCATATATCATTTTTTTCTAAGGACCTAAGAATTAGAATTTTAGCCAAGTAAGGAAACAACTACCAATATTTTGGGAATGTTGGGACCACAGCACAAATATCCTTTTGCCCACAGATATCCAGAGAAACCATAAATGTTAAGCAGACTGAATTGTCTTTCAATGGGAAAGGTGAAAAATCGGTTCAATCTGTTCTTCCACCCAGAAAGCTAGGAATTGAGAGTGATTAATAGCTTATGTGATTTGCACTATATGCTGGGCCATGCCAGGACTGAACGTTGCTAATAATATAAATATTCCATAGAGCTAGAAGCTCACCAAGATTCTATAATCAGGAACAAAAGGTAGTTTATAGCCCAGATTACCTCTATGATAGCTATATGATTGAGACTAGACCAGAACCTTAAGATAGTATAGGTAGCTTACCTCTATATTCCATATTCTTAGAAGAAATGACATGTACCTGAGCTGATTTTTAATGTAAATGTACTTTCTTTTGCAGGGGAGATTATATTATACCAAGTAACTTTTTTTTTCAGATTGTATTGTGTTCAAAATGTTTTAATAATGAACTACCTGGTACTGGACTCTTAAGAAGTCTTGATCCAAATTAATGAGGCAATCTGAACTCAATTTTTATTTTTACCTATTCACAGTTTTCTTCCCTGCCAGTTATCTGCAAAGACTCCCTCAATTCAAATGCATGAAGTAAAATATGACCAAACCTAGAAATGGAGTTGAAGCAAGCTTAATGTAAAAACTCAACTACGTTAAAATAAAATGATTTAATCAAATGGAATGATTATTCTCAAGAATATAATTCAATTTATTTATTGCTAGTTTCCTCTTGCCCAGACTATATAACCTGTTTAGATTTTCTACAACTATTAAAAATTATTTTATAAAGTATGTCACCTGGTCTTTGTATTTATATTTACAAGACTTCACACTATTCTTTGGTACAATTCAGACATATTATACAAAAGCTTATAAATCATGTAAGAAATATTTTCCAAATATTTATTTCTTATTCAAATATTCTTATTAAAATATTTATTATTTCTTATTCAAATGCTTTTTTGGAAAAGTTTCTTCACTTTTAATGTTGGTACTACTTTTCATGGATATTTACATTTAATTTCCAAAATATTTTAAAAATAGTGCTTTGGGGATAATCATAACGGTTTTTCACTAGGTCAACATTTTCTGCAGAAAATATATACCATGATGTAATATTATATTTCCAAATAATTATACAATTCTTTTACAATGATACCATAATTTGGGGAAATGAATAAGAAATATTGCAGCATATGTTGTGACTAAATTTTATGTGTATAGAAACCGGCAATATATCATAAAGTTGTGGGTACAATGTTCTATTGTATTTTGATAACTTGGTAACTTGAAATAAGACAAAATCTGTGGTGAATAACTGTATCTCAGGTACTTATCATGTATATAAATCAAACTTGTGAAGGACAATGTAATTCGCAACTATCTTCTTCCACTTTTACCATATATTTTCTTTCTAGTTGACCTATCTAGCATTCATTTATGAGATGTACAATTTATGATGTCATAACCACTATAACTTGAAATGAAGTGTTCTATATCATTTTATTGGAACGAAATAGTAATTTATGTAATTATACTTTCAATTTTGAGCAGGATCACAGAAGATAATTTTGAGTACATTTTCCCTGGCCTTCATTCTATGGCTGAAACAATTTACATTCAAATTGGTCTGGCCTCAGAGAAAATGTTAACGTTTTCCTCCTAAATTCTGTAGCCGATGTCTTTCTGAATCATAACCAACTTCAATAAAACCTGCACTGATTCTGAAGTAGGTTGAGACCAACTTTACCCCATTAAATTAAATTATATCTATACTTTAGCATTCACATTAAGTTTCCTATTTGTTCTTGAAGTTTTTTTTTTTTTTAATTTCATCCTTTTGATCTTTATATTCAGATCTGAACAGTGGATCAATCTTATTTTTCTATGTGAATTTAATACTCTGATAAATGTGTGCTTTTCTCCCTATGTACTTAACAACACTATACTTCAGATACCAGAGATTCATTCAGCTGTATTCAATTGTATTTATAGGAAGCATTAATCTTTATATTATCTGAATTAATTAAAACAATTAAAATGCCTCCGTGTTTCTAAACAAACTATAGGCAGATTCACTTCAAATATTTAAATCTGTATTGTAAAAATAAAGTGTGTACTAAGATTCATTAATTTTTAACAAGGAACATAGTATCACTAATTTTGAAACAATTTATATATAAAATAACATCAGTAATAGTAATCTCCTCATTGCCTGCTAAATACTGGTACCATGGTCACTATATGTCATGAATTAGTCATAGTCAAACTTCAAAACAATAGTTTCTATTTACCTTTTCTAAGTTCCCCATTATAACTATGAGAGAGGAGGAAACTTAAAAATATTGCCTGATTTTAAAATGTTGTCAAATATGTTAATTTCCAGTCATAGAGAAATATTTTCAAAGATTAATACTATATTCCTGTTTTTTGTGTTTTGTTTTTTGATTATACATTGCATTTTTGATGCTGGCATAAATCCTTCTACTGACAATAGTTCCTTTAAAGTAAGCACATTTTAGGAAAGACAGTATCAATATACAGACTTCTAGAAGCACCAGTTTCATGGGTAAGTTTATTTAATACCTCAAATTTTTAATACATCCAAGTTTTGAAACCTAGAAGTAAATTATGCAACACCACCTGGAAAAAGTCTGTGCTTTTTGCTGAGATCTTAAAGTCACAGCGCAATGCAGTCATTTCTAAACTAAGTCTAGAGCTGAGGATTTAAATCTTTGGAAATTTACTGACATCATTTCCTCAGCAGATGCTTGGCAGAACAGCAGGCTATGTATAGCTGAGAAAGAAAGTTCTCTAAGGATAGTGAGGGATCCATTGATGCTTAAATTCTTTGCCTCTCAAAGCAAACTGTTTTAGCTCATGGTTCAAAAGCGCCATTGGAGACATGTTCTCATCTTCCCCTTGAAAAACAAAACCTTAACATTTTTAAACATTAATTAAAAATAAAAAAGAATGTTAAGGTGAAACAAATTCATTTCCAGAAAATTCCTTTGCCTGTGATGACTGGGGAAAAGTATATATTTTCTTTCAATATTGAGTACTGGTCTTATTTTTACTTAAACTAGATTATATATATTTGATGACAGGATACTTGAGAATAGTATATTCTTGGAAAATTCAATGTCACCTAAATATATACCTATTTACATTTACTTGTTTCAAAAGAATATATTTTATGTGAAAATGCAGTAATATATCTTAAATATTTTCCTCTGAAATAAATATACTTCCATCAGCTTTCTGCATCACCCCTTTTATTGAAAATAGATTTTCTGTTCTGTAATGTATTCCTAAGAAAGCACACTATCTCAATTGTTTCGATGTACTTAGGGACTCACAAAGATGGAAGCAATATGCACAGGGCTTACACTGGTCTGAATTAAATAAGTTTTTTTATTAGGTATTTTCTTCATTTACATTTCAAATGCTATCCCAAAAGTCCCCCATACCCTCCCTGTCCCACTCCCCTAACCACCCACTCCCATTTCTTGGCCCTGGCGTTCCCCTGTACTGAACATATAAAGTTTGCAAGACCAAGGGGCCTCTTTTCCCAATGATGGCCAACTAGGCCATCTTCTGATACATATGCAGCTAGAGACACGAGCTCTGGGGGCACTGGGTAGTTCATATTGCTGTTCCACCTATAGGGTTGCAGATCCCTTTAGCTCCTTGGGTGCTTTCTCTAGCTCCTCCATTGGGGGCCCTGTGTTCCAAACAATAGCTGACTGTGAGTATCCACTTCTGTGTTTGCCAGGCACCGACATAGCCTCACAAGAGACAGCTATATCAGGGTCCTTTCGGCAAAATCTTGCTGGCTTATGCAATGATGTCAGTGTTTGGAGGCTGATTATGGGATGGATCCTCTGGTGTGGCAGTCTCTAGATGGTCCATCCTTTCCTCTCAGCTCCAAACTTTGTCTCTGTAACTCTTTCCATGGGTGTTTTGTTCCCAATTCTAAGGGTTAAGGTGTCCACACTTTAGTCTTCGTTCTTCCTGAGTTTCATGTGTTTTGCAAATTGTATCTTGGGTATTCAAAGTTTCTTGGCTAATATCCACTTATCAGTGAGTACATATCATGTGAGTTCTTTTGTGATTGGGTTACCTCACTCAGGATGATACCCTCCAGGTCCATCCATTTGCCTAGGAATTTCATAACTTCATTCTTTTTAATAGCGAGTAGTACTTCATTATGTAAATGTACCACATTTTCTGTTTACATTCCTCTGTTGAGGGATATCTGGTTTTTTTTACAGCTTCTGACTATTATAAATAAGGCTGCTATGAACATAGTGGAGCATGTGTCCTTATTACCAGTTGAAACATCTTCTGTACATATGCCCAGGAGAGGTATTGCAGGATCCTTCCATAATACTATGCCCAATTTTCTGAGGAACCGCCAGACTGATTTCCAGAGTGGTTGTACAAGCTTGCAATCCCACCAACAATGGAGGAGTGTTCTTCTTTCTCCATGTCCTCGCCAGCATCTGCTGTTGCCTGAAATTTTGATCTTAGCCATTTTGACTGGTGTGAGGTGGAATCTCAGGATTGTTTTGATTTGCATTTACCTGATGATTAAGGATGTTGAACATTTTTTCAGGTGCTTCTCAGCTACTCGTTATTCCTCAGTTGATAAAAGAACAGATGGATATGTCTCCATTCTTACCATCTTGCTCCCAAAACTCTTCTCCTCCCAGTTCTTTTCCAACTCTCCACCCATCTGGATATACCCTCTTTCTGCTTCACATTAGAAAAACATCCAAGCCTCTAAATGATATTAATAACATAAAATAAAATACAATAAAACAAAAACATAGCTATCAGAGCAGGACAAACCACAGAACTGCAATGGAAACACATCTATACAGAGCCACACTTGATCACATACGCAGGAAATGCATTAAAATAGCAACAATATACTCAAAATTCCTGGAGGTAAGAAAGAGTGTCATATATAAATAGATAAATAGACAGATAGACAGACAGACAGACAGACAGACAGATAGATAGATAGATAGACAGACAGAACAACAATTAAAAAACATGACAAGTAAAGAAAAACCAATAGCCCCCATAAAATATTGTAAGATAAGAAACATACAAACATGCCATTCAGTTCACTTTTTTCATCCATTGACTACTGGGTCTGCAGCCTACACTTAAAATTCATTTGTTTCCTCAGGGTGGCTCCTTTGGAGAAAAGTAAATAGTCATAAGAAAGTGATTATCAGCTAGAGACTGCTTTTGTGTTAAGAATGGGTATGTGTGTCCGTTCCTCCTTTTGCCTCAAAAAACTCCATTTAGTGCAGACTAATGCAGTCCCTTTGCATGCTGTTTAAGTCTCTGGGGGCTCATTGCTACTATTGATATACAGGGCCTTGCTTTCTTGGTGACCTCCATCCCCTGGGACACATACCCTCTTTTTCTTCCATCGTCAACATAATCTTCTAAGTTCTGAGTGAAGGAATTTCATGGAAATATCCTATTTATGACTGAATGATCCAAGGTCTCTCCTTCTTCATTTGCTACACTCAGCTGCAGGAGGCAGCTCTTCGGGTGATAACTGAGACAGGAAATTATCTATGAGTATAGAAAGACATTAGTAATTCTTCTGTTCCTTGTTTTGCTTTGTTTGTATTAAAATACTAGGTTTGGTTTACTCTAGATCCTTCGGCTATATAGTTTCCTTGGTCGTTCAAGCAATGTTTGGTATGTGTTCCATCTCATGGAGTGGGCCTTGAGTCAAATCAGAAATTATTTGGTTGATCCCACAAGATTTTTTTTTACAATTAATTACTCTATCGCATCTTATAATGAGGGCCCCATTACAGATCAATAGGCATTCACATTTTTCACAGGTAGCGTTCCAAGTGAGTTACTATAACATAAACCCAAGAACACAGGGACAAAATCTCTATATAGGCCTCTTATTCAAACTACCACAGGTTGTATAGTTGAATCTTGATGTATATCGATTTTCATTTACATGAGGTGCCCCCACATTGATTTCCATGGTTGCTATTCAAGTTTATAGTACCACAAACTTGTATTCCATGTTCTCAACAGTATGAGATATACTTTCTTTTATTGATCGTAACCATTCTGAAGGGTATAAATTGAAACCTTAATGTACTTTGATTTGCATATCTTTGATGGTGAAGGATGTTAAAGTTTTTGTGTTTCTCAGATACTTGGAGTTCCTCTTTTGACAATCCTGTTTAGACCTATACTCACTTTAATTAGTTTATTTGTTTCCTTGAAATCTATTTCTTTTAGGTTATTATATATGCTGAAGATTAGTCCTTATTGGATGATTAGCAAAACTGCAAAAATAAAAAATAAAAACAAATATTTACATTCTGTAGAATGTCATTTGTTTAAATGATGGTGTCCCTTGGCATACAGAAACTTCTCAGTATTATGAAGGTCCATATATTGTTGATCTTAGTGCCAGGGTTAATGGTGTGCTACTCAGAAGTCTGTTTGTTAGTGAGTAAAGGCTATTCCCCATTTTCTTTTCTATTAGTCTTAGGCTCATTGTATCCAGTTTTATTTTGAAGTATGTGATCCATTTGGAATGGAGTTTTGTGCTGGGTGATAAAAATAAATCTATTTGGATTCTTTGACATGCAGTCATCCAGTTTGGCCAGAACCATTTGTTGAGGATGCTTTCATTTTTAAAGTGTGTTTTTATGACTTCTTTAACAATAATCAGGTGACTATAGGTATCAGGATTCATGTCTGGATTTTCAATATTATTCCATTTTCAACATGTCTCTCTCTGTCTCTCTCTCTGTCTCTGTCTCTCTCTGTCTCTGTCTCTGTCTCTCTCTCTCTCTCTCTCTCTGTGTGTGTGTGTGTGTGTGTGTGTGTGTGTGTGTGTGTGTGTGTATGTGTGCCAACATAATGCTGTTCTTATATATATACTTTTGGTAAGATGTCCATTTTGATTATATTAGTCCTAATAATTCGTGAGTATGATGGAAGGTCTTTCCGTCTTTTGATATCTTCTCCAAATTATTTCTTCAATATTTTATATCTCTGCCATTCTATCATGCCAGTGTTTCTTTCACTTGCTTGGTTAATGTTACCACAGTATTGATTACATTATTTGAGGGATTTTTCTTTCTTTTAGTGGATATTTTCTTTATTTACATTTCAAATGTTATCCCCCTTTCTAGGTCTCCCCTCTTTCTCAGTCTATTTGTCATTTACACATACGAGGGCTAATAATGTTTTTCTCTCTCCCTCTCCCCCTCTCCCCCTTCCTTCCCTCTCTCCCTCCCTCTCCCCCTCCTTCTCCCTCTTCCTCCCCCCCACTTCTTTCTCTCTCTCTCCGTGTGTGTGTGTGTTGTGTGTGTGTGTGTGTGTATGAAGAAGAGAGAGAGAGAGTAAATTTTGTATCCAGCTAAATAACTAAAAGTGTTTATCATTCTGCGAAGTTAAGTTGGATTTCTTAGGTCCACTTATATATAATTTCCTATCACCTGCCAATAGCAATACGATTTCTTCCTTTCCAATATGTATTCACTTGATCTCTTTTAGTGGTATTTTTGTTCTGATACAACTTCATGTACTATACTGAATAGATAAGGAGACAGTGCACAGTCTTTTTCTGTTCATGACTTAAGAAGAATTTCTTCAAGTTTTTCTCCATTAAATTTAATTTTGGCTATAGAGTCGCTGTAAATCACCTGTTTTATGTTTAAGTATGTCCCTTGTATCCCTAATTTCTCCAAGACTTTTATTATGAAGGACTGTTGGATTCTGTCAAGGGATTTTTCTGCATTTAATGAGATAACACTATGGTTTTTAGCTTTCAATTTTTTTATATTTTGGGTTACATTGGTTTATTTATATATGTCAAACATCTGGATCTCTGAGATGAAGTATACTTAATCATGGTGCATGATATTTTTACTGTGTCTTTGGTTAGGTTTGCAAGTATTTTATGGAGAAATTTTGCTTCTCTGAACATGAGGAAACATGGTTATTAATTCACTTTTGTGTTCTTTTTGTATTTTAGGTATCAGTGTAACTGTGTCCCCTAAAATTAATTTGAACTGTAACTTTGGTTCCTATTTTGTGAACTCATTAAAGGAATATTGACATCATATCTTCCTTGAAAGTCTGCTAGAATTCTGGGCTAAAAACATCTGGTCCAGGGTTTTTTTTTGATTGTGAGACTTTAGTGGCTGCTGCTGTTTCACAACTTTTGTTAGGTCAGTTTCAGAGGAATACTAAATATATTGAAATTTTATTGTTGATTATACTATTTAATATTAGTATTTAAAATCCCATTAATCCATATTAACTATAACAGCAGTAACAGTGAGTCTCATTGAGACATTTCCTGTCGCACATACATATTCACCTCCTGTTGTTCTCTGTTTCTTCATCCTTTTCATCCCTTTTTAACCAACAGACTTACCTCCTTGCTATCTTTCTTTTCCTAGAGAACAATACAGGTTTATAATCTATGAAATCCATTTAAGGTCTGCTTCTAAATCTCAGTGAGATATTTTTGTCAGGAGAATAGAAATTCTTCCAGGAAGATTTGAAGCAGGAACAGCAATTAGACTTTGCAGGTGTTTAGGAAATAGATGTCTAGACAAAAATTAGTTAGTGAGATATACTTAAAATAAAATGTGACTTGTAGTATAATTAGAAGAGCAGGAGTTAAAAGTGTGAACTCAGAAAAGCAAGAAGGCTCAAGCCTCGGTTATCTTCAAGATTTTAATGCTATCCTCTCACTCCCAAGAAAAAAGACACCTGCATTTTTGAGCAAAAGTAACTGTGTTGTGTCAAGTTTGAGAAATCTGTCAACTGACATGTGAATAAATTATGGGAAGGGTGAAGGCAAGAGAGTGGAACTAGAAAACATTAAAAGTCTTTTATGAGGTTGAAGGAGGATGGTATCAAAACCCAATATGAAATAATTAGTAAGTCTATGTCTCCAACCAACAATCTAAACCAAACCAAACCAAACCAATACCTTTCAAGAACTCAGCTTAATTGTTTTCATGACATAATAATATCTTGAAAATTTTGAAATGAAGAGAAAAATTTGACTACTAAACCATAGAATAGTCATTTTCAAAGATCACTGCTTCATATAATAAAATTAGAAAGCTCAAAGTTTAAAATTTGGCACACATCATATTCATAATCACAGAATGATATGTCTTAGCACTTCACGTATCTTCACGTATAACTATATACATCTTCTCAACCCTTTCATAAATGTATGAAGATGCTACAGAATTTAATAGTCTCAAAATTAAATCAAAGGGCAGCACAAAATTTCTAGTTTCATTCCATAAAAGTTATTTCTAAAATGCATGGGAGTAATATGTAAACCAGTGGGCTATAATGTAAATACAATTTAAACAATTTTCAACATCATGCTATCTGCAACATTTTTTATATTTCTTTTTTTCATTTTAAAAATTTTATTTATTCACTTAACACCCCAATATCAGTGCCCCTTCTCCCAGTACCCCTCACACAGATCCTCTACCTTCCTCACCTCCCATTCTCCTGTGAGAAGGGGAACTGCCCACTTTGTTTTTAGTTAGCTGTTGGATGGAGCTTCTAAGAGGACAGTTATGTTAGGCTCCTGTCTGTAAGCATAACAGAGTATCCTGAATAATGTCAGGGATCAGTTATTGCCCATGGGATCAATCTCAATTTGGGACAGCCATTGGTTGATCATTCTCTCAGTTTCTACTCTCTTTGTCCCTCCACATCTTGTAGGCAGGACACAAATAGAAGGTTTTGTGGGTGATTTGCTGCCCTTATCCTTCCACTGGGAGTCCTGCCTGCCTGGCTACAGGAAGTAACCACTTCAGGATCCATATCCCCTTCTGCTAGAAGTCTAAGCTAAAGTCCCTCAAAAGACACACTGGGGTCTCCACCTTATCCTACTGTTGGTTGATTTACAGATGGCCAGCTGTCGGTAAGAGTTATTACCTACAATATAAATTTTTCACTCTTCTTCCATTTATACACTATCAAATTATAAGTAGTAGATTACTATATCATAATGTTTTTTTTTCTAAGTTATACCTAAAAGTTATGAGAACCTTAGCTCTTGTGAAGGAGATACCAGTGCCATCAGAGTGTAGAAGCTGTGGTTGTCTCTTTTACATACCAGAGGACAATAGAAAACATGCTATTTAAACAATGTCAGCAGTCATATAACTACTTGCCATCCATACACATTATATTGGGAATTTTTCTTTGTGTGTGTGTGTGTGTGTGTGTGTGTGTGTGTGTGTACTCAGAAAAATTTGCTCTGGAAGTGGGGTTACCCCATCATTTCGGACCTAAGCATATTTATCCATGGCTCTACTACAGAGCCTGTTGTATAGCCATGAGCTAAAACTCAGAGATCAAGAAGGGAATAGTAAATCAGTGTTGGTGTAGATAGCAATAGAAGGTACAGACTTGGAGATACCTCAATCAGGAACTTGTGATGAATGCTGCATTTCTCCAATCAGTTCCTACAAATGCTGACGGTGCCCAAATCTCATGAGCTTATTATCAATTATAGTTTCGTTCTCTTGTTTCTTTTTTTATTTTTTTGAAATTATAATTTAATTAAAACATTTACTCCTTCCCATCTTCTTTCAAACCCTCATGTGTACTCATTTTGGGCTTTCAAATTTACAGTCTATTTTTAATAGCTGTTATGTAAGTGTGTGTGTGTGTGTGTGTGTATGCATATATGTATTTGAGATTGTGTGTATATAAGCAACTGATTGATGTAATGAATTTACTTGACTAGTATTCTGTTATTTCCAAAATACCAATATAAACCAGGCATGTCTTTTAAATTCTTAATAATTTCCATACTTTGAATTATTCAGACAAATCCAATCTATCTCATATTTAATTTTTTCAATTCTTAATAATTTCCATACTTTGAGTTATTCAGACAAATCCAATCTATCTCATATTTAATATTTTTAGTAACTTAGTATTTAAATTAAAACGTTTTTAGACCATCCTGTTTGTTTTTGTGTTGAAAAATCACAAATAATGACAGAAATTATTTTCAATTGATAGCAGTGCCATTTAAAGCACTAGGGACATTTATTGCTGTATCTCTTCACTTAGGGATCACACTACCTGCATTCCTGAATCTCATTGGCAGACACACTCAGCACCCTCTCTGCCATACCCTTTCATGTCGACTTTCAGCTGGCCTTTCAAATCAGCACTTATGTCTTGCTCAATTAATTTTAGCAAAGTTCACCTAGCAGGAGCTGTCTTTATCAGTTCTTGACAACAGTGAATATAATTCCATCAGAGCACAAGTTTTTCTCTCTGACTTTTTTTCTCAAAAGTTTCTTTATTTTATTTTATCATATTATTTTATTGCTTTTATTGTTTTAAAGTCCAGGTGTTAACTCTCTCCTGGTCTGCCCTCCCACAGTTCCTCATCGCATTCCTCCTTCCCCTTGCCTCCAAGATGATGAAACTCCCATACCACCAGATGTCCCCCCCTCCCTGGTGCCTCAAGTCTCTCAAGGATAAGGGTTAGGTACATCTTCTCCCACTGAGGCCAGACACAGCAATCCTCTTCTGTGCATGTGTTGGGGGTGTCAGACCAGCTTGTTTATTCTGCCTTATGGGTGGCTCCGTGTCTGAGAGATCTAAAGGGTCCAGGGTAGTTGAGACTGCTGGTCTTCCTGTGGGGTTGCCCAAGTCATTTAAATGGCAAATCATCATAAACTAATCACCATAAACTTCATGAAAATACAATAAATTTTTGTACTTAAATTTGTTCTAGGGTGAGGTCAATTTGCATGTGCACTTTTCTATTTAGTGTTATAAACATGAGTATCTCTGTTAAATTGTTTTAAATTTAAATAATTTATTTACATTCCAGTCGCTGTCCCCCTCTCAGTCCCCACTTCCACAGTTCCTCATCCCATTTCTTCTCCCCATTTCATACAGTTTTATTTCTATTGTAATTATGTGTATGTGTTCTTCTAAGTGGGTATATGCACATGAGTGTAAGTATCTGTAGAGGTGAGACATTGGATGCCCTGGAGATGGTTTCACAAGCAACATAAGAATGGTCCTGGTGCCGGGCATGGTGACACTCACCTTTAATCCCAGCACTCCGGAGGCAGAGGCAGGCAAATTTCTGAGTTTGAGGCCAGCCTGGTCTACAGAGTGAGTTCCAGGACAGCCAGGGCTACACAGAGAAACCCTGTCTCGAAACAACAACAAAAACAACAACAACAAAAAAATGGTTCTAGGAACTGAAATCAAGATCTATAGCTGAGCCATCTCTCCAACCCCGTGATATCTACATTACTGCATTTGGTAGATATACATATAATGCTTATATGTGCATGCATACAAACATCTCTCAGATATGCATGCAATAAAAATAACCGAGGCAATGTTGTTTAACTTGGAAGTGTATAATATCTCCCCGGAATCTTACATACTGTGGTATTTCTACTTGGCAATAATTGTTTTACTTTCTTTTTAACAAAGTAATTTTAAGAGATCTAAAGTAAATAATTTTATGTGTGCTTTGTGGACATGATTAATTAAATTGGATATACTCTGAATTACAGATTTTTAATGTTCTGCCTCTGGAGTAGGCTTCAGAAAATCCTTAGATTAATACCAGAAACATTTCTGAGCAGTTTAGGTACAAAATAAGTGAGTTTGGTTCACATTAACATCATAAATAGCAATTGGAAATGTAATAACACATCTTTAAGGCATTGGGAGAGTTATTAATTTGAAGCAGCAGGTCTCATGCTGATTTCAAGTGTTCTTACTTTTACTCCCATATGACTGCTGGAATGTCATTAAAATTCTCTCTGAGGTTATCTAGGGAACTAGAAGAGGATTAGGGTAAGAAGATAACTGGAGATCAAAAATAAACCCATAATCTAGGCTCTCAAGGAAGCCTTAGGTTGACAGAGAAGAGAGAAAAAATATTCTAAGAGGTTATATTGTAAGATATCAGTGCAATAGTTAAAGAGTTAGTGGGCCCTTCAATAGGCATTAGATAATAGGATTAGATCATAGTCAGTCAGGAATTTTAAATTTATGTATTTAGTGATATATATAAAGGAATTATCAGCGTTCAGGTTACAATAAATATGTAAGTCCTAGTCTTAAATACATACCTAACAATTATGTTACTAATGAAAAACAGATCCCAGAGATGCAAATTCAGCATCAATGAGACTCAACTAGTAGTTACATAATCAAGGCAAGGGATGCGGCCAAATTGAAGAGAGTTGGATGGATAGTTTTAGTTTCAGGGCAAAAAGGCTGAGCCATCAAGTTGGCTACTTATAAAAGCTTACAGGATTGAGAAATTTTCCCATAAATTTACACTAAGTTATTCAGGAGTAGAATATGTATGACTGTTTGGATTTGATTGGCATGTGAAATTAACAATTTTATAAAAACATTTGACTTGGTTCACTGACAGTGTGGTACACAATATGCTTGAATTTTTTCATTCCTTGGAATATGATGGGAATGTCAGGTTAACAGAATAAACAATAGCAGCCATTAATAAAAAAGAAGCAGTATGAAGTGGGTCAAAAACTTGCCATAAAATCATGAGGATGAAATTCAGATATGTAGCACTCATACAGATGCTAGGTAGGTTTGTCTTCTAGCTTGTAATCACATTGTTCTGTCAGGAGAAACAAGTTTCCTGGAGCAAGCTAGCCAAATACCAGCAATCTCTGGTTTTAAAACCAGAGACCCTTTCTCAGAATATAAGATAGAGAGTCATCAAAGATGACAACTGATGTGAACCTCCATATTCATATACTCATACACGCACATATATGTGCTTTCACACTCATGTAAAAACACATACACAAATTCATATACATATTGAAAATGTAGTTAAACTTTACATATTGTCTTATGGGAACAACTGAAATCCCACTTGACATTCAGTAGTTCATCCTTACATATGGATATCAGTCAGAGGTGCTTTCTGTATACAAAGGGAAAATTGCAAAAAAAAAAAAATCCACTATTAAGTAATAGCTTCTTTAAGTAGGTGGTGTGTGTGTGTGTATGTGTGTGTGTGTGTGTGTGTGTGTGTTAGTGAGAGAGAGAGAGAATAAAAGCAATCCTAAACTATATGTAATCGAAAAAGCTGAAGAAATACTATAATATTTTCATGTGCTCAGGAAGCAAATAAAGTAAGGAACTCAGAGTCCTCAACAGGTTTGAAGTAGGATTCTTGAGATTCAGACCCATCATGTCATGTTTTCAGCCACAAAGTGATAATATTGGTGATTTTTGAATAAAATATATAATGCTATATGAAAATGTCCAGCATACACCTACATAAAATGATACTCTTAGAATTTGTACAATTAAGTGCATAAAAGCTAAATATACATGCATGAGTACTTTGGACATAGAATCTATATAAACATTCCACATATGATTGCTTTAATTAAAAAAATTATTAGCCTTCATATAAAATACCTGCAAATAAAATCACATATATCTTTCAAAATGTCTTTGCACATGTCTTGACCATAGGATAGCCCAGCTTCATACTAGTTCCTTTTTGAAATATGTTTTACTATGCAGCCCAGGTTGTCCTCAGGCTTTCCTCCTTTTCAGTCTCACCTCTTGCTTAACCACCCAAGTACTGGAATTGGAAGTGGACATGGCTATTCCCAACTGGTTGCTCAACTTTGTTTCAACAGTTTCAATTCTATGATTGCTGATGTGGGGCCAAATATATGACATGTATAATTACAGTAATTTATGACATAGACATTCATGAGACCAAGATTTTACAGTGGAATAATATTGTTAACACAAAATTCTAATGTACAGAAGTTCCTTATTATATTTTTTTCTCTTAGAGTTTATGGATGAGCAATGACCTTCCATTCAGGTTGTAGACAACAAATCTTTTAAATGACATTTTGACTATAGACATATGCCATTTTCAATTATATGGTATGCTCTCTGAAATATAGTTTGACAATGCCCAGTCAAGTCAAGTAATTACATCTTATTATCCTGAATTAGGTAATGCTTGACTAGGTGCAATGTAATTAATCTTACATTAGTAGTTTCTATAAACATCTGATATGTTTGAAGAAGCTTAATTATTTTAAGTGGAAAACCTGGCTCAACTTTACAATATCTCATTTGCTTTAGAAAGGGTAATTTAGTAAGAAAAAAAAAACAGCTTCTTATGTCATTCTTTAAAATATATGCATATTTAAGATTAATATATGATTTTCCATGTAAATAATAAATATATTTTATAGCCTTATACTCTTGCTGGATTAGATACTTTTCAGTTAATATTAACCATAATTGTTGACTTCTCAGCCAACCTATGCAGATCTTGTCTGCTGAACTTGGGATCTAAGGACTTGAAAGAATGGGACAGATGCTAGTCTAATTCTGTAGATAACCTTACTTCAAATCCAGTAGACTTTTATACATGAATTTACAAATAAAAAGAGATCCAAGAAAGTCATTTGAGTTCAGAAAAAAGTACAAACGAATGCCAGTGAACACATATTAAATATTAACAAAGCAGCTCTTTACCAGACCTTTCTCAGGAAAGATCACTTTATGTACAATTGCCTGCAAATACTATAGTCTATATCAGGGAAAGCACAAAAGTTAGGCAGAAGGGCCATATCTGTATTCAGAGTACTGGCCAGATTGGATTTGATACTTATGTTCTGACACCCAACAACAAAATCATATCTTATGAATTGAATTTAAATGCTTGTCACAGGAGGCATGAAATTATAATCAAGAATGATCCAGGGCACAAAATGTATCTAAGGTATACCGAAGCCTCTCAGTTCTTCAAGACATTGTTCACCACACATGATTCTTTTGACCACGATCTGACACCCATTTTAAACTTTGTACATTAAAGGCATTGCACATATATCTCATTTGATACCTAACACCACAAAGTAAAAAAAAATCACAATTAATATTTAATAATTGTAATTACAGTATGATAAAGTTCCCTTTATGGCAAGAACAGAAAATGTTACCCAGAAAGTGTCATATAATATAAACATATTTTTTCAATTTAACTCTGCATTTTATTTTGTTTTCGGTAATATTATTCACTAATAAAGACTGGGGCCAGAGCCTTCTTACATGTTAGACAATCACTGCATCTCTAAGCTACTTTCTCAGGTTCTAACTTTACTCTTTCTCATTTGTAAAATAAATGAATGAATAAATAAATAAATAAATAAATAAATAAATAAATAAATTCTATATAAAACAAGGATTTCTGTTTTCTTGTTAAGAATCTGACAAGATAGTGCATTAACATAACTACAAATATCTCCCATTCTTTATTCAAATAACTCTTGAACACTTTTATTAAAGAACAAGAAGTTGCTAGAGACACATCTATGTCATTATTGTTGGAAAACTAGTGTTGACTGTGGCACAAAACCTCCCCAGGCAAATTGAGCTACTGATAATCATTATAGGGTAAGTGTCTGTGTGCCCCATGTTCTCTTTTCAGTACAACATAGAATTAAGTATATCCCTTATTTATAATTTTATTATTATATAATGTATGGAGAACATAACAAAAAATAGTGAGCCCAATAATATTAATATCATATTCATTAGTTTATAAATTTCAGACTCCCCATGGGAAATGAAAGCAGGTAGACAGGACAATCTTATTAACCCAAAGCTTCACACTTTAGTAAAAATAATGAATATTTATTTATAATAGCCAGAAGCTGGAAAGAATCCAGATGTCCCTCAACAGAGGAATGGATACAGAAAATGTGGTACATTTTCACAATGGAGTACTACTCAGCAATTAAAAACAATGAATTTGTGAAATTCTTAGGCAAATGGATGAATCTGGAGGGTATCATTCTGAGTGAAGTAACACAATCAAAAAAAAGAAGACACATGATATGCACTCAGTGATAAGCGGATATTAGCCCAGAAACTTAGAATACCCAAGATACAATTTGCAATACACATAAAACTCAAGAAGAAAGAAGACTAGAGTGTGGATACTTCGTTCCTCCTTAGAATAGGGAACAAAATATCCGTGGAAGGAGTTACAGAGACAAAGTTTGGAGGTGAGATGGAAGGAAGAACCATCCAGAGACTGCCTCACCCGGGAATCCATCCCATATACATCCACCAAACCCAGACACTATTGCATATTCCTGCAAGATTTTGCTGACAGGACCCTGATATAGCTGTATCTTGTGAAGCTATGCCAGTGCCTGCCAAACACAGAAGTGGATGCTCACAGTCATCTATTGGATGGAACACAGGGCCCCTAATGAAAGAACTAGAGAAAGTACCCAAGAAGCTAAAGTGGTCTGCAACCCTATAGGAGAATCAACAATATGAACTAACCAGTAGCCCCACCCCCAACCCCCCGCAGAGCAGAGCTGTGTCTCTAGTTGCATATGTAGCAGAGGATAGCCTAGTTGGCCATCAATGGGACAGAGAGGCCCTTGGTCTTGAGAAGACCAAATGCCCCAGTACAGGGGCCAGGAGGTGGGAGTGGGTGAGTTGTGGAGCAGGGCTGGGGAAGGTATAGGGGACTTTGGAAACAGCATTTGAAATACAAATGAAATAAATATCTAATAGAAAAGAGAAAAAAGAATATTTTGAATAAAATAAAAATAGCTTTAACTAACTTTCCCATGTTAATGATTTCAAATGCTAATAATGAAATCTGTAGTGATGAACACACTTGTACGATGATGGATGAGCAGAGGCATCATCCACATCCCTTAAAAAGTGATGTATTTCCCTTGTCTTTGGAGCGCTAATGGGTCTGTCAGGACAGTATCAGATGAGAAGCTCGTTCAAGATTGCTTTTACTAAGGTTGTACTCAGTTACTCAATCAGAGTGGTAAGTAAAAAGGCTCCAACTTTACCCTTCAGGGGGACAACATTCATTGTCCTTTTTTGCTCTAGAAATTCATAGTTCAACCAAGGTCCAGCTAACTGATAGAGAAGCCCTCCTACCTCTGTCCAGGATACTTCCTTTCCTCCTTCCTACACTCTAAATTTGGCTTCAACATCTTGACTCTCAGAGAATACAAATTATAGCATCTTCAAAATGAATTTCAAATATGAGTATGATCCCTAAAACTTAACCAGGTAAAAACTATGCTATTGTCTGGATGGTCAAAACTAAGTTACCTATCTTTATGCACGACAATTTTTTTGTCAGAATGATTGGTACCTACATAAGGGAACCTGAAGAGAATATAATAAATCCGTGATATATGCCATTTTGTAGAGTTGCTAAATTAAGATTTTGATGTCAGTAACCTTACAAACTAGTATCCAACAAAAGTGTGGTTTGTTTTCAAACTGTATAGCAATGGTGAAATTAGACATTCACTGGGAAAAGAAGTGTAAAATCTAGACACATGTCCTGTTTTTCACACTTTCTTTGAAAGCCAGATTTCTTAGTGTTTACCATCTTCTGTTTTACACGATTTTGAAATCTGCCTATGATCACAGAATTTTGTGATGTGCTAAAGTGAGTAAGATGCTAGGCTTTAAAATTTTCAATTTGCAAGTGCTAATTACCATGCACAATGTGGAATAGGTCCCAGAAAGGTTGTTATAAAAAAAAATAAGGGAGATAATGTGGAGAGAGGCTAAAGTAAAGAAAGAAATATCCTCAAAGAAGGGAGAAAATGGAATTATGGAGGTGAGGAAAGAGAGGGAAAATAAAACAAGCACCTATTAGGAAAAAATTGTTTTCCTATCACTGATGTAAAGAAGGGGTCTAGGGGAGGTTACTTTCTTATTTACATGAACTGTTTTTTATCACATTCTCTTTTACCTCAACTGAATTCTTTCAAGGAAAAGATGAAATCAGCTTCCTATTTTGAGTAGTTTAGAAGTAAAATCAATAAAAGAGCCTGATTTTATTCTTAACTTTTTTTCTTTTTGTAGAAATCTATGACATTTGAGAAAACACATAAAATGCATTGTTTTAAATGGTTATGACTTGTTTGGAAAATTTATTAAACTATTAATTTTTATGTTGACAACCTCAAGATTTTTCAATCATTTTTATGTACTTCAAACTAACATGATAAGATGTATGTCCTTGGCTAACTAAATTTTTGTCAGACAGAGGCTATTATTGAATTTTTCATAAAATAAAGTCTAGATAAATGAGAGTAAGAAAGTGTCACTGCCGATATCTAGGAAGCCATGTTTTCGTAAAAGTGTAAAGTATTTTAGGCCATGTAGCACACATGATGCAGTAAGTTTTTGGATTTCATAACTATTTTCTCAGGCCATAGCACAGTATGAATCATAAGTGCTTTGGAAGTTGGCATCTGGTGTATTGAGACGAAGGTGATAACACGTAAAGGTAAGAATCAAACCAACAAATCTGTCATCAAATCAAAGATTTCATTGTCAATCAGTGAGTCATGTTCTACTGCTTGCAGATAGAATATATTAGAACAATTGCAATCAAGTGATAAAGTAGGTAAAGTGACGAGAATGGGAGGAAATCTGATTGTGTTGAGAAAAAAAATGTTTTAAGACATGCTGCTTAAGAGAAAGTGTAACACATGTTGTGTTATAATACAACATGTCAACCCTCCATTACTGTTAGCATACTTAAACAGTTGACTAAATTCAAATTTCATGTTACAATAGGGAAGACATAAGCATAGCAATACAACTGAAAAAATATAACGTGTATATATATATATATATATATTATATAATATATATGCATATATAATATATGTGTTCTATAATGTATATATGTATATATAATATATTATATAATGTATACGTGTGTATATATATATATAATTAAAATTTAAAATTAAAAGAAAAAAGGGTTTTTTTTTTTTTGTATTTTGTCCTTAAGTTCTGTAAGAATCTCATGCCACACATTTTGATGAAATGATTTTTTAAAAAGTGTTAAAAAATTCCTTCAGGTACAATATTATGCAGATGATAGAGTGATATACAGTCAAACACTAAAGACTAGCATGCACAATTACTGAGCTTTCACTGATTTTTAATACAATGTGTTATAATTTCTTGGTAGATTCTAGTTTGTACTACTTATTCTTAGAAATCATATTTTAAATGTAATAGAGCATAATATAATAATATACTGCAGTGGATTAATTCTGTGATTATTTGAGGCATCTACTTTTTTGTCTACATTTTCCAGTAACATTTGAATATTCAGTTAACTCCATGGCCCTTAATATAGTGTATGTGTTCATTTGTGGAACTAAATTTCTTAGCTGACTTTTGGAAATGACATATGAAAGGAGGATGTTAGGATATTTTTAAACAGGATATTCTGTTTAATGTAATGACTAAAGGATGTTATTAGGAATTTCATAAATAACAATGCCCAAAGTTAAACTTTCCCCCCCAAAACTATCTTACACAAAAAGATATTTTCAGGTTTGGGTAGATGACACCATAATTCAAACACATGCAATATAAATAAGCCTTAGAATATGAGTTCAGGTCACCCAAACACAAATTTCATGTCATATGAACATTAATCAGTTACTGTGATTTCAATCTCAGAAGGCAGAGACAGAAAATACCAAAAGCAAGCTAGCTAGAAAGACTAGCCACATCAGTTAGCTATGAGTTTAATGAAGAGAGCCAGTTACAATGAATAAGGTTAAAGTGTAGAAAAGTGATTGAAGAGATTTCCCAACATCAACTCAGTCGTCCCCATGCCTGTGCAGGCACATATGCAAATGCTCCAACACCTGAAAATATACACAACATGCTGGCATGTGCACGCACACACGCATGCACACGCATTATGAAATATTGTACAAAATAAAAGCATAGTTTATGTAACCGTTGATCACTCAATTTTGGTGTTCTATATCTAGATGTATAAGTTCATTGATTAGGTGGGTCAGTTAATATTAGGCAAATTTAGGCTTTGAATATTGAAATAATTTTTACGAATGATGCTGCAAGTATTGAAATTGATTTCACAGTTCTAAAGCTTAATTGGGAATGCTGTTAGTTCTCAATTACTTGTAAAAATTACTTAGGGAGTTCTGTATGTATTTGTTTGGTATTTTCTCTATTAATTTTATAGGCCTTTTAAAAATATTTAAATCTTGTGAGAGTTAAAATTTGTTATCTTCCATAATCAACATAAGGAAAAGTTACTTGTCATGTTATAAGCATTATTTATCAAAATTTACAGTATTTTGGATGTCTTCAGGATCTGTTGTTATGTCTCCTTTTTCATTTCTGATTTTGTTAATTAGGATGCTTTCCCTGTGCCCTCTAGTGAGTCTGGCTAAGGGTTTATCTATCTTGTTGATTTTCTCAAAGAACCAGCTCCTTGATTGGTTGATTCTTTGAATAGTTTTTCTTGTTTCCACTTGGTTGATTTCACCCCTGAGTTTGATTATTTCCTGCCGTCTACTCCTCTTGGGTGAATTTGCTTCCTTTTGTTCTAGTGCTTTTAGGTGTGTTGTCAAGCTGCTAATGTGTGCTCTCTCTAGTTTCCTTTTGGAGGCACTCAGAGCTATGAGTTTAGATCCTTCTACCAAAGGCTATACTCAACAAAACTGGAGAACCTGGATGAAATGGAGAAGTTCCTAGACAGATACCAGGTACCAAAGTTGAATCAAGATCAGGTTAATGATCTAAACAGCCCTATATCCCCCAAAGAAATAGAAGCAGTCATTAATAGTCTCCCAATTAAAAAAAGCCCAGGACCAGATGGGTTTAGTGCAGAGTTCTATCAGACCTTCAAAGAAGATCTAATCCCAGTTCTTCACAAACTATTCCACAAAATAGAAACAGAAGGTACTCTACCCAACTCATTCTATGAAGCCACAATTACTCTGATACCTAAACCACAAAAAGACCCAACAAAGATAGAAAACTTCAGACCAATATCCCTTATGAATATTGATGCAAAAATCCTCAATAAAGTTCTTGCTAACCGAATCCAAGAACACATCAAAACAATCATCCATCCTGACCAAGTAGGTTTCATCCCAGGGATGCAGGGATGGTTCAATATACGGAAATCCATCAACGTAATCCAGTATATAAACAAACTCAAAGACAAAAACCACATGGTCATCTCGTTAGATGCGGAAAAAGCATTTGACAAGATCCAACACCCATTCATGATAAAAGTCTTGGAAAGATCAGGAATTCAAGGCCCATACCTAAACATGATAAAAGCAATCTACAGCAAACCAGTAGCCAACATCAAAGTAAATGGTCAGAAGCTTGAAGCAATCCCTCTAAAATCAGGGACTAGACAAGGCTGTCCACTTTCTCCATACCTATTCAACATTGTACTTGAAGTCCTAGCCAGAGCAATTCGACAACAAAAGGAGATCAAAGGGATACAAATTGGAAAAGATGAAGTCAAAATATCACTTTTTGCAGATGATATGATAGTATATATAAGTGACCCTAAAAATTCCACCAGAGAACTCCTAAGCCTGATAAACAGCTTCGGTGAAGTAGCTGGATATAAAATTAACTCAAACAAATCAATGGCCTTTCTCTACACAAAGAATAAACAGGCTGAGAAAGAAATTAGGGAAACAACACCCTTCTCAATAGTCACAAATAATATAAAATATCTTGGCGTGACTCTAACTAAGGAAGTGAAAGATCTGTATAATAAAAACTTCAAGTCTCTGAAGAAAGAAATTATAGAAGATCTCAGAAGATGGAAAGATCTCCCATGCTCATGGATTGGCAGGATCAACATTGTAAAAATGGCTATCTTGCCAAAAGCAATCTACAGATTCAATGCAATCCCCATCAAAATTCCAAATCAATTCTTCAACGAATTAGAAAGTGCAATCTGCAAATTCATCTGGAATAACAAAAAACCTAGGATAGCAAAAACTCTTCTCAAGGATAAAAGAACCTCTGGTGGAATCACCATGCCGGACCTAAAGCTCTACTACAGAGCAATTGTGATAAAAACTGCATGGTACTGGTATAGTGACAGACAAATAGACCAATGGAATAGAATTGAAGACCCAGAAATGAACCCACACACCTATGGTCACTTGATCTTCGACAAGGGAGCTAAAAACATCCAGTGGAAGAAAGACAGCATTTTCAACAAATGGTGCTGGCACAACTGGTTGTTAACATGTAGAAGAATGCGAATCGATCCATTCCTATCTCCTTGTACTAAGGTCAAGTCTAAGTGGATCAAGGAACTTCACATAAAACCAGAGACACTGAAACTTATAGAGGAGAAAGTGGGGAAAAGCCTTGAAGATATGGGCACAGGGGAAAAATTCCTGAATAGAACAGTAATGGCTTGTGCTGTAAGATCGAGAATTGACAAGTGGGACCTCATGAAACTACAAAGCTTCTGCAAGGCTAAAGACACCATCAATAAGACAAAAAAAACACCAACAGATTGGGAAAGGATCTTCACCTATCCTAAATCAGATAAGGGACTAATATCCAATATATATAAAGAACTCAAGAAGGTGGACTCCAGAAAGTCAAATAACCCCATTAAAAAATGGGGCTCAGAACTGAACAAAGAATTCTCACCTGAGGAATACCGAATGGCAGAGAAACACCTGAAAAAATGTTCAACATCCTTAATCATCAGGGAAATGCAAATCAAAACAACCCTGAGATTCCACCTCACACCAGTCAGAATGGCTAAGATCAAAAATTCAGGTGACAGCAGATGCTGGCGAGGATGTGGAGAAAGAGGAACACTCCTCCATTGTTGGTGGGATTGCAAGCTTGTACAACCACTCTGGAAATCAGTCTGGTGGTTCCTCAGAAAATTGGACATAGTACTACCGGAGGATCCAGCAATACCTCTCCTGGGCATATATCCAGAAGATGTCCCAACCGGTAAAAAGGACACATGCTCCACTATGTTCATAGCAGCCCTATTTATAATAGCCAGAAGCTGGAAAGAACCCAGATGTCCCTCAACAGAGGAATGGATACAGAAATTATGGTACATTTACACAATGGAGTATTACTCAGCTATTAAAAAGAATGAATTTATGAAATTCCTAGCCAAATGGATGGACCTGGAGGGCATCATCTTGAGTGAAGTAACACAATCACAAAAGAACTCACACAATATGTATTCACTGATAAGTGGATATTAGCCCAAAACTTAGGATACCCAAGATATAAGATACAATTTGCTAAACGCATGAAACTCAAGAAGAATGAAGACCAAAGTGTGGACACTGTGCCCCTTCTTAGAATTGGGAACAAAACACCCAAGGAAGGAGTTACAGAGACAAAGTTCGTAGCTGTGATGACAGGATGGACCATTTAGAGACTGCTGTATCCAGGGATCCGTCCCATAATCAGCTTCTAAACGCTGACACCATTGCATACACTAGCAAGATTTTGCTGAAAGGACCCAAATATAGCTGTCTCTTGTGAGAAGATGCTGGGGCCTAGCAAACACAGGAGTGGATGTTCACAGTCAGCTATTGGATGTATCACAGGGCTCCCAATGGAGAAGCTAGAGAAAGTACCCAAGGAGCTAAAGGGATCTGCAACCCTATTGTTGGAACAACATGATGTACTAACCAGAACCCTGGAGCTCTTGTCTCTAGCTGCATATGTATCGAAAGATGGCCTAGTCGGCCATCAATGGAAAGAGAGGCCCATTGGACTTGCAAACTTTATATGCCCCAATATAGGGGAATGCCAGGGCCAAAAGAATGGGAATGGGTGGGTAGGGAAGTGGGGGGCGCTATGGGGGACTTTTGGGGTAGTATCGGAAATGTAATTGAGGAAAATATGTAATAAAATTATTAAAAAAAAAAGACTTAAAAAAATTTACAGTATTGATTCTGCAGGTTTATTCCACATTCAAGGTTTGATTCAGAATACATTAACACGGATTTGAAATGTGTTTTGAGAATTAGCCTGGCTTCCGGAATGGATCAGAATGCATGCAGCAGCAACGTCTTGCCTTGCAGTTTCCTTCTGCTCCTGTGACTCACTATTTCCCTCTGGCTTTCTCAGGTTCCTTTCAAGTTAATACCTTCACAACTCTTCAATGCCCGATATGTTGTCTTGCTATTAATCACTATGAAGCTAACAGCTAGCACACCCTTCAGTATTATCTTGAGTTTAACACCATCTACACTGCAATGAATCAAAGTCATAGAAACTGAGAATGGTGTCTCTTCACATCAAACCACTTTTAAAAGAATTGCTCATTTCCCTCTGGTTTTTGTAATTTTCTCTTTGAAATTAATCTACTTCAAAGATGTTGTTTGGTTAGATTTATCTTAGTGAATAAGGATTAGGAAGCATATTTGTTTAAGGTTATTTTTCCACTGAGAAATTCGTGGCTTAAATAAAATGTTATTTAATTTTTACTTTTTTTCTCAAATCGTACTTTATAAAATAGTTGCTTTTAATGTTTTATTCTCTTCTATTCCAATATATGTTTAATAGAAATAGAGCTACAGCTGGATAGATTTGTAATCAGTCCAGTGATCAATTCAGCTCCTTAATATTAAACATTCAGACTTTGGATATGAGGAGAGTTCTTACGATTTATTAAATACCTGAATAAAACTATGTTTTTCATTTACTGTGAGAACTATACCACATTATGATTTTGAGACTGAAGTTCTGTTTATCCTAAAATGTTACTAATACTCATAAATCATATGAGTCTGAAGGTAACTGGAAGATTTCAGATGGAATATTTGGGTCAATTATATCACAAAATTATAGGAATATTTCTGAAGAAGAATTTTAAGTCAGCAATATAGCTTCTCTGGTAAGGGACCACATCCAAAGCCCTAGACCTATGTGATCAGGCTGGAAGCAAACATGACACAAATCTTTAATTCTTCTGCCAGGAATATAGACAGGCCCTTAGCACACAACTTTAAGGTAAAATTAGCTTGTAGAAGAAAGCAAACGCATATGTAGCAGAGGATGGCCTTGTTAGACATCAATGAAAGGAGAGACCCTTGGTCTTGGGAAGGTTCCATGTATGCCCCAGTGTAGGGGAAATGCCAGGATGGGAAGGCGGGTGGGTGAGCACCCTCATAGTAGCAGGGGGAGGGAGGATAGAATGAGGCTTTCTGGAGGGGAAACCAGAAAAGAGGATATTTGAAATGTAAATAAATAAAATATAAAAACAAAAACAAAAACCAAACCAAACCAAACCAAACCAAACAAACAAAATCAGCCATGTTGGAAAGTGGTGTCTAATGAGGGACAAAGTGATGAATCCAAGAAATATTTGACAGAATGAATCTGAGCTAGGATAAGCTCAACTCTCATGAGAACTGCACAGTCAAGAGAAAGGACTTAGAAGAGTACTGGAGAGAGGCAGTAACTGGGAAGTCAATGCAATGAGTGCAGTGGAGTTGAGTTTGCTCCTGAGTCCATACAACTCAGTGAAGGCCAGTAGAGGTACTTGCAGCCAGGAAATAACAAGGGCTAACAGAATAAAACATTTTGCCAGAATTACTTTGATGCTAAGCAGAGCAATTCAGGGAGGAGCTGAGAGAAGCTGTACTGAATCAATGAGATTTTACAGGAGTTTGAGCCAGAACAGCTGAGGTCAACCGGACATCCAGAGTTCAGAAAGATGTAGAAGGGTGCGCTTATCTAATAGTAAGTCTCTGAGATTACAATTACACTGGGTGAATAAAAGATACTTTTATAAAATTCAGACTTTAAATTTCCAGTATTGATTTTGTAGTCGTTTTTTAATATTATTCAATTAGTGTGTTTGTCTGTGTATATGGTAGGCATGTATGCATGTATGTATTTGAATGTGTATGTGCATGTGTGTATGCATTTGTGTGTCTGTGTGTGATGTGGGTATATGTGTGTATCTGTTGTACGTGTATATGCAGATATTTTTGTTTGTGTGTGCATGTGTTACTGTACATATATATGTATTTATGTGTGGATGTGTGTATTTTTGTGTGTGTGCATGTTCCTGTGTGTGTGTATGTGTGTGTGAGTACATGTGGATTATGACAGTATGAGTATTCGTGTATGTATCTCACTGTCTATCTATGTTCATGCAGGGATACCAGAGGCTGATATTAAATGTATTCATCACCCACTCTCTACTATAGTCATTTAGGCAGGCTCTCCCCGTGAATATGGAACTCCCAGAATGAGTTACATCTCTGGTCATATAGTACTAGGTGTCCTCCTGGCTCTGCACCTCCCAGAACAAAGAGAAAGCCGTGAAAGGAAGAGTCCATTGCCAAACTGTTCTTTGAGTCTCTAATAACCACAGGCTATTAGAAACCCTCATTGTTTGAGTGGCTTTAATATGTTAAGCATGAGAGTGGCATTGAAGGCACAAGGAGGAGCTGCTGGAAGTGTTGGAATTGTGTCCTCATTTTGTTCTTTGTGAAGAGACATATAATTTTCTTATAAGGTATTAGTAAGGCAATATGTAAAGATACTGTGTGAGACTTCACAACCCATGAATGGGAGTTAAAATGAGTGAGGATATAATGAAGACTTCCAAGACCAGTTTTACATATATGATCATTCTGTGCAAGTGACTCTGGTAGTAGCTGTAGACTTAACATAGAAACAATTCCAGTGAGCCATCACTTCACTCACAGCATGAGAATAATACCATTTTTAAAGACATCTTCATATTTTACCAAGAAATTTATGTGATGGAGCACAATAATCATATAAACAGTTTATGCTAAGGTATGCTTTTTTTGCTTTTGTTTTGAAAAACTAAACTTTTTAAGAATTTCATACAATGCAATTTGGTCATATTCACTCCCATCCCCAGGTTTTCAAACAAAACATCAATCACAGAGAACCCAAAATGACTTCATCTGATAAAGTAACAAGATATCACTGTATCTTTCATCATGTTAATTAGAATAGGAGAAGAATCTTCAAAGCAATATTGGTTACTTGCACCAATGAGACCCTTAGGGATTACTCTGCTGTAGTTCACCTTGACATGCTTTGAGTTAGATTCTGCTAATGCACCCTCCAGGCCACATTTCAGGACATTTCTCTCCTGACCAAAGAAAGCTTGAGACACAGAATTCTCGTAAAATGTGTTTATTTCCTTCAATTACTGAGGTTTTCTAAGTTGCATTAAAAAGTCTTCTTTACTTTTTCTAGATTCTTCTAAGCCAAGTGCTATAATTATAAACTTTCAGCTAGCTGGACACTGAAGACGTTAACACTTTGGGGTTTCTGTCTCCCATTTTAGCCATGGTAAACTTTGACTTGAACTTTCAAATTTCTCTGCCAGATGAGTGATACTGGGTTAGGCCTGATTCATTTGCTGCACAGGAGATAGCTCTCAAGGTGCTTACTCTCAAGTAAAGGTATCCAAACTCTATCTTGGGTACATCATACTTATGGAAGGATGAATTTTGGAGACTCAAGATATTGACCATCCTTTATGTGTGTCTTCCTTAATATAGCATTCAGAGGGCAAAGTTTTGATATTTTAGGGCTTCCTGTGGGTCCATTCAATATCAAAGGTATGTCTTTTAAAATTCTACTATATTGGTTTAGAGGAAATGAATAACTTTTCCAGCATCTTTAAAATCAAATCCTTATGAACTTTTTGTACTATAACGGCAAAGCCACACTGATTTCATAAAGGAGGAAATTTTCAGATAATGAAGAACTGATAGTAAAATAAAAACCTATACTCGAGCACCGGGGTGCCTTGCCAGCGGAGTCTCCGGACACCTGCAAGGACCCACACAGGATTCCCCACAGAATCCTAACACCTCTGTTGAGTGGAACACAGCATCTGCTTCAATCCAATTGTGCGGGACCTGAGACTGCATTAACTAGGGAAGCAGGCAACCCAGCCTGAGCTGGGGCACAAGTCCCTTCCGGTCCTCTCAAGCACCAGGGTGCCTTGAAAGTGGAGTCTCCAGACACCCGCAAGGACCCACACAGGAATTCCCCACTGTATCCTAAGACTTCTGGTGAGTGGAACACAACTTTTGCCAGGAGGCAGGTTCAAACACCAGATATCTGGGAACCTTCCCTGCAAGAATAGAGCTTGCCTGCAGAGAATACTCTGACCACTGAAACTAAGGAGAGATCAAGGCTCCCAGGTCTGCTGAAAGAGGCTAACAGAGTTACCTAAGGAACAAGCTCTAACCAGAGACAACTATAACAGCTAGCTTCAGAGATTGCCAGATGGCGAAAGGCAAATGTAAGAATTCTACTAACAGAAATCAAGACCACTCACCAACATCAGAACCCAGCACTCCCACCCCACCTAGTCCTGGGCACCCCAACACAACCGAAAATCTAGACCCAGATTTAAAAGCATATCTCATGATGATGGTAGAGGACATCAAGAAGGACTTTCATAACTCACTTAAAGAAATAGAGGAGAGCACTGCTAAAGAGTTACAGGTCCTTAAAGAAAAACAGGAAAACACAACCAAACTGGTAGAAGTCTTTAAAGAAAAACAGGAAAACACATCTAAACAAGTGATGGAAATGAACAAAACCATACTGGACCTAAAAAGGGAAGTAGACACAATAAAGAAAACCCAAAGTGAGGCAACGCTGGAGATAGAAACCCTAGGAAAGAAATCTGGAACCATAGATGCGAGCATCAGCAACAGAATACAAGAGATGGAAGAATCTCAAGTGCAGAAGATTCCATAGAGAACATCAGCACAACAATCAAAGAAAATACAAAATGCAAAAGGATCCTAACTCAAAACATCCAGGAAATACAGGACACAATGAGAAGATCAAACCTACGGATAATAAGAGTTGATGAGAATGAAGATTTTCAACTTAAAGGGCCAGCAAATATCTTCAACAAAATAATAGAAGAAAACTTCCCAATCCTAAAGAAAGAGATGCCCATGATCATACAAGAAGCCTACAGAACTCCAAATAGACTGGACCAGAAAAGAAATTCCTCCCTACACATAATAATCAGAACAACAAATGCACTAAATAAAGATAGAATATTAAAAGCAATAAGGGAGAAAGGTCAAGTAACATATAAAGGCAGGCCTATCAGAATTACACCAGACTTTTCACCAGAGACTATGAAAGCCAGAAGAGCCTGGACAGATGTTATACAGACACTAAGAGAACACAAATGCCAGCTCAGGCTACTATACCCAGACAAACTCTCAATTACCATAGATGGAGAAACCAAAGTATTCCACGACAAAACCAAATTCATACATTATCTATCCACGAATCCAGCCCTTCAAAGGATAATAACAGAAAAAAAAAAAAAACAAAAAAACAATACAAGGAAGGAAATCACGTCCTAGAAAAAGCAAGAAAGTAATCCCCCAACAAAGCAAAAAGAAGACTGCCACAAGAACAGAATGCCAACTCTAACAACAAAAATAAAAGGAAGCAACAATTACTTTTCCTTGATATCTCTATATATCAATGGACTCAATTCCCCAGTAAAAAGACATAGACTAACAGACTGGCTACACAAACAGGACCCAACATTCTGCTATTACAGGAAACCCATTTCAGGGAAAAAGACAGACACTACCTAAGAGTGAAAGGCTGGAAAACAAATTTCCAAGCAAATGATCTGAAGAAACAAGCTGGAGTAGCCATTCTGATATCGAATAAAATCAACTTCCAACCCAAAGTTATCAAAAAAGACAAGGAGGGACACTTCATACTGATCAAATGTAAAATCCTCCAAGAGGAACTCTCAATTCTGAATATCTATGCCCCAAAATGCAAGGGCAGCCACATTCATTAAAGACACTTTAGTAAAGCTCAAAGCACACATTGCACCTCACACAACAATAGTGGGAGTCTTCAACACACCACTTTCATCAATGGACAGATCGTGAAAACAGAAACTAAACAGGGACACAGTGAAACTAACAGAAGTTATGAAACAAATGGACTTAACAGATATCTACAGAACATTTTATTCTAAAACAAAAGGAGATACCTTCTTCTCCCACCTCACAGGACCTTCTCCAAAATTGACCATATAATTGGTGACAAAACAGGCATCAACAGATACAAAAATATTGAAATTGTCCCATGCATCCTATCAGACCACCATGGACTAAGGCTGATCTTCAATAACAACATAAATAATGGAAAGCCAACATTCATGTGGAAACTGAATAACACTCTTCTCAATGATACCTTGGTAAAGGATGGAATAAAGAAAGAAATTAAAGACTTTTTAGAGTTTAATGAAAATGAAGCCACAACATACCCAAACCTATGGGACCCAATGAAAGCATTTCTAAGAGGGAAACTCATAGCTCTGAGTGCCTCCAAAAAGAAACTGGAGAGAGCACACACTAGCAGCTTGACAACACATCTAAAAGCTCTAGAAAAAAAAGGAAGAAAATTCACCCAAGAGGAGTAGAAGGCAGGAAATAATCAAACTCAGGGGTGAAATCAACCAAGTGGAAACAAGAAGAACTATTCAAAGAATTAACCAAATGAGGAGTTGGTTCATTGAGAAAATCAACAAGAGAGATTAACCCTTAGCTAGACTCACTAGAGGGCACAGGGAAAACATCCTAATTTACAAAATCCCAAATGAAAAGGGAGACATAACAACAGATCCTGAAGAAATCTAAAACACCATCAGATCCTTCTACAAAAGGCTACACTCAACAAAACTGGAAAACCTGGATGAAATGGACAAATTTCTAGACAGATACCAGGTACCAAAGTTCAATCAGGATCAAGTTAATGATCTAAACAGTCCCATATCCCCTTAGGAAACAGAAGTAGTCATTAATAGTCTTCCAGCAAAAAAAAAAAAAAAAGCCCAGGACCAGATGGGTTTAGTGCAGTTTTCTACCAGACCTTGACAGATCTAATTTCAGTTCTGCACAAACTATTCCACAAAATAGAAATAGAAGGAACTCTACCCAATTCATTCTATGAATCCACAATTACTCTGATACCTAAACCACAGAAAGATCCAACAAAGATAGAGAACTTCAGACCAATTTCCCTTATGAATATTGATGCAAAAATACTCAATAAAATTCTCTCTAACTGAATCCAAGAACTCATTAAAGCAATCATCCATCCTGACTAAGTAGGTTTTATTCCAGGGATGCAGGGATGGTTTAATATACGGAAATCCATCAATGCAATCCATTATATAAACAAACTCAAAGACCAAAACCACATGATCTCTCCTTAGATGCAGAAAAAGCATTTGACAAGATCCAACATCCATTCATGATAAAAGTCTTGGAAAAATCAGGAATTCAAGGCCCATACCTAACCATGATAAAAGCAATCTACAGCAAACCAGTAGCCAACATCAAAGTAAATGGAGAGAATCTTGAAGCAATCCCATTAAAATCAGGGACTAGACAAGGCTGTCCATTCTCCCCATACGTATTCAACATTGTACTTGAAGTCCTAACCAGAGCAATTCCACAACAAAAGGAGATCAAGGGGATACAAACGGGAAAAGATGAAGTCAAAATATCACTTTTTGCAGATGATATGATAGTATATATATGTGACCCTAAAAAATCCACCAGAGAACTCCTTAACCTGATAAACAGCTTCGGTGAAGTAGCTGGATATAAAATTAACTCAAACAAGTCAATGGCCTTTCTCTACACAAAGAATAAACAGGCTGAGAAAGAATTAGGGAAACAACACCCTTCTCAATAGTCACAAATGATATAAAATATCTTGGCCTGAAACTAGCTAAGGAAGTGAAAGATCTGTATAATAAAAACTTCAAGTCTCTGAAGAAAGAAATTAAAGAAGATCTCAGAAGATGGAAAGATCTCCCATGCTCATGGATTGGCAGGATCAACATTGTAAAAATGGCTATCTTGCCAAAAAGCAATCTACAGATTCATTGCATTCCTCATCAAAATTGCAACTCAATTCTTCAACGAATAAGAATGAGCAATCTGCAAATTCATCTGGAATAACAAAAAACTTAGGATAGCAAAAACTCTTCTCAAGAATAAAAGAACCTCTGGTGGAATCACCATGCCTGACTTAAAGCTTTACTACAGAGCAATTGTGATAAAAACTGCATGGTACTGGTATAGTGACAGACAAGTAGACCAATGGAATACAATTGAAGACCCAGAAATGAAACCACACACCTATGGTCACTTGATCTTCAACAAGGGAGCTAAAACCATCCAGTGGATGAAAGACAGCATTTTCAAAAAATCGTGCTGGCACAACTGGGTGTTATCATGTAGAAGAATGCGAATCAATCCATTCCTATCTCCTTGTATTAAGGTCAAATATAAGTGGATCAAGGAACTTCATATAAAACCAGAGACAGACACTGACACTTATAGAGGAGAAAGTGGGGAAAAGCCTTGAAGATATGGGCACAGGGGAAAGATTCCTGAATAGAACAGCAATGGCTTGTGCTGTAAGATCGAGAATTGACAAATGGGACCTCATGAAACTCAAAGCTTCTGCAAGGCAAAAGACACCGTCAATTAGACAAAAAGACCACCAACAGATTGGGAAAGTATCTTTACCTATCCTAAATCAGATAAGGGACTAATATCCAATATATATAAAGAACTCAAGAAGGTGGACTCCATAAAATCAAATAACCCCATTAAAAAATGGTGCTCAGAACTGAACAAAGAATTCTCACCTGAGGAATACTGAATGGCAGAGAAGCACCTGAATAAATGTTCAACATCTTTAATCATCAGGGAAATGCAACTCAAAACAACCCTGAGATTCCACCTCACACCAGTCAGAATAGCTAAGATCAAAAATTCAGGCGACAGCAGATGCTGGAGAGGATGTGGAGAAAGAGGAACACTCCTCCATTGTTGGTGGGATTGCAAGCTTGTACAACCACTCTGGAAATCAGCCTGGCGGTTCCTTAGAAAATTGGACATAGTACTACTGGAGGATCCAGCAATACCTCTCCTGGGCATATATCCAGAAGATGTCCCAACTGTTAAGAAGCATACATGCTCCACTATGTTCATAGCAGCCTTATTTATAATAGCCAGAAGCTGGAAAGAACCCAGATGCCCCTCAACAGAGGAATGGATACAGAAAATGTGGTACATTTACACAATGGAGTACTATTTAGCTATTAAAAAGAATGAATTTATAAAATTCCTAGTCAAATGGATGGACCTGGAGGGCATCATCCTGAGTGAGGTAACACAATCACAAAGGAACTCACACAATATGTACTCACTGATAAATAGATATTAGCCCAAAACTTAGGATACCCAAGATATAAGATACAATTTGCTAAACATGAAACTCAAGAAGAATGAAGACTGAAGTGTGGACACTATGCCCCTCCTTAGAATTGGGAACAGAACACCCATGGAAGGAGTTACATAGACAAAGTTTGGAGCTGTGATGAAAGGATGGACCATCTTGAGACTGCCGTATCCAGCGATCCACCCCATAATCAGCTTCCAAAGGCTGACACCATTGCATACACTAGCAAGATTTTGCTGAAAGGACCCAGATATAGCTGTCTCTTGTGAGACTATGCCGGGCCCTGGCAAACACAGAAGTGGATGTTCACAGTCAGCTAGTGGATGGATCACAGGGCCCTCAATGGAGGAGCTGGAGAAAGTACCCAAGGAGCTGAAGGGATCTGCAACCCTATGGGTGGAATAACATTATGAACTAACCAGTACCCAGAGCTCTTGACTCTAGCTGCAATGTATCAAAAGATGGCCTAGTAGTTGGCCATCACTGGAAAAAGATGCCCATTGGACATGCAAACTTTATATGCCCCAGTACAGGGGAATGCCAGGGCCAAAAAAAATGGGAATGGGTGGGTATGGACGTGGCAGGGAGAGTATGGGGGACTTTTGGGTTAGCATTGGAAATGTAATTGAGGAAAATTTGTCGTAAAAAACATTAAAAAAATACATAAAAACCTATATGCTTGCAATGAGGCAAATATGTGTATAGGAACAAGAGGTAGCAAATATATGGTACCATGAAACCATCAAAAATGAATAAACTTATAATAAAACAAAGAGGGAACGTGTCCCAGAAAGAATGTACCAATATGTATTGTAGCCAATATTCCACTTTATGTTGTCTGGCTTCATTCAGGAAGATTACCTAGTGAAAGATCCTCTCTTAGTTCCCGTTCAGTTGCCAAGATTTTTAGTGTAAAAATTCAAAGAATGTTTTAATTATACAGGGAAACACCTTTATTATCAACTGAATGTAAGTGTCCATGGTCAGGAAACGCAAATGTAAGACCATGTGTGGCATTACATACTTTCTCAGTTGTCCAGGCAGAATTAATTTTTACAGCATCATTGAGTTAATAGACAGTAATAACCATGGCATATTTAGATTCTAACCATAAAAGAAGATGGTTTCTCAAATGAAGTCTAGAATGCAGCCACAGAAAGGCAAGATAAGTAGATTAATCAGTTATATCACTAAGAAACATAAGGGTGGAATGTTTGTCCTGCTTCTGGCACCAACAGGCTTGTGTTGGAAACCTATCTACCTACCTCTCAACCAATAGGCCACATCCCAACCCAGCCAGATGAACTTCCACCCTGCAGGGTTAGCCTAGGATACATCCTCTACAGAAGCTTGGTCCCCTTAGTTGATATGACCTCATTCCACACAATCCATTTCTCATTTCTAGTCCCAATCTAACTACATACTCTCCTATAAAATCCTATTTTATCCATATGAGACTTAAAGATAACAAAAATAAGTCCACCTACATGATGTTCCCGTAAAAGTTCCAACAATGTGTTAATATCATCTCTCCAAAAACTATTAGTTCTTTAGAAATATTTGCTAATGAGATTTAACTGGATAAAAACCAGGACACAGCATTTAAAAGAACAATCAAAATCATCACCAAAGAATTGAAGGAATTTAAAGGGAACACAATAAACTTAGGAGAAATCAATTAAGGAAAATAAATACTTGAGTTATGTACAAGAAATAAAGAACATAAGACTGATTGCAATGACCATAACAATTCAGGACTTTAGAACAGAATTCAGTAAAACAAAACAAAACAAAACAAAACAAAACAAAACAAAACAAAACAAAACAAAATAGGCTTTCAGCTAAAATGTGTCCAGGGTTAGAGGAATTCACAACAGAATTCTGTCTTTCCAAAATCTACAGCCAGTTGTTCTTAAACTATTAAAAAAAAACCAAAACAAACAAACAAACAAAAAAAAAAAAAACTAGAAACAGGGTAAGCACCACCAATCCCCAGACTCCTCTATAAAGCAAATATCCTTCTACTATCCTCATACTATGTATGAGGGAACAGATAACACAACAATACCAATAAAAGAAAGACTGAAAAACCAAGAGAGGGAGAGAGAGGGTCAAAAGAAAGAGGGAAAGAGAGAGGTCTATAGGTCAATAATCCTCATGAAAATGCAATCAAAATCCCTGAAGTGTTCTTCAAAATTGAAAATATGAATGTTTGTCAAAGTATTATATGCTAACTTGAATTATATATTTAAATATTGTATGACGATCCGGCCGGATCAGCGCCAGGGTAGCGGGAGAGCAGGGTTGCCTGACACCCGCCAGCTACCCACGACCCCCGCCGCAGGATTTTGGGACTGCTGGTGAGTGGAACACAGCTTCTGCTCCAGTCCAATCACGCGGGACCTGAGACTGCTCTGGTTGGGGAGAGAGAAATCCGGCCTACATAGGGACACAACCCTCTTCCAGTCAGAAAAGCACCGGGGCAGCTGGGGCGCAGGGTCAGCTGACACTCACCAGCTACCCACAACACCCGCCACAGGATCTTAAGACTTCTGGTGAGTGGAGCACAACTTCTGCTCCAATGCAAGTGCTCGGGACCTGAGACTGCATTAGTTAGGGAAGCAGAAACCGGCCTGAGTAGGGCCACAGGCCTCATCCGGCCGGATCAGCGCCAGGGTAGCGGGAGAGCAGGGTTGCCTGACACCCACCAGCTACCCACGACCCCCGCCACAGGATTTTGGGACTGCTGGTGAGTGGAACACAGCTTCTGCTCCAGTCCAATCACGCGGGACCTGAGACTGCTCTGGTTGGGGAGAGAGAAATCCGCATACATAGGGCCACAACCTTCTTCCGGTCAGAAAAGCACCGGGGCAGCTGGGGCACAGGGTCGGCTGACACTCGCCAGCTACCCACAACACCCGCCACAGGATCTTAAGACTTCTGGTGAGTGGAGCACAGCTTCTGCTCCAATCCAATTGCGCGGGACCTGAGACTGCATTAGTTAGGGAAGCAGAAACCTGCCTGAGTAGGGCCACAGCCTCATCCGGCCGGATCAGCACCTGGGTAGTGGGAGAGCAGGGTTGCCTGACATCCGCCAGCTACCCACGACCCCCGCCACAGGATTTTGGGACTGCTGGTGAGTGGAACACAGCTTCTGCTCCAATCTTTAAAGAGTGACAACGATAACAACTAACCCCAGAGATTACCAGATGGCAAAAGGTAAACGTAATAATCTTACTAACAGAAACCAAGACCACTCACCATCATCAGAACCCAGCAGCCCCACTTCGCCCAGTCCAGGGCACCCGAACACACCGGAAAAGCTAGACACGGATTTAAAAGCATATCTCCTGATGATGATAGAGGACTTCAAGAAGGACTTTAATAACACACTTAAAGAAATGCAGGAGAACACTGCTAAACAGGCAGAAGACAATAAAGAGGAATCACAAAAATCCCTTAAAGAATTGCAGGAGAACACTGCTAAAGAGTTACAAATCCTTAAAAAAAACAGGATAACATAATCAAACAGGTAGAAGTCCTTAAAGAAAAACAGGAAAACACATCCAAACAGATGATGGAAATGAACAAAACCATACTAGACCTAAAAAGGGAAGTAGACACAATAAAGAAAACCCAAAATGAGGCAACACTGGAGATAGAAACCCTAGGAAAGAAATCTGGAACCATAGATACGAGCATCAGCAACAGAATACAAGAGATGGAAGAGAGAATCTCAGGTGCAGAAGATTCCATAGAGAACATCGGCACAACAATCAAGGAAAATGTAAAATGCAAAAAGATCCTAACTCAAAACATCCAAGAAATACAGGACACAATGAGAAGACCAAACCTACGGATAATAGGAGTGGATGAGAATGAAGATTTTCAACTCAAAGGACCAGCAAACATCTTCAACAAAATTATAGAAGAAAACTTCCCAAATCTAAAGAAAGAGATGCCCATGAACATACAAGAAGCCTACAGAACTCCAAATAGACTGGACCAGAAAAGAAATACCTCCCGACACATTATAATCAGAACAATAAATGCTCTAAATAAAGATAGAATACTAAAAGCAGTAAGAGAAAAAGGCCAAGTAACATATAAAGGCAAGCCTATCAGAATTACACCAGATTTTTTACCAGAGACTATGAAAGCCAGAAGATCCTGGACGGATGTTATACAGACACTAAAAGAACACAAATTCCAGCCCAGGCTACTATACCCAGCCAAACTCTCAATTAACATAGATGGAGAAACCAAAGTATTCCACGACAAAACCAAATTCACACATTATCTCTCCACGAATCCAGCCCTTCAAAGGATAATAACAGAAAAAAACAAATACAAGGACAGGAACCACGCCCTAGAAACAACAAGAAGGTAATCCCTCAACAAACCTAAAAGAAGACAGCCACAAGAACAAAATGCCAACTTTAACAACAAAAATAACAGGAAACAACAATTACTTTTCCTTAATATCTCTTAATATCAATGGACTTGACTCCCCGATAAAAAGACATAGACTAACAAACTGGCTACACAAACAAGACCCAACATTTTGCTGCTTACAGGACACTCATCTCAGAGAAAAGGATAGACACTACCTGAGAATGAAAGGCTGGAAAACAATTTTCCAAGCAAATGGCATGAAGAAACAAGCTGGAGTAGCCATTCTAATATCTGATAAGATTGACTTCCAACCAAAGTCATTAAAAAAGACAGGGAGGGACACTTCATACACATCAAAGCTAAAATCCTCCAAGAGGAACTATCAATCCTGAATATCTATGCTCCAAATACAAAGGCAGCCACATTCATTAAAGAAACTTTAGTAAATCTCAAAGCACACATTGCACCTCATACAATAATAGTGGGAGACTTCAACACACCACTTTCACCAATGGACAGATCATGGAAACAGAAACTAAACAGGGACACAGAGAAACTAAGAGAAATTATGAATCAAATGGATCTGGCAGATATCTACAGAACATTCTATCCTAAAACAAAAGGATATACCTTCTTCTCAGCACCTCATGGTACCTTCTCCAAAATTGACCACATAATTGGTCACAAAGCAGGCCTCAACAGATACAAAAATATTGAAATTTTCCCATGCATCCTATCAGATCACCATGGACTAAGGCTGATCTTCAATAACAAAATAAATAATAGAAAGCCAACCTTCACGTGGAAACTGAACAACACTCTTCTCAATGATACCTTGGTCAAGGAAGGAATAAAGAAAGAAATTAAGGACTTTTTAGAGTTCAATGAAAATGAAGCCACAACATACCCAAACTTATGGGACGCAATGAAAGCATTTCTAAGAGGAAAACTCATAGCTCTGAGTGCCTCCAAAAGGAAACTAGAGAGAGCACACATTAGCAGCTTGACAACACACCTAAAAGCACTAGAACAAAAGGAAGCAAATTCACCCAAGAGGAGTAGACGGCAGGAAATAATCAAACTCAGGGGTGAAATCAACCAAGTGGAAACAAGAAAAACTATTCAAAGAATCAACCAATCAAGGAGCTGGTTCTTTGAGAAAATCAACAAGATAGATAAACCCTTAGCCAGACTCACTAGAGGGCACAGGGAAAGCATCCTAATTAACAAAATCAGAAATGAAAAAGGAGACATAACAACAGATCCTGAAGACATCCAAAACACCATCAGATCCTTCTACCAAAGGCTATACTCAACAAAACTGGAGAACCTGGATGAAATGGAGAAGTTCCGAGACAGATACCAGGTACCAAAGTTGAATCAAGATCAGGTTAATGATCTAAACAGCCCTATATCCCCCAAAGAAATAGAAGCAGTCATTAATAGTCTCCCAACTAAAAAAAGCCCAGGACCAGATGGGTTTAGTGCAGAGTTCTATCAGACCTTCAAAGAAGATCTAATCCCAGTTCTTCACAAACTATTCCACAAAATAGAAACAGAAGGTACTCTACCCAACTCATTCTATGAAGCCACAATTACTCTGATACCTAAACCACAAAAAGACCCAACAAAGATAGAAAACTTCAGACCAATATCCCTTATGAATATTGATGCAAAAATCCTCAATAAAGTTCTTGCTAACCGAATCCAAGAACACATCAAAACAATCATCCATCCTGACCAAGTAGGTTTCATCCCAGGGATGCAGGGATGGTTCAATATACGGAAATCCATCAACGTAATCCAGTATATAAACAAACTCAAAGACAAAAACCACATGGTCATCTCGTTAGATGCGGAAAAAGCATTTGACAAGATCCAACACCCATTCATGATAAAAGTCTTGGAAAGATCAGGAATTCAAGGCCCATACCTAAACATGATAAAAGCAATCTACAGCAAACCAGTAGCCAACATCAAAGTAAATGGTCAGAAGCTTGAAGCAATCCCTCTAAAATCAGGGACTAGACAAGGCTGTCCACTTTCTCCATACCTATTCAACATTGTACTTGAAGTCCTAGCCAGAGCAATTCGACAACAAAAGGAGATCAAAGGGATACAAATTGGAAAAGATGAAGTCAAAATATCACTTTTTGCAGATGATATGATAGTATATATAAGTGACCCTAAAAATTCCACCAGAGAACTCCTAAGCCTGATAAACAGCTTCGGTGAAGTAGCTGGATATAAAATTAACTCAAACAAATCAATGGCCTTTCTCTACACAAAGAATAAACAGGCTGAGAAAGAAATTAGGGAAACAACACCCTTCTCAATAGTCACAAATAATATAAAATATCTTGGCGTGACTCTAACTAAGGAAGTGAAAGATCTGTATAATAAAAACTTCAAGTCTCTGAAGAAAGAAATTATAGAAGATCTCAGAAGATGGAAAGATCTCCCATGCTCATGGATTGGCAGGATCAACATTGTAAAAATGGCTATCTTGCCAAAAGCAATCTACAGATTCAATGCAATCCCCATCAAAATTCCAAATCAATTCTTCAACGAATTAGAAAGTGCAATCTGCAAATTCATCTGGAATAACAAAAAACCTAGGATAGCAAAAACTCTTCTCAAGGATAAAAGAACCTCTGGTGGAATCACCATGCCGGACCTAAAGCTCTACTACAGAGCAATTGTGATAAAAACTGCATGGTACTGGTATAGTGACAGACAAATAGACCAATGGAATAGAATTGAAGACCCAGAAATGAACCCACACACCTATGGTCACTTGATCTTCGACAAGGGAGCTAAAAACATCCAGTGGAAGAAAGACAGCATTTTCAACAAATGGTGCTGGCACAACTGGTTGTTAACATGTAGAAGAATGCGAATCGATCCATTCCTATCTCCTTGTACTAAGGTCAAGTCTAAGTGGATCAAGGAACTTCACATAAAACCAGAGACACTGAAACTTATAGAGGAGAAAGTGGGGAAAAGCCTTGAAGATATGGGCACAGGGGAAAAATTCCTGAATAGAACAGTAATGGCTTGTGCTGTAAGATCGAGAATTGACAAGTGGGACCTCATGAAACTACAAAGCTTCTGCAAGGCTAAAGACACCATCAATAAGACAAAAAAAACACCAACAGATTGGGAAAGGATCTTCACCTATCCTAAATCAGATAAGGGACTAATATCCAATATATATAAAGAACTCAAGAAGGTGGACTCCAGAAAGTCAAATAACCCCATTAAAAAATGGGGCTCAGAACTGAACAAAGAATTCTCACCTGAGGAATACCGAATGGCAGAGAAACACCTGAAAATATGTTCAACATCCTTAATCATCAGGGAAATGCAAATCAAAACAACCCTGAGATTCCACCTCACACCAGTCAGAATGGCTAAGATCAAAAATTCAGGTGACAGCAGATGCTGGCGAGGATGTGGAGAAAGAGGAACACTCCTCCATTGTTGGTGGGATTGCAAGCTTGTACAACCACTCTGGAAATCAGTCTGGCGGTTCCTCAGAAAATTGGACATAGTACTACTGGAGGATCCCTCAATACCTCTCCTGGGCATATATCCAGAAGATGTCCCAACCAGTAAGAAGGACACATGCTCCACTATGTTCATAGCAGCCTTATTTATAATAGCCAGAAGCTGGAAAGAACCCAGATGCCCCTCAACAGAGGAATGGATACAGAAATTATGGTACATTTACACAATGGAGTACTACTCAGCTATTAAAAGGAATGAATTTATGAAATTCCTAGCCAAATGGATGGACCTGGATGTCATCATCTTGAGTGAGGTAACACAATCACAAAGGAACTCACACAATATGTATTCACTGATAAGTGGATATTAGCCCAAAACTTAGGATACCCAAGATATAAGATACAATTTGATAAACGCATGAAACTCAAGAAGAATGAAGACCAAAGTGTGGACACTGTGCACCTTCTTAGAATTGGGAACAAAACACCCAGGGAAGGAGTTACAGAGACAAAGTTCGTAGCTGTGATGAAAGGATGGACCATTTAGAGACTGCCGTATCCAGGGATCCATCCCATAATCAGCTTCTAAACGCTGACACCATTGCATACACTAGCAAGATTTTGCTGAAAGGACCCAAATATAGCTGTCTCTTGTGAGAAGATGCCGGGGCCTAGCAAACACAGGAGTGGATGTTCACAGTCAGCTATTGGATGTATCACAGGGCTCCCAATGGAGAAGCTAGAGAAAGTACCCAAGGAGCTAAAGGGATCTGCAACCCTATTGTTGGAACAACATGATGTACTAACCAGAACCCTGGAGCTCTTGTCTCTAGCTGCATATATATCGAAAGATGGCCTAGTTGGCCATCAATGGAAAGAGAGGCCCATTGGACTTGCAAACTTTATATGCCCCAATATAGGGGAATGCCAGGGCCAAAAGAATGGGAATGGGTGGGTAGGGAAGTGGGGGGCGCTATGGGGGACTTTTGGGATAGCATTGGAAATGTAATTGAGGAAAATATGTAATAAAAATATTAAAAATCAAAAAAAAATATTGTATGACAATTAACTTCAAATAAAAACTTTACTTTTGTAATTTCCAACATAATTATGATAATAGAGAAGCTACTTGCTACTAATATACTGTATGCTAAATACATTACCCTCTTCTCAAATCCTTTATTTTTTCTCCATTTTTCAGTTGTCATTTCAGAGTTAATGTTCACTCATGAATTCACAAGTATGTTAACACCAAATCACCTTTAAAGCTCTGATTGCTAATATATAACATTAATTAACATTTTCTTTTCTAATCTTGTAATAAAATTACAGCATAGCACATGTTCATAATCGTAGTTGTTGGAATATTGCTTTTATATGCAGAGATGTATTTTACTTCATTTCCAATTTTAGTAAAAGAATATGGTTATATAAATTCAGTAGATTCAAATCATGTAGTTTTCTCTAGTACAGAAAAAGAAAAGAGTGAAAATGAATAAATTACATTGTCTTTCTCTAGAAACCTTACATTCTATCCTTGCTCATCCTTCTGCCAATGTGTCATACTTTCATGTCTATATTAAATTAATATATATTATATATAATACATGTATATGTATGTAAAACCTTACGTACTTTCAAACTCATCTTGCCACAACTATTAGTGTCTATGTTTTTATTGATTTATAGGTTTTGAGTGGAAATTCATTAATGTTTAATCATTTTATTGAAAATAGTTTTAGAAGATAGTAAATTATCTGTTCCAGCTGTGGCTATGTTTATTTATATTTTTTATTTATATTAAAGATACATGATTATTTTCAGACATAGCTTAAACGTTATCTTACTATTTGGAACAGGTATAGATGAAACTTATTTAAACTATTAAACTCAATGAACTCTTTCAAAATACAATCTTTCCTTATATCCATTTACTGTACATAGACAGGTTTCACTATATGTGTAGCAGAATAATTGTGTTGGTATGAATCAAGGAAAAGTGAGATATGTTATAAATCTGCCACTGATGTCTTTGCATTCCCTAATATCAGACATGTTTGAAAATACAATCATAACCCATACATAGTTCCTTTTCTTGCCTCATTCCATTGTTCCAGATGACTACTGTATAACACACAGATGAATCTATGACTATAGTCTTTCTTTCCATGCTCTTGCCTCTCTCTCTCTCTCTCTCTCTCTCTCTCTCCCTCTCCCCTCCCTCTCTCTCTCTCTCTCTCTCTCTCTCTCTCTCTCTCTCTCTCTCTCTCTCTCTCTCTCTCTCTCCCTCCCTCTCTCTCTTCTGTGTATTTATTTACTTACTTTGTGACAGAGTTGTTCTTTCTGTAATAGCCCTAGCTATCCTGGAACTCTCTATGTAGACCAGGTTAGCACTGAACTCACAGAACTCTGGTTGCTCTCCACAATATGATGGTAAGGCCACGTTGTTGAAAATAACAACTCTGTATATCATTGAACAAAGAGAAGTCAAGCTAATGATTACCTACATCCTTGATGCCTGTTGCCAAGTGCTCATGACATTGAAGAATAGTAAGTAATACAAACTTTGTGGTAGTAACCAAGCATTTTTTTTTATTGGATTTAAAGATCACTCCTTAAAAAGAATCACATGCCTTTTCCTGCTTGATGGCCAATAATTGAAGTAAATTAATGCAATACTAAGTACTTTGCCAAAGGAAAGTAATATTATATTGACTCCTAAGGACCTATAGTCTAATGTCTCACTCATCCATTATTAGAGAGAATTTCCTCTGTTCCAGAAACAAGTAATATATATACAAAGAACATGTAAGGTTAAAATAGGTAATATATAAAGTTATGACAAACCATTATGTGACTTTATTTTCAACTAAAAATATTTTTATAAATGTATGTGCCACCACACATAGCTTGGTCTTTAAAGAAAATATTCTGATTTTTACCATTAAAATACAAGATAAAGGATACTATGTGGTGTTTGTTTGCTGGTGCTGACTATGGTTAGGTTGAGAAACTATCTTTTAACATTCAATATACTTTAGAATTTATTAAATATTTTCCCATTCAAGTAAGATAATTTTTAACTTTTTTATATCAATATGTTAATGTTGCTAAATACATCACTAATTTCTCTTGCTTTCCGGTTACAAAGTGCCAAAATGAATGTTATTTTCAGAATGATAGTCTGTGGAAGGGTAGTCTATACAAAGCAGGTCACTTTGGGTCCATTGACTAAGAATTTTCCTTTTTTTTTTTTTTTTTTCTTTTTAACATGTTTGTAGTGTGAAAACTTCAGATGAAGACTCCTGTGAGTATTTCTCTCAGAGGTTTTTCTCTTTGGCTTGCAAAGACTTTATTTTTGGTGTCTTCTCATGCGGTCTACTCTTTATACACAGAAGTAAGGAACATATCCTTTAAGGATGAAAGTCCTACTGGATAAAGGATGCCCAACATGGACTCATGTGAAAACTTTAAATCTACAAATCACAGGAATGCTCTGAAGTTCCATGAAGTAGTATTTCACTGGACAAACTTGAGAAAATAACAGTTCAGCTCAAGATAATTATGAAAAATAATATAATCAATTATTTTTAAAGATATGTATAGGTTTATATGCAATTGTTGGAAATGAGAACATATCAAAAATATCTCATATTCAGTTAACAATTTAAAAAATCCTGTGACCTATTTCTTACCTTTTGAGAATTCCATAAGGGACTGAAAATGTTACTATGTGTTTGAGATTGTTTCTGATTCTCAATATTTAAGAAAAATATCTATTATATTAAATAATGTTGTAGCCTTTCATTCAGATATGTGTATTCATGAAGTGAAGGGTGTTTTACAGAGAGAGATGGGAAGTACCAGAGAACGAAAGATATACTGATTCCAATGAGAAGGTAGAAAATTTATTTTGTCAATCTCAAAATGTTAATCCTCTCAACTCACAAGGGATTCCAAAGTGCATCAGGGTTTTTATTTCCTCATGTAAATTTGACTCATTTAAAGTTTTTACTTTTGTTGCTGTTATTGTTTTACAATTCTGTAGCCTATAAATCAAGCAGAACCTATATGCAAATTTTCTTTTCAACGTTTTTCTTACATTAGTGAGAAGAAATTTTATCTAATAAAAATATTTTAATGTTATTTTTTGATATAATTCTTATTCATTCTGTCTTTTGTATTTCAATAAAGACATCAATACAATAGCACGGAATGCCGACCATTCAGATAATTGGCCTCTGTGCCTTCAAAATTATACATAAAAACATATAAACACATGTTGAGCAGTATAAAGGATTAGGTTACAAAAATGCAGAAAGGTAGATTTGATGAATGTGAGATTAGCATAGAAGTAAGCGTTGGTATCATTTAATTTTGTTTACGTTTAATGGAAAAATTCAGAGGAAAGGAGCAACATAGAGTGATTCTAGTAGTGAGAACATTTTACGGGAATAGAGAGCAAAGTAAAGGCTCTGAGTTATATAAAGTTGCTTGAATTCCTGGATCCTGTTCCTTTTATTTAAATTCTTATATCAGTTTAAGAAAGTGTTTCATGGTATATTCACATACATTTATGTTATTGCCTCTAAAAAACTGAAAATTGTATGTCAGTGGTTGCTACTTTCTACTCTCTCTAGATAATTCTTCATACCTTCAGCAAAGCCACTGAAGCTTAGCAAGGCTTAGCACTCAGTGGCCCTCAGCAACGGCAGCACCCTTCACCCCTTGAGTTGCTCTCTAGCTACTTGGCCAGCTTAAATTTTTAATGAAGTGCTCTATACTCATGAATGCCAGATGATGTGTACACAGTTATAAAAGCAGCTGAGTGTCTATTAAAGTGGTGAGGTTCATGAATAGCTATGCCTAAGGCTGGAGGCAGCAGAAGGCTATGACTATCAATGTTTAAGCCACAAATTTGATCTCAAGAGGATCACTTCTACTTAAATTTTCTTTGTTAAATTTAACTGAAACATGACATGTCGACTACTAATGTTTATTCAGAGCCATAAAAAGGAATATAAGTAAATGAATAGGACTGGAGACAAAACTCTATTGTTAAAGTCCTTGCCTTAAAATTATATGGAGGAACAACAATATGAACTAGCCAGTACCCCCCAGACCTTGTGTCTCTAGTTGCATATGTGGCAAAGGATGGCCTAGTTGGCCATCAATGGGAGGAGAGGCCCTTCGTCTTGTGAAGATTATATGCCCCAGTACAGGGGAATGCCAGGGCCAAGAAACAGCAGTGGGTGGGTTGGGGAGCAGGGCAGGGACAGAGTATAGGGGACTTTTGGGGAGGAAACTAGGGAAGGGGATAGCATTTGAAATGTAAATGAAGAAAATATCTAATTTTAAAAAGGGGAATAATTATAAGGACATAAATGCAACCCTAAGAAAACACTTATTTAAATAGGAACAGAGTTTTAAAGGTTAGAGCATGCCCACAATCTAGACCAGCTTAGGTTTGCTATTTGAGATTAGAGAGTGTGCCTACCTTACTTAGGATTACTATTGCTGTGATGAAATGTCATGACCACATGGACCTTGGTCATGGCAGGGTGCTGCTGACTTGTTTGGTTTTATGGCTTGCCCATACAGTTTTCTTACAGAATCTAGGTCCAACTGTCTAGAATTGTCTATCTGTAATAGGGTAGGCACTTCTGTGGTGCAACGGGCTACACGCAGACAGCCTGGTTTCCAGTCGAGGCTAGATCTTGAACCCCGGGACCGGGTAGTGATAATTCACTTACATGGGATGAAAGGAGTTCTCTTCATGTCTCCTGGACCCTGGCTCCTGTTGAAGTTACCGCCCCCACAACCCCCACAGGAGAGGCATGGCTATCAGTCAAGGAGGAATAGCACCAAGCCTTCCCACATGCAACTAAATAAGGTTTCCCCCAAACTCTCAGTCCAAGCCAATGAGAGGTGCCTGCTGTCAAACCCTGAATCACCCCCAGAACTGTATATAAAGCCCTGCCACAACTTTTTGCATTTGATCTTGTCTTTGATTATACAGTTCCTCCTTCTATGTATGCCCTTCCTCTCTATTTCAAATTTAGAAATCCATTATTAACAACTAATCCCCCAATACTTGTCAGTGAAGTGAGAGTGAGAGAGTGGGCAGAGGCAGTGAGGTGAGAGTGAAAGAGTGGGCAGACGAGCACCCTCAGTGAGGCAAAGGGGAGGGAGGAGAGGGATGAGATGGGGAGGATGGGATAGGGGGTTTGTAGATGGGTAACCTGGAGGAGAGATATCATTTGAAATGTAAATGAATAACATGAGTTTTTAAAAATATAGTTGTTTCTGTCGAGTTCTCAGCCAATGCTGGAGGAAGTTTCACTGAAGTTTGCTTCTCTTCTGGAGCAGTTAATTGTTTAGCACTTGGCAATGTAAACTTTGGAACATGATGCTTGTGTCTTGTAACTTTCGAAGATTTAAATCTCGTAAATTATGTGAGCTTGATAGGCTTAATGGGTTTTAAATTTTTTGTGTAACTCTTTCCCTCTATCAGCATAAAATTTCACAGTCCTCCCTGTCCATCCCAAATCATCAGTCTACACTTCATTTCCGCCAAGATAAAATCCCTGCAGTATTTTTTTAATTGACTTCTCTTTTCTCTTACGTTCAAAGTGAGTGCCTCAAAAATCATATTTTTCTACCATGAAAAGTAAATATAAATAAACTCTGACTAACCCTTACATCTCTCACCACAGTGTCTCAGTGACATCACCTGTAGCTGCCTCTCTACTTTCTCTCAGTTCCTCACTATGCCCTCTCTGTACCACAAACATTAGGGATCCGGAAGGGAACTGATTTTAAAACTAAGACAAACATATCTCTATGCTAAATCCTTTTCTTCTAGAAGTATCCTGTACCACCTTACAATATCCTGTATAGATTTAAACATTCTGGCTGTCTTTCCTTTGTGACATCATCCCTCCTACTCGCCTTCCCTTCTCTAAAGTATCATTTCTTGGTCTGCAAAATCGGGCCTTTTTTAGTTCATTGTTTAAAGATTTACCCTGCCCCACTGCTTGCAGCACATACATTTTTTGTTCTGCTTCACTTTTTCATAATCCCTAACTTTATTTAACCCATTACACATTATAGTATGAGTTACAATAATAATAGCTATTTCAAACATGTATTTGTGTTCCCACACCAAAATGAAATCATGTGGAAGAGAGCATTATTATCTATTTCATTCATGGCTCTATTTCTAGTACCTAGGCAACATCTTTACATCATAATACTGAATTTGCACATCAATAATTAATTTAGAAAAAAAATTCACAAAATTTCTCTTGTAATCTTTCTTAATAGAAAGTTCAATCTTCAAATTGAAAGTATCAACCATCTACTCATTGGAGTTATTTTTACTAATTTGTATAATATGTATCTGCTTTGTTCCATAGATATGAAGATTTTAATTAACTACTTTTAAAATATTCCATTATTACATAATGATTTCTTTCCAGAAGGGAACTAATGATCATTTTATTTTCTTTTTTTGTGTTCAAAATTTATTTTTAATTGACAGGAACATCTCTGCAGAAATACTTCTTCATTTTTATCTAGTGTAAACCCATCTACCACTTCGTTGTTGTATCTGAGATTTGGAAATGCAGAGGAACACACAGAATTATAATGTGCATTTAGCTTTATAGTATTCTTTTTTATCTTTAAGTTTAAAACAATTGGTAATTATTAGGAATTATCCTGTGATTAGTAATCACTAAAATAACCAGCTCAAATGTAAACCTAATTCTGAAACAACTCTCCATTTGTGGATAAAATCTATTGACATTGGTAGATAATTAGAAGCATGTATTTTTTACCATGCTGCACAGAGTAAAGCAAGTCTTTTCTAAACAGATATGACTATAGTTATTAACGTAAAATTGCACTCTGTGAACAAATATTTAAGACATATAGTGCAGTGGGTGTGTGCAAAGGAGGAATACTGCTAATGAGAGGAACAGTTGTGATTATAGCAAAAGTTGCATTGATTTTCTTTGCATAATTATCATATACACATTCATTAATCTGGAGCTGGTCAATCAAGAACAATAACAGGACTGAAAAATAATCTTAGGTCCTGGGTAATTGGAATTATAGAAATGGATGTGAGGCTTTCAAAACAAAACCCTGATAGAAAGACTCTGGGAAGGACGGCCCAGATAAAGGGCAATGATACTGAGGAGCAAGAAAAGGATACTCCATATAGAGAGCACCACAGACTTTTTAGATGCCCTGCTGATGACAGGTCAACTGAAGGGGAACCGGAAGTCAACTGAAGAGGAACCGGAAGCATTTGCTAGATTGTATAGAGTAGCAGTATTGGTTCTGTTGTTTACAACTGCCAGTGGTTAAAAGAAAAATCATGGAAGTAGTGGTTATAGAAAATACATTTCAAAAGTGTGAGCAGAGTAAATTAAAAGAGCAACTTTGGAGATGTCCAGAGAAGAGGAATAGGACCTTGGATTAAAAGGGAGAACTGAGTTGTAAGATATCTCAGTAAGTATAGGCACTTGCCACCAAGCCTACAACTTAGTTCAGTCCCTTGTAACCACGAAGTGGATGGAGAGACTATTTTCGCTTGTTGTTCTTTGATTTCCTAATGCATATGTCCCTGCCCACTAAATAAATATAAAAAATAAATTCAGGAAGCCAAGGTTCTATAACTGACATAAGAGTTTGGCATACATAATTGGGTAGCTTATACATATCATTCTTTTTCCTTACACTTTTATTTCCCATTAACAAAATATGATACGTTCTGACAGATTACTTGCCTTGGAACAAATATTAGAAGTCTGTTATGCATAGTGTATAAAGATATCGCTGTAAAATACTGACTAGTGTCATTACAATCTATATAACATATTTCCAACTATAAAGTTAACTGATTTGTAAAGAATTGTTTTATTTTATTATTCATATTATTTATTTATATTATTTTGTAAATATATGTAGATATAGCTGTATTTTATATATATGTGTGTGTGTGTGTATGTGTATATCACATACACATGTATAAAATGTGTTTTGCCTTCATTTATGTATATATTGCATATGCATACTGGTGACCCCTCAGACCATAAGAAAGCATCAAATACCCTAGAACTGAAATAGTTACAGATGGTCATGAGCCCTCATGTGGGTGCTGGGAATCAAACTAATCTTCTACAAAAGAAACGCATGTTTTCAGCAGTCTCAACTAACAGGGACCCCTGGATAATTCCAGAGACTGTGCCAACAACTACATAACATATACTGTACCCTAGCACATATATAGCAGAGGACTTCCTTGTCTGGCTTCAGTGGGACAAGATGTACCTAATAAGTCCTCAAGGAAGAGGGATAGCAGGGGAAATGTAGAGGGGAAGTACCCTCTCAGAGACAAGGGGGAGGAGGAATGGGGTGAGGAATTGCTGGGGACAGGGCAGGAGGTGTCATTAGGGCAACAAGAGGCCTGTGATTACACAGGGAAAAGGGTGGCGAAGATAAGAGTTGCAGAGATGGGAGGCAGAAGGGAAAAGGAAGATGTTGGCAGACATGAATATAGCCTTTACCAGCCACAATTATGATATTATAAGGTTAGAATAATTGAGATAAAGCTTTTATCATTATCAATTGGCTCTGAAATTATTGAATTAGCTTCTTGTAAATTGAGAATCTATTGATACATAAATATGATTGTTTAATTGTAAACTTTAAGAGTTTTGAATCTACTGGGTAAATGCATGTTGAGATGACTGACATTTAAGTGCTTGTTGTGAAAGGAACTCAGGGCCCCCCAACAGAGGGTTGGCAGGCAGAGAGACCATCCAGTTGAGATCACCCTGCTGGCACCCTGTGGTCCAAGGGTACCTGCACTAGAATGGGAACATGATCCACCCCTGCAGCAGAGTTGACAGGTTGAGGGATCTTTTTTAACAAAAGGGCAACAGCTGGAATGTAAATTAATTTATTAATTAATAAAAAAATGTTGGATCTATTTCTTCAGACCTTTTGTTCATTTATTTTTGAGGATTCGATTATAAGCATCAAATCTTTGTGTATCTCTTCTGGAAATTCACCTTAAGTAAGAAATTATTCAACCCTAGTGCTTCTTTACAAAAAGAAAAAAAAAAAAAAAAAAAAAAAAAAACCTCTAACCACAAGGTTGGCTTGTCAATTAGATATTGAGATTCCTCTATTCTTAGTTGAAAAGTGGAGACTGGGAAGTAGTGAGGTAAATTCATGAGTTCATGTGTTTCTAAATAAGTTTACATGCTAAGGGAGAGTTTTATTTATTAGTGGTTGACATAGAAAGTAATGCACCTCGGGGCCTGACTTGATGCCAGTTATTAGGTATAAACTGCTTCAAGTCTTTGGCTGCTTAGAGGTTCATCAAGTAACCTTGACTTTCTGGCTATTCCTATAGCTTGTATATCTAGTGAGAAAACCCTAGAGGCTGGCCGAATAAGCAGCTTTGTACTGTTGTTGAGTTTACTGGCTATTAAAAGGGCAATCCAAGTATCTTGTTTCTGTTTGTACATTGTGATCTGGCCGCAGGTAATTTCTTTTTCAATTAATTATTGCCAGAAGTCTTGTTCTAGAACATCTTTTATTTATAACCACCTCTGATATTGCTGCCTCAGGAGAGGGATTTATTAGAAGTGGATTCAGCAAGGTGTCTCTTTGAGGCATTTGACAGTTTTTGATCTCTTTATTGTAATTCCATCCAGGTTGCTTTATACATTGCAAAATGCCTTCAGACATGGGGCTCTTAATGATGATACAGTTTTTTTTTTAACCAATTAATCTTGTTAAATAGCTGAGGTCACAAATACATTTTAAGAGAAATAATCAGTTAATGTCTCTTATAGCATTCATTATCTTCTATATTGATAAAGAGGCAGAAAAATGGAGAATCCTAGACTACAGTCTATATTTATTTTTAATTTTTGTGTATTGATTGATTGACTGATTGACATTGCATACATAATGTAGAATTGTTCCACAGCATCTCCCTGGCACAAGGAACGTAGATTGGATACTCTATTCAATTTTCTTGACTTGGGCAGTTATTTAATTTTAACGTTAAATTATAGAATTAATGAGAAGTGACTACCTCATAGAAAATATTGAGATTTATGCAAAAGTATAAGCACATCAATGTCCAGCTGTGTTTGGCACAAGATAACCACACTAAAATTATTGGATGAAATTATTATGAAGTTGTAATAATTTTTATGAAAAATTTTATTTAACAACATATTTCTAAAGGAGCAACTCACTTTGTAGTACAGGCTGCCTGGGCACTAAAAATATAGGCCAATCTTACCTTATACTTGTAAATATTTTTCTGCCTCAATTTCTTGAATGCTGAGATTATAGGTATGAAATGGCACACCTGGCTTGGACATTAATTTATTAACCATCATTTCATTAATAATGTTATTAAACTAATGTTTCTAGTTTTAAAATTTTTTAAATGAAAAATTATTTCAAGGAAAATGTATATGTGTGCATATATGTGTACATGTATGTGTATATGTATATATGAATACATACATTTCATGTGTATATGTATTTAAACAGACATTATACACACACACACACATGTGTGAGTGTGTGTGTGTGTGTGTATGTTTGATTAAGACTACTTCTTCTGGTCTCAAAATGCAAACTATGAGAACATACATATAAGTTTTTTATGCAGAATATATATATGATGTACAGATATACGTATATAGGTAACAACAATTAATGAAAAAGAGGCTAATGATTTAACAAATAGCATGACAGATATATGAGAAAGCTTATAGAGAAAAAAGGAAAGGAAGAAATGAAATATTACAATATAACCTTAAAAATTAAAGAAATGTTTTTAAAAATTAGTGCTTGAGCTATATGTCAGGATTCTTATCACAATTTTGAAGAATTCATAAAAATGGCTTTCTTTCTAGGCTGTTATATTGTATATGTGTGAGGGTATGGGGTTTGTCACAGAAGCCTTCTATGTCCATCTTTCTCAACTGTGAGTATGAAGTCATAGATGCCACTGCAAAATAGCTCCTTTGCCATTTACAATCATTGCGTTCATGGATCATGGACTTCCACATGTTTTCCATCAACAGCACAGACCAAAGACCTACAAGATCTCTAGCCTCAGACTGTGCCATGGACCTCAGTATCTGGCGGCAGTAAATCCCATAGATACCAACATTGTCCTCTGTTTTAGCATAGATCGTGTATACCATCTCGACCCTTGGTGGCTACATAGGCCAAAGACATCAGTTTATGCTATGAAACCCTATATGGTCCCTTGTGGTAGCCTAGCCCAAAGACATTAACATGGGTGGCAGATAAGCACAGACCATGCACGTTCACAAGGTATTTGGAAGTAACTTGTCCAAGGGACAATCAGCTGTCAACCATTTTATAGGAACATGGTCATGGACATCAACTAAACTCCTGACTTCATCAAGACCATAGGCCCCAACATGGCCCTCATTGGCAGCATGATCCACAGATATCAACATCCATTCAATTGATGACTTCTGGCAGTGGTGCTGGTAAAGAAGGAGTCAGTTTTCTTTAGGTGACTGACTACTGGGAGTTTGACCTTGCTCCTATGATTATAGGCAACAAAATCTGAATCTTCTTTTTCTTGTTCTCCTCCTTCTCCTCTTTCTCTTTCTCCTCCTCCTTCTCCTCCCCTTCCTCATCTTTCTCCTCTTCCTTCTCTTTCTCCTCTTCCTCTTCTTTCTTCTCCTTCTCCTCCTCCTCTTCCTCCTCCTCCCTCTTCTTCTTCTTCTTCTTCTTCTTCTTCTTCTTCTTCTTCTTCTTCTTCTTCTTCTTCTTCTTCTTCTTCTTCTTCTTCTTCTTCTTCTTCTCCTCCTCCTCCTCCTCCTCCTCCTCCTCCTCCTCCTCCTCCTCCTCCTCCTCCTCCTCCTCCTCCTCCTCCTCCTCCTTCTTCTTCTTCTTCTTCTTCTTCTTCTTCTTCTTCTTCTTCTCCTTCTTCTCCTCCTCCTCCTCCTCCTCCTCCTCCTCCTCCTCCTCCTCCTCCTCCTCCTCCTCCTTCTTCTTCTTCTTCTTCTTCTTCTTCTTCTTCTTCTTCTTCTTCTTCTTCTTCTTCTTCTTCATAAGGTAGGGGTAAAGGCAGAACTGAGACAGATGGAAAGTGAATATAATCTGAATGCATGATGGGAAATTCACAAATAATCAACAAAATATTATGTAAAAAAATCATGTTTGATATTATTATACATGACTATAATATGTTTGGTCAGATCCACCATCATTCTCTCTGCTCCAAGTTCTCCCTTACAAAGTTCCCCTCCTAACTTTCTGTACTAATTTTAACCCCCCTGAGTCTACTTAGTTCTTGTAGTATGTGCATGAGAATAGACTGCCCATTGTAACATAGCTATCAGGAGGAAAGAAAACTAACTCTCTGTCAGCCATCCATTGCCACTGTCTTCTCAGGAGTGGGGCAGATTTGCTTTCTCCTCCTGACAATGAGATTTTAGTTTGCTGGACCTTGTGGCAGGCCATAATTTAAAATATGTTTAGACATAAAATTACAAAATCAAAAAGGGACTTTTTAAACAGAATAATCAAAGTTTATGGTCCCTCTAGAGACTCATATAAGAAACTATAAATGACTTTAACCAACAGTGGTTAGGGTCAGTACTTAAATAATGTTATTAGCTTACTAAACATAAAATATCATTTAATATTGAAAGCAATATATGGTTTTTAATTTATATGTTAGTAGTGAAGAGAGGAAAATTAATTTATAACAGAATGTATAATGAATTTTGCTTTAAATATTTATACTTTTTATTTATCTATCCCAGATGAAATCATAATAAATATAAATTTCAAGTCTTTTATTGACATATATTACTGTTGAAGAAATATGCACATAATGTTTATCCATAATTTTTCATTATAATAATGTTGTTTCAGTCTTATGAATTTATTAATTTTATTCCTTATAAATTGAACATTAATCCCAAATGATTTCCATTCAATTATGACCAGAATCCCATTGCAACACAAGGTCACTTAATGCCTTTTCTGTTTCCTGTCTGTAATTGTTGAGCACTTCAACATTATCTCAAATATGCTTTCCAAATACTATCCAAATATTATCAAAATAATATTAATATATTATTTGAAATTTCCTTAGTATAATAATATTCTCTAATTTCAATATTATGCTACACAGGCATATATCCTCTGCTCTAGGACTGGCCAAGACTGTAAGAAGAACAGAGACCCCTGCTGGACCAAAGGTCAATTTAGATACCTGAACTCCTGCCCCTAACTCTGACAGAGATTCCTGCTGGACCAGAGGTAACACTGGCAATGAGAAATACAGAAAACAAAATGAGATATGATAAAAGTAAAGAAGAAACCAAAATCAAGTAACAACATATGCATCCAACAAATATAAATTCAGAAATCAGCATTGAGACCAGTATTCATTCAAAACCCAGATACCTTGTCAGTGTTAGATAATTAATTGCTATTAATTGCTAGAGTCCTACTACATCAAGCCCTGCCTATTACAGCATATCTAAAGCACAGGAAAACAACCTTAAAAACAGCTTTATGAAGATGATGGGGGTCCTCAAGTAGAAAATGAGTAAATTCCTTAGAGAGTTCCAAGAAAACACACACACACACACACAAATTGTGGGAGGAAACAAATAAATCTTTTAAAGAATGCCGAGAAAGCAAAGACAACACAAACTATGTGAAGGAAATAAATAAAACCGTTCACAACCTGGAAATGGATATAGAAGCATCCCGGAGATGGAAAAGAGATGGAGGGGAACAGGAATGATAGACACAAGCATCACCAACAGAATACAAGAGAGGGAAGAGATAATATTAGATGCTGAATATACTACAAAAGAAATAGATATTTCAGTCAAAGAAAACATTAAGTCTAAAACATCTTTAAAACAACAACAAACCACCACCAACAATAACAACAGCAAACCTAAGAATAATAGTTCCTTCTCCAGCACCATGTCTACCTGGAATCTTCCATGTTTACTGCCATGACAATAATGACTGAATCTCTGAAACTGTCAGCCAACCTCAATTAATGCTGTCCTTTATTTTTTATTAGATGTTTTCTCCCTTTACATTTCAAATGCTATTTCCAAAGCCCAGTATACCCTACCCCAACCTGCTCGGCTTCCCAATCCACCCACTCCTGCTTCCTGGCCCTGGCATTTCCCTGTACTGGGGCATATGATCTTTGCAAGATCAAGGGCCTCTCCTTTCATTGATGGCTGACTAAGCCATCCTCTGCAACATATGCAACTAGATACAAAGCTCTGAGGGATACTGGTTAAAATTCAGGTGACAGCAGATGCTGGCGAAGATGTGCAGAAAGAGGAACACTCCTCCATTGTTGGTGAGATTGCAAGCTAGTACCAACATTCTGGAAATCAGTCTGGCATTTCCTCAGAAAATTGGACCAGAAGATCCAGCAATTACTCTCCTGGGCATATATCCAGAAGATGTTCCAACTTGTAATAAGGACTCATGCTCCACTATGTTCATAGCAGCCTTATTTTTAATAGCCAGAAACTGGAAAGAACCCAGATGTCCCTCAACAGAGGAATGGATACAGAAAATGTGGTACATTTGCACAATGGAGTACTACTCAGCAATTATAAACAATGAATTCATGAAAATCTTAGTTAAATGGATGCATCTGGAGGATATCATCCTGAGTGAGGTAAACCAATCACAAAAGATCACACATGATATATACTCACTGATAAGTAGATATTATCCCAGAAACTTCGAATACCCAAGATACAAAATGCTGTCAAAATAAAAGTTGCCTTGGTCATAGTGTCTCTTCATAGCAATGGATAACCTAACTAAAACAGAAATTGTTACTAAGGACTAGGATATTGCTATGATAGGCCTGACTTTATTTTTGTTTGAAGGAATGAGGATTTGTGGACATTGGATTTGGAAGGCTATGGGAAGCTTTGGTGGGGCTTCATGGACCATCATAGTAAGATATGGAAGACATTGGTGCTGAAAGTGTGAAGGCTTAGATTTTTCTTTAAACCTACTTTATTTAGGATTCTGAATATTTCAACTTCCTTTCTAGTCCACTGAGCAGAGAAATGAAGAAATGAATTTGGTTGGGTAAGGACATGAGGAGGATTTAGGAGGAGTTGTAGAGAAGACTTGTTCAGAATGTATTGTATACAAAACCTATTTTCAATAAAAGAAAACATAGAGATGACTTTTACATGAAAAGTAAAAATTTGAAAAGATACCATTGAGCTTGTTTTGTGTAGACCCTGTAGAGCCGAGTGTGGCTTTGTCTGTGATATGGTTTGCATACTCTATGAAACTACAGCAGAGAAAGCTGCTATTTTTTTCTCTGTAAGTAATTAGTAGTAGATTGATTCTAGTGAGTAAAATTACCAAGTCAGTGTGTGTGTGTGTATGGTTGCATTTGTGTGTATGTTTGCATGTGTGTGATTCTTGATTTCTAAGGATATATGGATGAAACATACCCACAGTGTGGGCTAACATTAGAAGAAATCAGTTTTTGTGTTTTGTTTGGTTTTCCATTAATGCTTTCACAAAGTTAAAATGATCAAATTCATCCAACCTGATTGATGTTTCTGTGTCATTACATTGCCACTTTTAGGAATATATCTTCAAGTGAGGCACAGCTAGGAGGCTTTGGCTTACCTAACATGTAGAAGGCCTGATTTCAATCTGCAGAACTCCACAAAACCAAGACAACAGAAAATAGTTCAGAGGGAAAGCATCTCAGAGAGTCCTGTCTTCATAATATCTCTTCTTTTACGTACTTTCCTGCCGAGTGTTAGATCCACAGTGAGGTTGGTCTAATACAATAAACAAGCAAATGTGGGACAATGAATATATCAAGTTTTTCCAATATAGTAACTACATTACTAATCATGCTATACATCTAATAAGATATTTGAACCTCACGTATTAAAACAAGGTTAAAAAAATACTAAAAACTTGTGTGTTTTTCATATAATATGTATTAATTACAATCATATTTGTTTAATTTGATGGGATGGCTAAAATGTTATGTTTTGTAATTTTATTATTGTTACAATAAAATTCAAGTCTGTCAGAGTTCTTAGTAGAACTCTGTACTGTATTAAATCTTGGCAGACAAAATCATAGATAATAATATCAAATACATATAAAATTTCCTTTATTATTATTAGAAAACAAAATATTCTGTATCTCTCTTACAATCTTCTACTTCATATATTTCAAATAATCAGAATTAAATAATGCATATGAAAATGTTTTAAGTATATAATGTCGCTGATATTTTAATAAAGTGTTAGATATTTTAAAAATTAAAATTGATACCTAATTTCAAGTTGTGAATAATATCTGCAATTGTGATTGCCTGGGAGGTCAGGTTTCACACTTTTCTAAAATTTAAATATTAAATCATGAAATTGTGCTAATTTCATGAAATTATTCCAGCGATATGATTCAATAGCTTAAGGTATAGCACATTGTAGATTGTTCTCAAATAACTTACAGACTCTCTGCTTTTCCCTCCTTGTTTAATAGACACCAACTATTATTTTTTTTTATTTTTATTTTTTCGAGACAGGGTTTCTCTGTATAGCCCTGGCTGTCCTGGAACTCACTTTGTAGACCAGGCTGACCTTGAACTCAGAAATCTGCCTGCCTCTGCCTCCGGAGTGCTGGGATCAAAGGCATGTGCCACCACCGCCTGGCGACACCAACATTTCAATCTCTTGTTTGTCATTGATTCTTAGACTACCTTTGAATTATCTAGTGTCTTCTCTCTTCACAATGAGGGCATTTTTAGTAATTATCTATTCAGACTTCGGAAGGCTTTATTACAGAAAAACATTCAGATATTTCATGTGTCTAAGCCTTGCTTGAATAACTTTAGAACTGTCAACACTGCCAGACTCATTTAACTATATGACACTTTCTCTTTAGTGTGTGATATCTCTGAGATTTTACAAGCTCTGAAACGACACATTTGCAGTATGTGTAGGTTCTGTACAATATCTATAATATGCAACTATGAAATAACTGTCTGACAGGAGAAATGGATCAACTCAATGTTAAAACTACATCTAGCATAAACCACTAACAGACACAAGCATGGCATTGCACTGCGTTCCCCATGAAATTGTCAGTGTTCTTGGTTTACCGTCATCCTGAGGGGTAAAATGCATCATTTCACAGGTGAATTATGGAACTCAAGTTGTGTGATAAGCTATTCCATCATTGAGTACAATTGAGTGCATATTACTGCCATAACTATTAGAGGGAAAATGTCCAGATCCTGTTTCTTTACTGTTGAGTTCTGATATACATAAATGTATAAATTATTGATATTCCTACATATCAGATCAAAGAAAAGTCTATTTTCAGCTATTTATTAAAAACATGACAACAGTTTTGATGTTGGCTCGCTTATTTTGTTTTGAATTGTAACTTTTCACAAGGTAAAATATTAATAACTAAAGTACCTACTGTTACATTTTTAAATGAAGATCTTTAAAAAAAATCCACTTTTCTACCAAAATGACAGGATTATACTAGAATAGCAGAAAACAGTAATTGATAACTTTTAAAAAGAGAATAACTCATACTTTGGAGCAATTCTTGCCTCTTTCAAACTCTAAACATAGTAAATATTGCATGGAGAAGCCACTGGACTTCTGAAGTTTCCTTGTATTGGCTGCCTGCTTTACTTTTGAAGCCCTCTGTACAGCTCCTAGCAACCATTTCTTTCTCTACCTGTTAAACAAAGGACAAAGTACTACCACACTAGGCAATGCCTTTGCATTGTCTATGTTTTGATTATAAGAACTACATTCTTCTTACAAGAAATTGGGCGTAAATTAATCTATGTGAATAAATGTGAAACTTGTTGCATGACATTTCACTGGCAACTGCCTTGAAAAGATTTTGACAGTTCATTCGGGGATTGACCAAAAGTATTCAATGAAATTACAATGGAGTGTAAAACAATACAGCTTTTATTCATTGTTAGCTTTGATTGGACATGTGCAAGGTGTTAGGATAGTAGAAGTAATTGGCTTTCTAGAGGCCCTGCTGTGATTCTTATTAAAACAAAAACAAAAATATGACATAGGTGATTTTAATAGGATTGTTGTTTAAATACCATAATTTGAATTAAGTTATTTCTGGAAGGTTACAAGCAGATATCATTTATCTTTTGTTTTGAAGTAAAACATAATAATTACTTGCAACTGAAGAATTGTCACTTTATTAAGAACACATCCTTTAAAATACCTAGCCATTCATTTATGTCAAATAAATCCCCTGTATTCCAAGACACCATATTGAGAAAAGCAATCCAACTACATATCTCAAGCATGCCACAACAGGAATGCACCTCCCCTTTCTTTTCAACTCCTTCCTTGTAGAATAACAAATTCTGATGATTTCTTGTCATTTATTGCAAACAACAATGCATATAGTATTTAATATATTTCTTTCATTTGAAAACTTCTTAAAATGAATTTTTCTTATTTGTATAAATAATAAATTATATGCTGTGTCATCTCTAATACTTTCATATGCCTTTACAATTTTTATTACTAGGTACTAAATTCTTTTTGCAAAATTCCAAGTATCCTAAATTAAAGTTCTTATTTACCTGTTTTCAGTAAACCACACAAGGACTACTACCTCCTGGTGTTAGTTAAAATCATCCTGCCTTAAAGGGCTGTGGTGATTTGAATAGTTATGGTCCATATGAACTTTGAATTTGAATACTTGGCCCATAGGGAGTGGTGCTATTAGGAGATGTAGCCTTGCTGGAGAAAGTGTTTCACTGTGGGGGCCTACTTGAAGGTTTCCTACCTTTAACCTATGCCCATAGCACCCAGTCTTCTGCTGCTTTCTGATCAAGATGTAGAACTCTCAGCTGTCCAGGTAAGTCTACCTGGACTCTGCCATGCTTGCCACCTTAATGACAACGAGTTAAATCTCAAAATTGTAAGTCAACTCCAATTAAATGTTTTCCTTTATAATAGTTGCCTTTGTCATGGTGTCTCTTTACAGCATTAAAACCCTAACAAAGACGAGGGCTCTCTACAAACTCCATGCATCATAACTTACTTTTTCCAATATTGACCTTTATTCCACTTAATGTCCTGTATAAATATTCTTTACATCTCTACTCGTATTCTGCTACTTTCCTCACATCCTACTGATGTGTCTGTTTCTCATTTCATTTAGAAAAACAGATTCCTAGCTCTTTGTGAACATAAAGAGGCAACTTGGTCCTTGTATCTCTGGTTCATTCTCTGTGGTGACTGGTGACTCCTGCATGTGAGTCCTCTACCTACTTACAGGACCCCAGTTGTTGCTCTTCACTATTAAAAGACTTCTCAATGTACCTTCTTTGTTGCTCTTTGATTTCCAGTCTGATGAGAAACATTTCTGTGTCAATCAACAAATAATGTATATTGTTATCTGTCATAAAACACAAAAGAGATTCTGAAACCCAGATTTCATGAGTTCTGATTTACATTAAAGCATGAGGGAATCTTCTTAAAATGTGATTCTCAGGATATCTGGACAATGCTTCTAATGTCATTTAAAATGTCAGTTAAAATACTGATCTCCCTGGTTCAAGGACTTGTCTGGACAACTAGTAATTATAATGCCTATTTCAACTCCCATTCTTTGCATTACCTCTTGATTTATATAAATTTTTACTATGCACTGGAGTATCATTATGGGTATCTATTATTAACTATTGTTGCTGATTGGCTCATACTTACTTTTCATCCCTAAAAATCCATGAGCAATGTTTGCCACATTGAATAATTTTTGAAAATCATATTCTCTCTCTTGTTCTTGGTTGTTCTGTCTTTTTCTCTTCTCAGGTTCCTTACTTGTTTGATCTGTATGCATTCTCATGTAATTTAGATTTAAACTGACAGGCTCTCAAATTTTTACATAGAGATTCCCTTAAATTTAAATATTATCTATTTCCAGGATTGATTTGCTTTTACATCACCATTTCTGACATTATATCTAAGCACATTACTCTAGTCACAATGTCTACAATAATCATCATTTGCATTTGTCTTGGATAGCTGAAGGTATCTAAAACTTATTCTGTTTCCCCTGACTTCTGTTTTCTGACCTTGGAGGAACAAATTCTTATTTCCTACTTGCTCACGTTAAATAATAAAGTGGAGTAAATCATACTTTACCTTTCTTCCTCTTTGAAATTCATCACCAAATCTAGCACAGTATGTCTTCAAAATATATATGGAGGGCTAGCCAATGGTTCATTGGATAAAGGTCCTTGCAAATGAGCTTGATGGGCCCAAATTCTATCTCAAGAGAAACAATGTGATGAAATGAGAGAACCAAGTCTAATCATATGCCCATATATATATGGGCATATGATTGCTCATGGATTTTTAGGAATATATATATACACACACATGCCTACATGCACACAACATACAAATAACTAAACACAATACTAACAGAAGAATTGTAAGAAGTCTAATTCTCTCACCAATTCCTTTTCTTATTCCCATAAACCTATGTCTGCAATGTAGCAATCATCTAGACATTTGGTTTTCTGCTTCCCTGATGGGCATTGAAGATATGCTGTAAAAAAATCTCATAAATTCTGAAATCATGATACAAGGCATTCTGGGATGATTCGTAGTCTTTGAATAGCACTTGAGAGAAGGAAGATCCTGAGTTCCTGTGGTAGCTTGTAGCACCTGCTAAACCCATGTCTTTATGCGTCCTCTTGTTTACACTGGCTTTTTTTTTTTCTCCTTGAACACACTCAGTATCAACACCATGTTTGGTTGGTTTGTGTGTCTTTGTATTTTGCTAACATAAACTGATTGTTGACATTGTAGTTGCCAAAGTCTGGATGAATATGAGAAATCCAGTCAATACATCAGAGTAACATTCTGTGGAGCTTTGATTATATACAAGTAATCAGAAACAAAACTAATCTCAATATTAAGTAATGTTTTAGCAAGTTTTGGTTCTAGAATATGAAGATGCAGGTCAGGGAAAAGGATATTAAGAGATTTTTTCCAAGAGATATTCATAACTCAATGTTTTGAGGAATCTTAGGTTTTCCTCACATTGATGACTTTTTAAATCCTCTATAAAATTATAGTCCCCTCCAGAGATTCCTTGTAAAAAAGCTACTTTATGTTTTATTGTGGAATACATGAGTACTAGTATACTGTATATCTTATTACTTCCCTTTTAAGTCTATTTAAATGGGAAGTCATGATTATGTAGCCAAGGTATGTCTGTGTTTCTTAAACTCTATTACCCAATGTGTTTTCAGTATAAGGAAAAAAAAGTTACATTTTCATGCAAGACATAGAATTTTAAATCTCATCATTTAATAATTGGAATTTATACTCCATGGAACATGCTTTCAAGAATGTGAATGAAATAAATTCATTTTAGTCATTCCAAAAATCAGATTGATAGGCCTGTGTTGCCTGCACTTATTGGGGAAATACACAATTGCTTGTAATGTAACTCTAGTTCCATTGGATCCTATTTCCTTCTCTTGGATTTTACACACATGGTGTACAGATGATCATGCAGATACACACACACACACACACACACACACACACACACACATTTGCATATATATACATAAAAAGTTATGTATCTTTAATAGAATCAGATAGTGAAGTAGATGTGAGTTATGGCAGAAAATATAAAGCTAATAATATGTTAGTACTAATTCTATAATAGATTTCTTGATTTGGTGTTAGATAAATTCATGAACATACAACTTACAATGAAAATATGAACTGAATATGACGCCCCACTGGTTTAAAATGCTTATTCTAACTATATGTAAAATCACTGGTATATGCAGACTTTGGGTCTAGTTATTTAAATGTCTGTTTTTTAATAAGGTTTGTTGTTTATCTAACAAGCATAAACTCTACGACTACCTAAATGGCTTCACTTTTCTTTTTTTCTCTCCTCCTGGCAGCTGCTGAAATTTAGAGCTTTCCTGTCCAGGAAATTTTATTTTAATCTCTTTAAAAAACTGTCTTTGAGCTCTCTTTTCAGTCAATTCTTAAAGTATTTTATTAATGAGAATAATAATCCCCAAAGGAGATCCTGATTTTACCCTCGTCACTAGCCACAAAAAAAAAAAAAGAAAACTACCATATTTCAATAACACTATAGTTGAAGGATTACTTACTGGAACACAGAGACTGAAAAGCAGTTTCATCTCCAAAAATCCCAGTCAAACATGGATAAACACACACATAAACTGTAGTCCAAACTCGTTGTTCTACTTACAGGTACTTTGCCATATCAAAATCTTTCTTCATAGCAAATGATACTGCTTGCTTAGTTTGGAGGTGGGGCTTATAAGTCATGAGACTTTCAGTTTCTGAAGCTTCCTGATCTTTGGTATTCCCTGGGCCTCATGACAGAATCTTCTTTATTCAGAATGGAATGTTTTGACCCAGAGGAAATAAATATAGGACAGGAAATTTCAGATATCATGTAAAGTAATTGGTGAACTGTCTGTCTGTGATATGGGTAAAGACAAGATAGCTCTTCACTCCATAGATGATTACCAGGCAAAAGTGTAAACCACAAGGCATCCTCACAAATAGTGCATACCTCCTCTGGCAACTGGAAATTTATAGTATTCTTGCATGCAATTCTTCACATTTAAAAAATATGTAAATGTTTCTTTTAAATTTCATGCAATAGTGATAAAACTGCACCATCATACTTGCAATGTGTCATATAAAATGTATTATTCTTCCCCCTTACTCAATCATGCAAAAGCACTGCTTAAATTTGTTATAGCTTTATTTCCATGTAATAGGGCATTATACATAAATAACAAAAGTAACTTCCCATTATAAATTGTTTATAGTTAAATATGTTATGACATCCAGATCACGATCTATAAAATTAGATATAAAGATCAGAATTAATCAACAAAATACTGTTGCCTTGAAATCCATTAAGACACTAAGAAGCCAAACATGGGGCTTACAACTGCACTTAGGAGACAAAAATATCAACTTTTAGGTAATACAATGTTGACAAAGCTGTAAGGGTAACACACATCATAATAGAAGAATTTCAACATTACAGGCAGCATATTAGACCAAAATGATAAACTAGTACAAATGAATTAAAATAAATAAACTTAAAAACTGACAAGCGAAGATGCTTCTGAGAAAGAGGGAAAGAAAAGATTCTTATGTATTGCTGCAGGGAGTGAGAAATTGTACATGCAATCTGGAAAAGTGCTTATGTTGCTATAAAAAAACTAAACATTTACTTACCATGTGGCACAGTAATCTCCCTCTTGGAAGTTTATTCCAGAAACATAAAAATTTACTTCCAGCCTAAAACCTGTATATGAATATTCATGGCAACTCTGTTTGTGTCTTAGGCAAATTGAATGGTTTAAATATTTCCCAGTTTGGCAGCTTGAGAAATCCAAGTTTGCGATACTGAAAACGCAGTGTCTTGTGTGGCACACAGTGGCTTTTTCATGGTCAGACTGTCACTGTAACCTCACACTGTGGACAACAGACAACAGGAGGACATTCCTGATACAGATCTCACAGATGTTGTCTTTACCCTCAAGTCTCAATTATTTCTCAAAAGCCCTGAATCCAAATAACATTTCATGACAGTAAGAATTCAGCTGAATTTGAATAGGACATAGATATCACTCTGTTTTTCTGTCTCAGTTCATTTAAAAATTTTATTGTTTAATTTGTAATTATTTAATTGTGTATTTCAAAAGATAACCTCTGTTCACATCTTCAGTCATTCTTTAAGGAGGGTATAAAATGTATGTTATGGACCTAATCTCTTGTATAAACTGAAACTTGTTTTCTGGCAGTGATCATGTATTGATGTCCTCTATGGTTATGGCAGAACTACCCAAGTTATAGCTTGCATTTGAATGTGAGGATAGGTACCTTCCTGAAGTTTAAATTGTGGGTGAGTCACTTATGCCTGATATGACCAGATGATAGATTATATGATCATATTTCACATAGAAGAATTAATGAGGCTTAAACCTAGGACCCCAATAAATGAAATAGCATCTGGATCAGCTATTTCATCAGACAGTAGAAATATTTTCAGATTGTTTTCACCATGTCATAATTAGGTACACCACTATGGCAATAAAATGCAACTAAGAGGCCAAGTGTTGCCATATTTTTCAATCCAAAGTTTTGTAAAATAAATTTGCTTTCATTTGGTTTGGTGGGATTACAGTTTTAGGAAAAATATACTCCTTGGAGAGGGGACAGAGAGGAAAATAGTTAACTCCTCAACTAAATGTGGTGTGCCTAGGAAGAGATATTAAAGACTATTAATTTGGGGCTGGAGAGATTGCGCAGAGGTTAAGAGCACTAACTGCTCTGCCAGAGGGCATGAGTTTAATTCCCAGCAACCACCTGGTGGCTCACAACCATCTATAATGAGATGCTATGCACTCTTCAAGTGTGTGTCTGAACACAGCTGCAGTGTACTCATATTTATAAAAAATAAAATAAAATAAAAGACTGTTATTTGTATAGTAATTTTCTAACTTCATTTTTAGAATCTTTGGATTCAGTTCACTACCCAGGAATTATTAGCACATATTTTTGTTTTTAAATTTTCACATTCAACTCATTCATTACTATGTAAATAAGAGCAACAACACACATTTAGCTACAATAGTTGCTTGGCAACATAATACAGGACAAAAAAGATTCACTTATTGTATTAGTTAGGGTTTTACTGCTGTGAACAGACACTATGACCAAGGCAAGTCTTATAAAAAACAATATTTAATTGGGGCTGGCTTACAGGTTCAGAGGTTCAGTCCATTATCATCAAGGTGGGAGCATGGCAGTATCCAGGCAGGCATGGCACAAGAGGAGCTGAGAGTTCTATGTCTTCATCCAAAGGCTGCTAGTGGAAGACTGACTTCCAGGCAAATAGGGTGAGGATCTTATACCCACACCCACAGTGACACACTCATTCCAACCAGGTCACACCTATTCCAACAAGGCCACACCTTCAGATGGTGCCACTCCCTGGTCCAAGGATATACAAACCATCACATTCCACTCCCTGGTCCCCATAGACTTGTTCAAAAACATGAGTCTATGGGGGCCATACTTAAACATAGCATAATGCAAAATGCATTTAGTGCAACTTTCAAAGTCCTCATAGTCTATAGCAGTTGCAACAATGTTAAAAGTCCAAAGTTCAAGGTCTCTTCTGAGATTCATTCAACTTAATTAAGTGTAATCCCCAAAGCAAGGCAGGAAACCAGCTGGGCAAACTTCAAACTCTGCATCTCCATGGCTGATGTCAAAGTGGTCTTCAGATTTCCACTCCTTTTTCATCTTTTTTGACTGCAACAAACTGCTTCCTCCTGGGCTGGTTCCACTCCCTGTTAGCAGCTTTCCTCAGCATGCATCCCATGGCTCTGGCATCTTTAACATCTTTGAGTCTCCAAGGCAATTTCAATGTTACAGCTTCTTCTTTCAGTGTCTGGGATTCCACTTGATCTTTTGGACTCCTCCTAAGGACTGGCATCACTTCTCCATCTCTGTCCTCTGTAGCACTCTATGCTCAGGTTGATCCACTCCATTACGGCTGCTGTTCTTGGTGATCATCCCATGGTACTGACATCTCCAATACACTGGGCTGTTCCACTCCAACTAGGCTTCACCAATAGCCTCTCATAGGCTCTCTTCAGGGTGCCAAGCCTCAAATCCTTTGCATGACCCCTTCAATCCTGGGCCATCAACTACAGCTAAGGCTTCACCTTCTCCAATGGGCTTCCCTGGCCTCTCACAGTGCTAAGCCTCAGCTTCTCTCCATGATCCCTTCATTCCTTCACAAGCAGTACCACCTGAGTGACTCTTACACATTACCAAGTCCAGCCGCAGCATGAGGTACAACCTTGGGTATCTCTGGAACACAGCTTCTTTGTGCTCCCAGAAAACAATTTCCAGAAGATTTCACCTCAACGATGCTGGTCTCTTCTTAATCACTGCTAATTCCTTAGCTCCAGCTAACCAGCATCAATTTTCCCAGTAGTTCCTTCCATTCTTAACTCTAGAGCCAGAGGCACATGGCTGAAGCTGCCGAGTGCTGCTGCTTACAGGAACTAGAACATGATCCCCTTGTATTATTACATTATCACTAGCTTTATGTTTTCTAAATCCTTCACTACCTAAGCTTGGCTATCCTGGTTCTTGCTCTGAACATTGACCTTGAATGTAGAGATCAGCATGCTTGTCTCATGGGATTAAAGGTGTGTACCACCATGCCTGGATCTAATTTAGCTGGGTAGATCTTGCCCCAAGGTCCCACTCCCTTAATCTTTATCTCCTAGAACACAAGATTTTGCTCCATTTCACTTCCTGGTACTCCTTTAATACTCAAACCATATATTTTATATTTTTCCTTTCTAAGCTTGCTATGCTTGTTCAAACTTTTCTTCATAAGACTTAACCAGAGAACAAAGTCTCTGCTGGGCTTTTTTGAAACTTCTTTTGTCAATGCAATTAATCCAAGTCTCTTCACCTTAGCCTCAGGCAAACTTTTCAGACAAGGGCAAAAAGTAGCCACATTCTTCACCAAAATACCACAAAACCAGTCTTTATGCCACATTCTGAAATTCTTCACATTTGAAATCTCTTGGGCCAGGTCAACACAGTTCAAATTACTCCCGGCAACAAAGTCTTCCATATTCCTACTAGGATGACCCATTAAGCCCCATTTAAAGCATTCCACTGCTTTCCAAATCCAAAGTCCCAAAATCCAAATTCTTTCAAATAAAAGCATGGTCAGGCCTATCACAGCAATACCCCACTTCTGGTACCAACTTCTGTATTAGTTAGGGTTTTACTGCTGTGAACAGACACTATGACCAAGGCAAGTCTTATAAAAAACAATATTTAATTGGGGCTGGCTTACAGGTTCAGAGGTTCAGTCCATTATCATCAAGGTGGGAGCATGGCAGTATCCAGGCAGGCATGGCGCAAGAGGAGCTGAGAGTTCTATGTCTTCATCCAAAGGCTGCTAGTGGAAGACTGACTTCCAGGCAAATAGGGTGAGGATCTTATACCCACACCCACAGTGACACACCCATTCCAACCAGGTCACACCTATTCCAACAAGGCCACACCTTCAGATGGTGCCACTCCCTGGTCCAAGGATATACAAACCATCACACTTATATAATAGAGCAAGTAAGCATTGAGATTGTGAGTTATGCTTTAAATTCTAAAATAAGAAATTTATATCTAAAATTTTAAGTGATCTCATCATTGGATTTATAATATTAGAATACTAAGTCTTTAATTTTAAGATATTTATACAAAGGTAACTGGATATAAGTTTTTCAGTAGTTAGATCGTCAAATACATAATAACTATTAATGTTAATTAATTGCAAGAAGTGAGAAAAGTGTTCCTGAGAATCATGTTCCCTTGTATGAAGATATTACCTAGGGGAATGCTTAACATTTTAATAGTACAAAAGATCTATTACCTATTGGAGAAAATACAAATGATAGATGTTCAGTTTATAAAGGATCACTATTACAGTTTAATGCTTTCATTTCTTGTAAGTGAAAGATAACACTTAAGCTGGAGCTTGGGTAAGGTGTTAAATGTTATGAACCTGATTAACTAGCAGTGGATTTGAAACAGAAACATGTGTATCTTGCTGAATTCTATAGCATCTCCATTTGCTTTGTATCACAACATATGCTTAGCAGATTGGTACTACACCAAAGGTAGAAGATTGAAAGATAATTGGATTGTTAGTATAGTTCAGTACTTTCATTCTAGTGTAAAACAACATGCTATGTTGCTATACTATAGTATATGCTGAATATTTTAAAAGGCCACATCATAATGGAAAAAATGATTTAGTTTCTGCAAACAAATTATCCAATGTTCTGGCAATACCCTTTTTGAATATTTGCCATTGAAGTTTCCTCAGTAATACATACAGTAATATACACATGAATGAAATGTGCATTGTATAGAATTTATTGTAAATAATCTTTTCACATAACCTCACAAGATAATGCCACTGGACATATTTTTCTTTTATGTCACTACAGTATTTTTGCAAAATTGTATAAAATAGCATAACACTTTCCCCAGATGCCACAGACAATCAAAGAGTTCAGGGCCAGGTGTACTGCATACTGGCTGGCTTCTTTCTTCTTGACATGATCAGCCTGCCTTCTTTCTTTCTTTCTTTCTTTCTTTCTTTCTTTCTTTCTTTCTTTCTTTCTTTCTTTCTTTCTTTCTTTTTTATATATTATCTTATATAAGCCAATACTACCAGCCTAAGGATGGCATTGCCCATGATGACATAGGCCACCTAAATCAGTCATCAGTCAGTCAACAGAAAAGTGCATACAGGCCAATCTACTGGCAGTGTTGTTTTTCAATTAAGATCCCCTCTTTACAAATATTTCTTTAGCTTGCATCAAGTTCACACAAGGCTAACCCACACACCCTGGCTTTCTCAGCTTGTTTTTTATTATATTCCATGACAACCTGTCAAGGAAGTAGCACCACCCACAGTGGTCTGGGTTCTTCAATACCAATCATTAACCAAGCAAACACACCTACAACTTGCCTATAGGCCATAAAGATAGAGACATTTTCTCAATGGAGGTTTCTTCTTTTCAGACTATCCTAGGTTCTATCATGTTGATAAAAGACTAAACCATATAGCTACTTAAGAACAGGAGTTTATTTAAAACTTTTGAAACATAAGTAGACTATTTTTGTTCTTACCATCGAAAAGATATCATATATGAGATGATGTTACTATAGTAGCAAATTTTATACATATAATGGTTTTGGTATGTTTTGTGTTTTCTAAGACAGAGGTGTGAGGGGTTGCATTGGTTGATACTGCAAAGGTATCACCAGAAAAATCAAGCTATGTGACAGACTTAGTATAAACTAAAAATGGGAGTTTATTTGAGACCTGGAAGAGGAGGAAGAGGAGGAAAGACAAAAGAGAGAAGAAGAGAGGAAGAAGATAAGAGGCTAGCCAGGTCAGGGACACATAAGAAAGAAGGGGGGAGAGAGAGAGAGAGAAGGGAGAGAAAAGATGAAAAGAAAAAAGATGGAGAGAGAAAAGATGAAGAGAAGAGAGAGAGATGGAGGGGGAGGGGAATGGAAGGAGAGAGGGAAAGGGAGAGAGAGTGAGAGAGAGAAGAGAAAAGAGAAGAAGAGAAGAGGAGAGAAGAGGAGAAAAGAGAAGAAGAGAAAAGAGAAGAGAAGAGAAGAGAAGAGAAGAGAAGAGAAGAGAAGAGAAGAGAAGAGAAGAGAAGAGAGAGAAGAGAAGAGAAGAGAGAAGGTAAGAGGAGAAGAAGAGGAGAGGAGAGGAGGAGAGGGAAGGAAAGGGGAGGGGAGGGGAGGGGAGGGGAGGGGAGAAGAGAGGAGAGGAGAGAAGCAAAGAAAAGAAGAAAAGAAGAGAAGAGGAGAAGAGAAGAGAAAAAAGAAGAAGAGAGAAGAGGAGAGGAGGGGAGGAGAGAGGAGAGGAGAGGAGAGGAGAGGAGAGGAGAGGAGAGGAGAAGAGAGGAGAGGAGAGGAGAAGAGAAGAAGAGGAGAATAGATGAAGAGGAGAAGAGAAGAAGAGGAGAAGAGAAGAAGAGGAGAAGAAGAGGAGAAGAAAAGGAGAAGAAGAGAAGAGAAAAGAGAAGGAAAGAAAAGAGAAGAAGAGAAGAGAAGAGAAGAGGAGAGGAGAGGAGAGGAGAGAAGAGGACAGCAGAGGGGAAGAGAAGAAGAGAAGAGGAGAAGAGAAGAGAAGAAGAGGAGAAGAGGAGAAGAGGAGAAGAAAAGGAGCAGAGGAGAAGAAGAGAAGAGAAGAAGAGAAAATAGAAGAGAAGAGAAAAGAAGAGGAGAGGAGGGTAGGGGAGGAGAGGGTAGGGGAGGAGATGAGAGGAGAGGAAAGGAGGGGAGGGGAGGAGAGGGGAGGAGAGGAGAGGAGAGGAGAGGAGAGGAGAGGAGAGGAGAGGAGAGGAGAGGAGAGGGGAGGGGAGGGGAGGGGAGGGGAGGGGAGGGGAGGGGAGGGGAGGGGAGGAGAGGGGAGGGGAGGAGAGGAGAGGGGAGGAGAGGAGAGGAGAGGGGAGGAAGAGAAGGAGAGGAGAAGAAGAGAAGAGAAAAGAGGAGAAGAGGAGAGAAGAGGAGAGGAGGGGAGGGGAGGGGAGAGAAGAGAAGAGAAGAAGAGAAGAGCAGAAGAAGAAAAGAGAAGAAGAAGAGAAGAAGAGAAGAGAGAAGAGAGAAGAGAAGAGAGAAGAGAGAAGAGAAGAGAAGAGAAGAGAAGAGAAGAGAAGAGAAGAGAAGAGAAGAGAAGAGAAGAGAAGAGAAGAGAAGAGAAGAGAAGAGGAGGGGAGGAAAGGGGAGGGGAGGGGAGGGGAGGGGAGGGGAGGGGAGGGGAGGGGAGGGGAGGGGAGGGGAGGGGAGGGGAGGGGAGGGGAGGTCCATCTTCTGAGATCTTCTATAATTTCTTTCTTCAGAGACTTGAAGTTTTTATTATACAGATCTTTCACTTCCTTAGTTAGAGTCACGCCAAGATATTTTATATTATTTGTGACTATTGAGAAGGGTGTTGTTTCCCTAATTTCCTTCTCAGCCTGTTTATTCTTTGTGTAGAGAAAGGCCATTGATTTGTTTGAGTTAATTTTATATACAGCTACTTCACCGAAGCTGTTTATCAGGCTTAGGAGTTCTCTGGTGGAATTTTTAGGGTCACTTATATATACTATCATATCATCTGCAAAAAGTGATATTTTGACTTCATCTTTTCCAATTTGTATCCCTTTGATCTCCTTTTGTTGTCGAATTGCTCTGGCTAGGACTTCAAGTACAATGTTGAATAGGTATGGAGAAAGTGGACAGCCTTGTCTAGTCCCTGATTTTAGAGGGATTGCTTCAAGCTTCTCACCATTTACTTTGATGTTGGCTACTGGTTTGCTGTAGATTGCTTTTATCATGTTTAGGTATGGGCCTTGAATTCCTGATCTTTCCAAGACTTTTATCATGAATGGGTGTTGGATCTTGTCAAATGCTTTTTCCGCATTTAACGAGATGACCATGTGGTTTTTGTCTTTGAGTTTGTTTATATACTGGATTACGTTGATGGATTTCCGTATATTGAACCATCCCTGCATCCCTGGGATGAAACCTACTTGGTCAGGATGGATGATTGTTTTGATGTGTTCTTGGATTCGGTTAGCAAGAACTTTATTGAGGATTTTTGCATCAATATTCATAAGGGATATTGGTCTGAAGTTTTCTATCTTTGTTGGGTCTTTTTGTGGTTTAGGTATCAGAGTAATTGTGGCTTCATAGAATGAGTTGGGTAGAGTACCTTCTGTTTCTATTTTGTGGAATAGTTTGTGAAGAACTGGGATTAGATCTTCTTTGAAGGTCTGATAGAACTCTGACTAAACCCATCTGGTCCTAGGCTTTTTTTAGTTGGGAGACTATTAATGACTGCTTCTATTTCTTTGGGGGATATAGGGCTGTTTAGATCATTAAACTGATCTTGATTCAACTTTGGTACCTGGTATCTGTCTAGGAACTTCTCCATTTCATCCAGGTTCTCCAGTTTTGTTGAGTATAGCCTTTGATAGAAGGATCTGATGGTGTTTTGGATGTCTTCAGGATCTGTTGTTATGTCTCCTTTTTCATTTCTGATTTTGTTAATTAGGATGCTTTCCCTGTGTCCTGAGTGAGTCTGGCTAAGGGTTTATCTATCTTGCTGATGTTCTCAAAGAACCAGCTCCTTGATTGGTTGATTCTTTGAATAGTTCTTCTTGTTTCCACTTGGTTGATTTCGCCCCTGAGTTTGATTATTTCCTTCCGTCTACTCCTCTTGGGTGAATTTGCTTCCTTTTGTTCTAGTGCTTTTAGGTGTGTTGTCAAGCTGCTAATGTGTGCTCTCTCTAGTTTCCTTTTGGAGGCACTCAGAGCTATGAGTTTTCCTCTTAGAAATGCTTTCATTGCGTCCCATAAGTTTGGGTATGTTGTGGCTTCATTTTCATTGAACTCTAAAAAGTCCTTAATTTCTTTCTTTATTCCTTCCTTGACCAAGGTATCATTGAGAAGAGTGTTGTTCAGTTTCCACGTGAAGGTTGGATTTCTATTATTTATTTTGTTATTGAAGATCAGCCTTAGTCCATGGTGATGTGATAGGATGCATGGGACAATTTCAATATTTTTGTATCTGTTGAGGCCTGTTTTGTGACCAATTATGTGGTCAATTTTGGAGAAGGTACCATGAGGTGCTGAGAAGAAGTTATATCCTTTTGTTTTAGGGTAGAATGTTCTGTAGATATCTGCCAGATCCATTTGATTCATAATTTCTCTTAGTTTCTCTGTGTCCCTGTTTAGTTTCTGTTTCCATGATCTGTCCATTGGTGAAAGTGGTGTGTTGAAGTCTCCCACTATTATTGTATGAGGTGCAATGTGTGCTTTGAGATTTACTAAAGTTTCTTTAATGAATGTGGCTGCCTTTGTATTTGGAGCATAGATATTCAGGATTGATAGTTCCTCTTGAAAGATTTTACCTTTGATGAGTATGAAGTGTCCCTCTCTGTCTTTTTTAATGACTTTGGGTTGGAAGTCAATCTTATCAGATATTAGAATGGCTACTCCAGCTTGTTTCTTCCTACAATTTGCTTGGAAAATTGTTTTCCAGCCTTTCATTCTGAGGTAGTGTCTATCTTTTACTCTGAGATGAGTTTCCTGTAAGCAGCAAAATGTTGGGTCTTGTTTGTGTAGCCAGTTTGTTAGTCTATTTCTTTTTATCAGGGAGTTGAGTCCATTGATATTAAGAGATATTAAGGAAAAGTAATTGTTGTTTCCTGTTATTTTTGTTGTTAAAGTTGGCATTCTGTTCTTGTGGCTGTCTTCTTTTAGGTATGTTGAGGGATTACCTTCTTGTTGTTTCTAGGGCGTGGTTCCTGTCCTTGTATTGGTTTTTTTCTGTTATTATCCTTTGAAGGGCTGTATTCGTGGAGAGATAATGTGTGAATTTGGTTTTGTCGTGGAATACTTTGGTTTCTCCATCTATGTTAATTGAGAGTTTAGCTGGGTATAGTAGCCTGGGCTGGAGTTTGTGTTCTTTTAGTGTCTGTATAACATCTGTCCAGGATCTTCTGGCTTTCATAGTCTCTGGTGAGAAGCCTGGTGTAATTCTGATAGGCTTGCCTTTATATGTTACTTGGCCTTTTTCTCTTACTGCTTTTAGTATTCTATCTTTATGTAGAGCATTTGTTGTTCTGATTATTATGTGTCGGGAGGTATTTCTTTTCTGGTCCAGGCTATTTGGAGTTCTGTAGGCTTCTTGTATGTTCATGGGCATCTCTTTCTTTAGATTTGAGAAGTTTTCTTCTATAATTTTGTTGAAGATGTTTGCTGGTCCTTTGAGTTGAAAATCTTCATTCTCATCCACTCCTATTATCCGTAGGTTTGGTCTTCTCATTGTGTCCTGTATTTCTTGGATGTTTTGAGTTAGGATCTTTTTGCATTTTACATTTTCCTTGATTGTTGTGCAGATGTTCTCTATGGAATCTTCTGCACCTGAGATTCTCTCTTCCATCTCTTGTATTCTGTTGCTGATGCTGGTATCTATGGTTCCAGATTTCTTTCCTAGGGTTTCTATCTCCAGTGTTGCCTCATTTTGGGTTTTCTTTATTGTGTCTACTTCCCTTTTTAGGTCTAGTATGGTTTTGTTCCTTTCCATCATCTGTTTAGATGTGTTTTCCTGTTTTTCTGTAAGGACTTCTACCTGTTTGATTATGTTATCCTGTTTTTCTTTAAGGATTTGTAACTCTTTAGCAGTGTTCTCCTGCAATTCTTTAAGGGATTTTTGTGCTTCCTCTTTACTGTCTTCTACCTGTTTACCAGTGTTCCTTTGTATTTCTTTAAGTGTGTTATTAAAGTCCTTCTTGAAGTCCTCTACCATCATCATGAGATATGCTTTTAGATCCGTGTCTAGCTTTTCCGGTGTGTTGGGGTGCCCTGGACTGGGCAAAGTGGGAGTGCTGGGTTCTGATGATGGTGAGTGGTCTTGGTTTCTGTTAGTAAGATTATTAAGTTTACCTTTCGCCATCTGGTAATCTCTGGGGTTAGTTGTTGTTGTTGTCACTGTTTAAAGATTGGAGCAGAAGCTGTGTTCCACTCACCAGCAGTCTCAAAATCCTGTGGTGGGGGTCGTGGGTAGCTGGTGGGTGTCAGCCGACCCTGTGCTCTAGCTACTCAGGTGCTGGTCTGGCTGGAAGAGGCCTGCGGTCCTACTCAGGTCGGTTTTCTGCTTCCCTAACTAATGCAGTCTCAGGTCCCGCGCAAAATTGGATTGGAGCAGAAGCTGTGTTCCACTCACCAGAAGTCTTAAGATCCTGTGGCAGGTGTTGTGGGTAGCTGGCGAGTGTCAGCCGACCCTGCGCCCTAGCTACCCAAGAGCTTTTCTGACCGGAGAGAGCCCAACATCTCTTATAATGGTCAATAAGGTACTGATTTCTAAGTATAGCAGAAATATCATTAGGAGTCATTATACTACTCTCTTTTTCTTTAAATACCTTTGGTTTTTGGTTTCCCAAAAAATATAAGGTATGTGTCCCTTTATGAAATGGAGCTTTAGTAAAATTAGAATTGGTTGATTTCACCCATAAACTTTATACCAAAATTGCCCTAACGTATTTTGCAAGCAAGACAAGTATTACATAATAATAAAGGATTTTTGGCTAAGAGGGTATTTACGTTTTTCTTTCCCCCAACGTTCTGGTGTTTTGATACAGAAAGGTACTCTGCATCTCACTAAAACAATTTTCAGTTTTAAAACACCTCTTTTTCTGTGTTCTCCTTCAGCAAAATGTAGTGTGTGTGTGTGTGTCTGTTTAGAAGTTTGAGCTTAAAGTTTTGCTATCTAAGGAAACAAATATAGAGGCAAAGTGTGGAGCAGAGGGTGAAGAAAAGGCCATCCACAGTCAGCTATTGGATGGAACACAGGGCCCCCAATGGAGGAGCTAGAGAAAGTACCCAAGGAGCTGAGGGAATCTGCAACCCTGTAGGTGGAGCAACAATATGACTAACCCGGAGTTCAGTGTCCCCCGGAGCTAGTGTCTCTAGCTGCATATGAATTAGAAGATAGCCTAGTCGGGCATCAATGGAAAGAGAGGCCCATTGGTCGTGCAAACTTTGTATGCCTCAGTACAGGGGAATGCCAGGTCCAAGAAGAGGGAGTGGGTGGGTGAGGGAGTGGGTGGGGAAACATGTTTGAAACTTTTGTGATAGCATTGGAAATATAAATGAAATAAATACCTAATTAAAAAAAAAAGCCATAAATGTGGATCTCACAAGCCTGGCATTTAATAGCATATCTTATATGTCTCCTACCTGCGTTTGTCAAAAAAAAGAAAGAAAGAAAGAAAGAAAGAAAGAAAGAAAGAAAGAAAGAAAGAAAGAAAGAAAGAAGAAGAAGAAGAAAAACAAAAAGAAAAAGAAAGAAAGCAAGCAAAGGCCATCTAGAGATTGCCCTCCTTGGGGATCATCCTAAGTACAGTCACCAAATGCAGACACTATTGTGGATGCTAAGAAGTGAATGCTGACAGGAGACTGATGTAGCTGTCTCCTGAGAGGCTCTGCCAGAGCCTGACAAATACAGAGGTGGATGCTCGCAGCCAATCATTGAACTAGTCACGGGGTCCCCAATGGAGGAGTTAGAGGAAGGACTGAAGGAGCTGAAGGGGTTTGCAAACCCATAGGAAGAACAACAATATGAATCAACTAGAACTCCCAGGGTCTAAATTACCAACCAAGGAGTACACATGGAGGGACCCATGGATCCAGGTATGTATGTAGCCGAGGATAGCCTTATCAGGAATCAATGGGAGAAGAGGCCCTTGGTCCTGTGGAGCCTCCATGCCCCTAGTGCAAAGGAATGCTAGGGTAGGGAGACAGGAGTGGGTGGGTGGGTGGGTTGGGGCTCACCCTCATAGAAGCAGGAGGGAGGATGAGATATGGGGATTCTGGGGGCCAAAATCAGGAAATCGGATAATATTTGAAATGTAAATCTATAAAATATCCAATTAAAAGAATGGTACAAAATAACAAAAAATAAAAAAGGGTACTTGTAATTATTGCTATGTATTTTTAGTTTAAAATATCAGAAAAAAGTAATTAAATCAATTAACAAAAATTTAAACCTAAGAAAATTCCAGGCAAACAAAATATTCTTGCTATCCTCTCTTCCATTGCTCTTCCCCTAAAAAATGCTAATAAATTGTCTTGTCCCCCAACCCATAAAGAAACAATTTGTTAACAATTCTTTATTTCAGTCTCCTTTCATTATAGTATCAGTAACATTTGTTACTATGATTATAAGAATTTATCATTCTAACTTTATTAAATTTATAAATAACATGTATTCAAATAAAACATTTATTTTCCTAGAAAAGAAACTATTCTGTTAGTAAAACATCTAGTAAGGTGTTACTATCTGCAAATTTCTCCATATAGCCACACCTTAATGAAAACATTGTGGCTGTATTCACAGCAAGCATTGCAAGTCATATAGATATATTCCTGTGCTCATTTCCCTGGGCCCTGTGGTTCTATGTGCTATTTTCATAGACTTCTTTTCACAGAGAGGAAGCATGGTTTATAATCTAGAAACTAAGTGCTCTGATTTTTCACTGCATGAAGGGCATCTGAATGAAAACATGGTTTTGACAATTTGGGACAAAAGAATCTCACATATGGATCTCAAATAACCAATTACTTATGGACTTGAAAAGAGCTATACTTAAATATTGCTGTAGAAGTAGATATTGATATTTACTGTAAATAGAAAATCTTTTTGGCCCTAATTATTGATATTATTCTCATTGTCTAGAGGACAGTTTGAAAGCTAATGATCAAGACATAAATGAAGTATCATTGCCATTTCTCACCTTCATATTGTTATTGATTAGTTAGTTATATACTAAGGTATCAAAATTCTATCTGAATGGGTCTCATAGTCTATTCTAGCTGGGATGGCTGGTGCAAATGCTCAAGTCTGAAGAGATTTTAAGAAGCATGAAATAATTCTTGCAGATAGGTTAGTTGTAAATTCTTTGAGAAAAAAAGCTCTTAATAAAATTGGTATGAGCCACTGTGTCCATTAAAAAACAGCTCCAGTCTTTATGAATTTGGAACATATTCAGCTATATCAAACTCAATCGAAAACACTGTCCCTCCTGTGGTTAAATTAGACTCTCGGTTAATAGACTGTAAAATATAAAAAGTGACAGAAGAACGAAAACCAAGCTGCTCCAACAAGGGAGAAAAAAACACAATCTAATTTAAATAATAAGTGAAAACCAAAGCTTCAAAACCCAATAAGCCCAGGATGGAGACTGAGGACTGAGGAATTTTCAGCCCCTGCCTTTCTCTCCTGAAATTTGCCAATGACAGTGAAGTTTAATATGGAAACCATGACAGATAATTATGATTTTTTTCATGGAATAGAGACAAAATTAGTAAAGATGAATTGAAAAATAAAAATCATGATTTAATTACTTTTATGTTGAGATTTCATCTGTCACTTAACTAGAAGATGTGTGTGTTTTCTGATATCAATCATGGTGAAAGTTTAACTGAACCTTGTCTCTCTAAATTTTATAGAAGACACAAAATTTTGGAGGCATCAGACAACTGAAAATTAATGATTAAAATATTGAATGATGTCTCAGTTGATGCTGTCAATCCTTTAACTATCTGAAATTAAAATAATTTGTAACTTCAGAAAATGAAACTATTCTGAATAATTGTGTAAATTTCAAATAAATCTGCTGTGACTCTGCCAAGAAGATTATTTTCTAAACCACAATAACTCAGAGAAATTGAAATAAGGTTAGACTGAAATGACAGAAATGGTTAAGGGATGCCAACTATGGATGCCCAGTCGTTCTGGGCTTATGAAACAATCTAGAGTGTGCTGTACTGGAAAACTAGAGAAACATGACTTAGAGCCAAAGAGAGAATTGCATCTGTAGTGTGAAATACTAGAACAAGAATGAAGAACTCGTCCTGATATATGAAGCTCCTGCAGAGTGATGCCATCACAGTGAGAAAGTAGGAAAGAGATAGATTCCTGGTCTCCTATTTTGTTCTCATCACTTCTAGATCTGTTCCTGTGGGGCATCACTAAGATCTCAGAGAGCCACATGTTAACATCTTGACAGTCAGTGATATAGAAAGAGGAATGAAAATATAGCATCTACAAAAATACCAGATTCTCCAAATAAGCGATTGAGTTCATTATAAGTAATAAAATTATAGTGATTATTATGGTAAATAGTAAAGAAAAGCCATTGTCTTCGGGAGAGGTGAAAAGGAACACATGCTCTTAGGGACTAAGGATACATAGTTTACAATGTTTTGGTTTCTGAGAAACTGCCTGAAAATCAGTCTCCAGTGTGCCCCCCAACTCCCAGCTGCTGTAAAACAGTTTATGGCCAGTAAAACAACATGAGCCTTTCTCAAAATATGTGTCCAAGTCTAGTGAGAGGAAAGTGAGAATTGATCTTTGTAATTGGCAATTGTAGATAATGGTTTCGATGAAAGGAGCAGCTTGACAAGATAGTGAGGATAATAGATTAGGAAGGGTGTATGAGTAAAGGAAATGAAAAATAGGCTGTTACTATGAAGAGCCTCAACAGTAAAGAGTAATAGGCTGGGGATGGATAGAAACTCACAACAAAGCTTATCTAAGTAGTATTAAAGTTGGTACATGGAGAGTCAACAGCAGTGACATTGGCTTGGATAAACTGACAGTTGTTATATCAGTTGTAATGGGAGAAAAATTAAAATATTTAGAGCAGCAAGAATAATTCAATGTAATTGTGTACTTGTTGAGTTACTTCCTGGGGTTTCTATACCCTACAGAGGAAATAATAAAATGAGATGAAGATTGAAATAGCATGCTGACATGTGTGAAAAAAATGCAGTACCATAGCATCATTGATCATATGGATAATGTTTCTCTTAAGTGAGTGGACATGCATTTAAATTATGTTCAATCCATAGTAGTTACTAAGATGGTAATCTGAAGTAGTTTGGCTAACATCTGCAAATAATAATGTTTAAGGAGGAAGAATACAGTGATGCCCTATTATGAATATACCTCTTATATTCTAAGAGACCGGACTTCTGCTGTACCTCACTACCAGAGTTAATAATATACCATGAGATAATCTAAGGCTTAGCACTAATATCCTATCTTTTACTCAAACTATTTAACTGGTCTTTAAGTGAAAAATCTATGTTAGCAGCCTTGGATCTACCAAATAATCTACTTTTACAATTGAATCTAATACACACCTGTAATCTTCAACCATACACTCTTCCATGTACCTGTAGCAGACATATAAGTTGAAAGAAACTTCCTAAAATCTGCCATAAAGTTTGAAAGCAGTCATTTTTCGATCTTGGTCAATAAAAATGATGTTGTTGTCTGACTAAATTAGAGGCAGTGATTTAAGTACCCTTTAAACTATAAATATTATCTGTTAATTTAACTCATTACTTCCAAATACCAACATTTCCATGTTTTCCAATAAACACAGAGCTAAGCACTTTGTTAGGGACAGACACACAAGGACACATATACAAGGACAGAAACATATGCATGCAGGCATTGATCCAGATTCATAGATTAGACAGACAGAAGAAAGGCAGAAGACACAAGTAGCATGAAGTAGAGAGGGTTTTCTCTTATTTAAAACACTTGAAGGGGAAGTGATTTTATTCATTCCTTAATATGGATCTGATGTAATATTGGCAAGTAAGATTTAATCTCTAAAGTGTATAATTTAGGCAGTGAATTTCAAATTCAGGCAGATTACCTGGACACAACAGCAAATAATGTTCAGATATTACATGGTGTTCAGAGAGGATTTAAATATTTACAACCACTGGAATAAGAAAATACCAGGTGAAGAGGAGAAAAGAAAAACAAAGAAACAAACAAACACTTGTGCAAAGGACAAAGAGCCATGCTAAAGAACTCTTTGTACCTGCTGTTTCTTGAGACACCCGGAGAAAACAATGGTAAGTTAATTTTGGCCTTGGAAATAGATCATACTGTCGTAACTGTGTGTTCTGTGCTTCAGTTATCAATCTAGAGTCTTGTCAGAGGATCACGGAACATAGCCTTCGGGAATGCCTCCAACAGTCTTACAGAGGCAGGGCTGTGTTCCTGCTTGATTTATACAGGTGAAAGTATTTGCTGCTCAGAGCTCCAGCAAATCCTTCCAGGGTCTCTGTTTACCTTCTGAATGGGGACCCAGGGACAGCAGAAGGTAGGGAATTGTGGGCTGACAAATACGTTCCGAGTTCACAGTGTGTACTAGAGATGCATAGCCCGAGATTGTGCACCAGCTTGAAAGACTGTCATAAACTTCAAGTCTAAAGTTGCCACTCATCAACGACCACGCATTATATGTATTGCTTACTGATTGCGGTAAATTAAGGTCATCGAGGGATGAAGATATTCACATTCTGAAATACTCAGAGTGAAATGAAGAAATCTATATCAACAAATAGTTTTTGATAAGAAACAGTCGATGTGTTTTGCATATATTGGTTTTTAATACCTAAAAATGGGTTACTTTTTTTTTCTCAAAATTTACTAAGAGCTCTCATGTTTAAAGGCTTGATGATAAACTATATATTAAAGCTGTGGTTTCAAAATACAGAAATAGTTTATGAAGCACAGTTTTACTTTCTAAGAATGCTGTTTTCTTGGCTTATCTTTTCTATCATTTCCCAAGCTGCAATTTCTGTAGTTTTCTTGTAGCTTGCATCATTGAAAGTTTGATTAAATGCTTTTGTATACTATTTACCATCCATGTTGGTCACATCATCTCATTAAATTTGTGACACGTTTTAAACATGTCAGCCATGGATAGAGCTAATGTTTCAGTTTGCATCACAAGTATAACTAATTAAGTGTGTACTGTGACTGTAATGTATAACACTATCTGTAGAAATTTATGAAAAAATATTTTCTTATGACATAATAAATCTGTATTTTCACATTTATTTTGAGAGCTATTATGTAAAATAGCAATGATACATATGTAGAAGGCATTTATTAATTTTAATTATGCTTGCTTGTACTGTTCATTCATTAATTCTTAACTCACAAGAAATTTCAATCTATGGGAGTTAATTATTTTTAAAAACTAGGAACTTTCATTTTTCTTTGTATGAATTAAGTCAATAACACTTATGAAATTATCTTTTAAGTGAATCACACTAAAATTCTGTATATAAAACATCATGGAAGTTTCTATCGTCATTTGAACTGAGAATTCTGTTCATAAATTACATGATAATTTAACGTATCTGGGTCATTATTATGATTTATATAAAAGTAGCTTGTGCTTCTGTTAATTAAACTTTAATATTCGTAGAGAAAATTACTCACAATAGAAGTCACCTGAAGTCATTTCCTAAACTGGCTTCATAAGTGGCTCATGTTGGGAACATATTATCCTATAAGTTTTATCTAGTGGTAGATAAATTAAGTTCCCTATGTATGATAAAACAGAATGGGTAATTAGATAGATAGATAGATAGATAGATAGATAGATAGATAGATAGATAGATAGATAGATAGATGTGTGTGTCTATGTCTGTGTGTGGGTGTGTCTGTGTGTATCTGAGTGTGTGTGTATCTGAGTGTGTGTGTGGTTGTGTCTGTGTGTATCTGAGTGTCTGTGTGTGTATGTGTGTCTGTGTGTGTGTATCTGATTGTGTCTGTGTGTGTGTCTGTGTGTCTTTGTGTATCTGAGTGTGTCTGTGTGTCTGTGTGTGTGAGTGTGTGTGTATGAGTGTGTCTGTGTGTGTGTGTGTGTGTGTGTATGCTGAATTAGTTACTTTTCTTGTTGCTGATACACAGTACTTAGCATGAACAGTATAAGGCATTAAGGATATATTCTGGCTCACAGTTTCAATTTGTGGTCCATCTTGATGTAGAAAGAATGGCTATTGGAGCATGAAACATTGTTTTACATTATATCCTCATTCAGGAAGCCTAAAGAAATAAGTACTGTTTATCAGTTCACTTCCTTTTATTCAATACAGTTGAGCAGTCCATGAAAGGGTACAGCTATCATTTAAGGTAAGAATTCTCACATATATATAACCCAACATTGATTTTCCCTTACAGACATGAGTGGGTTATGATTTTATGGTGATCCTAAATATATCAAGAACATAAATACAAGTCACCATCTCTTGCAAATGAAGACTGAATGAATCAACTTACAGGATATATTTTCAGCATCTTAGCCTCATAATGCTTTGTAAAATCTCCATCATTTATTACCCAAGTGCTTCACTTTGGCTTTATTTCTTTTATAAAAAACACATATTCTAGCCAGGCGGTGGTGGCACACGCCTTTAATTCCAGCACTTGGAAGGCAGAGGCAGGTGGATTTCTGAGTTCCAGACTAGCCTGGTCTACAAACTGAGTTCCAGGACATCCAGGGCTATACAGAGAAACCCTGTCTTGAAAAACAAAAACAAACAAACAACCCTCCCAAAAAAAAACCAAAAGAAACACATATTCTAATATAGGTCATGTATTTTCTTCACTGTCCTTTTACTTTAATTTAATTTAAATCTGAGGACAGTTTTCTGTATGTCTCTTTGGTTGTTGTTGTTGCTGCTGCTGCTGCTGCTGCTGTTGTTTTCTGCCAGTTATTTACATGAAAGAAGAGTTTTGTTGGACTTGTGCTTTTCCTTCCTCCTTGTCAAGACCCACTTGCCAACATGAGTTCATCTTATTATTCTTTATCTCCTTCTCTACATCACCTTCTCATAAATATCTAAATATCTCTGTCTGTCTCTCTGTCTCTGTCTCTCTATTCTCTTTTCTTCTTCTTCTTCTTCTTCTTCTTCTTCTTCTTCTTCTTCTTCTTCTTCTTCTTCTTCTTCTTCTTCTTCTCTCTCTCTCTCTCTCTCTCTCTCTCTCTCTCTCTCTCTCTCTCCTCTCTGTCTCTGTCTCTCTGTCTCTGTCTCTGTCTCTCTCTCTCCTCTCTGTCTCTCTCTGTCTCTCTCTGTCTCTCTCTGTCTCTCTGTCTCTGTCTTTCTGTCTCTCTCTCTCTCTCTCTCTCTCTGTCTCTCTCTCTCTCTCTCTCTCCTCTCTCCTGTCTCTTGTGTTTTGAATAAGAATGTTCTTGTAGACTCATAGGTTTGATTATGTGGTGCTCAGTTGATGGAACAGTTTGGGAGGGATTAGAGAGTATCGTCTTATTGGAAGTGCTGTGTCAATGAGGGTGGGTTTTTAGGCTTTGAAAAACTTACCATTCTCACTGTGTTCTCTCTGTTTCTTCCTGCTGGAGGGTCAAGCTGTGAATTTTCAGCAGCTCTAGTCACCACACTGTTGCTCAGCTATCATAGACTTCAAACTTCTTAAACCGTAAGTCCAGTTGCATTTTTCCTTTTCTAAGTTTGGCTTGGCCAATATGTTACATGACAAAGACAATAAAGTATTTAAGACATTGCACAAGTCCACTAACCTTATCTAATATACATCTTGCTGCCTGGAAAACCAATTACTTTAGTTCTTTGCATTCTTTGACCATTATTTTAACAGCTTCACCCCTTTTTCTCTTTTAGATCATTGTTATAGTCATTAATTTAACCATACCCAGTACCTGCATGCCCATAAATACTCCAATTAAAGAATTTCAGATATGTTTTCACTTGTCAATTATTTTATAACTCAAGTAAACTTTTTTTTTGTATCCAGGAAAAACCTGCAGTCTATGACTGCCTTTGTTCTCCTCTATCAATCTCAGTCTTCACCATTTCTTTTGCCCCATATATCATACCATTTATCTACACTGAAGTTCCTTCTCTAGCTTTTCTTTTTTTCTTTTCTAATAAAAAGAAAACACATAATGTAATTCTGCAATCAGTGAAGTAAATATTTGTCCATTTAAAGTATAATATGTCTCAAACATATGTAAATATGTTTTCCCCCCTTTGAGCAAGCTTATTTTTTTCTACTTGTTTCTTTCCTCTCTAACTCTCTGATCCACTCCCTCCATTCATGCATTGCAACCCCTCTCAGGATATATCCTATTCTTCAGAACATATATCAACTTTGTGTGTGTTCGTGTGTGTGTGTGTTTGTGTTTGTGTATAAATATATATGTACTTTTATAAGTTATTATGAACGTTTATCTGTAACAGATTAGTCACCTTTTACTAGATATCTTGTTTTGAATCTTCACTTAAAATCGCACAGAATAGATGACTTGTTGATAAAACACAACTTGGAAGATATTTAATTGGAGTGCAGTAGCATGGACAGAAACTTACCTCAGGATGAAACCCTGGCTTCTTGTGGCTGTTCCTATGACTCTGGTATAACAAATCTGAAAAAGTCTCATTGATCATTCTGGTACAAGTGTTTGGAAGTGTTGCATGACAGCTCTAATGTAAATGGTCTAACGAATTTGCTGGGTAGGTAGAGCTAAGACTGCGAGGGAGAATGGAATATGGACACTAGTAAACTATGTGTGCCATTTTAGCATCTTTGCCCTAGGAAAAATGAGCAGTACTGCAGTTCTTCTTGTAAATATATTCAATTGTTTGCCTTGTATTTAAAGTGATTGGTTGTTGCTCTGAAAATTCAGTGTATACAGGCATGTGGAGATGTAGAAGGAATGGCCATAAATTAATTGTAGGTATCATTGTAGAAGAGAGTGGCATGGACTAGAATTGGAGAAAAGATGTGGTAAGAAGGAATCTGATTACACATAGAGTTTTAAAACAAAAACAACAAACTGTTTGGTCAGATTGCCCTGAGTAGGTGAAAGGTAGCTAATATAGCACTTCTTTCTGTAGCTTCAGTTTGAGCAGCTGAATGAGAGAGCTGAAAACTTGCAGCTAAATCAAATCTAGACTGGCTTTTCTCCTTAGTAACCTTTTTCCACAACCAGGAAAATGTAGTTTTTAAATTCATAGTACTAAACAATATCTGATAAGTAATGTACTTTCTTAATATTTAGGTGAACTCTGAAGGTTTTTTTTTTAACCAGATTCTTGACTGCTGCCAGTCTCTCCACCCCTGTCTCATGCTGCACACACTGTGTTTCTTGTGACTCATAACAAATTCCTCTAAATGACCTCATCTATATCACTTTTCCTTCACTAATCTGTAACCTTGTCTTAAATTATGACATTTTTCTTCACCATTGTGTGGCTAGATGCTACATCCACTCCAGTAGTGACAGGCCTATGAACCTGGACTGAGTCCCAAGGCAAAAAGTTCATGGAAACTTAGTCTCCTACAACCGTGGCATCCTGTATAATGAATGCTACAATAATGTCCTTGCTTTAGTTGATGAACTTATCTGTGTGTTTTCCCTCAATTTTTTTTTTTTTATTATAAGTGTCTCCAAGCAATGACTTGCCAAAAACCTAAGCAAAATTTAACTTTGCTTCCTGGCCTTCACTAATGCCCTAGTTAGTCCTTGAGCTGACACTGGGCTTGGAATTCAGTAAGAATGTTGCCTATTCAATAACATTCAGAGTTACCTCTACTATTGTAAGAGAGATAGTGAAAGAAATCAGTCATTGCTATCTACTACATAGAGTTAGAAATCTCAGGGCAAGCTTAGCAAAGTATACTTAGAATCTTCATTACAGTCAGGTATGGCAGACCACATTGCATATTAAAAGAAAGTTGGTGAGTTCTTCTGACAAATGGAGATTTCCTACAGATACTTAGAAGAGAAGCCAAGTTAATCCCATATGCAGGAATTTACAATGACCTAGGAGGAAGGAAGGTTGTGGTCTAAGAAGGAACTAGAGTAAATACTTAGAACTATAGATAGCTGAGTCACTCTTATCCAATGGCCTAGGGGGAAGGTGGACTATACAATAGAATAGAATTGGAACTATGGCAAGGGTATGAAGCCCTTGCCCCTGGATTCTAAGATTAAGGTGACCTTAGGTGGGGCTGCTTTTGATCCCAGTTGTTAACATTGATTTTATCCCAGTTGGTTTCTGTTAGCTTTTAATTATGCATTTTCTCTGTTTTGTTGTAAAAGTAATTTTGAATCAGATACCTGCAAGATACCTCAAATGGCATTAATGTATCATTAAATTTCTTTGTTTCCTGTAATATAAAAGACTGATGCTCACTTTGACAAAAATACATCCAGATATACACTCTCTCTGTGTCCATGTCTGTCACTGTCACCCTTTTTGTCGGCAACACCTTGCCCACCTGTCTGGAACCCTAATTTTTTCCTTGGATTGAGGGACGCCGACTGAGGCTGGTCCTTGGCAACTAGATTTTCTGTTTCTTTGTGCTAGCTTGTACACACACACACACACACACACACACACACATATATATATATATATATATATATATATATATATATATATATATTTATATGCTGAGTCTTTTGTTTAGAATTTCAAACCCTCCTTTATAATAGTGTTAAAGAACATAATTTTTATGTTAATCTAATTTGAATTGGCCAGGCAGTGATGGCACATGCCTTTAATCCCAGCACTTGGGAGGCAGAGGCAGGCAGATTTCTGAGTTTGAGGCCACCCTGGTCCACAGAGTGAGTTCCAGGACAGCCAGGGCTACACAGAGAAACCCTGTTTGGAAAAACCAAGAAAAAAATTTAACTTAATGTTATCACTTACAAAGGCTCTTTTTAATAAGGTTATATTTTTAAATTTAAAATTGAATAAAGTATGTGCTATGTGTTGTTAATGTACAGATAGGGATCCAGTTGCCTAGTTATGCCAGAATGTTCAATTGAGAAAAGAAGTTGAAATCCTAAGCTGTTCATGGGTATTGCAGTTAAAACAAGGAAGCATGAAATAATACTGCAGCACTTCTAGTGCTAGAAAAAAGCTCCAGTTAATTCACAGGCTTTTGCAAAGGTCCAGAATAGGTACATGACAACTGAAATTGATACAAGTGACTCTGCATCTAGATCTCAATCTATAATAAGATGAAAATGGGACAGACAGAAGGAAAATGTAGCAATTTATTTTAAACAAGGTCCTACATTCATAGTAAAAGAATGGCTTCACATTCTTCAGGATGCACAAAGCCAATGAAGTTCTGACATTAAGCACTGAAGCCCTTAGTTGTGTAGGAGGGAGAATTCAGCAGCAGAGGCTGGCTTGAGGCAGTACCACAGCCTCATGAAAGAATGAAGGGACTGGAGCATCAACATTGGAGTCCCTATAATTCACCCTAAAAGAATTATATCTACCCTAAAAGAATTGGCCTCCTTGGCAAAGAGACAGTATCCAACTTATTAAAATCATAAAGGAAAAGAGAGACATAATAACAGAAACAGAAGAAATACAAAAATATCATCAGATCCTACTACACTTAACAAAACTAGAAAGCTGGAAGAAATGGAAAATTTTCTAGATAGATACCAGGTATCAAATCTAATCAGGATCAGATAAACAATCTAAAGAGTCCCATAAGCCCTTAATAAGTAGAAACAGGCATTAATAGTCCCCCAACCCCCCAAAAATAATAGTAAAATAAAAATTAAAAATAATAATAAAAAACCCACCAGAACCAGATGGGTTTAGTGCAGAATTCTCCCAGACCTCCAAAGAATACCTAATACCAATAGTTTTCAAACTGTTCCCCAAAATAGAAACAGAAGGAACACTACAGAATTGATTCTATGAAGCTACAATTTCTCTGATACTTAAACCACACTAAGACCCAACAAAGAAAGAAAACTTCAGACCAATTTCACAAATGAATATCATATGAATATTGATGCAAATATACTCAATAAAATTCTCACAAACTGAATCCAAGAATACATCAAAACAATCACCCATTATGATCAAGTAAGCTTCATCCCAGGGATACAGGGATGGTTCAATATATGGAAACCCATAAACATAATACACTATATAAACAGACACAAAACAAAAAAAATGATCATTGCATTAGATGCTGAAAAAGCATTTGACAAAAATCAGCACCTCTTCATGATAAAAGTCTTGGAAAGATCAGGAATTCAAGACCTATACTTAAAGATAGTAAAAGCAATATACAGCAAATGAGTAGCCAACATCAAACTAAATGGAGAGAAACTTGAAGCAATCCCAGTAAAATCAGGGTCTAGACAAGGCTGCCCACTTTCTCCTTACCTATTCAATACAGTACTTGAAGTCCTAGCCAGAGCAATTAGATAACAAAAGGAGATCAAAGAGAAACAAATTGGAAATGAAGAAATCAACATACCACTATTCGAAGATAATATGATTGTATAATGAAGTGAGCCACAAAATTCCACCAGAGAACTAAACCTGATAAAAAAAAACTTCATCAACGTTGCTGGATATAAAATTAGCCCAAACAAGTCAGTAGCCTTCATCTACTCAAAAGGATAAACAGGCTAAGAAAGTAATTAGGGAAACAATACCCTTCACAATAGTCACAAATAATAAAAAATATCTTGGTGTGACTCTAACCAAGCAAGTGAAAGATCTGTATGACAGGAACTTCAAGTGAAAAAAGAAGTCGAAGAATTTCTAAGAAGATGGAAAGATGTCCAATGCTCATAGGCTGGCATTGCATAGTAAAAATGGCCATCTTGCCGAAAGCAATCTACAGAGTCAATGCAATCCCCATCAAAATTCCAACCTAATTCTTCATAATGTTAGAAAGAGCAATTGCAAATTTGTTTGGGTTAACAAAAACCTGAGGATAGTCAAAACTAATCTTAACAATATAAGAAATTCTGTGACAATCACCATCCCTGACATCAAGCTGTATTACAGAGGAATTGTGTTAAAAACCAAATGGTATTGGTAGGGAAACAGGCAGGTAGATCAATGGAATAGAATTGAAGACCCAGAAGTGAACCCACACACCTATGGTCACTTGATCTTTCACAATAGAGCTAAAACCATCTGGTGGAAAAAGAACATTTTCAGCAAATGGTTCTGGTTCACCTGGCTGTTAACATGCAGAAGAATGCAATTTGACCCATTCTTATCTACTTTTACAAAGCTCAAGTCCAAGTGGATCAAGTACCTTCACATAAAACCAGATACACTGACTGAAACAAATAAAAAAGAAAGTGGGAAACAGCCTTGAGAACATGGAAACAGGGGAAATTTTTCTGAACAGAACACCAATGGCTTATGCTCTGAGATCAAGAACTGACAAATGGGACTTCATAAAATTACAAAGTTTAAGTAAAGGACACTGTCAATAGGACAAAATGGCAAACAACAAATTAGGAAAAGATCTTTACCAACACGACATCCAATATAGGGATAATATCCAATAGATACAAAGAACTCAAGAAGTTAGACTCCAGAGAACCAAATAACCCTAATAATAATGGGGTACAGAGCTAAACAAAGAATTTTTAACTGAGGAATACCTTTGGACTGAGCACAGGGTCCTTAGTGGAGCTAGATGTTAGAAAAGACTAAAGGAGCTGAAGGGGTTTCCAACCCATAGGAAAAACAACAATATCAACCAACCAAAACACCCCAGAGCTCCCAAGGACAAAATCACCAACCAAAGAATACACATGGAGGGGCCCATGACTCCAGCCACATATGTAGTAGAGGATGGCCTTGTCAGCCATAAATGGGAGAAGAGGCCCTTGGTCCTGTGAAGGCTCTATGCCACCAGTGCAGTGCAATGCTATAGTGAGGAGGTAGGAGTATGTGAGTGGGTAGGTGAGCTCCCTCATAGAATTAGGGAGAGGGAGGATGGGATAATAGGTTTCTGAGGGGAAACCAGGAAAGGGAATAATATTTGAAATGCAAATAAATGAAATATCCATTAGAAAAATAAATGTGAGTTGGTAAAATGTAAACAAGAAAAAAAGAACGAAAAAGCCCTCCTTGATTAGTCTGGCTGCTGTTAACTTTGAACAGTTAAGTTTGGTTTTAACTTCTCTGACTTTCTATCAAAGACATTCATATAAATTTTCTTGCATTTAAGTGCAACTGGATTACTAAAAAGTCTCCATGTAAATAACTAGAGAAGAGTAAATACAACTTCCCGAATGAACATAGAAATGGATGAATGTTTGGAAAACATTCCAAGCATACCTGATATAGAATAATAGCATCTGTAGAAAAGGTGAAAAAATGGGAAAATACAATAACTAATCAAATACGATATTTCATATAGCTAGAGAAACAAATGACCATGAGGGTAAACTACCCAGCCCTCTTACTGAGAATGCTCCAGTTAAAATGTCTCGATCTCAGGCTTTTGATCTTTTCTCCCCCATGATATTATCTCATCTTGGGATAACTGAAATTATATATGGTTAAATTCAATGAATTATCAATCAGCTTGTGACCATGCAAATTTTTGAAGAGATATTTTTTGTCACATCTCTGGTGTTTTAAGAATACTTTTCATATTCTGCTTCCATTACTTTATACCAGTTTGCTAAAAGTGATTATAGATAATATATGCATCCTAAAATGATTAACAGAGGGCATTAAAGAAGCCATAACACCAGAATGGGAACAGATGCTCACATGTGCATACATATGCTCTCTCGGTTTTCTTTTCTTTGTGTCTTTTCCACCCCCTGTCTGAGGTAGTGTATCTTAATGGACACTTATGGAGGCCAGACTTTGACATCAGGATGTCTCTGTCCTATTATTATCTCACAATATTTTCAAAATTTATTTCTTTTATTTTCCTTTGTTGCAAGATAACAATATAATAACCACACTAATACTTTTCCTTTCCTCCCTCTAAATCCTTCCAAATATCCATTTTGCACATTTTTCAAATACATATCTCCATTTTTCATTAATTACTATTTTATACACATACCCATACACCCTTACACACACAAACAATATTTACGTATTTCCTGGACTGATTATACCATGTTGCATACCAATATATATGATCTCCCCTAGGTAGGACTACTCTCATTTATATCATTCCTTAGACAAAGTAAGCCAATTTATTTGTTTTCTCCTATTGTGTCTCCTAGTGAAGTTGGTCATTTCCACTGCACTTGCAAGCAAGAAAGTTCCCAGTATCAGCCTGACTTGCCACTCTCTCTACACAGTTCCAAAGTTATAGGGATTCATAGCTGTACCTTATTTCCTAAGGACATCTTTGGGATGAAGACTCAGGTCCTTGCATTTATGCATCCTCTGCTTTAGCCTCTAAGCTGTCACTCCAGGTCCAGAATGTGTGTGTGTGTGTGTGTGTGTTTGTTTTTGTTTCTGTTTTGTTTTTGTTTTTTTCCAGGAATGTATAGATTGCAGCCTATACACTACCACTACGTAAAACTCCAAATTAAACTATCACATTTAACCCAGCAATAATAATACCAATTTTGTCTGCTGTAACCTTTGCTATTCTGTCTTTTATAAAGTGTTGTGATTACTTCTGCTAGTTTTTCCTTAGATTATGACACGATTAAGTATTAATAATACCACTTGTGCTTTTTCACATTTCAGTAAGGATTCATTTATTTCCTAGAAGCTATACTGCACAGTTATCTCTTTGAGCAAAAGATAAATTTGTTCTTAAATTCACCAAATATAGATTGGATATGCATTAAAAATACATTCACCCAGGCCATGACCTTAGCATACTTGGAAAAATTAATGATTATGAAAGTACCATGTAATCACACATTCCACATGTAATTTAAACAGACACTTATTATTTTCTGGGATAGCTAATAATCTTCATGGAATTACTTAAGTTATATCTCTCCTAATTTATGATACAACTTACAGTTGCACACCAAGCTTTACTGAAAAAAAAAAAAAACTGGAGGAAGTAATTGACCATTGTAGACTGCTCAGCATCAACTGTCTGAATGAAGGATGGCATTTCAATATAATTGGAAGATTCAAAGCAAGTAATTTAATGCATGGCAAAGTAATTTCACACTTTAAAATACAATGGCTTCAGCCAGTCCGTAGTTTAAATGCTTTTACTACTCTAAACCAGAGATATTTAACATCATATGTGGTATACATTTAAATGTGACACATTAGAGCTTAGTACTGGAAAAGTTTAATGTATGTGCTAAGAGCACATTAATAAATGTTCTTGGTAATGTTTTTTGTGATAATATTATCATACAGTCAATTGAGCCCTGATCATATATCTCTGTATATGAGATACTAATGCTTTAAACTCCAAGCCTAAATGGCTAATACCATCTGTCTACTGGTTCTTTGTCAGACTGTATATAACACTATTTCTATATGGTAGCTTTGAAATAGCTTTACAAGGAGAGAATGTGTGCTGTAGATTGATTAAGGAATATCTCACAACCAAGAAAATCTCTTTGGCCTCTTGTAGAAATTATTTGAGATGTATTTGGAGAGACATGCTAAATAGCTTTTAATACAATTTTAAGTTCAACAAAGCTGTGAATGAGCAAATGCATGAACTCATGCTGTCAGAGTGATAAAATTGAATTATAAATAGGGATTAAACTCAGTGTAACAAAGCTGGATATACGTATGCATAGGCAAGGAAAAGTTGAATTTAAGACTTCATCAAGGAAGATACATGTATGGGTAATGTTTATGGATTAATATGAAACATACAAATGCATAAATGTTATTTGTTACTGCATAACTATGTAATAAAAGTTTAAACATGAAAATTATGAATAACAGGTTGACAGAGCTGACTATAGAAGGAAAATTGAAGAGTGTGACCTGGAAAGGAAATCTAGCATGTCAGTAATGTTTGTTTTCAGAATGCTTACTTTACTATTACTTCTATTTTCCTACTCCGTAACATATTTACTAAATTTTATTATTTCTATTATTATTCTTTAATCATTTTTAGCTGTCCAGCTGTTAGCCCCCTCCTGGTTCACCCTCTCACAGTTCCTCATCCGATTTCTCCACCCTCCAATTCCAAGGGGATGTCCCCAGTCCCTACCCCACCAGACTTCCCCCTCCCTGGGGCCTCAAGTCATTTAAAGGTTAGTTTCACCTTCTCTCATAGAGGCCATATCAGAGAGTTCTCAGTTGTATATGTGTCCGGGGTCTCATATCAGCTAGTGTGTGTTGCCTGGTTGGTGACTTGGTGTCTAATAGATCTCGGGGACGAGAATCCACGTTAGCTGAGACTCCTGGTCTGGTTTTCCCATGGGGTATCCCTCCTCCTTAGTTTCTTCCAGTCTTTCCCTAATTCAGCCACAGTGGTCCCAAGCTTCTGTGTAAGTATCTATAGCTGTCTTAGTCAGCTGCTTGTTGAGCCTCTCAGAGGGCACCAATGGTAGTCTCCTGTCTGTAAGCACATTATAACATCAGTAGTAGTGGCAGACGTTGGAGCCTCCCCCTGAGCTGGAATCCAATTTGGGCCAGTCACTGGACCTCCTTTCCCTCAGTCTATGAACAAACATATACTATAGATACAGATGCACACACACACACACACACATACACACACACTTCTACACAGTGTTGATACACTAGAGTAAATAAAGACCATTACATGATAACATATCATGTAGGAAGATTATTATATCTTTTAGATAATTCATTTTATATCTTAAGTATTCCATTTTGTAGAAAAATAATTTATTTGTGAATCTTTGCAACATTTTCAAATTCATATATTCTAGTCAGGTAGAATGAAACTAAATTTCAGTTTACCTACAATATTCAATAGTGTTTATGTACTATATATAGATGTTTTAAAATATTAAAAAGGTTGCTGTTTTCTATAAAAATTCATTTGGATACTATTTAATTTAAATATCTCCATTTTATCAGAAATTCTTTAATAATTTTGTTAATGTTTGGCTGATAATTTCTTCATCGCTTTGAGTATTGATAATTCATTTCACAGACTCTTAGCTTCAGTGTAATTATTCCACAATATTATAAGCAATTAGCTATAGCTAATTACTGTTAACTTAGTTTGATCCGAGCTTCCTTAAATTCTGCCAGTCCATGCGAGTAGACTCAGAATCATGGTCCACTTTATCTAGTAAGAGGACTAAGGATACTTTCTCTCCCCTTCTCTCCATCAACTCAGCTAAGTTCAGAAGGGAAGCTTCTTTCTTAGCTCAAATTTTCATATTTTGCTTAGGTTTCCAATAGGCTTCACATGTTTATTTTAAATAAAAATCAAATAAATTCCCTACCAATCTACACAATAATTGAGTAGCTGGAAAGCTCACCTCTAATAAATGTTGCTCTATCATTCCAATTAAGCACTATCAAAAGAACACTATTAGGCCTAATAAGATACTTGAAGAAATTAATCAGTTGATAATATACAAATTCAGCAAATATATGATTTCATTAGCAAAATTTGGATGGATAAATTTAATTTCCATAATTTTATGAAAGAAAAAGAACAATGATTTAACAATAAAAAGAATCTAATAATTTCATAGCTGATTTCCCAGAAATCTAATTGCAAGTCACACAACCATTTGAGTATACTTACCCTTGTAATTTTTATTGTGAAAATTAAAATCTTGCCCAACAAGTGTCATACCTTGATCAGATGCCTAAGGAAAATTCTAAGTCATTTGTATTCAGATTGTAACAGTAAAAAGAGACAGATAAATCTTCAGGCCATTTTAGTGAGGTAACTTTTATTGACCCTGGTAGTAAAATAAGACAGAAATATGTTAAAATAATACAAGTAAATATCCTCTATTAGTATACTATTAAAAACTTATGTATAATGTTTTCATGTAATCTTTTTCTGATAGGAACAATCGTTTGTCAATAATGGTCAAAGGACTTTGAAAATTATGTAGAGTCAAGTTTCATCTCACAGGATGCTATAAATACCTGCACAAAATGCATTTGAATCTAGCTTTTCCCACAGGAAAGAAGTACAGAAGTGGAGGCTCACAGTCAGCTATTGAATGGATCACAGGGCCCCCAATGGAGGAGCTGCAAGGGAACTGCAACCCTATAGGTGGAACAACAATATGAACTAACCAGTACCCCAGAGCTCTTGTCTCTAGCTGCATATGTATCAAAAGATGGCCTAGTCGGCCATCACTGGAAAGAGAGGCCTGTTGGACTTGCAAACATTATATGCCTCAGTACAGGGGAACACCAGGGTCAAAAAGGGGGAGTGGGTGGGTAGGGGAGTGGAGGGGTGGGTATGGGGGACTTTTGGGATAGCATTGGAAATGTAAATGAGGAAAATACCTAAAAAAAAAGGTTGTCTTCTCTCAAATGGATGTATTTGACACCTATGTCAAGAGTCAGATAGTTAGAGGTGCACAGGTTTGTTTCTTATTACTGTATTCTATTCTACTGGTGTATGTTTCTGGTTTTGTGCAAATTTGTTTCTGTTTGTTATGTACAAATATCTGAAACTGTAGTGTAGCTAGAAATCAGGGATTGTTATCCATCTAGCACTGTTCTTTTTGTTCAGGGTTTCTTTGGTTACTCAGGGTCTTCTTTGCTTTCATGGGGACTTTAAAGTTCCTTTCTAGTTCTATGTAAGATGTCATTTTGATGAAGACAGCTCAATCTGTCAATTATTGTTGTACTACTGCTAGTTTAGCAATATTAACTTTGTGATTCATGAAAATAAAAAAATAAAATAAAATAAAGAAGTATAGTAAGAAGTGCCAACTAGGGAGAAATATATAATATCTCTGATATCACCCATCTCTATACTGACTCAGATCTTTATAATTTTAATCAGAGTAAAATTACTGTAGGGCACTTTTTTTTTTCTTAAAGTGATGTATTTATTTTGATAGAATGTGCACAGGTCTAGAATATACAAGGAGATCAGAGGACAATTTTAAGGAATTAATTCTTTCTTTCCACTATGCAGGATCCTGGGTATAGAGCTCAGGCTGTAGGTCAAGTGCCTTTACCTGCTGAGCAAGCTCACTTCCCCCAATCTTATTCCTAACTGCCTTTATAAGCATGTATTTACTGATTCTGTGAGTATGGCTGAATATGTGCACCATTGTAGTGCAGGTAGTGCAGGAGATAAAGAAGATGTCAGAGCTCTTAGGATAGGAGTTGGGGGTGATTTTGAGCTGCTGCCTAGTGTTGGAAGCCAAACTTGAGCCCTCTGCAAAAGCAGCAAGAGCTCTTAACATATGACTCATAACAGCCCTCTTGATTTTACTTTTTAAGGAATAGTAGATATTTTAAGATTTTGCACCACCTGGCTGAAAGAGAAACTTAATTAGAGAGACAGAAACAAGGATTTCCTAGCGATAATTGCAGTAGAGTGTGTTTGGAAGTCACCAAGTGGCACTAACACCATATCGTGTTCAATCAGATTCTTGCCAGCAGTGAAGCCTGGGTGGGATTTATATCATTCATTTGTGCTGGAAAATAATATAGAAGAAAGTTAATAACAAAATAACTTGCTATTGGTTTCCTCCTGCTCATGGGATGAGACTGGGTCTGCAAGTGAGTTTTCTTTTCCTTGTAATTGAAGCCCTTTGGAGACTTCACTAAGCTGTGTGGTGGAGCTGAGACTTGGAGTTTGCTCCTCAGTCTAACAGGCCCGACAACATGAAAGAAAACACACGTGTGGATGACCATCTTACTAACTCTAAGCCACATTCTTACTATGAGTTAAATTTCTCTATTTTTCAATTATTTTCTTTGTAATTAAAATAGCATACAAATATTGGACATTCTCATTGAAATGATGAAAGGAATCATTAATAAAGCTTTGACAGTATAAATTTTATTCTCAGTGATGATAATACAAATGGCTTCTATCATAAAAACTCAGTTGTTCTTTCTCAATTGAGACTGCTGGGTTCCTCACAAAACCACATTAAACAAACAAACAAAAATATCACAAAAGCATTTGAGGAAGTTATAATTCATGAAGAAATATCCTTTAAAATTATAGTTATGCTTCTAAAAAGAATTAATATTTGTGTGTAATGTTGATATATTGAATACTTCCTCATATATGCACACTTTAACATTACCACAGTAGCATTATATGTAATACTTAATTAAATATGTATTTTTCAGAGCCATGACTCAGGATTTCCCTAGAGGATCTCAGTGATTACCTAACACCTTCATTTTTATTTCAGCAGATTATAGTCATAGTTATAACCACAAATTTTGGTTATACGTATTAATATACTTTGAAACTTAGCACTGTAAAGACTTAAGTGCTGATTTCTGCTTTCTCTCCTTGTCTCCAGTCAACTATAACCATATTCCTATGAATCATTTCTGGTTTTGTACCTGACTCAAGGATAAAGCTATGAGCCTTTGGTTTTTATCTTCTATCATCCTCTTAAGTCCCCTGTGAGGAATCATTAAAGAGTCAACAAAGGCAAAATTTCAAATCCATCTAGTTTAATTTATCCATCTGATTTATTTCTAGCTTTATTTACACCCTCAAGTTAAATACTGAAAAACAAAAACAAAAACAAAAACAATTACCTTCAACAAGAGTGACATGCAAATGCACACTTCCAAAAGGAAACCTCCAACTGGAATTCCATTTGAGTATAATTTTTATTAGAGAGTAACTAAGAGAATAAGTTTTCCTTGTAATAACAGAAAGTGTAAGCATAATTGTTATCTCTCTTTACCAATGACATTCTTTCTCCCTATCAGTGCTATATACATAGAAATCAAGTTATTAACCTTTGTAGGAAAATATCATGTGAGCTTTTTACAGTTTCGGTGTCAGCCTTCCTCTTGGTTCTATTTAAAATAATAGAAAACATCTCCTCCAAATCTCAAAGAAGCCAAGAATAATCCTAATACAAGGCCATAAAGAAGACACTTTTTTTTTGTTTTTTGTTTGTTTGTTTGTTTTCAAGACAGGGTTTCTCTGTATAGCTCTGGCTGTCCTGGAACTCACTTTGTAGACCAGGCTGGCCTCGAACCCAGAAATCTGCCTGCCACCACACCCGGCATAAGACACTATTTTTTAAAGACTAAAAGTTACAGACAAATGACAGGGGTGGGAATAATCCTGGATTTTAAGTGAACCTAGCAGACACATCTTTGTTTTTCTTATGGCACTTTGCATATGGTTAACATTTTAAAATATAGATCAGTCCTTATGTATTGTTCTTTTTGTTACACAAAGACAATATTATTTTAAAGAAAATAGAACAGATATTTGCTGCCAGGCCATTACTTGAATATCTAACAATATTAACTTTCCTGTGTATTGCTGAGTTGGTCTGACTTTTTCATCCAACTCCACACTCAGCCAAAGATGTCCATACTTTTCAGATGACACATAATGTTTAATAATATATTTGTACTATAAAGTTTTCATATAAACTTCCACCAAGCTATATTTTATATCAGGACAAAAAATATACTTCCCCTCTTTTTACATAGTAGAAATCAGAAAAGAAATAATTAAATTTCACTTTTAAAAATTACCTGCCACTTTTATGTGCCCTTAACAATGTTCTAAGTGTTCAAAACATTGCTTGCAATACTCATGCTCCAGATCTTAATTCAGGAGGAGGCTCAGGGCAGAGCAGTTTGACTAACTGTGGATGACATGAGCTTTACAAAAGCCCAAATTCACCAGAAGGAGAAAAGTGGCCCAATATAAATCATGTGGCATAAAAGATAAATACACACAAGAAATATCAATTTCTAAAATTTCTAGTATTCATTCCCAAAGAGAAAAATATAACAAAAGTTTTCACTACTGTTAATAGAATACTCTTTAACTTCCTGCTAGAGACAGGGTTTGGGCTATGTCTTCATGTTTGTAGTGTGAGGGAACTCAAGGAAAACTTTCTACTCTGGTCATATCTTACTGAAATGTTTGATTCGAGGTGAGGATGGAGTCAATGGTAGAGTACTGGGTTAGAACATTTGATGTTTCCTTTCAATCCTTGCTACATATAAACATGGCTTTGTTTACTTTATGTGCCGTATTCAAGCTCTACAATACAATTATTATCTGCTGAAAAAGTAAGACATTTTTTCAGATTAATACTTTAATATCCCTAGGCAATAAAAATATAGTAGTTATTAGCCTTTTAAGAAAAATAAAATAAGAACTCCAATTATTCCATGCTTTTAAGGTTCATAGTCTAATGCTAAAACTATGTTAATAGATCTGTTTTAACCTGAAACAAGAAGTAAAGGCATTTTATACATTGGTTTTGACCCAAAACTTAAGCAAAATCACATATTTCAAAAATAATTTAACAAGAAAAAGTTTCACACTTACATAAACACAATACTATATCACATATAGCATTTTTAATTGGTTATTCAATTTGTTTACATTTCAAACGCTGTCTACTTTCCAGTCTCTCCTCTACACATCCCCATCTCCCTCTCTTTTTTTGCTTCTAAGAGTGTACTCCCCTACCCATCCATCCACTCCCTCCTCACTCCCCTAGCATCACCCTACACAGGGTCATCAAACTCCCAAAAGACCAAGAGCCTCCCCTCCCTCTGATGACAGATAAGGCAATCCTCTGCTACATATGTAGCTGGAGACATGCAATTGCTTTATATGTGGTATTTATGAAAAGTAAAGTTTATTAGAAAAAATAAATCCAAAAGTACAAGTGTTTGAATTTTCAGTCAGAAAAAAACCCAAAATATAAGTAATTAATAATAGCTAAATTAAGTAAATATAAATGTAGAATAAAGAATACAGAGAAAGGATTACAGAAGATTTAAGTTCAAGATTAGATTAAAAACATACCTGATAGAAGAAAAAGTATGCTTCCCCAAGGAAGAACACACCAGTTGGCTACAGAATAATTATAAGTAACATATATAAGTAACATTATATGGCTTAATCAAGATACAAATCTGAGTACATATCTGAATATATATGTGTATAGTATAATGAATCAAGAAATCAAGGTCATGCTTTGAGAGTATGGGCAGGGTAATGCATGGGAATATCTGGGTGGAGAAACATGAAGCTGTAATTAGTCACTGAATATTTATTTATATTTGTATGATCTATACAATAATATAATAATAAAATATATATTATGAATAAAATTAAAAGAAAAATGTAAGTGATTTAAAACTACATAAGTATACATTTTAATTATATAAACACATATAAATATATAATGTTACTTTACTCACAAATACAAAAGCATGTCGACACTAAATGGTAGTGTAAATTTTGTGACATCTCAGATAAATGATAACCTAGAATTTATTGCCCTAGAAAACTATGTTTCTTTTTCTCTTTGAAAGTTATACTTTAGTGAACTAGAACGCTTTTCTCTTTTTCCCTGTGTCACCTGTGACGATTTACAGCTTCCCTAGAGCTGGCACACAGTAAATACTATCAAATACAGAAGTGATCTTGCATGATAATGATTAGCCCGTTTTTAACAGAGAAGATAAAATGTTTGGTGATGATTGATACTACGCTGCTTTGTTCTTGTTGAAAAGCAAAGAATTCCTCTAGGGAAATACAGGAAATAGACAGAATCATGGGCTTCCTGGCCATTTATAATCGCACATTTTTAAAATCCTGGAGACTGGGAGTAATAATTTACTCAAATAGTTTAATTTCATGCTACTTATGCTTCACTATGATAAAAATTATAACATAGCTACAATTTTTTCATCACTCTCATATAAATTGTCTGGTTTTATGTTGTGTGTTAACTTTGAAGAGCAGTATCAGGTAATGATTCACAGAGAATTATATATGTGTGTAGCCTTTCATGTCAGTGTGCTAGATTGGTCATTAAAAGGGAGTATTTGTACATCATATTATATCACATTAGGACAATTTGTATATAATTTACATATGATAAATTTAGGTAAATGGCAGGCATTAAATAACTTATGAGAATCTCTGATAATCTCTGGGACCACCTTTATATGATAAAATACACATTTAATCATTGTCTTTTATTGAAAAGTAACTTGTTCAAAGGTCAACGAGGTTAATGAGCCAGAAGTGATAGCGCATGTCTGCATTCTACTGATTTCTATAGGCTAAGTTCGAAAGACTTTAAGATGAAGGTGAGCCTCAAACTAATACTAATTAAAGAAAACAACAAGAGGGAAAGCCAGGCTACTGCTGCACCACTAGCAAGGAATTGGGTCACGGACTTCAGAGCAGAAGGAGCCTCAGAAACTGTTTAAATCATGGAAAAACACAGCAAGCAAACTGAGGCTCCCCACCCGGGAACATATATGCCAGCTGGGTATACCCCTCTCTATCCACCAGAAGCTTTCCAAGGGCCTTCAGACCATGGTGCTTACCCCATACCTCAGGCTGGCTACCAAGGGCCTCTGGGCCCCTATCCGGGGCACCAACCTGGCTACCCAGTCCCACCAGGAGGTTATGCAGGTGGTGGCCCTAGTGGCTTTCCTGTCCAAAATCAGCCAGCATATAATCATCCAGGTGGCCCTGGGGGGACCCCATGGATGCCAGCCCCCCCCCGCACCCCCTCCTCCACTGAACTATCCACTTGGGCTGAAATACTTAGCTCAGATTGATCAGCTTCTGGTTCATCAGCAAATTGAGCTTCTGGGAGTCGTAACAGGCTTTGAAACAAATAACAAATATGAAATCAAGAACAGCCTCGGGCAGAGAGTTTACTTTGCAGTGGAAGATACTGACTGCTGTACCCGAAACTGCTGTGGGGAGTCTAGACCTTTCACCTTGAGGATCCTGGATAATCTGGGTCGAGAAGTCATGACTCTGGAGAGACCTCTGAGATGCAGTAGCTGCTGCTTCCCCTGCTGCCTCCAGGAGATAGAAATCCAGGCTCCTCCTGGGGTGCCAGTAGGTTATGTGACTCAGACCTGGCACCCATGTCTGCCCAAGTTCACTCTCCAAAATGAGAAGAAGCAGGATGTTCTGAAAGTCGTTGGTCCGTGTGTCGTGTGTAGCTGCTGTTCAGACATTGATTTTGAGCTCAAATCTCTAGATGCAGAATCAGTAGTTGGCAAAATTTCCAAGCAGTGGTCTGGTTTTGTGAGAGAGGCCTTCACGGATGCAGACAACTTCGGGATCCAGTTCCCGCTAGACCTGGATGTGAAGATGAAAGCTGTGAGGCTTGGTGCTTGTTTCCTCACAGATTTCATGTTTTTGTTTTTGTTTTTGTTTGTTTGTTTGTTTTTTAAAGAACTGGAAACGAGGAACAAAGATCAGGAGTATGGCAGTAGTTTCCTGAAATGCCTCTTGAGGTTTAAGGACTACAATTTATGGACGCTGAATGGAAACTGAGGAATCAAAAGGCACACACCATGGCTTCTTTTCCTTGACTGAAATAACTTTCTATCAACTCACCTGTGATGCCTGTGTGCCCTGTTGTACAACTATGCTCTCAAATTAGGGTTTTTTTTTTTTTTTTTTTTTTTAGAATTCTGTCATGTATTTGTCTTTATACATTCTTAAGGTTTTCACTGTGAATTTGGGAAAACAGTTATATGAATTTATACACATAGAAATGATCTTCTCTATGAAAAAAATGCTTTGACTTTGTCTTTCATTTCCCATTTTTGTGGAAACTTTAATGCTATTGTAATTTAATATAAAACTACACATTAAATATAATTATGATTTACAAAAAAAAAAAAAGAAACAACAAACTTAAAATGCTGCTGTATTTCTAGTCTAGGAAGCTTTCTGTTGCTGTGATAAGCATTACAACCAAAGGCAACCAGGGTAAGAATGAGTTTATTTTATTTTACAGTTTTACAGTCCTTTATCGAAGGAGGTCAGGGCAGGAACTTGAGGTAGAAACAGTGGAGGTATCATGCTTACTGGCTTGCCTCACCTCAGCTGCCTCTCCTTTTTCTTTTCTACCCTTCTCTTTTAGTTCTATTCTTATTTTTTCCTTTTATTCAAAGTTGATTCTTTTCTTGTACAATATAAGCTGACAACATTTCCCTACCTCTTTGTTCCTAATTTCTTCCCCTCAACTCTTCCTATGTAGACTCAATCTTTTTCTGTTTCTCATTAGAAAAGAATAGGCTACTGAGAGATAACCACAAAATATAATGGTATAAAATATAATAGGATAAAACAATATCCATCACATTGAAGTTGGACAATGAAAACCAACAGAAGAAACAGAACCCCAAGAGAAGGCACGAGAATCAAAGACTCACTTGCATGTACACTCAGAGGTTCCCTAAAAATACTAAAATGAGATGGAATCTCAGGTTTGTTTTGATTTGCATTTCCCTGATGACTAATGATGTTGAACATTTCTTTAAGTGCTTCTCAGCCATTCAGTATTCTTCAGTTGAGAAATCTTTGTTTAGCTCTGTGCCCCAATTTTTTTTTTTTTTTTTTTTTGGTTTTTGGTTTTTGGTTTTTCTAGACAGGGTTTCTCTGTGTAGCCCTGGTTGTTGTGGAACTCACTCTATAGACCAGGCTTTACTCGAACTCAGAAATCCACCTGACTCTGCCTCCTAAATGCTGGGATTAAAGGCATGCCCCACCTCTGTCCAACTGTGCTCCATTTTTAAATAGGATTATTTAATTTTTCTGGAGTCTAACTTCTTTTTTTTTTGTTGTTGTTGATATTTTCTTCATTTACATTTCAAATGCTATCCCAAAAGTTTCCTATACCCTCCCCCGCCCTGCTCCCCTACCCACTCCCTCCAACTTCTTGGCCCTGGCGTTCCCCTGTACTGGGGCATATAAAATTTGCTAGACCAAGGGCCTCTTCTCCCAATGATGGCCCACTAGGTCATCTTCTGCTACATATGCAGCTAGAGACATGAGCTCTGGGGGGTACTGATTAGATCATATTGTTGTTCCACCTATAGGGTTGTTGGCCCCTTTAGCTCTTGGGTACTTTCTCTAGCTCCTACATTGGGGACTCTGTGTTCCATCCAAAAGATGACTGTGAGCATCCACTTTTGTATTTGTCAGGCACTGGCAAAGCCTCACAGGAGACAGCTATATCAGGGTCCTTTCAGCAAAATCTTGCTGGCGTATGTCTAACTTCTTGAGTTCTTTGTATATATTAGCTATTAGCCCTCTATCAGATGTACTATTGGTAAAGATCTTTTCCAAATCTGTTGGTTTTCTATTTGTCTGATTGAAAGTGTCCTTTGCCTTAAGGAAGCTTTGCAATTTTATGATGTCCCATTTGTCAATTTTTCATCTTAGAGCATAGGCTATTGGTGTTCTGTTAAGGAAATTTTCCCCTGTGCCCAAGTGCTCGAGGATCTTCCCCACTTTCTTTTCTACTAGATTCAGTGTATTTTGTTTTATGTGGAGATTCTTGATCGTTGATCCACTGAGATTCCACCTCACTACAGTCAATATGACTATGATTAAAAATTCAGGTTACAGCAGATGCTGGCGAGGTTGTAGGGAAAGAGGAACACTCCTCCATTTTTGGTAGAAATACAAGCTGGTACCACTCTGGAAATCAGTTTGGAGGTTCCTCAGAAAATTGGACATAATACTACCTGAAGACCTACTAATACCACTCCTGGGCATATAACCAGAAGATGCTCCAGCATGTAAAAAAGACACAAACTTCACTATATTCATCATAGCCTTATTTATAATAGCCAGGAGCTGGAAAGAACTCAGATGTCTCTCAACAGAGGCATGGCTACAGAAAATGTGGTACATATACACAATGGATTACTACTCAGCTATTAAGAACAATGAAATTATGAAATTTTTAGGCAAATGGTTGGAACTAGAAAGTATCATTGTGAGTAAGGTAGCCCAATCACAAAAGAACACACAGGGCATGCACTCACTGATTAGTGGATATTAGGCCAGAATCTCAGATTACCCAAGACACAATTCACAAACTACATGAAACTCAAGAAGAAGGAAGACCAAAGTGTGATACTTTGATCCTTTTTAGAAGGGGTAACCAAATACCCATGGAAGAAGTTACAGAGACAAAGTGTGTAGGAGAGACTAAAGGAATGACAATCTAGAGACTGCCCCACCTGGGGATATATCACATATACAAACTCCAAACCCAGACACTATTGTGGGTGCCAACAAGTGCTTACTGACAGAAGCAAGTTCTAGCTGTCTCCAGAAAGGCTCCATCAATTTCTGACAAATACAGAGCTGGATCCTTGTGGCCTACCATTGAATCTAACACAGGGTCCCCAATGAAGTAGCTAGAGAAAGGACCCAAGGAGCTGAAGGGTATACAGCTCCATAGGAGGAACAACAATATCAGCTAACCATTACCACCAGAGCTCCCAGGGGCTAAATCACCAACCAAAGAGTACACATGGTGAGACTCAAGATTCCAATTGCATATGTAGTAGAGGATGGCCTAGTTGGTCATCAATGTGAGTAGAGGCCCTTGGTCCTGTGAAGGCTCTATGTCCCAGTATAGGGGACTGCCAGGGCCAGGAAGCAGGTGTGGGTGGGTTGGTGAGCAGGGGTAGGGGTAGGCTATAGTGGGTTTTCAGAGGGGAAACCAGGAAAGGGGACAACATTTGAAAGGTAAATAAAGTAAATATTTAATAAAAGATACTCAAATAAGGCCAGACAGTGGTGGTGCATGCCTTTAATTCCAGCACCTGGCAGGCAGAGGCAAGTGGATTTCTGAGTTTGAGGTCAGCCTGGTCTACAGAGTGAGTTCCAGGAGAGCCAGCGCTATACTATACAGAGAAACCCTGTCTCAAAAAACCTAAATAAATAAATAAATAAATAAATAAATAAATAAATAAATAAAACCTAAAAAGAAAAGTACAATATATATTCAGATGACTTTATATAGAACTCACAGGCTCTTTACTTGCTATTTCAGTCCCTGTGAGTTCTAATGAGTTTTGCTCAGCTGATTTAGAGAACCTTGTACTCTTGGTGTTCTCCATCCACTGTGGCTGTTACACTCTTTTCTCCTTTCTTTAAGCAATGTTCCCTGAGCTCTCAAGGTAGGGAATTGAAGAAGACATCAAATTTAGGGTTTTGTTTCCAAAGATGTCTAGCTGTTGGTGTTTATATTTGTCCTCATCTGCTGGAGAAGAAAGCTACTCCGAAAATGGTTTAATTAGGTACTGATCTCTGTGTATAGCTGAATATTGTTTTGTTTGTTTGTTTGTTTGTTTGTTTTCATTAGAAGTCATTTTATCGCTCACTACTTCTTTTTTAAGAACAGTAGTATTTGGTTTTACCCTAGGTCTCTGGGGGTTATCCAGTTTCTGGTTCTAGGGGACTCAAGCATTGTCTCAGACCTGAGTCCCATTTCATGGAATGGGCCTTATGTCAAACATTGGCTAGGTACTCCCAGAAGCTGTGTGCCATCGTTATTCTTTTGAGCTAGTGTATTTTTCAGGCAAGACAGTACTGTCAATTGAAAGATTAATGGCTGAGGTTGTGTGTGCATTTCTCTTTCAGTAACCTGTAAGAGTATCTTCTGGTACCAAAATGTTAGAACATTGGAGTAAAGGTCTAGGTAGTCCACAACTCTACCACTCTATGTTCAATACATTCTGTGTGGATTGTCTTCAGCAGTGAGGCTTGATGCCAGTTTATAGAAAGCAACCTACTACCAAAATAACAGTCTGAATCGATTAAGGATATCCAAGGGACCCCTTTGTCCAATAATTAAATTGGATCTAACTCTGTACCAGTACTAGAAGATTCATTTGATGACAAGACATGGCCAGTTGGGACTCTGTTTCCTTCATTATTTGAAGACTTCATTATGATAGCCTTCATATATTTTAGCAAGTTTCCACTATATTAGATGTCTGTATCACTTGTCAAATACCTCTCAGTTCCAACTATCTCTCCCCGTATCCTCTCTCTCCATCATCCCCTATCTTTCCTCCTCATCACCTGATCCTCCATTTCCAGAACTTCTGCCCCAATGCCTGTCTTATACAAAGTAGCCTCACTACCTATAGATGACATCACCCATAATTCTCTCTTCACAAGTAGACCCCTGGGTTTTCTCAAATTGGCAGGTGATGCTAACTCATGATAATAATGTAACAGAATATGCTGACAAAAAAAAAAAAAAAAAAAAAAAAACCAAGGAACTGATTTCATTGATGACTAGAGTATAAAATTAATGTTTATAAGGCTATTAAATTAATGTTTATAATGCAGGATAACAACACATCTTAAATTTATTAAGGCACTTCCTGCCAAGCCCAAGAACTTGGTTCAATCTTTAGAAACCTCATACTCTGAAGCACTGACAAACTTGCACACACACACACACACACACACTAAATAAAAATTATTATTAAAATAATAGAAAATGTTTCAAAGCATATCTTGCAATATTAGAATACATTTAATTCTGTTTTCCTCTTGCTACCTTGAAGATGGGCAAGACTTTTGACATTTTTAAAGTAAAATGTACCATAGACAAGTTCTCTCTTATTAATACTTATTAATTTTTGAGTGAAAATTTGTTGATGTTCGTGCAAAAGTATATTTATGATATTTTTTTTACTTTACTATGATGATTTTCTCAATAATAACACTGTATAATTCAGATAATATAGAAATGTGCTTATTTATATATCCACTAACAATGTCATAACACTCATATTTGCAATACAGTGGGAATTTAATGTTCAGAATATAAGAGATTCTTATATGAATGAGGCATGCTCTCTATTTACTATGCTTACAGTTATTATATGTATCATCCTTATACTCTGTCTTCTTTTAGCATTTTCAGTATATAATTATTAAATATTTTTGAAGTATCTAAAATACCTTAATTTCTTTGTCCTACAATTTTTAGCAAATAGCATTTTTCTCCACTGTTGAAATCTGTTGGATTTGGGCAATGCCTTTGATGTACCATGTTGCTTTAACAAGTTTTCTATTGATAAATGCTTTATGTCATGCTCCTCAACACAACAGTTTATAATTTAGGATTTAATATTTAATTATTGTTTCCTTCTCAAGAGTCTAATTACAAAAACAAATAAGAGTAAGGCTATGCTTTAAAAGAAATTGTTAAATTGCTTTTTCTGGAAACTATGTTTCTGAGTGATAGCATGGTTATTTGCAGTAGTTTGAATAAAAATGTCTTCATCAGCTGAGATAATTGAACACATGTCCCTGGTTGGTTGTTTAGTTGTGTGGCTCTGATGGAAGGTATAAGTCACTGCAAGTGGATTTGGGGGTTTATAGGTTTCCCTCATCCTCAATTCCGTATTTCAGCTTTGTGCTCCTATTTGAAGATCGGCTCTCCCAACTTCCTGTTCCCGTGAGAAGATATTCTACTTGTTGCCAGACCTCCTCACTAGGGCTATTATTACTCTGGAACCACAGCCAAAAGAAGTTGCCTAGGTTACAGTATTTCATCACAGCAACATAAAAGCTACAATATAATCTTACTAGAAAATTTTACTTTTTCTAATGATGATTGCTGATGTGAGCTCTCCCCAGAGTCATAACACCAAAAAATTCTTACATTTATTAAGAGAAATCCAAAACTTTTTTTTGATGCCAGAAAAATAAATCAGCCTCATTTAATTGGCCCCATAGCAATTCATTCTTTCTGATCTATTTGCCTCATTAGCAAAGGAAAGTTCATTATTTATTTAGGTAGAAAAACATGTTATGATCAAGGAGATTTACATGTTACAGCAGCAACGAATCATTAATATTTCCTTGGTTGTACCAAGTTTTTTCATATTCTCTATTTTGCTCATATGGTTTCTTTCTACAAGATGCTTTACCTGTTTTATGTAGTTTATAACTATATTATTGAATCTGCTATGATGGAATCGCCAGTCAGTATCTAAGGATTACTTACTCTTTTCTCTGGATTCCGTAGCACATAAAATTATCTTTCTGCATACAACTAATCACTGTTGTTTACACAATCACTGAAGTCTATGCCCCTTCTTTGCAGATAGAGAACAATTGTTTTCATGAGACTACTGAATCACTTTGTCAGAATACACTCTTGTCTTTAAGTTGCTGCTGACTGCTGTGATTTATAGAAAAATACTTATGATTAGTCTGAGAACACAAATGAGTCCTATGCAACATCACCAAAATGTGAGGATTTGCTTTTTTGGAATAAACTGGGAGCTCATTAATCAAGATGTTAATATGCATTTTAATATGGGAATTAGAGAAGGAAAGAGGCATGCACAAGAAAGAACAGTGCTGTATCATTCATTATGAGAGCCTCAAGATGACTGTGAGTCTTTGGCATTGTCTTTTTAAGTTTGTTTCTCTTTCTTTATAAAGTCAAGGCTTGTAGATTTCATTTACAATGTTTTAGAATACTTAATTTTTCAAATATATGGGGGTGGGTTATTGTATGTATGTGCAGTACACACATGTTCATGGAGTGGCTGTGAAGAATAGAGTACAGTGTGGAGAAGTTTCGTCCCTGCGTCAAATCTCTTGGTCTTGTGTCTGAGAGACAGGCCATTGATAGACTTAACCATTCGTATCTTTAGTCCATGAACCATCTTTGAAGGCTTGTATTAGATTTGTGCTTTATATGTTGTCATTATACCATTTTTGTTCTGATATCATTTCTTCATGTTATTCATCAGAAACAAAGGAATAGATAACACCAGTATAATTAATATTAGTAGCATATTAGCTATTGATTTTACATTATTTTTCCACAGGAAGCTATGAATTTGAATGAAAATTAGGCAATACATTTATGTAAACCTTTTTACTCTTTCTGAATGATCATCAGTTTTTATTTTTAATGTACATCAACCCCTCAGAGCTGTGTCTCTAGTTACATATGTAGCAGAGGATGGCCTAGTCGGCCATCAATGGGAGGAGAGGCCCTTGGAATTGCGAAGATCATATGCCTCAGTACAGGGGAATGACAGGGCCAGGAAGCAGGAGTGGGTGGGTTGGGGAGCAGGATGGAGGAAGGGTATAGGGGGCTTTGGGGATAGCATTTTAAATGTAAATGAAGAAAATATCTAATAAAAATTGTGGAAAAAAAAAGAATGAGGAAGAGGCACCTTCATGATTAATCTGCATGTTGCTTATGCAGAGGACACAAGTTTGGTTCCTAGTACCCACATTGGATGGTTCATAACAGCCTATAACCAGTTCCAGGTGATTCAACTGCCTCATTTGGTCTCTGAAGTTACCTAGATCCATGTAGAACCAACCATACATATGTTTTATGAAATCAAATATTTTATTAATAAGTAAAATAATACTGTTTATTTTTTACTACTAACTCAATCATTATAATTGGTTTAGAAATTTAAATACAACTGTAGAGTATCATAAAAGGTTTAAATATGAGATATGTAGCATTACATATTTAAATTTAGTAATAGAATTTAACATAACTTAATAAATAGGTACTTTACAAATTTACCAATATCTTCTCTAGGAACAATAATAAAGAATTTAATAATATAAAATAAAGGGAAATGGAATGTTGCTATGCTGGTAAGTTTTGTTTTTTAATGTTTCTTTTGATGAGTTATAATATAATTACACCAGTTTTCCCTTTGCTTCCTCCATACGTAATCTGCCTTGCTGTCTTTTCAGTTTATATCTTTGTTTTACCATTAGTTGTTGCTACTTAGGTTGTATGTTTTAAATCTTCACAGCATTATCAGCATAAACTGGTTTTCATTTCTTAAAAATAAAAGAAAAAAGTATTCAGTAAAATAATGGTGAGTTTATCTGGTATACACAAATCATTCAGTTAATATAAAAATTGTATGAATAGTGATCTTATGTCAATTAAATGAAAATCATGAATTTTATTCTACATTCTTTGTTTCCCTGTGATGGAATAAACTGGCAAGGATACAACAAAAAGATTGCCTTTACCTTTATGGATAATTCTCTTGACTCTTTTGCTTCTTTTTATGTCCTGGTAAAACAGCTTCATCATTGTCTTAATTTCACCATTTGCTTACCAAGTTGTACCTCTCTTAGTGTTATGGAGGTTCAAAGTCAGTTCAAGTTTAGTTTTTTAATATGTTCTAGTCAATTAGTTCAGCTCCAACAAGAAGATAGATGTAAACTTCCAAATATGCATCTGTGAAATTCTTTCCCACAGAACTTCATCACACACACACACACACACACACACACACACACACACACACACACACCATTAGAAAGATGATAGCTAGCTAGCTAGCTAGCTAGCTAGATAGATAGATAGATAGATAGATAGATAGATAGATAGATATGGTTTTATTTTTCAGTTTCTGTACATTAAACTTGACATTTGTGTACAATACACATTAGCATGCTGTTTTAATCCATGTCTATTTTATTGTCTAGCACTACAATTAATTTAAACTTCATTTCCTTACAAAACATAAGCTGCTATGTTGTGTCAATAAGTTCCAATTTAAAACATTGGTTGTATATTTCAACCAATTTGAAATCATCCCAGGAAATTCAATGTGTTGACATTAGACAGACGAAACTTTTGACAAATACCTTGGTTGGTTTATGTCAGGGTAAATAAATTATTCTACCTAACACATGCACACACACACACACACACACACACACACACACACCTGAGAAATCTACATATAAAACCAACTTTCCTCTTATTTGCCAACTAAAATTCTTTTCCTTATCTTCCTTGATTATTGCTTTTAGGATTTCTCTTTAAGAGTGAATCTCATGGAGGAAAACATGTTTGCCAGTACTAGAAGCACATTACTGGACATATGTCTGTTGTAGCTAAAAGGAAGGAATGTTTTAGTGGTTGTGTTTATCACTTGATATCTATAACACCATAAAAGTTAAACCCAGTTTATATAGTCATACTTGTATTCAAAGGTAAAGATTGATTAGTATGTAGTTGGAAATATGCTCCTTGAATATAATAGCTTCAGTACAAATATCAAATACCAATTTGATGTCAAACAGTATAAGAGATTATATATTCAAAAATATTTTAATCACTTAGTGATCAAGAAATATTTATGAAAACATAAAAACAGAACCATTTTGTCTGAGATCTCTGTGAAAATCTAGACATTGATACAGCAATTATTATGTTTGAAATAAGGCCATTGATGTAGCAGTTTGACAAAAATACCTAGTCACATAAAGAGCCTTGCATCATTAAACTGCCTTGTTTAAAAGTTTGTACAAGCTAAGAAAACAGTGTTTATATAGGCAACAATTTCTACATTAGTGAGCATTTACCCATTTAATCACTCACAATGATTACTTCTTCGTCTTTAACAGCATTTTAAACTCTATAAAGTGCTAATTTTCCTAGTTTGTAAAATCTAAGAAAACTGTTTTTTTTATAAGTAATGATTTGTTAGTAATCAGTATTTACCCGTTTAATCATTCTGAATGACTATACTTTTTACAGTAATAGTATTTCCAATATAATGCTATTCAAGAAATGGATGGGCTGTAGTAGAAGATAAACATAAAGAGAATAGAGAAAGGCCAGCAGCATTTATCATGTTTGAGCTTCAGTATCTAGTGTAATTGTTATGTATTAAAGCTTTGAGGATTCTGATATTTTAAAATAAAATGAAAATTTTACTCTCTGGTAGTTATTTACTATAATTGAATGAAGACTTAAATAATTAATTTTTTGATATTAAGATATGATTATATTATTCTTCCCTTCCCTTCCCTCCCTCTGAGTCATCCTATATCTGTACTATATGTATACTATCGCTCTTTTTCAAATTGATGGCCTTTAACATTGAATGTCATGTATATATGTGTGTTTTCATTCATAAATATGTGAATTTGACCTGCTCAGTCTATATAATATGCAATAGACTGCCAAATAAGAATGAGGGAGACGCAGGTGTCCTCATTCCTCGACAAAGATAAACAGGTAGAAAAAAAAAGACCTAGCAAGGTAGAAATAGTCCTTCGAAAATAATTTTCAAAAATATTATATCTTATGTTTAGCAAGATTTAGGTAGTTATGTACCCATTTGAATTAACATGGAGACTAATATTTGAGTCACAGTTATCAGGACATAAAGAACTTGTTATTCTGAACCCAGGTAGATCATTATATATTAAAGCAATTAGAACAAAACTTGATTGGTACAGCAATTACCAAAGGAACTGACAGATGTTAATGTCTCAGTTTCTTCCTGACTTAATTGTGTTTTTTTATCTTTTCATTCCTAAATTAGTGGATGGGTTTTCAATGACAACTTGAGAAATACCAATTACTGTAGAGTATTCTCTGAACAGAATGTATTGAACTCTTTGTCTCCAGGGATCAAGCATCTTTCTCATTCCTGTTTTTTCAAGGTCAAGGTAAATAATATGCACAAAATGCAATAATTTATTCCATGTGACTGAAAGAGGTTATTAATTCATTAGGTATATACTTAAATATACTTATGTAAGATTAATACTTACAAATGTGCTAGATATTATCTTAATCATATTAGACAAATATAGAATGTTTCCTATTTGCTTAAAATATATTCAGATGTTAATAAGTAAATTATGGAAATTACATTGTATTAATAGTCTTGGCTCATATATATTTGAAGCCATATTCGTCTTCATTTATAGCAAAGACAAGACAGAAGTTCTTATCTATGACAGTGAAAAAGAGCCAAAAAGTAACACAAAAGGACATTGAATATAAACACACAAAGATGTTACCAAAAATTTATTCATTAGAATAAAGAATAAAGGAAGTGAGAAAGATTTGCTCTATACATTTATGTAGAGGAATTTAAATTCAGCAACATGGCTGCTCTGTCAAGGGATCGAGTCCATAGATATGATGTGACCAGAATACTGATAAGTCCTGGTTTACAGCAGGATCTGGCTGGGAAAAATATACTCTTTAATATACACCTTTAATTCCTAACAATGAAGGGAAGGTCAGTGTGTAGAAGAAAAGCAGCCATGTTTTAAAGTGATGGGATTTGTGTTGGTTGTTGTTGTTGTTGTTGTTGTTGTTATTATTATTATTTAATCTTTTTTTTTTTTTAGAGTTCAGTTGTGATCCCCCTCCGGATCTGCCCTCTGACTGATCCCCATCCCATTTCCTCACCCCATCTCAAAGAGGATGTCCCTACCCTACACTACACCCACCTCACCAGAACTCCCCATTCCCTGGGGCCTCAAGTCTCTCCAGGGTTAGGTGCATCTGCTCTCACTGAGGCCAGACCAGGGAGGTCTCTGCTGTATATGTGTCGGGATCCTCATGTCAGCTGGTGTATGCTGCCTGGTTGGTGGCTCAGTGTCTAAGAGATCGCATGGTTCCAGGTTAGTTGAGATTGCTGATCTTCCTATGGGGTCCTGTTCCCCCTCAGCTTCTTCAAGATTTTCCCTAATTCAACCACAGGTTTCACACAGGTTTCTGCCTACTGTTTGGGTATAAGTATCTGTGTCTGACTCATTCAGATGCCTGTTGGGCCTCACAGAGGGCAGTCACACCAGGCTCCTCTGACAAATTAGAGAAAGATTTGATGGAATGAGTCAGATATAGGATATGCCCAAACTCACACTAGAACAGCATAGGAAAAAGAGACTACTTAAGAATAGCGAGAAAAAAATATGGTGTGATGTCTTGTGGTTTCTGGTGTGGTGTGTGTATGTGTGTATATGTGTGTGGCAGTTTTTGTTTTCTGACCTTGCACTGCATATGCATATCCCAAGTACACAGCATGCCTTATACACCCACATAACACCAGTGCATACATCCACTACTGAGTGGACTTTAACCGTAGATGAGGAAAATGAAAATTTAAATTAATTGTGCCCACTGCAAGCCTGCTGTATTCTTGATTAACTTTAGAAGAAAAATAAAAAGTTTGCTAATTAACTTTCATAGTTCCCTAAAATGATGTAAGTCTGAATGGAATACAGAGCCAGGAAGGCATGAATCACCAGTCACTGTTTTAAGAATGATAGGTGTAAAAAAAAAAAGGAAAGTTTAGTGATAATTCCGCTGAAAACATTTGCAAATGTAGACCTGGTAAAATTATTCTTTTCTGTCTTTCTTTCATTGATGTTTCTTCAGAACTGAAGAATGAATTTAGAGCCTATGTCCTTGCTAGGCAATCATTCTCACACAGAGCTATAGAGCAAAATCCATGATTTCAAATATCCACTCTAGAGCCTTGAAACAAAATAAACTTTCCTCACACATAGATAGGATAAATAAATGGACGATAGGTAGGTAGATAGATAGATAGATAGATAGATAGATAGATAGATAGATAGATTGATTGATAGATGGATAGATAGATAATAGATAAGGAGAGAGAGAGAGACAGAGACAGAGATTAAGAGACAGAGATGGATGCCCAAACTGATCAATTTAGCCATGAGATTATAAGTATTTACTGAATATTTATTTGTTATGTTATAGATATTGTGTAAGAAAGTCACTGACTTAATAAGGTCACAAACTTAGATGAAGGAAAAAATAAAAGAGAAAGGAAGACAGAGAGATAGACAGAAAGGAAGGAAGGAAGAAAGACAAAGAAAAGGAAGAAAATAAAAGAAAGAATCCAATAGAGGAGGAAAAAAAGAAAGAAAACCAAACAAACAAAAATAAAGAAAATTAAATTTTAAAAAAGTAAAAGCAAGTAACCTTGCTCTTTGTTCGTCAACTACTCTTGGGCATGAAGCTTTTCCTAGAGTGTGACTAGTATTCTCACTATTATCAGAGACACAACATTTGAGAAAACTGTTTTTCTCTTTCTAGGAGGTATAAATTGCAAATATCTTCTTTCTTAAGAGTGTCCAACCTGTCTACTTACCTTTATCAGTTTTTATTTTCATTTTCTTTTGAGAGAGAAAAAGTTAGAGATGAGAATGGGGAGGGAGGACCTAAAATCAGGTGTGTAGGAAAGTCAGAAGGATCTGGGAGAAGCTGGGATGGACAGTGAATATTATCAAAATACATTGTATGAAAAAAATTATACTACAAGTCTGAGAGTGGAGGAAGAGGTGTAAACTAACACAAAGACACCATCAACTTTGGAAATAGCTAAAGAAAAACAAAAGAAGGATAAAAAAATCTACAGATGTGGTTGTCATAATCTAGGATAACAAAAGTTTATGAATCAAAATTCTCTCTCTTATATTACAGAGAGTGAATGGAGGAGTCTATGAGATGACTCTATTTTCTGGCTTAAAGTGGTTAAATGAAATAATCCCAGCTCTTACTTTATTAATTGCTTTATAGTACCCAAGGAGCTAAAGGGATCTGCAACCCTATTGTTGGAACAACATGATGTACTAACCAGAACCCCGGAGCTCTTGTCTCTAGCTGCATATGTATCGAAAGATGGCCTAGTCGGCCATCACTGGAAAGAGAGGCCCATTGGACTTGCAAACTTTATATGCCCCAATATAGGGGAATGCCAGGGCCAAAAGAATGGGAATGGGTGGGTAGGGAAGTGGGGGGAGCTATGGGGACTTTTGGGATAGCATTGGAAATGTAATTGAGGAAAATATGTAATAAAAATATTAAAAATTAAAAAAAAAAAGAAAATTGGGAATATCTCTATCCCAAAACCCAGCTATATCACTCCTGGGGATGATATACCCAAAAGATGCCTCACTCTACCACAGGGACACTTGCTCAACTATGGTCATAGCAGCTTTATTTGTAATACCCAGAAATTGCAAACAACCCTGATGTCCCTCAGCTGAAGAAGCGGGTCCGTGAAAAAAAAAAAAAAGATTTTATAGTAAAACTAATTTTAAAAGCGATCATTTGTTGCAAGAGTGAGTGATGGAGCCACTCATCCTTCTCAAAATTTTAACCCAGAATTTCTCCTTTCTTAAGGAAATACAGGAACAAAGAGTGAAGCCAAGATTGAAGGAAAGGCCATCCAGAGACTGCCCCACCTGGGGATCTGTCCCATATACAGTCATCAAAGGAAGACACTATTGTGTATGCCAAGAAGTGCTTGCTGACAGGAGCCTGATATGGATGTCTCCTGAATGAGCTCTGCCAGAGCCTGACAAATACAGATGCGGATGCTCTCAGCCAACGACTGGACTGAGCATGGGTCTCCAGTGAAGGAGTTATGGTAAGGACTGAAAGAACTGAAGGGGTTTGCAACCCCATAAGAAGAAGAACAGTATCAATCAAACAGACTCCTCAGAGATCCCAGGGAGTAAACCACCAGCCAAAGAGTACATGTGGAGGGACCCATGGCTCCAGCCATATATGTAGCAGAGGATGACACTTTTTGGGTATCAATGGGAGGGGAGGCCCTTGGTCTTGTGAAGGTTTGATGCCCCAGTGTATTGCAATACCAAGGCAGGGAGGTGGAAGTTGGTGGGTGGGTAGGGGAGCACCCTCATAGAAAAAGGGGTAGGGGTGGTATAGGGTGTTTTCAGATGGAAAACCTGGAAGAGGGATAACATTTGCAATGTAAATAAAACAACCAATAAATTTTGTTTAAAAGCCATCATTCACAACTTTCTTCATCTGTATTACACCTTACACATAACATCTACACAATTGAATACTACTCAGCTATTAAAAAGAATGAATTTATGAAATTCCTAGGCAAATGGATGGACCTGGAGGGCATCATCTTGAGTGAGGTAACCCAATCACAAAAGAACTCAAATGATATGTACTCACTGATTAGTGGATATTAGCCCAGAAACTTAGAATACCCAAGATACAAGATACAATCTGCCAAACACATGAAACTCAAGAATAACCAAGAACAACGTGTGGACACTTTGCCCCTTCTTAGAATTGGGAACAAAACACCCATGGAAGGAGTTACAGAGACAAAGTTTGGAGCTGAGACAAAAGGATGGACCATCTCGAGACTGTCATACCCGGGGATCCATCCCCAAATCAGCTTCCAAACGCTGACACAGCTGTCTCTTGTGAGGCTATGCAGGGCCTAGCAAACACAGAAGTGGATGCTCACAGTCAACTATTGGATGGATCACAGGGCCCCCAATGGAAGAGCTAGAGAAAGTACCCAAGAAGCTAAAGGGATCTGCAACCCTATAAGTGGAACAACAATATGAACTAACCAGTACACCCCAGAGCTTGTGTCTCTAGCTGCGTATGTATCAGAAGATGGCCTAGTTGGCCATCATTGGAAAGAGAGGCCCATTGGTCTTGCAAACTTTATATGCCTCAGTACAGGGAAATGCCAGGGCCAAGAAGTGGCAATTGGGGGGGGGGTGAGTGGGAGGGAGGGTATGGGGGAACTTTTAGGACTGCATTGGAAATGCAAATGAAGAAAATACCTTAAAAAAAAGAAAGAAAAACTTGTAAAACAAATTTATAGTGTAATTATCTTGCCCCATAATATAGGAGAGAAATCAAATGTTAGTCATAAACCTTCAAAATTAAAATACTATAATGGCAACTTTTATTTGATATAACTAACAATAAAGTATTTATATATTGTTATAAATGTGGTCAAGGATGTATTCATAGGTCAGGCATGTGTTTCCAAGGCTGTATGTGGTACCCTGGATGATTAGAAGAAAATAATTCATGTAGCTGTGGAAATGAGCTTAGGATGAGCCTAATGTTGGACAAAATGATCGATTGTGTGAAAAGGATGTGACCCTCACAAAAATACTGCATCTTAGATACAGAGGGTCATTTCCATTCATTGTGTTTAATTAGTGGTCTTGATTTTGGAAGTCTATTTTGCTTTTTACTTTGCTTAGTGTTCTGAAGTTTCACATTGTCATGAATTTGGCAAAGCCTAGTTTATTTCCTGGTGACAGCAGCTTTTTACTTTTTTGTTTGAAAACTTGGATTTTTTTCAGTTCTACCTACACTCTGCATTATTGTTTACTATTCATTCCCTCTTTTTAGCTCATCATTCTAAACTGTGTATACTACTTGTCCTAGACCAGTCAGATCGTTTCTCTTTGAATTGTCTGTTACATTTTTCAATATGTTGCTACTAGTTTACTATATCCCATCAAATATTTCAATTTTGGAGTTGAATTTTAATGTTTTATATTTATAGTCCTATAGTGTGTACATGATAGAATTTTTTAGATTTTATCCTCTGAATGAGGAGACTTGTTTTCTCTTGATTCTAAAATATGTTGTTGCTTCAACTATATTTTGTTGTCCTTTGTGGGGTGTCAGTATTTGCCATAAATATGTTGTATAATGGCATATTCTGTCTCTTTTAGAGTTTTATTTTAAACATTGCATGATAATATTTAAGGTCAAGAGAATGAGGCTGCCTGGACACTTGTCCTTTGAATCAGGGCCTTAGGAACTTCATTATGGGTTAATATGGTGGGCAACTGACTCATCCTCCTCTTCCTGCAGTGACTTTGCTATCATTAGGCCATAGGCTCCTCCAAAGTACTCATTTCAACCCATAATGTATAGAATGTTTTATTCATTTGTGGAGCCATAGAGGTAAATGAGGTGTTAGCTAATTATCTCGTGTTATGTTCTAGATATAGAGGTACAAATATTATATAATCCATTTACAAACATACCTGGATGTAATATCTCAGATGTTTTAAGTCCAACCATCTCAAAACACATATGTTACTCATATAAAGACATTTTTCACAATTATTTTATTTTCAATAAACTTGTGTGGTTTCACTGAAATTTTGGCAAATTTTAATATCCATTATTTTGTCAGATTTTGCACACCTATTGAAAATATTTATTTTCTACTCTTTATCTACAACTATGTGTAGTTAATTAAAGTGATTAATTGGGATATTGAGAGATGACTCAATAATTAATAGTAGTTGTAGCTCTAGATGAAGACCTGTGTTGGCTCTCAGCCTACTTATCTGACTTATCCTTCTGTAGGGTCTGTTGCCCTCATTTGACTCCTTGGACATTTACTAAATCTGTATTGATCACCAATCTAAAACCTCAACGCTCTCAAACTTCTGAATCATTTGATCTAAAATGTTTAGGTTGTTTACAAAGATTTGATTTTTGTGACATTATCGAGTTTATTAATCTTTCTTTATGTTTCTTGATTTAATCTACTAATAAGCTCAAGTTTTGTTATATTAACATAAATATAGTAATTTTTCTTATAATCTCTTACCATATTAGTTTATATACATACTTCAAAAATAATGTGATTCATTTTGACAAGTTATATATGTATATACGAAACTTTGTTTATATGTACTTCCCAATACATTTCTATAACCATAAACAAACATCCAAGTTGCAATGTTAGAGCTCTGTGGTCCTTTGGCTTCTTAGCTTCTTTCTTGGTGTCAAATAATGCATTAGATTTCTAAATGAGGATACAGATAGAAAAATCTTAGAGATTTTTATAGTATAATGACTACATGCCCTGATGTTTATATTCTTAATTTTTTTCTTTATGTAGTTTTATATGGTTACTCATTCTATTTCATTGTAAAAACTTGTCATTATAAATATTGTATTTATTAAATAGAACATCCATGAATTTATTTGTTCAGAAACACATGTATGAGTACCCTGTATATTTGTTAGATCTACCCTTCACCATATTCTCTAATTTCTTAAGATCCACCACTTCACATCCCCTTTCCAAGGATGCATAATTTCTCTTTTATAATTTATTTTTCTAATCCTGCAGTACTGGATATAATTAATCCTGTCATGAGCACATACATATGGGATATTACAGTTACTGAGTAAGGAGACACTAGAAATAAAAAGTTTAAGATCAGGTACAGGTGGAAGAATAGGAGAAAAAGTGATGAAGGGGTGGATTAACCATATGATAAATCTGTACAAAAGCATTATCAGAATCTACTATTTGGTAAGCACATTTAGGAATTTGTATATAATATATCTGAATACACACACACACACACACACACACACACACACACACACACACGATCTATCAAACAAAATATATGCTGTATGGATGAACAATTCTGTTCCCAGAACACACTGCCAAGAATTAGATATTCCTCTGTGAGTTATTAGTGATGGAGACCAAGAGGAAGAAACAAGACTTTTATTTTAGACAAATTGGGTTTAAACTTACTAGAAAATGTACTCTCTGCTTTCATCTTTTATGGTGCTATAATGGGTTAGTAGGGGAAGGTGATTGATCTTGTCCCCAAATGCTACAATACCAACCTGTAAAGCAAGATGTGCTAAGGATGACTTTAATTTCCCAATCTCCTTGCCTTAGCCTCCCAGTCTAATTTTTTCTTATGGGTAGTATCACTTCCATTCATGACAGAATGAGATAGGATCTGTTCATATCCCATGAGAATAGCATAGAAAAGAGAGGCCTCAAGTGCACCCCAGGGAGAGAGAAGGAGCTAGAAATGGGTGGCTACGTGTGTTTATGGCAGTTTTACTCTGACAGTTTTACAGAGACAAATTAGAGAGAACAAGCCAGACACAGGTGAAGGCAGAACAAGCAAGGGAATGAGAAGCAGCCTGAAGATTACAACATATTGACAAAGTTAGTATGAGACCAAGCAGAGCAAATCAGTCAGAAGCTGAGAGAAGCTGGATTGATTAAGTAAGCTTGGAAGACTAGATTTCATGGATGCTAGAAGCTTCTAGGCCTAGTCCTAGTGATAATTACAACAGAAAAAGAAATGCTCTTTACTCCACCCAAGACATGTATTATAAAAGGAACATTTACATTGCATAACTTATAAATATAAAATTAGTATGTTTTTACTAATAAATATATAAATTAATATGTATTTACTTTCTCTGTGTGTATTTTTCAATATCCACACAAATTAAATCAATGCTTAAAATGTAAGATGTATTTAACATTATAAATATAATCATGAAACTCATTATATCAATTCTTTACTAATTGAGTAACAGCAATTTTTCAGTGCTAGAAATGATATATTTAATACCTCATACACATATTTCTACTTGTATATATCATTTATATTGTATCAACTTTGAAATAAAATAAATTTACTTTTTGGAATTAAGAAAATATATAAAACCAGTACTCCATGGACATTTTAACTTTAAGGTTTCTATAATTATGTTTTATAAATACTGTTATGGCTTTGTGAATAAGCAATACAATCCTTAAAATATAATCTCTAATTATATTTTACTAACAAACTTCCTTAAAGACAGTAGTTTGCTTTAAAGTCTGTTGAGAGAACATGTGTTCTTAAAAAAAAAGTTGTTTTCTGTCCATTAGTAAAGATAACTTAATTGATTACATTCAGTATCACTTTAAGCTCCCATTGGTAATTAAAATTTTGACTTATCATGTTATGTTTGGGATTGAGACCTGTAGTCTACAGGTGCCCATATTAGTATATCCGTTATTAAAAAGTCAGTGAATTCTGCATTATACTTTCTAATCATCATTTTTTTAGTGGAAAAAAAGTTACTTTAAATTTTTCAAATTAAATCATTTTTGAAGCATTGCATACTTTTAGGGAACTGTTCTGAACTCTTTTTAGTAAAATAAAACTTGTGATTAATGCTTACATGAAGTAGCCTATACTCAACCAAGATATATTACAAATTACAGCTTCATTGTAAGTCAAATGTTTTATGAACCCAGTGTTATTTTCACAATAAGAATTGTATTATCCATATCTGTTACTGTATTTTTGTTTCTTTAAATATTTTGCATGAGTAATATATATGAATAAATCATAGATAATTTACTTCTCATATTGCTGTTTTGTTCTGTCAAACATGAGTCCTAAAATGTATTTTTATGACATAGAGTTCATTCTGAAAAATCTATTTCACATTTTATTAATTGAAATTGAAAGAGAGAGATGAGAGAGATGAGAGAGAGGGAGAGAGGGAGAGAGGGAGAGAGAGAGAGAGAGAGAGAGAGAGAGATAGAGAGAGAGAGATATAGAGAGAGAGAATGAGAATGAACAAGCAAAGAAAAATTACATTCAAACAGATATAATTTTATAATAACAAAAGCTAGTTATTTTCTCAAAGAGAAGAAGACCTATAAATGTATTAAAGTCTATCTGTATGTATACACAATTTAATATAAGAAGTTACTATGGACAGTTTATATAATAATTTACATACTATAATTCTCTAGAGCCATATAATTAAAAACACAGTGCTTATTAATCCCAGGAGAATGAAAATAATCCATTGAGTTTATTCATTAAATATCATAATCTACTTTAGACACACAGGTTAGACAATCTTTTCCTGAGGGTTTCGCTCTTTTGTGCTAAGGCATCTGTCAAATGAACAATTTTATTCGTGTTAAAATTTCCCCAGAGAAGACAATGCAATTACCCATTATCCTTTGAGAAATAACATCAATTAGAGGGATATGCACAGGAATTATAATATGAAGGAAAGACTGTATGATATCAAAGTATAAGACATGTAAACTGAGTACTTATATTGGTTAGAAATTGCTAAGTGGCAACTCCAGACCCTCCAAAGTCAGTCAGTCCCAACTGGCAAAACTGTTTAAAGCAACTTTTTAAAGTAACAGGAACACTGTTGTCTAAAAAATGAAAGAATGATGTGACCAGCTTAATATACTTTACTTACTTAGTTCACATGTCAGAAATTCTTGAGACCTATGTTGTCCTCTTCCAACTGAAGTTCTGGAAAAGATGCCAAAGAGCTGGATATGGTGGCATGAACTTGTTATCCCAATTACATGAATTTGAGGCAGGAGAGTTAATACTTGTGCCTGGAGTTCAAGTAAGATGGAATAGAAAAAGTTAAGTTATATGCATGTCTCTAAAATACTCTAAAAATACATGCCACTTTATTTTATGTATGTGAGTACAATGTTGCTCTCCTTGGACACATCAGAAAAGGGCACTGGATTCCATTACAGATGGTTGTGAGCCACCATGTGGTTGTTGGAAATTGAACTCAGGACCTCTAGAAGATCAGTCAGTGCTCTTAACCGCTGAGCCATCTCTTCAGCCCCTACATGTCACTTTAAAGATAATCAAAAGTACTTGAAAATTGTTTACTAGAAATCCGAATTCAGTTGTGATACTCTACCAATGCATCTATTATTTGGACATAACATCCAATGTATTCAGGGTAAGTGTACTGTTTGCTCTTTAGAGTCCTACAGCCTCATAAGGAAGATGTCTTAGGTTTCTAGTTCAGTTACTAAAAAATAAAAAGAATAATCCAAAGCACTTGGGGAATTTATGTTATCTTCCACCTGTAGTTCATTAACCAAAGGAACTCATGATATAAACTCAAGAAAGGAACCTGGAAGCAGAAAATAATGCAGAGTGCATAGAATAGTGCTAATTAATGAATGTTTATTTCAGCCCACTTTCTTATATGATCAGCATCCAACTATTGGTTCTGAATGTCCTAAAACACATGAAGCACAAGAAAATGGCCTTATATCCACTATTATAAAGCTGATAGAGGCCTTTAAATAGGAAATGAATAATCCATTTAAAATACATGAAAATATAATAAAAGCGGTGAAGGAAATGGATAAAACTGTTCAAGACCTCAAATTAAATGTAAGCAATAAAGAAAACACAAACAGAGGAAATCTTGGAGATCTAGTCTTGGAATAACAGAACAGGAACTACAGACTCAAGCATCACCAATAGAGTACAATAGATATGTCAGAGTCACAGACATAGAAGATAAAATAGAAAAAAAAAATCAAATAAATGGTGAATCTAAAACGTTTCTGTCACAAAACAACCAGAAAATCTGGGACACATAAAAATATTAGGAATAGTATTGCATTGTATAAATGAAGCACATTTGCTGTATCCATTCATGATATCATGAATTTTGTAGGCAAATGGATGGAACTATAAAATATCATCCTGAGCAAGTTAACCCAGACCCAAAAAGACATGTGTGGCACATACTCACTGATAAGTGGATATTAGTCAACAGGTACAGAGTACCAATGGTCTAACTCACAGATGCTATGAAGCTTAAAACCAAGGAAGGCCCAAGTGAGAGTGTTTCAATCCAACTTAGAAGGGTCAGGAGGAATCTGGGTAGGAGAAGGGAGGGGGGAAGAGGGTAGGATCAGTTATGGAGAGAGACAGAATAGAAGCACAGAGTGCCAGGAGAATGGAAATATGCGGCTGTGTGTGTGGGGGAGGGTTGGGGGGCTTGACCTCTAGAAATTGCCAGAGGCCTTGAATGTAAGAGACTCCCAGGTTCAGTGGGGATGATCTTAACTAAAAGGTCCAAGAGTAGGAAGATAGAACCTGAAGAGACCATCTCCAGTAGATAAAGAGGACCCATAGTGGAGGGATGGGGCCAACTACTGATCTTCAATATATTTGACCCAGAATAGCTTGTGTCTAAAAGAAATGCAGGGGCAAAAATGGAACACATCCAATCCAATTGCGCGCGGGACCTGAGACTGCATTAGTTAGGGAAGCAGAAACCGGCCTGAGTAGGGCCACAGGCCTCATCCGGCCGGATCAGCACAGGGGTAGCTGGAGCGCAGGGTTGCCTGACACCCGCCAGCTACCCACGATCCCCTCTGCAGGATTTTGGGACTGCTGGTGAGTGGAACACAGCTTCTGCTCCAGTCCAATCACGCGGGACCTGAGACTGCTCTGGTTGGGGAGAGAGAAATCCGGCATACATAGGGCCACAAGCCTCATCCAGTCAGAAAAGCACCAGGGCAGCTGGGGCGCAGGGTCGGCTGACACTCACCAGCTACCCACAACACCCGCCACAGGATCTTAAGACTTCTGGTGAGTGGAACACAGCTTCTGCTCCAATCCAAAAGCGCGCGGGACCTGAGACTGCATTAGTTCGGGAAGCAGAAACCAGCCTGAGTAGGACCACAGGCCTCATCCGGCCGGATCAGCGCAGGGGTAGCTGGAGCACAGGGTTGCCTGACACCCACCAGCTACCCACGACCCCTGCCACAGGATTTTGGGACTGCTGGTGAGTGGAACACAGCTTCTGCTCCAATCTTTAAACAGTGACAACGATAACAACTAACCCCAGAGATTACCAGATGGCGAAAGGTAAACGTAATAATCTTACTAACAGAAACCAAGACCACTCACCATCATCAGAACCCAGCACCCCCACTTCGCCCAGTCCAGGGCACCCCAACACACCAGAAAAGCTAGACACGGATCTAAAAGCATATCTCCTGATGATGATAGAGGACTTCAAGAAGGACTTTAATAACACACTTAAAGAAATGCAGGAGAACAATGCTAAACAGGCAAAAGACACTAAAGAGGAAGCACAAAAATCCCTTAAAGAATTGCAGGAGAACACTGCTAAAGAGTTACAAATCCTTAAAGAAAAACAGGATAACATAATCAAACAGGTAGAAGTCCTTACAGAAAAACAGGAAAACACATCCAAACAGATGATGGAAATGAACAAAACCATACTAGACCTAAAAAGGGAAGTAGACACAATAAAGAAAACCCAAAATGAGGCAACACTGGAGATAGAAACCCTAGGAAAGAAATCTGGAACCATAGATACGAGCATCAGCAACAGAATACAGGAGATGGAAGAGAGAATCTCAGGTGCAGAAGATTCCATAGAGAACATCTGCACAACAATCAAGGAAAATGTAAAATGCAAAAAGATCCTAACTCAAAACATCCAAGAAATACAGGACACAATGAGAAGACCAAACCTACGGATAATAGGAGTGGATGAGAATGAAGATTTTCAACTCAAAGGACCAGCAAACATCTTCAACAAAATTATAGAAGAAAACTTCCCAAATCTAAAGAAAGAGATGCCCATGAACATACAAGAAGCCTACAGAACTCCAAATAGACTGGACCAGAAAAGAAATACCTCCCAACACATAATAATCAGAACAACAAATGCTCTAAATAAAGATAGAATACTAAAAGCAGTAAGAGACAAAGGCCAAGTAACATATAAAGGCAAGCCTATCAGAATTACACCAGATTTTTCACCAGACTATGAAAGCCAGAAGATCCTGGACGGATGTTATACAGACACTAAAAGAACACAAATTCCAGCCCAGGCTACTATACCCAGCCAAACTCTCAATTAACATAGATGGAGAAACCAAAGTATTCCACGACAAAACCAAATTCACATTTTATCTCTCCATGAATCCAGCCCTTCAAAGGATAATAACAGAAAAAAACCAATACAAGGACGGGAACCACGCCCTAGAAACAACAAGAAGGTAATCCCTCAACAAACCTAAAAGAAGACAGCCACAAGAACAAAATGCCAACTTTAACAACAAAAATAACAGGAAACAACAATTACTTTTCCTTAATATCTCTTAATATCAATGGACTCAACTCCCCGATAAAAAGACATAGACTAACAAACTGGCTACACAAACAAGACCCAACATTTTGCTGCTTACAGGAAACTCATCTCAGAGAAAAGGATAGACACTACCTCAGAATGAAAGGCTGGAAAACAATTTTCCAAGCAAATGGCATGAAGAAACAAGCTGGAGTAGCCATTCTAATATCTGATAAGATTGACTTCCAACCCAAAGTCATTAAAAAAGACAGGGAGGGACACTTCATACTCATCAAAGGTAAAATCCTCCAAGAGGAACTATCAATCCTGAATATCTATGCTCCAAATAAAAAGGCAGCCACATTCATTAAAGACACTTTAGTAAATCTCAAAGCACACATTGCACCTCATACAATAATAGTGGGAGACTTCAACACACCACTTTCACCAATGGACAGATCATGGAAACAGAAACTAAACAGGGACACAGAGAAACTAAGAGAAATTATGAATCAAATGGATCTGGCAGATATCTACAGAACATTCTATCCTAAAACAAAAGGATATACCTTCTTCTCAGCACCTCATGGTACCTTCTCCAAAATTGACCACATAATTGGTCACAAAACAGGCCTCAACAGATACAAAAATATTGAAATTGTCCCATGCATCCTATCAGATCACCATGGACTAAGGCTGATCTTCAATAACAAAATAAATAATAGAAAGCCAACCTTCACGTGGAAACTGAACAACACTCTTCTCAATGATACCTTGGTCAAGGAAGGAATAAAGAAAGAAATTAAGTACTTTTTAGAGTTCAATGAAAATGAAGCCACAACATACCCAAACTTATGGGATGCAATGAAAGCATTTCTAAGAGGAAAACTCATAGCTCTGAGTGCCTCCAAAAGGAAACTAGAGAGAGCACACATTAGCAGCTTGACAACACACCTAAAAGCACTAGAACAAAAGGAAGCAAATTCACCCAAGAGGAGTAGATGGCAGGAAATAATCAAACTCAGGGGCGAAATCAACCAAGTGGAAACAAGAAAAACTATTCAAAGAATCAACCAATCAAGGAGCTGGTTCTTTGAGAAAATCAACAAGATAGATAAACCCTTAGCCAGACTCACTAGAGGGCACAGGGAAAGCATCCTAATTAACAAAATCAGAAATGAAAAAGGAGACATAACAACAGATCCTGAAGATATCCAAAACACCATCAGATCCTTCTACCAAAGGCTATACTCAACAAAACTGGAGAACCTGGATGAAATGGAGAAGTTCCTAGACAGATACCAGGTACCAAAGTTTAATCAAGATCTGGTTATTGATCTAAACAGCCCTATATCCCCCAAAGAAATAGAAGCAGTCATTAATAGTCTCCCAACTAAAAAAAGCCCAGGACCAGATGGGTTTAGTGCAGAGTTCTATCAGACCTTCAAAGAAGATCTAATCCCAGTTCTTCACAAACTATTCCACAAAATAGAAACAGAAGGTACTCTACCCAACTCATTCTATGAAGCCACAATTACTCTGATACCTAAACCACAAAAAGACCCAACAAAGATAGAAAACTTCAGACCAATATCCCTTATGAATATTGATGCAAAAATCCTCAATAAAGTTCTTGCTAAACGAATCCAAGAACACATCAAAACAATCATCCATCCTGACCAAGTAGGTTTCATCCCAGGGATGCAGGGATGGTTCAATATACGGAAATCCATCAACGTAATCCAGTATATAAACAAACTCAAAGACAAAAACCACATGGTCATCTCGTTAGATGCTGAAAAAGCGTTTGACAAGATCCAGCACCCATTCATGATAAAAGTCTTGGAAAGATCAGAAATTCAAGGCCCATACCTAAACATGATAAAAGCAATCTACAGCAAACCAGTAGCCAACATCAAAGTAAATGGTCAGAAGCTTGAAGCAATCCCTCTGAAATCAGGGACTAGACAAGGCTGTACACTTTCTCCATACCTATTCAACATTGTACTTGAAGTCCTAGCCAGGGCAATTCGACAACAAAAGGAGATCAAAGGGATACAAATTGGAAAAGATGAAGTCAAAATATCACTTTTTGCAGATGATATGATAGTATATATAAGTGACCCTAAAAATTCCACCAGAGAACTCCTAAGCCTGATAAACAGCTTCGATGAAGTAGCTGGATATAAAATTAACTCAAACAAATCAATGGCCTTTCTCTACACAAAGAATAAACAGGCTGAGAAAGAAATTAGGGAAATAACACCCTTCTCAATAGTCACAAATAATATAAAATATCTTGGCGTGACTCTAACTAAGGAAGTGAAACATCTGTATAATAAAAACTTCAAGTCTCTGAAGAAAGAAATTATAGAAGATCTCAGAAGATGGAAAGATCTCCCATGCTCATGGATTGGCAGGATCAACATTGTAAAAATGGCTATCTTGCCAAACGCAATCTACAGATTCAATGCAATCCCCATCAAAATTCCAAATCAATTCTTCAACGAATTAGAAAGTGCAATCTGCAAATTCATCTGGAATAACAAAAAACCTAGGATAGCAAAAACACTTCTCAAGGATAAAAGAACCTCTGGTGGAATCACCATGCCGGACCTAAAGCTCTACTACAGAGCAATTGTGATAAAAACTGCATGGTACTGGTATAGTGACAGACAAGTAGACCAATGGAATAGAATTGAAGACCCAGAAATGAACCCACACACCTATGGTCACTTGATCTTCGACAAGGGAGCTAAAAACATCCAGTGGAAGAAAGACAGCATCTTCAACAAATGGTGCTGGCACAACTGGTTGTTAACATGTAGAAGAATTCGAATCGATCCATTCCTATCTCCTTGTACTAAGATCAAGTCTAAGTGGATCAAGGAACTTCACATAAAACCAGAGACACTGAAACTTATAGAGGAGAAAGTGGGGAAAAGCCTTGAAGATATGGGCACAGGGGAAAAATTCCTGAATAGAACAGTAATGGCTTGTGCTGTAAGATCGAGAAATGACAAGTGGGACCTCATGAAACTACAAAGATTCTGCAAGGCTAAAGACACCATCAATAAGACAAAAAAACCACCAACAGATTGGGAAAGGATCTTCACCTCTCCTAAATCAGATAAGGGACTAATATCCAATATATATAAAGAACTCAAGAAGGTGGACTCCAGAAAGTCAAATAACCCCATTAAAAAATGGGGCTCAGAACTGAACAAAGAATTCTCACCTGAGGAATACCGAATGGCAGAGAAGCACCTGAAAAAATGTTCAACATCCTTAATCATCAGGGAAATGCAAATCAAAACAACCCTGAGATTCCACCTCACATCAGTCAGAATGGCTAAGATCAAAAATTCAGGTGACAGCAGATGCTGGCAAGGATGTGGAGAAAGAGGAACACTCCTCCATTGTTGGTGGGATTGCAAGCTTGTACAACCACTCTGGAAATCAGTCTGGCGGTTCCTCAGAAAATTGGACATCGTACTACAGGAGGATCCAGCAATACCTCTCCTGGGCATATATCCAGAAGATGTCCCAACCGGTAAAAAGGACACATGCTCCACTATGTTCATAGCAGCCCTATTTATAATAGCCAGAAGCTGGAAAGAACCCAGATGTCCCTCAACAGAGGAATGGATACAGAAATTATGGTACATTTACACAATGGAGTACTACTCAGCTATTAAAAATAATGAATTTATGAAATTCCTATCCAAATGGATGGACCTGGAGGGCATCATCTTGAGTGAAGTAACAATCACAAAAGAACTCACACAATATGTATTCACTGATAAGTGGATATTAGCCCAAAACTTAGGATACCCAAGATATAAGATACAATTTGATAAACGCATGAAACTCAAGAAGAATGAAGACCAAAGTGTGGACACTGTGCACCTTCTTAGAATTGGGAACAAAACACCCAGGGAAGGAGTTACAGAGACAAAGTTCGTAGCTGTGATGAAAGGATGGACCATTTAGAGACTGCCGTATCCAGGGATCCATCCCATAATCAGCTTCTAAACACTGACATCATTGCATACACTAGCAAGATTTTGCTCAAAGGACCCAAATAACAGCTGTCTCTTGTGAGACGATGCCGGGGCCTAGCAAACACAGGAGTGGATGTTCACAGTCAGCTATTGGATGGATCACAGGGCTCCCAATGGAGAAGCTAGAGAAAGTACCCAAGGAGCTAAAGGGATCTGCAACCCTATTGTTGGAACAACATGATGTACTAACCAGAACCCTGGAGCTCTTGTCTCTAGCTGCATATGTATCGAAAGATGGCCTAGTCGGCCATCAATGGAAAGAGAGGCCCATTGGACTTGCAAACTTTATATGCCCCAATATAGGGGAATGCCAGGGCCAAAAGAATGGGAATGGGTGCGTAGGGAAGTGGGGGGCGCTATTGGGGACTTTTGGGATAGCATTGGAAATGTAATTGAGGAAAATATGTAATAAAAATATTAAAAATCAAAAAAAAAAAGAGTTGAAAAAAAAATGGAACACAGACTGAAGGAAGCTTCATCCAGTGACTAGTTCAAATTCGGATCCATCTCATTTGCAGGTATCAAATGCTGATATATTTGCAGATAGGATCTTAACATGGCTATCCTCTGAGAAGTTCTACCAGCAGCTGACTGAGACAGATGCAGATATTTACAGCCAAATGGTGGACTGATGTAGGAGACCTCAATCTAAAAGAAAAAGAGATTCCTACAAACATAAATGAAGCATACAGAACACCAAATAGATTGGACTAGAAAAGAAAATTTCCCTGTCTAAAATAATCAAAACACTAAATGTAAAAGAACAAATAAAGAATAATAAAAGCAGCTAGGGCAAAGGCCAAGTAACATATAAAGTAGACATATCAGAAACACACCTGACTATTCAAGGGGACTCTCAATGCCAGAAGGGCCTGGAAAGATAGCTTGCAAATTCTAAGAGACTATCACTGATAAGTGGATATTAGCCCAAAACTTAGGATACCCAAGATATAAGATACAATTTGCTAAACGCATGAAACTCAAGAAGAATGAAGACCAAAGTGTGGACAATATGCCCCTTCTTAGAATTGGGAACAAAACACCCATGAAAGGAGTTACAGAGACAAAGTTTCAAGCTGTGATGAAAGGATGGACCATCTAGAGACTGTCATATACAGGGATCCATCCCATAATCAGCTTCCAAACGCTAACACCATTGCATTCACTAGCAAGATTTTGCTGAAAGGACCCAAATATAGCTGTCTCTTATGAGACTATGCAGGGGCCTAGCAAACACAGAAGTGGATGCTCACAGTCAGCTATTGGATGGATCACAGGGCCCCCAATGGAGGAGCTAGAGAAAGTACCCAAGGAGCTAAAGGGAACTGCAACCCCATAGGTGGAACATTATTATGAACTAACCAGTTCCCCAGAGCTCTTGACTCTAGCTGCATTTGTATCAAAAGATGGCCTAGTCGGCCATCACTGGAAAGAGAGGCCCATTGGACTTGCAAACTTTATATGCCCCAAAATAGGGGAATGCCAGGGCCAAAAGAATGGGAATGGGTGGGTAGGGAATTGGATGGCGGTATGGGGGACTTTTGGGATAGCATTGGAAATGTAATTGAGGAAAATATGTAATAAAAATATTTTAAAAAAAGAGAGACTATAGATGGAAGCATAGCCTACTATACCCAGAAAAAATCTAAACAAACATATATGGAGAAACCAAATATCCCAGTAGAAAATGAGATTTAATCAATATCTATCCACAATCCAAGGGTACAGAAGATATATTAGAAGAAAAACTCCCACCCAAGGAGGCTAACTACATCCAGGAAAACACGGGAAATAAATAATTCTACACCAGAAAAAAACAAATGAAGACAAATACACTTTTCTACAACAACTAAAACTACTGTTACCAACAAGTCAACCATCAATACAAGAATCAAAATAACATGAATTAAGGATTCTTGATCTTAATATATCTCAATATCAATGGCTTCAATTCTCCAATAAAAAGATACAGGCTAACAGAATAGGTATATAAACACGATCCATCATTCTACTGCATATAAGAAATGTTCCACAGCAGTAAAGATAGATATTGCCTCAGATTAAAGGGCTCAAAATAATTTCCAAGAAAAAGAACCCAAGAAGCAAGGTTGAGTAGCCATCCTAATATTTAATAAAATGGACATTCAACAAAAAGAAATCTAAAGAGGTGGGCAAGAATATTTCATAATTTTCAATGGAAAAATCCCCGAGATGACATCTTACTTCTGAACATCTATGCCCCAAATGCAAGGACACCCACATTCATAAAAGAGACATTACTAAAGGTTGAATCATACATCAATTCTCACAGATTAATAGTGGGAGACTTCAACACCCCACACTCATCAATAGACTGGTTATCCTGACAGAAACAAAGAGAGAAATAATGAACCTGGCAGATGTTATGAATCAAATGGACTCAACAGATATCTAAAAAATACATTTCAGTTAAATGCAAAAGAATATACCTTCTTCTCAAAGCCTCATGAACCCATCTCCAAAATTGACCACATACACTGTCACAAAGCAAGTTTTATAAGATACAAAAAAATTGAAATAGCCCCCATACCTTATCATACCACCATGGATTAAAGCATACTTCAACAATAAGAGAAACAACAGAAAGCCTACATTTTCACGGAAACTGATCAATTCTCCATTCAATAACTACTGGGTCAAGGAATAAATAAAAAAGAATTAATGACTTTCTAGAATTAAATGAACATGAACATACCCAAATTTCAACACTATATGTGACAGAGCACTGATAGCCCAAATATATAATGAACTCAATAAATTAGCTATCAACAAACCAAATAACATAATTAAAAATCGGGTAGAGACCTAAACAGAATATTCAGTGACAAAGGAATCTCAAATGGCTGGGAAGCATTTTAAAAAATGTTCAATATTCTTAGTCAACAGGGAAATACAAATAAAAGTGCGATTCCATTTTGTCAGAATAACTAAAATAAAAAAAAAACCCTCAATATACAGCACATATTTATGACAATGTGGACAAGGGGAACAATACTCTATTGCTAGCGGGAGTGCAAGCTTTACAACCACTTTGGAATTAGATGTTGTAGTTTCTCAAAAATGGAAATAGCTTTACCAAAAGACCCAGTTATATTAATACTGGATATATATGCAAAGGATGATTCACCATATCACAGACCCAAGGAAGCTAAGAACAAGAAAATCCTAAGGGAGGATGCTTGAATCTCACTCAGAAGATGAAATGAAATAAACATTGGAGATGGAGAGAGGGAGGGACCTGGGTAGGACATAGGGTGGAGAGGGGAACAGGAATGGGGATCAGGTTTGAGGATAGAGGGCTGGGGGTGTGATCTGGCAAAGGATAACTGGGAGAGAGAACTGAAATCAGTGGAGGGGAATATGTGGTACTTGCAGGTGACTAGCTGAGATTATAAAAGCTGGAAATATGGGGAGTGAAGTGGAAAACTCTTGAGGAAGGATGTCAACAACCCTCTTACAAAACCTTCAACCCGAAATTGGTCCTGCCTACAAGATGTGAAGGGATAGAGACAGAGCAGAGATTGAGGGAAAAACCAAGCAATGACTGACCCAAAATGAGACCAATCTCACAGGAGAGAACCAACACATGACACTATTAATGATACTGTTATGCTTACAGATAAGAGCCTTGCATAACTGTATTCTGAGAGGCTTCATCCAGCAGCTGAAAATGATTCAGAGATCCACATCCAAAAATTAGAAGTCAGGAGATAGATGAGTGGGGAAAAGGACTGTGAGAGCTGAAGCAGTCAAGGATACCACAAGAAGACCTCCAAAGTCAAGTAACCTGGCCCATAGGGACTCACAGAGTTAAACCCACCAACCAAACAGCACCTGTCAGAGGGACTTAGCCCCTTGCATATCTGTAGCTGATGTGAATCTTGATCTTCATGAGGATTTCCTAACAATTGGAGCATTGGTTGTCTTTGACTCTGCTGTCTGCCTTTCGATTCTATTCCCCTACCTGGACTGTCTTGTCTTGTGGAAGAGGATATGGTTTTTTTTTTTTTCCTGCTGTAACTTTAATTTCCAGAGCAGTTTGGTACCCATGGGGTCTTCCCCTTCTCTGATGAAGAGGGGAGGGTGAAGTGGAGAAGGTATACATAGGACTGGGAGGAGAGAAAAGGCCATGTTCAGGGTATAAAGTAAATAAATAAAGTGAATTGTTTTATATAAAAAAAGACTAATCAAGGTAGCATATATTTGTATTCTCAGCACTCCTACAGCATTGAGAGGGGGCAGAAGAATTCTCAGAAGCTTATGAACTGCCCTTTCCTATCCAAAGTAGTTGTGAACTATTTTCATGAATCCCTATCTGAAACTGTGTGGAAGAGGAGAAAGCTGGAACATGTACACCTACACACACTCGCTGACATACACACACTCACTGACACACACACTCATACACACATGCACACTCACTGACACACACACACACATGCACACACACACTCACATACACATACAGAGATGAATGTGTAAAATCTATGTCAGGAAATAATATTTCATAAATGGATAAATTGTTATTGAAAGAGTGTAATGTACTATACGGAAAGACACAGTAGAAAACAAACCTGAAGTCTTTCTAATAGGTAGCATTAGGCTTCTGCAGAACACTGAAATGAACACATCCATTTTACATGGGATATGGACATTTCAGTTACTCTGATGTATGTTCATATGAATGTACAGGTTTATTTTGTGAATAGATTTGCAAACATAGATCATTATAAGATCACACATAAAAATCTTAAAATTTATAAAGACAAAGACTAAAAAATGTATGTAAGGCCTGACAGTAATGAAGTATATTTTACATAACTGAAATGTATAGAAAGGTATTAGGAATAACTTTCTCAGCTGTTTAAAAAAGGTATATCTTTCAAAAATAAATATTGAATAAATTGTTGTGAGAGATTAAATTAATTATTTGTAATGAAAATCAATAATGAATAATTTAAGGCAAAATAAGTTGGTAACAATAATGGATATAATTTTTTTCTTTATATGAACTGAAAACCTTAAAGTGAAAATGTAACCTTCATAGAATACAGAGCACCACTACATTCTGCAAATAAACCTCTTAAGATGCATTCTGTGATCTGTAAAGCATTTCATCAATTGTAATATTTCCTATAAATCCAAACACTTGCATTTTCAGTTAAGACTTTAGAAATGCATTAGAAAGCATTTGGTGTTAGCTTTTTCAGTGGGAAACTTAAATGTCTACTCAGGACAGGTAAGGTACCAAATGACAGACCAAAAATTAGAAATCACTTGGATCCAGCTGAGTGAATTACTGAGTTTAGTTCATGTTACTTACTGGAAAATGGATAAGAGTTATCTACAAAATTATAGGTGATTCGTGTCTAGATAAATGATGGATGAAATCATCTCTTCTGATCTAGCAAACACTAACCAGTTCATGTATTACCAAGGAGAGATGGGAACTATTTATCAGTTCCTCAACTGCTTGAGTCTCGTCTCCTAACACCTGTCCTTTTTTAGGGAATGTTAATGTGCCCAATATTGAGAGTGTCAAGTATTATGATTTGAAGACAACAGCTCTATTTTACCTGGAAAACCAAAGAGTTCCACAACATATGAGATAATAATTCTTTCCCAAAATATAAAATGTTCATGAATGTAAACATTATGAAGTTACAGGATTATGTCTAAATCAATAAACTCGACTTGATATCAGAAGTGTAACACATAGAAATACTTATGTTTCTCAATGCATAGTGTATATTTCTCAAATAATGACAGATACTGCTATCAAAAAGGCATCATACAAACTATATAAATGAACTTTGATGCCTTTCACTAAGAAATGAAGCATGCAGAAGTAAATTTATGTTTTCTTTAGAATGAATCTCTTGGGTTTCCTATTTTATTTATAAATCAGGTATTCTTTTATAAACTAGTAATGCTTTTCTATTTCTGGAAATGTCAGTAGTATGTTGTAATGGTGTGCCTTCTGACTAGCCCTAAGCATTAAATTAAGTCTGTTTTGTTTTCAGAAATGTTCTGTGTAATGCTAAATGTAACAAAACCATTATTTTTTTTACAGGAGTTTTATTTCAAAGTATAAAGTCTGAAAGCCCATGACAAATGAGGTATATTTTGAGACAGGAGGATTGTATAAACAGAAAATGGTACGAATTTTTCACAAATTATTAGAGTACAATTTTAAGTTATTTATAATGTAGAATACTTCAATAGCTTACTCTTGTGATTACAATGGTTTTTGATTGATGCCAGTGAAATTTTTCTTTTTAAATTAAGAACTCTTTTCCTTTGTACATAAGTTTGATTGTAATGTGCAAAGTTTGTTTTTTTTTATTGGATATTTTCTTTATTTACATTTCAAATGTTTTCCCTTTTCCAGGTCTCCCCTTCGGAAACACCCTATCCCATCCTCCCCTCCCCGGCCTCAATGAGGGTGCTCCCCCACCCACCCACCACTCCCATGCAAAGTATTAAAGTGGATATGTTTACATTAAAACCAACTGTCAAACAAAACTGAAAGCCTGAACAGAAAGCAAGAGGAAAATACACAGCATACCACAGTGACATAGCTATGCTTTGTTGTTGACCATGTGCATGTTGATTGTGTTTTAATTAATCTTGGTATCACTAAAACATATTTTGTCTGCTGGTCATATGCTTGTACTGATTTCAATCTTGTCTTTATCAAGCCAGGAAAAACCATATACACTTGCTACTTTATATTTTAATACAAAAGCATTTAGCAGACATTGCTTAATTCACTTAAGTAATTCTAAGATAGATGCCATTGTATTATACACATGCATCTCACACTTAATTGTAAGATGCTTCAGTATATCAAACATTTTTATAATTAAATTTCAACTGTGTTAGAATTATGTCTTAGTTACTATGTATGCAATTATGTGTCATTTTTTCCAGTTGGAAGTAAAGCAAGACATAAGTAAGCCATTTAAATCAAATTAGACAATATTAGAACTTCCTATGGCATGACTTTTAGATTTAATTACATATTAAAAACTATAAAATATTTTTTATGTATGTTATATGACTATGTGTTACCTGGAACAGGTTTTATTTTATTTTATAATATATATAAGTAGCTTTTTATGGTATAACCTTTTTACATGGCTTTTTAAATTATGGTGTAAGACTTCGAATTTCATGGAGCTGTTTATACAATCCCTTTAAGAAGATGACCTTTCTCCTGAGCACAGCTCACAACTTTCAAATGCAGTTAATGATGACTTAGTCAAATAGAATTAATGAAGAATCCAGGCAGGTGGATCATAACATTAGAACTTAGAATGTTACAGAGAGAAATCATTTACTTCCTTCTGTTCTGGAAAAAAATCATTCAAATATAAATGAACATAAAATATTAATTGTGATATTTAAATAAGGCCATAATTTAAACTTATGGACCTTTATATAATTGCTTTCTCCTTTTTAAATTTTTGTATTATTCAAGTTTAACTATACTACCAAATATATTTTTAAATTGCATATAGCATTATATACATAAAAATATATTCACATTTGTTTTTACAAATCAACATTTTTTACTTTAGTGACTAATTAAATTATTGCTAATTGTACAATGAAATTATAATTTTTAGCATTCTGTATCAAAGCATTGAAATACTTTTAATTAAAGTCATCTATCTTTACAATAGTCCCTGCATATGTATATGCACATGCCTATTAATACTAATTTTATATTACTTCCTATGCTGATAAATGTCTCAACAACATGGACATTGGCTGAAAATGTGAGTATTGATTTGTACACTGAAAATATATTTTTTTATTTTTAGATTTTCATATGTATGCTTATGTATGTTCAACATGGTTGTTTATATTAGCCTGTTTTTACTATATTTATTAGAACATAATAATTATTCAATTAATAACTACAGTAGGTAATCTTTATTTATAATTCACAGATTTTAGAAATTGATCAGGAAAATAGACTTAATAAATTAATCTTTATGCACCAAAATAAACAGATAGAATGTTGAATCAAAAAAAAAAAAAAACCTCAAAGAAGGGTCAAATGTTTTGAAAATGAATCAAAGGTGGTCATGGATTTCACATAAATGTAAACACACAACCAAACCCTCTAATATTATAATTTCATGTACCATTCAAACAATCAGAGGTGACATTTTTAGAAATAACAACAAATGTTTTAATTTTCTTTATACATCCCAGGTATATATTTAAGTTGAATTAAAAACAAATAATTTATTGTACAACCATTTCTCAATCTTCTTTTAATTCTTTCCAGGATCTCCATCTCATCTCACTCTGTACTTCATTTCTTCTTTTTATATTCATTCATTTAAACTCACTGAACCTATATTAGTGTTGCCTGTACATGTACAGGTATGAATGAAGTCATCCAGTGCATGATGGGAACGTACCAGAATTGACACCTTAAAGACAAGAGATATACATGTAATGCGTTGTGTAGCTTGGAATGTCTGCTTCCAGAGATAGAGTTTAGGTTCCATTCCTCTGACCAGTTAGAAAGTAGCCTTGCCTTAATGTGTCTTAATATAGCACAGATATATTAACTTTATATGTAGTTTTAAGTTATCATAAAGTGGGCTTTCCTTTCTACTATTGTCAGGGAAATAGAAAATGAAATCCAAAACTCAAAATCACCTAATATAAATCTGCTAATATAAATCTGTTAGTATTAACAGGCTTACATTAGCCACTATCAAAAAATGAGAGAGAAAAACAAAATTAAGCTTTTTAGGTTCAGAAAATGGATACTGTTAGCACTGAGGTTCTGTATATAAGTCATCAAAGGTACAACTTCTGAGATATATTAGTATGCAGTTCATTAAAGGAATAGTTAACTTTTCTATATTCTAACAATCTTTTTTCTGCCCTATTGCATTTCTTAAAGTTATAGCTATTTGTGGCCCATTTTGCTGTCTAGATGATTGGCAGACTTATTTAGATTAATTTTTAAGGGAGAGGAAAGAAACAGGCTTTCTTAATCTTGTCATATAGAAAAGAAAGTATGTTAAAATAGAAACAAGCACGGCTTGAGGTATGCATTTATGTCATTGGGTAGGATGATGTTTTTTCTTTCCCAGGCATTTTTAGACCAAAACGGATAATGATTCTTACTGTATGATTAGCTTTAGAGCTTCTTGACCCTGCAACTCTAAAATGCCAGGCTTTGCCAACTGTCCTCTGTAAGTCAATTAAAGACACAGATTTATAGTGGAACATAGAAGGAAGATTTTCATTCACTGTAACACAATTAGGAAAATGGAAAACTAGACCCAATGGTATCCGTTGTCTTCGAAGTCAAGGTAAGACTCTGCCTCTTAATGGCTCATCATTATTTAGGATCCCTATTACATTTCCAAGTGACTGCTACAAAAACGATACAATGTCTTTGGGGAGACAAGAAACAGTGTTCCCCTCTGTCTGAGGAAAGTTACCCTCTTTCTCTTCTTGAGTATGACATTCCTGAGAAAATTCTAGTTATCTGGAATCCATTGTTTCACTAGTCATATAGCTAAAGGAAGGACCCCAAAGTGTCCTTTGGAATATGTTAATTCCTATCAGTACAAACACAGCATTACCCATGTTAAAAGTAAATACATATACTTCATGCATCCCTATCTTCTAGACTTATACCTTGCCAACTGAACAGGGATTATTTTAAATTCAACTCTCTTCTGCTAAATTAATATCAGTTTATACTTAAATACCCAGGCATTCTTCTTTTTCGCCATCAGCAATTTCTGCCTTTATCAACATAATCATATTTTGATTCATTGTTTCATTCATTATATATCTCCTTTTTCTCTCCTCCTTACCTACTTAAACAAAAATAAGTTTCTACATTGGAAATGGAATCAGATCACTTCCTCACTTGTGCTGTGTCCCTGAATAAGAAGCACTCTGAGAGATGTTCCAAATAATGACTTAAATGCTCACAGCTCTCATTGGCTGTGTGAGCTACAGAAAATTGAGGAACAGGAAGCAGTAGGTGACTTTTACCTCGAAAGTGGATATTAGTTGTTATTTTGCTAGAATTGTCCTTTTTCTTTATTAGATATTTTCTTCATTTACATTTCAAATGTTATCCCCTTTCTTAGATTCCTCTCTTAAAATCCACTATACCCTCTCCTCTCCCTCTACTCAACAACCCACACACTCCTACTTCCTGGCCCTGGCATTCCCCTATATTGGGGCATAGAATCTTCATAAGACCAAAGGCCTCTCCTCTCAGTGATTGTCCACTATGCCATCCTCTGCTACATATGCAGTTAGAGGCACGAGCTCTAGGGATACTGGTTAGTTCATGTTATTGTTCCTTCTGTAGGGCTGCAGACCCCTTCAGCTCCTTGGGTACTTTCTCTAGTTCCTTCATTGGGGACCCTGTGTTCCATCCAATAGATGACTGTGAGCATCCACTTCTATATTTGCCAGGCACTGGTATAGCCTCATAGGAGACAGCTATATCAGGGTCCTGTCAGCAAAATATTGTTGGCATATGCAATAGTGTCTGGGTTTGGTGGTTACAGATGCCTTTCAAGTTTTGAAATTTTCTTATCTGTAATTTGTTATGAATTTCTTTAATACTAAAATACCTTGCTATGTTTATCTATGACACACAAAAGAAGAATAAAGATAAACAAGCTATCATGTTTTCTTCCTCTAAATTAGAAAATTAGAAACTCAGGTAAGATATAAGCCACATATTTTTGTCTTATTATACTGGACAGTGGTCAGTTTGAATCAAATAATCAAATGCTAATCTCTCAGAAATGCCTAAATTGACTAAGCCTAAGTCAACCAGAAGGCAGACAAGAGGTGAATATATAAGAAACTTGTCCTAAACATATTTACGTATTCCCATGAAAATAACCAGAATCCTTTAAGGAGAGAACCTTCCAACTATTTATTAATTTATGACCTTTTAACACTTGCCAAATTAAAGAGAAAGAAATCAACTCAAAATCATCTGTCAAATACCTTAATTATAGAAGTAAAATTTGGAAACCACTTGTGGCAGCATACAGGAAGTAGATCAAGACCCTGCCACATATGAAATCACCTGGCTCTTCAGTAACTCAGAAACAAAAACATTAATTGACCAAAGGTAGTTACCAATTCAATAATAGTCTGTATAAGGAAAGATGTAATCTACAGAATAAACATAACCCCTCAATGAGAGCATTCAAAGCTATTCATGAGACCTGGGCACAAAACCCAAACAATGAACAAAATGAAGCCATCTTATTACATGGGAAACCTGTTTTGTTTTATTTTGTTTGTTTGTTTTTTTTCCTTTGGTCAACGTATGCATGTCTTTTCTGCTGAAGTTGGGACATGAGGACCTGAAAGAATGGGCTGGACTACAGTCTAATTCTGTAGACAATCTTAATTCAGTTGTAGTGTACTTTTATATATGAATGTAACAAAGAAAGCAATGATTCAAGGAAGAATGCTTGAGTTCAGAAACTATGATTGGAAAACAAGTAAATAAATCTAATAGGCACATACTAAATATCGACAAAGTAACTCTTTACCAGAACTTTCTCCAGACAGACTAATTTAAACACAATTGCCTGGCACATATTATAGACTATATCTGTGGAGCCACCCTACTCCCCTTGCTAACCATAAGAAACGCTATCCAAAATGCCCTTGCTGTTCTTTCTCATAGCTATAGTAGTAAACCATCTCCTACCCATGTCACATTCAAATTGATGATTTCTCTATAATCTCAATTAAAAAATTCACATTTACCAGTGCTCTTGCGTAGTCAGATGGCAATGTGAACTTCTCCGAAGATTAGAACGTGCTATGTCTATTGTCTTACTTTAGAAGCTAAGGCAACTAGATCTGTCAATTACCTAACCCGGAACTGTTCCAGAGAAAGGCTGAGTTACCCGGATCCACCAGATTCAAGGAATATTTATCTCATAAAATGATAGTAGACATAGACTTCACCGAAGTCCCTCCCTTGAGTATAGCTTCTTAGTTTCCATCACAGAGCACAGCTAAACATGTTGGCTCTCCTAAATCTTAATTAGAGACAGTGATACTTTTCACTCTTTCTTCTTTCTATCTCTATTCTTTTGAATATTGGCCAAAGCTAAGGCCCATGTTTCCTGATACTCTATGATTTCTCATCCCTCCCAAACAAACTTACTCCACTCCACCGACCCTTAGTCACACACCACTCATTCAGCGGTGCAACTGCATGTTAAACATCGAGGTCTTCTGTGAAGGTCTAGAGATTTTCCTGTTGTTTTGTTTTGTTTTTGTTTTTGTTCTCTTCTGCCCCCCCCCCCCATCTTCTTCCTCCTGGTTGTTGCTTCATGGTTGTTTGTTTTTCTCTCAGAGTTAGTAAAATCTCCATGGAAGCTTCTTCTGATTCCACATCTAAATTATTCTCTTAACAACACAAAATCCTCAAAGTGAACTCTAATTTCCTGTGCAGCACCTCTCAAAGAATTACAAGTACCAAAACTATAGGGAAAAAAAAATGACAACATCTTTAACCTAGAGGAGGATGAATTTAAATCCAGACTGAGATGACTACTTATACACATTTAAATTGCTGCTACCAATAATATATATTTACAGAAAGGGATTATTTATACATTCTTGTGGAACTGGGAATTAATAAAAGATCAATGGAAAAATGGTATGGCAGTATTTCAAAAATCTAAATGTAGAATTATAGCTTCAACATTTCTTGATATAAGCCAAGAAAGTAAACTCAGAAAATAAAAGAGACATCTATACATTCACATTTAGTGGCAGAGCTCTCAAGATATCACAGGAATTAACAGAAAGCATTTGTTGAGCAAATGGTGGAAAAGGTAAATATACTTTTCCCCCAAATCTGAAGGCTTGAGATTGTGACTGCAGAACTCAAAGGATGACCTATTGTCTACCTTATTTTTTAAAACATAGTTTCTTATGGAACCTGGCCTTTCCAGATCTTCTAGGGTAAACCAGTATTTAGTTTCTGATCTACCATCCCTGGAATTATAATCTTGTACAGGTTTGCCAGGCCTCTTACATGGGGTCTGGGGATGTGAATTCAGTGTTTTATGATTGTGCTGCAAGCACTTTACCCAAATGACCTATCTTTCCATGTCTCTTTCTGTATACTTTTAAAGCAAAGCTGCAATATGCAAGTGCTCGTAAATATAATAAATTGTGAGATTACTTGTTAAATGCACAGAAAATGTATTAGTATATCTGGATGAAAATTTGGGTACTTCTATATGCTTTTTGTTTCATTGCTTTTATTTACTTATTTTTTTTGTTAATGTTGTTGTTACTTTGTTTTTATTTTGGGAGTAGAAAGAATCTCACAATGTATTTCTGCCTATCCTGGAACTCTTTATGAAGACCATACTAGACTCCACCTCACAGAGATCCAATAGCTGCTGCCTTCTGAATTCATGGAATAAAGCTGTATAAGAGTGCGGGGGCGGGGGGTAAAGACTTAGCTCCATGATTGAATGCTTGTCTAAAAAATGCAAAGCCATTGGTTGGTTTTCATTTCTGGGGAGAGAAAGAAAATAGAGTGCCTGGTTACATATGGGTACTGGGAGAACTAACCAAGAAGCACTCTGCCTGGTAAATGTACATGTTTAATATAGAGCATTGTAGCTTTATAACAATTCAATAAATACCCAATGTTGCCCTTGAGCAATTGTATTGAGTGGAAAAGGGTAACTTAAAATTCTTATATGATAATATATAGGCACACATGCACAGTTATCTAGCATAAGCTGACTTCATGTTATTATGTCATTTTTACATAATAACTTCCAGAATGTAAGTAAGTTGAGATTGAGTTGACACCAAAGTCCTTTACAGCAATAGTTTTGAGGAAAAAAAAAATCTGCAAAAGTAGATAGCTTTCAGTGGAAATATTAGAGTATACTTCAATTATTTTTATGAAGAAAAATTTCCAACACACTCAGATGACTATGTGACAAATTGTTGAGTCATCAAACTCAAGTGCATAGATAATTAGGGTTTTCATTTCTGTGCATCTCAGATGCTGCTGGATTCTTGGGAGGCTCTTCACTGTCGATGCGGAATATTGCTTAGCAAACCAGAGTGCTGCAGAGTGTGCCCTCAGCCTGACCCATCTGCACAACTAATTGCAGCTGTTTGCAAAGTTATGAAAGAACATCTGTGGAATAGAAACTGACGTCTATAAATCTGCATCATCAAAAACAGAACAGTCAGGATATGTGTAAGTGGATATTACTTCTACAATTACGTCCTAGGACTAAATGGAAATACTTCTGAATAAATCAAATTCTTTGCTAGATAATTTTCTTACTAAATGTGAGGAAGGTATTCTAAATGCGCCCTATTATCTTTGTCCTATGCCTCCTTGACTCTCTTTTGGCAAAATAAAAGTTCTTCCTATTTTGAATAGTACAATTATTTTTGTCCAATTGTATTGCCTAGTGCACAGGCTTACTAGGCCAATGTTGCTAACAATACCATTTTAAAATATAGTATATGGAGGTACATGTATAAATTTGAAGATTAGTTCAATCAGAAAAGACCCCCTAATAATTGTGTGCCAACATGTTCCATCATGCCCTTTGCCTGTTCCATAGCTCTGTCACTGTATTGAGCAACAGACAGTTTGGTTTTGTTTCCATATTTGAAGGCTTAAGCTTAGTTTTCAAGGCTGCTTAGATCTATCCTGACACATTATTAAGGTTAGAATACCAAAATCATGTTTAGACAATATCCTTTGTAGTATAGTAGAAGAAAACCTCCACAATTGCTAGAATACTCTGAAGCACATTTAATAAAAACAACAGAAACTAAGTATTAGCTCATATATTGTAAGAGATTTTAAGATCTCTTTTTTTTTTTTTTTTTCCGAGACAGGGTTTCTCTGTATAGCTCTGGCTGTCCTGGAACTCACTTTGTAGACCAGGCTGGCCTCGAACTCAGAAATCTGCCTGCCTCTGCCTCCCGAGTGCTGGGATTAAAGGCGTGCGCCACCACGCCTGGCTCGAGATTTTAAGATCTCTTATTTGAAAAGGTTCTTGCATTGAAATGATTTCTCATGAAAAATTTAAATCGTTTAAAAAATCTTATTTTCTTACAGAAACTATATGGAGAGCCACATGGGAGAGAATCATATTGTCATTCCTACGCCATAGCAAACATTCCAAAAAGAATAAGGAAATGTCTTATCTAGTTTAATACCCCATCTTTGTAAGCTGTGCCAATTTGAGAAGTTATTTGGAGTTCCATCTTAAATGGGAAAAAAGTATTTTCTTATTTTTGTATTTAAAGTAATGGCTTGAAGGTTTTGGAGGCTATAAGGCAATTTTAAAGATAAGTTCCATAAAAAGAAATAGTGATGTAGTTTTTGGAAGTTTATAACCATCCAGATGAAGTTTCTCAAAACTGAAAAAAAAGGTTGCTGGCACAAATAGCATAAGCTTGCTCAAAGTTGGTTCTGCTGCTTCAAGTTCAAGTGTGGTTAAAATAAAAATAAAATGGCATAGAGAATGGAAGAATATTCTAAATATATGTGTAGGTCATATAACATTTAAAACTTAATAGATTTATAAGGCTAATCAATTACCCTATATGGCATATACTAAAAAAAAATCAATTTGTCACTATGAGCAAGCAGATTTCCTTTCTCATTTGGTGACTGGTTTGTCTGTGTGGACCCAACTACCTGAGGGGGCTCTTTCATTTTCTTTATCAGACAAGTGGTGTTTTTACATTATATAATCATTGAATATTATATATATATATATATATGCATACACACATAGATATATGTATATATGTATATATAGAGAGAGAGACAGAGAGAGACAGAGAGAGACAGAGAGAGACAGAGAGAGACAGAGACAGAGAGACAGAGAGAGAATGTATGCATGTATGTATGCATGACTTACATTTTAATATGAACACATTTTTCATTACTTAAACCAAACCTAGTCTAAGCTACCCAAGTCCATATTAATAGCAAAGTCTAAATTCTTGCCCTTCTCATTTAGTTTTAAAGAAAAAGGAGTTCCCATATCTCAGAATGGTTGTTTCTATTTCTAGTCTTTTACACGAATGTTAAGAAATGGAGTTGGTCGTGTAAATAATGAAGAAGATGTGCTTATGAGAATAAGTTTTACTCCAGAGGTCATGTATTAAAAATGATACTTAATGACACTTTTGAAATTGAGACATAGTAAGATGTGATTAGGTTATCAGGACTCAAAACTAAAAGTAGATGGGCCTGTTCTAAAAAGGAGTTTAGTTCCCTCTCACTCATTTACATTTATGTTCTTGCCACATATGAATGCTTGTATATTGAACTTTGTAGGCTCTAGAACTTAGGCATGTACATTATGAATTCTATAATCTGTCACAGGTTCTATTGAAAATATAAGGCAATTTTTGTCAGATCAGGCTTTATCTTCATCATCCTCATCTCTTTCTGTTACATCATATAAGTGCCAGGTTTTATGGTGAAGCCCACCTCAGATTGGCTATTCTGAGGATCCCTTCCAGTTATCTTGAACTGAAGGTTTGCCATACCTCTGGAATTTCTCAGTTTGTAGTTCTGGTGTCCAGTCCCCCAGAGTGTTAGTGATGCATGTGGTTGGTTTATCAAGGCTTTGTGAAAACTGTTATAACCCCATTGTGTAATACTAGTGAAATGAATCTGGGACATCAAAACATGGGAGATTTACCTCTGACTGTGTATCTCCAGGCAGTACCCCATTAGCCAACCATCTAGTGTAGCATGCAGCAAATACCATTAGCACATACACAAATAGGCTAAGTAACTTATGTCTCCTTGATTTAATCCTTCCTTTTTATTATATTTTTTTTCGTATTTCTACCATACTCCATGATGCTGGTAGTGTTATAGAGCTTATTATTTGGGAAGTTGTTTCTGTTTTCATCTTTATACCTACCACCAATATGCAAAGACATCATTATGGTTTGTATATTTATCATATACAGTATTAAGCATTACAGTTTTCAGTTTTAAATTTAATATTCAAAATTGTGACTCATTTTTTTTTTATTTTGTGGGGTGGAATAAATTGGCATGGGTATTTTAAAACATTTAGTAACCATTCTTATATTATCTTTATAAGGTCAGATATTACTTCTTAGTTCTTACATATTTTATTAGTTTGGTGCTGCAGCTTAATAAACTGTTTAGAAAGTTTCAGGATAGAATATATTACTAAAGGTTTTTGGAAAGACCCTTGTTTTGTTCTGTACTAATGACTTTAAGGTCATACAATGGTTGAACAATCTATTTTACTGAGATTAAGTAGGTAGAGAATAAATATGTAAAGCTTATCAAATAGACTAGAAATAACTGCATTGTATGAAAGCTACACATACACACACAGAGACATGCACACACACACACACAATATCAGTTTTTTTATGTGAGTCTTTTAGAAGTTTTAAAAGTCAATCTTAAAGACCTATGCTGACAGTCATAGAGTCATAAGAGCATTCACTCTAAGTTAATAGTGTTATTTAATTAATGCCTTTTAGACGTTTGAAAAGATGCATATAGGTGCTAAGGTTTCCTGAAATTCTGCACTTGTTTATGTGGGCTCTATGGTATGATAACATTGAAGCTTAAACTCCAGTATTAAATTAATTCCCTGAACCCATAGGTGAGGATGGAGAAGGATGTAGGCCTTTGTGTACTGTAGCTTGATAACCTTTGAGATGTGAGGCTAAAGAATAAACTGAATCCTCCAGAACTTTAGCATAAGCCTGATCTCTCAATCAATCTGTAGAACCTATCATCTTGGAAGATGTCATATGTACTTTATAAAGAGTTTCGATGTTGTCTTGTCTGATATTTATTTTGCTTATCTTCTTGAGTTAATTATCATCAGAAAAGTTTCCACAAAACTGTGTTGAGCTTAAATATGCTTAAAATAAACCACTCAGACTTCCCCATCTTGGGACCCATCCCTTTTGCAGACACCATACCCCTACACTATTGCTGATACCAAGAAGTGCTTGCTGACAAAAGCCTAATAAAGCTATTCTCTGAGAGGTGCTACATCCACTCCAGTAGTAACTGGCATAAAAGGCCTGGAAAGTCTGGAAGCAGACCTGAGGCAAAGAATTTCACATAAACTTAGCCTCCTGGAACCTTGGCATTCCCATAGCTAGAATGCCCCAGATTTGTCTGTGTTATATTGTGGAAGGTCTTGCATGCCTTCTTATAGTATTTTACTTGAATAGAGCTAGAAAAGTTCAGGGCTAGTCTACATAGTAATTACTACATAGTAATCATACCCAAACACAGGAATACACAATGGCCTAGGAAATAAGGAGTTGTAGCATTAGTCATGGAAGGGTTAGTAGAATGTAATTCCCTTGGTGCAGGTTTTTCACTAGGCCCAGAGAAATAGCATAATCAGGTATTTACTAAAGTACCCCTGGTGGTGGGTTTAACAATAGACTAGCATTGTATCAGAGCATTCACCTGGCTCCTGTGTTTAGCTGATCTTAATTAAGGATTGTTCCTATTCTCAGTTGTAAACATGGCCTGGCTCCCACCATCTTTTTATGTATGCATTTTCTTTGTTTTGTGTTAAGAACCAGTGTACCTTGATGGATGTATTCACCTAGCTTTCTTGTTTTTTCTTCTGTATTATAAGACTGGTGCTCGCTTTGAGAAAATATATCCAGATACAGCACTCCCTTTTGTTCCTGTCTGTTTTTCACCCTTTTTGTCACCAACTCCAGGCCCACCTGTCTGAAACCCTAATTTCCCATGGACTGAGAAAGGCGGACTGAGGCCGGTCCATGGCAAAGAGGATCTGCCAATACCTGACTAATACAGATAAAGATATTCACAGATAACCATCAACCACAATACTGAGCATGAGGACCCCAATGTAGGAGTGAAAGGAAGGACTGAAGGAGCTGAATCATATTCCAAACCCATAGGAAGAACAACAATATCGACTAACTAGACACCCCATAGGGTGTCCAGAGACTAAAACATCAACCAAAGAACACACATGGTGTGAGCCAGGATTACAGCTACATATGTAACAGAGGATGGCCTTATCTGTCATTAGAAGAATTAGTGTTTCGTGCTGTGGAGGCTTGATGCCCAAGCATAAGGGGATGGTAGAGAAGATGGGTGAGGGAGCACCCTTAGGCAAAGGGGAAGGGCAATGAGATGGGGGGTTTCAGAGGGAAGATCAGGAAGGGGAACAACATTTGAAATGTAAATAAATAAAATAACAAAGACAAAAACGCACAAAACCCAAACTAAACCAAAACAACAACAACAACCACAACAAAACACTTGGGGTTAGTCTCTCAAAATTTGAGCCAACACCTGATGTTTAGTTGTGTTAAACTGATCTGCCTTCTTGCCTCCTGTGGATTTCCACTTTGATGACTATAGAGGGGACAGAGACCCAGCATAAAGACACTGACTATGCTTCAAAGTTCATTCTAGATTGGATTTTTAATAACAGGGTTTCTAGATATTTTGAATTTAAAATCATAACCCAATACTTTAAAAAAATATATACATCTGCAAGTCTGAAATATATCTATAATATTGATGAAATTTTATTATTCATACACACACATGATTCACATACGCAAGTAATTACTTAGAAAGTAGTATGATTTCTTCTATTTTAATACTAGATATTTGAGTGAACAGGAGAGATAAGTAGGCTGAACAATATCTCAGTTATATGCAAGTTTTGATAAAGCTTTATATTGTAATTTAAACGACCAATTTTTAAAATTTAACCCATTTTCTTCAGTTTTCTGATAACTAATGGAAATAAAATTCTAATTTGAAAAAATTAAAGTTCTGTGCCATTTTATTTGTATGAATTCTAATTTATTGATTAGTTTTCTAGTGTTTATGTTTCCATAAAAATACAAGAATATACATAAATCTTTGAACACCAAGTGGAATCTTATATTCTATCAAAGAGATTGCTTTATATTAACAAATTGGATTTACAGACGGAGCTCAGGTCTTTCAACATATCCCAAATAATACTATGAATATAAACCACAGGTATACACAAAGCCAGTCTGAATAATTAGAAGACCTCAAAGGAGTGATAAGTTTTTATTGTCCTTTTTCTGAGACACAGAACTAGAAACTAGGTCTCCCTTGGCTACTGTGGTGTGGAGTCATTATGCACATGTCCACTATATAACTGTTTATTGTGTATTGCTTCTCAGCATGCAAACATGTACAGCATAGACTATAAAAGTCACAGTATATCAGTACAAATAATATATGTGTAAGATGTGAACTTGTGTTCATTTCCTTTCTGGAGTTAATTTGCATTTTGGTGAAAAGCTGCTCATTCTGTGGGTTTGCAAATTGGTTACTTTGTAACCCTTTAGCTTAAACACTTGACCTTTAAAAATCTGGTTGTTTTGCATAAAATCCCAGATGTGCATATGTTTAAACCAATGAGGAATATTTTGTATCACAAGATCACTAATTAAATTTTGGCACATAACCTTTTCCTTCCTGAAATAGAACATTTAATAAGTTATTTTATAATTGTGCAAACAATGTTTAGTATAAATTTTGCATTTTAATAAGTATACTTTTGAAATCAGAATCTATAAAGCCTGCAGTATAGTGAGGATAAAGAGATCAAATTTAGCCCTAGCAGCAAAGACTGAGATCAATGAGACTGTAACCCATTTGCCATTTAAACTTCCAATTTGTATTGTCTGATTTTTGGATGATAAAATCTAATATTGAAAAGTCTCAAAAACTCTGTCACAGATATTCTCTGCAATGAAAAACTGTTTTTATTATTATAGCCTTTTCTTTTATGATTCTAAAAGTTATTTCTTTCCTTATTGTTTCTGTTTAAAAGGCTTAACACTGGACTCCACAAAGAGTAGTCAGCACAGGTGAGAGTGTGGACTATAGAAGCTAACAGTTTCTGGGACAGGCGGGAGCCAAAGAGCTTCTGAGGCAGCCCCCTTTTCGGGCTCCAGACATCCGGTCACCTTCTTGGCCAGAGGATAGGTGTCCACCCAGCCCCTGGAGGGCTTTGCCTGAGCATCAGCTGGAAACATCTTTGTTCTGTGACTCTGCCGAAAGTAGTCTGCATATGTGAGAATGTGGACTACAGAAGCAAACAGCTTCTGGGACAGGCCGAAGCAACACAGCTTCTTGGACAGGTCCTGTGTTGGGCCTTCCTCTTCGGCCAGGAGGGAGGTCTGAAGGCCAGATATCTGTGCACCTTCCCTGTAAGAGGAGAGCTTTCATGCAGACAGTCCTCTGACCACTGAAACTCAGAAGAGAGAGCTAGTCTCCCAGGTCTGCTGATAGAGGATAACAGAAGCACAAGAGGAACAATTTCTAACCAGAGACAACTATAGCAACTAACTCCAGAGATTACCAGATGGTGAAAGGTAAATGTAAGAAACTTACTAACAGAAACCAAGACCATTCACAATCATCAGAACCCAGCACTCCAACCTCCCCCAGTCCATGGCACCGAACACACCCGAAAAGCTAGACCCGGATTTAAAAGCATATCTCATGTTGATGGTAGAGGACAAAAAGAAGCAATTTAATAACTCACTTAAAGAAATACAGGAGAAGATGCTAAACAGGTAGAAGACCTTAAAGAGGAAGCACAAAAATCCCTTAAAGAATTGCAGAAAAACATGAACAAACAGGTGATGGAATTGAATAAAACCTTCCAAAATCTAAAAAAGGAAGTAGACACAATAAAGAAAACCCACAGTGAGGCAACGCTGGAGATAGAAACCCTAGGAAAGAAATCTGGAACAATAGATGCAAGCATCAGCAACAGAATACAAGAGATGGAAGAGAGAATCTCAGGTGCAGAAGATTCCATAGAGAACATCTGCACAACAATCAAAGAAAATGGAAAATGCAAAAAGATCCTAACTGAAAACATCCAAGAAATCCAGGACACAATGAGAGGACCAGACAAGAAATTCCTCCTGACACATAATAATCAGAACAACAAATGCAATAAATAAAGACAGAATATAAAAAGCAGTAAGGGAAAAAGGTCAAGTAACATATAAGGCAAGCCTATTAGAATTACACCAGATTTTTCACCAGAGACTATGAAAGCCAGAAGATCCTGGACAGATGTTATACAGACAATAAGAAAATAAAAAATGCCAACCCAGGCTACTATACCCAGCCAAACTTTTAATTAACTTAGATAGAGAAACAAAAGTATTCCAATACAGAACCAAATTCACACATTATCTTTCCACGAATCCCGCCCTTCAAAGGCTAATAACAGAAAAAAAAAAAAAAAAAAAAAACAATACAAGGACGAAAACCACATCCTAGAAAAAGCAAGAAGGTAATCTCTCAACAAACTAAAAGAAGACAGCCACAATAACAAAATGTCAACTTTAACAACAAAAATAATAGGAAGCAACGATTACTTTTCCTTAATATCTCTTAATATCAAATGATTCAACTACCCAGTAAAAAGACATAGACTAACAGACTGGGTACACAAACAGAATCTACATTTTGCTGCTTACAGGAAACCCATCTCAGGGAAAAAGACAGACAATATCTCAGAATGAAAGGCTGGAAAACAATTTTCCAAGCAAATGGTCTGAAGAAACAAGCTGGAGTAGCCATTCTAATATCAAATAAAATCGAAGTCTAACCCAAAGTCTTCAAAAAAGACAAGGAGGGGCACTTCATACTCATCAAAGGTAAAATCTTCCAAGAGCAACTCTCAATTCTGAATATCTATGTTCTAAATACAAGGACAGCCTCATTCATTAAAGAAACTTTAGTTAAGCTCAAAGCACACATTGCACCTCACACAATAATAGTGGGAGACTTCAACACACCACTTTCATGAATGGACAGATCATGGAAACAGAAACTAAATAGGGACACAGTGAAACTAACAGAAGTTATGAAACAAATGGATCTAACAGATATCTACAGAACATTTTATCCTAAAACAAAAAGATTTACCTTCTTCTCAACACCTCATGTTATCTTCTCCAAAACTGACCACATAATTGTTCACAAAACAAGCCTCAACATATACAAAAATATTGAAATTGTCCCATGCATCCTATCAGATCACCATGGACTAAGGCTGATCTTCAATAACAAAATAAATAATAGAAAGCCAACATTCATCTGGAAACTGAACAACACTCTTCTCAATGATACCTTCCTCAAGGAAAAATAAAGAAAGAAATTAAGGACTTTGGGAGTTTAGTGAAAATGAAGCCACAAAATACCCAACCATATGGGACACAATGAAAGCATTTCTAAGAGGAAAACTCATAGCTCTGAGTGCCTCCAAAAAGAAACTAGAGAAAGCATACCTTAGGAGCTTGACAACATACCTAAAAGCTCTAGAACAAAAGGAAACAATTTCACCCAAGAGGAGTAGATGGCAGGAAATAATCAAACTCAGGGCTGAAATCAACCAAGTGGAAACAAATGGAACTATTCAAAAAATCAACCAAAGCAGGAGCTGGTTCTTTGAGAAAATCAACAAGATAGATAAACCCTTAGCCAGACTCACAAGAGGGCACAGGGAAAGCATCCTAATTAACAAATAAGAAATGAAAAGGGAGACATAACAACAGATCTTGAAGAAATCCAAAACACTATCAGATCCTTCTACAAAAGGCTATACTCAACAAAACTGGAGAACCTGGATGAAATGGAGAAGTTCCTAGACAGATACCAGGTACCAAAGTTAAATCAAGATCAGTTTAATGATCTAAACAGTCCTATATCCCTTAAGGAAATAGAAGCAGTCATTAATAGTCTACCATCCAAAAAAAATCCCAGGACCAGATGGGTTTAGTGCAGAGTTCTATCAGATCTTCAATGAAGATCTAATCCCAGTTTTTCACTAACTATTCCACAAAATAGAAACAGAAGGTACTCAACCCAACTCAATCTATGAAGCCACAATTACTCTGATACCTAAACCAGAAAAAGACCCAACAAAGATAGAGGACTTCAGACCAATTTTCCTTATGAATATTGATGCAAAAATCCTCAATAAAGTTCTCCCTAACTGAACTCAAGAACACATCAAAAAAATCATCCATACTGAACAAGTAGGTTTCATCCCAGTGATGCAGGGATGGTTCAATATATGGAAATCCATCAATGTAATCCACTATACAAACAAACAAAAAAAAACAAAAACCACATGATCATCTCTCTCGTTAGGTGCGGAGAAAGCATTTGACAAAATCCAACATCCATTCATGATAAAAGTCTTGGAAAAGTCAGGAATTCAAGGCCCATAACTAAACATGATAAAAGCAATCTACAGCAAAACAGTAGCCAATATCAAAGTAAATGGTAAGAAGCTGGAAGCAATCCCACTAAAATCAGGGAATAGACAATGCTGCCCACTTTCTCCCTACCTATTCAACATTGTACTTGAATTCCTAGCCAGAGCAATTTGACAACAAAAGGAGATCAAGGGGATATAAATTGGAAAGGAAGATGTCAAAATATCACTTTTAGCAGATGATATGATCATACATATAAGTGAACCTAAAAATTCCACGAGAGAACTGGTAAGCCAATAAACAACTTCAATGAAGTAGGTGGATATATATTTAACTCAAACAAGTCAATGGCCTTTCTGTACACAAAGGATAAACAGGCAGAGAAAGATATGAGGTAAACAACACCCTTCTCAATAGTCACAAATAATATAAAATACCTTGGCATGACTCTAACTAAGGAAGTGAAAGATCTGTATGATAAGAACGTCAAGTCTCTGAAGAAAGAAATTAAAGAAGATCTCAGAAGATGGAAAGATCTCCCATGCTCATGGATTGGCAGGATCAATAAAGTAATAATGGATATCTTGCCAAAAGCAATCTACAGATTCAATGCAATCCCCATCAACATTCGAAATCAATTCTTCATCGAATTAGAAAGGGCAATCTGCAAATTCATCTGGAACAACAAAAAACCTAGGATAGCAAAAACTCTTCTCAAGGATAAAAGAACCCCTGGTGGAATCACCATGCCTGACCTAAAGCTGTACTACAGAGCAATTGTGATAAAAACTACATGCTACTGGTATAGCAACAGACAAGTAGACCAGTGGAATAGAATTGAAGACCAGAAATGAACCCACACACCTATGGTCACTTGATCTTTGAAAAGGGAGCAAAAACAATCCAGTGGAAAAAAGACAGCATTTTCAACAAATGGTGCTGTCACAATTGGAGGTTATCATGTAGAAGAATGTGAATTGATCCATTCCTATCTCCTTGTATTAGGGTCAAATCTAAGTGGATTAAGGAACTCCACATAAAACCAGAGACACTGAAACTTATAGAGGAGAAAGTAGGGAAAAGGCTCGAAGATATGGGTACAGGGGAAAAATTTCTGAATAGAACAGCATTGGCTTATGCTGTAAGATAGAGAATCAACAAATGGGACCTCATAAAATTTCAAAGCTTCTGCAAGGCAAAAGACACTGGCAATAAGCCAAAAAGGCCACCACCAGATTGAGAAAGGATCTTTACCTATCTTAAATCAGATACAGGACTTATATCCAATATATATATATAAAGAACTCAAAAGAATGACTCCAGAAAATCAAATAACTCCATTAAAAAATGGGGCTCAGAACTGAACAAAGAATTCTCACCTGAGGAATACCGAATGGCAGAGAAGTACCTGAAAAAATGTTCAACATCTTTAATCATCAGGGAAATGCAAATCAAAACAACCCAGAGATTCCACTTCACATCAGTCAGAATGGCTAAGATCAAAAATTCAGGTGACAGCAGATGCGATGTGGAGAAAGAGGTACACTCCTCCATTGTTGGTGGGATTGCAAGTTTGTACAACCACTCTGGAAATCAGTCTGGTGGTTCCTTAGAAAATTTGACATCGTACTACAGGAGGATCCAGCAATACCACTCCTGGGCATATATCCAGACGATGTCCCAACTGGTAAGAAGGACACATGCTCCACTATGTTCATTGCAGCCTTATTTATAATAGCCAGAAGCTGGAAAGAACCCAGATGTCTCTCAACAGAGGAATGGATACAGAAAATGTGGTATATTTACACAATGGAGTACTACTCAGCTATTAAAAAGAATGAATTTATGAAATTCCTAGGCAAATGGATGGACCTGGAGGGCATCATCCTGAGTGTGGTAACCCAATCATAAAGGAACTCACACAAAATGTAGTCACTGAGAAGTGGATATTAGCCCAGAAACTTAGAATACCCAAGATATAAGATACAATTTGCTAATCGCATGAAACTCAAGAAGAATGAAGACCAAAGTGTGGACACGCTGCTTCTTAGAATTGGAAACAAAACACCCATGGAAGGAGTTACAGAGACAAAGTTTGGAGTGGAGAGCAAAGGATAGACCATCTAGAGACTGCCATATCCGGTTATCCATCCCATAATCAGCTTCTAAACGCTGACACCATTGCATACACTAGCAAGATTTTGCTGAAAGGACCCAGATAGAGCTGTCTCTTGAGAGACTATGCTGAGACCTAGCAAACACAGAAGTGGATGCTCACAGTCAGCTACTGGATGAGCGCAGGGCTAGAGAAAGTACCCAAGGAGCTAATGGGATCCTCAATCCTATAGGTAGAGCAACAATATGCACTAACCAGTATCTCCCCACCCCCCCCCCCCACCCCCAGACCTCGTGTCTCTAGCTGCATATGAATCAGAAGATGGCCTAGTTGGCCATCAGTGGAAAGAGAGGCCCATTGGTTGTGCAAACTTTATAGGCCTCAGTACAGGTGAAAGCCAGGGCCAAGAAGTCCGAGTGGGTGGGTGGGGGAGTGGGTGGAGGAGCGTGTGGGGGACTTTTGGGATAGAATTTGAATTGTAAATGAAATAAATACCCAATTTAAAAAAAAAAGGAAAAAAAAACCCTCCCAATGATGCTCTTCAAGAGCAGGCAAAGAAGATCTAGTAGACATGTCAGGTTAGTTTCATTCTTATTTATAGATGGGTAGCTCTCAGTAAAAGCTCCCTCTCTGTGTCTGTTTATTCTTTTGTGTCTCTTCATTTTTGGCCTTAAGAATGAAGTGTCCTAAGTTATCTGAACACACCTGTTTTGAATATAAACTGTGGAATAAAGGATGCACTGTACAGAAAAAAAAAAAAAAAAAAAAAGAACTTAAGAGAGTAAATAGACAGAGTGAGTTCCAGGACAGCCAGGGCTAAAAAGAGAAATCCTGTCAAAACAAAACAAAAAACAAAAAAACAAAAACAAACAAACAAACAAACAAAAATGCTTAGCACTAACTCGATAGACTTAAATAATGTCCAGGAATAAAAGCAGAAAAAATTCTGATCCCATCCACATTTTGTTTGATTTCAACAGTACTTCTACTAGACACTTAATGTAGCAACATTTCATTTTTAGTAAAACATATTAATTATTAAAAGAAACTAAATATATGTAGTAATAAAGATAATAATCTTAATAGATTTTCTGTTTTCATTTTTTATTAAGGAAAGTATTGGTACAGAATACAAAATTACTCTGAACCAATAAACCTCTCTTTACAAATGGGAGAGAGAAAAGAAAAGGACAATAAAGTAAATTATATCAATCAGTACAATGATAAGTTTCCCCATAATAATGATGCTACAGTTATACATATGTGATATATATACATATTATAAGGTATATCACACATCATTCTATATGGCATGATATATATCACACACCATACATTATACTATACACTATGTACAGTCATACATAATGTATCATAATCATACATTGTATATTTTATATTACATTTGATATATACATATATGTATATACATATGCATACATATGCATATATATGCATATACATATGCATATATATACATATATATATATATATATACACACACACACACACACAAATGTGAATATGTCTGAAGCGGGTTAAATGGGTTTAAAATGTTTAAACCTATTACATTCTGTAGAATGTGGAAGAAATTGAATTCAACTTTAAAATATGGAAAGCTAATTATGTTTTGAGCTAAGCAGTGGTGGCACATGCCTTTAATCCAAATACTCTAGAGGCTATGGCAAGAGGATCACTGAGATTTTAAAGCTGGTCTGGTATACAGAGAGAGTTCCAGGACAGTAAGAACTACACAGAGAAAGCCTGTCACTAAACCAACAAAAAGAACAACATAAAGAAAAAAATTAATTTCTCTTAATATATAAGTACTGAAAAATATTTGTCAGTATTACTTTAATAGAGTTGAGAGTAGAATAAAAGTACAATATAATTTATAAATGACTAAATACAACATCAAAGGAATGATGTAATTAGAAATCAGATATGTAACTTGCAACTAAACACAGAATTACCTACATTTAAAATGTTCACATTAATAATAGAGTCAAATCTGTAATAAAAGTCAAGAGTAAAACTAAAATTAGACAATGGGGTACTTGAAAATAGGTATTTAATGGCAAATCTGTTTTAAATTAACATGGATATATATATAAAAATTAATATGAAATTGTGCTAAATATGATATCTAAAATTCAAAGAACTAAAAGTTTTCAAATTACTTCCATCTTGTTAAAATAAGCTGTACAGTATGGCTTGCTCTTTGGTAGCATTGCGTTCAGCTCACATTTGCTCAATCCTGCAGGTGACACTATGTGTGCAGCTTCTGACATTACTAGAAGACACACTATTCTGACAAAATCCTTGCTTTACTTATTCTTGCAACCAATCTGCCCCTCTCTTCTATGTTCCCTATGCCTAGAAACAGGAATGTTTTTCTAGATGTATCTGTTAGGACCAGGGTCCACAACTCTACATGGGTTGTGGTTTCATGTGGTAGTATCTCAGTTTTACAAAGAGAAATTTCTTTGATTAAAGATAAAGACTATATTCATCTATAGGTGTGAGAACAAATGAATACACATCATCATTAACATTATATTTTTTTGATATTTTCTTTATTTACATTTCAAATGTTATCCCCTTTCCTAATTTCCCCTCAGAAAATCCCCTATCCCCTCCCTCCCCGCCTCTGCTCCCCAACCCACCCACTCCCATTCCTGGTCCTGGCATTTCTCTATACTGAGGCTTAAAACCTTCACAGGACCAAGGGCCTCTCCTCCCATTGGTGGCCGACTAGGCCATCCCCTGCTACATATATACCTAGAGCCACAAGTTCCACCATGTGTTTTCTTTGATTGGTGGTATAGTTCCATATAAAGTTTTAATAAAGCAGTGGTTGTAGATTTTCCTGTAATAACCATAATTTCACTGGCACTAAGTAGTTCTCTAGGATTTCAGTTCCAGGTATGGTCATTCTTTTATTAAATGAATCCAAAGTCCTTTTGATGACGGTCTTAGTGTTTTACTGCTGTCAACAGGCACCATGACCACGTCAAGTCTTATAAAGAACAACATTTAATTTGGCTGACTTACTGGTTCAGAGGTTCAGTCTGTCATCATCAAGGTGGGAGCAGGGCAGCATCTAGGCAGGCATGCTACAGGCAGAGCTGAGAGTTCTACATCTTCATCTGAAGGCTGCTAGTGGAAGACTGACTTCTAGGCAGCTAGGGCGAGAATCATAAAGGCAATGCCCACAGTGACACACCAACTCCAACTAGGCCACAACTCCTAATAGTGCCACTCCTTGGGCTAAGCATATACAAACCATCACAATGACTCAACCCTATATAAAGTACTGTAGACAACTTATGAAGAGAACATCAATTGACTGTCCAGCAACAGTCAACTATAAGGACATCCACACATATAAGGATAATGCTAGTTTCTACCAGAAGCCATGGCAGTGACATTCTCCTTCATTCAGTGAGAATGTAAGCATAACAAAGTAGCATTGACTTCATTCAATACATATACCCATTTTACATCAGTGATAAAAGAACTTTGTTTGCCTATTATGCTACATCATGTTTTCTTTTAACTCTGAGTAGAATATATGCTCCTATAGAAGAACTCCATGAAGATATGCAAATTAATCACTGTGTTATGATGAACTACTAAGCTGCTACAGCTCACTGCACAAACAACCTGATATCAGGCATTTACTTAAAATATTCTTTACTAAAATCATTTATTATCTGTCTCCCTGGATCCATCGATTTAAAAACCTACTCATGCCCACATGTGGGTATTTACACAGTTCAGTGCAGGGAATCAAAATTATTATATGATAGAGATTAGTTATATATTTAAACCTTTCATCTTAATATTTAGAATTTTGTTCCATAAATGATGACTCTTGAATGTTTATAAAACTCATGCCCTGTATTTATAAACCATGGTATTTTAAAGAAATGTAGATGAAGTCTCAATATATAGCATTTGATAACACCATTTATATTTCACATTTACTTATCAATTGTAATACAACTATAGTACAAATAGTAAAAAAATAATCATTTTAATTATCTCTCCTTTGTTGTTCATGTTTTATTTTCTTGTTGTTTTTGCCATTAATTAAATCTATTTCTTCTCAAAGGACTGTGTTTCTAACCACATTATTTTTCTTTCGTGAAATCTAGTTAATTTACAGATCTTGACATCTTTAATTCAGTACAAAGCAAATAAAACTTGAATAGTAGTTTTATTAACATAGTAGCTTCCAACAAAATGTATTGTTGAAGACAAGAAAAAGAAATATTTCTTCCCAAACTCTCCATGGTAGATGAAGATTTAGCACTTGCATACACTTGGTTTTAAAAATTTGGGAGATATTAAAAATACATGGTTACATTCAGGACAGGTCAGGATAGGCATGTGGCAAAATTACAAAGGCAAAAAAATTAGTCAGCCATTAAAAGTTCCCACTTCTTTCTATTTGCATCAAAAAAAATGAATGGCTTGAGATACCATTATACTTTATGAAAACTTGGAAGTGGAAACCAAAATGACATTCAGTTTATCAAATTAAAGTTTTTATCACTAGGTTAATAGTGTTCATGGAAATAGAGGATTAAGGTGAAAACACTTTATTGCTTTTTTGAAGTTAAATGTTTTGATTTATTTTAATTTTCTATTGGAATAGATGAACAAACTTAACACAAATGACCAGTAGGAGTATCATAAAATTTTTGTTTGTATTTTTTCTAATCCCACTAAATGCATTTTGTAATGCTTCTTTATGAGACTATTCATAACCAGCTGTAAATTATCACAGATTATAAAATTATCAACAGCAATTTAATATAATAGTTTATAGTTTATATGTGTTTTATTGTCACTTTTTATTAGATGTGTGTATGTGTGCTTGTGGATACTTTCACTTGACCACTTGAAGACAAATGCCCACAGAGTCTAGAAAGGGTCAATGGATCTCTTTAAACTGCCTGATATGTGTGCTAGGAATTAGAGTACTCTGGAAGAACAGCACATTCTGCTAACTACTAAGACAACTCTCCAGATGATAGAATAATGTGTATATGTGTGTGTGTGTGTGTTTGTGTGTGTTTTAATATATATTAGTTTAATATATTTATATATTTTACATTAAAACTATTACATTTATATAGTATTAAAATTTTACTTTATATCAATTTCCTATATCAAGGCCCAGAGCATTTTAATTTTATTTACTGTGTGATGTTCTCTTTATTGTTTTCCATTAATTTATTTACTTACTCACTTTAGTTCACAATCACAGCTTCCCCCTCTTTGCCTAGTACTCCCCTCACATGGCACCTTCCCCCCATCTAGTCCTCTGAGAAAGGGGAAGTACCCACACCATTGCTACCTCAACTCCTTGTAGGACTAGGCACATCCTCTCCTATTGAAGCCAGACAAGGCACCCCAATTGAGAGAACAAGATCCAGAGACAGGCAACAGACTCTGGATAAGCACCTACTCCAATTGTTTGGGAGCCTACATGAAGACCAAGCTGCACATCTGCTGCATATGTTCAGGCTGCCTAGATTCAACCCTTGTATGCTATGTGGTTGGTTGTTCAGTCGTTGGGAGCCCCAAAATGTCCACATTAGTTGACTCTATTTATCTTCTTTTGGAGTCTCCATCTACTCTGGTTTCCTCAATCATTCTCCCAGCTCTTCCACAAGATTTCCCAAGCTCAATATAATGTTTGGCTGTAGGTCAAAGTTTGCTTCTCTTTTTGTCAGCTGCTGGGTAGAGCCTCTTTATTTTAGGGTTGCAAATATTTCATATACAAAATGTGTTAACTTACCTATACTAGTTTTGGACACTTTTTTAGAATTAAAATGTGACACTAAGACTTTCTCTCTCATTGAGCTTATATTGTTGGTAATGAAAGTAATTGTGAACTGACACAGGAAGACTTGTATTAATTCTGTGCAGGATCATTCCTTGGGTAATCAAACTGGATTACTTAAGTGGGGAGATGAGAACGACCTGAATTCTACAAGCAAGCTTTGCTCTCTATTGCTGGATTGTGGAAGCAATGTGACCAGATGCTTAAAGCCCCCACTCCCTTGAATACCTGATTAGTGCAATGTTTATAGACAAATATAATACATATGTGTTAAAGCAAAATCTTTGTCACTTAAGATGAATTTTTCAGAGTATTTTTTCGTTATAATAGGAAAAGAAACTAAGCAAAATCAGTGAAATAAAGCAGAACTCTGTTACACTACCTTTGCCTGCTAAAACAATATTCATGGTATAACTCACTTTATCATTATACAAAGTGTCTTTATTATCACTTCACTGAATTCTCTACATTATGTAATGTGTAACCAATTGCACAATATCATTGTTCAGAACACCTACCAATGTAGCTCAGAATCCTATACAAGGAATACGAGGGATTTAGAGCAAATATTATGTTCAAAAGTAGTTTGAAGAATATTGATTATGTGGGTTTTGTTTTTGAGTTTGTTTGTATAGTGGATTACTTTGATGGATTTCCATATATTAAACCATCCCTGCATCCCTGGAATGAAGCCTACTTGATCACGATGGATGATCATTTTGATGTGTTCTTGGATCCGGTTAGCTAGAATTTTATTGAGTATTTTTTCATAGATACTCATAAGGGAAATTGGTCTGAAGTTCTCTATCTTTGTTGGGTCTTTCTGTGGTTTAGGTATCAGAGTAATTGTGGTTTCTTAGAATGAATTAGGTCGAGTACCTTCTATTTCTATTTTGTGAAATATTTTGAGGAGAATTGGAATTAAGTTCTCTTTAAAGGTCTGATAGAACTCTGCACTAAACCCATCTGGTCCTGGGCTTTTTTTGATTGGGAGACTATTAATGACTGCTTCCATTTCTTTAGGGAATATGGAAGTGTTTATGTCATTAATCTCATCCTCATTTAACTTTAGCACCTAATATCTGTCTAGAAATTTGTCCATTTCATCCAGGTTTTCCAGTTTTGTTGAGTATAGACTTTTGTAGTAGAATCTAATGATATTTTGGATTTCCTCAGGTTCTGTTGTCATGTCTCCGTTGTCTTTTCTTATTTTTTAATTAGGATACTGTACCTGTGCCCTCTAGTGAGTCTGGCTAAGGGATTATCTATCTTGTTGATTTTCTCAAAGAACCAGCTCCTGCTTTGGTTGATTTTTTTGAATAGTTCTTTTTGTTTCCACTTGGTTGATTTTGCCCCTGAGTTTGATTATTTCCTGCCTTCTACTGGGTGTATTTGCTTCCTTTTGTTCTAGAGCTTCTAGGTGTGTTGTCAGGTGCTAATGTGTGCTCTCTAGTTTCTTTTTGGAGGCACTCAGGGCTATGAGTTTTCCTCTTAGGACTGCTTTTATTGTGTCCCATATTTGGGCTTCATTTTCATTCAATTCTAAAAAGTCTTTAATTTCTTTCTTTATTTCTTCTTGACCAAGGATTCGTTGAGTAGAGTGTTGTTCAGCTTCCATGTGAATGTTGGCTTTCTATTATGTACATTGTTATTGAAGATCAGCCTTAGTCCATGGTGATCTGATAGGATGCATGGGATAATTTCAATATTTTTATACTTTGTGACCAATTATATGGTCAATTTTGGAGAAGGTACCATGAGGTGCTGGAAGAATGTATATCCTTTTGTTTTAGGACAAAATGTTCTGTAGATATCTGTTAAATCCATTTGCTTCAGAACTTCTGTTAGTTTAAATGTCTCTGTTTAGTTTCTGTTTCCAGGATCTATCCGTTGATGAGAATGGGGTGTTAAAGTCTCCCACTATTATTTGTGAGGCAGAATGTGTGCTTTGAGCTTTAGTATAGTTTATTTATGAAGGTGGATGTCCTTGCATTTGAAGTATAGATATTTAGAATTGAGAGTTCATCTTGGAAGGTTTTTCCTTTGATGTGTATGAAGTGCCCCTCCTTGTCTTTTTTGATAACTTTGGGTTGGAAGTTGATTTTATTCGGTATTAGAATGGCTACTCCAGCTGGTTTCTTTGGACCATTTGCTTGAAAAAACTTTTTCCAGCCTTTCACTCTGAGGTAGTGTCTGTCTTCACTGAGTAAGAAAGGGCAATTTGCCAATTCATCTGAAATAACAAAAAACCTAGGATAGCAAAAACTATTCTCAATGATAAAAGAACCTCTGGTGGAATCACCATGCCTAACCTCAATCTGTACTACAGAATGTTTGTGATAAAAACTGCATGGTACTGGTACAGAGACTGACAGGTAGGCCTATGGAATAGAATTGAAGACCCAGAAATGAACCAATACACCTATGATCACTTGATCTTTGACAAGGGTGCTAAAACCATCCAATAGAGAAAAATGACAGCATTTTCAACAAATGGTGCTGGCACAACTGGCAGTCATCATGTAGAGAATGTGAATTGATCCATTCTTATCTCCTTGTACATAGCTCAAGTCTAAGTGGATCAAGGAACTCCACATAAAACCAGAGACACTGAAACTTATAGAGTAGAAAGTGGGGAAAAGACTCTAAAACACGGGCACAGGGGAAAGATTCCTGAACAGAACACCAATGACTTGTGCTGTAAACTCAAGACTCTAACAATGGGACCTCATAAAATTGCAAAGCTTCTGTAAGGCAAAAGACACTGTCAATAATACAAAAAGGCCACCAACAGATTGGGTAGGGATCTTTACCAATCCTAAAACACATAGGGGACTAATATCCAATGTGGTGGTGGGGGGGATAGGCCAAGTCCGGCCAGAGTTCCTCCTATGCTATGGGCAAGTAGACATGGAAGGGCTGTGGGACGCTTTCCATTTGGCCTGAGTGGGCATTTAAGCCACTTACCCCACTCCACGGGGGGTTGACAAAGAGTAGCCCCTGAAACCAAGGAGCCCCGTGGTGACAACCTATAGCCCCAGGGTTATGGTAGAGATTTCATAGGGAGAGAGCTTCACACACAGGTGAGAGTCTTCACAAAGGACATTGATGAGCAGGGACTGTCTATGGTTTTAGAGCTTCATTATATAAAGGCAGGGGGGAAGAGAAAGGGAAAGAGAGAGAGAGAGAGAAAGAGAGAGAGAGAGAGAGAGAGAGAGAGAGAGAGAGAGGCCAAAGCCAAGAGGAGACAAAGGGAAAAGAGAGAGAGAGAGAAGGAAGGCTTGAGAGTAAGAGGGAGAGAGAAGAAGAAAGTGAGAGGAGAGAGGACAGGACAAGGAGAGAGGAGAAAAAGAAGAGTAAGAGGAGTAAGAGCAAGAGAGCAAGAGAGCAAAAGAGCAAGAGGGTAAGGAGTGGTTGAACAGCCCCTCTTATGGTATGTTGTTGCTAGGTAAACTGGGCAGAGTCTAGCCTGAAGGTCAAGCTTGGGACATTGCTTACATGATTACCAACCATGCTTCTCTTGTGGGATCTGTGGGGGCGATAACAGGAGCCAAAGTTCCAGGAAACAGAGAACTCCTTCCATCCCATGTAGGTGAATTATCACCACCTAGTCCCAAGTTTCAGACCTCAGCTCGACTGGAGACCAGAATGTCTTTGCATAGCCCAGTGCCCAACAGGACTCCAGAAAATAAAATAACCCTATTAAAAAATGGGGTAAACGGCCTGAGTAGGGCCACAAGCCTCTTCCAGTCTGACCTGCATCAGGGGAGCTAGGGCGCAGGGTTGGCTGACACCCGCCAGCTGCCCACTACACCCACCACAGGATCTAGGGACTTCTGGTGGGTGGAACACAGCTTCTGCTCCAGTCCAATCGCGCGGGACCTGAGACTGCTTTAGTTAGGGAAGCAGAAAGCTGGCCTGAGTGGGGCCACAGGCCTCTTCCTGTCTGACCAGCACCAGGGTGGCTGGGGCGCTAGGTCGGCTGACACCTGCCAGCAACCCATGACACCCGCCACAGGATCTTAAGACTTCTGGTGAGTGGAACACAGCTTTGCTCCAGTCCAATTGCGCAGGGGACCTGAGACTGCATTGGTTAGGGAAGCAGAAAACCGGCCTGAGTAGGGCCACAAGCCTCTTCCAGTCTGACCAGCACCGGCGGAGCTAGGGCGCAGGGTCGGCTGACACCAGCCAGCTACCCACGACACCCGCCACAGGATCTTGAGACTTCTGGTGAGTGGAACACAGCTTCTGCTCCAGTCCAATCGCGCGGGACCTGAGACTGCTTTGGTTGGGGAGGCAGAAAACCGGCCTGAGTACGGCCACAAGCCTCTACCGGCCTGACCAGCACCTGGATAGCTAGGGCGCAGGGTCGGCGGACACCGCCAGCTACCCACAACACCCGCCACAGGATCTTGAGACTTCTGGAGAGTGGAACACAGCTTCTGCTCCAGTCCAATCGCGCGGGACCTGAGACTGCTTTGGTTGGGGAGGCAGAAATCCGGCCTGAGTAGGGCCACAAGCCTCTTCCGGGCTGACCAGCACCAGGATAGCTAGGGCGCAGGGTCGGCGGACACCCGCCAGCTACCCACAACACCCGCCACAGGATCTTGAGACTTCTGGTGAGTGGAACACAGCTTCTGCTCCAGTCCAATCGCGCAGGACCTGAGACTGCTTTGGTTGGGGAGGCAGAAAACCGGCCTGAGTACGGCCACAAGCCTCTTCCGGTCTGACCAGCACTGGAAGAGCTAGGGCGCAGGGTTGGCTGACACTCGCCAGCTACCCACAACACCCGCCACAGGATCTTAATACTTCTGGTGAGTGGAACACAGCTTCTGCTCCAATCCAATTGCACTAGCGACCTGAGACTGCATTAGTTAGGGAAGCAGGAAACCGGCCTAAGTAGGGCCACAAGGGTCTTCTGGTCTGACCAGCACCAGGGTAGCTAGGGCGCAGGGTCGGCTGACACCCGCAAGATACTCACGACACACGCCACAGGATCTTAAGACTTCAGGTGAGTAGAACACAGCATCTGCTCCAATCTTTAACAGAGACAATGATAACAACTAAGCCCAGAGATTACCATATGGCGAAAGGTAAACATAATAATCTTACTAACAAAAACCAAGACCACTCACCATCATCAGAAACCAGCACTCCCACTTCGCCCAGTCCAGGGCACCCCAACACACCGGAGAAGCTAGACCCAGATCTAAAAGCATATCTCATGATGATGGTAGAGGACATCAAGAAGGACTTTAATAACACACTTAAAGAAATACTGGAGAACACTGCTAAACAGGTAGAAGACATTAAAGAGGAAGCACAAAAATTCCTTAAAGAATTGCAGGAAAACGAGACCAAACAGGTGATGGAATTGAATAAAACCACCCAAGACCTAAAAAGGGAAGTAGAGACAATGAATAAAACCCAAATTGAGGCAACGCTGGAGATAGAAACCCTAGGAAAGAAATCTGGAACCATAGATGCGAGCATCAGCAACAGAATACAAGAGATGGAAGAGAGAATCTCAGGTGCAGAAGATTCCATAGAGGATATCGGCACAACAATCAAAGAAAATGGAAAATGAAAAAAGATCCTAACTCAAAAGATCCAGGAAATCCAGGACACAATGAGAAGACCAATCCTACGGATATTGGAATGGATGAGAATGAAGATTTGCAACTCAAAGGACCAGCAAATATCTTCAACAAAATTATAGAAGAAAACTTCCCAAACAAAGAAAGAGATGCCCATGAACATACAAGAAGCTTACAGAACTCCAAATAGACTGGAACAGAAAAGAATTCCTTCCGACACATAATAATCAGAACAACAAATGCACTAATTAAAGATAGAATACTAAAAGCAGTAAGGGAAAAAGGTCAAGTAACATATAAAGGCAAGCCTATCAGAATTAACCCGGATTTTTCACCAGAGACTATGAAAGCCAGAAGGGTGTGGACAGATGTTATACAGAAACTAAGAGAACACAAATTCCAGCCCAGGCTACTATACCCAGCCAAACTCTCAATTACCATAGATGGAGAAACCAAAGTATTCCATGACAAATCCCAATTCACACATTATCTTTCCACAAATCCAGCCCTTCAAAGGATAATAAAAGAAAAAAAAACCAATACAAGGACGGAAACCACGTCATAGAAAAAGCAAGAAGGTAATCCCTCAACAAACCTAAAAGAAGACAGCCACAAGAACAGAACACCAACTCTAACAACAAAAATAAAAGGAAGCAACAATTACTTCTCCCTAATATCTCTTAATATCAATGGACACAACTCCCCAATATAAAGACATAGACTAACACACTGGCTACAGAAAGAGGATCCAACATTTTGCTGCTTACAGGAAACTCATCTCAGAGAAAAAGATAGACACTACCTTACTACCTCAGAATAAAAGGCTGGAAAACAATTTTCCAAGCAAATGGTAGGAAGAAACAAGCTGAAGTAGGCATTATAATATCTGATAAGATTGACTTCCAACCCAAAATCATCAAAAAAGACAAGGAAGGGCACTTCATTCTCATCAAAGTTAAAATCCTCCAAGAGGAACTATCAATTCTGAATATCTATGCTCCAAATACAAGGGCAGCCACATTCATTAAAGATACTTTAGTAAAGCTCAAAGCACACATTGCACCTCACACAATATAGTGGGAGACTTCAACACACCACTTTCACCAATGGACAGATCATGGAAGCAGAAACTAAACAGGGACACAGTGAAACTAACAGAGGTTATGAAACAAATGGATCTGACAGATATCTACAGAACATTTTATCCTAAAACAAAAGGATATACCATCTTCTCAGCACCTCACGGTACCTTCTCCAAAATTGACCACATAATTGGTCAGAAAACAAGCCTCAACATATACAAAAATATTGAAATTGTCCCATGCATCCTATCAGATCACCATGGACTAAGACTGATCTTCAATAACAAAATAAATAATAGAAAGCCAACACACACGTGGAAACTAAACAACACTCTTCTCAATGATACCTTGGTCAAGGAAGGAATAAAGAAAAAAATAAAGGACTTTCTGGAGTTTAATGAAAGTGAAGCCACAACATACCCAAACTTATGGGACACATTGAAAGCATTTCTAAGAGGAAAACTCATAGCTCTGAGTGCCTCCAAAAAGAAACTAGAGAGAGCACACATTAGAAGCTTGACAACACACCTAAAAGCTCTAGACGAAAGGAAGCAAATTCACCCAAGAGGAGTAGACAGCAAGCAATAATCAAACTCAGGGGTGAAATCAACCAAGTGGAAACAAGAAGAACAATTCAAAGAATCAACCAATCGAGGAGCTGGTTCTTTGAGAAAATCAACAAGATAGATAAACCCTTAGCCAGACCCACTAGAGGGCATAGGGAAAGTATCCTAATTAACAAAATCAGAAATGAAAAGGGAGACATAACAACAGACCCTGAAGAAATCCAAAACACCATCAGATCCTTCTACAAAAGGCTATACTCAACAAAACTGGAGAACCTGGATGAAATGGACAAGTTTCTAGACAGATACCAGGTACCAAAGTTAAATCAAGATCAGGTTAATGATCTAAAAAGTCCCATATCCCCTAAAGAAATAGAAGCAGTGATTAATAGTCTCCCAACCAAGAAAAGCCCAGGACCAGATGGGTTTAGTGCAGCGTTCTATCAAACTTTCAAAGAAGATCTAATCCCAGTTCTTCACAAACTATTCCACAAAATAGAATCAGAAGGTACTCTACCCAACTCATTCTATGAAGTCACAATTACTCTGATACCTAAACCACATAAAGACCCAACAAAGATAGAGAACTTCAGACCAATATCCCTTATGAATATTGATGCAAAAATCCTCAATAAAGTTCTCTCTAACCGAATTCAAGAACACATCAAAACAATCATCCATCCTGACCAAGTAGGTTTCATCCCAGGGATGCAAGGATGGTTCAATATATGAAAATCCATCAATGTAATCCATTGTATTCCACAAAATAGAATCAGAAGGTACTCTACCCAACTCATTCTATGAAGCCACAATTACTCTGATACATAAACCACATAAAGACCCAACAAAGATAGAGAACTTCAGACCAATATCCCTTATGAATATTGATGCAAAAATTCTCAATAAAGTTCTCACTAACCGAATCCAAGAACACATCAAAACAATCATCCATCCTGACCAAGTAGGTTTCATCCCAGGGATGCAAGGATGGTTCAATATATGAAAATCCATCAATGTAATCCATTATATAAACAAACTCAAAGACAAAAACCACATGATCATCTCGTTAGATGCTGAAAAAGCATTTGACAAAATCCAACACTCATTCATGATAAAAGTCTTGGAAAGATCAGGAATTCAAGGCCCATACCTAACCATAATAAAAGCAATATACAGCAAACCAGTAGCCAACATCAAAGTAAATTGTGAGAAGCTGGAAAAAATCCCACTAAAATCAGGGACTAGACAAGGCTGCCCACTCTCTCCCTACCTATTCAACATTGTTCTTGAAGTCCTAGACAGAGCAATTAGACAACAAAAGGAGATCAAGGGGATACAAATCAGAAAAGAAGTCAAAATATCACTTTTTGCAGATGATATGATAGTATACATAAGTGACCATAAAATTCCACCAGAGAACTCCTAAGCCTGATAAATAGCTTCGGTGAAGTAGGTGGATATATAATTAACTCAAGCAAGTCAATGGCCTTTCTGTACACAAAGGATAAACAGGCAGAGAAGGAAATGAGGGAAACAACACCCTTGTCAATACTCACAAACTATATAAAATACCTTGGCGTGACTCTAACTAAGGAAGTGAAAGATCTGTATGACAAGAACTTCAAGTCCCTGGAGAAAGAAATTAAAGAAGATCTCAGAAGATGGAAAGACCTCCCATGCTCATGGATTGGCAGGATCAACATTGTAAAAATGGCTACCTTACCAAAAGCAATCTACAGATTCAATGCAATCCCCATCAAAATTCCAACTCAATTCTTCAACGAATTAGAAAGGGCAATGTGCAAATTCATCTGGAACAACAAAAAACCTAGGATAGCAAAAACTCTTCTCAAGGATAAAAGAACCTCTGGTGGAATCACCATGCCTGACCTAAAGCTGTACTACAGAGCAATTGTGATAAAAACTGCATGGTACTGGTATAACGACAGACAAGTAGACCAATGGAACAGAATTGAAGACCCTGAGATCAACCCACATACCTATGGTCACTTGATCTTTGACAAGGGAGCAAAAACCATCCAGTGGAAAAAAGAGAGCATTTTCAACAAATGGTGCTGGCACAACTGGTGGTTATCATGTAGAAGAATGTGAATTGATCCATTCCTATCTCCTTTTACTAAGGTCAAATCTAAGTGGATCAAGGTACTTCACATAAAACCAGAGACACTGAAACTTATAAAGAAGAAAGTAGGGAAAAGCCTCCAAGATATGGGTACAGGGGAAAATTCCTGAACAGAACAGCAAAGGCTTGTGCTGTAAGATCGAGAATCGATAAATGGGACCTCATAAAGTTGCAAAGCTTCTGCAAGGCAAAAGACACCGTCAATAAGACAAAAAGACCACCAACAGATTGGGAAAGGATCTTTACCTATCCTAAATCAGATAGGGGACTAATATCCAATATATATAAAGAACTCAAGAAGGTGGACTCCAGAAAATCAAATAACCCCGTTAAAAAATGGGGCTCAGAATTGAACAAAGAATTCTCACCTGAGGAATACCGAATGGCAGAGAAGCACCTGAAAAAATGTTCAACATCCTTAACTATAAGGGAAATGCAACTCAAAACAACCCTGAGATTCCACCTCACACCAGTCAGAATGGCTAAGATCAAAAATTCAGGTGACAGCAGATGTTGGCGAGGATGTGGAGAAAGAGGACACTCCTTCATTGTTGGTGGGATTGCAAGCTGGTACAACCACTCTGGAAATCAGTTTGGCGGTTCCTCAGAAAATTGGACATAATACTACCAGAGGATCCAGCAATACCTCTCCTAGGCATATATCCAGAAGATGTTCCAACCGGTAAGAAGGACACATGCTCCACTATGTTCATAGCAGCCTTATTTATAATAGCCAGAAGTTGGAAAGAACCCAGATGCCCCTCAACAGAGGAATGGATACAGAAAATGTGGTACATTTACACAATGGAGTACTACTCAGCTATTAAAAGGAATGAATTTATGAAATTCCTAGGCAAATGGATGGATCTGGAGGGCATCATCCTGAGTGAGGTAACATATTCACAAAGGAACTCACACAATATGTACTCACTGATAAGTGGATATTAGCCCAAAAACTTAGGATACCCAAGATATAAGATACAATTTGTTAAACGCATGAAACTCAAGAAGAACGAAGACCAAAGTGTGGGCACTGTGCCCCTTCTTGGAATTGAGAACAAAACACCCATGGAAAGAGTTTCAGAGATAAAGTTTGGAGCTGTGAAGAAAGGATGGACCATCTAAAGACTGCCATATCCAGGGATCCATCCCATAATCAGCTTCCAAATGCTGACACCATTGCATACACTAGCAAGATTTTGCTGAAAGGACCCAGATATAGCTGTCTCTTGTGAGACAATGCCGGGGCCTAGCAAACACAGAAGTGGATGCTCACAGTCAGCTATTGGATGGATCACAGGGCTCCAAATGGAGGAGCTAGAGAAAGTACACAAGGAGCTAAAGGGAACTGCAACCCCATAGGTAGAACATTATTATTAACTAACCAGTACCCCAGAGCTCTTGACTCTAGCTGTATTTGTATCGAAAGATGGCCTAGTCGGTCTTCACTGGAAAGAGAGGCCCATTTGACTTGCCAACTTTATATGCCCCAGTACAGGGGAATGCCAGGGCCAAAAAGTGGGAGTGGGTGGGTAGGGGACTGGGGGGGGGAGTGTATTGGGGAGTTTTTGGATAGCATTGGAAATGTAATTGAGGAAAATAACTAATAAAAAAAATTAAAAAAAAAAGAATAGTGAACACTTAAAAATCAGGGAGGTAGGCAGTTTGAAATAATAAAATTATGAATGTTTTAATATAATGCAGACACTTACCAAAATAATCTGTGCATAGACCTTAAGTGTAGGTGTTTTATAATTGATCATTATAAAATTTAAAGTCAAGTTTGTTTTCCTTATATCCTGTTGCTCCATGTATACCAACTGTGTCTTAAAACACTTACTTGCGTAACATTTCTACTTCAGGAAATCAGGTGGTGAGTGTACATGATGGAACATTTCCTTTCTTCTGGCATATCCTCGACTCGCTGCACCTCAGGCTGTATTCAGTTAGTTCATAATCATGAGAATCCCTGAGACGGGGGCTGAGAGGGCTCATTCATTGGAATCATGTCTGAGCCTGAACAACTGGAAAATTGGTCAGTCTGGTTCTGCCCACTTCTGTCTGTCTATCTCTTTTCCTTTCTCTCTCGCTCTGTCTGACTAAGCTAATGGGATGGCTGAAGACTCAGTGATAAATTATATTCTGCGTGTAAGTTCTGAGACGAATGTTGTCTTTCCCACTCACTAGTCAGTCCAGAGAGTAAGAGAGGAAATGAGTATTCAAAAGCTCCACTGAAAGATAGAATGGTGGGTATGTCTGACTCCATCTTTAGAAATATTGTAAATCAACACAGTCCTTTCAGCATTTCTACAAGGTGTTGCCTTACATTTAGTAGAAGTATCAATCTAAAAAGCAACCAGAAGGACATGCTGATAAAAAAAATATTCACTTGGCAGCTGAGATGACTTAAGTGGTAAAGGTACTTGCAACCTGAGTTCCATTCTTGGAACTTACATGCTAGAAGGAGAGACATAAACCCTGAATGTCATCCTCTGACTTACACACATGCACCGGGACACACACATGGCCCAGGAAATAAGTAAGTATAATTTAAAGGTTTATGTTTTTAAAAATACTTGAGAAGGTTAGAAAGATACAACAGAATACCCTCATCATATGAGACATAGATATGTTCAAAAAGATGGGCAAAGTGAAGTTTTAAAGGCAAAAATGAAGATTATATCTGATATATTGAAACCATATTTTCTTGATAAAAAGTCACTAATAATAGTGCTTACATGTGTAATTTAAGCAGATAGTTGTTTTTTAGATGTTCTCATAGAAGTCCTTAGTCTTAAGAGACTGCCCCACCTGGGAATCCATCCCATAGACAGTCACCAAACACAGAAACTATTGTGGATGCCAAGAAGTGTTTGCTGACAGGAGCCTGCTATAGCTGTCTTCTGAGAGGCTCTGTCAGTGCCTGAAGAATACAGAAGTGGATGTTCTCAGCCAACCACTGGACTGAGTACAATGTCCCCAATGGAGGAGCTAGAGAAAGGACCAAAGGAGCTGAAGGGGTTTGCAGCCCCATAGGAGGAACACCAATATGAACCAACCAGTACCCCCAGAGCTCCCAGGGACTAAACCACCAACCAAAGAGTACACATGGAGGGACCCATAGCTCCAACTGCATATGTAGCAGAGGATGGCCTTGTTGGACATCAATGGGAGGAGAGACCCTTGGTCCTATGAAGACTCAATGCCCCAATGTAGGGGAATGTCAGGACAGGGAAGCAGGAGTGGGTGGGTTGGTGAGTAGGTGGATGAGGTATGGGATAGGGGGTTTTGGGAGGGGAAACCAGGAAAGGGGATGACATTTCAAATGTAAATTAAAAAACCCAATAAAAAAATCATTCTTTGAAAATTAAAAAAAAAGATGGGGTAAAGTTCTAAACAAAGAATTCTCAACTGAGGAACACTGAAGGGCTGAGAAGCATCTGAAAAAAATGTTCAACATCCTTAATCATCAAGGAAATGCAAATCAAAGCAACCTTGAGATTTCACCTCACACCAGTCAGAATGGCTAAGATCAAAAATTCAGGTGACAGCAGATGCTGGCGAGGATGTGGAGAAAGAGGAATACTCCTCTATTGTTGGTAGGACTGCAAGCTGGCACAACCAATCTGGAAAGGTGGTTCCTCAGATAATTGGACATAGTAGTACCAGAAGATCCAGCAATTCCTCTTTTGTGCATATAACCAGAAAATATTCCAACTTGTAATAAGGACACATGCCCCACCATGTTCATAGTAGCCTCATGTATAATAGCTAGAAGCTGGATAGAACCCAGATGTCGCTCAACAGAGCAATGGATACAGAAAATGTGTTACATTTATATAATGTAGTACTACTCAGCAATTAAAATCAATGAATTCATAAAAGTCTTAAGCAAACAATGGATCTCGAGGATATCATCCTGAGTGAGGTAACCCAATCACAATAGAACACACATGATATGCACTCACTGATAAGCTAGTATTAGTCCAGAAACTTAGAATAGCCAAGATATAATTGTCAAAACACATGAAACTCAAGAAGAAGGAAGACCAAAGTGTGGATACTTCACTCCTTAGGATGGGGAATAAAATACCCATGTAAGGAGTTACAGTGACAAAGTTCAGAGTTGAGATGGAAGGAAGGACCATCCAGAGACTGTCCCACCCAGGGATCCATCCCATATATAACCACCAAACCCAGACACTATTGCATATGCCAGAAAGATTTTGCTGACAGGACCCGGATATAGCTTTCTCTTGTGAGGCTATGCCATTGCCTGGGAAATACAGAAGTGATCATCACAGTCATCTATTGGATGGAACACAGGGCCCCTAATGAAGGAACTAGAGAAAGTACCCAAGAAGCTAAAGTGCTCTGCATCCCTATAGAATTAAAACCAATATGAACTAACCATTAACCCTGAGCTGTGTCTCTAGTTGCATATGTAGCAGAGGATGGCCTAGTCAGCCATCAATGGGAGGAGAGGCCCTTGGTCTTGACATGATCATATGGCCCAGTACAGTGGAATGCCAGGGCCAGGAATCGGGAGTGGACGGGTTGGGGAGCAGGGTGGGTGGGAGGGCATAGGGAGCTTTGGGGATAGCATTTGAAATGTAAATAAAGAAAATATCTAAATAAAAAAGTCTAAATATTAAAAAAAAAGAAAATTAGTATTGACTACATTACCCAGATAGTTTTCTAATATCTAATCAATGAGTGAATTTTAAAACATGTTTATATAGCAGAACATGCTTAAAACTAATTACAGTAATTAAAATATTGTAAGAAAATTTTCTCTCAGGCCTCATTATAGAATTCCCATTTACAGGGAATAGTTAGCTAGATAATATATACCATTTTTTTTTATAGAAAAAAAATTGATTGAGTTTCTGTTTCCACATGTTGAGTCCATAACTCTCATGTCGGGAAGCATGGCAACAAGCTGGCAGTTTTGGGGCTGGAGCAGTAGCCAAGAGTATACATATGATCCGTAAGAGTAAGGCTGGAAGAGAGGGAAATAAGTGACAGTCTCTCTTGAATCTTGAAATTCTGACCCTAGTGATGCACCATTTCCAACCAAATTATACCTCCTAATCCTTCCAAAAGAATTCTACCAACTGCAGTAAAGCACTCAAATATATCTGCCTATAGGGACATTCTCATTAAAATCACCACAGCATTGAAACCTTAACATCAAGAACACAGTGCTTGGAAGAAATTCCTCTTCTCAGTACAGCTGAAGAAACCTGAGTGGAGACACTGAGATTGACAGATGAGTTTTAACAATGAACCAATCCTTACCCCATTGCTAAGTCTATTGCATGTATCTATACACTTTGAATTATAAATATCTGTAACCCATGTAGCCTTCAATGACCAGGTTTTAAAAGGTTTATTTTGAAATATTATGACGATAGTTACATTTCATTGCTATTATTAAATGATGAGCAAAAGCAACTTGCGGAGGAAAGGGTTTAATTGGTATTCACTTTCATATATAGTGAATCATTGAAGAATGTGTATAGGAATCCAGAAGGAACTTGGAGATAGGAACTGAAACAGAGGCCTCAGGCAAACACTTGCACTTCTTTCTGTAGTTTGCTTGGCTAACTTTATTTAATAGATAAGGCCACAATGCATTCCAATGGAAACAATTCCTTAACTAAAGTCACTCTTCCCAGGGGACTCTAGGCTGTGTACAGTTGACAAAAAATAACCAAGAAAGTCACTATTCTTAATTTAATTTGTTTAATAGACAATGCATTTTTGGTGAATTCTAGGGTCTTATTTTTCTTCAATTAGAGATTTCTTTTTTGAAAATTTCCATAGAAATATGTTTTAAATATTTTTAAGAAATTGATTGTAACAATGTTTTTTAGTATTCTGTTGCGGGGGAAAAAATCCAAACTATTAATCTACTGGCACTGGAATTAACTCTTGAAGTTCCTTCCCATGGAGTCAAGTTGTGTTGATGTAGGCATTTTTTTTTCTTTTTTTCTGAGAGAGGGTTTCTCTGTGTAGCCCTGGTTGTCCTGGAACTCACTCTGTAGACCACATTGGCCTTGATCTCAGAAATCTGCCTGCCTCTGCCTCCGTTCCCCCAGTGCTGGGATTAAAGATATGCATACTCTTAAGAGGAATTCCATGATGCCTTCTCTAATACTTCTTATAGATTCTTTACAATAATGGCAGGATCTGGTTTTATCTCTCATCCTATATGAGATCATCATGTCATGAGCCTTTCTTAGTTGAGATGTCAAAAGAAATACTTTCATATTCTACAGTAATTGCTCATTCAAGTACATTCATGTGATCGTTCAAAACTCTGCAGCTGCAGTCATTCACACAGTTATATTAAGTTGGTCTTTCTGAAATACAAGGAAATAGCATCACACACATGCTTGGACACTATTTTCAACTCTCGTCATCTTATTTCAGCATCAAACTTCCAGTGACTTTGCAGCACTGATCTGGCTGCTATAAGTACATACTAGCTGAATAGTCAAAGTGAGAGATTTTAGGCTACTTTTGATAAATAAGTATAAAATATCTTACTAAATGTTAGCATCTGCTTTAAATTTTTTTCTGGTTCCACTGAGAGATATTATTTAAACAAAAAAGACTGAGCCTGACTGAGGCATCACTCAATGAATGTTACTTTAGTAGGATACTTGAGACCCTGAGTTTGACTTCAAAACTAATACAGGGTGTATTAATTACACATGCCAAATACATATAACTCAAAATGAGTTATATTTACAAAAGATTGTTTTGGTATTTACATCACTTTAATGGACTTTCCCCCTACCCCACTCCCCAGATTTTGGGCATTTTCTTGTCTTACACAGGTTTTACTTGTAGGTTATGATTTCTAATTTTGAATTTTTACATTTTTAAAAATTTTATGCTTCATTTTGGTATATGTGTTTTCTGAAGAGAGAGATAAAAAAGAGCATACCTTGAATTGTGTGGGCAGGGTGGTGGTGAGGACATATGAGTACTTGGGAGAGGGGAAACCTTGATCAGAAAAAAAAATGAAAAAAAAAATATACAATGTATTCTACAAGTATGTGAGTGCAAAAATATCAAATTATAGTCATTGTTGCAAATTATCAGATATATGGCAAAACTTCTTTCTAAAGATGAAGAAGAAAATCCTGCTGCAAATATTTATAGCAAGTTAGACAGGGGGGTTGGAACTATCCATCTGCTAAATTAGAAATGATGGAATTTTCATATATACCATTCCTATTATCTTCAACAAAAATAACATGGTTTATATGGGGAAACACTGATTTTTATATTTAGTCATGTATCTTATACCAAAGAGAGCTCTTTATATATGAAGAAATGTTTCAATTTCTGAAAAATCTGAAATATTTCTTGTTTCAAATGTTTTGGATACAACATACACAATATGTGAATGAACATCACACACCAGAAAAAAATATATACAGTTCTTCTTAAACGAGGGTGTGAAGATTCTGTCTAAGATTTATTATTGATTATGTTTCTAATTAAGTGTATGTGTGTGTGTGTGTGTGTGTGTGTGTGTGTGTAGAAATATGCACATCCATGTGAAACACCATGGATGCCATCATCCTTACAGACTTTATAGCCACTGGACCTGTGGTATAGATGGTTTTAAGATGCTGAGACCAGATTTTGGGTCCTTTGGAACCGAATAGGGCACTATTAACCTATGAACTAGCATTTCTTTATCCCCAAATCACTCTGAATATTGGGTGTAGATGACTAAATTTAATAGGGATATGGGAAAAGTACAACTAAGATTCTTTCAAATGAAATCACTATAAATTATAATTCATGACTCAAGCAGCAGATCACTAAGGCTTTGGAATAAGAGAGCTTGGGTTCTAGTATTTATTGAAAAGAATAGGTTCACCTTCTCTTCATATGTTTTTCTCAGGAAATATACTTTATATCACTTCTGTTATATGTTTATGTGAGAAAACATCTTTATTGATCACTATGCAAAACGGGTGAGTTTACTGTCTTTGGAAATCTGAGGTTGGTTATTTGCACACACAACAAAGGCACTCAGCTCCAGAGCTGTGAGGCTGGACACTTTACTTAGCAATGATCTCTTATCACTCTTTGATTGCAAAGGCTTTTAATATTCAAAAATATATGATAAATATAAAATACTCATATACTTCTGCATAACTTTCCAAAACAAAGACTGTTTAAAAAGTAAGTATTTTTCGGATATCAGTTATTTGATTCCACACTACAGCAATAGGAATCTTGCAAAGTAAGCCAACAAAACTAGGAGATACACACAGTGTTTTCTGCACTTAAAATGGTCCTAATGCATTGTGAAATGCTATTCTCTGTTCTTTAAGGATCCGTGAAGAGCAAAATTCCCCCAAGCCGACTTACTCCAAAGAATGATTATAGTGTTCAATAGCTCTGAGATGAGGATTAAGTAAAAGCTCTCAGGGTTTATACAGGAGGAAAGTACATAGAAGTATAATATTTGGGAAAATGGATTAATGGAGTAAGAGAACAAATAATGCAACTTGATGAGCTGGAGGTTAAAACCATCCTCTCCTAAGTCCTCATAGGCATATAAATCCGTGAAAGCCTTGTTTCTGGCTCACCTCTTTCTTCCTCTCTGTCGTTGTTTCTTTGTTTCTCTCTCTCTCTTTCTCTCTCTCTCTCTCTTTCTTTCCTCTTTGCTTTTTTACACTCTGTCCTTAAGTTCTTTTTGTGTGCTTTTTACCCATTAGATTAAAAAGTGAAACCATTGCACTTTGTAATAACAAAGTTACAAATTGATAATCTGTGACATGGAAATAATATTAGATGAGTTACATATTTCATGAATTAACAAAATATTAAAGTGAAATTTTTGAAAATAAAATGTTAATAGATGCCATGGAAAGTGGTGATAATGTATCAGAGTTATTCAAATACAGTGAATTTTAGAACAAAATCAAGAATGGAAATCTTTTGAGAGGAATTGGAAATTTGATGAGGAATTGAAACTATTGATAAACTGATGAAGACTGGAAGCTGACAGATGCTGGGGATAGGTGGTAGTTTAACCTTAGGAATATGGCCACTGAGAGATTTCTCCTGCCTTCCTGCCTCTTGCCAAGTGGATTGCCACAGTATGTGCTCATGTATAGCACTAACTGGACTCAGAGAATTAAAATAAAGCTATGTACAAGTAAGCCATAAAACGAAATATCCAGATGATTTCAAAAAAAAATAGTGTTTCTATGAAGAAATAAGATTAGAAGAATGACAGTTGCCAGAAAATGAAGCAACAGAAGTCAGTAAGTTGTGTTGCAGAGTGCCTATAATTTGTGCTTCATCACCTTTGGCGGGGTGTGTGGTTCAAAGTCTATTCCTACTTAGAACTGGACTGCAGCAGTGTCTGGTCCAGACTGCAACCCTATCTTTTCTAAGTTTTCAATCTTGCTTTTTTGTTTTTTTTTGTTTTTTTCTGTCTTATTTTGTCAACATTAAAAGCCTGTAGAAATCATGATGAGAGTGTTTTAATAGTTATTATAAATTAAAATGTACTTCAACCTTGAGTTCCATGGGAAAGATGCCTCTTCCAATGAGCAGTTTTATATGTATCTGATAGTTTGAATATCTGACAACTTTGGATTTGTGTGTTAGTTTGTAAACAGTAAAAATATTTTTTTCATCTTTTGTACTGCATTTTGATGTTATAAATCCTGTGTGGCCTCTTGAATCTAAATTTGCATCGAAGGACAGAACTTATCAGCTTCTTTTTAATAATTTATTGACTACTTCTCTCAGGATAGGATATGCTTTGCTGTGGTGCACAAAGGCAAATCTTGGAAGGTTAACACCACAGACATTTTATTCTAGCTCACAGAAAATTGGTTGCAATTTTGCAGGAAGTCATGAAGAAATGTCTCTCCTCCCTACCTCCTTAATTGATCAGTAGTCCCCGAGTAATTCTTGAGCAATTAATATTATATATAAACAAGATTCTATTTTTCTTTTATTCTTATATATTTTTCTCATTCCTCAATATTTCCAAATAATGTATTTTGATCATACTTGCCCACACTCCTAACCTAACTCCTCTCAGATGCAACTCCCTCCTCACACCTGCCCTCTTTTTATGTTTTTTTTTAATATTGCTTTTATTTTTATATTATAATTATATTAATTGCCCATTCTCTTTCCTTATTCCAAACCCTCCCATATAACTGTCCTTGCTCTCTTTCAAATTCATGGCTTCCTTTACATTAATTGTTGCTACATATGGGTATACATGCATTTGTATGTGTGTGTTAATGTCTATGTGTATATAAACACACATCCCTAAATAAAACCTTTTCAGTGTGTGTGCATTACTTGAATGTGTAATCTCATGGCTAAAAACTTAGTATTTGATAACCAGTTCATTGTTCTTCCATGGGGAAAGAATACTTCTCCTATTCCCAACATGAATTGCCTATAGTTCTTTGTATAGAGTTGAGTCCTTCTTTAGCTTTCTCTGGTCAACATTAACTTATCTATTATTGTTGTCCTTGTCTAACTGCTTAGACAGCCATAGTGACAATACTTTATGGGTATAACTTCTTTTTAACTAACCCATTGACTCCATTTACATTGCCCATAAAATAATCAATGAAGGCCCAACCACTGGAGTATGGTCCACCTACCAAAAGCCATACACTTAAAGAAATCTGAGCCTCCCTCAGAAGTTATTAAGTTCCCATAGCTACTCATTGAAAGATGGAGACTCCTAAGCCCCTTCACACTAAATTTAACTGACTTATGCAAGCCTCAGCCAGTTACCTGATACAGCAGTTGGGCTTGTCATATCCAATAAAACACTATTTATCTTCTGTCTCAATTTTTAATTGGTATTATTAAATACCTCTGCCTTTGCCCTTGATATAACTGTTTCTGAGTATGCCTTGCCACAATATGCATCATCATAAGATTTACTCATCAACATATATAGAGGCTAGTATGTTGGATTGTATATAATTTAATCCAAATGATAATTCAACTAAATAATTCAAATTATTTGTTATCAAGAATCTCCCATAGGTATTAGAAATTATACAGTTCCTGAGAGTTTAATAACAAACAAACAAACATAAATTGGAATTACAAAGTGAATTATATTGACATTTTCATCAATGCATAAAACCTGAAAAATATTTTACAGTATACATTTAGGAAGCATATTCTTTGTCTGATAGATTCTAATTCTTTTTTTTTTTTTTCTGTTGCCATTTTTCTTGTGTCACACAGGATGAGGTTTATTTATTTTGGGCTTGATTACCTAAATATCATTTTGATGAGGTAAATGGTTTTATACTGAAATTGCTCATGTACACATGTATATATTAGGATGGATCTAAAATTGACAGACAAACACTCTGTAACTGACCAATAAGTATTAGTCTTTTAATATCCATTTCATCATGAAAATGGCCTTATTATATAATTTTAGTTCCTTAAGGACCTTTTATAGATTCAGTTCAAATAGCAGTTTGTAATTTGTACAAGAATTACAATGTAAAAAACAGTCAAATTTAGAATCACATATTTATTATTTTTATGAAAAATGAATGTACATACTTATTATAATATCTTTAATTCTTCATTTTGTATCATATTTTAAATTTTTCTTGATTTTTTTGAGTTTAGTATTTGAACATTTTATAGACTGCTGAAAGACATAATTTAACAATAAGCAGTTTCTCTCATATTTCTTCCTATAATTCATTTTACTTACCCCCTGCAGGACTTATCGACATTTTAATTAAACCTTTATTATTGTGGTATATGTACTAACTAAAAATGCAACTAGGGATTTAACCATGTGAAACATATACACACTGATGGTCACTGATCCATTTGTGCTCTTCCCATCCACTACAGTTCAATATGGCCCTTGTCATTCCTCTTGCTCTGAGATTTCCTTCAGTAATCTCAATTGGATACATTTGAGTTTTCATCCTAATTGCTCCTCTCTGGAAGGTCTAAAGTAATGTTTGGTTTCTTATTATTGTTAGTATTTTATCACCCTTCAATAGACACTTACTTAGAAATGAATACAGATTAATTAAGAGTTACATTAATTTATTCTTAGTGATATCTATTCAAATGCTAATGGATAATTATGGCAATGTTAATTATAAAATATCAATGTAAAGTATCTTTGACTTAATTCAAGCTATTAAATTGCATTAATGTCTTAGTGCTCCCTGGAGAATTTTAAAAATAAAATGCTCAAAATAGCTAGTGGAAAAATAAACTTAATGTCTTTTGCTTTTTACAATTGTTTTATATTTTCTTTTTCTTATTTTATGTGTATAGACATGTTGCTTGTATGTATACGTGTGTACTGCAAGAGTGTCTGATGAATGAGGGAGACAGCAGACTGTGTCAGATATCCTTGATGTGGGAGAAAACATGATAGCTACCGTGTGAGTGTTGGGAGTCAAATCTTAGTCCTCTGCAAAGTCAGCCATGACTCTTAACATCTGAGCCAGTTCTCCAACCTCATGTTTGCTACTTTCTTTTAAGCTTTTCAAACAAAGTAATATATCTATAGAGGGAAAAAAAACAAGCAATGAATAATCACAAATATTAGGATTGTACTTATTTTTAAAGAATCTATCAATTAAGTAGTTTTCAGAGATACCAACATTATTCAAACAAAACTAATTTTGAGTAAAATTTTGGCTATATTTAAATGTATTATTTGAGATGAGAGAAATGGCTATGTGGAAAGAGTACTTACCATAAAAACATGAGGACTTATTATTGAATACCCAGGATCCATGTGTAAGCTACACTTGACTTTCAACCCAAACATTGAGTGTAGAAGCAGGCCGATCCCAAGAGTCTTGCCAAACCAGTGAGCTACAGGTTCAAAGAGAGAGGGGTTGTTTTGAAGGAATGAAATATAGAAATGGAGATAGTTGCTTAATGTCCTCCTCTGGCTTCTCTTTCCATATAGAGATAGGCACATACATGCGCACATACTTGCAAATATACACTCAACACAAAATACAGGAATACATTTATTTTCAAAATAGCAAACTATTAGTGACTTGAGATACCACTCTAAGAAAAGGTTGTATAGAGACCTAGTACTTTGAAATGATTTTGAACAATTCCAAGGCAGCAAGATAAACAGATGTGATACACCCTAATTTCACAGTTTTTCTAGTGAGTTCAAAATTTGATCCACATTTTCCTGACATAATGAAGAGAGTCTTATCTGCCTGGCAATAGAAATGTAGCAAAAGTTAGTGCAGTACCTCATGGAGGTTTCACTTTAATAGAAGACCCCATCTCAATGGAAGAGGAACAAGACACCAGAAGCAGTGATAAACAGTGACTGCTAAGGAGGTACAGTGGGGCATTAGAGGTTGTAGGTTGCAATGGCACAGGATAGCATCAGAAAACACTTCATAGATGAGTAATTTAGAAAAGTAGGGGAGTTGGAAAGTAGATAGAGGAAAATTCTAGGAGAATCAAACAGGGGAAGCCTTGAGGCGTATGAGCATGTAGCATGCCATTACATTTGGAATTACTGGACGAAAAAGAATATTGGAAGAGACCTGAAAGAGGCTTCCCTGAAGATCACCTAAGCAGTATACTCTTCACTTTGAAATGGAGAGTACTGAAGGATGCTCTGATTTCCCTTTTCAAATCTCTCTCTCCAGGGAAATACAAAATGAACACAAGTCCTGACAGCTGAGTCAATAAGTTCTGAGAGCTGTTACTTAAATGTGACAAGCTTTAACATATTATTTCATGGTGACAGTACAGCAGACAGAAAAAATAACTTTCTGTATGGCCAGTTCACCATAGCAGAAAGAGAAGGTGTTAGAAACCAAAGAACCTGGGGCTTAGAGGAGATAAGGAATGGAAAATGGGCAGAATGAAGGGGTTGCACTGATGTCACTTATTCTGAATTTTGTCATTTGTTAGTGAGAGTAGTTAACTATAACAATTGTGGACTTTATATTGTGTTGTTTTATAGTATTTATGAATATCTGCCTATTAAGTATGTTTTCATTGAAAATTATGTCAAATTATGCTATATACTAAGCACATTTATACCTATGAAACTTTATATAAAATTCATATATTATTATTATGAAAACAAATATGCGAACTGTATTTTCAAAACCACTTTCAATTACTATAAAAGCCGCCTTCATGCACATCCGTGGATTGTTTTGAAAAGTTTAAATTAGAATTCAAGTACAGTGTTCTTAAATGTGAAATACTGCTAAAATGTTAACATCTGCTTACTTGGGTAAATGTTGAGCATACCAGAAGAAATTATCAAAACTATATAGTCTGTTTATGAACTTATTTGCAGTAATATATAATTTCTATTTTGAATTTAATTTACTTGTGAAGTTTTTGGTTTTCATTTCTGCCTCTCTTTTATTTCTATTGTTGTGATCAAATATCATGATCCAAAGTAAGTTGGAGAGTAAAAGGCTTATTTTAGCTAACAATTCATAGGTTACACTCTTCACTGAGGACTCCAGGGCAAGAAGTAAGGGTAGAAACATTAAGGTAGAAACTGGAATAGAATTTCTGAAGAATTCTGACTATTGGCTTACTACTAATGGCTTGCTAAGAATGCTTTCTTCCACAGCTCAGGACCAATTGCCTAGCGTTGGTACCACACACAATAGACTATACCTCCCACCTCAATTATTAGTCAACAGAATGTCCAACAGATTTACATTTAATTTTCTGGTAGCATTTCTCAACTCTTTTGTCTTCTTCCCAAATGAACCTAGCTTGTGCCAACTTGACATACAACTCACCAATTCACTTCTTTTCAGCAATCTCTACATTAGGCATCAGAAATGCTCAGATGAATAAAACCTAGTGTCTGGGTTCACTGGTTTGGTTTTCTAAAGTGATAATGACATATACAAAGCATAAATTATATAATTAATTTGGCTAGTTAATAGGGTTAAAGATTCACAAGCTACTTGTTCAATATATAGATATTATTACTGTGATGCAGTTTGAAGGCAAGGAGATACACACCAATGATTTAGACTTAAAAGGGGTTAAAATGTATTACATAAATATATCTTAACATGTGTGATGGGTACTTTTTGGAATAAAAGTGGGCTTGCAAAAATACATGCAATCAAGCCAATGATATAAATATAATCATACAGCAATTTAGAGCATAGTTTATTTACATAAATAAGCATATTACTTATAGCAGAGATTGTATTTGTGTATCTAGAAGTAAAGTGACTAAATTCCATCTTTGTTGCAGGTGCTTCAAACTGCCATAAAGTTTAAAACTGAGAGTTAAAATTGTGTGGAAATATTAAGTCAAATGAATGTAAGAGAGACCTACTTCCTTCAAGAATTGGCAAAAATCTTATTGAGGTGTTATTAATAGCATAAAAAGTTTTATTTTTTAGCATAGAAAATGCTTTGATTGATTTCCATTGTTTAAATTTCCTTTAGCAGGCAGGACGTTGCCACCCACAGTCATGCTGTGATGGAACCACATTTAATTTGCTGGAAGTGAATCAATGGGATGCACATGGCATTCTGAAGACTGCTGTGCATGAATGTGCAATGAAAATCTATAGCTAAACTGTATAACAAGATCCTCCAAGAGAAGGATGCTTAAGAAAATTAGCTATTATAAAGATTTGGCAATATTTCTACTATAATTATTTCAACTAGCATCTTTATTTTTATATAGTCCTTAAAGCCAGGAAGCACAAGATGACAGTTATAATAGGAGACTGATTTATAGATTAGGAGATATGAATTGCTGTTACAGCTCTCTCCTTACAATATTTGTTTCATTAAGTAAGTCTGTTTGAAATATCTAATTTTTTATTATATATTTTTTTCACTTACATTTCAAATGCTATCCCGGAAGTCCCCTATACCCTCCCCTGGCCCTGCTCCCTAACTCTCCCACTCCTGCTTCCTGGCCCTGGTATTCCCCTGTTGTCCCCTTTCCAGATCTCCCCTCTACAAACCCCCATCCCTTCTGACTCTGTGAGGATGCTCCTCCATCCACCTACCCACTCCTGCCTCACCACAAGAGCATTCTGCTATGCTGGGGCATCAAGCCTCCACAGGACAGGACTCCCATCCCACTGAAGTCAAATAATGCAATCCTTTGCTACATATGCAGCTCAAGTCATGGGTCCCTCCATGTGCACTCTTTGGTTGGTACTTTAGTCCTATATTCTATAGGTGAATCACCTTGTAAATCACTTTTCACATATGTGAAAGATAATCTTTCCTTAGGTCTTATGTTTACTTTCGTTAGATTGAGAGGATTTTTGATAAATTCTCCCTGTACTCTATTTTTTACTTTTAGCAATGGTTTTGTGTCAGTGTTCGTTGTACAATTAATCATCAGAAAGTCATGTTAGTTGAATAAAAAGTATTAAATGGATATTTAGTTAGAAGACATAAATTTAATTAAATTTAACTTTCATATGACTTGTTTACCCTTTTATAAATTATATCATAAAATCCTTTCATAGATAAATTACATTCCATAGTCAAATAATATTTAAGGTCATATAATTTAATTACAACATGTTATATGTTCCATCTAAGAAATTTCATCATGAGCAAAAAAGCTAAGAAATAACTGTGTAAATTCTGTTAGCATTAACTTACTAGGTATTTGTGCATACCAGAATATGACATCAGATACACTGAAACTTGAGATTAAGAGCCATTGTCAGCAACCATGTAGCTGCTAGGGCCTGAACAGAGGTCCTCTGCAAGAAAAAGTGCTCTTGAAGTCTATGTCCCCAGTATTAGGACTGCACATTTTATAATCCATATAGTAGATGATATTTATATTTTGTATGCCCACCCCAACTCTTTCCTCCCTTTTCAAATGGAACTAATACCTTGCACCATTGTGTATTTTACATATATGGTCTGCTTTATGATTTTACAGGGGTTTAGAGTTCAGAGATTGCTTTGAGTCTCAGGAAAAACATGGATTTTAAACAGTGTTGAGATTATGAAAGCCTACCTGGACTATTTATGTTGGAAAAAATAGATTTTACATTATGCTATAGTTACAAGACCATGGGGCAGAGAGCAAGGAATAACTTGTGGTTGTTTGATTGATAGCAGCAGCCATAGGCTCCTATGGCTCCATTCATATTCTACAGTAGATTATCTGTAAGGGAAAGATTAGGAGATGTAGCTTTGGAGGAGTAAGTGTGGCTTTGTTGGACGTGTGTCACCAGGATTGGTATTGGAGGTTTCAAAGACCCAAACATCAGGCTTTCTCTGCCTGCTGCCTGAGGTCTGAATGTAAAGCTCTAAGCTACTGCTCCTGTGTCATGTCTGTTAGCTTCCTGCCTTGATGATGATAGACTATGGTTCTGAAACTGTAAGCAAGCCCTCAATTACATACTTCCTTTTATGAGAGTTGCCTTAGTCATGGGTCTTTCACAGCAACAGAACATTAACTCAGCCAGACATTATAACCAATGCTTATCATCTACTGGATGACTTTTATGTTGTTGTCTTTGAAACAAATTTAATTATGATTTTCATGATCATTTCTTCAATGTCTCTTTTTACTGAACATGCTTTAATGTATCTGGTATTTGTAAATGTGTTTTAGAGAAGCTTTTATCAATTTTCCGTTCATCATATCTCCTTTTGCTATGCAGTTACGATTTCATTATTTGTAATAATAGGTTGTCAGGTTGTCTTTTCATTTAGTTTGTTTTAAACCATGTCTAAGGCTTTTATTCATTTGAGATGAAGGGTTACATTTTACTATATATGTTTCTTTTATTTAATTTGATCCAAATACTAGTTTCTTAGAATCTCCTGTGAAATAGAATTTTTGCAGCCTTTTAAAAGTAATTTCATTAGTAGTGTATAAAAGTAGAATTGTTGATTGAGAATAAATATGTATTTTATAATGCTTCTGAATTCCTTTATTCATTGTAATAGTATTATGTTTCATGGTATTAATAATTTCATATCAGAATACTATATATATATATACATATATATTTTTTCTTTGAAGATATATGTGTTCCATACATAATATATGTGCACATGTACACTCATATTCACACTCACATATATGTGTATATAATTTATACAATATATGTATCTACATATACAATTTTTTATTTGCTTTCTTACCCAAATATTGTAGTTTGAAATTATGATAAATAATTAAGTATTAAAGTTAAACACTTAATCAGTTGATATTATTATTGTTCTAGTACTGTTTATGCAATCATTTCTAAGAAAAAAAATCTCATTATAGATTTCCTGGAATTATGGCTTCTAAGGTATTTTTGGTTTTGTTTTTCTCACATCATCCATGGTGTTCACTGAAACACAAATGTAGATGTAATGTGGGCATGCTAACATCAAAGGTGAAAATTTTCTGAGGTTGTAACTCTTGGCAAAGAATTACAGGCAACTAGTGAGTACCAAAAAAGGAAAATTAGTCTGTCTCAGGGTAAGCCTCCATGTTGTGTGTTCAACACAAAGTTTTCATCTCTGAAACTATATTCAAACAAATAACAAAAATAGTTTCAGGGTTGTATCAATATACTTGTTCATTATGACACACAAAAACACTTTATCCACACACATAAACACATACACACACACACATTTATAATCATCAAAGACAAAGAAACAAAGACAAACCTGAAAGTGGAAATGGTTTCATGGGAGGTGGTTGAAGAGAGAAGACTTGAAGAGTGGAGGGAACAAAATTGAGGGGAGTAAGCAATGGCATTCTATTTAAATTAAAAATATATATTTCAAATATTTATTCTTTTGTTATTGATCATAATGTTTACTTTATAGTAATGTTTCATAGATGTTTTAAATGTGCTAAGAGATCCAGATATAGTAATGTGAGCCTTTATTTCTAGTGTTTGAGAGGCAGATTTCTTTACTTGTAATTTAATAAATTGTTAAAATTATTACATTATTTCTATGAGTGGAGATTTGTCTTTACCTCTAAAACATAATGCTAATCAGAATATCTTTATGGAATCAAGTAGACAATGATATCGCTTATAAAAAATTGCTCAAAAACTACACTGGATTAAATTATGAATGTAAAAATTAACAAGAAATTGAGTTATTTTCGACATAAATTTTTTATTATATCTGACAATCACATAAAATTCATTTTCTACCCAAGAGCTCAATATACTTCCTAAAAACACTCAGTGTATCACTTACCACTTTTCTATTTTTCTAATTGTAAGTGATAGTAAAGCATTTGATTGCATCTTTGATCAGGTCCCAGTTAATGGACCATAAATATTAAGCAGTTTGGTTGGGGCTCATTTGCTCAGTAAAAAAATCTAGATTTGCTGATAAATTGATTAACATGAGTCAGCAAATCTCATTCAAATGTGGGCTCTATTCATGTTCAAACCCCAAGAACTTTAAGATATTTATTATCTATAATAAGAATTGTAATATACTTCAAATCATCTTTTCAAAGATAGTGAGCAGAATAAAGTCACTGCATATATAGTTTCAGGGCTGACTATTGCTCATTAATAAAACACTTGCCTATCCACCCTTGGCCTTATATCATCCTCATTGCTGCAAGAACGCAATAATATCAATTAAAAACAACAATAAACATCAACAAAAATGAAAAGTAAAATGAGAAAATATAGATATATAGGCGCATATATACTTTCAGAAATAAAACAGGATAATTATAATGAATACACATGTTAGCATTATGAAATAAAAGCATCTCTTTAACTTTATGAAATATGTTTCCTGAGTACATATACATCACGTGGAAAGGATTTTTGATCAAATAATCATTATAATATTTTTGGTAACAGGCTATTTATATTTAATTTGAAAAACTTTGACAGATCTTATAAAATTGTATTGTAACTCTTAAATAAATGACTGTAAGTGGCCTCCTAAATATATAATTGTGGAATATATAACATAAATATATAAACATAATACAGAAAGTCTAAACATGTTTCTATTCTTTTATTTCTGATTAACTAGAAACACTGTATTTCATCAATTTAAAATACAAGTAATGAGCACATAATACAACTTATCTTTCCCTACAAAGGTCTTGGAAAGCTGGTCAGTGGTGGTACACACCTTTAATCCCTGCACTTGGGAGGAAGAGGCAGCTGGATTTCTGGGTTTGAGGTCAGCCTGGTCCACAGAGTGAGATCCAGAACAGCCAGGATTACACAGAGAAACACTCTCTCAGGGGGAAAAAAAAAAAGATTTGCAACCAAAATATTGTAGAAAAAACAAAAACAATAGGGGGATTATTGATTTCTTAAACATATATCAGCTGGCTTAGTCCATATAAAGTAGCTTGTGTGGCTGTTTCCAGGACTGGACAATTTTGTTGGATAAGCAATTAGTTTCATCTTTCATGGTAAAGATACTTCTCCCATTCTCTTCATTCCTTAGTTGTCCATAGTTTTTTTTGTTGAGACATCTATCTTCCTAGCTATTATATCTCTTGCTGTTGCCCTTGTTTAGGTCGTGTTTCTGTTGTCATCTTATTGATACTTTACAGGATTAGCTTGTGACATTCATAGAGACAAAGTGTCTCATCAAACTCCTGTATTTCTGGCTCTTAGTCTCTTTCCACCTCTTCTTCCACTTGATCACTGTGCCTTACACAAGATTTGTTTTGTACATATATCTGTTGGAAATGTGCTCTGCAATTTTGGATCTTTAGTTGCTTGTGACTTTCTGTAATGGTCTCCAACTGTTGAAAAGTGAAATTTTCTTGATGAAGGGTATGAACTGCAGTTATCTTTGGGTATAAGATCAACTGTTTAGAGTTTAGCTATGGATTATTTTGGTTTGTTAATATGGTATGGAAAGTTTTCTTCCAAGAGCCATAACTTCATAATTACTGGGGAGTTAGCTAAGTTTCAAAACTTAAAGCAAGATTTTTCTCTTGTTCAATGGTTATTAAGAATAAGTTTACACACACACACATACATACAGAGAGAGAGAGAGAGAGAGACAGAGACAGAGACAGAGACAGGGCCAGAGACAGAGAAATTGACCATGGACTTGAAAGAGAGGTATTATGTAGGAGAGTTTATGGGAGAAATGAGAAGATGCAAATAATTTTATGGTATTATCAACCCAAAAAAATCAAGTAGATAATTTAAAAATGATGGACAATCTTTTTTTTTTTTTTTTCCCGATACAGGGTTTCTCTGTGTAGTCCTTGCTGTCCTGGAACTCACTCTGTAGACCAGGCTGGCTTCAAACTCAGAAATCCGCCTGCCTCTGCCTCACAAGTGCTAGGATTAAAGGCATGCTCCAATTATGGACAATCTTAAACAAATTCCCCATGAAAACATTAAAAGTGGGCTTAGGTACAATGCTATATAATCAGTAAATAGCCTATTTCAGACCTAAGGACACATGTGCATAAGGAGAGGGCTAATGTCCCATAGTACCCAGTTCCCTGGACCTCCTCCAGGCTTTTCAAAGTGCTGTTCTAAATAGTCCCATGATTTCTTCCACACGTGCATACATATGTCCATTTTCTTTTCAAGAGGTATATTTCTAATCAGAAAGTAAAATATCCAACTGTAGATTGTTGAAATAAATATTATGAAATCTCTGTGATAGGTTCATGTACCTCAATGGTTTATGTTCCCAGATGAAACACACACACACACACACACACACACACACACACACACAGCCTTCATATTTTAATATGCCTTAAACAATTGAGTAGATGGACCAATGCCAAATATCCCTGAAGTTAATCCCAAGTTAATACTTACTAATTCTATATTGTATGTTGTTCCTCTGAACCCAGAGGGCTGCCCAACTGGTCAGTGTTCTCCCAGTCCTTCAGAAGGTGGCCATGCCTTTCTGTCCTGTACTCTTCTCAGGCAGGGCCTCTAAAATCCAGCCTCTCACTTCTTTGCCCAATGATTGACTGTTGGCATCTTTATTTACCAATGTGAACCAACTGGGGACAGGTTTTCAGAAGCTATGTGCAAACACTCTTACAAACAGGTTTTTGGGGAACATAATTAACTTTCATAATAAAAACAGCTGCAATAGATAGTGTTCTTTTTATATGAAAAGTATAAAATATTTTAAAAGTAAAACAAAAGAAAGAAAAAACCAAATCTGTGAGATGTTCGGCATTGGGCTATGCACAGACAGCCTGATTTCCAGTGGAGGCTAGATGGTGAACCCCGGGATCCAGGGGTGATAATTCTCCTACATGGGACAGAAGGAGTTCTCTCATGTCTCTTGGACCCCTAGCTCCTGTTAAAGTTACCTACCCCTCAGCCCCAACATGAAAAGCATGGTTAGTAGTCACTTAAACAAAGTCCCAAGCTTCTGACCTTCACACTAGACTCCTCCGTAGTTACCTAGCAACAGTAAAGATAAGAGCATACCATAGGAGGGGCTGCTTGGCCCTACCTTGCTTTCTTGTTCTTACTCCTCTTACGCCCCTCACTCTCTCCTCTTCTCTATCCTCTCACTCTCTTCCTCTCTCCATCTTCCTCTCTAGCCTTTCTTCTCTCTCTCTTTTCCCCCTTCTCTCCTCTTGGCCATGGCTGGTTCTCTCTCTCTCTCTCTCTCTCTCTCTCTCTCTCTCTCTCTCTCTCTCTCTCTCTCTCTCTCTCTCTCTCTCTCTTTCTCTCTCCACATTTTCTCTTTCTCCCTACCTTTCTTACTTTTCTATAAGGAAGCTCTAAAACCATAGACTATCTCCTGGACTCAAGGCCCACTGCGGTTACTCTCACCTGTGTAGAAACCTCTCTCCCTCAGCCCTCTCTCCCATAACCCAGGGTGTCGCCCTGGGGGCCCCTGGTTTCAGGGGCTGCCCCTTGTCCACCCCCTGTTGAGTGGGGTCAGTTGCTTTGATGCCCACCTGGGGCAGAGTGGAAAGCTTCTGGCAGCCCTCCAGCATGTGCCTGCCCAGAGCATAGGAGGAACTCTGGTCGGACATGTGCTATCTTCCTTCCCCCTCCTTCCCCTGAGCCCCTTTTAGTTCCCACAGTGAGACAGTTAAGGTATAAAAATGCCAGCACTAAAAATAAACCTACAGAATTATGTCCCCGGTCCAATATGATGGAAGGAGAAAATTGACTCGAAAAAAACTGTACTCTGATCACCATATGCACTTATCTTCTTCCCTTGTGTGGTGCCTAACAAAGAAGATGAAGCTCAGTTTTGCAGTGGTTAGAAAACTTCTGTGATTCACAACCGTATTCAATGTGTATTCTGTATGTTTGTCCTTCATTCCCTAGCTACCCATAACCAGGATTTCGGGACCCAGGCCATGGAAGACACATCATCTTATTTACTTGTTCTCCTTGATTTTTCTTTAAACTTCATTAATATTTTATAGAAATCAGACCAACAGGGCAGATTTCAAGGAAAGGAAATATAGAATGGGGGTAATAAAAGAGTAAATGGGGAATGGTGGCAAAGGAAGAGTGAAATGGGAAGAAGATGAGAGAGCAGGATAGAGGAGTGAATACAGGAGGAGCTAAGATTAAATACCTTTGGATAAGTAATATAGGACTTAGTCTTATAGATACTTACTGAATTATATATGTACAGCTATCAGAAGAGTTTACAGAGTTTGTCGATTGGTTGAGTCAGAGTCTTATGCAACCTGGGCTGGCTTCAGTTGATAGAGTTGATCATACTCTTAAACTCCTGATTGTCTTGCACCCAACTCTTATACATACTGGGTACAGATATGTGGTCACACACAGTGCATCATTCACTGAAAAATATGGCCAACTATATTTTAGAACGGCATCCACTTATTTTAATTAAATACTAAGTTTAGTCATGCATGACAGATCTTACAGTTGCTGCAAACACTTGGAAAGCTAATGTCAGAAAATCAGTGTGGTTTTAAGACAACCATGGATTGTTACATAATGAGAATGTATAAGTATCTATGTTCTTAGGGTTAACCGATTTGTCCTGAACAACAACAAAAAAAGTTGTTGTGCTCTTCCTCAAGTGAAGAGTGTTTTTTTTTTTTTTTTTTTTTTTTTCAGGGCTCAGCATTTCTTTTTTTGTCTGTAGTTCTTTGAAAAAACACTGAGATCACTTGGGTTTTCCACTGTTGTGTTAGCATATCTATTGTTGTTTTCCTTGTTTAGTTAATACATTTGTGTAAATAACAACAATTAATTTAAAAAGTGGCCATGAATTTGAAAGAAAGCAACAAGGAGTATTAGGGAGGGTTAGGAGAAATAAAGGAGAAGAAAAGAATGATTTAATTATATAGCAAAAGTTAAAAAGTCACAGAAATAATTTTAAAAAGAAATAAACCTTGACCCTCAAAGAACAAGGATATCAAGAACAAGAATCAAAGAATAGTTTTTACTTAAAAATTAATCAGTAGAGTACAAACAGCACTGCATGGCTCAATCAGTGTAATTTAGACTTAATTATTAGATTCAGTCTTATACCTAATATGAAATATCTTCTCTGTTTTGATGTGCTTTTCACATTTCCTTATTATTGTATGTTTGTGTGTTAATGTATGTGTGTGATTGTGTTATATATGTGTTTTCATGGCTGTGTGCATGCATGTCTTTGTGCATATACATTTGCTTATGTGTTTGTGGTGTGTATGTCTGTGTGTGTTTATGTGTGTGTATGTGTGTTCTTGAATTCATATGGGCGTATTTTTGTCATGAAGAAAGGGTGGAGAAGAGAAGACAATCTGTTAGAATCAATTCTCTTCTTCCAACAGTTTTTTAACCTTGTTCCCTATTATTCAATCTTTAAGATTGGAAAGCATGTTATTCTTAAGGTAGATCGCATTACTTTTTAAGCTACTTATATATTACCTGAATAACCTTATACATCACTTTAATGTAGCATATGTGTATATACTTAATTTTTACTTTTATGTTTCATTTCATACAAATGTTTTAATGATTTGTTGAAGTTTTCAATTGTCATGTAGCAGTTTCTTTTAGAAAGTCTTGGTGACTAAGTTAGCGTTTCCTTATTCTGTTATTTTTTTCATCAATAAGAGTAACCCTTGAATTTAGACTTGTGTGTACATAATTATTAGTTTTGTCTTAAATGTTGCATGTGCATATAGAATGTTAACTTCCTATAGTTTTCCTCTAAATTATATTTGAGCCTCTACAGACTACAAGGTGAGTTAATATCCATTCTTTCTGGACAGATGATGGGAAGCTAGACACTGACTTGGTAGAACTCTGTAGTATCAAGGTGAATCTCTCTCTTCTCTGGGTATTTACTATAACACGAAAGCAAGGAAGAAAACCCATCACTCTCATATTGTCTAACTATTCTGCCATTTTTAGGCCTCCCATTTCTACACATGTGAGCAATTCTCTATTCTCCAAAATGCAACTCAAAGAGAAAGGTCATACTTGGTTTTACCACTCTGATGCTGAAGAATTTCCTTTCTAAACAAATATGCTTAAATGAAGCATTATTCTTGGATGTTGCATGTGGCATGCCTTGCTATCAATTTACTTCTATTTAGAAGTAATTATAGAGTAGAAGAGTACTTGTAAAGTATCTTTGTTCCTTTTTTTAATTAATCGAAATCTAAAAACTCTAACAATCCTATGTTATCAATTGTTAGGCAGATAATATTCTCATTCAGATTATTTAAGAGTATTTGCCTAAAACTTCTATGGAGTATTTCAACACCTCATTGATATATGTTAGAAAAATATCAAAGTCTACATAATCTATTCTTATTTTTTATTGGATATTTTCTTTATTTACATTTCAAATGTTTTCCCTTTTCCAGGTCTCCCCTTTGTAGATCCTCTATCCCATCCACTCTCCCCCTGCTTCTATGAGGGTGCTCCCCCACCCACTTGCCCACTCCTTTCTTCCCTCTCTGGCATTCCCCTACACTGGGACGTTGAACACCCTCAGACCCAAGGACCTCTCCTCCCACTGATGTTCAACAAGGCCATCCTCTGCCATGGAGCCATGGGTCCATCCATATGTACTCTTTGGATGGTGGTTCAGTTCCCGGTAGCTTCAGGGGTTCTGGCCGATTGATACTGTTGCTCCCTCTATGGGGCTGCAATCCCCCTCAGCTCCTTCAGTCCCTTCTACAACTCCTCCCCAAGCTCAGTCCAATGGTTGGCTGCAAGCATCTGCCTCTGTATTTGTCAGGCTCTGGCAGAGCCTCTCAGGAGACAGCTTTATCAGGCTTCTGTCAGCAAGCACTTCCCGGCATCTTTTCACACTAAAAGTGCTTTTCTACTTTTACAACTGACAGTTGGATTGATTTTAAACTTTTCATCACTATGATCTATGTATTCGTGCTTCCTTTCATGCAATTTGCTTCTGTAATGCACTGTTAGTTATTTTCACTTTGCTATGTATTAAAAAATCCTGGGTTAGATTTTAAATGTGCCCATATTTGAAATCATGACAATTGGTTTCATAATGTGAGATTATTCTCCAGTGTGGCTAGTAACTGCAGCCACTCTTTATTTTATATTATTGGAAAATGATCCTTTCAAATTTAAAGAAAATTATTAAATGGGGTCATTAAGCTGAATCAATTAAACCAGATATTATGTCCACAGGCATCAGCTAAGAGATAATTCTACCACATTATTTCTATACAACATCCTTCTAGCTAATAATATCCTTGAAGGAAAAGAGATAAATAGGAATCCATTGGGAAAGTTTCTTCCTTGAATATTGTAAACAAACTCCCTGGTCTAAATAATCCCACTTGAACCAGAAAATCTTGTACCTATCATAGGTTACAGTGTGTGGCTGTGCATTCAAATGATTCCTGCTGTTAAACCACATTAGAGCTCTAGAATTAACTCCATAACTTAGGCCCATAACTCATGCTATTTGGACAGGTATTATTGGATTAAACATTTCCTATTCCCCTTTTTCTTCACTTAACATTGTTCTCTCCTTTCCCTGCCCCTTAATTCCCTACTTGATTATCATCTAGTCTATTACAGATGCTGCACTAAGATTTTCAGAATTGTAGTTCTTTTGATGATGTCACAATGCTTCAATTATTTCTCCACCACTACTAACTTCTTGTACATTGGACTTGGGACCCACAGGTTTTATTGATGTCTCTTAAACCAGTGATATCTGACATGCTTACTGGCTTTTGTGTACACTGTTCCATCTGTCATAAATGCATATCCCTGCAAGCCTGACATGTGGCCTTTAGTATTATTGAAGTCTGTAGACAGTTGTTAATTATCAGTAAGATGACTCCTGATTATAGGGTGAACAGGGTTCTCTTTGGAAGTTCTTAAATTGCCCAGGAAGCAATTTAAGATAGAAAGGTGCTGTATTTGGAGTTTTGTTTTGTCTTTTCTCAGATGTCTATATTCATAATCAGGAAAGTATTGTTCAGTCTTTACATGGCAACATATTAAGTAATTATTTGTTTTTTTTTTAATCAGGAGTGCATGCAACACCTAGTTAAGATAAAAATTAATCTGGGTGTTTGAACATATAAAACTAAATATGAAACTTTTCTTATCCTCTTTATATTATTCTTCCTTACTGAAAAAAGATAATTAAGAAAAAAATTAAAGATGGATCAAACAATTGTCAATTGTTACATTTTTCTGACATTTATTACAAAGTGCGGCTTTTGGAATATTTTGAGTATTAGAATGAGCTCAAATTTCTGACAATCAAATAAAAATAGAACCAGCAACTAGATACTGAAGTTTTAAAGAATGTTTTAATATACTGTTTTGGTTTCTATGGCACTCTTGCTATTACTACTTCATTTAATTTTTACAACCAATTTATGAGAAAAAATGTTTTACAGTCTGAAGCAGAATCACACAGAAGAAAATGGACAGATGCTCCTTGTTGGGGTAATGCCATTACAAGAGCACAGATGCGGATTGTGACCATGATCTTAAATGCTTTCCAACCTCTAAGGTCAGGCCTTTACTATGGAACCCTACTAAACCCCACAGTTATATAATTACTATTTAGTTTGTTCTTTACTGCAGAGTAATTGTTAATTACTCCTTTCCTAACTTAAGTTAGCATGAGCCAATCATGAAAACATGTCAGCAATCTACATATCTTTGGTCTGGTATCATAGCTGACCCCAGTGAAGGCTTATTAAAATGATCTGGTGAATTTCCTGAAGTACATGCACATTAACAATCCTTGTGTTTCAATTTATACCAGTTTTAGTGATAATGTCAAGTAAAACCTAACAATCGTTTTAAAGGGATTCTCTATCAAAATATTAAGCCTAGTTTCTTTCAATTTATACCAGTTTTAGTGATAATATCAAGTAAAAACTAACAATCGTTTTAAAGGGATTCTCTATCAAAATATTATGCCTAGTTTCTTTCTTGCCTAGACATCCATCTGACCCACTTTTATTTTTATTGCTTTGATTAAAAACAACATGGGTATGATGAAGTCAATGGAGTGTTATTTTGTGTGTTTCTTTGTTTTACTGTTATTTTCTGAAATTTTAAGTTATAGTTCATCATTATTATTTCTTATGCTCACTCCTCTCTTTATAGTTATATAGTTCAGAATTCCTTGCCTACAGGATACTGCCTCCCAAGTGATGGGATTAAAGGTGTGTACCACCACTGCCCAGCTCACTTAATTATTGTTAATATGTTCAAATACAACTTTCTAGCTTATAGTTATAGAAACTAGTATTTTCTGCAGTCACCAGTAATATTTTTGTTTCTTTAAAGCCTTCAATCCTTTGTGCACTTCTGTTTTAGTTAGGGTTTAACTGCTGTGAAAAGATACCATGACCAAGGCAACTCTTATGAGGACATTTAATTGGAGCTGTGTACTGGCTAGTTTTGTGTCAACTTCACACAAGCTTGAGTTACTACAGAGAAAGGAGCTTCTGTTGAGGAAATGCCTCCATGAGATCCATCTGTGAGGCATTTTCTCAATTAGTGATCAAGTGGGAAGGGACCCTTTTGGGTGGGACCATCCCTGAGCTGGTAGTTCTATAAGAGAGCAGGCTGAGCAAGCCAGGAGAAGCAAGCCAGTAAGAAACATCCATCCATGGCCTCTGCATCATCTCTTGCTTCCTGACCTGCTTGAATTCCAGTCCTGACTTCCTTTGGTGATAAACAGCGAGGTGGAAAATATAAGCTGAATAAACTCTTTCCTCCCCCATCTTGCATCTTGGTCATGATGTTTGTGCAGGAATAGAAACCTTGATTAAGACAGACAGGCTTATAGTTTCAGAGGTCGAGTCCATTATAATCATGGCAGGAACATGGCAGCATCCAGGCAGGCATGGTGCAGGATGAACTGAGAGTTCTCCATCTTCATCTGAGTACTGGCAGAATACTTAAACTAGCAGAATACTGGCTTCCAGGCAGCTAAGATGAGGGTCTTAAAGGCCACACTCACAGTGACACACCTACCTCAACAAGGCCACACCTTCTAATAGTGCCACACACTGGGACAAGCATATACAAACCATAACAACAGCTATTCAGAAGGAATCACTTTCACTCATGTATCATATATAATGAGCTAATTTCTGCACAATTGACACTTTCTCATTAAATCAAGTCTCAGTGCAGAAATAGGTTATGAGGTATACATTTTGATACTAATGAACATGCAAAAGCACAATGATTCTACTCAAAAAAACGTTCACAGAGCATTAATATTTCACTTACATCCCTAAGGCAAATTCTATTGATGACTTTTAAACATCAAATTATGAAAGTCATGTTTATGTTTATTATGAGATTTTAAAAGGTAGATTGTAATTTTTGATTATTTCTGGTATTAATTCCTTTCCCTTAATGTTTACTTTCTTGCCAATTACTTGAGTTTTCTCAGTAATGACAACTTCTTTAGTATGTGGTTTTAAATTTTTGACAACTTTGAAAAATATTCAAAGCATTACAGCCAACTATAGAACAAAGAGATATTTACATAAAGTCAAACATTAAATGATGATAGAAGAAAAGTAGGTCATAGTAAATACACACTTTTACATAGTAAGGTTGCTTACTGGTACATCCTAACTTAGCATTTCAAAAAGTTTTCTTCTAGACATTTAGCATTTCTCTGATAGGTTTCGTGTGTGTGTGTGCGTGTGCGTGTGCGCGTGTGTGTGTGTGTGTGTGTGTGTGTAGACATGCATATGGGGACTAAATCACAACATTGTGTTCCCTATCTTATATGTCATCCACAGAAATGGAATTATTTTCTTTTGTGGTAATGTCTCTCATTGCTTTGGAACTTGAACACTTAACCTAGACTCACAGTACAGAGAAGTGCAAATATCCTTCAGTCATTGCCCAGGCACTCTAGGTATAAATGGATACCATATGCCTGGGGTTTCTTTGTTGTTTCTGGGTAATTAAACTCAGGTCTTAATGCTTACACGGAAATCAGTTTGCTGGCATTTACCTCCCAAGTTCAACTGTCAAGTTCTGTTTTGAGTTTCTTCTGATCTATTCTACCTCTTTGGGAAGTCATTTTTCTCCTTATTTAATTTTAGTATTGTCACTCAATATAATACATTCTTAGGGGCTGAGTTTTTTAAATCCCTATTCTTGAATATGCTAATGTCTTGGTTTTGTGAAGAAAGCTTTAATCTCACACCTGCCTAACAGTTTATTATTTCCTATGGATTACCAATGTTCTTCACCAGCATTATGAAGGTTTGAATTCTTCTCATAGTATCACTAGTTCACAATCAAAGTGAGTTTGTTTAGCAAAGATGAGATGACAGTAAACTCAGCAACACATCTGAAGTCTGTGACTCTTCTCTGACACGTAGTTCCAATTCTCTCAGCAGATTTATAGTCACTAGGTGGTAATTTTGAAATTTTGCTATTTCTCACAATTATTTCCTGTTTTTTAAACTCACTGACACTGACTCGAGATATCTCTATCACACCTTCTTGATATCTTGTTTCTGTGATAGTGTAGGGTTGTAAAAAAGAACATTTAAGCTATCTTTGTAAAATGCAAACATAATCTTGGAAGTTTGACAGGTTTGTACTATTTAGAATACACAGATTTTATGATATTGGAGTTTTAGCATCTCTCTGCTCATTTCTACTGTTATCTCCAGACAATTGCCTTCAGTTATCCCATGTGTCATTTAAACGATGACTTCTGATGATGCAAGTATCTCTTTATCTTCTTTTCCCTTTGCTTTTATTTAATTTTTTTTTTGTTTTTTAATCAGATTAAGTTGTCTCTATGGTTCTTTTCTCAGAAAATCTTATCTTTGATTTAGAATATACCTAATGTGATTCATTTATTAATTTTCAAAATTATTTTTCAATGTATTTTCTGTTTGCTTGTTTATGTATTTCTTTAATGTGTGTGCCAATACTTGGATACATGAATACAAAGACACATGCTTAGATATCAAAAGACAATAGTCATGAGTCTTTATTTCTCCTTCTGTATCTTTAAACACTGAGCTATCTTATGTTACTAAAACATCAATTTAACTTTTAAACAGGCTGCTGACCTGTATTCTTCCAATGCCAATGGCATTTAATAATGTTTGTTACTGATATAATATAAAGTGTCTTGTGGTTTCAACAGATTTTATGTTTCTAATTAAATTCTGGACTACTTTAAAGTTAAATATTTCTTTTCCACTTTTAATACATTAAACATGCCCCCCTTTCATGTCAGAATTCATATTCTGACAACTGACTCTGAAAGCTGAAAATCTGTATTGTCATAGAATAAACTCTTAACTATTTCATGAAGAGATTATCATTATAGTGTAGCAAGTAGACTTGGTAGTTGCTTGAATTTTAAGCCATGATTTTGTAGAGATTCCTGAGTTAGAGTCCACATTTACTCTCTCACAACTGACACGTTTTTCTTTTTCTTTTTCAATTTTTTATTAGATATTTTCTTCATTTACATTTCAAACTCTATTTTGAAAGTCCCCTATACCATCCCCTCACACTGCTCCCCTACCGAACCACTCACACTTCTTGGCTCTAGCGTTCCCCTGTACTGGGACATATAAAGTTTGCAAGACCAAAGGCCTCTCTTCCCAATGATGGCCAACTAGGCCATCTTCTGCTACATATGCAGCTAGAGACACAGCTCTGGGGAGTACTGGTTAGTTCATATTGTTGTTCCACCTATAGGGTTGCAGACCCCTTCAGCTCCTTGGGTAACTTCTCTGGCTCCTCAATTGGGGGCCCAGTGTTTTATCCAAGAGATGACTGTGAGCATCCACTTCTGTATTTGCCAGGCACTGGCATAGCCTCAAAAGAGACCTCTTTGCCATGGTCCTTTCAGCAAAATCTTGCTGGCATGTCCAATAGTGTCTGTGTTTGGTGGCTGATTATGGCATTGATCCCTGGGTGGGGTAGTCTCTGGATGGTCCATCCTTTCATCTTAGCTCCAAACTTTATCTCTGTAACTCCTTGCATGGGTACTTTGTTCCCTATTCTAAGGAGAATTGAAGTATCTACGTGTTGGTCTTCCTTCTTGATTTTCTTGTGTTTTGCCAATTGTATCTTGGGTATTCTAGGTTTCTAGGCTAATATCCACTTATCAGTGAGTGCATATCAAGTGAGTTCTTTTGTGATTGGGTTACCTCACTCAGGATGATATCCTACAGATACATCCATTTGCCTAAGAATTTCATAAATTCATTGTTTTTAATAGCTGAGTAGTACTCTATTGTGTAAATGTACCACATTTTCTATATCCATTCCTCTGTTGAGGGGCATCTGGGTTCTTTTTACTTCTGGCTATTATAAATATGGCTGCTATGAACATAGTGGAGTATGTCTCCTTATTACCAGTGTGAACATCTTCTGGATATATTCTCTCTTCCAGGAGAGTTATTGCTGGATCTTCTGGTAGTACTATGTCCAGTTTTCTGAGGAACTGCCAGACTGATTTCCAAAATGGTTGTTCAAGCTTGCAATCCCATGACAGGAGGTGCTGGCGAGGATGTGGAGAAACAGGAACAAGTTTTGTTTTGTTTTTTTTTTTTGTTTTGTTTTGTTTTGTTTTTTTTTAATGTACATTACCTTGGATTTAAAATCAGCATGCCAAGGAGAATAGACTGGGTCCTACCTGAGAGGAAATAGAATGTTGCATAATTCTGTAACTAAAGCACCTTTATCATAGGCTGTGCATGAGAGTGTCCCATATCATTCCTCTCTTCTCATTTTATGTCTCTGTATTCACTGTAAATACATTTTAATATGTTTACACTTATAATATTGTGTAAAATATGTTGTATTTCTCTATTATGTATTTATATATATAAATATGTAGTATACAACATTATGAGCTTTATTTTTTTGTAAATTCACTACTTTCAATTATTGTGTTTTTCTATTTGTTTTGCAGTATAAATGTAATATTCAAGTTTTCTGTCTCTCTTAAAATCATTATGATTCCTGAGTCTGATGTCGCATCATTAAGCTGTATTCGTCCTGAACAACACTTAACATTTTTAGTCTTCATTCACTCATATTCCCGTAATATCATATGTATGATAAACCAGAGAATGATGAAGATATTGGCCAGGCAGTTGTATAAATTTTAACTCTGTGTAGTCTCAACAAACAATATTTATGTATGTGCTTTAGTGCACTGGCCTGCTTCCTCTTACTATCAAATCTGCATCTCCCTTTTTATATCCCAAGCATTAAATTGCATTGAATGTTATGCAAATCTAGAAAATGTGTAAATTGGATCTATTATACCTAAATCGGTAAACATTGGAAGTGACTAATTCTGTAATATCTAGGCATCTATGTAGATATTGTATATTACACAGAAATCCATTAGCTCCCACAGACATGCTGTGAGCCATGAATAGGATGAGGAGAGATGACAATTTCAACAGTGCATCTGAAACAACTGCACCCACAGAAGTGGTCTAGGTGAGGGAGACAGCTGTGTTTCTGCCATAATAAGTTCTTTATGACCGTGATTTGCCACAGGTAAATTGCATATGCTACAGGCTTTGACCAGCTAGACCAATTTATGAAACAATGTAATTTGCTGAACATTTTTCACTAGAATAAAAATAATCCTTTAAATTGATCTGTAATTTGACTCGGTATAAGGTCTTACTTTCTCTATCTCTAAATTAGAGTCCATGTATGAGGTTCTTTTAAATTCATGTGCTTAAGGGTAGCAAAATAATGCTTACTTGAAAGGAAAACTCTAAAATGTGACCAGACTATGAAGCATGTTAAATAGTGTTTGACCCAATGAATATTAGTTTTGTTGTAACAAAGTACACAAACTGAATCGGAGGAGTTTTAGGCCAGAGGAACACCTGTGCCTACAAACAAATAAATTACTATTATTTGATTTCAGCTTTTTACTGCCTTCTCTTTTTCTTCCAAGGAACTTTGGAAAATATGCTCATATATCACCTGTGCAAAATCGGAGCAATTTATGTCCCTTCAACTGTGAACACCAATCACACACAGACGTTTGCAAATTTACATAAGATGGAAAACAATTTCCAGGCAGTCACCTAGGCAAGAATCAAAATTACACATGCATCACAGCCTTGGGAGGCAGAGAAAACTGACTTTTCAGAGGAAGAATTGCAGCCCCCATACAGGGATGTCTGGCTAGAGAGGCTTGCTTGTATGACAAAGTCCTGTCCCTGGAAATGGTGCAACATTCTGACATGTGAGGCCAGCCTTCACATGTGTGTATGTGACCACAACACCTTGTACCAAATGCTTCTGCCCTGCAGAAACAGATTGTTTCTGTGAGGCTATGTCCCAGCACAAAATGTACTTTCCTTCGTGCCAGAAGTTGACTAAAATATGAAAAACATATTTAATTATATAACATTATTTTAAATGGAAAATTATTCAAAATATTTATTGCTTTTGAAGTATAGTTTAGTATCATTCCTGTTTTTTCATGAAAATAGTTTTAGGAAAAACTAAAAAAGTCATTTATTCATTTATGTAATTCATATGGTATAGTTTTAGGGGTATAATCAATTCTGTTGATTATAAAAATACTCATAATTGCACAACGTAGTACTAGAAACATTAATATATATTTGTATCATTATAGTCACATTTACTATTCTGTATATGGAGCAAATGTGTATGCAGTGTATCATATTCTTAAAGCTTAATTTTCTAAAAAAATGCATATCAACATTTATCCATTAACTGCTATTGATTTTTTTAATGAGAAAGTAAATTTAGCAAAACAAAAACAAGCACTTCTAAGAAACATATGCTTAACAATATTTACAGTAAAAGTTTTGTGCATGGAAGGTCAATGAAGCACTTATTAGATCATTTGAAGATTTAGTAATTGTTACAAATTTTATGAACTTGAATTACTCATGTTCTTATTATAACTTTCATCAATAGATGAGCTTCTAAAATCCTTTACAGGTTTACTTATTTAATTATAAAAAATAAAGCTGATTAAAGTGTTGTTTGCTTTATTCTACTTTAAAAATTGTTCGTTTCAATTGGGGAGGAAGTAATTAAATTATTTAATAGCAGTTTGAAATCTCTAGATGACTGCCAGGCTGTCTCTTTTTTAACATTGAAAATTGCTGCTTATGCAAAATATATTCTCTCTCTCTCTCTCTCTCTCTCTCTCTCTCTCTCTGTGTGTGTGTGTGTGTGTGTGTGTGTGTGTGTGTGTATGTGTACAAATGTTCCTCAGATACTACCATTTGTTTAAAACAATGTCTGCCACTGTCCTTTAACTTGACAAGTAGGCTAAGCTTGGTAGCCTGTATGCCTCAGTGATACACATGGCTCTGTTGCAACCTTCAGAAAGGTTACAATTGACATGCTACTATGACTGAATGATGATGTGTAGGAAGCAGGGTGTTGTCGGTTGTACTCTTGACATTTCCCTTGCACATAAGATTTGTACCAAGGGGACTATCATATCAGCCATAAACTCGGTTAATCATAACACTCATTCATGTATCTGACAAATACTGATGTATGTTTAAAACACTGTATACATGTATAGAGACAGAAGGATTCAAGGGATGTGTATGCATGGATGCTATCACTTTTATTGTGGAATTTTGAAATTAAAAACATTCTTCAGAAAGCAAGGCTAATGCTTTCTAATATCTGCAGCTATTCATTAATTTGTTCCACAGTATCTATGAAGCACCAATTCTGTCTCGGGGACAATTATAGAGACTCCAAGCTTATCAGGGAAACAGCCCCTGCTCTCAAACCTTCAGTATAAAACTTGTATTTTAGTTGGATAGACCACTAAATAAAGAATATAATGTATAAATATAGCAGAATAGTTTGGAAAACAATGGGAGTTGTTACCCTGAGATTAAGGACTATAATGACTCACGGTTTGAGTCTCCAGGTATTCTTACCCAACCAGAATGAAGAATGATGGAATATGTTACTAAGTCATCAACCTGTACTTCTCATAAGCATTTAGCTATGACTTACTGTTGAAGGTACATATTAATATTCCTGAAATATTTCTATGTATGTTTATTCAAAACTAAAAACCATAGTATCTTATCATCATATTATGTACTTCTCTTTCTTTTTAAGCATGTGTCTGGTAATGTGAGTGGAAAATCCATTGAAACATCCTGCTGTTTCTAATGTTAGAATACTATCTTGACTGAGACTACTGAAGGAGACTCAGAAAGTCATCAGTTTCCTTTCCTGACCTTTGCCAGAGGTCAGCCAAACTAATATTCCTTTTACTTGTGACTACAGTGACTTTTGCACATATAGGTGTCTCTGAAAAGGCCTCTGCTACTTTTGTACATGAAGGGAAAAAGAACATTTGTGAAGTATTAATAAATACAGAAAATTATTAAGTCCATTTGTTCAAAATTACAAAGAATAAATCATGCAGACTGGATATCTGCAAACACACTCTTAAAATTAAAATTTTCAAGCTAGAGACTGGCTTCAAGAACATGCAGGAGGAAAGCATTCCCCAAGTACGCAGCAGAAGAGGAATATTTCAATCTCTAGTAGATAATGAATTTACTGATACAATCTACTTTGAAAACTGGATACATTGATTCCCAAATAGACTGCATACAAGGAAGTAAACCTGATGTCCTCTTGCTAACACATTTGCTATTTTCTGTGAGTTTGTCTTAACTTGTTTCACAAAGAAAACTATTATTTCTCAGCAGACTCTCCCTGAACTTTGAAAGGGTTTCAAATAGTTTAAGTAACCTGAATTAAGACAGCAAAAATGCCACTTATAATAAAGATAACAAGGTTTGCCAAATGAGCTTTACTTTCATTTACATTTCCATGTGAAGCATAAGACTGACTTTCCTCATTGTTTCCAAACTGTTCTTCCAGTTATTGACTATTTTATAATGTAAAAGCAAGGAAATATTTTTTCTTACACAGATGTTATTGAACATATCTATCTTGAGTTAATAAATATCTCTGCTATTTATTAAATATATATTCACTTAACTTTTAAAATTCATTTATTTTCTTGATAGTTAATCATTTATCTAGCAATAAATTGTCTCCTTGTATGTGGTAAAAACACCCAAATCCACTAAAGACAGAAGTGGGCAGTCTCCTGGAATCATAAACCACTACCATTATTAAGAGTAATTTCCTCTCCTCATATACTGTCTTATTTGTATTTCTAACAAGGTATGCTTGATTTAATCCTTCTCCAAGGAAATGAAAGCCTGAAGCCTGATGCTTCCTGAAATCAAATCCAAGACCCAGAACCATTAAACATGCTTTCTGACACTTGGGCTTTGTTGCTGTTTCTCTGAATATCAGAGGATGGCTTTGTCAGGCAACAATAGGAGAAGGGGCCCTTGGTCCAGTGAAGGTTCCATGTCCCTGTGTAGAGAAATGCTAGGGCAGAGAGGCAGGAGTGGGTGGGTGGGTCAGTCTACATCCTCATAGAAGCAAGGAGGGATGAGATAGGGGATTTCACCTCAGGTAGGGGGGGATTGGGAAAGGAGATAACATTTGAAATGTAAATAAATAAAATATCCATTAAAAATAAAAAAATTAAATGATAAAAAACAAAATAAAAAACAAACAAAAATATACATAACATTTCTCTCTCTGCCCTTGATTCTTATAAATGGAAAGTTTTTTTTCAGTTTGTCTGTCCTATTGTAGTTCTGTCAAACCTTAAAAAAATTCTCCTAATGGAAAGGAGGAAGGAAGCAAGGAAAGAAGAAGGGAAGGGAGGGAGGGAGGGAGGAAGGAAGGAAGCAAGGATAGAAGAGGGAAAGGAGGGAGGGAGGGAGGGATGGAGGGAGAAAGGAAGGAAGGAAGGAAGGAAGGAAGGAAGGAAGGAAGGAAGGAAGGAAGGAAGGAAGGAAGAGAGGTAAGAGGCAGTGAAAGAAGTCATTGAAGAACATGAGAAAAGCATCATCACATATGCTATCTGTGTTTGATTACATTAAAGAAACATCTAAATGAGTAAGATGAGAGGAACATCTTTTCATGTAGAAAAGCCATGCTAGAGCATTCTGACTGAAGTAGAGGTCAACACATTCTCCAACTGACATGAACATGGTCACTGGCTGTGTGAGGGCCATGGAAATGTCAAAGGTGAGAATAATATTCTACAGTATATATTTTGGGGGAATTTAAATTTATGTATATGGAATTTAAAACAAGTTGTGTTTTGTGTTACTGTTTGATTTCAGAAAGGCATTTTGGCATTTGTGTATAGAAAGATATTGTACATGAAGTTGAAGACTCTCTTCTGGGATTTGGGAAGCAGAAGGTGAATTCAGTATCTTATTGACTAGATAGAACTTCTGTAGGTATTCTGTTATGCTGAAGTGTTTGGACAACAATAAAAAGTTAAATAAACTCACAGAAATGGTATGAAAAATGATTCTGTAAGTACAAAAATATAACTGGTTTATATAGGGACCGGAAAGGTGGAGGGTACTATTTCTGTAGGCTAGATCAAGGATCTAATTCAGGGATAGAATGGAGACATTTTTAGAAGAGAACTTTTGGGATTCAGCTGTCAAACACATTAAAATAGCTGAAAGAAAGCCAGTATTATGGAGCTAGAGGAAAGTGGGTTTTATTCCAGTTATAGGTCATAATGCAGAGTTTTTCATATATTTCCTTCTAGATAGCCAGAACTACAATAAAGAAACAGAAAAATAATCCTATAATCCCATATTTATAGATTATCCTATGTTCTAGAGGAAGTTTATTTTAATTTGTTAGATGTGATATGAATAGAAATAACAATGATATTACCTAATTCTATTTCATTAAATACAATGGGTTCAGGTATTAAGATTTTCTGGAAGACTTTTTGTTGTTATTTCTGAAAAACATATTCTCATCTGGAGCCAAGTTGTCCTTAGACTTATTCTCATACTCAGTTTCCTGACCAGGAATTCCAAGAATGTATGATCAAAATTGATTCTTTTAAAAGTGGTGAGATTGTAATAGTTTGGGATATTTTTATATACATCATATGGCTGAAATAATTGTCTGTCTAGGAACCTTGCTAGATAAGATATTGGAAGTATACCTTTAGTATGAGGACAGCATTAAGGAAACATTAGTTTTACTTACACTATAGCTATTTGAGCTCTAAAAGAGATGGCAATCATTATATCGATCAAGTAGACAGCTGTTCTAATGAGAAAATTTTGCAAACAACTAGGTTAAACTCTAGTATGATACATTCATGTTCCTATAAAGAAATCCTACAAAGACATTGTTTGATTTACCAGAATTTCAAGTTTCTATTAATCATTTTAACTTTAAAAATGATCCAAAATATTTCTGTGACAAAATAAGGCCTTGATATCCACAATTGAAGATGAAGTGGCAGACTGTGAAATGAAAAACATGTGTCTCCACTTTCTCCTCTATAAATTACAGTGTCTCTGGTTTTATGTGGAGTTCTTTGAATCACTCAGACTTGAGATTTGTACAAGAATATAAGAGTAGATCAATTCTCATTCTTCTACATGATAACCACAAGTTGTTCCAGCACCATTTGTTGACATTTATAGAGGAGAAAGTGGGGAAAGGCCTCGAAGATATGGGCACAGGGGAAAAATTACAGAACAGCAATGGCTTGTGCTGCAAAATCAAGAATCCACAAATGGGACCTCATAAATTGCAAAGCTTCTGTAAGGCAAAAGATACTGTTAATAAGACAAAAACGCCACCAACAGATTGGGAAAGAGTTTTTACCAATCCTAAATCTGATAGGGGACTAAAATGTAATATATACAAAGAGCTCAAGAAGCTGGACTCCAGAAATTCAAATAACCCCATTAAAAATGGGATACAGAGCTAAACAAAGAATTCTCAACTGAGGAATACCGAAGGGCTGAGAAGCACTTGAAAAAATGTTCAATATCCTTAATCATAAGGGAAATGAAAATCAAAACAACCCTGAGATTCCACCTCACACAAGTCAGAATGGCTAAGATCAAAAATTCAGGTGACAGCACATGCTGGAGAGGATGTGGAGAAAGAGAAACACTCTTCCATTGCTGGTGGGATTGCAAGCTTGTACAAGCACCCTGTAACCCAATCACAAAAGAACTCACTTGATATGCACTCACTGATAAGTGGATATTAGCCCAGAAACCTAGAATACCCAAGATACAATTGGCAAAATACAAGAAAATCAAGAAGAAGGAAGACCAATGCATGGATACTTCATTCCTCTCTAGAATAGGGGATAAAATATCCATGGAGGGAGTTACAGAGACAAAGTTTGGAGCTAAGATGAATGTTTGGACCATCTAGAGACTGCCCCATCTGGGGGTCCATCCCATAATCAGCCTCCAAACGCGGAAACTATTACATACGCCAGCAAGATTTTGCTGAAAGGACCCTGATATAGAGGTTTCTTGTGAGGCTTGTCAGTGCCTGGCAAATACAGAAATGGATGTTCACAGTCATCTATAGGATGGAACACAGGGCCCCCAATGGAGGATCTAGAGAAAGTACCCAAGGAGCTGAAAGGGTCTGCAACCCTATAGGTGGAACAACAATATGAACTAATAAGTACCTCCAGAGCTCATGTCTCTAGCTGAATATATAGCAGAAGATGGCCCAGTTGGCCATCATTGGGAAGAGAGGACCCTTGGTCTTACAAACTTTATATGCCCCAGTACAGGGGAACACCAGGGCCATGAAGTAGGAGTGTGTGGGTAGGGGATCATGGTGGGGGAGGGTATAGGGGACTTTTGGGACAGCATTTGAAATGTAAATGAAGAAAATATCTAATAAAAAGATAAAATACAAAACAAAAACTTCTTTTTAAAAGTTAAAAAAACTTGTTGGATTAATTTTCCATTTTTTTAAATATTGAGACTTTAAATTCCTTGCTGACACTAAGAAATGCATTTTCCCAAGTATGGTCCTTATCATATAAAGCATCTGCCTGTAGTCATCACTGATGGGTATTTTATTATCTCAGTGGTACATTCAGTACCAGGTACCTTACCACTCTCATATAAATATGCATATTTACATCAGTAAGTCTTTTGAACAACAGCTAGCCATCGCTACAACTTGCAAAAGCAACACATTTCTTAGAGCTATCTACAAAGCTTTATGGTTTATCCACCATCTCCTTAAGTTTCAGGATGCCTGGTTCCTCTTGTTAAGGTCCCCATTATATTTACTTTTAAAATTCACATTAGCATGACTGTCCTGCTATGTCTGGTTCAAGAGCCATTTTTAACTTGTTTCTACCTACTCATTGTCAGCTTTGAACTTTTGTTCTCATTTTTCTGTGGGCAAGTCTTTTCTGGTTATATTTTGTTTTGTTTATTTGATGAGTATTTATTTTCCCCTAAAGAGTTTTGCAGAATGCTGACATATGTTCTCCATCATTAGGTTTACTCTGATTTGATGGGGCTACTTGGCACCTGGGAGTTATTTCAACTACAGAGAACTTTACAAACATTAAATAATGATAGAAAAACAACTGTGATCACAGAATATACAAACTCAGGGTGAGCAGATACTCTTTCATTTTTAACACGTACACATACAATTTTTAACCCTTTTCACATAAGAAAAAAGAGGTATCTCAAAATATAATTAATGTATTGAGTTTATTTTGAGATTCCTTTATTTCGTTGCTTCATGTGTTTTAATGGGTTGATCCTTTGTACCAATGGGACACTTCTGCTATGCAGAAACAGTCAGGACAATAATGTCTAGGAATCAGCAGAAAATTAAGATATATATTGATGGCTTCTCATATTTCTTCTCCATGTGAAGATGAACAAATGAAAGAGTTATCAGTTCTCTTGAATAAATGATAAAAAAATCCTCTGGGCTAACTAACAGTGTCATGGTGATTTACAAAATATAGCATGTCAAAGTCCAAAATTATAACATGTATACATTGTTACAGAGTAATATGAAGTAATATGAAAAATACAGTCAGTGACTTATAATTGTGAAAATAATCATTTTTATATTGTTTTTTTTTTTTTTTTTTGCTTTTGCTTAAACATGCTACTATTATGGCTTTCAAGAATTTTAAGTCATGGATTACAAGTACTTTTTAATACACAGGTTTCTCTGAATTTTTTTATAATTGCAGCTTTAGAAATTCATACAGGGATGTTCAGGCCCAATATCAATTTTCTATGGCTACTGATTCAAATTACCCAACAGTTACATTATAGTTCTGCAGCTGGGATCTCAAAACCTGTGCCAAAGCATGGTTAGAGTGCAGGATGGTCATTGTTCCTACTGTGGAATTCTTACAGCCACTCACTTCCCTAACTTTGTGAGAGAAAACTGTTGACCTTCATACTATGTCTGTGATTCTTCCTCCTCACAAATATCAGCACATCACATTCTCACACTTTAAAGCATGGAATTGTCTTCTTTCATGTTATCATATATTTGAAATGAATTCTTCATACCATGAATTCTTGGATAATTCTTAATTGAAACAAAATCATTAGTATATCTATGTTCTATTTTAACCACTAAAACACAACATTGTAAGTTGCTTAAAATGATTTTCTTCTCAAACACACAATTTTAGGTTATGCATATTAAAAAATCTTTAGATTAAACAATATTTATCTTTGATTTCTATGTGTATGAATGCTGCTTCCTATATGTAGACCATGTGCATATAGGTGGCCATGGACAAACAAGTTACAGGCACTGCCAAAAGTGCATTCTGGGAAATAAACCAAGATCTTCTGAAAGAACAATATGTGGTATTTACCTTTGACATATTCCAGTCCCTAAAATAACATTTTTTTTAAATCCACAGCCCATTTTCATCACTGACAACCAGAAGTACATCTTGTACTATTTTACCACAAGAACTTATTTCCCCTGTTTAGTTGTAGCTTAGTTACATCCATAGGAAACTTACCTTCCCTATTCTTTTTTCTGGTCCACTTTCTTCAGCCTGGAGTAGCCACCAGTCTATCCCAATTCCATAAGGTTGATTCTTTTAAATTCTCTATACAAATATAATCAATCACAAGATACTTACATTTTTGTGTCTAGTGTACTAACTTGCCCTAACTTCGCATTGTATATTTAATGTTCTATGAGCTTAAATTTTTATAAATTAATTATCTTATTTAGGTACCTTCCAAATGTTGTCCGCCCTACTGGTACCCCCTCCCAGAGTTCTTCCTCTCATTCCCCATAGTTTTTGCCTCTGTGAGGGTGCTACCCTCTCCAACCCCCTCCTCCCACCTCCCATCCTCCTTTCCTAGGACATCAAGTGCTGCATATGTGCCAGGAGCCTTGGATCAGCCCAGCTTATGCTCTTTGGTTGGTGGCTTAGTCTCTGTGAGCTTCTGGGGGGTCCAGGTTAGTTGATAGTTGATGCTGTATGTCTTCCAATGGGGTTTCCATACCCTTCAGGTCCTTCAATCCTTCCCCTAACTGTTCAGTAGGGGTTCACAACTTGGCTGTGAGTATCTGTTTCAGTCTCAGTCAGCTACTTGTGAAGCCTCACAATGGACAGCCATGCTAGGCTCCTGTCTGTAAACAAACCATAGCATCACTAATAGTGTCAGGATTTGATGCCTGCCCATAGGATGGATTCCAAGTTGGGTCAGTCACTGGATGGCATTTCCTTTAGTATGTGCTCCATTTTTGTCCCTGTATTTCTTTTAGACAGGAAAAATACTGAGCAAATAATTTTGAAGGTTCATTGATAACCCCATTCCTCCACTGGGGGCACTGTCTATCCACAGGAGGTAGTCCGTCTCTTTAGGTTCCCTTGACCCAGTGTTGAACATTTCTGCCAAAATCACCCTCATTGAGTACTAGGATCATCTCACATCCCAGGTCTCTGAGACTTTCTAAAGGTTGCCTCCACACCCTACCCCCAGAAGCTGCATATGTTCATTCTTTCTTCTAGCCTTAGGGCCTTCTCTCCTTTGTTCCTCCCTCACCTGATCCTGCTCACCTTACCTTTCCCCCTCCCCTCTCCCACCCAGGTTCCTCTCTCTCTCCCTCCCTCCCTCCCTCTTCCCTCTCTCTGCCTCCTGTGAGAAGCTTTGCTCCAAGCAGCAAATGGACATACTGAATAATTTTCTAATCTGTACACCCACTTTGCAAAGATCAATATCAAAGTGATGTGCTGGACTGAGTCATTATAGTTTTGACTCTGGAGCTTGCAATAATAAATAATTGTATGAAACTTTCTGGTCTACCCTAGCTGCATGCTTTCTCCATCTTCACTAATACTCTACTAGTTTGCTGCATGCTGAAAATAATTTACACCCAGAAATTTTGTGTAGGGGGAAATAAGAAACGTACAAATCATGAGGATAACAAAATATTTTATTAAATGGCAATAAACCTCCACTTCTCCAACTTTAGAGGAAATAAAATTCTTGTAATTAATCATCTAATATTAATTCCATACATCTCTTATCATCAGTTTACATGGGAGAAGTGGCCATTAGCCTAACCAGAAAATAAATTTAATTAACTATTCAAAATAAAAGTGAATAAAATTTATATTATCGTAACATTACAATAAGAATGCAGGATATGCGTAAGGTAAATTATAATAGCTTAGTCCCAACAAAAATATGGATGTAAAAGGAAATACACTATCTTAAAATATTAGATAATAGGTAATCATTGTGGATATTGACCAAGGATAAAACTTAGAATTGAATAAGAGTTTTTATTCTTTTTTTATTTAGTGTAGTACTTTCCACAATCAATATATTTACTATTATATTATTATTATTATTGTTATTATTTATTTTATTTATATACATTTCAAATGTTATCCCACTTCCCAGTTTGCAATCTAAAAACACCCATCCCACCACCTCCCCCTGTCTCCATGAGGGCACTCCTCCACCCACCCACCCACTCCCATACCACTGCCCTATCATTTCCCTATGCTGGAGCATCAAGCCTTCACAGGACCCAGGACTTCCCCTCACATCGATGCTAGACAAAGCAACGCTCTACTACCCAAACAACTAGACCCATAGGTCCCTCCTTGTGTATTCTTTGGTTGATTGTTTACTCCCTGGGAGCTCTGTGGTGTCTGAATAGTTGATATTTTTGTTCTTCCTATGGAGTTGCAAAAAACCATCAGATCCTTCAGACTTTTCCCTAGAAGAGAAAGTGGGGAAGAGCTTTGAACATATGGGCACAGAGAAAAATCTCCTTAACAAAACACCAATGGCTATGCTCTAAGATAAAGAATTGAAAAATGGGACCTCATAAAATTGCAAAGTTTCTATAAGGCAAAGGACACTGTCAATTGAACAAAATGGCAACCAACAGATTGGAAAAAGATCTTTACCAATCCTACATCTGATGGAAGGCTAATATCCAATATATATACATAACTTAAGAAGTTAGACCCCAGAGAACCAAATAATCCTATTCAAAATGGAGCCCAGAGCTAAACAAAGAATTCTCAACTGAGGAGTACTGAATGGCCTAAGCACCTAAAAATATGTTCAGCATCCTTAGTCATCAGGAAAATTCAAATTAACAAAACGTGTGATTCCACCTCACACCAGTAAAAATGGCTAAGATCAAAAACTCTGGTGACAGCAGATGTTGGCAAGGATGTGGAGAAAGAGGAACACTTCTCCAATGTTTGTGGGATTGCAAGGTGGTGCAACCACTCTGGAAATCAGTCTGGAGGTTCCTCAGAAAATTGGACATATTGTTATCTGAGGACCCAGCTATACTACTCTTGGGTATATACCCAGAATATGCTCCAACAAGTAATAAGGACACATGCTCCACTATGTTCATAGCAGCCATATTTATAATAGCCAGGAGCTGGAAAGAAACTAGATGTCCCTCAACAGAGGAATGGATACAGAGAATGTGGTACATTTACACAATGGAATACTACTCAGATATTAAAAACAATGAGTTTATGAAATTCTTAGGCAAATGGATGGAATTATAAAATATCATTCTGAGTGAGGTAACCCAATCACACATATGGCGTGCACTCACTGATAAGTGGATATTAGACCAAAAGCTCAGAACACCCAAGATACAATTCACAGACCACATGAAGCTCAAAAAGAGAAGAGACCAAAGAGTGGAGTCGTCAGTCTTACCTAGAAGCAGGAAGAAAATACTCAGTGGAGGAAATAAGATAACTTGTAGATCTGAAATTGAAGAAAAGGCCATCCAGAGACTGCACCACCATCGGCATCCCACATACAGACACCAAACCCAGACACAATTGTAGATGCCAAGAAGTGCTTGCTGACAGGGGCCTAGTATAGTTGTCTCTTGTGAGGCACTGTCAGAGCCTGACAAATGAAGAGGTGAATGCTTGCAGCCAACCATTGGACTCAGCAAAGGGTCCCCAATGGAGGACTTAGAGGAAGAACTGAAGGAGTTGAAGGTTTGGAACCCGTACGAGGAACAACAATATCAATCAACCAGATCCCCCAGATCCCCCAGAGCTCACAGAAACTAAACTACCAACCAAAGAGTACACGTAAAGGGTCCCATTACTCCAGTGATATATGTAGCAGAGGATGGCCATGTAGGTTATCAATGGGAGGAGAGGCCCTTTTTCCTGTGAAGGCTCAATGCCCTAGTGTAGGGGAATTGGAGGGTGGGGAGGTGGGAGTGGGTGGGTGGGTGGGTAGGTAGGTTAGGGAGCACCCTCATAGAAGCAGGGGGAGGGAGGATGTGATAGGAGGTTTCCGGAGGGAAAACCAGGAAAGGGGATAACATTTGAATTGTAAAAACATAAAATATCCAACAAAAAATTATTAAATTCCCTGTAATATGAGGGTCCAAAGAAGTTTAATAGTTTCCTAGTTTACCTGACAATACATGTTAAAAAAGTATTTTTAATAAGTAAATGAGTGTCTATCAAATTGAATTATGACTAGTGAGTTCATATACACTTTCTATTTACTTTATATATATATATATAAATATATATATATATATATATATATATCTGTTTAAACTTTTTTCAATTATTTCCTATGTTATCCCAAAATATTTTAATTTAGGTAAATATCTAACCAGAAAAATATTTCTCAGTATGTGATTGTTTTTTTTTTTTTTTACTTTTAATACTCTCATGAGAAACAGTATGCCAAAATATTTGTGTAAATTCTGCATCATTTTGAACCAGTAGATAAGCCCAAACTAGAGCATTGCCTTGATATATCACAGAAGGTGAGTTCATCATTGTCTTTTCTAGATGTTTCTTTTTCTTTTCAAAGTCTGGATGAAGAATTGCTTGCAGAATCAAACATTATCTTCCTCAATGTTTTACTCCCTTAGTTTGGAAAACAGTTTCTTTCTTTTTTTTTTCTCTTTAAAGATTTATTTATTTATTTTATGTATATGAGTACATTGTAGCTGTCTTCAGACACCCTAGAAGAGGGCATCAGATCCCATTACAGATTATGAGCCATCATGTGGTTGCTGGGAATTGAACTTGGGACCTCTGGAAGAGCAGTCAGTGCTCTTAACCATTGAGCCATCTCTCCAGCTCCCTCAAGAATATTTCTTTTTTTAATTTCTTATTTTTACTAGATATTTTCTTTATTTATATTTCAAATGCTATCCCAAAAGTCTCCTATACACTCGCTCTGCCCTGCTCCCCAACCCACCCACTCCCACTTCCTGGCCCTGGCATTCCCCTGTACTGGGATATTGAAACTTCACAGGACCAAGGGCCTCTCCTCCCATTGATGACTGACAAGGCCATCCTCTGTTACATATGCAACTAGAGACACAGTTCTGGGAGGTACTAGTTAGTTCATATTGTTGATCCTCCTATAGGGTTGCAGATCACTTTAGCTCCTTGGGTACTTTCACTAGTTCCTTCTTTAGGGGCCCTGTGTTCCATCCAATAGATGTCTGTGAGCATCCACTTCTGTATTTGCCAGGCACTGGCATAGCCTCACAGGAGATAGCTATATCAGGGTCCTGTCAGCAAAATCTTGCTGGCATATGCAATAGTGTCTGTGTTTGGAGGCTGTTTATGGGATGGATCCCTGCTTACTTAGTTCAATGCATTATTATTTCTAATTGTAATCATTGTTTTAAGATGCTATGTATGTTTGATTCGGTATGTTTCCTGTAGATTTGTTTTCTCGAAAAATGAGATCATATCAAGGGAGTTATACATAACAACAGGGAAAGACTAACACTAAGCTATAAATCCAAGCTAATATGCAATTTGGTAATTTCTTTAAATGCATTTATAACAATATGTATGGGAAGTGTTTCCAACTACAGCTGAAAAATCAGATTCACTGTAAACCATCAGCCACTAATCTAAGCCACTTAATTATACTTCAGTATATTTTGTATTAAGTTCAGACATGAGTTAGCTGATGGATTTTTAGAAGTCCAGGAAAAACATATTGCATTTCAGATTTAAATATTTTTAACTTAACCAGGTATGGTTTGTACAGATTTACTCATTAATTATTTTTGACTGATGCAAAAAAAAAAAAAAATTACATTATCCCCACAGAAATCTTTGACTTCTAATTGTTTTTAGGATAATATGTTTAATGCATTAAGAATATTAAACAGAAAAATTACATTCTAAAGTTATTATCTTGGTAGTTAAATGAATATAAAATTCAAAGATAATTTTATAATTTAAGACAACTTAAAATGAATAAAAGGTTATAAATTAAAGTTTCAGAAAATTTTATAAAAAGGGAAAATATATCTTGCCAAGTTCTAAATGTTTGCTTTTGTTTTAAATTTGAAGACTTCATACGTACAGCAGTAGATGGCTTCATACCCATAAGAATATGGACAACCCTAATTGGACTCAGTTGGTTAAATAAGTAAAAACAACAAGCAAACTGTCTTAATAGAGCTTTTGTAAATCCTGTATGTTTTGGTAAAGACATGCACATGATCACACAATATAAAATTGCTGAATCCAGTTAGGGGATTAGAAGCATATATTAATAAAATAATTCAATAATTCAGTTATTCATTTCATGTTGGTAACAAAATTAATTACTTATATACTGAAAAGTATTTGTCTTATTTATTTTCTGAAAAATAAATTAAACCAAACTAGCAAGTTATGTCAGCATGTAAATGTGTTTGCTAGCCAAGCCTGAGAACCTGTCTTTGACCCCAGTAATCAGCATGAAGTTGGAATAAGAGAACTGGCTTCAAAAAGTTCTGTTCTCTCCACAGCATACACACCTACAACAATAAGCAATAAAATTAAAATTTTTAAATGTTAATGTTAGAAACATAAATTGCAATGCACGTGCAAAAGTAAAGCCCAGAATAAAATATCTGAAATAGTATTTAATCACATATATCAAAGTTCTTAGACTGCATGAGTCACACACATACAAAAAAAATCATAAAGGAGCAGGGTAGTTTACAATATAAATTGTAGCATACCTTTCCGCAGAAGGTATAGTGAAAAACTGAGACTAGAAATTTTCCTGGAATTAGGATTCAAATATAAGAAATTTGCTGTATACTGTAGTAGAAGAGGGGATGGGGAGAAAGAAGTGTCTGAAGCCAGTAATGAACATAAAGAAAGTATTCTAAGTGCAGTTACATAGAAATGCAAGACCTCCATATGGTGAAAGAAAAGGAAGAGAAAATTTCCCTAATCACAACAGAACTTTAACACTCATTAAGGAAGAACTTTAAAGTTCATAGTGACTGACACTGCATTCTTTGTCTAACTGTATCTCATCAGTCCGACACACACAAGAGCAAAGGGACATGAATTTGAAATAGCAAGAAGGAGCACAGGAGAGGGTTTGGAGAGATGAAAGAAAAGGGAGAAAGGTTATAATTATATTATATTCTCAAAGGATAAATAAATAATAATAAATAAGTCATGTTCAGAAATACAAATTAAAGCTTCATTGATCATAAGGTCTGTTCAAATTCAAACAAAACTTTCCTTTCTTTTGAAGAATAAGAAAAAAAAAAGTGACAGAGATACTCAAGTCTAGTTCTGGGTGAAGAATTGTTGGAGGAAATCAAAATGTTTCCATCCACTGTTCTCATTGGCTGAAACTCTTGAACTCTTGAAGGCAGTTTGACAATGAGATTCACTTAGGAAATGAACCTATTTATAACACAGTGATTTACTCTTCAAGGAAGCGATTAAAATAATTATACAATTAAAAACAAAATGTTTTTCTCTATTTAGAAGCATATATAAAATATGCAAATATTAAATAACTCATCTACTTCTGAAGATTCCTGAAACAGACCACTAAATATAATTCATAGACTGATGTTTCCTCTGTGGGAGCACTTATATTTGTGTGTATAAGAAATATTTAAACTCCTGAAATATTCAGAATTAACCTGAAAATCAAAGTCCCTTAGTTAATTCAGCATTTGTAAATAAAATATAAACTTTTTAATTCTTTTATAATATTGGTATTATATTAACATCACTTTTTCCCTTTTCTCTCTGCAAACCCTTCTTCTGGATATTACTCATTGTTCTCTTTCAAATTGATGAGCTCATTTTTCATTTTTTTTGTAACAATTGTGAATGTGTGTTGCTAAATACTTTATAAAGGAATTAATAACGTTGTTTAAAGGAAATACAATGGTTTGGGAAATGTTTAAGTTACAGTTCTGTATGACTGACCTAAAAATTATCTCAAACATAGTGAAGATATTATGTAGTTAAGTAAAAAAAAAATATGCAAAATAAATATACTTTACCTCTAAAACTGTATACAGGACCACCATAAATTACTAATAAATACATAAACATTTGTGAATTCAATGATAATCATTCAAGGGACTCTAGTAAACTAGAATGTACCACTAATCACAGAAATGTACCAACATCATTCCTGTGGGACCAGATGATGGAGACATTTTTGTTTCAGGTGAAGTTCTCATATCCAAGATACCTGAACTTTTGTGGAATTGTGACAGAACTTATCCCAGATAATCCTATAGAAATGCTTGTAACAAAATAGTAAAAAACCAATTATATGAGTCTACATAATTTTTAAATTTATTGTAAAATTCAACAATAAGGTACTATATTTTCATAAATTTTAATACATTATTTAAATTAGATATATGATATAAATATTAAGTTCAATCTTTTATATATATTAAAAATAAACATTACAAAAGTACATAAAAACTGGCAATTCTTTAATTTCTGAATTAGAAGTAATTTTAATATGCTTGAATGGTTTCTGATTTAGTAATTTAAACTAAGAGACTCTGATTAATAAGATAGCAGGGAAATATTATGAGGGTTGTCATTTTGATAAGGTTTCGAATTTCAAAAGAGAAATAAAAGCTGTGAACTCATATTTACTATCCTACTTCACCATTATTTGCTCTGGTGTGTCTACTACCACTCTATTTTATATTCTCCAGAGATGTATAAAACAGTAAAGATTTAATTAATTAATTAATTAATTAATTAAAATTGTCATGTATAATTAATAATAAAAACATTGAGTTATGGGATAATGAAATCACTTCTTCATTTTCCCTTAAAATTTGAAATTTTATTTCTGATAAATTACTCTGTATTATTTTTATATGTATTTTACATCCTGACCCCTACCCCTTCTTCTTCCTCTCTTTCCAGTTTCACACTTACAAGTCCCTACCCCATTGCCCCCTACCCTTCCCCTCACAGAAGGGGAAGCCCCCATTGGGTACTACCCCATCCTGGAGCATCAAGTCCCAGCCGGACTAGGCACATCCTCTCCTGCTGAGGATCAACCAAGCAGTCCAATTAGAAGGAAAACAGAGACTGAGATAGCCTCTGCTCCACTTTTTAGGGAAACCACAGAAAGACCAAGCTGCTCATTTGCTACAATTACTCTGTATTCAAATAATTTATATAAACAAGAGGTGAAAATTTGAGACTTGATTTAATAATTACATACAATACTCTTTTTTTTTTTTAAATCTTCTGTGCTTACCAAGGTAACTCAGCATATAAGAGCACTTGTTGCTCTTTCAGCGAACCTGAGTTTTTGCTTTCCAGCATCTTCATGGAAGTTCTCAGATTTCTGAAACACCAGGTTTAGGAGACTGGGCAATCTCTTCTGGTGTCTGTAGGTACAGAGACAGCATATTCATTTCTATACACATACATGTAGGCAAAACACTTTACATAACATGTTACATATAAAATAAAATCAATATTTATTTTTTTTCTTATTTCTCTCATTTCTGTTCCTATTATTTCCTGCATTGTGGTTAATGCTTCCCTCTAACTCATGGTGATTATCTATTTCAAGCTCCTTAGGTCAAGAGATGCAGGCATGAACTACTGTAACTGCCTTATTCCATATTTTAATATTGATTTGAAATCAAATACTACATTGCACTGGTGAAATTGTATCAACTTGAGAGGAACAAGGGCATTCTGGGTAGATAAAGAGTCAATTAAGAAATTGCCTCAAAATATGCACTGACATGCAGTTCACAACACTCCTGAAAAAAAAAAAAAGATAACAGTACTTCTGTTATAATTAACAGTGGACATTTTCTCCATCAATTATTGATGTTAGAGGATCAAGCTGCTTGCTCTGTGCAATCTCACTCCTGGGCAGTCCTAAATTGTACCAGACAGGAAAATGAGCACACCCAGAGGAGAAAGCCCCAAAACAGCTTCTTCAGTGTTCTCTTTTTAATTTCTTGCCTGAAGTTGGTACTTTGGTTTCACTCAATAAATCAATTTTTTAAAAAAAATTTGCTTTTCTTGTTATTAACAATAGCTAACTTGTGGACATTTTAACCTCTACCAAAACTTACAACTTATGTTAGAAAAAGGTAAATGCAATACATAATGACATATTCATTTCTTATGAAATATCCAGTGCTCAGTTTTTATGGTTTGTTTTACTTAGTAGGTTTACAGATATTATGCTCCTCAGGTGAACACACAGAATACAGAATTTAAAATATGCTGCATTACTTTTTATTGTTGTCATCAGATGTAATTAAATAATACCATTTTCCCCTGCCATTTCTTTCTGCAGCCCTTCCAGTTGACAGTCTCTTTGGGCTCTAAGTCTAATCAGACAGCTCTTGGTTGCCACCAACATGAGAGTGCAAATTATTGTTCCTTAATTTATATATAGTCACACTGGTAATTGCTGTGCCTCATAGTTGTCTGAGTAGGACTGCTGTATAGCTTCTTGCCTTGGCAGCTCACATAGTATTTCCTGAAGCCATGAACACTTGAACCCAGGAATGATCCAACTCGAATCACCTGAGTTAGTTTCCTAAGTGACTTAGAAAGACCACCCTCAACCCCTGGAAGACAAATGAATAGTTTACCAAGAGCCTTTAAGAGAACTTTTCTGCCAGGCAATGGTGGCGCACACCTCTAATTTCAGCACTTGGGAGGCAGAGGCAGGAGAATTTCTGAGTTTGAGGCCAGCTATACAGAGAAGCCCTGTCTCAAAAACCAAAGAAAGAGAGGAGAGAGAGAGAGAGAGAGAGAGAGAGAGAGAGAGAGAGAGAGAGAGAACATGCATGTATCCATGTATGTGTACATAGCTGCAGGTGTTAGATTAGATTGCATGGACAGAATTTAACCTAGTTAGAAAAAATTATATAATAGTTATAATATTTAGAAAACGTGCTAAAGTGGCATTTTTTATATCAAGAGATAAAAAATTAAAATTAGGGATATTTTATAGAATAATAATCTTATAAATGCATTTTAATATAATGACAAAGCAAGATTTTAAACAAAAACGATGGGAATATTTATAATCACACAAATATAACAAGTCCATCAAGTTACTTTCATTCATGAGAAGGTCCTTAATCTATTTTGTTTTTAAAAATGTGGCAGAAGTGAGTGGGCAGCTATGGGAGCACCCTCATACTGGCAGGGGAGTGGGAGGGGATGGGGGTTTGTGGAAAGGAAACTGGGAAGGAGGATAACATTTGATATGTAAATAAATAAAATAACCAATAAGAAAAGAAAATGTGGATTTTTATCACTCCTTTTACATAGGTTTTTCAACAGGTTCTGTCACTCAAATTGTGCTCCTGATTATGTGTGTGTGTTTCCTATATTTTGAATGTGAACGCACTATTTGTATATGTGAGCCTCATATGGCTATTCTGTTCTATCACTGGTAACTTCTTCCTGATATAGATTCTCTTACTGAATCAGGACCTGTGTTGATGGCCAGCTAGCCCTTCACATCTACACAAGCTCAGTGTCATTTCCTACATCTTTGTGTAACAAATGCTGATTCCCAGTGAAAACTCTCTCTCTCTCTCTCTCTCTCTCTCTCTCTCTCTTTCTGTGTTTCTTTTTATAATACATTGTTTGCAACCTTTATTATTCTGTGTAATCTGTGTGTGCCTTAATTTCTATCTTACTGTCTAAATTCACTAAATTCTGGGTCAAAGGCCTAGTCTCAAGAAAATCAATCTGTATGTGTCTTAATCACTCTAAGAAACAGATAACTCTGGCATGTGGTTTTAGTTAACATACCTTTATTTCCTAAAACTACGAAATGCAAGCCTAAGATTTCAGACTACAGCCCAACTCACCTTCAAGTTTAACTATCAAATTTAATTTTAACGAAATCAATTAAACAATGCAGCTTTATTTTTATAAGAGTCACTATGTGTATATGTTGTATACAGGCACAGTATTTTTATATAAAATTAAGACACACGTTACATAATTATTTATGCCTTTTCCAATAGCCTAAAGAGAAAAGTTGTAGCTTGAATGTTTTATAATCTCTGATGGAGATCAACGGTTTGTTGTTTAACTTCAAATTGTTTAATTTTTTATTATGATTACTTGAAAAGGGATTACATATGAGCGCTATTCTCTAAATAATAAAGTATTTGAATAAAAATAGAGCAGTATTAGGTGTCAAGGAAAAATTATTAGTGTTCACAGTTACAGTGTATTTTTTTCAGTTTTTGGTTTACTGAGACTTCTATTCTCATGTGATTTATTTTATATTCTTCTGATTTATCATTCAGGGAAGTTAGGAGATGAGCTAGGGAATAGCAAGAAGTTGCTCCTCACAGTTACTCCTGCTAAATATTGTATAGTGCCAGGGAATGCAATCTATGAAGCAGCACCCTTTCAGAAAGCATGTTCCAAAGAAATCTGAGACATCAAAACCTGCTGAATTTAATATTTTTCTATATCATAACAAATAGTAAGACTGCCATAGCCGTAACAATTTAAGATGAGCTGAGGTTATCTTTTCAATTTGCTAAAGCAAAATCATGAGATCATCTACCAGACAGTTGACAATTCAAGATCCCTGTACTATGGCACGCCTTTAATCCCAGCACTTGGGAGGCAGAGGCAGGTGGATTTCTGAGTTCGAGGCCAGCCTGGTCTACAGAGTAAGCTCCAGGACAGCCAGGGCTATACAGAGAAACACTGTCTCAAACAAACAACAAACAAACAAACAAACAACCCCCCAAAAGAGTCACACATTAAATTCAGCATGGTTCCCAAGTTTTCAGGCTTTTAGATGTACATTATATTCCAAGGCAACATAAAACATGTGTGATCTTCTGGCCTGTCCTCTCTTATGTTCTGTTGGTTCCTGGAACATATGCTGAATCTGAAGATTTGATGGCCACTTTTTCTTCTAAGCTTCTGTGATTAAATGTGAACAATCTTAGTATTTACTGCTTGTCAAGATTTTAACTTAGAGCTCTTAAGACTCCTACATATATATATATATATATATATATATATATATATATATATATATATACACATATACCCACTATTTTCTGGTATATATTTTTATAGACTGGAATCGGGAATAGTGAGTCTATGAGGCCAGTTCTGCTTTGCTGGCACCTAGCAATGTCATTTCTACTCAAGCTAAAGGTGTGCATAGCTACAAAGCTCAGAGCCCCGAAGCATTCTTCCTCTCATTCTAATGAATTTAGAATCAAAAGAATAGAGAAATTATTTACCCTATACACTACTCAACTTCACATATTCATTGTTTTCTAATTAAGAAGTTGACCAAACTTTAAAAATATAAATATATAAAATATAAAATAAAGATTACTATAAACTGTACAAAAAATTTTAATTTCTAATACCAGAACACAAAATAATTTATTTCCCATTTTTTATTCAATCTTTTTTTTTCAGTCCAGACTTTACCCCCCTCCTGGCCCACCCACTGACTGTTCCACATCTCACACCTCCTCCTCCTCCCCCCTCCCATCTCCCAAGAAGAGTAAGTCCACCCCCTACTCTATCCAACCTCCCCACTCCCTGGGGCCCCAAGTCTCTCGAGGGTTAGGTACATTTTCTCTGACTGGGTAGAGACCCTGCAGTCCTCTGCTGTATATGTGTTGGAGGCCTCATATCAGCTGAAGCATGCTGCCTGGTTGGTGGCTCAGTGTCTGAGAGATCCCGGTTTTCCAGGTTAGTTGAATCTGTTGGTCTTTCTATGGAGTTGCTCTTCTTCTCAGCTTCTTCAAGATTTTCCCTAATTTAACCACAGGAGTCAGCAGCCTCTGTCCATTGGTTGGGTGTAACTATCTGCATCTGGCTCTTTCAGCTGCTTATTGGGCCTTTCGGAGGGCAGCCATGATAGGCCCCTTTTGTAAGAACACCATAGCATCAGTAATGTCATGTCTTGTGGCCTCATCCTGAGCAGGATCTCAATTTGGGCCTGTCACTGGATCTCCTTTTCCTCAGGCTTTTCTCCATGTTTGTTCCTGCAGCTCGTTCAGACTGTAACAATTCTGGGTCAGAGTTTTTGACTGTGGGATGGCAACCACATCCCTCCACTTGATGCCCTGTCTTTTTATTGGAGATAGATTCTACAAGTTCCCTCTCATCACTGTAGGGCATATTATTTAAGGTCCCTCCCTTTGAGTCCCAAGAATCTCTCTCCTACAAGGTATCTCATACATTCTAGAGCATCCCACTACCTTCTACTTCCCCTTTTGCCTTTTTGAATCTTTCTGTGGGCACTCAGGGCTTCAGTACTATTCCTTCCCTATACTAGATCATGTTCCCCTCTTCTCCTCCCTGTCAGCTTTCTTATCCATGTCCTTCTTTTCCCCATCCTGTGATTGCATTTTTCTCCCTTCCAAGTGGGTTTGAGACATCCTCATTTGGGCCCTTATACTTGTTAGCCTTATTAAGTTCTAGGGATTATATTCATTGAATTCTGTACTCTTGTGGTTAGTATTTGCTTATGAGAGAATATATTGCATGCTTGTCCTTTTGGGTTTGAGTTACCTCCCTTAGAGTGATATTTTCTAGTTTCATCTATTTGCTTGCAAAACTCAGGATGAGTATTTAATAGCTGAGTAGTATTTCTTAATTCTTAATAGCTTAGTAGTATTCCATTGTGTAGATGAACCACATTTTCTGTATCTATTTTTCTGGACATCTGGGTAGTTTCTAGCTTCTGGCTATCACAAATAAGGCCTATGAATCTATTGATACATATGCCATTGTGTCATGGTTGGGCATCTTTTTGGTTTATGCGCAAGAGTGGTACTGGTGTGGCTTCAGGTAGATCTATTTCCAAAGTTCTGAGGAGCCTCCAGGTTGATTTTCAGAGTGGCTTTACCAGTTTGCAATCACCACAGCAATAAAAGAGTGTTCCTCTTTCACCACATACTTGCCAGCACATGCTGTCACTTGAGTTTGGTATACTACAGAGCAATATTGATAAAAACTGCATGGTATTGGTACAGAGAGAGACAAGTTGATAAATGCAATAAAATTGAAGACCCAGAAATAAAATCGCACACTTATGGACACTTGATCTTTGACAAAGAAGCCAAAAGTATACGATGAAAAACAGAGCATCTTCAATAAATGGTGCTGTTCTGACTGTCTATATGTACAAAAATGAAAATAGACCCATATTTGTCACCTTGCACAAAACTCAAGTACAAGTGAATCAAGGACATTAACATAAAACCAGGTACACTGGATCTAATAGAAGAGAAAATGGGAAAGAGTCTTGAACTCATTGACACAGGGGAAAATTTGCTAAATAGAACTTCAATAGCTCAGGCTCTAAGATAAAGAATTAATAAAAGTGACCCCCATGAAACTGGAAAGCTTCTGTAAGGCAAAGGATATAGCCAGTAGGGCAAATTGACAACCTACAGATTGGGAAAAAGTCTTCAGTAACACCACATCTGATAGAGGGTTAATATTCAAAATATATAAAGAGCTTCAACAAGCTAACTATCAAGAATCCAAACAACCCAATCAAAAATGGGGTATAGAACTAAACAGAGAATTCACAACAGAGGAATCTTGAATGGCTGAGCAGCAATTAAATAAATGTCCAATGTCATCAGCAAATCCCATTTCCTGTTGAGGGACATATGTGTAAGGTGTAACATTCTACCTTACACAAAATACTTTTAAAAATTACTATTAAATATATTTAATTTTAAGATGAATGTTGAGAGTTTTATTTCAGTGTAAAAATGCATAATTAATATATACCTGTATCCTAGTTTATTTTATTCTTATTTTATTCATTTTATGTTTCATCAGGTAACAGAATGGCCTCTCCCACAGGACTTTAGAATATCAAATGATCACTGACTAATATTTGTCTCTTGATGTGACTTGTATAAGCGTTTTCTTGCAAAGAAATTCAAAATTGTGTCATATTTTGCTGCTAAAATATTTTGAGTAACAGCTAACATTGAAGCAGGGTTCTCAAGATGCTCACATATTAATCAAAGGCATAATGTTAGATGAGATTTATTTTTAATAATTCAATTTACTTTCATGACATAACAGGCAATTTATTTCTTAATTATTTCAAACAAAATATAGGCATGGTTAAACTATATCATCAAATCCAGGAGTTCTATGGCTTTTATAAAACAAGGATGCTGTGTTCAAAGTTAGGTTTCTATCTGCTCTGTCAATACAATTTATGCCCAAAAGTTTGGTGACCTGTACTAAATTGAGGAAAATTTGTCATTTATATGTATTTCTAAATTGAAAGATGACATTAATTTACTATTTCAATCTAATATTACTGTTCTTTGAAAAGCTAATATAAAGTAAATTAAAATGACCCTTTTTGTATTAGTTTTATCTTGAGACAGAGCATTTCTGGGAATCTCGGGTTATCCTTAAGTTCAGTATGATGTTCTCTGAGCCTCCAGAGTGCTGGGATTACAAATGTATGCCATCAAGACAAGTAAAATAGTATTTGATATGATAATGTATTATCAAATTGAGGATAATACATTTAATAGGATAATGTATTACTAAATTGGCATGGGCAATTCACACTTGTAATCTCAGCTGTGTTAAGTCAGTCTCCAATTCCAAGGTTATCCTGTGTGTGTGTGTTGTGTGGGGGAAACCTGCTGCAGATGAACCTCAATTGGGTCCTAGATCTGCAGGAAAACAGTGTTCTGGTACAGGTGGGCAAAGAGCTGATGGGGAAGGGGGTGACAGACAGATGCAGACACAAGGAAGTGTGCTGTATTTGAATGTAATTTGTCAAATCCAGCATCAAAGATTTATACAAAAGAAAATAGAGAAGTTAGTTGACACATCGGCAAGGTACAATGAGGTTACTGGATGCTTAATGACTCTTACACAAACAGTGGAATGCAAACACAAAGACTGGCAGGAACTGGGCAATAAAACAACTGAGACAAAGTCAGCTCTATCTAAGGTCAACTATATTCTTAGAAGCCAGATGTGAGGTCTTTACAGTCCTGGGGCAAGGGCTTTCATGCCCAGATCATGGTTCTAATTAGGGAGTGCCATTCTAGCTAACCTTTTCATGAATAATGCAGTACACAGCTGGATCTACTTCCTAAACCATTGTAAATTCCTGTATATGGGAGTGGCTTGGCTTTTATTCTAAGTGAATATGTGGGGACTTTCTACTAATAAGTAATGTAGTCTGCTATCCATAATTATACTAAGAATTCTAAACTTACTTTGCTAAGCTTGCCCTGAGATTTCTAACTCTATGTAGTAGACAGTAATGCCTGATTTCTCTATCTCTTTTACAATACTAGAGGCAATTCTGAATGTCACTCATTCTTACTGAACAACATTCTTACTGAATTCCAAGCCCAGGGTTGGTTCAAGGACTACCTAGGGCATTGGTGAAGGCCAGGAAACAAAGTTCAGTTTTGCTTAGGTATTTGGCAAGTCATTGCTTGGAGGCACATATAATAAAACAATCCTCAAAGAAAGCACACAGAACCATTCATAAAGACAAGTTTGGAACATTTGTTATACCTGATGCCACGGATCCAGGAGATTGTTTCTGTGAACTTTTCACCTCAGGACTGAGTCCAGGTTTGTAGTCCTGTCATGCATGTCACTAGGTGAGTGAATGTAGCAGAAACCTATCTGAAAATCCAAAAATTAATTAATTAATTAATCAATTAAAAAATAAAAAATAAAATTTTAAAAAGGCAGGCACGAAAGGTAGAAAGAAAGAGTGCTAATTCTGAAGATAAGTAGTAAAGTAAAATGGATTTTACAGACAAATACCTGGTTTCAAATTTCAGAATCTGTGTGTGTGTGTGTGTGTGTGTGTGTGTGTATTTGTCTCTCTCTGACTTTCTTGTCTCTGTTTCTCTGTATCTCTCTCTGTCTTCTGTCTCTCTCTCTCTTTGACTTTTGTTTCTGTCTCTGTCTCTACCACACACACACACACACACACACACACACACACACACACACACTCAAACACACAAAGAGTTATATTGACTGATTTTTCCCCACCTCTTAAAAATATTCTCGCAGGTTTGGTGAGGCATGCCTTTAATCCTAGCACTCTGGAGGCAGAGACAGGCAGAGTTCTGAGTTTGAGGCCAGCCTGGTCTACAAAGTGAGTTCCAGGATAGCCAGGGCTATACAGAGAAACTGTTTCAAAAACAACAACAACAACAAAAAAACAAAAACAAAAAATCAAAAAAGGAATATTCTCAGGCCTTCCACTAGAATGTGGTAGACCCACAGAGACAACATTCTGGAAGAAGACCTCCCCTTCCTTTCCCAGCAGCTAACAAAGTATATTTTGAGTAGTAGATATTGATTTAACGTTTTGTTTCATTTTGTTTTCTGTTTCAAAGGTGGAAACAAAGTTGCTGGATAGAGGAACAGGAAAATGAACCTAAATGAGTTTGTGGGTCTTGGGGTTAAAGATTATTGAAACACTTTGTATAAAACTCAAAATTCTTAAAGAACTAGTGAAAACTTTTCTAAATGTCTACTCTGCAATTATATACACATAAACAACAACAAAATGACACAGTAGGTTGTATTATAATATAATAATTCATATATTCATGTAACAATCATAATAAAAGAAGGAGAGGTAATCTACTTGGGAAGGATGGTGAACACAGGGAACATTGATTGGAACATAGCTGGGAGCAGCTGGAGAAAAGGGGAAAGACAAAGTAAAGTATAAATAAAATAAAAAAAAAAACAGCAGATACAACGTATTAGAAAGCTATGCCTGATGTAGAACTGGCACAATATTTGGTCTTTTCTAAGCTCTAACACTCAGGAACACACAGCCTCTTCTTGTAACTGCCTATACAAAATCATACCATTCAACACTGCAGTGTGGAGCAGAAAAGTATTCATGAGCCCACATCCAGGTGAGAGGCTATAGGTTATTGATGCCTTTTTGATATGGGAAAGTCAGTTTTGTTTAATGTTGTGGCTCCTGGTTGGTTGATCATGCCCAGTGAGTGCCTTATACCCAGGCACAATTTGAAATTAATGGATTAGTGTACATAGTACTAAAAAGAAGGCTGTGTTGTTGGGAGGGTAGAGATATCTGACAGAACTGGTAGGAGTTAGAAGAAAATATGGTTAATAGAATACATGAAATTCTCAAATAATTAATATACTATTTAATGTATCAAAATGTGTTGTAGGGGCCAATGTCTTCAAGTAATTTGATAGGAATTTTCACCTTTATCTTTTCCCTCCACAGCATTCTCAGACATGATCGATTAACATGGGGATTTGCAGAATTTTTAAAGTATTTTCTCCCCTTCATTATTTGCTTCTTATTCTTCTCTGGGAATAAGGTTGCACATGACTTTTAGGACCAGAAACTGTGGCACCCAAAGGTTAAGCAGTACAGTTCAATATTGGGCTCTAATAAGACAGATGCAGGCTGTGTGTTTCCTTTTTATTCTTTCTCCATGGGTAGGAGGCTCCATATTGTAGACTGGGATTTGAAAGGAGCACAATAACTGAAATGGCTTTAAGCTCTGAGGAAGACTCACTATTCCCAGAAGAATCATTGTCACATTACACAGAAACCTTAGATTTATTTAAATCGGCTATCAATGTATTATGTCCTCAGTATATTTATCTAATTGGTTGGTTGTAGGTTTTTTTGTTTGTTTGTTTGTTTGTTTTGTTTTTGGTGTGTGTGTGTGTGTGTGTGTGTGTGTGTGTGTGTGTGTGTGTGTATTTGAGATAGAGAAACATTCTGAGAGAGAATATATAAAAAATAGACACAGTCATAGATAACAGACCACAAGTGTGAAATATGTAATATCTTCTGAGTATTTTAAAGTACTGGTTTGGTCATCTTGAAAAATGTCTGCATACTTTTCCTGAAGCTGCTTAGAACAATTTCAGAGCATAAATTGAAGTAACAGATAATTAGTGACCCTGCTTTTCAACTTTCATAGGCAGTGGAACTCCTACACAGTTTTTAATTAGTAGTATGACTGAATTATTCATTTTCTGTGGGAGTTGCCCTGAGGAAACAAAGTAGTTGAAAGTTTCACAAGACAAGAGAGATTTGCCATTTAAAATATTGAAAAGGAATATGGTGAGAGATGATTGTCCACAGATCTCACTACAACTTAAAATTCATTTTTCATCTTCACTTCTTTCACTTGATGCTCAAAAACTTCTTTTGTACACATTGAAAAATAATAAAAGAAAATATATGAATATATTTGCTCATATTGAATATTCTTGGATTTGCATATGTTGGTTACACAATTTTCTGCATAAACAGTTGTTATAGTGTGTGTGTTTGTGTGTGTGTGTGTGTGTGTGTGTGTGTGTGTGGTTGGATAAAAATGAAATAATGCATCCACTCCTTATTTTCTGGCTCTTCTGGTTTTTCATTTCTCAGTAAAGTGACCTACATGTAAACTTATAAATTTAACAGTGCTAAAATATGCATCAATATTTCACTTATATTCATAATGTCTAAAAATTCACACCCTATTTGTTCCACAAAATGTTTTTATAATATTTCTTTTTTCTATTTCAACATCAGCCTCCAATTTTCCAGGTTAACAAAGCCTTGTGCATACTTTCAACTTCAAGATGATTCCTTCTCATTTTATAACCGATTCTGTATGCAAGCTCTAAAACCTATCAAAACACTTTTGCAATAAGGTCCTTTTGTAATTGACTCATTTAGCTGTGCTTGAAATTGAGTCATTCACATTAGAAATATGTCTCTATAATTGTTTTATAGTATGATTACTGACCTCCTATAAAAATATTCAATGTTGGTAAATGAAAATATCCTGTTGTCAGAATTTTGCTCTAAAATAATGTTTGCTCTCTCTTTTTTGTTTTATTGAATACTGCTCTAGTTTATATAGATATAATTGATATAGATAGATTTGAGAGATCAATAGGTTGATAATTAGATAAATAGAGATAGATAGATAGATACATAGATGCTTCTCTCTCTCTCTGTGTGTGTGTGTGTATGTGTGTTCTCTCTCTCTCTCTCTCTCTCTCTCTCTCTCTCTCTCTGTATGTGTGTGTGTTTGTGTACATTTTCTCCCTGATCCAGGACTTAGTGTATTTCATGTAGTCACATATTTCAAAGGATAGTTCTATTATATCAGTGAAATAATTTGGTGAAGGTTTCCCTTGAAGCATAATAATGAAAATCAGAAGAATATCATTGAGCATAAATTTATTTGTATAACACAACTTAGATACTATGGTGAACAAATGGCTATTCCTATGCCAAAGTCAAATTTTATTTTTTTAAGATACACATGACATTTTCCCCCTGTAATTCAAGATCTGTGTTAGACCATGTTAAAATATATATTTACTCCACGTTTTCATTGTTTTCTACTAAAGCATAATGATTAAAACTAACACATGTGTACATTAATATACACATATATGTGCATATATATATATATATATAGTGTATCAATACTACTAGATCAATAATTGAATGATCATCATATGTTTTCATGCATCAGGGTAAAAATATTCAGGAATATTTTAGGCATATGCAGATTTTCTGTGTGTCTCTAGCATAATATACTTCCTCCCATTTGTGTTTGTGATGTGATTTCATGAAGAAAAAGATAATTAACTAGTCAAAAATGAATGCTTCATCTCTGTGGGAAAACAGATTCATTACTGAAAATAATTGAAAAGTCAGATGCAAATTACCTCCCCATCATTTTGTTAGACTCTACCTCATAGCAGTCCTAGCACATGGGTGCATAACGCATGTGTAGTGATGGCTATTTGGTGTTATTACTAAATACCTGAATATGCTGAAATGTTAATAAAAAGACCACATTGAATAGGTGTGAAAAACAGCTTAAGTATATAGTAACATTTGGGTCATATCATCTTCTCTATTGGATAACTAATCCTGTCCCTCCAAAGGCAATACTGTTGTAATTCTAATTCTGTTGGAGGAGCCAAGCATTTAGTGACATAGATCACTTCCAGCGGAGCTCTTCTGTACATAACAACTAGCAAGGCTGGCAAGTGCATTCACATGTGTGAGTATAGGGGATTCACAGCATGGGGATTTTCATCAAACTACAAAATTAAATAACCAAGAAAGATAAGCTATGAAATCCGCTACAAATGTAGGGGAAGAAAAGTTTGTAGATTTAAGTCTCAGGATCTTGAAAAGAATGGAATGAGGAAATAGGTAAAATTTTCTGATCATTTAAGAAAAGCAGAGAAGTTTGATTGGAAATTCTCTTTATATAGTGTGAAAATTCAAAGGGGCTAGATCTTAAGAAATATGGATTATAACTAAGTTACTATTTTCAGCCAGGGGACATCTCAATGCATGTCTGCCTTGCATATGTTCACAAAGATGATTGGTCTGCTACCAAGTGTGACCACTGAATGCACGTTGATGAATATTTATAAGTTTACTTTAGGTTCAGGAATGCTTGCAGCAAATTTCATCAGTAAACTCTCAGATAATCAACATATTCACTTTGAAACCATACTGTGCCTTACATCAGTTGATAATGCAGCCATCATGTTTCAGACACACACAGAGACACACAGACACACAGACACACAGACACACAGACACAGACACAGACACACACACACACACACACACACACACACACACACAGAGAGAGAGAGAGAGAGAGAGAGAGAGAGAGAGAGAGAGAAACACAGAGAGAAACACAGAGAGAAACACATAGAGAAACAGAGAGAGAAACAAAGAGAGAAACAGAGAGAGAAACAAAGAGAGAAACAGAAAGAAACAGACACAAAGAGAGAGATTTCCACAGAGTTTCACAGTAGGAAAATTGAAACTTAACTGATTTTTTTTTTTAATATAAAAGACTGATGGATGATTTCAATTAGTGATTTTCTTTTGTAAGTATATTCTGGAATTTTTCAACTTGTGAAGAAAATGAAACAGCTTTAGTTTAACCTAATTTTTGCAGTTCAAGCATTGTAGTGAATGCATATTTTATGTATATTTATATCTGAATGCAATAATTTTATTTATTAAAAATAGTTCCTGATACAATAATTTAAAAATATATACTAAGAAACAAATACTAAAAATGTATATTAAAACCCTCAAATGTATGGAAGATCTTATAAAATAAGATTTGCTGATATCTTACATATACTTTAGAAGTAAGAGTGGGCAGACATCCCTCTTGCTAATGTGTACACACACACATGCACACATAGGCACACGTGCACAAATACACAGACAGATGTACACACATACTCACATGAAATGTCACACTGTGATGAAGAGAAGTTTCAGAGCCAGCAGACAGATCACAAATGGCAGAGTCATCTTATTTCAAATTTACAGGTACTAGTATCCAGCAAGAAAAGGTACGTCTTTTGAGGTTTTGGCACTCATTAGGAAAGTAAGTATCTAAACATTGATATGAAGAGCATAAGAAAAACAACCACCTGATACCATTTCTTGACAAGAGATCTTAAGGAAGAAAAATGTAAATCAGACTTATGGGGCACACAAAGGAGTCATAAAATTATAGCACAAGTCAAAAAGATGAATTTTAAAAAGGAGCCATTTAGTTACTCTCTAAATTATCGTGTGTGACAAACATTGAAATATTAAAACTGTGTAATAGTAACTATATACATATTTAATTTATGATAATAATACTTGATTTGAAGATAGATAAATACAATGAAAATATTCAAGGGATGATATATATTCTATAGCATGATCTGATATGCTTAAGTCAAAAAATTACATTTAGAATTATCCACATTTTAAATCTGGGCTATAATATACTCACCTTTAGTTTGGTAAGTTAATATCCAGATAGTTTTTTGTGGTAAATATTATTGAAACATTCCATGCATGTATATTCTGCATTTGATTATCATTATATTACTGTTTATACTCTTTTACTTTCCTCTGAATCGAATCATGCCTGTTTTTAGGTTTTTTTTTTTTTCCATACTGATACATTTTGTATATCTGTATCATTGTTGAGTAACTCAGTAACCTGGGTGACCATGGAAACAAAGCAGTGCACAAGAAGACAGTTTGATGTCATGAAATTTAGCTAAACAACATTCATGAATCTACCCTAGGGACTGATTGAAACCAATTAAAAATGGATGTTCAATAAAGTCATGAATTCAAAACAGAAGGAAGAGGAAGCATCTTAATATAAAGAGATGTGAGGATTACAATTTTCCCTCCACAACCCCCATATTCCACCCTCCCTCTCTGCTTCCTCTATGAGGGCTCCCCTTCCCACCCACCCACTCCTGCCTCACCTCTCTAGCATTCCCCTACACCAGGCATCAGGCCACTACAAGACCAAGGACCTCCCTACTCATTAATGCTAGATAAGGCAATCCTCTGGTATATATGCAGGCAGAGTCATGGGTCCCTCCATGCTCTTTGGTTGGTGTTTTAGTCCATGGGAGCTCTGAGGGGTTCAGTCAGTTCCTATGGGGTTGTAGTCCCCTTTAGCTCCTTAAGTCCTTCAACTAACTATTCCATTAGGGTCCCTGTGCTCAGTCCAATGGTTGGCTTTGGGCATTCACATCTGTATTGGTCAAGCTCTGGCAGTTTGCTTTTCAACAAACTTTTCCACTGAAAAGAAATAACTCCGGAGAAAACTCTCCTAATTCATTTGGCATGCTCAGCACTGAGAACTGTTTTGTTGTTTCATTTGGTCAAACCTCTTGTTCAATGTCAAATCTGAAAGCCTTGAAAGAAATAATGGCCCGTGTTGGGTGGTGAGCTGTTGGTGTGGACATGACAGCCCTTCTTTTCACCTAATTCCATTAGAATCAGTCACCTACATGTCAGGGTAGTGGCTTTGATTAAAGAGTTATGTTAAGGCTTAATCTAGATAAAGTGCAAGCAATACTGAACTGCCAGTGGAAATGCTGACAGAATGTGCCTGAATAAAAACCACTTTCCTCTTACAAAACATACTTTCTCCTAGTAATTAGAAGACACAAAATAATTTTAAGGTTCTCAGTCTATTTGCTTATATATAACAGTTCAGAGGCAATCTCCCACACACAAGTGTTCAACCCTCTATATCTCAAGTTGTATTAAATGAGATTATTTTATTTTAAAATCTGACTGTCAATTCAATAGTGGTATTTTTCTTTTTCTTAAGGTGATACAGAAGCAAATATTGAGTGGTAATTAAACTGGTTTAATTAATTACTTATGAAGTTCTAATCTGGTTTGGTGGCTGTTCTCTTTTAAACATGAAACAAAATCAACAGAAAGTAGGTATTTTATTAATCATTAAAATTATATAACTAAAGTTCTGACACATTATGACCATTCTTAAATATTTCAGTTGGATAAAAATAACCTCATCATTTTTTTTTTATCTTAGCCATTCTGATTGGTGTGAGGTGGAATCTCAGGGTCATTTTTATTTGTATTTCCCTGATGACTAAAGATGTTGAGCATTCCTTTAAGTGCTTCTTGGCCATTTGAGTTTCCTCTGTTGAGAATTCTGTTTAGCTCTGTACCCCATTTTTAATTGTGTTATTTGGTTTTGGAGTCCAACTGCTTGAGTTGTTTTTTTATATATTTTGGTTATTAGCCCTCTGACCTCAGTGGGAGACTATGAGTGCCTAATTCTTTAGACAGAATGGATGCTCCAGGGAAGGGGGATGCTGGGGGAGGGAAGAGGTTGGGGGTGAGAGGATTGTTGAAGGTGGTGCTAAGGGAGGTGGGTGGATGGATGTGTGGGTAGATGTGTGTAGGTGCACCCTTGCAGAGCCAAAGGGGAGGCAGATGGGGTGGGTGAAGGACTCTTAAAGGATGGACCTGGAGGGGGTTAACATTTGGAATGTAAATAAATAGAATAATCTTATAAGAAAACAAAGAAGCAAAAAAAAAAAACTTTTCTAGTTATCAAGTATTGAGAACAAGGGTGTGCTTATTAAATAGTAGTTAGTCAGGAACTGCTGCAAGGTTGGCCTCAGTATTAAAAGTCCTCTTAACTCTTTTCATACCTACTTGGCTCAGGCAACTATTGTGGTGAGAAGAGATCTATTACTAATCATTCTACAGGAGAGGCTGCAGAGATCTTGAAAATGTTTAGAACAAGAATTTTCATTTTTATAAAGACCTGCTGACATGATTTATTGAAAACCATATCTATTAAGATTTTAACTACTTAATAACTCCTATCCACCTCAGTGAATTTATTATTATTTTGATTGAGATAAGATTTTTCTTTCATACAAGATATCCTGGCAGTTCCCCCTCCCTCCCTTTTTTCCAGCTCTACCACACTTCCCCTCTCTTCCAGAATCACCCCTCCCCTCCATTCCCTCTTAAGAAAAGTGTAGGCCTCCAAGAGACAACAATCAAATATGACAAAACAAGATACAAAAAGACAAGGCAAAAGTCCTCATATCAAAGCAGCCTCATAGAACACTAGATAAGGCAACCTTGTTAGGGAAAAAAAATCCAAGTGCTGGCAAAAAAGAGTAAGGATTATACTTTTCTAGTTCCATCGCTTTGACTGCAAATTTTATGATGCTTTTTTTTTTTTTTCTAACAGCCGAGTTACACTGCATTGTGTCAATGTACAACATTTTCTTTATACATTATTAGATGCTGCAGGAAATAATAATTAAAAAAAATGAAACCATCTTGTTCCCACACTTGTGCCTCTGCCCCTGCCAGCTGGCTGGCCATGCACTGGCCAGCAATGGCCTACCTGTTTTTATCTCATGGGAACTCTGACTCAGAAATCCACAATCTCTCCACTCAGCTCACTAGGTTCCCACTGGCCTGTTGTTACCACATCAACCGAGTACTTCAAATCTCCCACAGCCTTGCCTTTGTTGTGCACATCTGGAAGACCCATGCTTTGCCTCTGTACCTTTCTCTCTTGAACACAAAGAAGAATTGCTGCATGAAAGAAAACTCATAATAAACTTAGTTCAGAAACAATGCTAACTCAATCATTGGCACAGCAACTAAAACCTAGTCTTGAGTTACCTAATGGTAACTCAATCAATGGCACAGCAACCAAAACCTAATCTTGTAAACCTTATTAAAATCTGATTTCTCTGGTGGCAAATCTTTGTGTTCCACCATGATACCTGGAATCTCTAGCAGCTACATTTTATCCATAAGCAATCCCTGTTCCAAAAGAACCTAACTCTCTCCTGCCTCCTTTCTTCCTCTGTCCACTCCACCTACTTGCCCAGTGATTGTCTCCTTTATTCATTAGGGAATTGGTTTATAAGAAGTAATCTGAGTATAATTCACTCATTGTCCTGAACCCCTCCTAGGAGAGCAGAATTAGGATACAAACAGCACCAGGTCCATCCACAACCATTAGGTTAAAGAACTTGTTTGAATAAATGTTCTTGTATGGAGCAACCTTTAGGTATATGATCAAGGTCATATAGCTGGGTCTTGAGTTAGGTAGATCCTCAGTTTTCTGAGGTACCTGCATATTGACTTTCACAGTGGCTGTACAAGTCTGCAGTCCCTGTAGCTAGGTGGAATAACCCCCTCTCTCCACATTCTCCCCAGTAAGATCATTGTGTTTAAGATCTTAGGTAAGATGGAACCACAAGTATCTCTTATTTGCATTTTGCTGATGTTTAAGGATGTTGAACATTTTGGTAACAATTTGTGGCTTAAAAGCAGGGGATTAGGTAAAGGATTTATTGCTATGTCTATTCTTGCCATGCAACCAGAAGACTCCCTGGCTAGGGTGGTTAACTTTGTGAAACATAGAGGAAGGAAAGGAGGGTTAAAATATTATATATAGCAAATATGCACAGACTTACACACATGCTTTGGCAGACCCAATTTTATGTCTTATCACATCCACAGTATTCATGCATACATACATAAACACATGTGCTCAAATACATTAATATAGACATACAGACATATACATTTAGATGGATGATTGGGTAGATAGATAGACAGATAGATAGATAGACAGAAAAACAGACCCCACTCCCCAAGCCAAGCCATCACCTTTGTTTCTAATCTCTGGCCTTTTTATAGACAAAGATTATTAGAAAATTACCTTAACAGTAAAATGTTACACAAAAATGGGAGTTTCAAAGGGATGTTGATATTAAGTTCAAAGCAGTGTTTCATTCTATATGTTCATTATAAGTACAAAGCAACAATTTCACATGGTCTTGTCTTTCCATAGTGCACACATGTGGCTCTATCCTTGGACCTGAATGCTTTTCCCTCAGTTCAAATTTGCCCCAAGCCAATTTCTCTTCTTAGTGTAATTGTGAAAGCTCATTGTATTTTCTGTCTTTACTTACAATTATAACAATTATTACATACATTACTACTATGGCCATATTCTATTCTTAATTTAATATTATTACATCTTTCTAACAAAGAGTGAAAACCATCTCTCAGAACTTTCTTCTTTGTATTTGATTCAAATCAGGAATTCTATGAAATCATTAATTAATGTAAACAGCATTAATTCATCTTTATGTTGATCTGCAGGAAATTTACCCAATAGGGTGGGGCTGATGCTCAGGAATCCCTAGGCTATATAATAGTGACAGAAAAACTTGTCAGCTGCAATCCTGAAATGAAGTCTATTGGGGCCTTGTCTCATAGAGCTCACCCATCCCAGACCATTAAAAAATGGTGGACCACCTCCAGGAAGGCCACCTTAACATGTTCTAGATTGCTCCTGACAAATCATATGTCTATAGGTCTGGGAATTTATGTCTGAGTTCTTCAATTTGATCCTATTGATTTATGTGTCTGTTTTCATGTCTATAAAAAACCATTTCGTTTTTGTCACTATAGTTCTGCTGTACAACTTGAAATCAGGGTAATGATATCTTCATCAGTTCTACTGTTGCTCAGGATTGTTTCAGTTATCATGATTGTTGTTGCTATTCAATATGAAGTTGAGATTTATATTTTCAGAGTATGTAAAATATTATGTGGAAATTTGCTGAGGATTGTATTGAGTCTATAGATTATTTTGGTAGAATAGGCATTCATCATATGATAATCCTACAAATCAATGAGCAAAGGAGACCTTCCTATCTGATATCTTCTTCAATTCATTTCCTTTAAGACTTGGTAACTTATTACACAAATCTGTCACTTGCTTGGTTAGAATTACTCCAAGATGTTATATATTAATGTGAGACTTTTTTCAAAGGTGTTGTTTCCCTGAGATTTTCCTCAGCCTGTTGCTCATTTGTATATAGAAGGACTACTGTTTTTTGTTTTTTTTGTTTTTTTTCAGGTCAATCTTGTATTGAGCTACTTCACAGAAAGTGTTTATCAGTAGTAGGAGTTCATTGGCAGAATTTTGAGGGTCGGTTATATGTGTACTGTGATATAATCTGCCAATCCTGAAACTTCTTCCTTTCCATAAGTGCACCTTTATCTGCTTTAGTTTTCTTATTTCCCTATCTAAAATGATCAAGTACTGTATTGGAAATATATGAGGGTGTGGACAGCCTGTTTTTTTTTTTTTCTCTTTAGTTGGAATTGCTTTCGGTTTTTGGATATTTAATTTGATGTTGGCTATAGCCTTGGTATATATTGCCTTTATTCTCTTTAGGTGTTTTCTTGTGTCTTTAAATCTTTCTGGGACCTTCATCAGACTTTTTCTACATTTCGTAAGATGATCACATGTTGAAAAGTTTCGGCATCCCTCAGATGAAGTTGATTTGATCATAGTGGTTCAGAGTGGGCGATCTTTGCGATGTGTACTTGGACTAGGTTTGTATTTTATTGAGAATTTCCTGTCTAGACTCATAAAGGAAAATGGTCAGAAATTCTCTTTCTTTGCTGAATCTCTGGGTAATTTGGGTGGTTTTAGTGGTAGGGTAACTGTTAAAATTCTCTGCGAAAATTGTCTGAACCCTGACTTTCTGTTTGGGAGATTTTAATGTCCTACTATGCTAGGGGTTATAGGTTTTTGAAAATTGCCTACCTGATTATGATCTAATTTTCATAAATGGTACCTATTCTCATTTTAGACTTTCCAATTTTGTAGAATATAGGCTTTTAAATTATGTCCTTATGATCCTCTGAATATCCTCAGTGTCTGTTGTTATTTAAACTCCCCCATTTTAAATTTGGGTATTCCCTTTCCATCTTTCAGTTTGTTTCGACAAGAGAAATGTCACTGGGTGGATGTTTCCTTTGTTAAGTTTTATTAACTTTGGTCTGAAATCAATTTTCTTAGATATTAAAATGATTACACTGGCTTGCCTCTTAGGTCTATTTGCTTAGAATATATTTCCCAACCCCTTTTCCTGAGGTAATATTTATTGTTGATGTTGACTTGTGTTTGTACCCAACAGAAAGATGGATGATGTTTTATCATCTATACTCTTAGTTTGTTTCTTTTTTTTTTTGACAACCATGTCTACTGCTTGTAAGAGATATAAATGACCAATGATTATTATTACCTGTTATTTTGTTGGTGGTGGTGGTGATAGTGGTAGTGGTATATTGGTTTGTGTTTCCCTTTTTGAGATTATTTATTGTTTGTATTTTCATGACTGTTGAAAACCTCCTTTGGCTGGAATTTTCCATCTAGCTGATTTTAGATAGACATTGTGTAAATTTGAGTTTATCATGGAATATCTTATGTTTTCATGTATGGTGTTTAAAAGGTTTTGTTGGGCATAGTATTCTGGGCTTGCATTTTCAGTCTCATGTAGACTGTTGCACATCTGTCTAGGCATTCTGGCTTTTAAAGTCCCATTGAGAACTCAGGTGTAATTGTTATAAGTCTGCCTTCATATGTTTTTGGAATTTTTTTTCTTGCTTTTCTGATCCAATCTATTTGATGCTCTGTATGTTTCTTGGACATTTATAGGCATGCCCCTCTTTAGGCTAAGAAAATGTTCTTTTGTGAATTTGTTGAAAATAGTTTTGTTCCTTTGAGCTCTATTCCTATTATTCTTTTTTCCTTATCATAGTGTCCCAGAGATCCTGGATGTATTGTGTCAGGAAGTTTTAGATTCAGTATTTTTCTTTGACTGGTGTATCCATTTCTTCATTAGTTTCTTCAGTGCCTCAGAGTCTGTCTTCTCTCCCCTGTACTGTGTTGGTGCAGCTTGTTTCTATTTCCTGTTTTCATTATTATTATTATTTTTTATTTCTAGACTTCTTTGAATTTGTGTTTTCTTTATGGTTTCTAGTCCAAGTTTTACGTATTGTACAATTTTATTTGTTTCCTACCTCTGTTTCTTTGTTTTCTTTTATATATTTATCCATTTTCTCCAAATGTTTGCTCTTATTTTCCTGGATTTCCTTAAAGGATTTATTAATTTCATCTTTAAGTACCACACATCGTCATATATTTGGTCTTTTCTTTTTGCTCCAGTTATGTTGAAATATTTAGGGCCTCCTGTGGTAGGATATCTGGGCTCTGGTGGAGACACATTGCCCTGGCTGTTCTTGCTTGCATTCTTTTTTTTTTAAATTAGATATTTTCTTCATTTACATTTCAAATGCTGTCCTCAAAATTCCCTATACCCTCCCCCTGTCCTGCTCCCCAACCCACCCATTCCTGCTTCCTGGCCCTGGCATTCCCCTGTACTGTGGCATATGATCTTCGCTAGACCAAGGGCCTCCCCCCACCTATGATGGCCACCTAGGCAATCCTCTGACACATATGCAACTAGTGACACAGCTCCGGGGGGTACTGGTTAGTTCATATTGTTGTTCCTCCTATAGGGTTGCAGACCCCTTTAGCTCCTTGGGTACTTTCTCTAGCTCCTTCATTAGGAGCCTGGTGTTCCATCCAATCGATGACTGTGAGCATCCACTTCTGTGCCAGGCATTGGCTCTCTCTCACTAGAGAAAGCTATGTCAGGGTCCTGTCAGCAAAATCTAAGATGGACTCCAGAAAATCAAATAACTCTATTGAAAAATGGGGTACAGAGCTAAACAAAGAATTCTCAATTGAGGAATACTGAATGGCTGAGAAACACCTGAAAAAATGTTCAACATCCTTAATCATCAGGGAAATGCAAATCAAAACAACCCTGAGATTTCACCTCACACCTGTCAGAATGGCTAAGATTCAGGTGACAGCAGATGCTGGTGAGGATGTGGAGAAAGAGGAACACTCCTCTATTGTTGGTGGGATTGCAAGCTTGTACAACCACTCTGGAAATCAGTCTGGCGGTTCCTCAGAAAATTGGACATAGTACTACCGGAGGATCCTGCAATTCCTCTCCTGGGCATATACCCTGAAGATGTTCAAACTTGTAATAAGGACACATGCTCCACTATGTTCATAGCAGCCTTATCTTGCTTGCATTCTTATGCTAGTCTCTAGGCATTTGGGTTTGGTTTAGCTCCAAGCGCTGACTTCTGGGTTTCTTTGTTTGGCAGTTGTTTGGTTTCTTGGTTTCTTTTCCCTCCCTGCATTTTCAGAGAGTGTGTTGTTTGTTTCACTGACTTTCTCAGCTTGTGTGTTCATGGGGAATATTTGCTTGTGTTGAGATAGAGACAGAAGCAGAGGGAGAGGAGACAGAGACAGGGAGACAGTCAGATCAGGAGACAGAGAGAACAAATAAGGCAGAGAAAGCCATGATGTTCAGATTGACCTTTCAAAGGGTGCATGTGTCACTTTGTAAATGGTAGGGGCAGCAGCATGTTTTGATTTAAGTTACTGGTGCTGAGGAGCTGGAAGGCAGGCTGGTACAGTACTGAATTTACTACAAGGATGCTTTATGAGATCCAAAAGAAGTATGGACAGAGAGGAAGGGAGGCCACAGCTTTTGTTCTCAAGCATTGCTAAAGGACTACCCTGACGATTAGATCTTGAGAGAGTGGAAAATATCCAAAGGTAGCTTATTTTGTCTTGTAGCAGGCATAGCCTGTGTTTAAGCAGTGGGTATCAACCCAAGTTGAGGGTTGGGACACTGTGACAAGGGGTGGAGGTATACCATGAAGGCATGGTCTGTGGGATCCTCAGGAGACCTGGAGAAGGTTAGAAGCCAGGACACAGCTGGTTTTTTTCTTTTAGTGCTAAGAGTGACCCTGAAGATTTGATCCAGTGGAACAGGGAGAAGTGAGGAGCTTTGGAGGAGTCTATCTGGTGACCCCTGCAGTGTACCCTGTCAGAAGCACATCGTTATAAAATTGTTTCTCATTTAATTTGTCATTATAGTTACCCTAGAAATTAATTTATTTCTATATGATTTGTTTTAACATTTGAAGATGACTTGGTTCTTCAGTTTTTTCTTTCTTCTTTTCTACTTTTCTTCCTCTATTTTTTCTTTCTTTGTTTCTAGTTTTAAAATTTTTTCAGCACTTCCTTTATATTAAAGTGTTTACCTGGTGCTGGAGAGATGCCTTGTCAGTTAAGATTATTTGCTGGTCTTCCAGTAAACTATAATTCAATCCTTATTTCTCATGCTGAGGGGACAGCCACACCTGTAATTTCTGCTCCAGGGGTTCTGGCAATCTATTATGCCATTCAAAAATACCTGCATACACATGTACATTCTCACATGGGCACATTAAGAGGCACATAAATAAAAATGGTATTTTTTTGACCTCCACCTTTGCTATTTGATCTTCCCATTTTCTTTTTCTTTTTTTTTTTTTTTGATTTTTAAAAATATTTTTATTACGTATTTTTCTCAATTACGTTTCCAATGCTATCCCAAAAGTCCCCCCTACCCTCCCGCCCCCCATTCCCCTACCCACCCATTCCCACTTTTTGGCCCTGGCATTCCCCTGTACAGGGGCATATAAAGTTTGCATGTCCAATGGGCCTCTCTTTCCAGTGATGGCCGACTAGGCCATCTTTTGATACATATGCAGCTAGAGTCAAGAGCTCCGGGGTACTGGTTAGTTCATAATGTTGTTGCACCTACAGGGTTGCAAATCTCTTTAGCTCCTTGGATACTTTCTCTAGCTCCTCCATTGGGGGCCCTGTGATCCATCCAATAGCTGACTGTGAGCATCCACTGAAGTGTTTGCTAGGACCCTGCCTAGTCTCACAAGAGACACCATTGCATATACTAGCAAGAGTTTGCTGAAAGGACCCTCATATAGCTGTCTCTTGTGATCTTCCCATTTTCTTTTTTCCTGTGGTTGTTTTTTTGTTTGTTTGTTTGTTTGTTTGTTTTGTTTTGTTTTTTGTTTTTTGTTTTTTGTTTTTCATTCGGGTTTTTTGTTTGTTTGTTTTTGGTTTTTTGGTTTTTTGGTTTGGTTTGGTTTGGTTTGGTTTGGTTTTTCGAGACAGGTTTCTCTGTATAGCCCTGGCTGTCCTGGAACTCATTTTGTAGACCAGGCTGGCCTTGAACTTGGAAAACTGCCTGCCTCTGCCTCCCGAGTGCTGGGATTAAAGGTGTGCACCACCATGCCCGGCTCTTTCCTGTGGTTATGGTTTTTAATATTTGTAATTTAATTATAACATTTCCCCTTCTCTTTCCTTCCTCCAAACTCTCCCATCTTCTGCTCCACAGTGTGGAATTCATAGCCACTTCATGAATATATTAGATGGCACAGCAATTAAAGACTATAAATATTGTTTATTTCAAGTTTGGATTTTAAGAATTCCCAAAGAGAATAAGGTGGTAAAGGAGCAATCTTATGAAAACACAAGTAAAATATTTTGATGTATTTTAGAGGACTGACTAAAGAGTTATAAAATATAAGCATCAGTCTATTTTGTTAGACCTTATAACACTATAAATAATTTAATAAATATTAATGAATAATAAGTTTGTGCAAATACTACTTGAGTGCTATAATGTGCAGCTATTATCTCAGAAAATATTATATTTTCAATTTCGCATCATGTTTTAAACAAACTTTGGGCATAGCTTCTTATGAATATAAAAGACACAATTTCAAGGTAAATTCTCTGATCTTCCTTCTGGCTTTTACTTTCTTCCTCCTCCTTGTTTGCAATATTCTCTAATCTTTAGATGTGGGAGTGTTTTTTAGATGTATCTACTGGGAATGGGATCCATAACCATATTTGGACTTGCTAAAAAATTCTGTAGTAGTCTTCATAAAGTGGAGCCCTTCCCAGGGAGGAAAAGATAAACTCTTTGCCCATTGCCAAGTTGTTAGGTATCCAAAACATATATACAAGTAGCATTATATGAATTGAGCAGATTATTTAAGAGTTATAGTTAAAAGTTATTGTACAAAGAGTACATACTATTAATATTCTACAGAACTTTTATATCATATGGATGTTTAATAATATAAATCCAGAGATATGCTTAAATTTAATACAAAACTTCCACTGTCTCACTATGTTGATCTATGCCAGCAATCTCAGCATTTGGGAGCTGGGGCCAGACGGTAGAGTTTGAAGTCATTCTGGACTTCATAAAGAGTCAAAGACTATTTTGACCTGCTAGTGAGGAGATGCTTAGCTTAAACAAAGGGAAATACACACACACACACACACACACACACACACATTGACACATTTGGAAATAAGAAGTAGATAGAGAGTTCAGTGTTAGACCTCTGGAACCTCTGATGTTCATCATTCTAAAAATGGTAATTCATCAAGTGAATGTGTAAATGTGCTAGTAGAAACCAAATTATATTTTTGATAAATATATGATAGCATTTGGCAAACTTTTATGAAATAATGCTTCTTTTCCTTCTGAAGTAAAGGGAGAAAAAAATAACCAGACTTTAAAAAACAGACATTTTGCTAAAATAGCAAACAAGCTCCTAAGATATTTCAAAAGAGGGATTTGATTGATTGATTGATTGATTGATTGATTATGGTTTAGCATTACCATGTGAGTGTTTTAAACTGTGCAAACATGTTATCTCATTGCTTATATGAACGAGAAGTTCAGGTCCTGCTCATCCAAGCAGCTGACTACTTCATTACACTCCTTAGAACAGGAGGTTATTTGAAGGAAGCACCCTCCCTGGGGTGCTGGCAGCATTGAGATTCTTACAGACTGCCAAACTCAGGGTGGTAATTCTTTCCTGGCTTGTGGCTGAAGGGCACACCAAGTCTTACTGTATAGCTGTCTCCATATGGTGGCTCACAATGTGGCAGTTTTTGTTTAAATGATGCTGAGAGTTATTTAACAAGGTGACCTTTATAATCCTATGTAATACCATACACACACAGTCACACATATATCCTACATGCTGCATTCTTGTGAGAATCCAGTAAGATTCTATATGCAGACACTGAAAAGAGATAATTCAAAGATGGAAATACAATGGAAGAAGAATTTTTCTAGATATAATCTCATTGATGAAATCAGGAATTGTAAATCCAAAACGGTTTTTTGTTGTTGTTGTTGCTGTTTTTTTTTTTTTTTTGATGAGGTCCTACTAATAAGTTGTAGTTTTTATGTTATAAGTTATAATTTCAGATATAATAAATATAGTGAAACAAAAATGGTTTGAAATAATAGGGAAATTTCATAATAAGCAACTTAAAAATGATGGATACATTTAAAAATTAATTCCTACACTAACTGTTTAGGGTACTTTTGGGAATAGAGAGCAGAAAGATCCTAAGGACCAAAGGATCAAGGATCTTGCTGTGATATTGTGTCTCCTAGGATGCAACACATATAAAGTCTCACCAACTCAATTGCTTAAAAATAAGCCAAACAAGGATAACAACAATAGACATGTCAAAGTGGACATGGGAAAGACCATGATGTCTCAATGTAGATTCAAGAAAGAAATGCTGAGAGAAGAATAGCCTTGCTCAGAGAGGAGAAACAGGTAGTTGCTCTGTGCCAAACAGTCAAACATATATAATTATTTTTTCTTTATTTTTATTTTTTATTAGACATTTTCTTCATTTGCATTTCAAATATTATTCCCTTTCCTAGTTTCCTCTCTGAAAATCCCCTATCCCCTCTTCCCTTACCCTGATCCCCAACCAACCACTTCCTGGCCCTGGCATTCCCCTATACTGGGCATAGAACCTTCACAGGACCAAGGACCTCTCCTCCCATTGATGACCGACTAGGCCATTGTTTGCTACATATGCAGCTCGATCCAAGAGTATCACCATGTGTTTTCTTTGATAGGTGGTTTAGTCCTAGGGAGCTCTGGGGGTACTGGTTAGTTCATATTGTTGTTCCATATAATTATATACATTTATGCAATAATAATTCATGAAAGAAAAGTCCTTGTGTATGATGGATAGAGTTGGGAGAGGTTTGTGGGATGGCTTGTAGTAATGAATAAGAAAGGAGAAATGTTATGGTGTAGTATTAAAATTTAAAACAGTGAAAACAACAAACAAAAACCTTTATAAAACCTCATCTTTTTTTTTCTCTCTTTTAAACCTTGTGTATTTCAGACAATTACTCTGTACTTAGTCAATGACATAAAACTATTAGGATCCATTCATCCTTGATTATAACTGTGAAAAATGACAAAAATATAAACAGGAAGCTCATCAAGATGGCATTTTTATGCTACTTAGTTTTCCAACCTCATTGACCTTTTTTCTTTTCCTCGTAGGGGACATGATTGAACCAGGGACTCTCTGGGCACTCTTGGGAGTCCTAAAATTCACTGTTCAGGCCAGAGTGGCCCTGAACAAAGAGCCATTTGTCTCTGACTCCTCAGTACTGGGATTTAGGCCTGTGCCACCACTCTGGGCCAACCTTTCTTTCTTTCTTTTTTTTTTTTCATGTATAAGGTAATATGTAAGGCTATAAGTGTATGGTTCTTGTGATGTTTATGTAAGTTGGTAGCAAGTTTTCCCCAGTTTGAACTATTGCTAAGGTTTTCAACTGGTAGATCACAGACATTTGGGGATCATATATTGTTTTCACAGTCATTACTGAAGACCATCAAAAAAAACACAGAGATTTACATTATTATTCATTTTAGTAGCAAAATTACAGCTAAGAAATAACAACAAAATAAGTTTATGATTTGGAGTTATCACATTAAGTACTGTATTAAAGGGTTGCAACATCAAGAAGGTTGAGACTCATTAAACTAGAAGGATATCCAATTTATATAAAATAAAATGTGCTCATTTTAAAGTTTAGTACAGTACATGTAGATTACTAAATTCAAATCAAATATGAATCACACAGTCTACATAACCACAGAACCTACATTCATTTTTATTTCTATGCACACACACACACACACACACACACACTATTCACTCTTATGTCATAGTTTCTAGGACTCAGGAATCTCAGGATGTGTTTACACACACACACACACACACACACACACACACACACACACACTATTCACTCTTATATCATAGTTTCTAGGACTCAGGAATCTCAGGATGTGTTTGTTAGTTCTCCACAGAATTTCATAACTGCAATCGAGGCATTCATTGGTGATGACACAGCATCTATGGACCAGGGCACATACCAGTCATCACTAAAGATGAAGAGAATTTGTACACTAAATTGGGGGGCCTAAATTCTGCATTGTCATACTGTTAACAGTCAGATGACACTATTAGCTCCCAGAGATCAACATCAGGACCATTTTACCCTGTGAGGTTCTTTGCGGTGCTTCCAGTAGTTTATATGATTAAGAATCTTAACTTTAAGAGATCATTACTATTTAAATTCTCATTACTATTATGACTAACATATGAATAATAAGAGTGTATATAGTAATATCTTGTTCTTCACTAAAAAAGGCAACTTGTTGAATACAATTTTTAGAATGCTCACATGAGGAATAAAAGACAGTCTGTGAGAGAAAGAGTGAAAAAAACAGCATTAATGTAGATAAGTGACAGAGGATAATTGGTTATTTTTACATCTGAAAAATACTGGCTGATTATCATTATTTTAACCCTAAATAAAGATCATGGTATATTAAAAAAGGATCTGTATCAGAAAAATATAATGATTGTAAACATATTCATCTAACAGGAGAACACCACCAGAGAGCAAACACCAACACATGAAGGGATTAATAGGCTGCCAAACAAGAGTAGGGAATTATGCACAACATTTTTAACTACAGCTAAAACTATTTAATCAGAAAATCAATAAGAATAAAATTATACTTGAACAGGAATGTGGCCTACATACATCATAGTGTCCAGCTCTGAACACTCTACCCAACAGAGGCACACTTCAGACATGGTGCATGCCCCAGAGAAATCACAAGTAAGTGCCTTGAAAATCTCAACAAACATAGGAAGTTTGGAATATGAACAAATAAGTATAAAAGGAGGAAAAATGAAAATAAAATGACAAAAGGATATTTTAGCGGGATTTGTGGCTCACATTTTTTCAACCCACAATCCAGTACTCATTAGGTCAAGTAAGTCAGGAGAAGTCTGTGAGTTTACATCCAGCTTGGGCTGCACGGTGAATCTCTGGTCAGGGTATAACAGCAGTAGTCAACCTGTGGGTTCTGATCCCCACAGGAGTTGGATAACAGTTATCCTGCATATCAGATATTTATATTATGATCCATAACAATAGCAACATTAAAGTTAAAAAGATATAGCCATGGGAAAATTATGTTTGAGAGTCATCACAACTGTACTAAAGGTTTGCAACATTACGAAGGGATTGGACCCGCTGGTCTAGAATATCATGTGACAACTTCTCTCTAAGGAAACCAAAAATTATGATGTAAACTAATAAGAAGACTGAGTTCATAAAGATACTTGGTACTAAGCCTAAAGGCCTGCATTCTTTCTCCAGAAGCAAGATGTATAAAGAAAACTTGTATCTATAGATTGTGTACTGATCTCAGAAGTACCGTCAAAACACAAAACAAGCAAATAAAATGATTTTAGTTTAATAAAAAGATTTTCAAACATATGAAATTTAACCCATATGACCTTAAACAGCTATTGAGCTAAGTAAGGAAATTAAGACAGTTAACATTGTAATTAATGAGTCACACACTATAGAATATCTTAAGATATATGAAAATAAAAACGGTGTAGTCAATTTTAATGTGTTTCAGCAATAACATTACAAGGAAAGAAGTTTACATGCTCACATTAAGAAAGATGACTGAAAAAATTAACAATTTAACTTATATGTCAAAAGGCAACGAAAAGAATGAAGTTGACTTTTAGAAGCAGAAAAAGAAAGAAAGAAAGATGAAGGAAGAGGTATAACATTTGAAATGTAAGCAAATAGAATGATTAATAAAAAATAGAAAGACAGAAAGAAAGTAAGAAGGAAGGAAAAGAAATGAAACAAATATCCAATTAGATGTAATTCACTATTAGAAAATATTCACAGTTTAAAGTGAATAGTAACACACAACAAAAATCAGAGTCTAATTTTGGGAATGCAACTAAAAAGAGCAAGCTATTAATTGAACTAAAACAAAGCAAGAACATATTCAAAAATGAACACAATAAGAAGTTAGAGAGGCCTGGTATCTAAGTTGGGACAGATCTGGAGATTTCTGTATACTGCCTATCACAGATCTCTTCTGAGATTGCTACTAAGGAATGGAGGTAGGATAGGCCTGAAGAGTGTCAACATTGTGATTAGAGGACACCTCAATGCCTTGCACACTTAATTTCCTAATCAAAGCATCAAAACAAGGTAGCTCCTCATTTGGCTGTACAAGCTAAACTATCAACAGCAAAATGAATATCCAGGGAGACAGTTGGGATTGATAATGATGAATAAAACATTGTATATCATAAAGCAATAAAGTAGAGAGATAGAATCCATATTGATTTAATATCTTCCCCAGGAGAGGAAAGAGAAAATGAATTATTTACTATAGACTATAATAAAGGAGATGAGTGATATGATAAATTTTTATAAAACAAGATCATAAAACAAGCAAAGAAGGATGAAGAGCAGAAACTGAGAGCTGGTTTCTGCTGCAGAGGAGCAGAGATAGGAATGAAAGCAGGGTAGAGGGGTACTTGGGAAATATGTACTGAAATGAAGTATGCCTAGGATATTTCTGCAACAATATGCAACATGTAAAGTTATGGTTGATTTTAAGATATACATGGACTTTAACAATATAGAAGTGAGTGAACATGGATATATCTTGATAAAAGTCATTTGCACAAAAGGATTCAAAATCACAGGTTTTTATATTTAATCCAACTAATGTAAAAACTTATAAACTTTATAAGTTATGAAAAGTGGAAAAGGGAAAATATAGACGATAAATACTATGTAAAGAAACAACTGTAACAATAGTGCTTATAATAATGGGTACAATCTATATATATTTAACAATGAGACATAACCACACACTAACTTAAAAATAAAATCAATCTCTGTGTTATTTAGAAGACACATATTTAGTAAAGCATACAAGAAAGTGATCAATAAGTCACAGGAAATGTTGACAATATTAGTATACAAAGAAATATCTTAAATAGCTAAAGTAAATTATATATTTGCAAGAAAAATTGTAAGGTAAGAATATAATAATTATCAATCTGTATATACTAAGTAATAGTAAAATAAACACTAAACCTTTATCAAAAGAAGTTATTTAGCAATTGACAGAAAATTCCATTACATTTCTAATGAACCCAATGGTTTTACAAAAAGAGTAAGGACATACAATAAGTTTGAGATTAATTTAATATTTATATAAGAAAAATGTGTTGCATTTTTAATCATATACTTTGCAAATAAAGAAAATTTTCATTCATATAGGTATATTTGAAAATAAACTATTGAAAATTTCAAGAAATCAAAATTTAAAACATTGCATGTGTGTGTGTTTGTCTGTGTGTTTATATTTATATCAACAAAGGTAAACTGCCACTTAATTTATGGGGAAATTATTGGCAGTAGTTTTTTGGCTTCAATGTTTCCACCATGTAAAGAAATAGAAAAAAAAATAACTTTCATAATTGTCCCAAAACCTAATAATAAACCATATTCACATATAATTAAAATAAAATTTTAATTGGTAAATAGAAAAATTTTAAAGAAAGATAAGAAATATTTTCAAAACAAGTTTTTAGTGGTCCTAAGAATAAGACAACTATAAGTGAATGTTACTAAGAAAAGCAGCAAAATCCATCACTAAATTGATGGAAACAAAGAAGGGGATCGCCGTTGGCAGCAAATTTGATTACATAAAATAGAAGCAATTTCCAGCAAAGTACCAGAATTTATGCACAAAGAATTAATTATGTTAATGATTAAGTAGGTTCCACTGTCTTAACAGTTTCATAGTCAAGACTAATTGAAGGAAATGTATTAAAGGCATTTAGCATTGTGCTGGTAAATGAAAAGCTCTTAATTAGCATTGATTTTTGTTTGGAGAGGATTGGGAAGCAAAAGTGAGGTCATTCTTGTGATTTATTCATATCTTGCCAGCATTTGTTCCTTATGTTCCCTTTGCAATGCTCAGAAAATGATGTTTTTCCTAAATGTGAGACAGTATTAGGTGGACCATTTCTATTTTATTTTTATTTTTGGAAAATGTTTTCCTGTCTCAACAAGTTTCTGCACTTTTAACTTGCAAAGAAATTGTATTCTTCTCATGAATGAATTAAATTTTATTCATCTTTCAAAATAAACTTCGGAAATATTTTGTTTTGAGAATTTAGCTCTAGTTTGTAGACGAAGGTTAATCAAGCCAAATTGCTGCTCTGGGGAGTGATCACATTCAAAGTCCTAGGTCTGTGTGACCCTGACTGAGTACAGACACCACTTAAGTACGTTTAACCTTAAACAATGACATCTAATTGATGGGCAGGCAATGTGTAGAATCAGAGAGAGATTTGATGGAATGAGTCATAGATAGGATATGACCAATTCTCACTAAAAAAAAAAAAAAAAAGATAGGAAACGGTGGCAGCAGTGGAGAAAGAGTTTGAGAAAATTGATTTGGTGGCATGGTATATGTATGTGACAGTTTTACCTGGATAGTTTCACAGAGACAGGTTGCAGAGAGAACAAGCTAGACACTTATGAAGACAGAAGAGAGAATGCGAAGATTACAAAAGATTAGAACATAGTGTCAAAGTTAGTATGGGGTTAAGCAGAGCAATTCAGTGAGAAGCCAAGAGAATCATGATTGAGTCGTTGAGTCAGTCAGCTTGAAGAGGAATTTGAGCCAGAACAGCTGAGATAAAACAGCAAGGTTCAGTTTAGAAGGAGCTAGAAAGTACGGACTTACTTAGTGGTAAATCAGGGAACTTGAAACTTTCTAGGCCAAGGCCATCAGATAGAGACTGGAAGCTAAAGCCTTCAAGGTCCAGGTTTGCAGATTAGATTGTAAGGAGCCCTAGGCTTGGGGATAATTAGACAGAAATGACCTGGGCTCAGCCCAAGACATGTATTTGTAAAGCTTGGTCTTGGGCTTTTATCTCTTTTGAGGAAATAAAACCTACTTGTACAAAGTTAAATTATTAACTTAAAAATATAAGGTTGTATCTAATTAAGACCATTTCTTTCAATAAGAAAACAAAGTAAGTCATTAAATTTTCATCTTATTAATATTTTAGCTATGTTATAATACAGTACAAAAAAGCCTTGTGGAAATTTGAAATTACTATAATTCTAAGATATAAAGTCCCAGAAATACATAAATTAATTTAAATGTAATAACATTTAATTGGAAAGAGTGGGCACAAAGAAACATAATAATCATGATGTGTAAATTCATTTATAAGTTCCATTATGAAATATGTCCACTATACTCACATATCAATAAACTTCCAGATTTCTTCTGACACCTATAAGAATTCTTTCCTAAAGAAACTAATTACTAATAGTTAAATGTTTTACTGTGTCAAGATAGAAGAAGCAGTGTGACAAGCAACCATTGTTCCAGATCATACTGTGTGTTATAACTAAGCTGTTAATTTGAAATCTAGCAGCTTCAATATATTCTTATAATGTATTATAGTGAAATTTATCTCTCAACATCATTTTGTCCCTGATTATCTACTGAACTCATTACACATTTTTCCTTCACATTAGTTGCGGCTTTGGTTATTGCTTGTTCTTCATCCCTACCTAGATTGAAGTCCTTGAGACTTGGATTAAAATACCCCAACACAGTATTGATTGAAAGAAACTGTAGTTTTTTATAATTTCAGCTTTTTTATTGGTTATTTTATTTTATTTTATTTTTAAAGATTTATTTAGTTATTATATGTAAGTACACTGTAGCGGTCTTCAGACACTCCAGAAGAGGGCGCCAGATCTCGTTACGGATGGTTGTGAGCCACCATGTGGTTGCTGGGACTTGAACTCTGGACCTTTGGAAGAGCAGTCGGGTGCTCTTACCCACTGAGCCATCTCTCCAGCCCTGGTTATTTTATTTATTTACCTTTCAAATGCTATCTTCTTTTCTAGTTTTCCCTACACAAACCCCCCATTTCCTCCCCATGGCCCCTGCTTCTATGACAGTGCTCCCCCACCTACCCACTCACTCAGGCCTCAGTGCCCTAACATTCCCCAGACACTTGCTGATGCTATGAACACTTACTGGCAGAAGCCTGGTATGGCTGTCCCCTGAGAGCCTGTGCCAGAGCCTGACCAATACAGATGAGGATTCATACAATCATCAGACTGAGCTCTGGTACACCAATAGAGGAGTTAGGGATTGAAGGAGTTTAAGGGGTTTGCAACCCCATAGGAAGAACAACAATATTAACCAAACACACACTGCCTTCCCAGAGCTAGCAGGGACTAAACCACCAGACAGTCATTTCAGCTTTTTTAAGTGCCTGGATGTATAGGTTTTTAAGTAAACCACTTTGTCCAATCACTTTATTACATTATAGTTGTGACTTTGCTGGCCAGATAATGGAAAAGTTATTTTATAACACATAAATGCTCTCTAAAAATCAAGACATTCTTAATTAATTTTGAGAACAAAGCTAGAACAATGTATCCTTTCAACTTTTAGTTTTAGTATTCAAAAATATTAATGTCTAAAACCATTGAATTATCAGTTACAATTTAAGAGTAAATATCAAATGAATCTGGCTTAGATAATTTTAATTAATTAATGACATTTTGTTTTCCATGTCAACAACAAAATAGTTTGTATTCATGTTTATTTATTTATATTAATAAATATTAATTGCAGGGACATGATTATTTGCATTATGCATAGATGTATATGAATCAATAAATTTCATTCTTAGACTGATATCATGAAGTATTCATGCCCAAATAAACAAACAATAGATAACATAATTCAGAAAGAAAGAAATAAAGATAAAAGATGTATTTCCATATTTTTGCATAAATTTAAGGCAAGTATCTTGGGATTATTTAAACAACCATTCTGTTTACCAGCTTATATATCAGACTGCAAAAATTCCTAGTGAGTCATATGAATAAGTAAAATTGGAGAAATATGACTCAAAGACACTTTTCAGTACTCAAACAGATAAATATTTTATAAAATAATTGCCTTTAATTCCTACCTATTTGAAACTGACAAATTTCATAGAAAAGACCATAAATTGTTTTTGAAAAAAGAAACTAGGATTGGTATATTAGTTATATGGTCTAGATATTAAGTCAGTATTTAAGTTGGGAACTGAAACTAGAAAATCGAATGAACAAAATACCTTCTTTTCCAAATCTGGAGCTCAGTACTGTTTTATTTGTCTTTACATGCTGGAAAGTGAGCAAGTTTGCTTAATTATATAGGACTCATGCACTTCAATTTGCAATGCATTCAAAAAAATATTTGGCCCATCCTATTTCACTCTTGTAGAAGTGAATGATGAGATTTCAATTTGTCAACCCCAATTTAACCCAATAATGAAAAATTTGATGCTCGTTAAGATGAGGAAAAGATTCTTCTGCCTTGTTCCTGTTTGTTGCAAATTGCTTTGTTGATCCTTTTCTGACTCATAGTTATAGGTAGACTTTGTGCTAGACATTCTCAAGAAGTAAAGATTAATAATATCTGTTGCCTGGCCTGGAGGTGTTTGTATGCAGTAATGGATTAAAGAGATCTCTGTGTGTTAGCTGGACCCACAGTATGCAGTGAAACACAAAGAATGTTCTGGTGAAGCTAGTGGGACATGGGAGAGGTTGTTTTTGGAGCTATTGTACAGGATAGTAAAAATCACCAGTATAGCTGAAAAAAATGAAGGATTCTTTACAAGTCCATATTGTACATTTCAAATTTTCTAAATTCCAAAGTGATAAAAATATACTGACAAAATTGCAGTATTGTGCTGTATTCATATAAGATTAAATTATTCTTTAATTTAAATAATTTGAATATGTCCTTATTTGGTTCAATATTACTGAACTATGACAAATCCATATCTCCATATAATATAAAGCCCACATTATATAAAGTATATGTAATATACATTTCTCTTAAAAATTGCCTTTGGTCTCTTGGTATTTGAAGACCATAATGCTAATAAAAAGCACTATTTTATATTTTGCACTATATTTATTTTTATGTGTATGAGTATTTTGCTTGCATATATGTATATGCAAGAGAAGATGGGGAAGATACCTTGGAACTAGAGTTACAGTAAGCTTTGAGCTGTCATATAGGTGCTAGGAACTGAATGCAAGTCTTTTTGCAAGAGCAATAATCGAACACCGGAGATAGCTCTAAAGCCCTATGATTACACTTTAGATATTCTCTCTATCATACCTTACAATTTTTCTTTATTATGTAAAATATATCAGAGTCCGCCATTGTTTTCTTGGCAGATCATGTTGGCATAAACTTTAATGATTTATTTCGGTCTTTACAAATTAACTTTCATTTTACTGTATTTCATTACATGTCAATTCTCTTATTAGTAGGACCATGACATACTAGGGGAAATAGTATCATACAAATATATGTACCATGCTTTTTGAAACATTTTAATTCATTCCATATGATACCTGCATAGAAATAGAGTTTCTATGTTGGTACATGTTTCATTTTTTGAAGTAACTGTTGAAAATTTATTCAATTTCCTCTATATTCAGCTGTTTACATGTGTTTAATTCATTTATGTCATTTTGAGCAGACTTAAAAAAAATATTGATGTGTTTATTCCCCAAAGTGCTTTGCCACTTCTAATAATTGGCTGTATTCTATCCTTCACAGATTTTGAAAAGAAGTCAAGAATGTTGTCAATAAATCTTAGTAACAACCAGGAATGGGCAACATTAACTGGCATTCTTACCTGGTGGCTGAAAAGTCTTCTGTTAACCGAGTTTCTTAAGCATTAATCAATAATATTTGTTAAAAACTTATTTTACTTTTTTTTTGCTTTCAGATTATACAAATAATATAAAGATACTACATAGTAATCTTGTTTACTATTTATCTGGCTTTCTTCTTTCTTATAGTACACTGGAACTCCACAAGAGTTAAATAAATTAAATATTTATATTAGTATACAATATTTACTCCACATATATATTTTATATATAAAATAAAGTAATATATAACATCCTAGTATATTATAATTAAATAGTAATAAAATGTAGTGAGTATATTTCTACTATACATACTTTTCTAATGTTCTGTATCTATCCTGTACTCAAGTACAGAAATACCTCATATCTACAAAGATTATTCAAACGGTTTTGCCTCTTTTTAATATATTGGAATTATTTGCCTCTTTTAAACTCTCTGTTTCAATTATAAAGAACTGTCGTAATATTCCTTGGTGTATGCTGAGGGTCCTATAGAGATTTTTGTTTCCATGGTAAGTTAGGTAACAAGAGAAATGATAAGAACACTCAACTTACTCATGATTTTTTTCTGTTATTAGATTATCTACGCTCTCAAGGTTACAATATGCTCCCTCTTAATGTTATTATGTTTTTCTTTTTCAAGATTTTTATATATGACATTTTTATGAGGGGGGCCTTTTAAAATTACCTTGCTACTGATTCATCTCAAATTCCTTATTTTTTTTCTTCATTTGATTATATCAATCTTTTCCCCCCTCTTTCTTGAGACTGTGCTCTTGAAACTATATTTTAGATTATGAATTTCCAAATTCATTCTTAGCCACATTTGGAAATATTCCTTCCAGGGTACTGGAATGAGATACATATTCATGAAACATAGACTATAAAATGTGGAATATTTTTATAGAGATTGATCATTTAGTGTTCTTACTTATCTCATTGAGTTATAAGGCTGTGCCCATCCTTCAGTTGGCTGAGTGTCAAAGTGTTAGTGTAATCCCTACACTTTACAGGTTACTTGGATTAAAAAAAATTTCTATAGCAAAGACAATAGAACAAAACAATTGTATTACTGAGTATAGAATCTGAGGCCTCGAGTAATTTTGTGTTAGTTCTTAAGTGGGACTCTCTTGTTTGGGTTTCAGAACTTTTAATAAGAAATAAACTCCACTCATATTTTGCTCAGATTTATTTGACTGACATTTATGATGCATCGTGGTCATATTGACACAGCATAGTAGTTTTACTTTTTACATAATTATATTAATAATGTAACATCAATTAGCATACATACATACACATTTTTCTGTCATTAATATGAAAATTTCTATTAAAATTACTTGTGAAAGATTTTAAATTAATTTTTTGGTATGGAGGATTTAAAAAAAAAGGTGAAGTTGCTTTTATTGGTTCACCATTTCAATGTAGTTAAATGTAGTAAGATGTAGTTTAAGCAAATTTTAGAGTAACTGGGAAATATGAGACCATTTATACTCATGAATTTGTTTTGCTGCAAGCAACCAATGAAGAAAGCTGCATATAATTAAATAAAACCACAACTAATGTTAGATACTGAAATTCCATACTAAATATATTAAATAAGTTCTCAAATAATAGTACCAATTTAAACAGACAGACTCTGATTCTAGACATTTATCATATGAGTAGAATTTGCTGTTTGCATGGGAACTGTGCTGTTTCTAAGTCCTGGAGATATTCTGTGGAAACTTTCATGTTAAACCTTATGAAAGAGTGTTTCTAAAACAGGCCTCTCTCTCTGGGTGTGCCAGATTTAATGAACCAGTTGTATATTCCTAAATATGAATGCGGAATTTACAGGACAGGGCTTCTATGCCAATAATACCAAATAAAGTGTAAATGAAATCAATAATCCCATGCTATTATTCTGAAAAACTATACATTTTTGAAAAAATTAACTTTTAGTTTTGAAAAAATTAACTTTTAGTTCAGAAAAAAAATTGTGAAAGTATCTATAAGAGCAAGAGCCAGTTCTATGTGGTCTGTTTTACACAACTTTGATGTATGTAGCTTTTTAGCAAGAATAAAGTAAAATAATTCTCCTTCCCTTTTTCTATCTAGAGAAAAGAATAGGATAGTATATTTTCTTCAATTAGATTTAGTTAATTGAATTTTAATCACTTATGATAAATGGTCCTTTGAGGGTATATTCAAACCCCTGTTATATTTTAAACAGTACCAGTTTTATTTTAGTTTAATTATTTAATTAGTATGACATAATGTTCTTGCTGCTTTTGTCTTTCTCTCAAGCAACTTGTTTTGTAGCCAGGACTGGCTCCAGACTTACCATATAGTTTTCTAGAATGACTTTGAACTTTTGATCCCACTCCCTCCAGTTCCAAAGTGATAGGATTAAAGGCCTGGACCAATACAAAAAGTTTCCACCCCAGTATTTAAATTACATACATTGCTTTCTTTGGCTTCTGAAACGGTGATTTCATATTTGTTAACAACATATTGTAAAGAGCATATATTATTAACAGTGTTATTTGGAACATACCATGTCTGGTTTCAAGATTTACACCTTCTTGTCTCAATATTGTTACTTTTGACAGGCAGTCTAGGTCTACTCCAGTAACTTTATTAAGGAAAAGATGTTGTTTTATTTGCATATCTGACATTACTAAATTATGCTCTCATCACAGTGAAAGTGTATAACATTTGTCTGATTCTGATTGGGGGAAGGGGAAAGAAGACTAGTCAAGAAAAAATTATTTTTGAACAAGTAACAAATATATTTCTTCTGAATATATTTAACATATAGGAATCTCATCAAAAGTCCTTTCACTGAACAATATAGATAATTTGATGTCTTATATGTTTGTCCATAAAAGAACCACATAGACGGGCCCCTGGCTGCTGTTCTTGTTTACTTTATAGGCCTTTTTGTAAATACTATAGCTCTGGTATGCATTATATGGGATTTCTGCATGTGTAAATATTATTTTTAGATGCCTGTTTTTTTTCTAATGAGGAGAGAATGAAAGAATGGGGATTTGGTTGGTAGGGGTGGTGGAGAAAATTCGTAAGGAATTAAGGCAATAAAACCATAGTCAGCATATATTGCATGGAAAAATATCTTCAATTTAAGAAAAAAAAAAGATTTAAAAAGAGAGACATAAAAAAGAGAGACATATTGGACCATTCTTTGAACATATTCTCACAGACATTTTATATAATTATCAGTATTTTTCTGTGATTATTTTAAGCATAATTACTTTCCTTGCATTGTAAGGAAGTAATTCTTCAATAAGCATCCTGACTTGCAGGAAGTCTTATGAGCAGAAACACTATCTGAGGGATTTCCCACACTATAGTTCTGAGAATGTTTATTTTTTTTACATTTATATACAAATACTTTTCCTAACGAGTTTCCATACATTTACAATTTAAAAAAATTGTCTTGTTGTTTTCAGAGTTTTGCTTTGTTTTGTTTTGTTTTGGAGACAGGGTCTTTCTATGTATATATTGCTGTTCTGGAAGTCCCTGTGTAGAACAGAAGAACCTTGAACTCATAGAGATGTATCCGCCTATGGTTCTTGAGCGAGAATGTCTATTTAATGAACAGTTTTGGGAAACTGATGCTTGAGAATAAAGGTTTATTTTACCTATTGACCTATATACATGGACCACGGAATTTTAGGAGCAAAGGAACAAACAAAATACATGTCAAGTGTAAAAGAGAACCTCTTCTACAGAGAAGACAAACACAAAGATGCCCATGCTCATAAGCCTGACTTCTATAACAACACAGGTACTAACTGCCCAGCTTCAGTGTCAAGTTTATACAAGTCCATGTTTTAAATTTTCTCTTAACATTTAATTTCCAATTAATTTGCTTCACTTTCTATTGAATACCTGTGGACATATAGAATGAATTTTAGATTGTACTGGAATTTTTATATCATTATATTATAAATGTCTATATATGTATACAAAGAATAATAAATGTTCAAAGTATGTATTGCAGAATATTAAATACAGATGATATTTTCATAGATTTTCCAAACTCATTATATTTTTGGACTAGCAAATATATAATTTTTAGTATTACTCTTTGGGGCAAACTCAGCAAAATATGCTTTTAGTGTTGATAGTAGTTAACCACACTAGTAATTAGGCATTTAAAAACTGATAACTAATTGCTGAATAATTATTCAAGACATGCCATTAATCATGCTCTTATATAATTAGCACCAACAGTGCATATTTTCAAATGGAAACGTTAAGAACATTTAGACTCTTCAATTTACAATTATGCAAAATTTGAAAGCATTGAAAATGTTTATTGTATTGATTATCTGCTGTCTTCCATGGCTTACTAATAGTATGTCTTGTAGTATTGAATATTTAACAATTACTATGGGTATTAGTTTCCTGTTATTTTTCTAAAGTTCAACACAAAAGAAACTTATGCTGCTTAATGAAATATATTGTGAAATGTTTGTTTTTTATTATATTTAAAATGTAACTATATTTTATCCTACAGCATTTACTTATATTATATTTAATAACACATTTCCAGTAATTGAAATATTCTATGTCAATATATCTACGTACTTCTATAGCCCTTACTTTTTAAATAAGAAATTAATTGTTTACTCAGACTATTTCCCTTTAAAAGTTTTAAACTACTTATGTTAAAATATAATTTCCACATTTTCATATTTAACCAAATCTGCTTTCATTTTATGGATGTTTGAACTAAGAATATTGGTGAGCACAGAATTTGGACACACTTTCTATCTTTCTGAGCTTACTCTGGCTCAGTGCTCCCCTTTCTGTCAATTGCAAAGAGCAGGTGCATGCCTAGTAGATTCAGATATTGGTTCTCCAGAGCGATGTCTCACAGGTCTCCCTCTTACCACAACCCAAAGAACCTCCAGATTACAGCTTTTATTAGGGTGCCACCTGTTAGCTAAGAGCTCCATGCAGCTCCCAGCAGGGCCTTCCTAAGTATCATGCCCCCAGGCTCTTTGGAATAGTACACCATTTTCATCATCTGTCAAGTTGGGCTAAACCAGTAGGAGAAGAAACTTGGCAAAGTAAATTCTGCTTCCTGCTCCAAACCATTGTGAGACTTAGAAACACATCCTTTTCTAGTATGTCAAAAGCTGGATGCCTTCATGGAATTTGGGAGGCATGGGATGCCTTCATGGAATTTGGGAGGAGTGCTTATTAGAAATAATCAACTTTCGGATGCACATAGTGTTATGCAAAGAGTAAAATAATGAATCAGTAATTTATAAGGTCATCTTCAGGCACTAGCTCATTTTCTACTGTTCTGAAACAGTACACATATAAGAATTAGATGTGATCAAAACCTATGGATCCTCTTAGGATCCATGTCTAACTCAGGCTACAATACTAAACTTCTCCTGTATAGAAAACTAACATTACAGACCATGACCACCATTGTTTTATTTATATTTCTATTTCTGTAACAGACAGAGGTAGCATAGATTTTTTTTTAAAAAGTTTAATTAGGTCATTGTTCTACAGGCTTAGATTCTATGATGGCAAAGTGGAGGCATAATATCAGGAAACTAGAACTGAAGCTGAGAGTTCATCATTCAATCCACAAACAAGAAGCAGAGAAGATGGGATGTTGATAGGGTCTTGAAATCTCAAGCCTGTCCCCGGAGATGCATCTCCTCCAACATAATCGCACCTACTCTTGCTTTGCCCACATTCAAATATTCAAAAGTGTAGCCTTTTTGGTGGCTTTCTTTCCGAAGCACCACAACCATTTTGTTTATTATTATCAATGGTACACCTCTAGTTTTACTTCAGTACATTGATCACAGAGATACCTGGAGCACTTCTTGTATTATGAGCCTGACATGTAATGAAGACAGAAGCTTCCAGCTATGGATATCAGTAAAGCAGATTAGCAGGTGACAATCAACTTTACTTACCAAATGAGCAGGGTACAATTTTCTTCTCCAAAATCTGGTGGAAGGCACGGAGCTTGGGAGGTGACTGTTGATTTCTGAATGTCTTATCAAACTATTCTTAGTTACAATTTGGGACAGGTGTATAAACCAACAAACTTTTGTATATGTAGCCAAGAAAACTATTCTTGGCAAGTATCTGATGCAAAATGTGACTTATAAGCAAATTGGTTCAAGCTGGGAACTAAAATTCACAGGTCCCAAAGAGTACCAATGAGTTTTCTAGTTAGAGGAGGGCTGATTCTCCAAGCTGATCCAAATGGTAGGAAAGGTTAGTAACTTGAGTCTGTTCTTTTCTTTTCTTTTCTTTTCTTTTCTTTTCTTTTCTTTTCTTTTCTTTTTCTTTTTAGAAATCAGCTCAGGGTAAGGATTCCCATGTACAAACTTAAAGACTCTCACTTGAACCAAAATAGATACAGAAGTTCTTGTTAGCTGTCTTAAGTATAGGACATCACAGAAGCAGAGAGATGTAAAATTTTAATATGTACTCAATTAAACATCCAAATTTGAGCCAGAGTTTTTGTTACAAAAGAATGATCATATTAAGAAAGCATAATAGGAGTATTAATCATAAATACTCAACTGTACTGTTTCTGAGGAGAAGGTTCAGCTCTTGTTGCTCTTACAGGGACCCCAAATTCACTTCATAGCACCCACTTTGTGGTTCTCAACCATCATTTACCACAGTTCTGGGACATCAAATGCTTTTCTGTGACCTCTGCAAGCACCGAACACACATGTGGTGCACAAACTCATACAGGCAAAAGGCTCACACACAAAGCAAAATTTAAAAATCTAAAACAAAAGATTTAAATATGTTGATAACATCAAGGAAAGCATTGTATATCATGCCTAGCACTTTAAGTCTCTTAGACTACTCTAAATGAGTACAAATCGGGGAGCTGGCAAGTCAGAAAAAAAGTTGGCAGTATGATGTCACTGGCCATTGTAACAGCAGCTGATGTTTTTATTAAGACAGTGTGAAACTGTGCAAAACCTAATAAAATAGTGTCTGCTCTATATTGCATAAGCAAATAACATTATGTACTGTCCTAGTTCAGATGTGTGAAGGGAGAAATAGGAAGTTGAATTAAGCACTGAAGAAAGTCTGTTTAATGGTGACCCTCTTGGGACATTTTCCATTATTTTTATGTCAAGATTAATGTGTTGCAAGAAATACTATGCCTCTTATTCCCCTTAGGTTTAGCCACAACTTAGACAAATGATACTCATGGTTGCTCAGAGCCCTAAAGCTTTCCCTCTACCAGTAACAGAGCAGGCTGGATTCTTCCAGATTGTCACAGACTGACATCATCTTATCTAACTGATGCACACATGCTTCATGGAGGAAGAGAAGGCAATTTACCCTCCACTGAGACTATTTGTTTGCTTTTTAATTGGCTTGGACTAGTTTTGTGCAAGAAACCATTAAATCATAGTTGAATACAAAGGAGGTGGGTGAGGCAGGAGAGCATCTGTGTTGGTAATTTCTAAGTAAATAAATTACACCTATTCAAGCGCTTCGCAGAGCATTTGCAGAAACAATTAAGCTCTTGGTCAGCGGTATGTTTTTAGGGCTGTACAAGACTTGTCTGATTTTGATTACAAACACATTGTTCCTTTTGATAGCAAAGCCATTTTCCTTCACTGCTCATGTAATCGTCATTATGTTCCACTACAGAATAATATACTCTAAGGAAGCAACATACCAATTTCTCAATAGACGTGGTTGCATATGAGTTTGCAAGTTATAAACGCAAAGGCAGACAAGAAGTTTTCTTTTTATTGCTTATTTAAAAGCCTTATGCATTAATTTATGATTTATGAAATAAATGTACACAATTATTGTTTTATTTTTTAATTACTAAAAGTGGCATAGTTCAATGAACTTTTGTTTTGTTTTGTTTTTTTCAAGACAAGCTTTCTCTGTGTAGCTGTGTCTGTCTTGGGACTAGCTCTGTATACCTGGCTGCCTCAAGTTCACAAAGATCTACCTGCCTCTGCTTCGAAAGTGCTGGGATAAAAGACATGTGCCACCATCACCTGACCAACTAAATTTGTCTGATTTATTTTTTGTTTTCTTTGATACACAGTCTTTATGTGTATCAGAATTAGGCCTAAAAGTTGTGACTCTCCTGCTTCTGCCTCCAGAGTGTTGAGATTAGAGGATTTTCCTATCATTAAGTGACCTATCAAATTTATCCTTGAAAATATTTGTAGGGAGGTAATATGAACATTTGAAGCAATTATAGGTTGAGCATTATTGCTTAATACTGACTTATTCAGCTTAAGCCTGAAAGAAGAAAATATTTTTACGCAGATATTAATCAAGTTCTTTTATTTTCAAAGCACATTTGCTAGGTTTTCTTTGATGTCTGCAACTATAATATTTAAATAGATATACATAATTTTGCAGGCATTTTTAAAGCAAACATTTTTTGTCTGTATCTATTTTAAGGAATATCTATCAATTAATAATTGTAACTTATTATCATAATGGCCCCATAATATCTATAACACAGAATATATTCACATTGTTGAATAACTTAATAGAAGAGTGAACATTGCCAGGCGGTGGTGGTGCACACCTTTAATCCCAGCACGTGGGAGGCAGAGGCAGGTAGATTTCTGAGTTTGAGACTAGCCTGGTCTACAAAGTGAGTTCCAGGACAGCCAAGGCTATACAAAGAAACCCTGTCTCAAAAAAAAACAAAAAACAAAAAACAAACAAGAAGAGTGAACGTCTTTATTAAATCATGTATTAAATGATTTACTATATTATTGACCAGCTAAGGTGACAAAAGTGTTATTATTTATACTTTATACTTCCTAAAATTGATGTTCACATTTTTTAGACTATCTATTGATGTTTAACAAACATCAAAGAGGAAAAGAAAACAAATTTAGTTTTTTTCATGCCTGACAAAAATTGGTGGCATTTATGTTTGTTCTTAGTCTACAAGCAGTGAATATAGAGTCATTCCACAATCAATAATTAAAAATCAGCAATCAAACGATGATTTGTGATCTTCTATACATTCAGATGTGACATAATTTCTTATTCTCTTTCTCTCCATCTAATTATCACTTATGAAATCAAGAAAAAAATCAACCTAGTTATTATTCCTAAGAGAAATAAAACTTGAAGGTTAATGTAAACCATGGATAAAATCCAAGTCACCAAGTTTTCTAGGCAAAACACCTTTAGGACTTTTACCTTACTATGTGTGGGAATGTAACACTATTAAAGAAGTCATCACTGTAAGCCGCCAGAGGTGACCTGTGAAGATGGTTCCCTAATGTCTTGACCCAGAAAGAACCACAAAATCAAGAGGTTCAAACCTTCCTCTTCATTTTAAAAACACCCAGGAAACTGCCCAGACCATCAAAGTTATGCATATATGCAAAACTACCAAGTATCTGAAGGATGTCACTTTAAAGAAGCATTGTGAGCCATTCTTGTGGTATAATGGGTATAATGGTGGAGTCAGTAGGTGTGCCCACGCCAAACAGTGGGCCTGGACAAGGGGATGGTAGCCAAAAAGAGTGCTGAGTTTTTGCTGCACATGCTTAAAAATGCAGAGAGTTATGCTGAACTTAAGGGTTTAGACATAGACTCTCTAGAAATTGAACACATCCAGATGAACAAGGCACCTAAGATGCCCTGAAGAACCTACAGAGCTCGTGGCCAGATTAATCCCTACACGAGCTCCCCCTGCCACTCTGAGATGATCCTCAATGAGAAGGAACAGATTGTCCAAAGCCAGAAGTGGAGGTTGCACAGAAGAAAAGATATCCTAGAAGAAAGTGAAGAAACAAAAGCTCATGGCATGGGAATGAATTCAGCATAAATAGATGCAGATAAGGAGGAAGAGGAGGAGGAGGCAGAGGAGGAGGAGGAGGAGGAAAAGAAGAAGAAGAAGAAGAAGAAGAAGAAGAAGAAGAAGAAGAAGAAGAAGAAGAAGAAGAAGAAGAAGAAGAAGAAGAAGAAGAAGAAGAAGAAGAAGAAAAAGAAGAAATCAGTATTTCTCCAAGCCAATTAGATAGTTGATTCAGAAGACCTGCTCTATCTTAGCTTGTAAATGGGCAGTTACTCTGGACAAAGAATATAATAACTACCTCTAAATTTATACTCCATCCTTGTCAAATGACACTTATGATTTATTTAATGTTTTAGGTGTTATAAAATCTACATCCTTCTTTCCTTCCTTCCTTCCTTCCTTCCTTCCTTCCTTCCTTCCTTCCTTCCTTCCTTCCTTCTTTTCTTCCTCTCCGGCTTAAAATTTGCTCTGATTGAATTTGAATATATAATATCTTCAGCAATACCCAACACAATATATAAAACATTGTTCTCGAAAAACCCTTAGCCAGACTCACTAGAAGGCACAGGGAAAGCATTGTAATTAACAAAATCAAAAATGAAAAGGGAGACATAACAACAGATCCTGAAGAAATCAAAAACACTGTATTAGTTAGGGTTTTACTGCTGTGAACAGACACTGACCAAGGCAAGTCTTATAAAATAAAATACCATTTAATTGGGGCTGGCTTACAGGTTCAGAGGTTCAGTCCATTATCATCAAGGTGGGAGCATGGCAGTATCCAGGCAGGCATGGCGCAGGAGGAGCTGAGAGTTCTACGTCTTTATCCAAAGGCTGCTAGTGGAAGACTGACTTCCAGGCAACTAGGGTGAGGATCTTATACCCACACCCACAGTGACACACCCATTCCAACCAGGTCACACCTATTCCAACAAGGCCACACCTTCAGATGGTGCCACTCCCTGGTCCAAGGATATACAAACCATCACATTCCACTCCCTGGTCCCTATAGACTTGTTCAAAAACATGAGTCTATGGGGGCCATACTTAAACATAGCATAATGCAAAATGCATTTAGTGCAACTTTCAAAGTCCTCATAGTCTATAGCAGTTGCAACAATGTTAAAAGTCCAAAGTTCAAGGTCTCTTCTGAGATTCATTCAACTTAATTAACTGTAATCCCCAAAGCAAGGCAGGAAACCAGCCGGGCAAACTCCAAACTCTGCATCTCCATGGCTGATGTCAAAGTGGTCTTCAGATCTCCACTCCTTTTTCATCTTTTTTGACTGCAACAAACTGCTTCCTCCTGGGCTGGTTCCACTCCCTGTTAGCAGCTTTCCTCAGCATGTATCCCATGGCTCTGGCATCTTTAACATCTTTGAGTCTCCGAGGCAATTTCAATGTTACAGCTTCTTCTTTCAGTGTCTGGGATTCCACTTGATCTTTTGGACTCCTCCTAAGGACTGGCATCACTTCTCCATCTCTGTCCTCTGTAGCACTCTATGCTCAGGTTGATCCACTCCATTACGGCCTCTGTTTTTGGTGATCATCCCATGGTACTGACATCTCCAATACACTGGGGTGTTCCACTCCAACTAGGCTTCACCAATAGCCTCTCATAGGCTCTCTTCAGGGTGCCAAGCCTCAAATCCTTTGCATGACCCCTTCAATCCTGGGCCATCAACTACAGCTGAGGCTTCACCTTCTCCAATGTGCTTCCCTGGCCTCTCACAGTGCTAAGCCTCAGCTTCTCTCCATGATCCCTTCATTCCTTCACAAGCAGTACCACCTGAGTGACTCTTACACATTACCAAGTACAGCTGCAGCATGAGGTACAACCTTGGGTATCTCTGGAACACAGCTTCTTTGTGCTCCCAGAAAACAATTTCCAGAAGATTTCACCTTAACGATGCTGGTCTCTTCTTAATCACCGCTAATTCCTTAGCTCCAGCTAACCAGCATCAATTTTCCCAGTAGCTCCTTCCATTCTTAACTCTAGAGCCAGAGGCACATGGCTGAAGCTGCCGAGTTCTGCTGCTTACAGGAACTAGAACATGATCCCCTTGTATTATTACATTATCACCAGCTTTATGTTTACTAAATCCTTCACTGCCTAAGCTTGGCTATCCTGGTTCTTGCTCTGTAGATTGACCTTGAATGTAGAGATCAGCATGCCTGTCTCATGGGATTAAAGGTGTGTACCACCATGCCTGGATCTAATTTAGCTGGGTAGGATCTTGCCCCAAGGTCCCACTCCCTTAATCTTTATCTCCTAGAACACAAGATTTTGCTCCATTTCACTTCCTGGTACTCCTTTAATACTCAAACCATATATTTTATATTTTTCCTTTCTAAGCTTGCTATGCTTGTTCAAACTTTTCTTCATAAGACTTAACCAGAGAACAAAGTCTCTGCTGGGCTTTTTTGAAACTTCTTTTGTCAATGCAATTAATCCAAGTCTCTTTACCTTAGCCTCAGGCAAACTTTTCAGACAAGGGCAAAAAGTAGCCACATTCTTCACCAAAATACCACAAAACCAGTCTTTATGCCACATTCTGAAATTCTTTTCCTTTGAAATCTCTTGGGCCAGGTCAACACAGTTCAAATTACTCCCAGCAACAAAGTCTTCCATATTCCTACTAGGATGACCCATTAAGCCCCATTTAAAGCATTCCACTGCTTTCCAAATCCAAAGTCCCAAAATCCACATTCTTTCAAATAAAAGCATGGTCAGGCCTATCACAGCAATACCCCACTCCTGGTACCAACTTCTGTATTAGTTAGGGTTTTACTGCTGTGAACAGACACTATGACCAAGGCAAGTCTTATAAAATAAAATACCATTTAATTGGGGCTGGCTTACAGGTTCAGAGGTTCAGTCCATTATCATCAAGGTGGGAGCATGGCAGTATCCAGGCAGGCATGGCGCAGGAGGAGCTGAGAGTTCTATGTCTTTATCCAAAGGCTGCTAGTGGAAGACTGACTTCCAGGCAACTAGGGTGAGGATCTTATACCCACACCCACAGTGACACACCCATTCCAACCAGGTCACACCTATTCCAACAAGGCCACACCTTCAGATGGTGCCACTCCCTGGTCCAAGGATATACAAACCATCACAAACACCATCAGATCCTTCTACAAAAGGCTATACTCAACAAAACTAGAGAACCTGGATGAAATGGAGAAGTTTCTAGACAGATACCAGGTACCAAAGTTGAATCAAGATCAGGTTAATGATCTAAACAGCCCTACATCCCCCAAAGAAATAGAATCAGTCATTAATAGTCTCCCAACCAAAAAAAGCCCAGAACCAGATAGATGGGTTTAGTGCAGAGTTCTATCAGACCATAAAAGAAGATCTAATCCCAGTTCTTCACAAACTATTCCACAAAATAGAAACAGAAGGTACACTACCCAACTAATTCTATGAAGCCACAATTACTCTGATACCTAAACCACAAAAGGATCCCACAAACATAGAGAACTTCAGACCAATATCCTTTATGAATATAGATGCAAAAATCCTCAATAAAGTTCTTGCTAACCGAATCCAAGAACACATCAAAACAATCATCCATCCTGACCAAGTAGGTTTCATCCCAGGGATGCAGGGATGGTTCAATATATGGAAATCCATCAACGTAATCCAGTATATAAACAAACTCAAAGACATAAACCACATGATCATCTCCTTAGATGCTGAGAAAGCATTTGACAAAATCCAACACCCATTCATGATAAAAGTCTTGGAAAGATCAGGAATTCAAGGCCCATACCTAAACATGATAAAATCAATCTACAGCAAACCAGTAGCCAGCATCAAAGAAAATGGTGAGAAGATTGAAGCAATCCCACTAAAATCAGGGACTAGACAAGGCTGTCCCCTCTCTCCCTACATATTCAACATTTTACTTGAAGTCCTAGCCAGAGCAATTCGACAACAAAAGGAGATCAAGGGGATACAAATTGGAAAGGAAAATGTCAAAATATCACTTTTTGCAGACGATATGATAGTATATGTAAGTGACCCGAAAAATTCCACCAGAGATCTCCTAAGCCTGATAAACAGCTTCAGTGAAGTAGCTGGATATAAAATTAACTCAAACAAATCAATGGCCTTTCTCTACACAAAGGATAAACAGGCTGAGAAATAAATCAGGGAAACAACACCCTTCTCAATAACCACAGATAATATTAAATATCTTGGCGTGACTCTAACTAAGGAAGAGAAAGATCTGTATGACAAGAACTTCATGTCTCTGAAGAAAGAAATTAAAGAAGATCTCAGAAGAAGGAAAGACCTCCCATGCTCATAGATTGGCAGGATCAATATAGTAAAAATGGCTATCTTGCCAAAAGCAATCTACAGAATCAATGCAATCCCCATCAAAATTCCAACTTAATTCTTCAACGAATTAGAAAGGGCAATCAGCAGATTCATCTGGAATAACAAAAAATCTAGGATAGCAAAAACTCTTCTCAAGAATAAAAGAACCTCTGGTGGAATCACCATGCCCCACCTAAAGCTGCACTACAGAGAAATTGTGATAAAAACTGCATGGTACTTGTACAGTGACAGACAAGTGTATGGAACAGAATTGAAGATCCAGAGATGAACCCACACACCTATGGTCACTTGATCTTTGACAAGGGAGCTAAAACCATCCTGTGGAAAAAAGACAGTATTTTCAACAAATGATGCTGGCACAACTGTCTGTTATCATGTAGAAGATTGCAAATTGATCCATTACTATATCCTTGTACTAAGGTCAAATCTAAGTGGATTAAGGAACTCCACATAAAACCAGAGACACTGAAACTTATAGAGTAGAAAGTAGGGAAAAGCCTCGAAGATAGGGGTACAGGGAAAAATTCCTGAATAGAACAGCAATGGCTTGTGCTGTAAGATCGAGAATCGATAAATGGGACCTCATAAAATTGCAAAGATCCTGCAAGGAAAAAGACACCGTCAATAAGACAAAAAGACCACCAACAGATTGGGAAAGGATCTTTAGCTATCCCAAATCGGATAGGGGACTAATTTCCAATATATATAAAGAACTCAAGAAGGTGGACTCCATAAAATCAAATAACCCCATTAAAAAAATGGGGCTCAGAACTGAACAAAGAATTCTCACCCGAGGAATACCTAATGGCAGAGAAGCACCTGAAATAATGTTCAACATCCTTAATCATCAGGGAAATGCAACTCAAAACAACCCTGAGATTCCACCTCACACCAGTCAGAATGGCTAAGATCAAAAATTCAGGTGACAGCAGATGCTAGCGAGGATGTGGAAAAGAGGAAAGCTTGTCCATTGTTGGTAGGATTGCAAGCTTGTACAACTACTCTGGAAATCAGTCTGGCGGTTCCTCAGAAAATTGGACATAGTACTACCGGAGGATCCAGCAATACCTCTCCTGGGCATATATCCAGAAGATGTCCCAACCGGTAAGAAGGACACATTCTCCACTATGTTCATAGCAGCCTTATTTATAATAGCCAGAAGCTGGAAAGAACACAGATGCCCCTCAACAGAGGAATGGATACAGAAAATGTGGTACATTTACCCAATGGAGTACTACTCAGCTATTAAAAAGAATGAATTTATGAAATTCCTAGGCAAATGGATGGACCTGGAGGGCATCATCCTGAGTGAGGTAACCCAATCACAAAGGAACGATCACAATATGTATTCACTGATAAGTGGATATTAGCCCAGAAACTTAGGATACCCAAGATATAAGATAAAATTTGCTAAATGCATTAAACTCAAGAGAACAAAGACCAGAGTGTGGACACTGTGCCCCTTCTTAGAATAGGGAACAAAACACCCATGGAAGGAGTTACAGAGACAAAATTTGGAAGTGTGACGAAAGGATGGACCATCTAGTGATTGCCATATCCAGAGATCCATCCCATGATCAGCTTCCAAACCCTTACACCATTGCATACACTAGCAAGATTTTGCTTAAAGGACCCAGATTTAGCTGTCTCTTCTGAGACTATGCCAGGGCCTAGCAAACACAGAAGTGGATGCTCACAGTCAGCTATTGAATGGATCACAGGGCCCCCAATGGAGGAGCTAGAGAAAGCACCCAAGGAACTAAAGGAAACTGCAACCCTATAGGTGGAACAACTACAAGATGAACTAACCAGTACCCCGGAGCTCTTGTCTCTAGCTGCATATGTATCAAAAGATGGCCTAATAGGCCATCACTTGAAAGAGAGGCCCATTGGACTTGCAAACTTTATATACCCCAGTACAGGGCAATGCCAGGGCCAAAAAGGGGTAGTGGGTGGGTAGGGGATTGGGGGGGTGGGTATGGGGGAATTTTGGTATAGCATTGGAAATGTAAATGAGCTAAATACCTAATAAAAAAATGGAAAAAAAAAAGAAAAAAAAAACATTGTTCTCTAAATTCTTTAAAATCAAAATTCAAGTGGCTTTTTTTTTCTACTTAGGATATTTGTAATATATTTTTTAAATTGGTTTATCAGGTAAAGGGTATATTATAAAATGTTATTTTCTTTCAATACTAGTTTTGTTTCTCTTATTGCTCTTTTCATGTTTAAACAAAAAGGCTATATAGAATAAGCAGAAAAACTCATAACTAAAAACAAATAAAGGGAAGACTGAACAGGAAATGAAAATAATCCAAGTAAATTGCATTCTGCTTAAAAATTTTCACTAGGGGCCTGGAGATATATTAACAACAACTTGAATTGCTTTTATATTCAAAGTCACCATGAAATGTCCCATAGATTTTAATTACCTCTGAGTAGAATATTGAAATGAAGCATAGAAATCATCACTGATGAAGATTCTGATGAAATGAACACACTCAGAGCTGGTTCATATACTGTCTCCATAAATCCCCCATAAATGTTTAGCTATTTTTAAGTCTCTGGTTTTCAGTAGTCTAATGACTTAATCATTTTCTTATTTGGCACATGAAAAATTTATCCAAACCTCAAGACAGGGAACTTAGTTTATGCTGATTGTCTGAATTTAACCTACACACAAATTTGACCTCTGAGAGTAGTCACAGAAAGTAGAAAATGTGTGCTATAGACTCAATGTAGATATCAGCAAGAACACAATATGCCCTGCATTATTCTCTGCACAGAATGGCAACAATTGGAGTGAGGCTGAGATTCCCTTCTCAGTATGTACGGGGTGACAACTGGGAAATCTGTGATACTAGTAAACCAGCAGAGGAGGCATAGGACTGCATTGCAGACAGACGATAAAGAGCAGTCTTTTCAAACAAAGGAATCAAGAGACACATAAGAACATGTGGAATAATTCACTATAAGATACTGCTACCATTGAATTAGTGAAAGAAGAGGAAGGTAGAGAGTTGGCAGGAAAAGAAAATCAAACCAAAAACAGGATAGTGTGGCCTGGCTTAAGTACAGGGTAAATGATTAGTACTCTCAAGTACTGTCCATAGACTGGGTAGCACTGTTGTTCCTGGTGTGATGATAGATACTTGGTCTTACTTTCAGCACTGCAGATTAGTGTTGACCATGCAGCTTAAAGAAAATCTCTAATGACTTACATCAATATTTGAGATTCAGTGGTAAAAAAAAAAAAACACACACACACACACACAAAGCTCAAAGAACTTTTTGGTTTTGTTTCTTTTTTTCTTCAGCTAAAAGTGGAATGCCTGAGTTGCTGATGAGCCCCAAGGAGTCTCACTTAGCCTCATATCCCTCATGTAGGTGTTAGATTAGGACTATCAACTCAACTGTTTCAGAGGAAATTGTTTTTCTGTTTAAGAAAACCAACCAAGGAGTACACATGGAGGGACCCATGGCTACAACCACATATGTATCAGAGGATGACCTTGTTCAGCATCAATGGGAGGAGAGGCTCTTGGTCCTGTGGAGACTCGATGCCCCAGTGTAGAGGAATGCCAGAGCAGGGAGGTGGGAGTAGGTGGGTGAGTGTGGGTACACCCTCATAGAATCAGGGAAAGGGGAGTTGGGATAGCAGTTTTGCAGAGACATGCTTGCCACACTTGATCTGTCCAGAGTCCCTTCAGTTATCAGATACAGAAGTCTCAGTGGTCCTCATTTAGTCAGACATCTTTCTCATCCTACCACTATGATAGGGTTAGTGGAGAGGACTGGAAAAGGTGATAACCTTTGAAATGCAAATAAATAAAATATTCAATAAAAAGAGAAAAAAGAAAATGAAGGTTCTTTTTCTGTTTTTTTTTCTTTATTGTTCTTGATATGTCAATTTTCACTTTTCATAACAGTGTTATTTTTGCTTCTCTGAACTGAAAACAACTGAAATAATTAAAATATAGCAAATATATTGGCAGAATGGAGACGCACACCACCATAAAAATATAAAAATGATTATTTCAAATGAGAGAAATGAGTCAAGATGTTTCTTTTTCTGAAGACAAAACAAAGCAAAACAGCAGCAACAACAACAACAACAAAAAAAACCAACAAAAAAACAGGTCTTAAAAGTGCAAATACTTATAGTGACTCGAAAGACATTAGAGTTTTCTTGGGGGCATGTCTTTGAAATCATGTTTTCCCAGGAACATATAGCACACATCAGGGAGAACTTTATGTTTATGCCTGTTCAGAACCCAGTCCTAGAGTTTTCCATGCAACAGCCTTGAGTAGAGGACAGAATTTTCTGTCTTGAATATTCAACACTGTTGCAACATTAAATTGAGAAATTAAAACCAAAACCAACCAATCAACCAACCAACCAACCAAACACACAAAACAAAACAAAACAAAACAACAAAACAAACAACAATCAAAGGAATATATATATATATATATATATATATATATATTTCTTTTGTGTATATAGTGTGTGTGTGTGTTTGTGTGTGTGTTTATGTGTGTGTGTGTTTGTGTGTTAGAAACTTAGAAAGTGGGATATTTGTTTAAAAAAAAATCAGGTTCCTATGAGTGGAACAACAATATGAACTAACCAGTGCCCCCTGCAGCTCAGGTCTCTAGCTGCATATGTATCAGAGGATGGCCTGGTCGGCCATCAGTGGAAAGAGAAGTCCATTGGTTATGCAGACTTTATATGCTTCAGTGCAGGGGAACGCCAGGGCCGGGAAATGGGAGTGGGTGGGTGGGGGAGTGGGGGTGGGGAGGGTGTGGGGGACTTTTGGGATAGCACTGGAGATGTGAATGAAGCAAGTACCTAATTAAAAAAAAAAATCAGGTTCCAAGGTGCACCTTAACGTTTTTGAGAATGAGAGTTTGAATAATGAGGAATCATAGTGGTAGGATGAGAAAGATGACTGATTAAATGAGAACCACTGAGACTTCTGCATCTGATAACAGAAGGGACTCTGGACAGCTCAAGTGTGGCGAGCATGTCTCTGCATGACTGCTAAAGCTAACCAGGAAGGTCTATTTCCTTATTAGGCCATGTCTTCCTCCTGAGACCAACTACCAAGGTCAAGCTATCAAATATTGAAGTCCAGGAATCAAAAACCCCTTTGTTTTACTTAACTAACATTCTCAATTAAAATTGAATACCTCATCCTAACATGAGAGATACCCTTCTAACTTTATAAACTGCCATTTTCCTATGGGCCACATCTATCTCCTCTCTATCCAGAGGCAGTTTTTGTTACACTCTGGGACAAGTACCCTACCTCCCTCTCCCTTGTTCTGTCCCCCTTCTCTCTCATTCTCTGCCTCCTGTCTTTGTATCTTACTTCCTTCCCACCTTTCCTCTGGGGAAAATAAATCTCTTTTGTCCTGAGAAACTGGTCTTGGGCTTCCTTTGCCCTGTCTGATACTATTGATAAAACACACAAAAGTTCAACTCATTTCTACTTTTAAAATGTTTAATAAATTTTATGTTATATGTATGGGTGATTTGTCTGCCTATATGCATGTACACACCTTGTGTACCTGCTGAGGTCATTGGAACCCCTGGATCTTGGCTGATAGGTGATCTTGATTCTCCATGTGAGTAATGGAAGACAAATCTGACTCTAATTCAAAAGAAGCAAGTGCTCTTAACTGCAAATCTATTTCTGCAACCCTATTCATATTATTTCTAGTTCAGTGACAGACCTCAAGCCTTAAGAGGTACATTAAAGTTTGTTACTGGTGACTTATCATGTCTAGTGGAGAATTTTCTTTGTGAGAATATTTGTTGAAGAAAAAAATATATGCTATTATGCTACAAAACAACTGGAAAGATGAAAATTTAAGTACTAATATTGAAAATTTAAAGATGAAAATTTAAGTACCTTTTATTGAGAAAGTTCTGTAACTTTTACTTTCTTCAATGTAAGTTTTAATATATTATATTTTAATATTTATGATTGAAAATTTTATTTACATTGAACTTTTGAATATATATGTATATATATATATATATATATATATATATATATAAAATAATTCAAAAACAATTTGGTTGGATGATAAAGGATTACTAGAAATTTCTTTGTTCCTTAAAATTTTTAAAATATGATAACTCTATTAATATTTTACAGATGTTTGGCAGTTTCATAGATTGCTATAAAAAACTTTTGTCAGTTTAACGCCCCCATTTGCCTTCCTCTTCAATTTCCTTTTCCCACTAGAACTCATCTTCTGGCATCAATGGGAGGGGAGGCCTTTGGTCCTGTAGAGGCTTGATGCCCAACATCCTATGGATGCTGGATCAGTGAGGCGGGGTTGGGTGAATGGGTGGAGGAGCACCCTCACAGAGGCAAAGGGGAGGCAGAGGGGGAGTGGGATGAGAATTAGTAGAATGGTGCCCTGGACCTGCACGGATAATCAGCAGGGACCCAGGGCAGAAGAGAGAGGGTGGGAGGGATAAGAGACACGAAGAATTAGAGCAACTCAATCGTACTGATCAAGCTCTGAAAACTTTATTCAGGAGTGGCAATATAAGCATAAACAAGAGGAGGCTCCAAGAGAGGGGGGAAGAGCCTGGGGGCTCTCCGAAGGTCAGGTGGCAATCTTCAGCTCCTGGAACCAAGGGTCACAGTGTCCTCTTTTCCCATAAACAATCTTATTCTTATGACCACGAATGTTCTCTCAGGATTGTTTACATAAGCTAGAAAATATCCACAAGGCCATGGCTGAGGCTATTACATGCTATTATGCTACAAAATAACTGGAAAGATAAAAATTTAAGTACTAATATTGAAAATTTAAAGATGAAAATTTAAGTCCCTTTTGGATGATACAGGATTACTAGAAATTTCTTTGTTCCTTAAAATTCTTAAAATATGATAACTCTATTAATATTTTACAGATGTTTGGCAGTTCCATAGATTGCTATAAAAAACTTTTGTCAGTTTAACGCCCCCATTTGCCTTCCTCTTCAATTTCCCTTTCCCACTGGAACTCACCTTCTGGCATCAATGGGAAGGGAGGCCTTTGGTCCTATAGAGGCTTGATGCTCAGCATCCTATGGATGCTAGATCAGTGAGGCGGGGTTGGGTGAGTGTGCACACCAATTCCAGTAACATTGATGACAGTAATATCTTTGTTTACATCAGAATCTCCCTGGGACTTTTCCAGAGATTCCTCTTTCCTTTACATTTCCTATCTCTTTAGCTAGTTCTTAATAAGCTTATTTCTCAGGCACACAAGTAGTTTAAGCAAATATATGTTGATTATTTGTATTTCAATGTTATACTAATGTAAACAAATCTTGCTTATTTCCTTTTTATTTCTTCCTTTTTTTCATGAAAGGCATGAAGGGAATTGTTGGGAGTATTTCTGCTTAGTTGGCTGAGCAGAGTGGAGGGCAGAGACCTAATGTAGTCTGTAAATTGCACTTTCTATAATTGCAGAGTGAACATCCAGCAGTACTCTTACCATGACCCTCTGACTGGACTTGCTTTTCTCCTGTAACCTGAAAAACCAGGACATCAAATGGTCTCGTCCACTGTCTTGCTCAATACTTCATTTTAAATTAATGAAGTGATGGTGAACTGAAAGCTCCAGAAGCCACATATTTCAGATGATCCTAGAAAGAGATCCTTTCTAATATACATCAGCTTTTGAAAAAAAAAATGGCCAGGAAATCATTGAGGTTGGGATAGGTAATGCAGCATTAACAAACTACCACATCAAAAGATTAAAGCAACCACTGGGTTTAAGAAGAAATTTCAGCAAGTCTCAAACCACCAAGCAATCTTTCTGCCTAAAAAATAATTTATATCTATCTATTCACAAACAGCTTCCCAAAGAATATCTAATGATCGAATGGCTTCATTTGATTCCAAAGAGGAGAATAACATTTTTCCATGTATTTGAAAGAAAAGGCTAACTAATAGTGTAGAGGAATTGAAATATAGAAGTTCCTGAATTACTGAGGAAGCATGAAAAGGATGCTAGAATGTATAATCCTTTGTGCCGTAATTGAATATCAAAATCGCAGCTGCAAATTTACAGAAGAGTAAGTCCATTCATCGACCCCATTCTGCTTGTGTTGGATATGGAGCACATTCTTAGGAAGATGTTCATAGACCTCTGTTTCCAGAGGTTTAATATTTAAAATCAATTTAGTCACATTCTTCATTATTCTTCATTATCTCCTGAGTTTTACTTCCCATCACTCCTTGGTCTAGACACATACCTGATGAGATTTCAGAATTCAGGACTACTTCCTCCTCAACCTCAGCATGCCAGCATGGGGCCTGACATTAAAGGGATTGTGTTGCTCCGTCAATTAATCCCTGAAAAGGGCAAGTACAAAGATGCCTAAGGATATATCCATATGATCATGGAATCTCTGATCTCTTAATTGTCTGGAAAAGTTTTTTTGTGAAAGTTAAATGTGGGTGTGTCAACTTGAGAGAAAAAGGGATTTTTTTTCCCCAGGTGTCTGGCATCTTCATTTCATCATGTTGCCAGTTGTATCCTGCCAGGTTTTCTTTTGAAGCAGATAGGAATTTCACCTGGAAAAAGATGTTTAAATCTTGGAAGATAATAACTTCAGCATTTCTTCTATTATTGAGATCCATACAGCAGAGATGCCACTACTAACACAATAACTCCAGGAATAAAATGGCCCTTGAAATGAAACCAACCAAATGGATAGCTTCACTTGCCTTCATAGTTGTTAGTATGGTATGTGGCTAGAATATGTACTGTTTGTCCCATGCAATAAAGGGAAGATATGGGGAACAGTTGGTATAGGAGAGGGTGAGTAAAGAAGCTCAAGGATTCTATTAAGAACATGACATTTTTTCTAAACATTGTAAAAAATACTTCTTTCAAGAAACCCAATAGACACTACCCTTTGGAGTGCCAAAACTCACTGGCTTTTTACTACTAATAATGGCCCATAATGCATGCTTTCATATTTTGCTTAATAGCATGGCTAGAGAGTGTTATGGAGAAAACTTGTGAGCCCCATCCATGGAAAAATGATTATAGTTTTTCCCTTGTTAAGTCCTCAGAATCATAGAAGATGATCTTAAATCCCTCCTTTGTTCAGGGGGTACAATTCTGCCAGGTTTTCCAGAAAGACATCTGTTCACCTTTCCCCTTAAGAACTTACTACTATAAAACAGAAAGAAAAACACATAGAGGTGGAATCTCAGGGTTGTTTTGATTTGCATTTCCATGATGATTAAGGATGTTGAACATTTTTTCAGGTGCTTCTCTGCCATTCAGTATTCCTCAGGTGAGAATTCTTTGTTCAGTTCTGAGCCCCATTTTTTAACGGGGTTATTTGATTTTCTGGAGTCCACCTTCTTGAGTTCCTTATATATATTGGATATTAGTCCCCTATCTGATTTAGAATAGGTAAAGATCCTTTCCCAATCTGTCGGTGGTCTTTTTGTCTTATTGACTGTGTCTTTTGCCTTGCAGAAGCTTTGCAAATTTATGAGGTCCCATTTATCGATTCTCAATCTTACAGTGCAAGCCTTTGCTGTTCTATTCAGGAATTTTTCCCCTGTACCCATATCTTCGAGGCTTTTCCCTACTTTCTCCTCTATAAGTTTCAGTGTCTCTGGTTTTATGTGGAGTTCCTTAATCCACTTAGATTTGACCTTGGTACAAGGAAATAGGAATGGATCAATTCGCATTCTTCTACATGATAACCGCCAGTTGTGCCAGCACCATTTGTTGAAAATGCTGTCTTTTTTCCACTGGATGGTTTTTGCTCCCTTGTCAAAGATCAAGTGACCATAGGTATGTGGGTTGATCTCAGGGTCTTCAATTCTGTTCCATTGGTCTACTTTTGTATTGTTATACCAGTACCATGCAGTTTTTATCACAATTGCTCTGTAGTACAGCTTTAGGTCAGGCATGGTGATTCCTCCAGAGGTTCTTTTATCCTTGAGAAGAGTTTTTGCTATCCTAGGTTTTTTTGTTGTTCCAGATGAATTTGCAGATTGCCCTTTCCAATTCGTTGAAGAATTGAGTTGGAATTTTGAAGGGGATTGCATTGAATCTGTAGATTGCTTTTGGCAAGATAGCCATTTTTACAATGTTGATCCAGCCAATCCATGTGCATGGGAGGTTTTTCCATCTTCTGAGATCTTCTTTAATTTCTTTCTTCAGGGACTCCACCTCACGCCAGTCAGAATGGCTAAGATAAAAAATTCAGGTGACAGCAGATGCTGGCGAGGATGTGGAGAAAGAGGAACACTCCTTCATTGTTGGTGGGATTGCAAGCTGGTACAACCATTCTGGAAATCAGTTTGGCAGTTCCTCAGAAAATTGGACATAATACTACCAGAGGATCCAGCAATACCTCTCCTGGACATATATCCAGAAGATGTTCCAACCGGTAAGAAGGACACATGCTCCACTATGTTCATAGCAGCCTTATTTATAATAGCCAGAAGCTGGAAAGAACCCAGATGCCCCTCAACAGAGGAATGGATACAGAAAATGTGATACATTTACACAATGGAGTACTACTCAGCTATTAAAACGAATGAATTTATGAAATTCCTAGGCAAATTGATGGATCTGGAGGGCATCATTCTGAGTGAGGTAACATATTCACAAAGGAACTCACATAATATGTACTCACTGATAAGTGGATATTAGCCCAAAAACTTAAGATACCCAAGATATAAGATACAATTTGTTAAACGCATGAAACTCAAGAAGAACGAAGACCAAAGTGTGGACACTGTGCCCCTTCTTGGAATTGGGAACAAAACACCCATGGAAAGAGTTACAGAGATAAAGTTTGGAGCTATGAAGAAAGGATGGACCATCTAAAGAGTGCCATATCCAGGGATCCATCCCATAATCAGCTTCCAAATGCTGACACCATTGCATACACTAGCAAGATTTTGCTGAAAGGACCCAGATATAGCTGTCTCTTATGAGACAATGCCGGGGCCTAGCAAACACAGAAGTGGATGCTCACAGTCAGCTATTGGATGGATCACAGGGCCCCCAATGGAGGAGCTAGAGAAAGTACCCTAGGAGCTAAAGGGAACTGCAACCCCATAGGTAGATCATTATTATGAACTAACCAGTACCCCAGAGCTCTTGACTCTAGCTGCATTTGTATCAAAAGATGGCCTAGTAGGCCATCACTGGAAAGAGAGGCCCATTGGACTTGCCAACTTTATATGCCCTAGTACAGGGGAATGCCAGGGCCAAGGGGTGGGGGTGGGTGGGTGGGGGACTGGGGGGGGAGTGTATTGGGGACTTTTTGGATAGCATTGGAAATGTAATTGAGGAAATTACCTAATAAAAAAAAAATAAAAGAAAAAAAGAAAAAAAAACACATAGAGGCAAACAGCAGCTAAATACACACTCTGTCTTATTATATGCAAATGAGTCTGTCTTTCTGCTGAATTTGATAACCGCATGAAGAGATAGGTTTAGACTTAACTTAGTAAATTTGTTTTGTATTTTTTTTCTTTGGTTGTACATATTGTTTTGGTAGATAGACTGCAATTCCTATATTTATGCTCACATACACAACTGAGAGGAGGCTTATAAACAGACACATTGAAATGGTACTGTCATGATAGATTTGAGAAAAACTACTGCACATCATATTGAATTGTGTATATATATATATATATATATATACATATATACATACAAATACATATAGACCCACACACACACCTGTGTGTGTGTGGGGGGGGGGGGCATTTCCCTAGTTCTCTAGTATAGGAACATAATAAACACTTTAGTGAAGTAGTATGTTGTATTTGTTTATAACAGAAGAAATCAAATACTGAAAATGTACAATACCAATCAGCCCATTATGAAGGAAAACTTTAATCTACCATAAGATACACTTCACTGCATATATTTCATATCTCAGATGGTAGCAAATTTAGTTTGATTTTGCATTTTACTTCAGATTTCAAAAATAATGTACACTGTTGTTATTATGGAACACACAACACAGTACAGGAAGTAAGGATAGTATCAATAGTAGCTAGGATTCTCTTTCCTTAGACAAGTTTTAAAAGTTGTATGGCTGGTAATTTTCATGTATGTGGTAGAAGTTAAAAGACCTCAAGCTAAAATTACAATGAATCAGCTTCGATTAGGAAGTTGAGAAGACATACTCAGATAAGTAAAAGTAGAGCACGGATGTAGGAGGGGTTAAACACCTGTGATAAGAGGGGAAACCGTCTCATCAGTCCATTCAAAACTAATGTGTGCCTCATGTTAACCTACCACATAGAATGTGTTTTATATAAGATCACTGGTGAACTAAAAACATATATAAATATATTTAAAGGAGAGAGGAAGGGGGAGAGGGGGGTGAGGGAGGGAGGAAGAGTGAGAGAAAGAGAGAGAGAGAGAGAGAAAGATAGATAGAGAGAGAGAGAGAGAGAGAGAGAGAGAGAGAGAGAGAGAGCGCTTTCCTTGGTGGATAATTTTTTTTTTTTGGTAATTCTTTTTTTTTAATTGGTTATTTTATTTATTTACATTTCCAATGCTATCCCCCTTCCTGGTTTCCCCTCCACAAGCCCCCATCCCTTCCTCCTTCCCCCTGCCTCTATCAGGGTGCTCTCTTATCTGCCCACCAACTCCTTCCTCAGCAGCTTAACATTCCCCTATCCTGGGTCCTCAAACCTCCACGGGACCAATGGGCTCACCTTCCAATGACGCCCTACAAGGCTATCCTCGGCTACATATCAGCTGGAGCCATGGGTATCCCCTGTGTACTTTTTGGCTGGTGGTTTAATCCATGGGATATCTGGGGAGGGGGTCTGGTTGATTGAATTTGTTGTTCTTCCTATGGGGTTGCAAACCCCTTCAGCTCATTCAATCCTTGTTCTCACTTCCCCATTTTGTTCCTCTGGCTCAGTCCAATGTTTTGTGGTACACACCCACATCTGTATTTGTCTGGTTCTTGCAGAGCCTCTCAGGAGACAGTTATACCAGGGGATCCAGTCAGTAAGCACTTTGTGACATCAGCAATTGTGTCTCGGTTTGGTATCAGCAGATGAGGTGTATCACTAGGTCAATCTCTGGATTGCTTTTCCTTCAGTTTCTGCTCCACTCTTTGTCTCAGCATTTGCTTTTGACAGAGGATTTCTAGATTAATATTTTTGAGGTAGGTGGGTGGCCCCATCCCTCAACTGAGGGTCGTCGTTATCCACTGGAGGTGGTCTCTATAGTTTCTATCTCCCCTTTGTTGGGTATTTCGGCTAAAGTCCTCCCTGTTGGGTCCTGAGAACCTCTTGGGTCCCTGGCATCTGGGACTTTCTAGTGGCTACCCCCAGTTCCAATTCCCATAAAATGTTTTTACTGCAAGCATGAGGACCTGAGTTTGGTCTCCTAACCCAGGAAAGAACTGGCTTCCTAAATTCATCCTATGACCTCCATAGACCCTCAGTGAACCACCTTTATAACGGTACTCATACGAATGTCCTACAGCATCCATGGAAATAATAAATGAAAGAAAACACAAAATATAAAAACATCAGTAAAGACATATCAGCCCTCAAATAGCCAGGAGGACGTTTTCTCAATGGACAGGAGTTAATGTTATGGAAGCAATCATGAGGGTTATTAAATGATTGTAGGTCTTCTCCTGTAAAGTCTTCAGAACCATAGAAGGTGATCTTGACTCTGTCCTTTGGTCAGGTGATACCATTCTGCCAGTATTTTCCAGGAAATATTATTTCCCCTTAAAAACTCACTACATTCTCTATAATTGAAGGAGAAATACGCTAATGCAAAAAGCAGTTAAATAGTCACTCTCTGTTATATTATATGCAAATGAGTCTTTACTTCAACTGAGCTTTAATAAGTGTATGAAGAAACACTTTAGGATTTAATTTAGATTTGTATTTTTTCCTTTGGTTCTACACGTACTTTTCAAGTGATACAGACTACAACTCTCAAGTGAAGAGATGCTTTCAACAGATGGGGCCTTTATTGTCCCAGATTTCTGTTCAGATATACAACTAAGAGGAGACTAGCAACACCCTGCCCTCTCATGACAGAATCGATATCTTCTCCTGTGTACATTGATTATATATATATATATATATATATATATATATATATATATATATATGATCATTTGGCCAGTTATCAGATGTTGGTTTAGAACCTTGTAATCACCCATCCATCTCATTAGATGCTCATCATAGTCATTCTTATCATCTTCATGATGGAGAAGTTTTATAATGACCTTGTTCCAGTGGCTTATCAATGACTTCTACTTCACAGTCAAGAATAAAGGATGGATTTTGTGCACAAGGTGCCATCCATCTCAAAACAACCTTGTTAACACTCAATGTGTCTCATACATCAAACATAGAATTACATCTATTTTGTGAAAAAGAAAAATAGTCACAAAATATAAGCTTTCAAATTCAGAATATTTGAAATTTTTGATAAAAATGAGGATAAAATATAGAAATTGGTATATTTTATTCTCTGACAATTTTGTTTGAAAAAGTATGTGCTTCAAATATTATCTTTAAGTATCTTTGAATCACTTAAGTTCTCACTGAAATGTTATCTTCTATAAACTTTACATCTCTCTCAGAGCAGAAATAGCTCTAAGGCTTGGTGATATCAAGTGATATTAATGTTAAAATTCTTCATTTTCACTCAAATATATATGCTAAATTAAATCCAAGCAGCATAATTCAGTGGTGTTGTCTTTGTTTCTAAATTTATTAATTACTGGAACATTGTTTTCTTAGATATAAAACATGTATAAAACACGGGGAATTAAATGAACAAAGACAAAAGGGGTAGAAAAGAATTGCAACCTTGCAGTTGCTATGAGCAGGGGAAGATCTGAAAGATAGGTTTGCAATTGATATATTCCAGTCAGATCATCTTCACAGAAGAGGATGAAAACCAGGATACTTGTTTACTGCAGTTGCCCTGCAGTTCTAAAATTAGATTAAAAGCCTGAAACAGCACAGAAATTGATATCTTCTAAAATAAATTGCTTGAGAGCTTCAGATAAGAAATCTGGGGATTATTTTTGATTTTGCATCAAGCAGTATAGGACTAAGAGTTTTGCTTACAGGCTTGACAGTGAGGAATGAATGAACGTCCCTCCCAGAGGGCATTATCATGAAAGGAGAAATCAGGCAAGAGCAGTAGCAGCCTGTACATAATAGAGCAAGCAGACCTGGAGGGTGGGTCTGCATGCTTAGAAAAGAAGAGCTGCAGTATCTGTGTAGTGTGGTAGACTGCATCTTAGTAAATGTAAGACAGCAATGCATAGCTAGTTAGGGAACATATAAAAACACATAGTATATTTTTCATAATAAACTACTAAATAAAAACTGTTTTTCTTTTATTAGGGTAGGGTAGATATTAAAAGTGAAAAAGCCAAAGAAGTTGTCTTAAATATAATATGCCCACTTGCCTCATTGTCTCCTTACCACCTATGACAGAAAGGATTGGCAAAACTTGTGTATGTAAGTATGGATGGTAGTAGAGATGCTAGCCAATTAAAAGGGGCACAAAGTTGAAATCTTGTGCTCTGCCCTCAAAAGTGATTTTACAAGACAAACAAGAAGTTGGGCAAAACCTAGAATCATAAACAAAGGCAGTTAAAAAGAAAATAAAATGTATTTAATCCATTTGTTAAAAGAAACTATCACATGGAAATTAAATAAAGCTTAATGGTGTCATTATATGATAGTAGAGTAATCATTAAAAGCTATTTTTATTATTTTCTTTAGGTGTAAATCTCATCATAGATGTCATTTTTAATAGCTGATAATAATATTTTATGTTTAAAATTCCCAGAAAAAATGGCTACTCCAGAAGTTGAAGAACATATAACTCTATTTCTATGACTTATATAGTTCTCAATGATATGATCATGCAACAATATAGGATATAAGAACACATATTTATATATTTTTTAATATATCCAACCCCCTTTTCCATAATCTTAAATTTACATTTATCTCTTTTCAGTTTGTTGATTAGGTAATAGAGAAATTTGCCTTTCTTTTTTTGTGTGAATGAAGACAGTTGGAGCATATGTTGATATTATATGTTCAATAAATATATGAGCAGTTCAAGGTCAGCCTGGTCTACAAAGTGAGTTCCAGTACAGCCAGGGCTATACAAGAGAAACCCTGTCTCAAAACAAAACAAAACAAAACAAAACAAAACACAAAAAACAAATAAACATATGAGCATATATTATTCAAATGCATTTTTCCTACTCTTAAATAAAATATCAATCAATCTTTAGTATGGTCTTGTAGCTTTCACTTAGAGTACTATCAGATCCATGTCTTTCCTTCTAAGCTTTTAGGAAGAAAACCCAGGATAGTCTCCTCAGCAGAATGGGGAGGAGTCTCACACCAGCTCCTGGTTCTTTTCTGCCATGCTCTCTGGTGACCTCGTGGGCAAGATCAAATCAAGTTGCAAAAACAGAAATGGTTTCATAAGTGACTATTAGGAATATATAAAATCAGAAAAGTAAAATATGTGTGTTTATTTATTTTTATTTTCATGTTTGTTTATTCTTTATTTTCTTTTATTCAATATATTCTGATTATGACTCCCCCCCCACAGATCCTCTAAGCAGTCCCTTAATGCCCTTTATTCTCTTCTTCCAGTTACATAGTCAGATTGTATTCAATTTCTTACACTAAATGTTAGATCATGTGTTCCATAATTTCAGAACTACCCCATGTATTAAAACATAGACATATATCCGGTAGAATTTCTAAAGTAATATGTCAGTAGACTTTATTATAAGTACACTTGAAAAGTATCTAAGCTTTAAAAAAAAAAACATTTGACAGCAATCATAATTTTGAAGTTCTGAATATTTATTTGACTTTATATTCAATGTCCAGAGAATTAATCAAGTTTGAGCTAAAATTCACTTCTGTAAAACTTTCATTAACAATTCAGTTTTAATGTTTCATACTGATATATTTGTCATTATATTTATGCACAGATAGGACTTTGGAATAAACTTAATAAAAAGATATGAAACATGAGCACAAGTACTTGAGGCTTTTTTCCTGGCTTCATAAAAAAAAATATTATCTCTACTGATTGGGTTATGGAATTTGTAAAAGAAACTTACTCAACCAATATTTTTTCATAGTGCTTAAATAGTTAGCGAGTTGTATAATATGATTTGTCCCTTGTAAAATCAATTTTCAATAAGAAAAATAGCGTAAAATAATGTGTTGAGAATAAATAATAGGCTTCAAGACACAAAGTGGTATTAATAAAAGTCACATTGATTACAAAGTCTTCAAATGCAAGCACTGTATACCTCCTTAAAGACATTATTACAATGTAAAGGTGATTGCATTTCTTCAAAAATCTTTGAGTCAATTTACATGATTCTTATATTGTGTTCCTTCAAATAGCTGTCCATGTGAACCAACGTAGTGCTCTCTCTTGTAAACTGAAATAAAAATGAATTTGCTTTTCTCCCTTTTAAGGAAAAGTGTTTCATTTCAATGACAAAAAGGCCTGTTTTGGTTCCATTTTTTTTGTAAACGTCCATTACCTTTTGCCCTAGCATGCAAAATATATACATAATACAATCTAAAATACGAATGTAACATATGTATCAAATCCTTTCCTTTTAGGAAAAAAACACCTATTTTCCATATTTTCAGAAAATTTGCTAGGATGAATTTATAAGGTATACTTCCTATAGATTAATTGTCACTTAATTCCTTCTTGAGAAGAATATTCATACAGGAGTTCTATTATGCATTTATAATGTCCTCTACCAACTGCAAAATATAAATATAGACTCATTTAATTATAATTAGCTATTTTATAGTTACATTTATCCTTAAATATATTTTTATTGTTTTATGTGAGTGTGTGTAAGAGTTGCATGTTTGTGTATTTTGCCTGTACATGTCTACAGAGTCAAAGATAGATGTAAAACTAGATTTACAGAAAATCAATAACCATGACGTGAGTGCAGGGATCTCACAAAGGTTCTCTAACAGTTTTCATCAGTGCTATTAAGTAAAAAGTTATTCTCTAAATGTTTATATTCTGCTTTTTATTCCTTTCAACTCCATTCAAGCTTTAGCAAAACTATTTCCCACTGCATTAAAACAAATGATCCTAGTTATTACCAATAACTAAATATACTACAAAAAACTTTAAAAATACTCTTGCATGCACAAATCATTAATAAAGGTAATAGTGTCATAACACTTTTATATTTTAATATTTTGAATTTTTGAGATTATGATATAATTACAATATTTCCCCCTTTCACCTCTAAATATTTCCATATACCTTTTCTTAATTTTTTTCAAATTTAGGGCCTCCTTTTCATTAAATTTTATTATGTGCATACATATATACATATACACATACACATATACATATACGTTGATAAATATAAAGTTCTCAGTGTGTATAATATTACTCATGTGTGTGTTTTCAAAGTTGGCCAGACAGCATTGGATAATCAATTGGTGTACTCTTCCTTGAGAAAGACATTTCCTGCTTCTCTCAGCATTCCTTAGTTGCCTATAGTTCTTTGTGTATGGTAGTGTGGGTTAAAACGGTGGCCTATGTCCTGCCCGCCATAGGGCTAGGACTGCTCATGGAGGTAGATGCAGGGAGTAACTATTTGTTACTGCTGGGCAGGCATCAGGCTTTGTGAAATTGCAGGATCACGCTCTTGGGGTGGGGAGGCTCAGTCTGAGGTTCCCATGAACCTGCTGGAGTAGGCTCAGACTCTCCAGCACCTCAGATGCTGCTGTAGAAAAGCTGAAAACAGAGTGTTGGCCCACCTGAAAAAGCTCTGGCTGGTTCCTGCAGGAGAAGAGTGTCTCTGGATAGCTCGGGCAGGTTGACTTGGTAGAAACCATGTCTGAGAACTCAGGGAGATCTTCTGACGGAGGTTAGATGTGCAGATCTTTAGAGGATGACCTGCTCCATTGCTCTCCAGAGTGTGTCCTGATGAGAAGAGGCAGTCCATGGTTATAAAGAGTTTATTATAATGGTGAAGGAGAACTGTGATGAGTGAAACTTTACCCCACTTTGTCCGGGCCAGCCTGAGGTCAAATAACTTTGCAGGAGTGTCTGGGAAGGGGGGTATGAGAGTAGTAGAGGCAGAGAAAGGCAGAGAGAGAGAGAAAGTAGAGAATTAGAGACTGGCCATGGTTTCATGGAGAGGCGGGTGGGGAAGGGAAGGTGAGAGAGGGTGGACAAGAAAGCAAGAGAGAGAGAGGGAAGAATAAGAGAGGGAGGAGGGAGCAAGGCAGTCCCTTTTATAGTGGGCCAGGTCTGCCTGGCTGTTGCTTGGTAACTGTGGGGTGGAACATACCTCGCTGTTGTTAGTTAACTATAGGGGTGCAGTTCAGACAGAAAACCAGGAGCTTGGTGTTTTATGTTGCCCCACATGACTGATGCCCACAGAATTATGGAGCTGAGTGCTCATGCCAAGAGCCTGGAGTCTGGGAGGTGTGGCAAATACCTTCTGTCCCTTTAAGGAACACCTGCTGGGTCTCATGGGTTTCAAACTAGCTTAACCAGAAAACAGGCTGCCTTTCACAGTCCCACACGGTTGAGGTCTTCTGGGACTATGCCTGTTCACTTTGGTTAGACCACTGACATCATCCACATTCAGTTAACATTTGGGTAATCATGCTGAGGCTATTTGATGGATGTAGCTTCTGATATTAGTAGCAGAGAGAATCTCAGAGAACTCCCTTATGCTACAATCTTTCTGATCCTCTTCAACATCCCCTGAGCCTATATGAAGAAGTGTTTTCTAGATATATTCCCTGAGACTGAGACTGAGATTCCCGACTTTGCATTTTGCGTTGTTATGATCTCATGTACTGGCCTCTGCCTGTTGCAAAGAGATTGTTTTTTTTTTTTGTTTTGTTTTTTGTTTTTTTGAAGAGGAGGAGGATGACTATATTATCTGTGACATAAGAATAAGTGTTTAGGTTATTGTTTATAATTATGATTGTTTAAGAAATAGTGGTTGTAGATTCTCCTCTAATACCTATGGTTTCAGTGACACTGAGTAGTTAGTGTGGTTTCTAGTACAGGGCATGATTTCCTTCTTCCCTTCCTTCTTGTTGAGTGGTTCTTATTAGAGAGCTGCTGGTTGCTAATATGGTTTGCTGGCCACTCTTGCACCCTTAGGGTTATCATGCAATGCTGATGACTGGTGTGGTTCAGTGCCATCAGAGCAAAAAGAGATTCTATTTTGTCTCCTTCCTCCTTCCTCTACAAGCTTTCATGGTGAGTGCTGCTACCATAACAGGCAGTCAGGTCAGTCCCAGCTCATGACTGTCAGGGCCGTGCTTCTGAAATGCATGCTGTCTTTAGCAATAGGGACTTACCTTATACTTCTGAAGAGCATCAAGGGCAACAACAATAGAGCATATGTTTAGAGAGTCTCTTGGACAACCCTGAGCAACAGATCATAAGATGGCTTCTCTTGTCTGATATTCGGAATTTTGTTAGGTGATCTTTGACTTTTGAGGTAACATTATCAGCCAAGATGAGGAAAGTTCATTAAAACAATAACTCATATTTATACATAGAGTCACAATTATGTTTTACTGAGGGGTTGGTTACTCTCTATGACCTTTTGTGACACCTTTACTGTTGTTTTATCCTCCTGGCTTTTTTTGTCTAGCTCCTTTTCGATAAAGACACCTCCTACTGCACTCTTTCATTATTACATCATTGTACCCTGGTATTCCCCAGCCAACTTCTGTATTTGCGTTTTAAAATTAAGTAACTGTGATTTTCTATTAGTTCCAAACAATATTTAAATAAAAAGGTAAATTTGATTTAATAATTTCAATGGTGTTTCTGAAAAACAGCAACAGAGTAACATGAATATTAATAGACTTGGTAGCATTTTAAATTATTTCAATTTTAGACTTTTTATAAGTTAATGTTATTTTTGCCATTAGCTTTTCCCCAACTTAAAAAGTAGGAAATGGCTAGGAAGGTGCTCAGCAGGTAAAGGTGCATGTTAGCAAACCTAACAACTGGAGTTTGCTTCCTGGGATAAACTTGGTAAAGAGAACCAAATTCTACACATTATTCTCTGAATTCCCCATGTGTGCTGTGGTATATGTTTGTGCATATGCACATAGAAAACTAATTGTTTAATAAATATGTACATAAATAATTGTAAATAAAATGCAAGAAAGGAGAGCATGCAAAGGGTAATTATAGCTTATCATATTCACCTTAGAGATAATATAAATTTGAATAAACATAAACTATATTTATATGGTGCTGCATACAAAAAATACTGTTTGACGGTTGTATTGCTTACTATGAATACTGTACTTACAGAGAACTACTTTGAATCCTAACATGATAACATCTTACAGGTTATATTTTCCTCTAGGGCTGAGAAAGCTGGCATTTACACATTATTTATACCATTCTTCCTTGAAGGGAAAGCAGTTTACTACTGGTGCATATTGTCATGTATCTTCCCAAACCAGAAAGCACTCTGGCAGTGAGGTCTGTACTAGCAAGAAGGGATTTAAATTTCAGCTTCACTAGTTCAAAGATTGTTGAAGTACTTTAAATCTTCATTTATAAGTCATTCTTTCTCTCATTAAGGGAGACAGAATCTCAGCTGGCTTCATCTGAGAGAACAGAATTTCCTCCTAGAGCCCCGAGGCTATAGCACTGACAACTCTGAAGTTACAAATATCTGTGTGATAACCCTTTTACTCAAAGAAAATGCATTACTGACTCCAATATATTCCTTCTATTTTTCTAAACAGAGGCAATTTTATCTAGTGATACATTTTTGGCTATGGCATGGGAAAGAGTCAGCACACCTGTATACGGCTCCTTGATTAGAACTTTTTTCATCTTTTTCCCTTTCCACTTCTGAAGGAGTGTCATCTCCCAGACCCCAACACTTGACTGTTCTTGAGGTGTTATTCAACATGCGCTCCTTTTGTTTTGGTTTGGTTTTTGTTTTCTTTGAGAGAGAGTTTTCAAAAATAGAGAAAATAATTAAACATAATACTATGCACTCTGTTAATATATATAAGAAACAATAAAGTATTGTCTGAGAAATATTTATTTGCAAAAGGAATAGGCTGTTTTATGTGGCCACTGATCATTTTTTAAACATTAAAAGCAAATATATTTAGTTTTATAGAGATTTTATGTATTTTCTCAGCATTTATACTATGTTGCTTTATCATTATTTAACATGTTCATACATTTTACATATTATGTAACAAATAAATAAAGCACAAACCTATTTCTAATTCAAAATGGAACTTTTCAAGTAACTGGTAAAACATATTACAGTATTGTAGGTAAAAGTAGATTTAAAAACTTGGGAAATACCTATCCTTTTTTTTGTTTTTTCAGGTACTGTCTATCTCTAGTTAAATGTTTGTCTAACTAAAATAAAAGCAGGAGGCTTAATAAATATTTAATTCATGAATGAGTTACTTATTGATGTTATGTAGAATATGAAATGGATAATCCAAAGACACTAAAAAGATTAACACCACACAATTTACACACATTAATATGGTACAGCAAATCAGCATTATGTACCATAAATGCCACTTTCTTTTTAAAGATATAGTATCATTATTTTTCTCTTTATTTTTTGAGATTAGAATTTAATTATAACATTTATTTCTCTCTCTGAAACATTCCATATAACCTTCCATACATTCTTTCAAATTCACAGATTCACAGCCACACACACACACACACACACACACACACACACATATATATATATATATATATATATATATAGATAGATAGATAGATAGATAGATAGATAGATAGATATGAATTTTACACACATACATACATACACATATATACATGTTCACATTAGGATATCTATTGTTATAGTCCTTGTTCATCTTGTGTTTAGGTACCCATATTAGTGCGATTATAAGTATGGAGCTTTTGACATTTTCAGGAGGCACAATCTCATAACATTTCTTTCTCCTCTGGATTCTACATTTTCTTCCCTTCTTCAACAACTATCCAAAAGCCTGAGGCACAGAAGATGAAGAATAGGCTCCACAACTCTGCATTTTAATTGGTTGTCACTTTGCAGCTAACAAAGCATGGCAAATATTTCTTCAAAAGAAACAATTTTGAAACTTGCACTGAATTGGTTGAAATAAAAAATGAAATAGTTGATATGCTTCTGGCAATGGTTTTATAAAACAGTCAGAGCTTAAAATCCTTCAAGAATAAACAGCCTCATGAAATTTACTTATTGTGATTTGTGTAACCAACTTATGAGTCTTTTCATATTAGTTATTATTTTATAATGTGAAATATAGTATTTTTAATTAATGCCACAAATATTATTGATAAACAGTACTGCATAATATTCAGAAATATATTTTATGAAATTATATCCACATAAACTACAACTGAAATATTCATGTTAAATTATTTGAAAGAGTTCTTAAGAGTGATTTTATATTTAGTGATGCTAATCTTGTAAATATGGACAGTGAAATTATCTTTATAATGATTACTTTTTGATCTACATACATGTAGGCTTCATTCTCTTTTGCTTTTTGCTAAGCTTCTGTTAAAGAATTTATTTAGCAGATATTTGACTTTTAGAACACTGCATGCCATAATTAAGTTTTCAAAATTATATTTGTTAATTATGTTATTCATAACCACAGTAACACAAGAAAAAGATTGCTACTGCTAACTAAACACACAACACTGATATGTTGAATGTAGATGTGTGAATTATCTATTTACTGTTACCATATATGTTAAATCAGGGTCATTTTTCCTTTATTATGAGAGGCAAATAATCTCAGTATTATGCACACTTCATAAGTGAACATCTTAGAATAAACTAAGGCCTCTCTGAGGGCCATAATCTTTTACAGTACAGTATCTTCAAGAGATGTAATAGTCAGTCCTGAATCCATGCATACAAGTCACATTATATAAAGCAAATATTTATGTATTCATACAGGATAGTATATACACATATGTATATATAAATAATTAATACAAGAGCACTCATGAATTTGGAAGAGAACAAGAAGGTATTTGGGTACTTGAGAGCTGGTTTGGAGTGAAGATAGGTAAAGAGGATGATGTAAATGTATTGTAATCACAAAATTTTGAAGAAATAAGTTTTGAAAACTGGAACATAAATGTAAAAGATAATATCAATGCTATCATTGTAAAGTATTAAATTAGAATCTATTCTACAATACATGAAGCAAATTGGGAGAGAATAACTATAAGAAAAAAAAGTTAATTGAATTTTCTTGAAGAGTAATGCAAAGATTCCTTAATATCATTATATATATATATGGTACGACATTGAAGATAGACATTCATCATGTAAATCTTAGACAAATGGATGGAATTAGAAAATGTCATCCTTAGTGAGGTAACTCAGTCACAAAAGAACACACATGGTAAGCACTCACTGATAAGTTGATATTAGCCCTAAAGCTAGGAATACCCAAGACACAATTCACAAACCACATGAAACTCAAGAAGAAGGAAAACCAAAATGTGGATACTTAATCCTTTTTAGAAAGGGTAACCATATGAAGCTTAAGAAGAAGGAGGACCAAAGTGTGGATGTTTCAATCCTTAGAACAAAATACTCACTGGAAAAAATAAGGAGACAAAACATTTAGCAGAGACTGAAGGAAAGGCTATCCATAGACTGCCCAACCTGGGGATCTGTCCTATATACAGACACCAAACCCAGACACTATCGTGGATGCCAAAAAGTGTTTGCCTTTAGGAGCCTGATATAGTTGTCTCCTGAGAGGGTCTGACATAACCTGACAGATACAATTGCAGATGTTCACATTGGACTAAGAGTGAGGTCCCCAATGAAGGAATTAGAGAAAGGACTGAAGGAGCTAAAGTGGTGTGAAACCCATAGGAAGAACAACAATACCAAACAAGCAGACCTCAAAAGTTCTCAGGTACTAAATCACCAACCAAAAAGTACACATGGAGGGACCCACGGCTCAAGATACATATGTAGCAGAGGATGGCCTTATTGGCCATAAGTTGGAGGAGAGGTCCATGGTCCTGGGAATGTTTGAAGCCCCATTGTAAGGGAATGCCAGGGCTGAGAGGCAGGTATAAGTGGGTATGTGTAGGAGCACCCTCATAAAAGCAGGGGAAGGGAGGATGGGATAGGGTGTTTCTGGACGGGAAACTGGAAAAGGGAAAACTTTTGAAATGTAAATAAATAAAATATACATTTTTAAAAAGAGAAAGATAGACATTGAAAGACAAGAGGGAAAGTTAAGAGAAAATGGACAGCATGTTTGTGAAGAGGTGGTGCCTATGACATATGACTCAGTTCAGAAATCATAGATGAGTGTAGACACAGTAGAAAAGAGAACATGTGAAAACAAACAATGGGTAATTTTATAGAGCATGTGTATAGCTTTTAGAAATATAAATTACTGAGAAGTCCAATGTTAGAATAGCACAGTGTAAACCTGGCTGTAAAGTCTGTGACCCACAAAGACCAACATAGCATGCAAGGTGCAGTAGTGGTACTTACATCCTTGGCTGGTGAGGCCATGGAACATAGAAGATAAACATTGTTGTAAACTAGAATAATAACTCATAGCTGAAATCTAAATACTTATACCCACAAATAAGTAAGGCTCTTACCCTTTAACAAATAAAATTACTGTTGCAGTAGACTGAGGCCATTAATGAAAGCCACACCTCTTCAAAATGTAGCGAAATCTAACTGTAGTGTACATAGCCAGGATTTCCATATCTATAACACAACCTGTACATATAAGACTCAGACATCATAGAAGCTGTTAAGAAATCTGGTAAGGGCCTAAGGCCTAGGAAATCTGTTGTGATGTTCCATCTTCTATACAGAACAAAGAAGAGGATCTCTTAACAATGTAAACAATCACAATAATACCAGTACTGGAGCAAGCTGATTTAAGAGTTCTAAAGAGATCATACCCCTCGATGAAGAGCTTTAGGCTAATGACTATTGCAAAAATGTGTCTTCTCCTGGGTTCAGACCCATAAAACCTTGTACAATTTAATTTCTTAGCCATAAATACATATACATCCATACAATCTTCAGGGACTCAACAGATTGTAATTATATATACTTAGGCACATATAATAATTACGAAAAGAAACCATAAGTTTGAGAAGGAATGAAGAAAAAGGAGGAGCTGAAGAGGACAGTAAAGGTAGCTGAAATGACATAAAAATCTAGTCATAAATTGTACAAAAATCCCTAAAACATAAAAGAAAGTAAATCAAAATATCAAAAGCATTTTATATACTGTTTAAAATGTATTACTGGACACCTTCCCTGCCAGAGGAGAGGTATCCAACCAGCCCGGGAGGGAGTTGCCAGAGCAACTGCAGGAGACACCTGGTCCCCGGATTCCACCAAGACTAGTCTCCACAGGTGAAAGTGTTGACTACAGAAGCTAACAGCTTCTGGGACAGGCGGGAGCCACAGAGCTTCTGAGACAGTCCCTGTTTTGGCTCCAGACATCTGGGCACCTCCCCTGCCAGAGGAGAGTTATCCACCCAGCCCAGGAGATAGTTGCCTGAGCAATGGCAGGAGAAATCTTGGTTGCTGGATCTTGCTGAGAAGAATCTGCACAGGTGAGAGTGTGGACTACAGAAGCTAACAGCTTCTGGGACAGGCCCTGATTTGGGCCTTCATCTTCTAACAGGAGGAAAGTCCAAACGCCAGATACCTGTGCACCTTCCCTGAAAGAGGAGAGCTTGCCTGCAGAGTGTGCTCTAATCACTGAAACTCAGGAGAGAGCTAGTCTCCCAGGTCTGCTGGTAGAGAATAAAAGAATCACGAGAGGAACAAGCTCTAACCACAGACAACTATAACAACTGACTCCAGAGATTTCCAGATGGTGAAAGGCAGACATAAAAATCTTACTAACAGAAACCAAGTCCACTCACCATCATCAGTACCCACCACTCCCACCTCAGCCAATCCTGGGCATCCCAACACACCCGAAAAGCTAGACCCAGATTTAAAGGCATATCTCATGATGATGGTAGAAGACATCAAGAAGGATTTAATAACTCACTTAAAGAAATACAGGAGAACACTGTTAAAGAGTTACAAGTCCTTAAAGAAAAACAAGAAAACACAACCAAACAGGTAGAAGTCCTTAAAGAAAAACAGGAAAACACATCCAAACAGGTGATGGAAATGAACAAAATCATACTAGACCTAAAAAGGGAAGTAGACAGAATAAAGAAAACCCAAAATGAGGCAACACTGGAGATAGAAACCCTAGGAAAGAAATCTGGAACCATAAATGCAAGCATCAGCAACAGAATACAAGAGATGGAAGAGAAAATCTCAGGTGCAGAAGATTCCATAGAGAACATGGGCACAACAATCAAAGAAAATGCAAAATGCAAAAAGATCCTAACTCAAAACATCCAGGAAATCCAGGACACAATGAGAAGAACAAACCTACAGATAATAAGAGTAGATAAGAATTAAGATTTTCAACTTAAAGGGCCAGCAAATATCTTCAAAAAATTTAGAAGAAAACTTCCCAAACCTAAAGAAAGAGATGCCCATGAACATACAAGAAGCCTACAGAACTCCAAATAGACTGGACCAGAAAAGAAATTCCTCCCGACACATAGTAATCAGAACAACAAATGCACTAAATAAAGATAGAATATTAAAAGCAGTAAGGGAAAAAGTTCAAGTAACATATAAAGGCAGGCCTATTAGAATTACACCATATTTTTCACCAGAGACTATGAAAGCCATAAGATCCTGGACAGATGTTATACAGACACTAAGAGAACACAAATGCCAGCCCAGGCTACTATACACAGCCAAACTTTTAATTACCTTAGATGGAGAAACCAAAGTATTCCACGACAAAACCAAATTCACACATTATCTTTCCAGCCCTTCAAAACATAATAACAGAAAAAAAAATACAAGAACGGAAACCACATACTAGAAAAAACAAGAAAGTAATCCTTCAACATACCTAAAAGAAGAGAGCCAAAAGAACAGAATGCCAACATTAACAACAAAAATAATAGGAAGCAACAATTACTTTTCCTTAGTATCTCTTAAAATCAATGGACTCAATTCCCCAATAAAAAGACAGACTAACAGACTGGCTACACAAACAGGACCCAACATTTTTCTGCTTACAGGAAATATATCTCAGCGAAAAAGATAGACACTACTTCAGAATGAAAGGCTGGAACATAATTTTCCAAGCAAAGTATCTGAAGAAACAAACTGGAGTAGCCATTCTAATATCTAATAAAATCAACTTCCAACAAAAAGTTATCAAAAAAGACAAGGAGGGGCACTTCATACTCATTAAAGCTAAAATCTTCCAAGAGGAACTCTCAATTCTGAATATTTGTGCTCCAAATACAAGGGCAGCCACATTCATTAAAGAAACATTAGTAAAGCTCAAAGCACACATTGCACCTCACAAAATAATAGTGGGAGATTTCAACATACCACTTTCACCAATGGACAGATCAAGGAAACAGAAACTAAACAGGGACACAGTGAAACTAACAGAAGTTATGAAACAAATGGATCTAACAGATATCTACAGAACACTTTATCCTAAAACAAAATGATATACCTTCCTCTCAGCACCTCATGGTATCTTCTCCAAAATTGACCATATAATTGGTCACAAAACAGGCCTCAACAGATGCATAAATATTGAAATTGTCCCATGCATCCTATCAGATCACCATGGACCTAGGCTGATCTTCAAGAACAAAATAAATAATAGAAAGCCAACATTCAGGTGGAAACTGAACAACACTCTTCTCAATGATAACTTGGTCAAGGAAGGAATAAAGAAAGAAATTAAGGACTTTTTAGAGTTTAATGAAAATGAAGTCACAATATACTCAAATTTATGGGACACAATGAAAGCATTGCTAAGAAGAAAACTCATAGCACAGAGTGCCTCCAAAAAGAAACTAGAGAGAGTAAACACGAGCAGTTTGACAACACACCTAAAAGCTCTAGAACAAAAGGAAACAAATTCACTCAAGAGGAGTAGACTGCAGGAAATAATGAAACACAGGGGTGGAATTAACCAAGTGGAAACAAGAAGAACTATTCAAAGAATCAAACAATAAAGGAGCTGGTTCTTTGAGAAAATCAACAAGATAGATAAACCCTTAGCCAGACTCACTGGAGGGCACAGGGAAAGCATCCTAATTAAAAAAATCAGAAATGAAAAGGGAGAAACAACAGAACCTGAAGAAATCAAAAACACCATCAGACTATACTCAACAAAACTGGAGAACCTGGATGAAATAGACAAGTTTCTAGACATATACCAGGTACCAAAGTTAAATCAGGATCAGTTTAATGATCTAAACAGTCCTATATTCACTAAAGTAATAGAAGCAGTCATTAATAGTCTCCCAACCAAAAAAGAGCACAGGGCCAGAGGGATTTAGTGCAGAGTTCCATCAGACCTTCCAAAAAGATATAATTCCAGTTCTTCACAAAATATTCCATAAAACAGAAGCAGAAGGTACTTTACCCCACTCATTCTATGAAGCCACAATTATGGTGATACCTCAACCACAAGAAAGACCCAACAGAGATAGAGAACTTCAAATGAATTTCCCTTATGTATACTGATTCAAAAATACTCAATAAAATTCTCCCTAACCGAATCCAAGAACAGATCAAAACAATCATCCATCCTGACCAAGTAGGTTTGATTCCAGGGATGCAGGGATGGTTTAATATATGGAAATCCATCAATGTAATCCACTATATAAACAAACTCAAAAATAAAAACCACATGATCATCTCCTTAGATTTGGAGAAAGCATTTGAAAAATCAACACCCATTCATGATCAAAGACTTGGAAAGATCAGTAAATCAAGTCGCATATCTAAACATGTTAAAAGCAATCTACAGCAAACCAGTAGCCAACATCAAAATAATGGTGAGAAGCTGGAAGCAATCCCACTAAAATCAGGGACTAGATAAGGCTGTTCAATTTCTTCCTACCTATTCAACATTGTACTTGAAGTCCTAGCCAGAGCACTTTGACAACAAAAGGAGATCAGGGGGATACAAATTAGAAAGGAAGTAGTCGATATATCACTTTTTGCAGATGATATGATAGTATATATAAGTAACCCCAAAAATTCCACCAGAGAACTCCTAAACCTGATAAACAGCTTCAGTGAAGTAGTTGGATATAAAATTAACTCAAACAAGTCAATGGCCCTTCTCTACACAAAGGATAAACAGTCTGAGAAAGAAATTAGGGAAACAACACCATTCTCAATAGTCACAAATAATATAAAATACCTTGGCTTGACTCTAACTAAGGAACTGAAAGATCTGTTTGAAAAGAACTTCAAGTCTCTGAAGAAAGAAATTAAAGATCTCAGAAGTTGGAAAGATCTCCCATGCTCATGGATTGGCAGGATCAACATTGTAAAAATGGCTATCTTGAAAAAGAAATCTACAGATTCATTGCAATCCCCCATCAAAATTCCAACTCAATTCTTCAATGAATTAGAAAGGGCAAACTGCAAATTCATCTGGAATAACTAAAATCTTGGGAGAGCAAAAAATTTTCTTAAGGATAAAAGAACCTCTGGGGGAATCACCATGCCTGACCTAAAGCTGTACTACAGAGCAATTGTGATAAAAACTGCATCGTACTGGTATAGTGACAGACAAGTAGACCAATGGAATAGAATTGAAGACCTGGAAATGAACCCACACACCTATGGTCACTTGATCTTTGACAAGGGAGCAAAAACCATCCACTGGAAAAAAAGACAGCATTTTAAATAAATGGTGCTGGCAGAACTGGTGGTTATCATGTAGAAGAATAAAAATTGATCCATTCCTATCTCCTTGTACTAAGGTCAAATATAAGAGGATGAAGGAACATCACATAAAACCAGAGACAGTGAAACTTATAAAGGAGAAAGTAGGGAAAAGCCTCGAAGATACGGGCACGTGGCAAAAATTCCTGAATAGAACAGTAGCTTGCGCTATAAGATCTAGAATTGACAAATGGGACCTCATAAAATTGCAAAGCTTCTGTAAGGCAAAAGATACTGTCAATAAGACAAAAAGGCCACCAACACATTGGGAAAGAATCTTTACCTATCCTAAATCAGATAGGGGGCTAATATCTAATATATATAAAGAACTAAAGAAGGTGGACTCCAAAAATCAAATAACCCCATTAAAAAATGGGGCTCAGATCTAAACAAAGAATTCTCACCTGAGGAATACCGAATGGCTGAGAACCACCTAAAAAAACGTTCAGCATCCTCAATCATCAGGGAAATGCAAATCAAAATAATCCTGAGATTCCACCTCACACCAGTCAAAATGGCTAAGATAAAAAATTCAGGTGACAGCAGATGCTGGTGAGGATGTGGAGAAAGAGTGACATTCCTCCATTTTTGGTGGGATTGCAAGCTTGTACAACCACTCTGGAAATCAGTCTGGCGGCTCCTCACAAAATTGGACATAGTACTACCAGAGGATCCTGCAATTCCTCTCCTGTGCATATATCCAGAAGATGTTCCAACTGATAAGAAGGACACATGCTCCACTATGTTCATAGCAGCCTTATTTATAATAGCCAGAAGCTGGAAAGAACCCAGATGCCCCTCAACAGAGGAATGGATTCAGAAAATGTTTCACATTTACACAATGGAGTACTACTCAGCTATTAAAAAGAGTGAATTTATGAAATTCCTAGGCAAATGGATGGACCCGGAGGGCATCATCCTGAGTGAGGTAATGGAATCACAAAAGAACTCACATGGTATATACTCACTGATAACTGGATATTAGCCCAGAAATTTAGAATACCCAAGAAAAAAGATACAATTTGTGAAATGCATGCAACTCAAGAAGAACGAAGACCAAAGTGTGGACACTTTGCTCCTTAGAATTGGGAACAAAACACCCTTGGAAGGAGTTACAGAGACAAATTTTGGAGAGGAGAAGAAAGGATGGACCATCTAGAGACTGCCATATCTGGAGATCCATCCCATAATCAGCTTCCAAACCTTGACAGCATTGCATACACTAGTAAAATTTTGCTGAAAGGACCCAGATATAGCTGTCTCTTGTGAGACTATGCTGGTGCCTAACAAATACAGAAGTGGATGCTCACAGTCAGCTATTGGATGGATCACAGGGCTCCCAATGGAGGAGCTATGAAAGTACCCAAAGAGCTGGGGGATCTTCAACTATATAGGTGGAACAACAATATGAACTAACCAGTACCCCCTGGAGCTCGTGCCTCTACCTGCATATATATTAGAAGATGGCTTAGTTGGCCATCAGTGCAAAGAGAGGCCCATTGGTCATGCAAACTTTATATGCCTCAGTACAGGGGAACGCCAGGGCCAAGAATTGGGAGTGTGTGTGTTGGGAATGGGTGGGGGAGTGTGTGAGGGACTTTTGGTATAATATTGGTAATGTAAATTAAATAAATACCTAATTAAAAAAATGAAAACAAAAAACAAGAAAAAAACAAAAAAATTTATTTCCCTTTCAGTACTGGAAAGGACAATCACATGTGTAGAATATGTTTGAATGGTTAAATTACAAAATCCATATTATTTATTCTTATTGGTTAAAACTTTTATTAAAAGTTCTTCTTAAAAAATAAAAATAAGAATATCAAGACAAGTTAAACTAAACTCTTCTGATCTATTCAAACGTAATATTCTTCTGATCTATTCTTCAGCATCTCTCCATATAATTCAGCTCCATTGACTTTGCCTTGAAAAACATTTCACAACATAACTTTAACCTAATTTTTAAATGTATCATGAACTGATTAAGCTTCAATTTTGCTAGGTGGATTGTTGATTCATACACTTGTGAAACAATATTTTCCACTTTATCATTTAAGTCTCATGCAAACACTTTTCAGTATTTAATGAAGCAGAACTTAGAAAAGAAAGAAGTATAAAGGAAGATATATGTACCATATAGAACATATGAAGAAGATATCATACACATACAAACTATGAACAGAATTAATCTTCCTAACCCATTGATTTTTTGGTTTCTAGCCCCCAGAAATATGAAATAATTAATATGTATCTTTAGATCTACTTAAAAATAAGTCACTCCTGATTTTCTTAGGGCTTTGACTCTCAACTGCTGATCTTGGCTTATGCAGGTTCAATTATGAATACTGGAGTAATAAAGGTATCTAGTTGCCAAATATAAGCCAACTAAAAATAAAAACTTAACTTGCATAATATTTAAACTACTAGCTCTATAATAAAATGTTTGGATGAAATAATTTTTAGTATAAATATATTAGTTTCTTTAAACATGTGACATATATAAATCTGTGTTGGTAGCTATTGTTTCTCAGGATTAGCATTGTTTCATGGGTGACCATAGCCTAAAATATAATTTCAAGACTGTCTTTATTCTAAGTATAAATTAATATGACATTTTAGTTATTATTCAAATAAAAGAAAAGTTTATCTTTTGTGAAATTTACAATAATGGTAATTTTCATGACTAGTGGAATCAGTAGAGAAAAATTTTCTTTTAGAGCTGAACAGTGACTCAGTGCATTACCTTGAGAAGATTTTGAGTGATTTTATAGGTGAACTTGTGCATCATGTTATAATCATGTATCCTGAGTCAATATCTAGAAGATCATCCAAGCTTAGTGCTGGGTAGTGACTAATTTACACCAAGGGAAAAACAAGTTTCAATAATTACTATTTCATAATCATTCTCTACTTAATGACATTTTAATATTATGTTTTATTATATAATAATTTACATTTAAGCCTTGTAATAATAATAGGCATGTAGACTATATTAATTTATTATAAATTATCTGCCTTAGATTAATAATAGGATTACCAACTACCATAGCACATGTTGTATAGATTAAAACATCAATTCTTAAACAAAGAAATCGTTGTTATAAAACTACATTGAATACACTTATTTGGAAAAACAATATTAGAAAGATGACCAACAAAAGTAATCCTGCTTTTCCTTAAATTAGTTATGACATTCAGGTAATTTCAATCCTTGAAGATTAAAAGTAAAATTAGTATGGGTAAACAAATTTTTCTTTGGGTACATAATTAAATCTGTAATTACAAAATGTTATTTTAATAAGTCTTAGTTACCAAAGAAAATAGCATTTATCTAATTTATTTGTTGAATTTACTTGTTATTATTAAAGAATTACAAAATATGTTAAAGAGAATGAAGAAAGATCATGATACTTCAATCTTACACAAAAACTTGAGGAAACTGAAGATTCCTTAGAGTAGGAAAAGCAGTTCTCAGAAGCACAATAAGAGCTTAGCCAATTTCAAATGGTCAGTCCTGCAAATATGCATATGAATAATATTTTACATATTATGAAGTTTATTTTTATTTACAAGGATTTATAAGGTTTTATTATGTATCTAGGATATACTTCTACTTAGGATACACAAACACACACACACACACAGAAGACTAAATAATCCTTTGGTCTGATCTACAGTCCAGAAATACACATACATATATGTAAGTATGTATGTATGTATGTATGTATATATGTCTTAGTCAGGGTTTCTATTCCTGCACAAACATCATGACCAAGAAGCAAGTTGGGGAGGAATGGTTTTATTCAGCTTACATTTCCACATTGCTGTTCATCACTGAAGGAAGTCAGGACTGAAACTCAAGAAGGTCAGGGAGCAGGAGCTGATGTAGAGACCATGGAGTGATGTTCTTTACTGGCTTGCATCCCCTGGCTTTCTCAACCTGCTCTCTTATAGAACCAAGACTACCAGCCCAGCAATGGTCCCACCCACAATGGGCCTTTCCCCCTTGATCACTAATTGAGAAAATGCCTTACAGTTGGATCTCATGGAGGCATTACCTCAACTAAAGCTACTTTCTCTGTGATAACTCCAGGTGTGTCAAGTTGACACAAAACTAGCTAGTACAATTGACCTCTTGTCAACTTGACACACAAACACATCACTAATAAGCCTCAACTCTTACATTCTTATTCATCCCCAAGATCTAAATAACTTTAAATGTCCCACAGTCTTTACATATTTTTAAAATTTCAGTCTCATTAAAATATCCATTTCTTTTAAAACCCAAAGTCTTTTTACAATTAAAAGTCTCTTAACTGTGGGCTCCACTAAAATAGTTTCTTCCTTCAAGAGGGAAAAATATAAGGGGACAGTCACAATCAAAAGCAAAAATCAATCTCCAACCATCCAATGTCTGGGATCCAATTCAGGATCTTCTGAGCTCCTCCAAGGGCTTGGGTCATTTCTCCAGCCATGCCCTTTGTAGCACATGTGTCGTCCTCTGGGCTCCAGATGCCGTACTCCACTGCTGCTGCTCTTGATGGTCATCTCATGGTACTGGCATCTCCAAAACACTACAAGATCCATTCAGTCCTGGGCCGTCAATTGCAACTTAGGCTGCACCTTCACCAATGGCCTTCCTTGGCCTCTAACAGTGCCGAGCCTCAGCTGCTCTGTGTGACCTCTTCATGCCTTCAAAACCAGTACCATCTGAGTGACCCTTACACATTACCAAGTTCACCTGCAGCAGGAGTACAACCGTGGCATCTCTGGAACACAGCCTTTTTGTGCTTTCAGAAAACACTTCCCAGAAGATGTCACCTCAATGATGCTGGTCTCTTCTTAATCACCGCTAATTTCTTAGCTCCAGCTATCCAGCATCAATAGTCCCAGTAATGCAAAGGTTTTGCTTTAGTAGTTCTGGTATCTTGTTAATCACAGCTGATTCTTCAGCCCCAGCTAACCAGAACCACAGAAAAATCAAATTTCAAAATAGCAATGGCCCTGAAAAGAGTCTTTAATTTTCCCTCTGAAATTTCACAAGCCAGGCCTCCATCTTCTACACTGTTCTCAACATTATCTTCCAAGCTCCTACACAACACTTGACAGAGCTCTTAACACGAAATGGATCTTCTAGTCCAAAGTTCCAAAGTCCTTCCACAGTCCTCCCCAAAACATGGTCAGGTTGTCACATGAATACCCCACTATGCTGGTACCAGTTTGTCTTAGTCAGGGTTTCTATTCTTGCACAAACACCATGACCTAGAAGCAGTTGAGGAGGAAAGGGTTTATTCAGCTTACATTTCCACATTGCTGTTCATCACTGAAGGAAATCAGGACTGGAACTCAAAAAGGTCAGGGAGCAGGAGCTGATGCAGAGGCCATGGAGGAATGTTCATTACTGGCTTGCTTCCCCTGGCTTGCTCAGCCTGCTCTCTTATAGAACTCAAGACTGCCAGCCCTGAGATGGTTCCACCCACAACTGCCCTTTCCCCCTTGATCACTAATTGAGAAAATGCCTTACAGTTGGATCTCATGGAGGCATTTCCTCAACTAAAGCTCCTTTCTCTGTGATAACTCCAGCTGTGTCAAATTGACACAAAACTAGTCAGTACTATATATATATATCTATGTCTTACATGCAAGCAATTACAGACCTAGGGTGTCAGAGTTAAGGGAATCCCAAATTTCAGGCCAGTTTCTGTTATCAAGTCAGAATTTATCTGGGGAAAAAAAATCAATGAATAGAAGTGAAGCAATAACAACAACATCAAAAGTGATCTTGAATCTAATTGTGCATTGTTTGACTGAATGTATGCACAAGTGTTTCTTTAAATGGAAGAATCAGAGAGGAGAGGTGTCCCCCCTCCTAGGAGGGCTTTGCTGGAGTACTCTGGAGAGCCATCTTGGTTCCCGGATCTCTCCAAGACTACTCTGCACAGGTGAGCGTGTGAACTACAGAAGCTAACAGCTTCTGGGACAAGCAGAAGATAGAGCTTCAGAGGCAGACCCCATTTCTGGCTCCACACATCAGGGCAACTTCCCTGCCAGAGGAGAGGCGTCCACCCCAACCTTGAGGGGTTTGCCAGAGCACCTGGAAAAGCCATTTTGGTTCCCAGATCCTGACAAGACTGGTCTGCACAGGTGAGAGTGTGGACTACAGAAGCTAACAGTTTCTGGGACTGGCAGAAGCCATAGAGCTTCTGAGGCAGACCCCATTTCAGGCTCCAGACATCAGGGCACTTTCCCTGCCAGAGGAGAGGAGTCTGACCACACAGGAGGGATTTGCCTGAGCACACAGGGGAGCCATCTTGGTTCCCGGAGCCCGCAGAGACTAGTCTGCACAGGTGAGAGTGTGGACTGCAGAAACTAACAGCTTTTGGGACAGGCCCTGATTTGGGCCTTCATCTTCTAACAGGAGGCAGGTCCAAACGCCAGATATCTGTGCACCTTTCATGCAAGAGGAGAGCCTGCCTGCAGACAGTGCTCTAACCACTGAAACTTGGGATAGAGCTAGTCTCCCAGGTCTGCTGAGAGAGGCTAACAGAATCATGAGAGGAACAAACTCTAACCACAGACAACTATAACAACTAACTCTAGATATTACCAGATAATGAAAGGCAGACATAAAAATCATACTAACAGAAACAAAGACTACTCAACATCATCAGAACCCAGCACTCCCACCTCAGCCAGTCCTGGGCATCCCAACACACCGAAAAGCTAGACCTGGATTTAAAAGCATATCTCATGATGATGGTAGAGGACATCAAGAAGGACTTTAATAACTCACTTAAAGAAATACAGGAGAACACAGCTAAAGAGTTACAAGTCCTTAAAAAAACAAAACAAAACAAAACAAAACAAAACAACAACAACAACAAAACACAGCCAAACAGGTAGAAGTCCTTAAGAAAAACAGGGAAACACATCCAAACAGGTAATGGAAATGAAAAAAAACATACTAGACCTAAAAAGGGAAGTAGACCCAATAAAGAAAACCCAAAGTGAGGCAATGCTGGAGATAGAAACCCTAGTAAAGAAATCTGGAACCATAGATGCAAGCATCAGCAATAGAATACAAGAGATGGAAGAGAGAATCTCAGGTGCAGAAGATTCCATAGAGAACATTGGCACAACAAAGAAAATGCAAAATGCAAAATATCCTACGTCAAAACTTCCAGGAAATTCAGGACACAATGAGAAGACCAAACCTACGGATAACAGGAGTAGATGAGAATGAAGATTTTCAAATTAAGGGCCAGCAAATAGCTTCAACGAAATTATAGAAGAAAACTTCCCAAACCTAAAGAGATGCCCATGAACATAAAAGAAGCCTATAGAACTCTAAATAGACTGGACCAGAAAAGAAATTCTTACTGACACATAATAATCAGAACAACAAATGCACTAAATAAAGATAGAATACAAAAAGCAGCAAGGGAAAAAGGTCAAGTAACATATAAAGGCATGCCTATAATAATTATAAGAGACTTTTCACCAGAGACTATGGAAGGATGGATACAGAAAATGTGGGACATTTACACAATGGAGTACTACTTAGCTATTTAAAAGAATGAATTTATGACATTCTTAGGCAAATGGATGGAACTGGAGGGCATCATCCTGAGTGAGGTAACCCAATCACAAAGGAACTCACATGATATGTACTAACTGATAAGTGGATATTATCCCAGAAACTTAGAATACCCAAGATACAAAATACAATTTGCAAAACACATGAAACTCAAGAAGTATGAAGACCAAAGTGTGGACACTTTGCCCCGTCTTAGAATTGGGAATAAGCTGGGCGGTGGTAGTGCATGCCTTTAATCCCAGCACTTGGGGAGGCAGAGGCAGGCGGATTTCTGAGTTCGAGGCCAGCCTGGTCTACAAAGTGAGTTCCAGGAGAGCCAGGGCTATACAGAGAAACCCTGTCTCGAAAAACCAAAAAAAAAAAAAAAAAAAAAAAAAAAGAATTGGGAATAAAACACCTATGGAAGAAGTTAAGGAGACAATGTTTGGAGCTGAGACAAAAGGATGGACCATCTAGAGATTGCCATACCCGGGGATCCATCCCATAATCAGCCTCCAAACGCTGACACCATTGCTTACACTAGCAATGTTTTGCTGAAAGGACCCTGATATAGCTGTCTCTTGTGAGGCTATGCTGGGGCCTAGCAAACACAGAAGTTGAGGCTCACAATCAGCTATTGGATGGATCTCAGGGCCCCCATCGGAGGAGCTAGAGAAAGTACCCAAAGAGCTAAAGGGATCTGCAACCCTATAGGTGGAACAACAATATGAACTACCCAGTACCCCCGGAGCTCCTGTCTGTAGCTGCATATGTATCAGAAGATGACCTAGTCAGCTATCAGTGGAAAGAGAGGCCCATTGGTCTTGCAATCTTTTTATGTCTCAGTACAGGGGAACGCCAGGGCCAAGAAGTTGGAGTGGGTAGTTAGGGGGAGTGGAGGGAGTGGAGGGTAGAGGGGACATTTGGGATAGCATTGGAAATGTAAATGAAGAAAATACCTAATAATAATAATAATAAATAAATGGAAGAATCAGAATGCTGTAATGATCTTGTTAGTTTCCTCAACAAGAATCTACATTCAGCAGTGAGTTGTTTTTGAAAGATGAGTAATAAAAACAGCAGAGTATGCTACCATGGTTTGTGGGTATCATGAAGAGAGAGTCGACTTTTCCTGTCAATATGTTGTATCTCTATGACTGCAGTGGCTTGTACACTATACACCTATATCCTACAATCAGTCATCTCAAGGCAAATAAATTATTGAATTACAAAGATTTAGCTGAATGATATTATGGAAGTTTTCAGTATGTTAATTTTATGTAAATTTAAGAACTTAGACCCGGGCTTGGTGCTGTGTGCCTTTAATCCCAGCACTTGGGAGTCAGAGACAGGCAAATTTCTGATTTCAAGGCCAGCCTGGTCTACAGAGTGAAGTCCAGGACAGTCAGGACTACACAGATATACCCTGTCTTCAAAAACAAAACAAAACAAAACAAAGCAAAAAACAAACAAACAAACAAACAAACAAGAACTTAGATATCCATAGTGATAAAATTAATGCATTTAAGCTCTATTATAAAATAATAATAACAGTGCTAATAATAACACATTCGTTGGAAGAAAACCGTATTACTTTTTTAATGAGATAAATGGGAAAAGGATTCAGCACATACTATATCCCCTTCATGGTGATATACTTCACATACTTCATCCCCTTTAAACACAAAATGCATAAACTAGGTCATTTGCATTCTATTGGAATAGTTTTTCGTGTATCTTAATATAAATTTTCCTACTAAGAAGTGTTATAAATTTCTGCTCAAAAGGATTTTTATTTATACAATATTTAGTTAAGACAGAAGCAAACTCAGAAATTACCCATTTTGTTCATTGTATTTGTCTTACTTGTTCTTATGAAATAGAACCAGTTTGCTTTATGCATACTATAGCAATATAAGTCATATTGTTTGTATTCATTTTCTCATATTTTGACTCATTTATATAGTATTTACCTCCTGTAATTGTACTATAGAGAGGCTGAGCGGTAAGGCTAAATTGACATGACAATCAGATGAATAGTAATCTCAAACAGAGTGATTTGATTTCTAACTCTGCTCGACTAGGTTATATCACTTACACTAGGAAAATAAATCTTGACACTTATATGGATAATTTTGTGGCTTACTTGTCAACCTTCCTGTGAGACATGGATCTGATTAAACTCTGATTTAGAATGAGAGGTGTAATACGTTATTAATGAACTCGGGGTAATTGTGAAGTTTTATGACTTAGGGATCATTTGAAATTGGTTCCATGGTCAGTTTGAGAAATTATGAGAATCCACCTTCCTCAGACACTTCTGATAGCTCAGCATTAGTCACGGTCTCCCCGCAGCCATTGCCGAGACAACACTAATGACAGCCATTTTGTGGCGTGAACATGCATTAGAATGCATTTAGAAGAGCATGAAATGTCAAATATTGGAGTAAGGATCTTTCAGCAATTCTTGGCAATAAAGTCTTTATATTACCAGAAGTTTAAGTAAGTTTCTTGAAATTATGATCCATCTACAGTCATCATAAAATAAATAGAAAATGTGGATTAAAAATCATTTAATATACTTTTTAAAGCATTAATCAATTTGGACAGTTTAAAATTCCTCTGCTGATCCAACCTAGGGAATTCAATGTAAAAAGGTGATCTTTAACCATTTCTTCTTAAATTACTCTACATTAATAAATTCAATAATCTCAGTTTTAATTTGATGAATTGGTGTCTATTCAGAAGTTTCTTCAAATAGCTATATAACAGTAAATGTTGTCTTCAAATAATTATGTTTTATATTATTACTATCATATGTGCACAGAAATTTCCAATTATGACTATTTGTAATCAGAGAAGCATAATCAATAAAAACATGGGTTTGGAAACATGCTTGGGATATTCTAGATTCCAAAATGTCCCAGTTTCTCCTCTGTTCAGATGAGTGTGGTAGAGGATAGGGAAATGCAATGTCTGAAGGTTCCCTGGAATGCTAGAGATGGTCATTCTAATACATGGATAGGCATGATGCTTTCATGGGACTTGTGTTATGTAAATGCTGACTTCTCAGTTTCCTTGTAACACTTATGTCTAGAATCTCCTGTCTCAAGTTTGTGTAAAGATTTCTTACAATATATTCTCTGCCTATTTAAAAAGCACTGATCACTGGTATAAACTCACACCAGCCAGGTAGAGGAAAGTGTCTGAGAAGACACTATAACAAGAAACATCTAAAGTAGAGTCAGAAACACCAGAAGAGGGCTTCAGATCTCATTAAAGTTAGTTGTGAGCCACCGTGTGGTTGCTGAGATTTGAACTCAGGACCTTCGGAAGAGCAGTCGGTGCTCCTAACCACTGAGCCTTCTCTGCCTACCTTTGGAAGTACTGCTTGTAATACATCTTGGTTACTCTGTGTAGCTATCAGGGCATAACAAGGGTAAAGAGATAGAGCTGCCAGATTAATTCACTATTAACATTTATGTTAAAATAATTCTTTTCACACACATGCCACAAAAAATTAGCATGTCATTATCAGATCAGGAATATACTGCTAAATATTGAAATGTGTATCCATCATCTTTAGATGTGATATGAAAAACAATATTGGAATTGTGCATTATACATACCTATTAATATGAAAGGAATTGAGTACTTCCATTGTGACACCTGCAGTTAGAAGTAGCCCAAAAAGTTGTAGTAAGACCTTAGCCACCTATTGAGTCTGTAGTGCTGAATATTTGTGTTAGGGTCAACTGGTTATATTATATTTAAATGCCAGTGAAAGAAATTCACTATTTATACAACTAAAATAATCAAAGAAATTAAAGGACTCATGAATGTGAAAAATGGCACATCAGTGGTTTTGAAATATTAAAATGTTCTTTACAGAACAGGTCATTTCATGTCTATTCAAATTATTAAAAAGTTGAAGACTTAAATGATTGTTTTTCTTTCATTGTTGAAGGAATCTATAAACAGCTGAACACACTTGTGTTCATTTTGGAAAAAAAAAAACACATTTCTTGAGAGCATTTTAGATTCTAAGCCCACACAAACCAATCCTGTACTCTTTCAGTTCAGCATTCATACAGTACACATATTTCTGAGCTGTACTTAAGTCTCATCTACCAAGGCAGAGTCAAATGGTCATGTTTATTATAGGCTGAAATGCAAGTTGCCAAGGCTATTCTTCCAGTCATGAGTTTGTGGTTCTAAAGGTTTTATTAATAAATTTGCTATGACAAGTAAGAGTTTAAAAATGTGGAAGAATAAAAGCAGAAGAACATTGATAAGATAAATACTGGCCTAAGAAGATACTCCCATCAGTAGAGGATATGGGATCCAGGCAAGACTCCCAGTGGAGGGATAAGGACACTAACCCACTTGCCAAACCTTTGACCCAAACTTTGTCCTGACCACAAGATTTGCAGGGACAACAATACAACAGAGCCTGCTATTGGTGAGATTGAGAAATACTCCATCAAGCTTGGCTTCCTTTGAGGATGAAGACATCCAGACCAGTTACTTACTGAAAGCTGATCTCCCTTCTCTCAGGGTCTCACAGTTTTCATTTACTGTGACTCATCTGTTTACACTTACCTATGTGCTGGCTCTTCCTATCTAAATATAATGAAAATATACACATATTTTTGATAAAACAAAACCAAACGAACAAAAAACCAAATAAACTCTAAAATCTTTCCAGCATGCCATGTACTCATTCTCCTCCCCTTCCATCCAAAAGCTTTGATTGAAATGCTAGTTCTCTATTGTAGAATGAAGATTCCTGAGCTTGAAAATAAAGTCAACGAATGGCTATCAAAAATACTGGAGAAGACAGTGACCTATAACTTACTTATCAGTGAACAAAAGGGGAAGGTACAGGTCAGGAAAAAATGAATATAAAGTTGAAATACAAATAAATTGGAATTATTTTGTTCTAAAATATGATCATAATAATATACTTAAGTTCAATGAGTTGTATTTTTCCTCAACAAATACAATATAAATATAGTATGTAAAATTTGTAATATTTTGGCAGCTATAGTGAAATAATTAACAATTTATTAACCCTTTAATTTAGAATATCAAACATTATACAATATTGAAGCATTATTTAAATGATATGTTTATATATATACGCATTTATATAGCTAGCAACTTCATGTTATTCTTTACTTCCAACTTGATTGAGTGGGAGCTGTCTTTGGGATGATTCAAGCATATATTTAGGTATGTCTGTGAAGATTCTGAGAGCACTGACATAATGAATAGACTAAATATCTGATAGGTTCATGATTTGATGAAGTTATTGGTATGTGGTAGAAGGCAGAAACAAGTGTTGCTAGAGAAAGCATGTGGAGAAGACTTGAAAATCATAATGCATGGGCCTCTGGCTAAATCTTCCTCTGTTTTGGATCCATTATTTTGTGGATTGTGTTTTCTGACACACTCTCCCCACCATGATGAGCTAAAATAAATCTCCCCATTTCATGTTTCTTTTCTCGATATATATATATATATATATATATATATATATATATATATATAAGACTGAAAAAAACACACTTATAGAAATCTTAATTTGGTGATTAGTTCTTAGTTGGTATTATTTGAATTTAAAAAAAATCATAATAGCTTTGTTGAAGATATAAATTTGAATGCTTGAAGCATTCTAAAGACATTGAAAAATTCCATACAAGTAAAATAATCATTAAATTAAGCATTCTAGAGACATTCAAAAATTCTGTGCAATTAAAATTATCATTTAATTAAATTTATTAAATTTACTTTAATAGCAATTAAGCAACATTTAAATAAATTTCATTCTAAATTGATGAAATTTTAAGTGTTCATCAACATACATATTAGATATTATATCTCTGAAATTTTATATTAAATAAAATCATTTATCAGAATATATTGACTAGCTTCATACCCAATGAACTTAGTATGTGGCACTTCTCCAAGATTAGTGGATAAGTTAATTCATTTTCTTATGATAAGTTGATAATTACAGTGTAAGCAACTTAAATTTGTCTTCTCAGAAATTTATGACCTACACCAATTTTTCTCTTGATGCATCATGCTACCAGGATCTGTCCTGGTTTTAAAGTGTTACTTTGTCACATTATAAATTCACTCATAAGAATAAAAAGATATAATTCCCAACCTGACCACAACATACAGTGTGTGCTGGCAAAATATGTCTCTTCAAGAGTATAATAAGCCTCAAAGTTTTCACAAATTAAATGAAGGAGCTCTTTTTACAGTAACTTCCTATAAACCAACCACTGGGCCGCACAACATGTAAAAGAGAAAATCAATTATGGCTCAATAATTCCACTTTCCCAATCAATTAGAAATGAACAGAAGTGCCTTATTTACAGTAAGTCTGATGGCATAATTTTCTTACAGTTATTTCATGTGTGAATATTGAGCATCATTTGTTTAATTGCAAAACCACAAGTGGAATCATCTGGGGAAGAGCATTCGTTTATGCTAGAAACATTAAAGAATTGTTTGATTATTCTATATTGTTCTATTTACATGTACACTAACATATATTTAAAGTTTTATTGAACCCCAAATATTAAGTAGAAGTAGGGGAAAGAAATACAATCAGATGCTTTCATAAGTTGTGTTAAGTTATGTAAGTAATTAGAATAATATAGTTATAAGAAATTATCCATACTTTCTTTTTTATTAGATATTTTCTTTATATACATTTCAAATGCTATCTTGAAAGTTCCCTATACCCTCCCTCTGCCCTGCTCCCTTACCCTCCCACTCCCGCTTCTTGGTCCTGGCATTCCAGTGTACTGGAGCATATAAAGTCTGCAGTACCCAGGGGCCTTTCTACCCAGTGATGGTCAAGTAGGCCATCTCCTGCTACATATGCAGCTAGAGATACGAGTTCCGGGGGTACTGGTTAGTTCATAATGTTGTTCCACCTATAGGGTTGCAGATCCCTTCAGCTCCTTGGGTACTTTCTCTAACTCCTCCATTAGGGGCCCTGTGCTCCATCCAATAGATGAGTGTGAGGATCCACTTCTGTATTTGCCAGCCATACTTTCATATAAGGAGGTGTTTCACTGTTTTCCAACTTCCATAACAGAATTCTGGTATCAATTTTAGTTTTAGTAAGACTGAGAGATAATTGAAGACATGATCTGCATCAGTTTAAAATATGCATATTTTTCATATATAAAACTTAATGATACATTTATCTGTATGTTTATTTAGCCATTATTACTTTTTTATATTGCATGCAACTTCATTAAAGACAAATACCATTTGCTTCTGTATCTCACTCACTTAGTTTTCTAATTCAAATTATTGATTCACATAGGTTTGTTTTTTTTTCAAAAACTCTTAGATTCTTTTGTGATGACAGATGAAGTGTAATTCATGCAGCTTTTATAAATGTATACTGAAAATACATGTACATCTCCAAGAATAGCTTTTGTTATGGCCACCACTACATACACATTAGTGCAATATTGATTGTTGCTTCTTGATCACCACAGGTAGTCAACATGCTGACTCTTGGCTAATACATCCTAAATAGTTAGTTGTGTATGAAGAGCCCTAGAGAAATACTGAAGAACATAAATTTGCTTCTATGCCTGATGTTAACTTTCTAGGCAAAATAGAGGTGTATTTTCTTTTTGCTGATTATATTATTTTAAATACATACTTAGTACATTATTTGTACACACACAATTATATTCAGTTGAGTGCTGGATATTCTTCAGTTCTTACTTTTAAGAACCTTGTTGATACCTAACTTTCAATTCAGTTTTTTACCTGGCTTGGCACTGAACCCCATGGAATTCACTGAATATCTGGGAAGTAGTATTTGACCATGAAAACCATCATGTAGTATTTATAAATGATGTCCCTTTCCAATGCAGCCAAAGGCTCTGTTTCTTTCCTCATGTTTCATAATGATCTTCAAGATCCTAATAGCACACTGCAGTTGTACTAAAAAACTGCAGAAAATGTGTGTATGTTGTTTCTTAAGTCTGTTTCTTCATTTTGTACAGTGCAGAATCTCAGCTAGGGAATGGCATCACCCACAATAGATGTGCATTTAGACCTGAATTAAGAAGAGAATTAATTCTCAAGGGCATTTCAAATACCTCATATTCCAGGTAAGTTTTGATTCTGTCAAGTTTACAGTTAGCAGTAACCATAAAGAACATTCCCTCAAACTCAGTCTTAATACCAGTTTTAAAAATCCTAATTTCTTTACATGATAGCTATATATGGTCTTTGAATAACAACATCCTGCATAGGCTTAGGCTTAAATGCTTGGTCCCAAGTTAGTACACAGTTGGAATTTGGTATGTCCTTGTTGGAAAAAGTATATTCGTGTCGCTAGGAGTGGAAGTTGAGGTGCCTAATCCATGAGTGACTTGAGGGCCTAGAGAAGGGGATGCCCAGGGAAGGGAAAGGCAATGGGGGAATGGGATGAGGTACTATAGAAGGGAAGACTGGGAGAAGAAGCAATGGCTGAAAGGTAAAGAACTAAAGTAATAATAATAATAATAATAATAATAATAATAATAATAATAAAACATTTCTGTTTCTGTTCTCACTGTCTCAAGCCTGTGTAAATTCTCAGCTACTGCTCCAGTACCTAAGTGCTGCCATGTTTCTGGTCATGGTGGTCAAGGACATACCCTGTGAAACATTAAGCTCCCGGTGAAATTCTCATTTTTTCTCAGTTTCCATGGTCATGGTGTTGTTTCATCACAATAGCAGAGTAACTAAAGCAATTAATATCAATGAAATTTTAGTTCTCTCAATGCCAAGATTTTCATCTCTAAAATCCTGATCATAACAAATATCCACAAGACTATTTCAAAGCATGACTACAGAATAATCCCTGCTTTGGTTCCATGCGGGATTGTGTTTCATACTGTGGAAGAATAGGCAATTACATGAGATTACATGAGAATTTTATATAACTCTTGAACTTTTGATACTATAGAGCCCTCCCATTTTTAGTCTAGCAATTTTATATTTTAAGATTAAATCAATAATGCATAAAATATCGTTTTCATATCATAATTTATTATTAAAGTATTGTTAAATTTAGCAAATAATAGCAAAGAAATATGATTTAATTTTATTATATTTCAGGAATATAAGACTCATAGCATATACCAATAGAAAAAGAAATAAACTAATTTAAGGAGACATAAAAATATTTCTTTACTGCTCATTTAAACTCTTATCTAGTCAATCGATATAAGACATTTAGTATTTGATAGTTTCAAAAGTTACTCTCTATATATGTATGCATGTATATATATATACATATATTTCATGTATATTTATATATATAAAATGTTTCATATATATATGTGTGTATATATATATATATATATATATATATATATACATGAAATCTTTTAGTTAGATTATTTTTCCAAGTATTAAGTGCCAAGAAGAAAATTAGTGTTCAACTATAACAATTGAAAGGTAATAAAATATTGTGAATTTATTCCAAATGTTACAGAAATCTTCCTTTGGTGGATTCAATTTATATAAATTTTAATTACTGTTTATCACCTTTACCATTAAAACTGCCTTTTAAAAATAAAATTTAGTGTTATAAATCTCTTACCATTAAATTCTGTATTTATCATCTGGACTGTAAAATAACTTGATTTTGCTAGAATCCAATAATTGATTTAGGGGTTTAATATTTGGTTTTCTTTTCTGTCAGATAAAAAGTACTGTGGACATTAATAGATGTACTTCCAAGTCCTGTAAAACTGAAGTTTGTGATTTCACTATATTTCACAGCAAGGTAAATAATAGGACACATAAGTTTTAGCCCATTAAAAGTGTTTTCATTTCAAATGAAATATTCTAATTGACCTGAGACTAGAAATTCTTTGTTAACCATTTCCAAGATTAGTAGAATTCATTTTAAAAATCATAGAATATTTTAATATACTTCAAAGTATATTTTAACTTTCAGCTAGTATTATGCATATGCTATAGAAAGAAACCATTGAACTAAGACAGAGCTGACATAATACTCACTGTTAGACTCAATTTTAATTTTTCAGATATTGTTAGTAACATGCATATATCTATTTAATTACTAGATTACTTTTAGTAAATATAAATATATAGCATATATATTAAAATTCTAGTGTATGATGTTTAGTGATTTAAAGAATAAAAGTTCTAGATGATTTGGTTAGATTTTCAGTTTCCAAAGAAATATTTACTGGCTTCCATATGGAAAGATATTTAAATTAAGCTAATAACAACACAAAACCAATTAACACATGGTGAATTGACTACAAAGCAGTGTTTTCCCACAGCATCAAAGCACTGTATCTTTTGAGCAAGTACATCAAGCCTTTGTTTGTCAGTTACCCAGAGTCCTGATGAACTGTAATAAGAGTTTAAAATTCCAAGAATGTGCAAAACAATTTCTAAGGATTTATGTTCTCAACTATTAGATATATGGAATATAATAAGATGTTTGGATGAGTACTACAATACAAAGTGAAAATTATATACATCTTATTAGGCAAGGATTTTTTTTAGATAATTATACACAATTGCCATTTCTATTATATTGTGTGAATTTAATACCTTTTAAGCTTTATTTTTAGGAAAATGCCCATGTGGCATTAATTATTGTAAGAATATCTAACTATATCATTTGATTGTTGGTGTCTTGTTAGCCCACTTTTGATTTTGAGGGAAGCATATTACCCAGTTCTAGGTCTTTCTGAAATCTGACTTTCCCTTGAATACTAAACTTCTCTAAAGCACTGCGTTGCTTCATAAATCTGCCTCTTAGCTTTGGTTCTTCTCTGCAGTGCTCTGGTGGTCTCTGTGTTGCTACTTCTCTACAATTTTGGTGTGTGTGTGAAAGCTTAATTTTTAAAAATACTTTATACCAGAACTGCAAACTCAAGTTGAGAATTGCAGAAGGACCTAGAGGATGGCTGTAACCAGAAGGTTACTGCTTACAACATTTGACATTTTATAATTGCATCCTACACTGTGGCTAAGATGATCACCTAGGCCAGCATGGCATCTGTGTTTGCAAAAAGAAACACTGACAAGAAGTTATGAGTAAGGTCTATTATTCAGTTGATATCATCAAATTATACATTTTCCAGAATGGTTTCATGGAATGAAACTAGCATGATACAAACTCCTAAAGGACTGTGGAAAAGAATAAATAATGTGTTGTATAAATGATATACATGTGTGCATATATATGTATGCATATGTGTTTGCATATGTATATATACATGCACGTGTGTATATGTATGAACACACACACACACACACACACACATATATATATATATATATATATATATATATATAGAGAGAGAGAGAGAGAGAGAGAGAGAGAGAGAGAGAGATGGACAAATCAAGACAGACAGACAGACAGACAGATAACAAATAATGTAACTCAATAAAATAATGAGATTAAATTCGACTCCCAAATCAAAGCAACCAAGCACAATCTTTCACCAGAGCTATAGGTTATTAGCAGAAAATACCATGGCCAGAAGTAGACTTTCCCTTATACGTTATTATTCAAGGAAGACCCTTAACATCCTCCCCAAGAAAAATAAAGTTTAATGTTATTACACACTTGCAATTACACATTACACAATTCTAATTTCTGTTGTCCTCTAGAAGTAAGTACTAAGATCCTCTTGTTGAAGATGCAAATTACTTTGCTTTCAGGACACCAAGAAATCAAACTGGAACTGAGTTGTAAGTGTTCTCTCCAAACCTTCAAGAATCCCATTGTACATTGAGACTCTAAGCTACACTTTCAAATTGCCCAGCAAGAAGAGCCTACAGGTGTAATTATCACATAAGTGGTGTGGAGGTAAATAAAAGATTCCCGGTTATACTTGAGGCCCATACTACAGAAGGTAGTGTCACTATTAGTATTAGGACACAGTGAATTTTATAAGAACATTTAGTAATGTTGAAGAAATAGTAGCCCAAATTTGACATTTTGTAACTTCTGCCATATGACAGATTTAACAGTTGTTCTTATATAATGCTTGATTTTTATTACTCAACATTTACTCATATTCTCTACTTTTGCTACTAACCAATTTCATACATTCATGTATTTTTGTTTTCTTTGTATTTACCAGGATTCCAATAAGGATGTTTGTGTAGCTTTGGGATTAAAACCATCTACTGGAATCTGTTGGGTACACGAGTGTTAGCTCTCTTTCTCTCAACATTTATCAGTAACTTATATTTCATCTGGAGTGACTGAGGATATTGAGAGCCTTACTATATTCTTGACTGATCGATGACATGGCATATCTTGGATTGCAAGGAATCAAAACTACTGTGAATTTGTGATATAAGTTGACTATGTCTTGTCTAGAATGCTTAGTTTTATGGATTTAACCATACCACCTAGACCTTTGTTTCTTCCTGCTCACTCTTCTGCAACCCTTTCTGAGATTTGGAAGTTGCGGTTTAAGTAAGTTGCAATAGAGTATCCCAAAACTGGTTAAATTATCATTACCAACTCAAGCATAATTCTGCTACATGTAGATAACACAGGAAACCTAAATTATTTCAAAACTACTAGCAATAAAATATGTAAAACCATAGCAAATTTGTGAGTGGGCAGGCAGGTAATCATGCATCTGCCTGTGGTTTAGTGACGTCGGGTCACAGAGACACTGTGTGGAATGTGGCATGTGTGCTGCTTCTTTCTATTAAATCACGTTTTTCTCATAAGAAAATAATAGCTGTCACTGTTCAATAATCACTTACATTAAATATCTTATTCGTGTTCCAAATTATATCTGTCTCTCCAAATTTTAAGTGATAATAAGATCGCTGTTTTGTTAGAAGGAGAATTTTATAGGTTCTAAGGTATTTTCATTTCACCACTGTTTACCTTTTCTAAAATAAAAGTCAGCTGGGTACTGTTATGTCTCTCATATTTGTAGCATATCTAGAAATTTGTGTCATCTCAGGACTCATGAATTTATGGTGAATTTCAATTCTCATGAACCAAATAAATATAATGCAATTATGACTAGGCACTTAGAAAGAATGTTCTGTCCTTGAGTTTAAGTGTATATTACTGCTAAATAATATTAAAAGTAAATTGATAGGGGACTATAGATGAAAAAAGCAATTAAAATTTATAACTGAATTAATTCTCCATGTGTATCTGTTTACCACTTTTGAGTATACTTCTCATACATTTCTCCACTCTGATTCTATAGTCACAGATAACGAGATGGTTTTAAAAAATAAAATGAGATATCTTAATTGTTGGAAATAAATGATCATTTTCTTCCTTTAAAAAGTGATTCTCAGAAACTGTCTAACAGTAGAATTAGGAAACAGTCCATGAGCTTTCCCTATTAGGAATAAGAATCCTACAGGCTATTATGAGTTATCACATTTGAATGACCAGTCCCATTTGATATTCTCCCATAGTTAAGCAGATATTTCATAGTCCATCTCCCAATTGCTGTATGCACAGTGCCTCATCTGCATCCTCATCTTGCTCTGTGTAACTATTTGCGAATGAATAAATGCGTTCCCTGCATGAGATTAGTGTATGATTAGCAAGTGTCTTCTAAGAAAGGAACTGATTTGAAAGCATAAAATCTAACCAATTTGCAGAGCTTCCCTGATGAATTCAAGCCTGAATCAATTTGTACTCAGTCTTCTGAATGTGTTGTAATTTTGACTAAAAACTGAAACAAGATTATTTCTGTAAATCTAATATCCCCCTTTTGAAGAGCTTTCTGATATAAAGTCTACTGTACCATGAAATAGATCTGTTGTACGTTTCCTTTCAACTCTGATGGCATGCCTAATAAACTCCTGCTTCATTATACAGAAAAAGCTCTCATTTCTGAGATGAAGCATTATAGGAAAATGGGCTTCCATATTGTCATTCCACCTGATAGACTATTAAGAAATCTGCAAGTGTATAATTACCAGGAGTAATCTTGTTATTTCCAATTGTTCATGACCTGGAAATTGGTTCTAAATTGCTAACAGTGCAATCAGAAATAATTTCTCACATTTAAGTGGCTCACAGCTTTAAGAAACTTATATAATTTCTCTACCTTCATCTTATCAATTCTGATAAAAGTAATCATATTTGCAAAGTGACAGCAGTTAACATTTAATTAGAAAACAGATTACATCATTGCATCTCTACAGTATAAAAATTCTATCTGGGTAGAAAAAAAATGACTTGAAATTAATCAAACTCAGATTCACAGGCCTTAAAAATCACCTGCATCCAAGTTCACCAGAGTTGATGCTAGCTTCTAGTGACTTCATTGCAATTAAGTTATTAATTAATTGTATCATCTTACCAACTTTAGAGTATAGTTAACTTTCACTTTCTCCACTCTGATACAACATACACAGATCATTTGAATTTGTAAAGTTAAAATTAAATATTTGAACAAAACTAAAGATAGATAATGTAATTATTTCATAGCCAATGGTGTTAATTTGTTTATAGTAGGCAGAAGTGATCATTGTATTTGGTGCGATTAAATAGGGCTCTATATCAACAATTATAAGCTAAGGTGTAAGAAAAAGAAGAGATTTAAAAATTAAAATTAAAATGTTATATATGTCTTTGTTTTAAAAGCCGAAGTTTACGGATTGTCAGTTATATAGCTTAATATAGCTGCCTGACCATACTATAAAATAAACATTATGAATCTGACTCTATACATTTATATTAAGAGTTATTACTTTCTCAAATGAATTTTAAGCATATTCTGTTCTAAGACAAAAAAATTAATCAGTACAAGCTAATCAATGTCCTATAATCTGCAAGATAAATATTTTACTCAGCAAAATGCATATAGTTGTAGGATCATATCCAAGTTTCAGGACCTGTGATAATTTTATATTTGATATTCTGCTTTCTGTGTAAACTCATATTCCTATCACATTATTAAAAATGCACAGGCTAAGCATGCCTAAATTTATGCTTAGTTATAAGTAGGTGTGGAGGAAGCTTTCCATGACTTGCTACTTCCAGAGGAAAGCTGTAAGGGAGGGACCCTTGACTTGCAATGGTAGATATATAGCTAATGTTTTACCTAGGTCTCCAATCTCTACCTAAAGCAGTAGTGAGTACCTAACATTACTAGAGCTTCCACGCATGATGCTGTGCAATGTGGTCCTTTTATACGTATATTTGTATACGTTCATAATGGAAAATGATGTGTGTTATATTTTCAGACATGTGCATAACATTTTATATATATATATATATATATATATATATATATATATATATATATAGTGTGTGTGTGTGTGTGTATGTATGTGTGTGATGGATGTGCTTATGTACACTTAAAACTAGAGCTGTTCTTCTTGTGGTATTGGGATTAAAACCTAGAGAAGCGCACATTATGGGGTTTCCTTCTAACCATAAGTTTGTATTTTTTGAATTTCAGAACAAAGTTTTTATTTTTCTGCAGTTAACCTTCTAAGAATGTGAAAATTAAATAATAAAAAATGAGAAAATATGTCTGTATATATGAAGTGATAAATTATAAAAAGCAAAATATTTTATGATGATGTTTGGGAAGTCATTAGGTGAACCTTTTGGAGGATATTCCTTTATAAGTAAATATTGCTAACAAGCAATTAAGAGTGTTAAAGTCTTTCTAGGGATTGACAGTTCCTAATAAGAACTGTAGACATATAATAGTTTTATGAATTGAGCATCATACAAAGCATCCTGAGAATAGAAATCTTCTGAGGAGGAATGGAGCAGTAAAAACTGTGATTTAAAAGGCTTCCAAGAGACCCTAAAATTTCGATAGTGTTTAAAATATTATGAAAATAACATATAAGTCCTAATTTTGTTAACTTCTTAGAAATATTTCTGTAAATGGTGTGAGTATTGTAAAATATGGTAAAGGAAAGTTATTTAAAATAACCTCCACATTTAGAAGAGAAATAACCCTGACAGGCAGGGTTATTAATAATGGAGATAGAAATAGATGGCTTTTGGATATTTTTAGAGGTAAAGTTACCTGAATTTGCTGATCTATCATGTGGAAGGGAGAGAGGATGAGGAATAACTCATGTTTTGAAACAGCTAAGAGTTGCCAAGGAAGAATGAAGGCATAGTGCTTAGAAAGATCATCTCTCTCTCTATTATCAATTATTTGCAGAATTTCAGAGGCCTAACAGATATGCATGTGATAAGGCAAGTGATGTTTAAGGGGGGCTTCCACCTTTCAAGTTCCCTTCACCACTGTGGATTTTGGTTCTGGCATCAGAATCCTGCAAAAGTTGTAATGTGACTGAACTTCATATAAGCCAACCAGTGGCCCCAGAAACCTGATTAAAATTAATAAATATTCGAGTGTAAGTTTGAGGAAATTGAAAGTGCAAACAGCAAAATACAAAGACAGAAAATCAATGATATTTCAAGAATTAGATAAATATGTATGGAAGATAGAGGTTATGAAGAAATTAAGGCCTCAAGCATCCTCTAATTGCCATGAGAAGAACCCTAAAACTATGCAAGTTGGATTAAGCAAGTGGAGACATTTAGTGAAGAAAATATGACCTAGAAACTGAACTTAAATATATGGGAACTGGTGTAGAATCTAAGTGCAGTAAAAATAATGTCAACATGTGTATATGTATATATCATGTATTATATCTAAAACTTAAATGTGGGGCCTGCAAATGTAGGTTCATGAACTAGCCTGGTGGAGGATGCAAATATGTGAAGATGGGAAAGAAGAAAAATTCATGAAGTTAAGAAAAGGATAGTAAATCGATGTACCCTGTGCACATGATTGCTCTGGGTCTTAGTTATGTACATAATAATGAGATACAGAGGGCTTGATTATTATATTTGCTTATCCAAACACCTAGAATTGAAAGAGAGTGCACGGATACCATACTACTGAATATATTCGAGGTAGTTGTGCTTAATAATTTATTTGTCAAATAAAGGAGACTTTACAGCTCACTGATTCAAATTGAAATTTCATCTAAATTCCATCTACCTTTTGGCAGAGAAAGCTCTCAAATCATGTATATGTACAAGTTAAATGCAGTTTATGGCCATCAAATCATGTGGAACACAATCGGAAATTGAAAAGAGTCAATCACACCCCCTGTTCCTGATCACCTCTACGATGTTCCTTATATCTCCTGGAAGTTTAGTGTCTTGTTAATGATTTGTTCTGAACTGCATTGAAAATAAGCACCTGCCCTGGAGATACAGTACCTTTGCCATATGTGAGCCTTCAATCACCATGAGTTTTGTATTCTTCTAACAAATATTTTTAGACTTGAAATGTATAGGACTTGAAATGTATGTCAGAATACCTGCTCTAACTTTCAGAACTACAAATTTGCTATTTTACTTCTCACAAACCTACATTTTTAGTTTTAAAAAAAAAGTAGAAATGCCTGGTATCGATGGCATAAATTCTGGAGGAGGTCACTGTGACCTCTTGAGTCTGAAGGAAAAAGGCTGGATCTGCCTGGCATGATCTCAGTCAGAAATAAATTCACAAAGAGGTTGTTCTTACAGATGCTTCTGTGATTTTTTTCTCTTTTTTATTTTCTTTAAATTTTTTAATCAATAAACATAGAAGTTATATAAATGTACTGAATACAATGGTAAGATGTAGCATATGTATCATATATACTGAACAAATCAATATAATTGGCCTATATTTACTTCAAACTGGTACCTGTTTTGCTGTAAGTCCAATACCACATTTCTCTTTTCTAGTTATTTGGAAAATTTTAACCTGCAGTTACCAGAGCCAGGTGAAGGAAAGAGACTCATTGGTAGAGTTTGTCCAAGAAGCTTCAGCAAACTTCAATAAGACAGGAGTATGAAGTTCATGCGTCCTGTGGAATTTCATAGTCCACAGAATGTTTTAAGTTGTCACGGGGCTTTGGAAAATGTCCACCTTAGAGGGTGACTGCAGGCTTTATGAGAGTCACAAGGTTTATTGACAGTTGGATTTTGAACACTGAACTTGATGGCCTCATAGCATGATTTTTTTGGAGTGGGGGAGCGGGGCTCTCAACAAAGAGTGAAGGGGGTTTTTGACTCTTTTGCCTGCAGTGGGGACTCTTCCTCCTACAAGTGTGCCCACATACACCTGTAATATGAGGATTTGTTCCCAGTCTTGTTGTATCTTCTTAGGCCATGTTTTGTGAATATCTATTCATTTGGAGGCCAGCACACTTTTGTTGTTGTTGTTTTTAAGGGAAACTGAATAGGAGTTGATCTGGGGAAGATGACAGGTGGAAGGAGGGCTTTGGGGGAGGGAAAACTTAGGTCAGTCAGGTTGTAGGCTATGAGAGAAGAGTAAAAGTTAAACAAACAGAAGAAGAAATAAAAGCTGGGTCTCAGGAGGAAGTGCATATTAGCAAGAGTGATATATGGTGTAAAAGTTAAAATATGCATGAATTTATAAAAATAACCAATGTGCCAAGTCTGTAAACCACACTGGTTCCTATGCATCTTTTGGAACCTCTATGATGTCTTTCAGAATCATGCTCTGGTTCTCATTAGGAAATCAGTTTTGGAAACAGAAAAGACTCTGTGAACAAGTGAAGTCTGATATTTTTACAAATTCCATGAGTCTCTTCTTTCAGATCAGTATCCTATAGTGAGGTTGAAATTAGGGCGATTAGGAAGACTGAAACCTGCCAGTTCAGAGGCTCTTTGGCATGCATCACTGGGTGGTGGGTGATCTACATTCTAAGATTTCACTAGAAAGTCAGAAGAGAATCATCTTCAGAAGTTAAATTGTTACATGTACTACTTCGGTATTTATTTCATAATCTGGAAACAGGGCTTAAAATTCTGACCAAATGCCTTAATTGTCCTAAGACAGATATCCTAAGATTTTGTTTCTTTTGAGTGACATCTTCCTGTCTTTAGTTCACTGAATTATGGACTAAACACAGAAACATGGGGTTGTTGTTTATACAGAGAAAGTGAAGGAAGAGCTATGTTGATATTTACTAGTTGATAGAATGCAAAATAATTCCAGTAAATGTTTCCTAAAAGTTAGACTTTGAATTAAGAGAAGAACTTACAGGTGGTATTTGGGGATCTGAATCTTTCAATTTCTTACACATTGTGTGGTCTATTTATAAACATGGTTAAAGTATAAAAATGTACCTAGTTTCTCTTTAAAAAGTCATTGGCTTGAGCTGCAGAGATGGTTGAGTGGTTAAGAACACTACATACTCATCAAGAGGACCAGGGTTTGATTTCCATCGCTCATATGGAAGCTTACAGCCCTCTGTTACTTTAGTACCAGGTAATCCAACACCCTCTTCTGTCTTTCACAGGCATACACAAGCACATGGTACACAGAAATACATGCAGGATTGAATGTATTTATGAATGAATTTATGAAATTCCTAGGCAAATGGATGGACAAGGAGGGCATCATCCTGAGTGAGGTAACACAATCACAAAAGAACTCACACAATATGTACTCACTGATAAGAGGATATTAGCCCAAAACTTGGGATACCCAAGATATAAGATACAATTTGCGAAACACATGAAACTCAAGAAGAATGAAGACCAAGGTGTGGATACTTTGCCCCTTCTTAGAATTGGGAACGAAAGACCCATGGAAGGAGATAGAGAGAAAAAGTTTGGAGCTGAGACAAAAGGATGGACCATCTAGAGATTGCTGTACCTGGGGATCCATCCCATAATCAGCCTCCAAACGCTGACACCATTGCATACACTAGCAAAATTTTGATGAGAGGACCCTGATATAGCTGTCTCTTGTGAGACTATGCAGGGGCCTAGCAAATACAGAAGTGGATGCTCACAGTCAGCTATTGGATGGATCACAGGGCCCCCAATGGAGGAGCTAGAGAAAGTACCCAAGGAGCTGGGGGGATCTGCAACCCCATAGGTGGAACAGTAATATGAACTAACCACTACCCCCCGGAGTTCGTGTCTCTAGCTGCATATGTATCAGAAGATGGCCTAGTTGGCCATCAGTGGAAAGAGAGGCCCATTGGTCTTGCAAACATTATATGCCTCAGTACAGGGGAACGCCAGGGCCAAGAAGTGGGAGTGGGTGGGTGGGGGAGTGGGTGGGGGAGGTTGTGGGGGACTTTTGGGTTAGCATTGGTAATGTAAATGAAATAATTACCTCATGAAAAAAAAAAGGAAAAAAATAAAGAAAGAAAATGAGTCCTCCATTTTGCCTCTAGCTCAGAGGAGCTATTAGGACCCGATGAGCTGTGTTGTAAGGGTCTATGACTCACTGAAGAATGATACCCCAGACTCAAATAGTTTGTAAACACAAAGAGTGTTTTATTCTGCAGACGTCCAGCATGCTGGGGTCTCCCATTACCAAAATAGAGAGATTGCCAAGGTAAGCTCACAGACCCAATTTAAAGCACCTTAGGGGAGTTCCCGTGTAGGTGGGCTTTGTCTTATTCTATCTCTAGTCAACTGGAGTAGTGAGAAGGAGGGAATGTATAGAATAGGAATTCAATCTGTAACTGACTGTGAACAATCAGTTGAGATAACTCGCTACCTTTAGACAAGCCTGCCTCATTCCTCTCATCATGACTTTAAGTAGTTAGGTTCAACACTGAATCTGTACGAAACTTCTAATATATATATGCTTTTTTGTGGTTTTTTTTTGTTCTTAATATTGTTTTATTCTGTTTTTTTTTTTTTTTTTTTTTTTTGGCTGATGACTTGATAGATGATAGCTAATTAAGGGACACATTTCATGAGAAGACTCATTCTCTAACTGTAGCTGCTAATTACCTATGGAGATCAGTACTTTTGATGTTATGCTGAACCAAGTTAGCATGTCCACTAACTGCTACTCTTGTTTAGATCTTGTCTAGGCAATCAGACATTTAATATGTGATTGTAATATGTACGTAGGTGGAGAGAGAAGAGCTAGTCTTATTTTTAATTTTTTCTTGGATATTATATGAATGTCATCACACTGTAATTTTGTCTCATAATTGTCTTATTTTCAAAATAACAATGTAACATTTAAATATCCATTTAGTTACATAAAAGAAAACTTAAAAATAAAAAAAATCAATTAACTTATATGTGTACAAATACATACACACATACATACACACACAAACATATATGTGGTGGAGAAAAAAATCACATGATATATTTGTATATTAATGTATATGCATGATAATATGTTATTTTTTCTCCTTCTCCAATTATAAACTATCTATGCTTCCAGAAATAGAAATCTTATTTCAGTTTGTTCAGTAGGGGAGTTCAAGAAACTCTAAAACAGATATAAACAATTGCCCTTAGTAACTAAAGAACTTCCAGCAACATTCCTATTGCTAAATATGCCTTATACTTTAGACATGACTTGGAGGAATCAATATAGGTACCACCTAGTAGCATCTTCCCAGAGGAAGATGGTTTCACACGGAGCTATACACAAACTCCCAAAATAGAAGATCAATCAATGATTAAATATAAAAATAATACGTATGAACCATGACAAGGAGCAGCACAACATATTCATAGAAGTACCATAGAGTCATTGTCATTTGTACCTTGATTGTAACTAACTAACTAAGATCTAATTAAGTTAAGACCTGTTCTGTATGAGGGGATTCTTTCCTGGCACTGATAACCAAGCCAACTATCTATGGTAGGTGATTTCATGGTTACCTAGAGGAGAGCTTACTACTGACAATTTCCTAAATCAGTATAAATTCTAGTTGTATATAAAATTCTTATCGTTTATCCACAGATAAATATAGCTCTACTCCCTCATCAAAGAAAGCTTCTGTCTGTGGCAGACAGAAAGCATTACAGATCCAATGGTGTGCAAACTGCATATATGAACTAACCATGGTTGGCAGTCATCAAATGATACAATTTCAATACAACACCTCAGAGACCATTGCATAAGAGGGGGCAGGACTTGTAAGCCAGAGGAAGAAGATGTCTGGTACAAGATAACTCCAAAAGCTGAAAGAAAAAAATAGAAAAGAAAAGAGAACATAAAAGTGGTGTTGGTTTATATGCCTCAGTACAGGGGAACGCCAGGGCCAAGAAGTGGGAGTGGGTGGGGAGGGAAGGTATGGGGAACTTTTGGGAAAGCATTGGAAATGTAAATGAAGAAAATACCTAATTTTAAAAAAAGAAAAAGAAAAAAAAAAGAAAAAAAAAGTTGTGTTGGTAGGACATTAGGACATGATGTCTATAATGGATAAGAATTTAGTGGAAGAAAAGAAAGTGAATGTGCTTAAGATACATTGTATAAAATCCTCAAAGATCTAATAAAATACTTTAGTAATGACAAAGACAATATTTTAAAAGTCCAAAAGTCGAAACTATAAAATTTCATTATGCTGGGGGACTAATAAACGTATATATACCTGTCAACCAAAAAGCTTGTAAAATAAAACTTCTCAATAATCACATGTTGTGTACAAATCAAAATACTTCAGCAGTCATACTTCAGTTTTCTATAACCTGATCACAACACATAAAGGAATAGAGAGAAAGATCAGTGGCAAACACTACTTACTTGTCCAGTAGTTTATGAATTATTCTACCTGTGAATCACAAGATGGACACTTGATTGTATCATGGAGTGTATCATGGAGCATTCTCCACCTGGATGATACCTTAGGTTTAACACAGAGCCACAGTGAAGTTAATTAAAAAATCAATCCCAGAAAGGCATTTAGGGAATTTGCCAATATCTGAAATTAGATAACACTTTTATAAATCACTCCAGGTCAAAAGATCACACAGAAGATAATAGAAAAGATCTTTAGGGGATGAAGATGAACACAGTTAAAAATGTGTATGGAATTAATGAGAAGTTTCAGTTTAAATTTTTATCTCTCAAAGTCTATTTGGAGAGAAAGATATAATAAAAATCAGTAACCCATGATTGTACAGCAAAGAGATATAAAAAATAAAAGTAATTTAATTCCAGATAAAGACCAGATTACAGTTCAATAAAAACAAATCAAAAAGTGATGAAATTTTTTGAAAATTCTAGTATACCATACTAATATTTAAATATACTCTTTGATATATATATGGACAGTTTCTATAATCATATTTGGCAGTCTAGAAAGCCATGGGCTGTAAAACCTTAAAAAGTCAAGGAAAAGAACAAGAAATAAAGACATTGAGTTATAATGAAATAATTTCCTACCTAGAAAAATCAAGACTATACTAGTAATTTTGTCAAAATTTTGAAGGAATGGCAAACCCAACCAGCACATACTCATTTTACATTAGGAGAGGAGGGTGCATTATTTTTCATATAACACTTATTGGCCACTATAACCTGTAAAGGAAAGTCAAAAGCACTTATAGTCATTCAATACTTTTTATATTCCACAAAAACAGGAGAACATGTATATATGTTAACATTGGTGATTTATAAGTCAACTATTATTGATTTACTGATTGCTTATTCTGCAAATTTGAAGCATAAATATTTAATAGCAATGGCTAAGAAAAATGGTTTATATTCCTAAGGTTTATTCATGCTGGGTTCTAGAAATGTACCTGGAAAAATTTAACAATAGCTGCATAAATTATTCATTTGGGGATTAGTTTTTAATGTTGTCTGAGGAACTTGAAGACTCTATAATTAGACTTGGGAATGTGATGTAAACAAAAAGCTGAAAGCATTAATAAGGGAGAATTGACACAGACACTGGAAAGCAAGGTGACTGAGCAGAAAGGCAGTATCCTGACCTGATGCTACTAACTGTTGCAAAAGTGAGGTCTTGCATTTGCAGCATCTTTTCAAATCCCACAGCTTATAATCTCTTCATTACATATATGCACAAAGAACCTGATGCTAGGTTAGAAAATAACTTATATTTGTATGTTTTACAATGAAAGAGGGGCTTTATAATAAGCCAATCAATAAGTAAGTAGATAAATTTCCAAAATTTTACAAACATTTATGTTCGACCCAGCTCAAAGTTAGTGTACATTTGAAGATCAATCTGAGTCTCCCTTAGCACCATAAGCTGCTACACTACCCAGATAAACACAGTGCTCAGCAAACAAGCAGTGCAAGTAAATGAAAGTCAAATTCCATTATATAACCTTTTGAGGGGGCATTTTTTTTCCAGAGCTGAGGACAGAACCCAGGGCCTTGCGCTTGCTAGGCAAGCTCTCTACCACTGAGCTAAATCCCCAACCCCATGAAGGGGCAATTTTGATAGAAACTATATCATCGTTACTTGTATCCAAACAACATATATAAAATATGAATGGGAAAATTACCTCAATATTTTCATGAAACATGAATAAATTTATCCTGCCTTCACTTTACCCACGCTTCACCTCACTTTTTTCCCCCCTGATTTATAGGGATTACCAATTACAAAGAAGAAGGAAAACTTACTGTGTCTAAAATAGTCAGTTTGTTTTTATCAATGTATTTACATATTGATTTGAAGACTTACGGGAAATTTTCAACTCTTTGTTATCTCAAGATGAAAGATACACAACTTAATTACACAAACAGCAACACAATTAATCCCTCCTTCACAACTGGGTATGCACGTGACTGAGGTGCCCTCCCTTCTCTGCACTGGAGTAAAAGCCAGTTCTGAGCTAAATGAATTGGGAACTGGGGAGTATTTATATTGTGCAAGAGAAGTATGTACTCTTAACTACTGAGTCATTTCTCCTACGCCATATTTCACAGCATTTTGTTTAAGAGTGAGACATCAGGACTGGAGAAATTATTCATCTCTTTATTGTGTTTATTGTTCTTGTAGAGTCTGTAGATGTGATTTTCACAATCAAAAGAAAGATCAGGACTGGATATAACCACAGCTCCAAAGGATTCAGTATTGTCTTTTGACCACTGTAGATCCCTGCATCAATGCTGCTGATATGACTAGGAAGTCCCAACAGCTGAGCCTTATGAAGAACAATTGCTCAAATTGCTCAGCTCAAATTGCTGGTCTTTCAAAAATGGTCCTTTCAACATGTATGTGCTTGTGTGTGTGTGTGTGTGTGTGTGTGTGTGTGCATGTGTGCATGTGTGTCTCTGTGTGTGCTTTTATTGGGCTTTTGCATTTAAAGAGCCTTATTTTTCTTTTGTCTCTCTCATAACCTGAATCACTGACTTTATTTCTTGATCCCCAATAAAGTTAAGATAGTTTACATGCAAGGAAGCTTTCAAGAGCTACAGACTCTTAAGACCTGAGCCTGCATATTAATTATGGCAGAAGTTGCTGAAACTTGTAATGAAGCAAAAGAAACCATATCCAACAATGAAGTTATGATATCATTCTTTTCTTACTGCCATTATAATAAATTTAGAGGACCTGATCATCTGGGACTTATAACCAGGCACCTGCCTGACTTGCCAAGGAAGTACATGAAGTAGAACAGGTGTGAATGAGTATGTGCCTCGGCCCTGGAAGTATGGAGACCTGCAGTGACCAAACAGGTAATTAGTTTTCCCAATGTGTGGCTCCATTCAAAGGTAATGAACCCCAAAGGAAGGAAGAAGAACAAACAGAATTAACTTTTAAAGGCATTTCTTTCTCTTCTCTGAACTCATTTCTGTTTTCCAAAGGCATTATTAGGCCTTCTTTTTCACTCAGTTAAATTTCTCATGTGAGCAATCCTGTAGGCAGAAGCTGGGAATAATGAGCTCTGTTTAATCCATCCAACAAGAGCAGCTGTCTCACTTTCCTCTTGGAGAAACTTGAGTAACATGAAATGATTCAATGGAAAGCATCAGGTAGCCCAGTCCTTTGCTATTTAAAGTACTTCCTTCACTACCATTTAATATATACATATCATATATAATATTATTTAATATACTATAAAATCACCAGTATTTATTTTCTAAACGAATAATAAATGGAATTTGGAGTGTAACTACATTTAGATAGCATGTATTCAGCTTCTGAATATTGTAATATATATTTTAAATAATGTGTCTATAGAGAAATTTGTATTGTGGGCTATGACTTGGGGGATTTCAGTAGGGAGCAATTGACTCCATTGAATTTGGAGTCATGGACAATGTAGCACAGTGCATGACAGACTGGCAGGGCAGAAAGAGGCTTGTTCGCCCACTGTCAGAACTTAAAGAGAAGGCCAGAGAAGAAAAGGCTAGGGTCTTATTATCCCCTTCAAGGGCAAATTAAAATTCCTAGAAGACCTTCCATATGTTCCTACTACAAATTCTCCTTCATGTTCAAACAATCTCAAGTGGAGAAGCTAGCCTTTAACACAGGAACCTCTGAGGATTAGATACTTTCCACAATTAGAATATTTTCTCAGCCATGACACCTGAAAGCTGTTCGGGTAAGCTCAGTAAACTTAGATATTGTTAAATATTGAGACTATGTGTCTAGGCAGAATGCTTAAATTGCTTATCTAAAGTTTAGCATTCATGTAATACTTCAAATATTTGTCCACTTTGATTAAATTATATTTTCTTACTCGTTATATTCCCTACCAAAATGTCAATACTTAAACTTAATTTTAAGTGTTTTTAATATATATGTTGTATTCATACACCAGATAATATGTCATCATAATATATTTTTATATATAAATCAACATTTATATTTCATAGGGTCTCACAGCATATCCTTAGCTTGCTTACAGGTTTTGACCTCACCATTTTCCTGCCTCCATCTTCCCAGCATACATGAACATGTCTGTGTATGCTCTTATATGTGGAATGTAAATATGGGTTTAGATGCCAGGATCAGGAAGCAGAGTGGCTTGGTTGGTGAGGAGGGGGAGGAAGGAGAGGATAGGGGGTTTTGGAGGGGAAACCAGGAAAAGGGATATTGTTTGAAATGTAAATAAAGAAAATATCTAATAAAAATAAACAAAAAAGATGTGTACTCCACAAAAAATATTAAGTATATTTTAATATCTAAACAATCTCAGTAGACTGTATGAATGTATGTATGTATGTACATATGTATCTTGGCATTTCTTTTTTCCCCCAGATGATTTTTTTATTGTATATTTCCTTTACTTACATTTCAAATGTTATACACTTTCCCAGTTTCCCCCTCCCGAAAACCCCCTATCCCACCCCACTTCTCCCACTTCTATGAGGGTGTTCCCCTTTCTAAGAAGGACAGAAGCAACCACACATTGGTCTTCCTTCTTCTTGAGATTCATGTGGTCTGTGAATTGTATCTTGGGTATTCAGAGATTTTGGGCTAATATCCATTTATCAGTGAATGCATACCATGTGTGTTGTTTTGTGATTGGGTTACTTCACTCAGGATGATATTTTCTAGTACCATCCATTTGCCTAAGAATTTCATAAATTCATTGTTTTTAATAGCTGAGTAGTACTCCATTATGTAAATGTACTATATTTTCTATATCCGTTTCTTTGTTGAGGGACATCTGTGTTTTTTACAACTTCTGGCTATTATAAATAAGGCCGCTATGAATATGCCCAGGAGTGGTATAGCTTGGTCCTCAGGTAATACCATATATCCAATTTTCTGAGGAACTGCAGACTGTATTTCAGAATGGCTGTACTAGCTGAAATCACACCAACAATGGAGAAGTGTTTCTCTTTCTCCATATCCTTGCCAGTATCTGTTGTCATTGAGTTTTTGATCTTAGCCATTCTGACTGATGTGAGGTGGAATCTCAGGGTTATTTTGATTTGCATTACCCTGATGATTAAGGAGGTTGAACATTTCTTTACCTGATAGATTCTCAACCATTCAATGTTCATCAGTTGAAAATTCTTTGTTTAGCTCTGTACCCCATTTTTAATAAGGTTGTTTGATTCTCTGGAGTCTAACTTCTTGTGTTCTTTGTATATGTTATATACATTATATACTTTTCTATATATATTAGCCTTCTATTGGATGTAGGATTGCTAAAGATCTTTTCCCAATCTGTTGATTGTCATTTTCTCTTGTTGACAGTGTCCTTTGCTTTACAGAAGATTTGCGTCAATTCTTGATCTTAGATCATAAGCCATTGGTGTTCTGTTCAGGAAATTTCCCCATGTGCCCATGTGTACAAGACTCTTCGCAACTTTCTTCTCTATAAGTTGCAGGATGTCTGGTTTTATGTGGAGGTCCTTGATCCACTTGAACTTGAGCTTTGAACAAAGGAATAAGAATGGGTCAATTAGCATTTTTCTACATGCTCACCACCAGTAGAAACAGCACCATTTGTTTAAAATGCTGTCTTTCCCCTCACCCCAAATTGTATAGTTTTAGCTCCTTTGTCAAATATCAAGTGACCATAGGTGTGTGGGTTCATTTCTGGGTCTCTGATTCTGTTACATTGCTCTTCCCACCTGTCTCTGTACAAATACCATACAGTTTTATCCCTATTGCTCTGTAGTACAGCTTAATGTCAAGGATGGTGATTCCCCCAGAAGTTCTTTTATTGTTGAAAATAGTTTTTGTTATCCATGGTTTTTTGTTATTCCAAATGAATTTGCAAATTTCTCTTTCTCATTCTATGAAGAAATGACTTGGAAATTTGGTGGGGATTGCATTGAATCTATAGATTTCTTTCAGCAACATGGTCATTTTTACTATATTAATCCTGCCAGCCCATGAGCACCAAGATCTTTCCATCTTCTGAGATATTTTTTTTTCTATTTCTTTCTTCAGAGACTTGAAGTTCTTGTCATACAGATCTTTAACTTACTTAGAGTCACACCAAGGTATATAATATTGTTTGTGATTATTGTGAAAGGTGTCATTTCCCTAATTTCTTTCTCAGCCTGTTTACCCTTGGGAAAGAGGAAGGTTACTGATTTGTCTGAGTTAATTTTATATCCAGCCACTTTGCTGAAAGTTTTATCAGTTTTAGGTTTACTTTGGTGGAATTTTGAGGGTCACATGTGATACAATCGTATCATATGCAAATAGTGATAGTTTGACTTTTTTCTTTCCAATTTGTATCCATTTGACCTCCATTTGTTGTCTAATTGCTCTAGCTAAAACTTCAACTACTATATTGAATAGATAGGGAGAGAGTAGGCAGCCTTGTCTAGTCCGTGATTTTACTGGGATTGCTTCAACTTTCTCTCCATTTAGTTTGATATTGGCTACTGGTTTGCTTTATATTGTTTTTACTATGTTTAGGTATGACCCTTGAATTCCTTAGCTTTCCAAGACTTTTATCATGAAGGGAGGTTGAATTTTTTCAAATGCTTATTCAGCATCTAATGAAATGATCATGTTTTTTTTTTTTTTTTTAATTTGAGTTTGTTTATGTAATGGATTTCGTTGATTGATTTCCATATATTGAACCATTTCTCCACCCCTGGGATGAAGGATACTTGATCATTGTGAATAATCATTTCCATGTATTCTTGGATTTGTTTGGCAAGAATTTTATTGAGTATTTTTGCATCAATGTTCATAAAGAAATTTTGTCTGCAATTATCTTTTTTTTTTGGGTCTTTGTGTGGTTTAGGTATAAGTGTAATTGTAGCCTCATAGAACAAATTGGATAGTGTTCCTTCTGTTTCTATTTTGTGGAATAGTTTGAAGAGTATTGGTATTTGAATGTCTTATAGAGTTTGAATGTCTTTTAGAATTCTACACTGGGTTTTTTTGTTTGTTTGGTTTGTTTGGGAGACTATCACTGACTGTTTCTATTTCTTCAGGGGTTGTGGTAGTGTTTAGATGGTTTATCTGATCCTGTTTCAACTTTGGCACCTGGTATCTCTCTATACAATTGTCCATTTCATCTAGACTTTCCAATTTTGTTAAGTATAAACTTATGTATTTTGATCTGACGATTTTTGATCTCAGTATATTTATGATTTGTGTATTGAAAATCTATGCACCGTTACATGCTAATTTTGTATTAAGGTGCTGAGATGAATGTGTTTTTCAGCTGTAGGAGATTTCTGGTGGACATTTAAGACTTATGTTTGGGACCATATTGTGCAGATACGGATTCTTTGACATCTTCCATTCCTATTAATATTCTGTTTTTTTTTTTTCTCCTTCACTTGTCTTATTGCTATAGCTAAGATTTCAAGTACTATATTAAATAGGAATGAGAGAAAGCACATCCTTTCTTTGTTCCTAAATTTAGTAGTAATATTTAATATTTTCCCATTAGCAAGTTGTTATCTGTGAGCTTATAGTATAGTGATGTTATTATGTTGATATATATTTCTTTTACTTCTTGATTCTTCAAGTCTTTAATCATGGAGAGATGGTGGATTTTTGTCAAAGATTATTCCTGCATCTAAAGATATTTTCATGTTGTTTCTGTCCTTGAGACTGTTCATGTATTAGATCATAATAATAATTATTTATGTTGAACCAACCCTTTATCTTTATCTTTTCAGTCAGTAGGAAGGTGTTTGGTCAATCCCAATAGGAGATAGGGGTTGAATCTACTGGACACGTGAGGAACATTGAATATTCTTGATAAGAATCTACAGGGCTTTAGATTTAGATGAATATCTTATGTTGGTTTGGGTGTGATGCAGGTAACCTACCTGGGTCATACTGTCAATGGGTCAGTTGGGGATTCCATGATGCTCAATGGCCTAGGAAATAACATGTCTCAAAGGGTCAGAGAGGAGTTCCAACAAATAGTAATCTTAAATAATCTTAAATAAATGCTTTAAAATTTATGCTGAATATTATAATTCAAAATTAAAAAAGAAAATAATTCATATTTAATAAAAATGGCTTAGATTTATCAAGTACAATAAAATGTTAAAATAAACTTCACAGTCCAGCTGTCAGATGTCATGAAATGAATGTACCTAATAAAAAACAGCATCATATAAGGATTTCTAACTCAGTTTGTATATAAAATAATTTTCAGACAGGAACCGTGATTTTTCTAACAGAGTTAGCTGTTAGTGTATCATTTTATTTTATGTCAAACATAACCTTAATTGCTTTTTACTGTATTCCTAGCTGTTGATGAAATCAAATTTAAAAACAATTAAAGGAATAGAACATTTTATCTTGTACTTTGATATATAAAATATCCCATTCTGTCTGTTACATCTTCTCTTCTCCATCAATTTGATTGGAAGGGCTAGAAAGCTGGCGAAGGAAAATGAAGATCCCCACACTCTTATGTAAAAGTCCATTGGCAAAATAGGCCTCATCTTATTGAATAAGAACAAATAGTTGAACAATAAAGTTTTGGTTGTGAGAAACTACTAAAATATATAATGCTTGTTATTTAATGTGACTAACATGATTTCATAAATGATTGTGCTTTCAATCTAATATGTTTTTTAAATATCTCATTGCCACTATTGGCCTTAAATTAGGTTATTTACTATGACTTTTGTGATGATTATGTAATAACTGAGTTATGAATTGTTCATGTGTGAAGGTACATGTAATTTAAAAAAATCATGTATTTATTCTACCTTGCTGATTGCTCTGAATCTGTTAGTTATATTGAAATCTATTTAAGAAATATAAAACTCAAAACTCTGCACTATATATTTTGAGTAAAAGTTATCCCTTAAATACACCATGGATTAATCTACTTACACACTTGATTTTGAACATTTAAAAATATATACTGGCAATACTATGTACAATTTTCTGAGGAACCGCCAGACTGATTTCCAGAGTGGTTGTACAAGCTTGCAATCCCACCAACAATGGAGGAGTGTTCCTCTTTCTTCCACATCCTTGCCAGCATCTGCTGTCACCTGAATTTTTGATCTTAGCTATTCTGACTGTTGTGAGATGGAATCTCAGGGTTTTTTGATTAGCATTTCCCTGATGATTAAGGATGCTGAACATTTTTTCAGGTGCTTCTCAGCCATTCCGTATGCCTCAGGTGAGAATTCTTTGTTTAGCTCTGAGCCCCATTTTTAATTGGGTTATTTGATTTTCTGGAGTCCAACTTCTTGAGTTCTTTATATATATTGGATATTAGCCCCCTATCTGATTTAGGATAGGTAAAGATCCTTTCCCAATCTTTTGGTGTCCTTTTTGTTTGATGGTGTCTTTTGCCTTACAGAAGCTTTGCAGTGTCGTGAGGTCCCATTTGTCAATTCTCGATCTTACAGCACACGCCATTGTTGTTCTATGTATTCACTGATAAGTGGATATTAGCCAAGATACTTAGAATACCCAAGATATAAGATACAATTTGCGAAACACATGAAACTCAAGAAGAATGAAGACCAAAGTGTGGACACTTTGCCGCTTCTTAGAATTGGGAACAAAACACCCATGGAAGTAGTTACAGAGACAAAGTTTGGAGCTGAGACGAAAGGATGGACCATCTAGAGACTGCCATATCCAGGGATCCATTCCATAATCAGCCTCCAAACGCTGACACCATTGCATACACTAGCAAGATTTTGATGAAAGGACCCTGATATAGATGTCTCTTGTGAGACTATGCTGAGGCCTAGCAAACACATAAGTAGATGCTCACAGGATGGATCACAGGGCCTCCAATGGAGGAGCTAGAGAAAGTATCCTAGGAGCTAAAGGGATCTGCAACCCTATAGGTGCAACAACATTATGAACTTACCAGTACCCCAGAACTCTTGACTCTAGCTGCATATGTATCAAAACATGGCCTAATCGGCTATCACTGGAAAGAGAGGCCCATTGGACATGCAAACTTTATATGCCTCAGTACAGGGGAACTCCAGGGCCAAAAAGTGGAAGTGGGTGGGTAGGGGAGTGCGTGGGGGGGAGAGTATGGGGAACTTTTGGGATAGCTTTGGAAATGTAATTGAGGAAAATATCTAACATTTATATATATATATATATATATATATATATATATATATATATATATATATATACACTGGCATATATATATATATATATATATATATATATATATATATATACACTGGCAGTCTAAACTTGTAGTATGAGATAATGCTGCTTCTAAGCTGGAAAATGTACCTTCAAACATTTTTGCTAGTTTTATATTTAATTATTTATTATCCTGTCTCATTTTTCGTTGTTGTTTATTAAAATAAACATAAGGGTTATATCAATACAATGGATTTGATTATATAATGAACTTATGAAGATCATACAAAGTAATTAGAAAAATCTTTGCATAATTACTTCTGAAGGGCTGAATTGACAATTGTTTTATGCTTCTCTTTTTCTCTTATAATTACAGAATCTCCACAAATAGCACGGTATTCATAGATAATATTGCTAATGATATCCCTTCCTTAAAGAATATACACTTAAAATAACTGATAAATATGAGAAAGAAATCATTTATTGCAGTTCTTTTTCCCAAGATATGCTTGTATACTGGAACTTACAGACAGTAAAATTACAGTGAATCATATTTGTTTCTTTGTAATTTTTATAGCTAGAGTGAATAAATAACTAAAAATTCATGTCTTTCAAAAGAAAAAGTGTATTACATTGTTTCATACTTGCTATGAATTTTACTTCTGAAATGAAAGATTAGTATATACAAATGAGTTTAACTTTCATGAATATTATGATTTACCTGAAAAACCTCATAAATTTTGTACAAGAAAGGAATATAAAAAACACATGACAATGTTTGGAGCTGTGACAAAAGGATGGATTATCTAGAGACTGCCATATCCAGGGATCCATCCCATAATCAGCTTCCAAACGCTGACACCATTGCACACACTAGCAAGATTTTGCTGAAAGGACCCATATATAGCTCTCTCTTGTGAGACTATCAAACACAGAAGTGGATACTCACAGTCAGCTATTGGATGGATCACAGGGCCCCCAATGGAGGAGCTAGAGAAAGTACCCAAGGATCTAAAGGGATCTGCAACCCTATAGGTAGAACAACATTATGAACTAACCAGTACCCCTGAGCTCTTGACTCTAGCTGCATATGTATCAAAAGATGGCCTAGTCGGCCATCACTGGAAAGAGAGGCCCATTGGACTTGCAAACTTTATATGCCCCAGTACAGGGGAATGCCAGGGCCAAAAAGTGGGAGTGCGTGGGTAAGGGAATGGGCGGGGAGGGTATGGGGGACTTTTGGGATAGCATTGAAAATGTAAATGAGGAAAATACCTAATAAAAAAAAGAATAAAAAAAATATGTGTCCACAATTTTAGATAATACAGCTTCAAATTTCATCTTAGTCAAAAGAAAGCTATATAAAATACTTATCCCAATTGGTACTGTTGATAAACATTCTATTTAATGTCTATGCTAAATACTTTCAACATTAATAATGGATTTTATATATTGTGCTGGAGAAATTATACAAACTTAATAGACTTTAGTTTCCAGATGTAGAAAATGGAAAATAAAATACATCCAAAGAATATATGTCCTCATTACACAGGCTTTGATAAAAACTTCAGAATGTATGTAATTCACATACTTTCCTAGTCACATATTTACTTAAACATCTCCCACAACATTAAAGAAAGATTTACATATGTCCTCATGTTTTTCAGACATCACTCTATACCTCTTTTCTTAGAAATATATACTCAGTGCTGACCAAGAATATAACACTCAGTCAACCATGTCAGGTCATATTCATATAAACGGCAAATGAAGACCACCATCTACACAAAAATGCTGCTCCTAGATTCATTAGAATAATTAAAACAATGTTGCAGATACCAATGGAATTAAGAAACAAATTCTGTACCAAATGTTAAACTGACCCTTTACAAAAGGAGGTCATTCTCAATGTGATTGTAATATTCAATAATGCATTGACATACATGATTGATATTATTTATTTACTGGGCAATATTATTCAGTTCTCTGAATTAATGTTTTGTATATTCAATATAAAATGTTATGAAATATTTGTATATTTTTGAATAACCAATATAACTTAAATATACTATTCTCAAGTCTCAGGTAAGGATGATGCTTATCAATGAAATTTTATTGCAGCAAAACATAAGCAATAAATTCAGTATATCTAATGTTGCATTTTATCCTAGAAAATGACTGAAAGATTTTGATTGTTGTCATGGCATAAAGTATAAAACTATTTAAGGTAATGGAAATACTAATGTTTTGTGAAGTATATTTGCTGGTTAGTTTTAACTTACAACCCGACAGATCAGAGAATGTTTGTATAAAAGAGTCTTAATGAAAATGTAGTCAAATCAGATACTCTGTAGCAAATTGCTTTGATCGTTAATTGTGGCAGGAAAATCCAGCCTGATATAGGGGGTATCATTCTTAGGGCTGTGGATCCTGAATAGTAAAAGAGAACTGAAATCAAGCTGAAAGCAATTCATCAAGTAAAAATCCATGTTTTCATTCTTTCTCTGCCCTTGAATATCTCTGTCTGCTTCAAGCTTTGTCCACTATCATTTCCAAACTATGATGGAGCAGAACCTGGAACTATACCAAATAAAACCTTTCTCCCTTCACTTGCTTTCTTTCAGGTGTTTTATCACCACAATGGAAATGAAACTAGAAGATTATATATTTATTGAAATATCATGTTACATAGCACAAAATGTATGCAATTATATATGTCCATTAAATTAAGAATGATTCATACATTTAAAATGCTAAGTATACATTTGCAATCTGCAAGCTGTTGGTGACTTCAGGATTTATTATGTGAATTGCTTTCAAGCTGAATTTCATTAGCTGAAGTAAGCATGGGACAAATATGGATACATAGCATGTGACTAAAGTAATGCTATTTGTATTCCTGTGATATTTTGTTGCTTGTAAATAAGTTTTTAGTATTAAAATTATAAAGATTTCAGTATCTAACAGAAGAAACATGAACATTAGATGCCCATTATTTCTTAGTCCTCAATAAAATATGTGCTTGAATACTAATGATATCATATTAATAAATCTATATATGATCAAGTAAAATGGAAAATATTTGAGCTAATGTCTTACCTGGTAAGGAATTAATGGTTCATGTATAAATGTGTAGCAATTAAGATTAAAAAGATGAAATGGTGATTATACATTAAACGAGTTTACAAAAGAAAGTCCAATGTGGAAGACAGAAAACTCAGCAAAATAAAAACACTTGAGTGTGTTAGGAGCCAGAATAGTAATGGTGTTTTCTGTGTAGGACACTGTGTTATGGGAACTTGTAATTAGAAGGCAGATTTAAGTATATATTTTCCAGTGCTACTGAAGGGAAAATGTCCCAAGTACAGATAATGGAGTAATTAGTTTTTCAGACTTCACCAACCATAGCTTGGTCAATGTTGTGCTGAACTCTACTGAGAACCTAAAAATGTTGTAAATAAAAACCCCAGTTTTGTCAACACAGAGCTACCCAAAACATTCTCAGTCAACACGTACTATGGCTGACTTATATAGGTGACTACTATTAATACTTTGATAAGATCTTAAAAAGTGAACTGCAGATCAAGTCAGCATTTTTTTTAAAGAACAGTTTTATCTCACTGTTTTAATGAAATTGGCAATAATTTTAAAAACTGACTGAAACCAGCTGATGAACTGTAATATTACAAGTTTATAGTAAGCTGATAACCTAATGGAGACACATTTGTTTGATGTTGTTGCTTTTGTATGCCATTTTTTCTTGAGTATATTTTATGAGAAATGAGTATGAAGTGAGAATAATATTGTTATTGGCCATGCCACAAATGTATGATACTAAGCATAGCATGCGTTTTAACCAATACTTCATTGGGACACCAGGCTCACGAGGATAATTTAGCATACACAATGATAAGATGACAGAACTTGCCAATTCAGAGAAATACTTTGCTAGCAACTTATATTCTACAGTAATCACTCTGGATTTGCATTGCCAACAGAAAATAATATGGTCTTGATATTCTAAGAACAAAAATTATAATTAAGTTGAAATTACAGACAACTGATAAATTGCAGTAAATTTATACTCTGAAGTTTCAAAAAGTTTCAAAACCATAACTGTGCTTTGGTTTTCTAGAGTCTTACTTTCTTTAAGCTCTAGAATACTACTCTCCTACATATTTTAGTATTAACAAGTGTCCCACCTTTAATGATTTTACCATTTGCTATCACTGATTTTAGATTGACAAAATTATTCAAAAGTATCAATTACCTTTATCCTAGCAAGTGAAAAAGGAATTATTCCCCGTCAAATAGAAATGAACACTTGCTTGCTCATGATGTCTAACCTTTCATCATATTACTAATATGTACATCCAAGGAATAAATAAGAGAATATATTATATAGGGAATCAGGGAGAAACCAAACATTAAAATTGAAATGTAAATAAATAAATTATCCAGAAGAAAAAAATGAAAATTTTAAAAAAAGTGAGAAGAAAGGGAAGAAAGAAAAAGAGAGAGGGGAGAGGGAAAGAGGAAAGGAGGGAGGAAGGAAGGGAGGGAGAGAGGAAGGAAGGAAGGAAGGAAGGAAGGAAGGAAGGAAGGAAAGAAGGAAAGAAGGAAAGAAGGAAAGAAGGAAAGAAGGAAAGAAGGAAAGAAGGAAAGAAGGAAAGAAGGAAAGAAGGAAGGAAGGGGGAGAGAGAGGGAGGGAGGGAAATAAAAGGCCCATGCTGAGTGTATCCACATCTAACCCTGAGAGCCAGAGCCTGGTATTCCAACAAAGGCTTACACTGGCACAGGTTGAATCAAATTGACACTTGATGAACACCACTGATAACAGGAAGCTTGAACAAATCATGATCAAATATACATTTTGAGAGAATACTATTATGCAATAGAATTTTCTTTCTTTTCCTTTCTTTTGAAAAGTATACTATAAATACAGGGAAACCAAGTACTGAGAGTAATTATGTGGTGGTCTAATGGAAAAGGGTCTGAGCTCATTGAAGTAACCAGATTTTGAAAGATACCTAGGGGACAAACCCAACTGGCTAGGATATTGGAATATTAATATGCATAATGTTGAGATATATGAAGCTTATCTTAGGCTACTGTGCATAAATAACTTTCTCTTGTTGCTCTAGAAGCAGAGGAGTGAAAGAAATGCGTTTTTGCCCCAGTAAGTTATAACTAATTAGGAGATAATGGATTAGAGGACAATCCATTGGTAAAGTTAGTAAATTCATGATCCAATATCCAGTATTCTTTCAATGGTCTTCCCAGCTAGGTACAAACCTTCAAAATTTGAGTCTTTTGGGAGCACTTACATCCCAACTTTAACAGGAGGGAAAAGACAAAAGTGTTCAATACCTCATCATTCCCTGTCCATTAGTAGGGAAAAATATGTCATTTTACTGATCTTCTGTCTGGGTAAGGCACTCATTACTTTATCTGCCTGAAGAATGAAGACCATCCCTTGTAGCATATGAACCCCTACATTTCCAAAAGTCTCCTGTCAATAATTCTAAAACTTTCAAAGTGTTTGTACCTGCACGCCTGCCAGGATCAAGTCATACTTATTAATGTTAGTGCACCAAAAGATTATGTCAGAATACAGCATAAAGGAAAAGAAATACAGAGAAGAAAACAGAATCTTATAAAATGGAGATTTGGAGATCTGCTGGTATCAGTAACTGTAAATAAGAAAAAGGAAAGAAAATCAAGGAGATGTGGGAATGTGAGACACAAAGGACAACTGGGGGTTAAGCATAAAATGTCATACAAGACTATTATATAGTTGTATTAGACAGTAATTACATTTTTAAAATCTCAGATTTTGAAAAAAGACATATACACACTCTCTCTCTGAACATAAACACATAATAAATGAACATATGAGATAGATAGATAGATAGAGAGAGAGAGAGAGAGAGAGAGAGAGAGAGAGAGAGAGAGAGAGAGAGAGATGCCTTATGTATGTATGAGTGTGGCACCTCTCAATAGATCTGATGGCTTGTAGCTTAGGCAGGATTGTAGGAGGTGGTACATGCAGGAGAGAAAGGATTCTGGGATAGAGCCAGGCATGGGAAGATTGAATGGGAGGATGGATGCACAGTATTTGAATACAGGTAACCAGAAACATGGAAGAATATATGTTAAAATAAATGATAAATTTTAGGTTATATCTAGTCAGAAAAACAAAAAAATACCTATATGGCCAAGGTATTTGTAAATAAATGTTAGGTCTGAGCCTTATTTCTGGGAGGATGGAGTTGGAAGGAAAAAAAAACAGACCTAACTTCTACAGATCCATGAACAGGAGTGCAGGTAAGAGACCTGGCATACTTAATTACTTGAAAGCTATAAAAGATATTTATGACGTGTTAATAATTTATGTCTTAACTCATAATTCATGACATTTTTATACATCCCTTTCCTACTTCCCACAAAGTCACTCACCTTGCTTCATGCCCAACTTCTCTGTCTCTCTGTCTTTGTCTCTGTCTCTGTCTCCCTCCCTCTCTTCTGTTCCCTCTCTCACCCCACCACTCTACAGCATGTCATTTTGTTTTTTGTTTGTTGAGTACTTCTAGATATGGGGCCTCTCCTGTAGTGTGGTTGATATACTAGCTGTCACACCGCTGATAATGCTTAATCCTGCAGAAGTACAATGCCAATAGCTGCTGAGCTAGGGGTGGGACTTCCTGCCCACCTACTATTCTCCAAGCTGTTTTTATGTTTTGTTTTGTTTTTTCATTGGTCTGGCTTGAGCTTAATCAGACATTATGCATGCTGTCATAGTCATTGTGAGCTCAGATGAGCAATATGAAAGGAAAGTAACTTCAGAGAACATAAATGAACCAGAAAGAAGATAAGTTAAATGAAATAAAATAGTATATACTCTATTACTTCACATATGTGAAGAATCAAATCTAAATGTTGAATTTATAAAAGAGTAGGATGACACCGGAAAGGACAGCCTTAGACAGGTATGAAATATCAGCTTTGAGGTAGATGTCAGAGAAGGATGACTATAGTCAACTGTAAATTATTGCCCTTTTCAAAATAACTTAGACAATATATTTCCAATGTGTCACCATCCAAAAATAAATTGGTAATTAATAATCATCAGATATAAGAAATAATTATTAAGTGTGTAAATTATCTGATAATTAAATAATTTGATAAATAATTAATAATTAATAGCTAGTCATCTGTGTCTGTAGGAGGTATGGCAGATATTCTATAAACACTAGGTTAGCCACTCGGTGCTGTAAACATGCTGAAAGCACTGAAAGCTTAATGCATAAACATGGATGATTTGTTCATTAAGACAACATGAATTAAAAATGAGCCACCTAAAAAAGGACACCCTAGGACTCATCCATGTTCCTCCTAATAAAATCTAGATGTTTGTACTGAACTTGATGCACATTAATGTTTGAGAAGATGTAGGACGTTCAGTGCTGTGCATTAAAATCTATAAGTCAAATTCTGTATTTTACATTGTAAACATGGGTATTATACCACAGAATTAATTTTAAAAACTTATGAAAAATATAATATAAAAGGATATATTAAATGAGTTTCTTTAGCATCATAGAAATTCATCCTGAACAGAATGTTGCATTTGCTGAAGGAGAAGCAGCTAGTCTGCTGAAGATGTATCAAAGGGGTCCTGAGAAAGAGATTGCTAGTAAAACCTGGAAATTTGGAAACCACTTACTTCTTTGTACAAATGCTAATAAAATTGGAATGGATATGATTGAAGTATTGATTAAAACTGTCCTAGGATTTAGTCCTGAAATTACAAAGGAGATTTGTTTGCTGGCCTCTTAATCATTAGGGCAGGAAGAGAGGAAATTTGTGGAAAGAGACTTTACCCAGAACATAGAAAAAATATTTTTACCCAAAGTTACTGGGTTGGGAAACAAATACACTTCCTATTTTGAGACTTACAGCTGGTAAAAGATATTTGGTATACACTAATAGTCATGATCGTTAGAGGACATGATCCTTAAAACTCAGCTTCTGAGGGAGATCATTAATTTATAGTAACTATCTATTTTTATTTAATGTGTGCACGCGCGTGAGAGCGCGTGTGTGTGTGTGTGTGATGTGCATGCATGCTTGATTGTGTGTGTGTGAGTGTGTATATGTGTGTGTTGTGTGAATATGTATGTGTGTGTATGTGTGTGCATGCATGAGTGTGTGTGCATGTGTGTGTGTTGTGTGAGTATGTGTATGTGTGTGTTGTGTGAGTATGTATGTATGTGTGTGTGTGCATGAGTGTGTGTGAATGTGTGTGTATGTGTGTGCATGCATGCATGAGTGTGTATGTGTGCTTGCATGTGTATATGTGTGTGTGCATGAGTGTGTGTTTATATGTGCATGTGTGAATGTGTGAGTGTGAATTCATGAGTGTGTGTGTGTGTGTGTGTGTGTCTGTCATCACTATACATTCATTATTGTCCCTAAGGAATTTTCCATGCTGTTTTGAGACAACACCTTTCCTTGGAACCTGGGTCTCAGTGATGAGGATAATTAGTTTGGCTGACCAGAGGTCTTGATATCCACCTGGGTCTGAGTCCCCAGAACTGGAATTACAAACTCAGAACAGCATGTAGTATTACATGAGCTCTGCAATGGAATTCAGATATTCGTGTTTCTCGGCAGGCATTTTACCAACTAAGATATTGCTCCTGTTCAAGCTTGCACAGTTTTGAATGCTGTGGAGAATATAAAATCATTTAGGAAAGACATGTACAGATATCTTCAAATAGAAAGAACTGGTTTAAGCTTCTTTAGGACATGTCTAACTTTCCAAAGTACAGAGGATATAATTCAAAGAGATTTGTGTGTTTAACAGGAAGCACACTAAGAACATTACTTAGCTGTGATGTGAGCCATTATTTGTTATTTTTTTCCCAAAGAAGCATCATACACACTATTTTTTATGAAACCTCTCTCTCTGTACACACTTGATCTTACTCTTCATTCCTTGCTTTGATATTGATATTGAAGTGCATTCTTTTACTTATTTTTTATGTGTATGTATCTTACCAAAAAAAAAAAAAAAGCAAAACGGAATAAAAAATGGATCAAGTAGTGAGGCTACTCATCTCTAGCTGCAATTAACCAAGTATTTTTGCACTGATTTCAGTACTATCTCTGGGTGTCCTCAGTATAATTAACACTCATAAATGTCAGTGGCCAGAGGTCAGATGCACTCATTGGCCCTTTGGGCTCTTCAGAACACCTTTCTTAAATACTGCCTTATATTTCTGTACAAAATGACAGAGTATGCTTAATTCCCCAGATATTTTACAGTAGAAATGATTCATATACTCTGGGACATATTTAACCTTCCAGAGCCATCTGAGGTATGTTCATGTTCTGTTTCCTCAGACATCCATTCACTGAAATACTAAACTCTAGTAAGATCACTTCAGAATGTGGCAAGGCTTGGCATTAAGCTTGAAATAAATACAATCATGAATTACAAACTAGCATTCAAATAGGATCACCCCTTATTTCAGTGTGAGTGTTGTCTTCATCAAAGGGGAAGCTTTAGAAAACCATAATGTTGGAAACCACCATGAGTAGTTAAAAGCTGAGGGAGATCAGTGAGGTTTTGATTTCAAATATCTATGGAATGTCAACCAGCCGACATTCAGGAAGAAACAGAAAATGTACTATTTTATAGACCATAGAAAAAGCCACTTCAGCCGAATACTGAATCTCTGATTTGCAGCCAAATAATGTTACGTTGTTAAATAATCATTAGTTTTCAGCATTTATAAGCAAACTTCCTCTAAATCTTAATGCCTTACCCCAAAGAAGAAAAAACAACCATTGGCTGAAATTGAGGAATTAATGAAAGCAGGCTTTTTCAAAAATATTTACTGGGTTTTTTATTTATTTACATTTCAAGTGTTATCCCTCTTCCTGCTTTCCCCTCCATGACCCCTCTGTTCTAACCCTCTTCCCTGGACTTCTATTAGGGTACTTTCCCTACACATCCACCCACTCTTGCCTCCCCACCCTGCCATTCCCCTGCATGAGGGAATCAAGCCTTCACAGGAACAAAAGCCTCTCCTCCCATTGATTCCAGATAAGGAAATCCTCTGCTACATATGCTGCTGGAGCCCTGGGCCCCTTAATGTGTATTCTTTGGTTGTTGGATTAGTTCTGGGAAGCTCTGGTGGGGGGGCAGTGGTGTGTGGTTGGTTGATAATATTGTTGTTCCTATTGGGTTGCAAACTCCTTCAGCTCCTATAGTCCTTTTTTTAACTCTTATATTGAGGACCCCGTGCTCAGTTCAATGGTTGGAAAGCAAGCATTTTAAAGAGGAAGAAGTACAGCATCAGTCTTTTAAGATAATTCTTCCAATCTAGCACTACTGAAATGCTTCTCCAGACTCTTTCATTCATGTGTTCTTGGAATTTACTCAGTCACAGAGAAGCATACATACACGCACTGGTTTATTTATTTTGCTACAATTTTTCATATAGCTGTAAATGTTATATATATATATATATATGTGTGTGTGTGTGTGTGTGTGTGTGTGTGTGTGTGTGTGTGTATAACATTCTTCTAGGATACTAAATGATCTTTTTTGTCATTTCAGTGGGCTTTGTTGAGTTATTGTGGGATTTCACACATCTATTATTGTTAATGGTCAGCACATATTTAGGCAGTCATGTTGTTGAGGAGCCATGGGTGTGGCTATTGAGATTACTAATATATCCAGTCTCATAACTGGGCTTTCTAACTGAGTCGCTGAGCCTTAGGTGCAGGAGATTTTTTTTTAAACATTTATTCATTAAGTATAGGCTCAACAACTAGATTTTGATTGGTTGTGGTTTTCTGTAAAGATCTCTGACTATTGCAGAGAGATTCCTTGATAAAGAGTGAAGACCATACAAATCAGTGGGAACTACTATTTTTTGTGTAGAATAAATTATGCTAGCATAATAAAGAGGTGCCTGGAGATTCTTCTCCAATTTCTGTGATTTCACTAGTCCCAGGTAGTTGGATAGGTTTCATAAAATGAATATTATAAAATATCATCGTTGTCTTTGGTTGTCTAAAGTACTTGATTTTATTTCTTTTATTATATATATCTAATGAGTACACTGTAGCTTCAGACACACCAGAAAAGGGTGTCAGATCCTATTACAGATGGTTTTGAGCCACCATGTTGTTTCTGGGAATTTGACTCAGGACTTCTGTAAGAGCAGTCAGTGCTCTTAACCACTGAGCCATCTCTCCAACCCCCTAAAGTGCTTTTATATAAAACTATTGTCAAAGACACCATACAACTCAGGAAAAGACTATGAAGCTATCAAGCTGAAACTAACCTGGAAGCCACCTCCATCAGGACTAGGACTCATGGTACTGAAAGTTGCTATGCCATTTTGTAAGAGAGAAAAAATACTTTTTAGTTCTACCAAGTGAGACACATATGAAACCAAACAATAAGTAATATGGCAAAATATTTCAAATTTGTCATAGTGGCATCTCATATCTTGGTGATAACTGGCAGCTGTCTAATTTGACATTAAATAGGAGTTAATTCATGCCAGAGAGCATAAGTGAAGTCATCAAACCATAGTTGATAGAATCTCAGACCTGAGAGGACAACTTACTGCTGTCACTTTCCTAAGCAAGTATATTTAACTTCATTGCCAATACTCATTCTTATAGCAGAGATTAGTGTAGCTCACATCACTTCTCAAAGAATCTTTGTTCTTGCGAGGATAATATGTCCCAGTACAGGGAAATGCCAGGGCCAGGAAGCAGGAGTGGGTGGGTTGGAGAGCAAGGCAGGGGGAGGGTATAGGGGACTATAGAGATAGCATTTGAAATATAAATGAAGAAAATATCTAATAAAATAAGATTTCAATTTTAAGGAAACAGAAAAATACCCATCATAGAAAAAATAAAAAGAATCTTTGTTCAGGAAATGGAAATTATTACAGAAAGTCAAAAACATTGTTTTTAGGTATTTTTTTAATTAGATATTTTCTTTAGTTTCAAATGTTATCCCTTTTCCTAGTTTCCTCTCTGAAAATTCTTGATTTCCTCCTCCCTTATCCATCCACTACTGCTTCTTGGTCCTGGCATTCCCCTATACTGGGGCATAGAATCTTCACAAGACCAAGGGCCTCTCCTCCCATTGATGACCAACTAGGCTATCCTCTGCTACATATACAACTAGAGACACGAGTCCCACCATGTATTTTCTTTGATTGTTGGTTTAGTCCCAGGGATACCTGGGGGTACTGGTTAGTTCATATTGTTGTTCCTCCTAGGGGACTGCAAAAACCCTTCAGCTCCTTGGGTACTTTCTCTAGCTCCTTCATTGGGGACCCTGTACTCCATCCAATGAATGACTATGAACATCCACTTCTGTGTTTGCCAGAAACTGGCAGAGCCTCTCAGGAGACAGCTATATCAAGCTCCTGTCAGCAAAATCGTGTTGGCATCTGCAATAGTGTCTAGGTTTCGTGGTTGTTTATGGGATGGATCCCCAGGTAGAGCAGTCTCTGGATGGTCATTCCTTCAGTCTCTGCTCTGAACTTTGTCTCTGTAACTGATTTCCTGGTTATTTTATCACCCCTCTTAAGAAGGATCAAAGCATCCAAACTTTAGTGTTCCTTCTTCTTGAGTTTCATGTGTTTTGCAAATTGTACCTTGGATATTCTGAGCTGCTGGGCTAATATCCACTTATCAGTGAGTGCATATGATGTCTGTTCTTTTTTGATTGAATTACCTCACTCAGGATGATATCCTGCAGATCCATCCATTTGTCTAAGATTTTCATAAATTCATTGTTTTTCATAGCTGCATAGTACTCCATTGATTAAATGTACCACATTTTCTGTATCCATTCCTTTGTTGAAGGACATTTGGGCTCTTTCCAGCTTCTGGCTATTATAAATAAGGCTGCTATGAACATAGTGGAGTATGTGTTCTTATTACAAGTTGGAGCATCTTCTGGGTATGTGTCCAGGAGTGATATTGCTGGATCTAGCAGTAGTACTATGTCCAGTTTTCTGAGGAACTGCCAAACTGATTTCCAGAGTGGTTGTACCAGCTTGCAATCCCACCAGCAATGGAGGAGTGTTCCTCTTTCTCCACATCCTCACAAGCATCTCCTGTCATGGTGTGCGGTGGAATCTCAAGGTTGTTTTGATTTTCTTTTCCCTGATGACTAAAGATGTTAAATATTTCTTTAAGTGCTTCTCAGCCATTTGGTATTCCTTAGTTGAGATTTCTTTGTTTAGCTCTCTGCCCCATTTTTAATAGGGTTGTTTGGTTTTCTGGATTCTAATTTCTTGAGTAATATATATATATATATATATATATATATATATATATATATATATATTAAAGATACTAGCCCTCTATCAGATTTAGGATTGGTAAATATCTTTTCCCAATCTGTTGGTTGCCTTTTTGTCTTACTGACAGTATCCTTTGCCTTACAGAAGCTTTGCAATTTTATGAGGTCCCATTTGATCTTACATCATAAGCCATAAAACCAGAAAAAATCCTGAAACTTATAGAGGAGAAAGTGGGGAAGAGCCTTGAAGATACCAGCACAGGGGAAAATTCTTGAATAGTTAAAAATATTTAAAATGATACTAGCTATGTGGTAATCAATCCCAACCAATACATCTAAAATGAAGTTCTGACACATAAGGCTTAGGAGACATTGCAGAAAAGGGACAAGAAAGATTGTTGGGCTGGAGACTGGATATCTGAAGTGAGATAGTATCTTCTATGCCCATGGAATCGAAAAAAATATATTGGGCAAAGATAACCTGCACAATGACAATAGAATTTGATATGCCAAATTGGATGGGTGAAAATCTTACCAATGGATAAAGAGATGCAGGATCATGTTTAGAGAGCAGTCTGTCTACTCTACAGGAAAGTAACATCAATGATTATCCCAAGTAGTTAATCCTAAACTTACCCACAAATGAACAATATAAGAACTCAATATATGAACAGTGGTGGACTCAATATATCACATTTATGTCCATGGGCAGGCACACACACACACACACACACACACAGAGTAATTAAAGAACAGAATATAATTTTGAAGGACAGTGTAGTGTAAGGGACTTCAGAGGAGTTAGGAGAGTTAAAAAGAGGGATGGGAATGATGTAAGCTCAGTACTCATTCATGTAGGAAACCCTCCAGTCTGAAGATACATTTAAAATAAGGGAGAAAAACATAACCAACAGTATCATTTAAGATAGAGAAAGCAGATTAATAGAGAGTGGAAAAGAAGTCTGCTCATGAATTGGGAGAGAAACTGTAAATTTACTATATTTTGAGCAGGGCGGGGAAAAGGTATAGGGGACTTTCGGAATAGCATTTGAAATGTAAATGAAGAAAATATCTAATGAAAAATATGTTTAAAAATGTATATTGGATTAATATGTGAAAATGTATGAACATATGATTGGGTTAATCTATGACATTAAAATTCATTTAGAGCAATGATTACATCTGACTTCTTAACATAATGTCAAGATATTGTGTTTCAGAGAGGAAAAATAACAGGGTAATATACTCAGTGAAAGGAAATATTTCAATAACTAAAGTCTTAATAGGTACTCAATGAATAATCAAATGATGAAGTAGTTTAAACTAAATAAAAAGCAGTGTAACTTACTTTTCTTATTAAATATATGCCTATTTACAAAGAGTAAGTGACTCAAGTGAATAAATAGGTAAAATTTGGGTAATGTTCTTAAAAATACAGTTAAAAACTAATAGTCATGTCCTTTTAAGTTTAATCTGGAAATTAATCAAGTTTCTAAAGCGTTAAAGCAAATACATGCTCACTAAGAAGCACATTCAATGTTTAAATGCTCAATGTATAGATAGATCACACTTATAAATGTAAATACTCTATACTTTGCTTTACTGAAGGAAATAGACAAAGATTATCTTCAGATCCTAGTGATTATTTGAAAATCAAATTTGAAAAAGTTATTGCTCCTTAACTCTGTAAGCACAATTGATTGGGAAAACTGGATGAAGAAAATTTCTCAGTATGTGTGTGTGTTTGTGTGTATCATAAAGAAATGCGGGTTTAGAAATGGCATCCAACTGCCAAAGCCATCTTATTAGTTCTTATCAAGTACACTTACTATATATCAAATGTGGCTAAATGCAAAATGTAAATTATTTTAATTTTCTTTGTTTATTTTTCCAATTGTAAATTTTTTTGTTCTTATGTCCTTGAACAAATTATTAGCTATATAGAACATCATAGGGGGTTGATTAATGACAGTTGTACGGTGAAATTACTAATGATGAAAACAAAGCAATTGTGTTATCTATAAATTGAAAGTTAGTTATATTAGGTTGATTTATGGAAACATAAGTACATCTGTATATATGGTGCTCATGCAGGCATTTATTACATTACAGAGTAACTAATTCTACACCATCATTGGGTGAATATCAATTCTATTTTGCATGTGTTTGTTTGTGTGTGTGTGTGCGTGTGTGTATAACATAAAAATAATGTGTCTGCATATGGATCGTTGAATAATACATATATTCATTATTATTATACAATAACAAATACATGTATGTCTGCATAAGTATTTTATTTTCAAAGTATGTTTATATCGGCACACACAGAAACACACACATACACACAATGAACCAGATATTTTCTAATTATTTCTGTTTACAAATGACTGCACTGTAGCCTTCAGATCTTGCTAACTACTTAGTATTATCTACTTAAAAGATCTTTTCCTTTTTATAGGGATGATTTACTCTGAGCCTTAAACAGAGAAGTTATAAAAAAAATGGACTTTTTTCTATATAAAGGATTGCTAAAAGAATAAACAAAATTTATTTAAAATACCTAGGTGAAAATTTAAACAATGAACAATATCCTTCAATTATCTCTCTTTCCTTCTCTCTTTCACACACACACACACACACACACACACACACACACACACACACAATCTCTCTCTCTCTCTCTCTCTCTCTCTCTCTCTCTCTCTCTCTTTCTCTGAGTGGGTTTTTTCCCAGTATTTAAATTATGTTAAGTACTTGCTTACTTGTTCTATACTGATCTCATCAACGAATTAGGCAATATTTATATAAATTCATACAAGATTGTAAAGTAGGCATACAGTTAAGGAAAAAAAATGAATGTCTCCTTTTTTCTAGCTGAAACATTAATATATATATATATGAAAAAATCATGTGGTGAGAAGATAATGGATTGATACTCTGTAAGTAATGAAACATGTATAAGAAATATGATGTATATGTTTTCACAAACTAAATCTCCATAATTATAAAGTTCAAACAGAATTATCATAAGTTTCTACTTGAATAATATCCCCAATATTAAAAGATGTTAATGTCAATTCCATTTGTAATGAACTAAGGATTGAAACACCAAATTTAGATAAATGCTAGTATATATGTCAAATTTTAAGGGCCTTTTGCAAAATACTAATCTCTAAAATACAACATCAGAATTAATATATTTAAAACCCCCTCTCCTCAAAATTTATCATTTGATAAATACTAAATATCTGTACTAACTACAACATATAATACTAATTTTAGTAAGTATAACAAATATCCTTAGAAATAACCTTGGTCATAAGATGAAATGCGCTGAATTTCATTCTTAAAACTTTAATAATTTTATTATTTGTGAACTTCGTATATTGTTGCTGTGTCTACAACACTCCTCCCCTTTCTCTCTCCAACCTCTCTCTTATTCCAAGTCAACGTTTTATAATCCCTTCTTTAATTATTATTCTTACTTTTTATTTCATTTAATTTTTACACTTAATATTCTTACATTATTATTGTTATTATTGTATATCACATGCATACACATTTATATATGTATATATTATTAACACACACACACGCTGATCACCTGTAGCTCCATATCCTAAGAGCATGTGGAGTTTCCCCTCTCCATAAAAACTATTCTATTTTTTTTAATTAAGGTTATATTTTTGATAAGCATATCATTTTTACATCTAGTAAATGAATAATGATTTAATAATATCTAAGAGTCTACTCATATTCAAGTTTCCCCAGTTGTCCCAAGTACATTATCAAAATTGCTTGAGTACATTTTTTTCTGTCATGTCTAAGAGATACTATCTACCAGCATCCTGGCACTGCTGCTCTTAATCTTTCTTTTATTCTTAGACTCTCTGAACCATAGGTTCTGGCATAGTACTGGCAGATATATCAATTTGGTTGGGAATCCCAAAGTCACTATTTATTTCTGTGCTGTGCATAATATCGATCCTGCATCTTGGCAATGGTACTCATCTGTTGCACAAAGAATCTTCTTGATGAGGAGTAGGAGTTACACTTGTCTTTGGGTATTCAAATAAGTCTTTGTACAGTTAGAATATCAATAATGTTTTGTTCCCATTAAGAAACCAATTGTTATTTATTTTTATATGGAACTTCCTTTACATGATACTTTAATTTTTCCCTTTTATATATGTTATCCTTTTGGTTTTGTTTGTTTGTTTTTTGTTTTGTTTTTTGAGACAGGGTTTTTCTGCCCAGCTCTGGCTGCCCTGGAGCTCACTTTGTAGACCACGTTGGCCTCACACTCAGAAAACTGCCTCCCACTGCCTCCGAAATGCTGGGATTAAAGTGTGCCACCACTGCCTGGAATATGTTATCTTTTATTAATCTTATTTAATCATATTTTTTACACTCCAGATTTTATCCCCCTTCCAGTCTTACCTCTGACTGCTCAACAACTCATACCTCCTCCTCCCTTGTCTCCACAAGGATGTTTCTACACACACACACACCTCCACCCTACCAGACCTCTAAACTCCCTGGGACCTCCAATTTCTTGAGTGATAGATGCATCTTCTCTGACTGAACTCAGAACCAGCAGTTCTCTGCTGTATATTTGTTGGGGGCTTCATATCAGCTGATGTATGCTGCATGTTTGTTGGTCCAATGTTTGAGAGATCTCCAGGGTCCAGGTTAATTGAGACTGGTGGTCCTCCTACAAGGTCGCCCTCCTCCTCAGCTTCTTCCAGCTTTCCCCTAATTCAACCACAGGGGTAAGCATCTAATGTCCATTGGTTGGATATAAATATCTAGAGAGATGGCTCAGCAGTTAAAGGCTAGGCTCACAACCAAAAATAATGTGTTTTAAGTATACAGTATAAGTATGTTCTCTGTGAAGGTCTATGTCTGTCAAACTGCAAGTAGTTGTCTAGTTTATAGTACTGAGCACAAATTCTCTCACATGGAGTAGGCATTAAGTATAATTAGATATGTTTTGATCAGTCCATGATCAAAGGGCCTGTTTATATGAAGGAAACCTTGTTGGGCCAGTGTTGCTGTAGTTCTAAGGCTTTACATCTGGAGACAATTCTGACTAGCTCTTTCCCTTAGAAGCTAGCAGAGTGCCTTATAAAGCTATGAAAATTAGTCTTTGGAGAGGGCTTCATGGCCATTTCCAGCTTAATACCATTGAGCTTTTTGTTCTATGTTTGTGCCATCTTCAACCAAATGGTCCTTTGTTCAATTATTAAATGCAACCAAGGCAATGGCATTTTGTTCAGAGAGATTCTTATTTCCCTAATTCAACCACAGAGTTCACTAGCTTCTGTCAATTTGTTGTTTGTAAATCTCTGCATCTGACTATTTCAGGAGCTTGTTTGGCCTTTCATAGGGAAGTTATGATAGGCCCCTGTTTGTAAGCACACCATAGCCTTAGTAATAGTGTCAGGGCTTGGGAACTCCCCCTGAGCTGGATCTCAATTGGGGTTTATCACTGGACCTCCTTTATCTCAGGCTCTTCCCCATTTTTGTTCCTGCATTTCTTCCAGTCAGGAACAATTCTGGGTCAGAATTTTTGACTGTGGGATGGAAATCCATTCCTCTACTTGATTTCCTGTCTTTATATTTGAGGTGGACTCTACAAGTCCCCTTTCCTTACTGTAGGACATTTCATCTAAGGTCCTGTCTCCTATGTCTGTTATATTAGCGTTCTTTATCTATCTGCTTCTTCTGGGCAACATTCTACTTTCCTGACTTATTCAGATACTTCAGGTTTTATACTCAAATCTAAAGTGTAGGGCATAACATCCAAAAATTGGAGGTTTGTCTTTCTGGGTCTTGCCTACCTCAGCAAAAATTAGTATTTTTCCAGTTCCAATTATTTAACTTTCTTGTTTCATTTTTCTTTAGTATTTCTTTTTTGTTGTTGGTTTTTTGGGGGTTTTGTTTGTTTGTTTGTTTGTTTGTTTGTTTTTGAGACAGGGTTTCTCTGTATAGCCTTGGCTGTCCTGTAGACCAGGCTGGCCTTGAACTCAGAAATTCACCAGCCTCTGCCTCCCAAGTGCTGGGATTAAAGGTGTGTGCCACCATCGCCTGGCTTCTTTAGTATTACATTGTCTACACATATCACATTTTCACTATATGTCAGCTTAAGAATTTATGTTGTGTCTATTTCTTAAACATCATAAATGAAACAAAAATGAACATGACTGATCGAGTCTTTTTTTAGTAGAGTATTCAGTCATTTGGGAAAATGCCAATGTATTAGGTTAGGGAAATGATAGAAATATGTATAGTTATTGAGAACTTTCTGCAATGATGTCTTTAGTGGACACACAAATATGGAATCTTCCCAACAGTAAATTAAGCTGTGCCTTTCTCTACATCTTCACCAACATTTGTTGCCAATGAGTTTTTAAAAAAATAGTAATTTATATTTATATATTCTTAAATGAAATAGGAACACATCAGTGTTTTCTCTTCCCTTCTGTATTTCTGAATCAGACCAGCTACTCTTCCTCAAAATCCAGATGTATCAAGCCAAATCTTAAAAATATATTCTCTTTTTACTTTATTATTTCCACATAAATACTATGAATATGTGTGTATATGAACAAACATATGAGAGTACAGCCTGATAAACTTGTTTCCTTTATTAGGGTGGGTGTGGTTTAACAGCTCTCTGCTCTGCACTGGGCAACGTATAAGTGGCCCCACCATTTTATGAAATACAAATTTTCTTCCAGAAGATATTAGTTACAGAGAGTTATCTTTCTTGATATGTGGTACAGTAAATATGTACCTTTGGTTGATATGTGCATTGATATTGTCGTTGCCCCATACATGTTTATGTAACTAATTCTAAGAAAGACTGCTTAACTGGTATTTTGAGTCTTAAATTATTTCTGTTCTTTCTCAAAAATCTCTCCTTAAAGCACATGCAGGAGTTGTGATGTAGACTTGTCTGTTGAAGCTAGACCTACTGATATCTGAATTATGTACAGTGTGATCTTCTGTGATAGTAACCATTTTCTGCTTAGTGAGACAATTTTATAAGGGTTGGTATCTACATTTATTCACGGGAACAAGGACTTAGTAAAGTTATTTTTAGTTTACTTATAAAATGAAATATATATATATCTTTAGACCTGTTTTTATAGAAAAATTTAACAAAAAAAACAAAAAGTAAATGTGGCACTCAATGATTATAAACGTATAGAGACACTAAACTTATTGTCACTTATGATGACAATGAAAAATAACTTTGAGAAACATTCTGGCAGTTTGCTATGCATTTAACATACACTTACAGTCTAGAGAGTTTGTTCAGCAGGTAAAACTACTTTTGACATAAGCCTGATGGTGTTCTCAAATGAACCCTCAGAATACATGCAAAGGGTAAATCAGTCTAGAATTGTGTCCTCTGATGCACAACCCCTTTCCACAACACAGGCACAAAAAAGACAGAAATTCACAGAAACAAACAACACATACAAGAAAATATAATCATTTTTACGTACTATCAAAAAGCTGACCAGACATTAAGGATTCACTAAACTTACATAAATATCCTTTGTGGGAGTTGGAAAAACAAACCACTCTAGAGGTAAAAGTGCTTGCTGCCATTCTTGACCACCTGACCTTCATTCTGAGATTCACATGATTTAAGCAAAGAACTGTCTCCCACAAGTTGCCCTCTGATCTCCCATACATATAAACTCTGGAGTGTTCATTCATGCATGTGCAGCCACATATTCACATAGTAAATAAATGATTATAAGGAAAGTATTTAAGACCTTGTTCACATGGAAATTATATATATATATATAATAGTTAATATATATAATCGTTTCTAATTTTATTCAGTATCAAAAGTAGATAGAACTAACATTTTTTTCTTTATTTTTCTTTCATACTGCATCAGGACCACATGCTTCCCTATTTATACTCCCACCATTCCCCAGCACCTCTCCCCTCACCCACATCCTATGTTTCCCTTAAGAAAAGAGCATAATTCCCAGGATACCAACTGGGAATTGTATTACAAGATGCACTTAGACTACGTACAAACCCTCATATCAAAGCTGAGTGAGGCAAACCAGTGGGAAGAAAAAAGTTCCAAGGCAAAAAAGTCAGAGACAACATCACTACCACTGTTCAGAGTCCCAGAACAGATTCAGCAATTTATTTTTTATTCCTAGAATGTGTATGAATCAGTAGCATGTTATGAATATGATTCTAACTAACTTGTTTTGTTTTTAAGACATACTAAATTGGCCAGAAAATCACTGTGCTGGCTAGTTTTGTGTCAACTTGACACAGCTGGAGTTATCACAGAGAAAATGTGATCCAACTACAGTTGGATCTCTATGAGATCCAACTGTAAGGCATTTTCTCAATTAGTGATCAAGGGGGAAAGGCCCCTTGTGGGTCGGACCATCTCTGGGCTGGTAGTCTTGGTTCTATAAGAGAGCAGGCTGAGCAAGCCAGGAGAAGCAAGCCAGTAAGGAATATCCCTCCATGGCCTCTGCATTAGCTCCTGCTCCCTGACCTGCTTGATTTCCAGTCCTGACTTCCTTGGTGATGAACAGCAGTATGGAAGTATAAGCTGAATAAACCCTTTTCTCCCTAACTTGCTTCTTGTTCATGACCCCCCTGACTAAGACAATCACGATGTAAGGTAAGCTTTGAATTTCAAGTATGAATGTTTCAGCCTCCTATTCCTGAGATAAGTAGCATGAGATGCTTGTCTGTCTTGAATTTTAGATGACTGTCATTTCATGAATCTATGACACTCTAAAGTTATATAACTCCTTGCAAAGGCATAAGGATCCATTCAGATGGAGTTCGGGAAAATCAGAACTAAATTTTAGCCAGTGATGCTCAGGCTCAGAAGATGATATAAATTAACAATATGGTTGAATTTTCAACATAGTATTTTAGATAATTTTAGAATGTTATAATGGCTTGATATAACTGGGATGTGGCAAATAGCACCAGAGAGAGTCAATAGATTTTCAGACTACACTGCAGATTTTAATGTGTTCAAAAAAAAAAAAAAATCAACCACAGTTTGGATGTTCAATCCCAAAGGCAGACTATCCCATGTGTCATCCAAAGTGATTGCAAGTATATGACATGGCCTTATGATGGGATGTAGGAAGTCATGAAACAAGGGTTTGACTGGCTCCAGTAAGGCAATCACCAAAATAACTTCACTCTAGTACATCACTTGTGGAGGTATTGTAGATAGAAAGACAGAGGTAAATATTAGCAATTGTGAAACTATGTGTTGGTGATGGTCAGTATGTGGGAGAATAAATGTCAGACATAATTAAGCTAATGCCTATCAGAGAAATACAACAATTAGGCAAATAAGAAACAAAACTCTGGAAAACACTACATGGCAGAGGTCGTCATATAATCACCTATCCTTTCTGAATAAGTCAAAGCTAGGTAGACATATGAAATGGGCTTACCCAGTTGCACTCCAGACACAGGATACAAAACAGTCCTATAGATATACTGTGTTACTTCTTATTCAGTTATCTGCTCAAATATCTCACCAGACCTAGTGTGACTTCATGCTTTAGTGCCTTTCCATCTGAGCCTGCTCAAGAAGGCAACTAAATTTTCTATTAGATTTCACTTCTTGCAAAATCCTCTTTTCCCTTTCTACCATGGAGAATAATAATGGTGGACTTCCACCTTGATATGTTTCAGGGTACATGAAATAAATATTGTTTGACTACTTAATAGTTGTTCTGTTTGTTAAGTAGTGAATATAGTTAAGGTAGAACATAAAACAAATTAGAAAATCTATGGAAAGATTTCATAGGTGAAAGATATTAATGATATGTTTAGTTAAATGCACTTTCCTGAAAGGGATTAAAGTACAATGAAACAATAGCAGAAGAGTAATCACTAATGAATATGTCCTCACACAGGATTGAAATTAAAAAATAGATGTAGCGAGTCATCAGTACCCTGGAGCTCTTGACTCTAGCTGCATATGTATCAAAAGATGGCCTAGTTTGCCATCACTGGAAAGAGAGGCCCATTGGACATGCAAACATTATATGCCCCAGTACAGGGGAATGCCAGGGCCAAAAAAATGGGAATGGGTGGGTAGGGAAGTGGGGGGGGAGGGTGTGGGGGACTTTTGGGATAGCATTGGAAATGTAATTGAGGAAAATATGTAATAAAAAATAAAATAAAATAGATGTATACAAGGGTCTATAATATATGTATTTGTGTGTGTGTGTGTGTGTGTGTGTGTGTATGTGTATGCACCAACCCATGTGTTTATGATTTAACAGTTTGGAATTTTATATTTGTAGTCTGATTTTCAAATTAATCCCTTGTATAACTCCATGTTCTACTTTTCAGAGATTTGTGGTGAAGGGTCAATTCTCTGGTTAGAATTTCACACGCAAAAAACTTACTCTGAGCCCTAAATCTCACTTTATAGAATTCTATACTATACCACCAATGAGCACATGCCCTAGTTTCCACACTGTAAGATCCCCAAAGCCAGAATTTCATTTCCCTTAATCCATATTTGAACACTTATCTCTTTCTATCTTAGATCGACCTTGCGGCATGAGAACTCACTATATAAATTATGAATGAGAGAATTCTATTCAAATATTTTCCCACTTGAATAACTTACATTCTCTAAATGTATAAAGGTAAATTACATAGATATGAAAACCAGAGTCAAATATTTTGCATATCTCAATATGGAAATGATCTAGACTTACTTAGCCATTGAAAACTATTTGTTTAAAACAAATCCATTTCCTTTGTTGCAGAGATTTCAATATATGTGGTGTGGGTTTTTTTCCACAAATAGTTATAAGGGATGATAGAAAATGACTCCACTTTTGACATTTTTTAATGATTTCAAAGTTTAATGTAAAGGGTTTGAAAGAACTTAAAACTGTCAAAATCCTCTATAAGTATGTATAGTTTTTGAAGTATCTGCAGTGGGTAATGATTTTCAGTTTTAAGATATCAAAAATTATTCTCTTAATCCCATTGAATACTGCACAAAATATTCAAAACAGCATTTATCTTGAAAAGTTAACAATACATTAACATTTCTCAGAATATGGTCATGATTTTAAATGCAAGGACCATTATAATTAAATGGGTAGGAACATAATCTGTTTCTATTTGTTTGAAATTTAGGATTTGATCCAATTCACTACTTCTAGTCTAGCTGAACTTTATTTCATGAAGTGGCTAAAAGTAGTTATGTAACAGATGATAATTTAAAAGCAAGTTTAGTTAATATCTATAAGATTATACTCAAAATAATTTCAGACACTGTAAAAAAAAACAAATAGCAAACTCATTCGCTTTGCTAATTGCTCTACTTAGTTTCTTCTCAAAAAATAAAGGAAAAGAAAAGAAAAGAAAAGGAAAAGAAAGGAAATGAAAAGAAAGGGAAGGGAAGGGAAGGGAAGGGAAGGGAAGGGAAGGGAAGGGAAGGGAAGGGAAGGGAAGGGAAGGGAAGGGAAGGGAAGGGAAGGGAAGGGAAGGGAAGGGAAGGGAAGGGAAGGGAAGGGAAGGGAAGGGAAGGGAAGGGAAGGGAAGGGAAGGGAAGGGAAGGGAAGGGAAGGGAAGGGAAGGGAAGGGAAGGGAAGGGAAGGAAAGGAAAGGAAAGGAAAGGAAAGGAAAGGAAAGGAAAGGAAAGGAAAAAAACTGCATCAAGTTATTTCTAATTTCCAGACAAAACAACTTTGCTAAAGGAATCATTAAAAACAATACCCCAGTGTATTCAAAGTTTGAGGATCTGTTAATCAATACTATGCATATTGTTTATTTTAGCACTTGCTCAGTGTTGACATCATATGTATTTCAAAACTCCATGTGTACCTGAAAATATGAGAATTACAGTTTTCTTGCAGTGTCCAGGTTTGGTTCCTTGACATAGCTTATGTAAGCAAAAGAAAAATTCCATACATGACTATTCTCAAAAGGTTGCATTAGATTTGTAAAAATAGAATAAGAAGATGGGAGCTTTGGGGTCCTGAATAGAGTTCATGCCTATGGAATAGGAAAGACAACTAGTAGTATCAGATCTGACTAGCCTTGTTCTGTACTTCACTGTTCTTTTAAACTTACCAAGCTTTTCTCTCGACATAATATTATTTCACATTTTTAGTTTTCATTTTTCAAATGAGCATGAAAAAATACTGTTTTTTTGACAATTGTATGCATGTCTATATTGATTTGATCATATCACCCTTAATTGTCTTCTCTTCTACATTGTCCCTGATACCTGACAAGTCCTGTTTCTCATTCCGTGGCACACACACACACACACAAAGAAACACACACACACATGAGCACACATGTAAGTACACGCACATGCATGCACACACATATAAACAAATATTCACTCCCACACACAATCTCACAGCCCCCCACTCACATACACACATATACACTCACACAGGGACTTCACACCCCTTACACACAAACTCACATATATACACATATACTCATTCATACATACAAGCAGAAAAATTCACACCCAGACAAATACACTTACAACTCACACACTCATATGTTCACATTCTCTCACACTCACATAATACATACACTTACACAAATAAAAATATAAAACCGCAGAGAAATTCAGAGTCCCACACATATGTATATATTCATACTTATGTATTGTGTTTGTATATATGTGAGTGTGTGTGTGATTTATATTATATATGAGAGAATTCAAGAGATCATTGTTTTTTTTTACACATTTGTCTGTCCTAATTTCCTCTATATTTGTCTCTTCTTCCCAGAATGTCCCTTTTTCTATTATATCATATATATTGCTAGGAAGATGCTGCAAGCCAGGGGAGAAGCAGTGATCAGGTGCTTTTGCACAGACCCCAGAAAGAATTTACCGTGTCAACACCTGGGCTCTAAAATTATGCATCAATACATTCCTGTTAAAATCATCTAGTTTATGGCTATGACCATTCCAGGAAGGTAAATCTAGGAATATATTGCCATAGAATGTAATTGGTGAGTTCAGTTATGGCGATTTGGACACCGATGGTCCCTGCTTTCCTGTCTCAACACGAACTAAATTGGAATCAGAGAAAAGTACTGAAAGTTCAATGGCCACGTAAAATTAAACAATAAAGAAATGCCATATATATATATATATATATATATATATGTATATATGAGTAGGTGATAGCAACATGAATGCACTTCTGGGTTTATATGTAGTAACTTTGTATATAGTTCAAAGAAACTTGGTCTTTATTCTTTATCTAGGATGAGGGAAGACCAACTGAAGCTCAATCTATAACTGGTACAAAAGCATCAGGGAGAGGGAAAAGGAGTTACTATTTTAGAGTTTAATAAATATTCCTGATTGTGTCTATACTAAGGAATGAGAATGGACTGATCCTCTCTTTGTTCTCGTCCTCAAGGACACAGGTCATATTTGGTATGTATATGTGCCCTGTAAACAATTCATGTTTAGCATAATACACCTTAATCGGTTTTCAAAGCCAGGTCAGCTTACACTTAAGGGAAATTGATTGATATAGACAAAACAACATTGGGTAATAGAGATGAAAGTATTCTTATTTGATAAATATTTAATCAGAAGTAGAAAGAAAACATTTAATCATGAATTTAATGCTTAATATACATATTTGAAGGTATGATTTTAAAGAAATTATCAGTTACAAGCAATCACATATAACACAAATTGATAATAGTCACCAAAATATTGCACATAATTCTACCTTTTTTTCTCTGAAACTTGGATTCATTTTATCTTTTTAATTTTTTTCTTAGATATATTCTTTATTTACATTTCAAATGCTATCCCGAAAGTTCCCTACCCTCCCCCAACCCTGCTCCCCTAACCACCCACTCCCACTTATTTAGTATTCATCAACTGCCTTTCATTTTTGATCATGTGTAGCACATGTATATAATATTTATACACATGATAATATTTTTCTGCTTTGTTAATCAAAGACACTTTGGAAATTATGTTTGAAACTAAAAGTACTTTTCAATTTTAAACATCTTTAAATATTTCATATTTTCAAGACTCAGGCTTTGTTATTTCTAGAATAAAGTAATTTATATATTTTACTTAAAATGACAGACTATATTACATGTCCTTATGTTTGCTAACATACTCTGCCCATGTGTAGAATATGTGTGTTTTTATATATATATTATATATATTGTGATATATATATATAGGCTTACAATTATTTGATAATTATTTGATAATTCCAGTACATCTTTAAATTCTCTGTGAATTACTTCCATTTCACACATTTAAAAAGTAGTATTTGAAAAACCAAAGTGATGGTGTTCATTGCTATAACTCTATTAGTTTTAACCCTGGCTGATTATTTTTAAGTAACTTTTTGTTAATAATACTAATCATTGCAATAATTTGAAAAACTACTTGCCAGCCCCTAGAAGGAGTTAAGCTTTCAGTAATTGGGAAGTAGTTTATTTCAAACAACTTGGATTCCTTCCCTAAAGTTAACCAAAGATTGTTGTTTCTATAATTGAAGTTAAAATCTATTTAATACCTTGAAGTTCCAGAATAAAAAGAAACATCAAGAGGGGGAAATTGACTTGCATTTCCACCACAGATTATAATTTATATTTGTCTATGATTGTACTCTTTTTCTGACATTCATGATATAGAAACATCTTACCTTATATTCTCCATATGCCTGCTTCCTTTTTATTTTTCTCTTTTTATTGAAAATATATTTTTCTCATATAATATATACTGATTATATTTTGTATTCCCTCTACTCTGCTCAGTTCCGTTCCACATTATGATCAACACTTTTTCTTTGTCTTATAAGAAAACAAACAATATTCTAGGAAATTAATAATAATAATATTAAATAATATTAAAATATATAACACATAAAAATAGGACAGAACAAACAACAGGAAATGAGCCCAAAGAAAATCTTATGGAAAAGAGATAGGCTCAGAGATATACTTACCCTGGAACCTATAGGTTAAAAAGAGACAAAAATATATAAATTATTTTTAAATTTAAAGTTGAGCATGTATTAAGTTTAAGTTTAGTTTGCTGTCTTCCATTAGACTCCTTTAGAAAATACTAAAATTTCATTTGCAAGTGGTTATCAGTGGGAGATAGCTTGTGAGTGAGGGATGAGGTCATGAGTCCATTCTTTCATATCTCAGACACCACCTGTTACAGACCCATGGAAGCCTTTGGTATGCTCCCGCAATCTCTAGGAATTCGCATATGCGTCAGTCCTGTTGTGTTCAGAAGGCATTGTTGTCTTGGTGTTCTCTGTCTATTCCAGATCTTATGGTTTTCTATGTCCTCTGCTCCAGGTTCCCTGCAACCTGAGGGGAGGGATTTAATAGAGGCAATATTTACAGATGAGTGTTCCAAGGTTTCTCACTTTCTATCTATTGTTTGTCTATGGGATCTGTATTTGTTTCAATCTGCTCCAGGAAGAAGCTTCTCTAATGATGGCTAAACAAGGCAGAATCTGTGAATGTTGCAGAATATCCTTAGTAGTAAACTTATTTTGACATTCTCTGTGCTACCAGTGTCAGATTCTTGGTCTCACAGACACTGCTGGGTATGTGTTCCACCTTATGGTGTGGGCCTTCTGCAAAATCAGATATCTATTGGTTGATCACTATTACAAGCTTTCTGTGGCCATTGCACTAGCATATCTTGCAGACAGGAGGAAGGGTTTCTGGTTATATCATGTCTTTGTCCCTTTGGTAGCTTGCAGAGGACTTTGCTATACAAATACAAAGAGGGTGAAGGCTCTATGTAGGCAAAAGCTTGAGTTTTCCATGTACCTTGAGTCAAGTAGATGTCTTCTCAGCAATAAATCATTCATGTCAATCTTTGGAGAGCAACTTATAGTATTGGCAAAAGTATGTTTGTGGACCCCTTGGGTAGATAATTCAATTAAATGCAACCCATTCCCCATACTGGAAGCTTCATTTGGTGGCAGAATATGTTTAGTTGGGTTTCTGTCTCTCCCACTATTTAGCAATTTTATTTAGACAGCCTTCATATATGTCTTTATTTTAGGAAAATTCTACCTTATTGGGTATCCATAATACCCCTCAAGTAGCCCTTAATTTTAGCTATCTTTCTCCATATTCTCTCCAAACTTTCCTTCACTCTAACTGACTTGATTTTATCCTTCCATCCCCATCTATGCAAAGCTATCTATTCTTCTATTTCCTAGCGATAACTATCTGCCTTTCCAGGCATGAAAATCTTAAAATATAATAAAATATTAAAAATAAATAGCTGAATTTCTATATTCTTATATATTCCTGGAAGAATAATTTAATTTCTTAGATTCAAATAGAAAAAAAGATTTTATGTATTCCAATTTATAAATAGTGTTTATGAAGTAAATCTAATTTTACATTTAAGTATACTTTTTTGATATTATTGGAAAGATTCTCATTTTCAGTTTTTTTAATGCATATCTCACCTATCTCAAATCTACACATCTTAAATACAGAAGAAGGAGCAGAAGAAAAAGAAAATAACCTTGCCTAATAACAACTGTTGTTTCCTGATTCATTAGTCTACATGAAGTTTCTGTGAAGACCACTCTCACTGTTTCTGGTTCTTTGTAATGGGCAAATATATACTATTCATTTTCAGCTAATGCATATGAAAGATGAGGTGAGTTAATCCATGGTTTTAGCCTATGTTATATTTTAATTTAATATTTATTTTATTATTATTTTATTTATTTACATTCCAAGTGTTGTTCCACGTCCTGATCCCCCATCTTAGAGGTCTTCTTCCTTTTTCCTTCCCCTTCACCTCTGAGAGGGTAAACCCCTCAGGCCTCCCTCCTCCCTTGGGTAATACATGTATGTATATATATATATATATATATATATATATATAATATTATATATGTGTGTAATATTATTATATTATATGATATTATATATATGTTATTATATATATATATATATATATATATATATATATATATATATATATATATAAAATTAGGCCCATCCTCTTCCAGGATGAGGCAGACAAGGCTGTTATCTGATAAATGTGTGCCTGGGGCCTTGGACCAACCTATGTATACTCTCTGGTGTCTCAGTCTCTGGAGCTTTCAGGGTTCAGGTAGGTTGATACTGTTGTTCTTCCCATGGGGTTGCCATCCCTATCAGTTCTTTCAATCCTTCCCCTAACTCTTTCAAATATCCTCACATATATCCTTGGATAAAAAAATTAGATTCTTAGATCCAATACCCCAAGTCCAATGTTTGGTGGTGAGTATCTGCATCTGTCTCAGTCAGCTGCTGGTAGAGCCTCTCAGAGTTTTATTTGTAACAATAGATTCACAATAGATTTTCTCAGAATATAAAGTAGTTTTGCTAACACCTTTTATATAAGAGGTACATTTCACAAGCAACTGATGCCTTTATATAGGCAAAAACCATTTAAATCACTGCAGAACTAAAGTGTTTATTTTCAAACTTAATTCTTTTATCTTTTTATTACAAATAGTATCAGTTAGATGACTTGATCTTCATAAATAATTAAGGAATAGTCTATGCCTGTGTTTCTCTGTCTCTGTCTCTCTGTCTCTGTCTGTCTCTCTGTCTGTCTCTCTGTCTCTGTCTCTGTCTCTGTCTCTCTCTCTCTCATACATACACAGACATACACACACACTATCACCTGAACACCTATATAGCTATGGATATATTATTGACTCACTTTCTACATTACCATGTTTTTAACAAATATTTGAATTCTATGACTGTCTAGGTAAGGGTTTACTGAGTGTGAGTATTGTGTTTTTTATGCATGCATGAACCCTGAAACACAAGTCATCACACATATTAAGCATGGATACCACTGCTTAGGTAAGCCCCAGTTACATACCTAAAATGACTACTGTTCTTTTTCTAGTTAGTGTAACTCATCATTAAGAAGTCATTTATGGTATAAAGTTAGTGTGGTTTCTTATTTGACCTTTTCAGTTTTATAAACATCCACACCACTTAGACATTTTAATCAATACTTGCCTTTTAAAAATTTAACATCAGCATAGAAATTGATACTAAAAGGGATTCATATACTTGAAATTAACATTCTAGTTGATTGAGGAAATTTTCAGTTAGAGGAAAAATAATTCAGTTGAATGGCTACTTATATCAATACAATCTCAGCAGGAACTGTAGCACGTGTGATTTTCTAAATTGATGATATTGGTGCAAAGGGAAACTAATAAAAACACGATTTGAATGTTTCTTGCCAAATACAAATGTAATAAAATGTATATTACCCTACTTTCTCAATTTTAAGAGAGTATAGTTTTTAGCAAAATAAAACCATAGGAGGAAAAAAGGAAGCATATGTATGTGTATATGCATAAAAGTAATCATTTGTGGGAATTTACAGTTGTAATTTGATAACATATTTTGGATATGGGCCACATCTTTTACTTTTACTGATTATTTTGGAATTTCATATTTCATGTGGCCCAGTCACACACAGTCACTGCCCTGTCTTCCCAGGTCTGCCCTTGCACGAGTCCTCTCACACTTGCCTACTACTCTTGTTATACAGAGAGAGAGAGAGAGAGAGAGAGAGAGAGAGAGAGAGAGAGAGAGAGAGAGAGAGAGAGAGAGAGAGAGAGAGAGAAAACAAAAAGAAACAAAAAAAAGGAAAAAAGAAAGAAAGAAAGAAAGAAAGAAAGAAAGAAAGAAAGAAAGAAAGAAAGAAAGAAAGAAAGAAAGAAAGAAAGAAGTCCAATTTGTGTTCCCCATATACTTACTGGAGCATGGTTAAACTCCCAGTGGCTAGGCCCTTAAATAAAACTGAGTCCTTTGGTATCTGTATTCTCATGAGAAGCTGGGAAATATAAAGTGCTACACTGCAGCATCCTTTTCTCAATATTTTATTCCTTTTATTTTCAGGGCTCTTTTTTTTTTAATTAGACATTTTCTTCATTTATATTTCAAATGCTATCCCCAAAGCCCCCTATACTCTCTCCCTGCCCTTCTCCCCAACCCACTCACTCCCCACTCACTCCCGCTTCCTGGCCCTGCCATTCCCCTGTACTGGGGCACATAATTTTCACAAGTCCAAGAGTCTCTCTACCCATTGATGGCCGATTAGGCCATCTTTTGCTACATGTGCAACTAGAAACACAAGCTCTGGTGGGTACTGGTTAGTTCATATTGTTGTTCCTCCTATAGAGTTGCAGACCCCTTTAGCTCCTTGCGTACTTTCTCTAGGTCTTTCATTGGGATCCCTATGTTCCATTCAATAGATGACTGTGAGCATCCACTTCTGTATTTGCCAGGCACTGGCATAGCCTCACAAGAGATAGCTATATCAGGGTCCTGTCAGCAAAATCTTGCTGGCATATGCAATAGTGTCTGGGTTTGGTGTTGTTTATGGGATGGATCCCAAGGTGAGGTCGTCTCTCAATGATCCTTTCTTCTGTCTCAACTCTGAACTTTGTCTCTTTAACTCCTTCCATGGGTATTTTGTTCCCCATTCTAAGAAGGAACGAAGTATCCACACTTTAGTCTTCCTTCTTCTTGAGTTTCATGTGTTTTGCAAATTGTGTCTTGGGTATTCTATATTTTGGGGCTAATATCTGTTCATCAGTGAGTGCATATCATGTGTGTTCTTCCCGAAGCAGGGTTTCTTTTTGTAGCCATGGCTATCCTGGAACTCACTCTGTAGACCAGGCTGGCCTTGAACTCAGAAATCTGCCTGCCTCTGCCTCCCAAGTGCTGGGATTAAAGTCATGTGCCACCACTGCCCTTTATCTCAATTTTTAAAAATCTATTCAATGTTTTTTGTTGTTGCTGTTGTTGTTTTGGTGTTGTTGGTAAGTTTTGTTACATAAGCTTTCCCTCTGTCCCAACTGTGAGTCTACAGTCATTGATATCACTGCAAAAGTACCTCTCTCCATCCTCACCTACTTCCACCTTTTCTCTAACTCAACCACATGGATCACAGACTTCCATCCATTGGTTGAGTGCTAGTATCTCTTTCAGCTGCTTATAGGACTTCTCTGAGGACCCTTGTCTATAAGCACACCATAACATTAGTAACAGAGTCCTGGGATTTCCCTTAAGCTGGATCCCAATCTGGGTCTGTCACTGGACCTCCTTTCTATCATACTCTTCTCCATTTTTATCCCTGCCATTCATTCAGACAGGAACAATTCTGCCTCTCACCATCTAGTTACTCTTGGTGTTAGCTGGTATTGCTGTCTCTGGCTGTGACTTGATCCCCCTGCAAACCTGTGTGCCAGTATTCCTGGGAGACCAGTTCTCTTCAGGAAGAATTTGGGCATGGAGAGCTGTGGCACAGGGTCAGCTCCAGGGTGAAGACAGAAACTGGAAGGATCCTGTTCCCAACTGTTCCTTGATTCCTGTGTCCTGGGCCAGGAATTTGAACAGAAATGGTGATCTTACCTGTGCTCACAGCTGTGTTGGCACTTTTGGGAGATAAGCTCTTTTCCAGTAGTATTTGGGCATGGAGAGCTGTGGCTCAAGAACAATTCTGGGTCAGTGCTTTGACTTTGGGATGGCAACACCATCACACCACTTGATGTCCTGTCCTTCCATTGGAGGTGGACTCTACAAGTTTTCCTTCCCCACAGTAGAACACTTCATCTAAAGTCCCTCCCTTTGAGTCTTGAGAGTCTCCCAAGTCTCTGGTACATTCTAGAGCCCCACCACTACCACCACCACACCTCCTAACTCCCAAAGTTACCTGTTTGCAGTATTTTTGCAGGCCCTTCAGCATTTTGGTCCAGTCCCATGCCCCACTCCCCAATACCTGATACTGTGTTTGCTTCCCCTCCCTGTCTCCTCTCCCACCCAGATCCCTCCCTCCCTCTGCCCCCTGTGATTGCATTCCTCTCCCTCCCAAGTGAGTTTGAGCCATCCTCACTTGGGCCCTTCTACATGTTAGCCTTCTTAAGTTCTGTGGATTTTATCCTGGGAATTCTTTACTTTTTTGGTTAACATCCACTTATTAATGAGTACATAGCAAGAATGTCCTTTTGGGTCTGAGTTATTTCACTTAGCATAATATTTTCTCAACCCTATGTGACGACCAGCAGTCTCAACTGACCTGGACCCTTGAGATCTCTGACATTGAGCCACTAAAGATGCAGCATATACCAGCTGGTATGTAGCTCCCAACACATAAATCAGAGGACTACCAGGTCTGGATTTAGTCTGAGAAGATTCATCTAACAACCCTCAAGAGACTGGAGGCCCCAGGGAGTGGTGATGTCTGGTGGGGTGGGGGTGAGAGACCAAGATGGGGGTGAAGGGGGAGAAGGTGTCAGGGTACAGAAGCTGAGGGAGATGAAGTCTGGACTATAAAAAAGGATTAACAATTAAAAAAAGAAAGGGAAATGAAAATCAAAGCAACCCTGAGATTCCACCTCACACAGGTCAGAATGACTAAGATAAAAAAAAAAAAAAAACTCAGGTGACAGCAGATGCTGGCAAGGATATGGAGAAGGAGGAACACTCTTCCATTGCTGGTGGGAAGCTGGTACGAGCCCTCTGGAAATCAGTCTGGCAATTCCTCAGATAATTTGACATAGAATTACCTAAGTAACCAGCTATACTACTCCTAGACATATACCCATAAGATGCTCCACCATAAAACAAGGACATATGCTCCACTATGTTCATAGCAGCCTTATTTATAATAGCTAGAAGCTGGAAATAACCAAGATGTTCTTCAACAGAGGAATGGATACAGAAAATGTGGCACATTTACATAATAGAGTACTACTCAGCTACTAAAAACAATGAATTCATGAAATTGTTAGGCAAATGGATGGAACTAGAAAATATCCATTGTGAGGTAACCTAATCATGAAAGAATACACATGGTATGCACCCACTGAGAAGTGGATATTAGCCCAAAACCTCGGAATACCCAAGATACAATTCACAGACCACATGAAGCTCAAGAAGAAGAAAGACTAAATTGTGACTGCCTCGGTCCTTCTTAGAAGGGTTAACAAAACACTCACAGGAGGAAATACAGAGACAAAGTGTGGAACAGAGACTGAAGGAAAGGCCATCTAGAGAATGCTCCACTTTGGGATCCATACCATATACAGTCACCAAATGAAGACACTATTGTGTATGCCGAGAAGTGCATGCTGACAGGAACCTGATATAGCTGTCTTCTGAGAGGCTCTGCCAGAGCCTGACATATACAGAGGCAGATGCGTTCAGCCAACCATTGAACCAATCAAGGGGTCCACAACAGAAAGGCTTTAGAGAAAGAACTGAAGGAGATGAAGGGGTTGCAACCCCTTGGAAGAACAACAATATCAACCAACCAGAGCTCCCAGCATCTAAACCACAAGCCAAGGAGTACTCATGGAGGGACCCATGGCTCCAGCTGTATATGTAGCAGAGGATAGCCTTGTTGGGCATAAGTGGGAGAAGAGGACCTTGGTCCTGTGGAGTTTTGATGCACCAGTGTAGTGGAAGGAAGAAGTAGGTAGGTGGGTGGGGCACACACTCATGGAAGCAGAAGGAGGGAGGATGGGATAGGAGGTTTATGGGATTAAATAAGGAAAATAGATAACATTTGAAATGCAATTAAATAAAATAGCTAATAAAAATGAATGACTAAGCAAAAAAAGAAGAAGAAAAGGAAAAAAAAAAAAGATACCTTCCTTGCACAAGCATGGAACACGGACTTCTTTCCACATGGTTTCAGCATGACTATGGACACCCACTTTGTCCCTTGTCTCAAGATAGGCCATGAACTTCAACATTATCTCCTGAGGCAGTACAGACCATGGTCATCGACACAGCCTTCTGCTACAACATTGGCCATAGAATCCATTACAGCCCTTGGCAGAAGCACAGGCTGAGGATAGCAACATGTATTCCAGGGCACCTGGTCCATTAACACCAATATGGTACTCAGTGGTAGCCTAATGAAAGGAAATCAACATTGGCTTGGGTTGTTGCCCAAATCAACATGGCCCCCAACAGCAGTGTGGCTCATAGACATCAACATGGCTTCAAGTGGCAGTACAGACCATGGATATTTCCTGTGGATCAGAAAACATTATCACAAACCATAAGAAGTGTATGCCAAATTAATGAATTACATTTAACTTGTCTATATTTGCATCATATATGACTAGAATACATAACATCACATATAATACTTTCAAATTTAGACCATTAAAGACTCAGTAGCCACAGTAATTGAATGCTAGCCACAATCTAAACAAAGTTATTCACAGTGCTGTGTTCTTTATAGGGCTTGTATATTACCACTTTTCTAGTGTCTAGCATATGTATATACTTTTGGCTCTTGGTGCCTTACTAATGTCAATCCAAATTATTCCTGTCATCTTCCTTCCTCCTTTTAATTTTGTGTCTCCATTTACAAGGATCCTGAGAGGATTGTTATGACAGAATGTGAGGCCTTTCCCATACAGCAGAAATAATGATCTCATTAATTCACAAACCTTAACTTGATTCTAAATCTACAATCTTAGTTTGTCATTCCATGTAACAATTAGAGGCTTCTGGTATTGACTTTGATACTGTGAACAGGTAGAGTTAGGGGTGGATGTGGACTGCCATTTAGCTTGCCACACTATCCTTAATTGTACATGAAGTAAAGTTCTGTGAAAACTGGCTTGTCTTGCTCAGTGATATGTGGCAATGTATCTTCTTCTCCTTGTAGCCAGTGTTCCATTCATACTGACTTGTTCTCAATTTCATGAACTTTCTCTCTTTCTGGCCTCATTTGACTCTTTCTCTTCTGAGTCTCACATGCTTAACTTGATATTGTATAATCCCCTAGGACTACATCACCAGCTCATGATATATTTCCAAACTATTCAAGATGTCTCAGGCATCCTTATATTGGACTGGGTTTGTATTTTAGGCTGCATAACAAGTTACACTAAGCTTATGAAGTTAATGCAACTCATATATCTGATTTCACAGGTTCTAACCATCAGAATTCTGTGCATGCCTTAGTAGACTTGCTGCTTGATAGGTTGCCGTAACTTAGAAAGGAAAATGGCAGTGAGCTAAGATATATTGGTAGAAGTTAGTTCCATGTGCTTCGTAGTCTCTGGTGTTACATCCTTGATATCTGTCTAGATTAAATGTGATCAGCCTGTAGGGCTACATGCAGGTTTTCTATCACAGGTAGTATGTCAAGTTTCCTGCTGTCTTGTTAGCTTCAGGACAAGATTGTCTTTCTTTTCTTTTAATTTGTCACTGCTTTTGTAAGATCTTCCCTCCTATAAACCTTTATTGGTTGTCCCTGTTTGGATTGAGAATTTTAGCTGTTTGCCCAAATCTTTTCTTTATGTAATGTAATTTTAGATTGGCAGTGACGTTATGTCATGTTCATTATTCTCAACAATAATTAAGCTAGGTGAATTGTACAGGGCATGCATATTAACAATGTGGATTTAGACAGCCATGTTGACTCTTTTGGCTTAACATGGAAAAGTGGTCATGCTCACCCTGCACTGATACACTTCCTCAACTTTCATCTCTCACTTACTGTCACTCCACCATTTATTTCAAAACTTGAATCCTACTAAGAAAGAACTCATGCCACAGTAGCCTAATAAATTATTATACAAATAAACAGGATGCAGAGACATAAAATTCTTGTGTATTTTGCAAAAAAAAAAAAATATGTCATCATATGAGTGTTTTCTCAAGTAAATATGAGTTATTTTGTGATTATATAATAGGTTATGCATACGGAATTATATTTTGAGGTAATAGCTAAATTAAGTTCTCAGAAGCAAAGAGCAATACCTGGTATCATTATTAAATATTAGAAATAAGCAATTATAACTGAGAGAATGTTCATGAGAACATTTCATGAGAGAAAAATTCTATGTATATAAAACAGTTACTTTTTCAAGGTGATTTCCCTTTTTTAGAAAGAAAAATGCTTTCACAAAATATAATATGTAGTATATTTCAATCTTACAATAGCATAAAAATGAGCCTTACATTCTCCAGAGTAATTTAGATGGCACTTGTCAAAAGTGAATGTGAAAAAAGGTTTATTTATTTTTGAGCAAAGCTTTATTTTTATATTCTGAGGTTAGGGGGAAGGTATTTTATGGATTATCCTTTCTTTTCTGATTCCTGTGCTTAGAAAAGAAAGTTCTAGATGTTTATATAATTGAGTATAAATTATACTGATCTTAATTGTCTAGTCTACTGGTATCACACTGATGTCTTTGTTATATACACTGTTAGTATCTTCAGCAGCATTGAAGAAAGATGTGTTTTATGAAGTCAGAATTGGAAGAATTGCAAAGGTCTTGAATCATTTTCCTACTATCTTCAACTCCTACTGTTCTTCCTGGCTTTGAAAATGTTCACACTTTCTCCAGTTCTTTTATTATCTTCCATCTCTATACTTTCAAAATTGCCCAGGAAAATTGAGTTGTTGAAGAACTTAAAGATTATTGAGTATTCTTGCCAGGTATGTAGGTGATTGTTTATAAATATGTGATTATAGATGAGTGCTGGACAAAATAATGAATGACTGATAATTATTTAAATACTATTCCCATTGCTTTTAGATACTTTTTACTATCAAGTCTTGAAAATGAATGCCTGAATCTTCATTTTTCTATGAGCAACAACCTGGTTCTGTAAAAGCTGTACTTCAGCCTCTGAGGCGGCGCCATTTTCGGCTCCAGACAACCGGCCACCTTCCTGGTCAGAGCACAGGCTTCTGCCTCAGGTTCTGTGGGATCCACCTTGGTTCTGGGACTCCACAGAAAGTAGTCTACACAGGTGAGCGTGTGGACTACTGAAACAACAGCTTCTGTGACAGGCCAAAGCAACACAGCTTCTGGGAAAGATCCTGTTTTGGGCCTTCATCTTCGGCCAGGAGGAGGTCCAAACACCAGATAACTGTGCACCTTCCCTGAAAGAGGAGACCTTGCCTGCAGAGACTGCTCTGACCACTAAAACTCAGAGTAGAGAGCTAGTCTCCCAGGTCTGCTCATAGAGGGTAACAAAATCACCAGAGGAACAATCTCTCAACAGAGTCAACTATAACAACTAACTCCAGAGATTACCAGATGGTGAAAGGTAAACTTAAAAATCTTACTAACAGAAACCAGGACCACTCACCATCATCAGAACCCAGCACTCCAACTTCGCCCAGTCCAGGGCACCCCGACACACCTGAAAAGCTAGACCTGGATTTAAAAGCATATCTCATGATGATAGTAGAGGACATCAAGAAGGACTTAAATAACTCACTTAAAGAAATACAGGAGAACACTGCTAAACAAGAAGACATTAAAGAGGAAACACAAAAATCCCTTAAAGAATTGCAGGAAAACACAACCAAACAGGTGATGGAATTGAATAAAACCATCCAAGACCTAAAAAGAGAAGTAGACACAATAAAGAAAACCCAAAATGAGGCAACGGTGGAGATAGAAACCATAGGAAAGAAATCTGGAAACATAGATGCGAGCATCAGCAACAGAATACAAGAGATGGAAGAGAGAATCTCAGGTACAGAATAATCCATAGAGAACATCAGCACAACAATCAAAGAAAATGCAAAATGCAAAAAGATCCTAACTCAAAACATCCAGGAAATCCGGGACACAATGAGAAGACCAAACCTACGGATAATAGGAATGGATGAGAATGAAGATTTTTCAACTCAAAGGACCAGCAAACATCTTCAACAAAATTATTGAAGAAAACTACCCAAATCTAAAGAAAGAGATGCCCATGAACATACAAGAAGCCTACAGAACTCCAAATAGACTGGACCAGAAAAGAAATTCCACCGGACACATAATAATCAGAACAACAAATGCACTAAATAAAGATAGAATACTAAAAGCAGTAAGGGAAAAAGGTCAAGTAACATATAAAGGCAATCCTATCAGAATTTCACCAGATTTTTCACCAGAGACTATGAAAGCCAGAAAAGCCTGAACAGATGTTATACAGACACTAAGAGAACACAAATTCCAGCCCAAGTTACTATACCTAGCCAAACTCTCAATTGCTATAGATGGAGAAACCAAAGTATTCCACTACAAAAACAAATTCACCCATTATCTCTCCAGGAATCCAGCCCTTCAAAGGATAATAACAGAAAAAAAAAAACCAATACAAGGACTGGAACCATGCCCTAGAAAAAACAAGAAGGTAATCCCTCAACAAACCTAAAAGAAGACAGCCACAAGAACAGAATGCCAACTTTAAAAACAAAAATAACAGGAAGCAACAATTACTTTTCCTTAATATCTCTTAATATCAATGGACTCAACTCCCCAATAAGAAGACATGGACTAACAAACTGGCTACACAAACAAGACCCAACATTTTGCTGCTTACAGGAAACTCATCTCAGAGAAAAAAGATAGCCACTACCTCAGAATGAAAGGCTGGAAAACAATTTTCCAAGCAAATGGTATGAAGAAACAAGCTGGAGTAGCCATTTTAATATCTAACAAAATGGACTTCCAACCCAAAATAATAAAAAAGGACAAGGAGGGGCACTTCATACTCATCAAAGGTAAAATCCTCCAAGAGGAACTCTCAATTCTGAATATATATGCTCCAAATTCAAAAGCAGCCACATTCATTAAACTTTAGTAAATCTCAAAGCACACATTGCACCTCACACAATAATAGTGAGAGACTTCAACACACCACTCTCACCAATGGACAGTTCATGGAAACAGAAACTAAACAGGGACACAGTGAAACTAACAGAAGTGATGAAACAAATGGACTTAACATATATCTACAGAACATTTTATCCTAAAACAAAAGGATATACCTTCTTCTCACCACCCCATGGTACCTTCTCCAAAATTGACCACATAATTGGTCACAAAACAAGCCTCAACATATACAAAAATATTGAAATTGTCCCATGCATCCTATCAGATCACCATGGACTAAGGCTGATCTTAAATAACAAAAAAACTAATAGAAAGCCAACATTCACGTGGAAACTGAACAACACTCTTCTCAATGATAACTTGGTCAAGGAAGGAATAAAGAAAGAAATTAAGGACTTTTTGGAGTTTAATGAAAATGAAGCCACAACATACCCAAACGTATGGGACACAATGAAAGCATTCCTAAGAGGAAAACTCATAGCTCTGAGTGCCTCCAAAAAGAAACTAGAGAGAGCACACATTAGCAGCTTGGCAACACACCTAAAAGCTCTAGAACAAAAGGAAGCAAATTCACCCAAGAGGAGTAGAAGTCAGGAAATAATCAAACTCAGGGGTGAAATCAATCAAGTGGAAACAAGAAGAACTATTCAAAGAATCAACCAATCAAGGAGCTGGTTCTTTGAGAAAATCAACAAGATAGATAAACCCTTAGCCAGACTCACTAGAGGGCACAGGGAAAGCATCCTAATTAACAAAATCAGAAATGAAAAGAGAAACATGACAACAGATCCTGAAGAAATCCAAAACACCATCAGATCCTTCTACAAAAGGCTATACTCAACATAACTGGAAAACCTGGATGAAATGAACAAGTTTCTAGACAGATACCAGGTACCAAAGCTAAATCAAGATCAGTTTAATGATCTAAACAGTCCTATATCCCCTAAAAAAATAGAAGCAGTCAGTAATAGTCTCCCAACCAAAAAAAGCCCAGGACCAGATGGGTTTAGTGCAGAGTTCTATCAGACCTTCAAAGAAGACCTAATTCCAGTTCTTCAGAAAGTATTCCACAAAATATAAATGGAAGGTACTCTACCCAACTCATTTTATGAAGCCACAATTACTATGACACCTAAATCACAAAAAGACCCAAAAAAGATAGAGAACTTCAGACCAATTTCTCTTATGAATATTGATGCAAAAATCCTCAATAAAGTTCTTGCTAACCAAATCCAAGAACACATCAAAACGATCATCCATCCTGACCAAGTAGGTTTCATTTCATGGATGCAAGGATGGTTCAATATACGGAAATCCATCAACTTAATCCAGTATATAAAAAAACTCAAAGACAAAAACCACATGATCATCTTGTTAGATGCTGAGAAAGCATTTGACAAAATCCAACACCCATTCATGATAAAATCTTTGAAAGATCGGGAATTCAAGACCCAAACCTAAACATGATAAAAGCAATCTACAGCAAACCAGTAGCCAACATGAAAGTAAATGGTGAGAAGCTGGAAGCAATCCCACTAAAATCAGGGACTAGACAAGGCTGTCCACTCTTGCCCTACCTATTCAACATTGTACTTGAATTCCTAGCCAGAGCAATTAGACAACAAAAGGAGATCAAGGGGATACAAATTAGAAAGGAAGAATTCAAAATATCACTTTTTGCAGATGATATGATAGTATATATGTGACCCTAAAAATTCCACCAGAGAACTCCTAAGCCTGATAAACAGCTTCAATGAAGTAGCTGGATATAAAATTAACTCAAACATGTCAATGGCCTTTCTCTACACAAAGAATAAACAGGCTGAGAAAGAAATTAGGGAAACAACACCCTTCTCAATAGTCACAAATAATATAAAATAACTTGGCATGACTCTAACTAAGGAAGTGAAAGATCTGTATGATAAGAACTTCAAGTCTCTGAAAAAAAGAAATTAAAGAAGATCTCAGAAGATGGAAAGATCTTCCATGCTCATGGATTGGCAGGATCAACATTGTAAAAATGGCTATCTTGGCAAAAGCAATCTACAGATTCAATGCAATCCCCATAAAAATTCCAACTCAATTCTTCAACGAATTAGAAAGGGCAATCAGCAGATTCATCTGGAATAACAAAAAACCTAGGATAGCAAAAACTCTTCTCAAGGATAAAAGAACCTCTGGTGGAATCACCATGTAGGACCTAAAGCTGTACTACAGAGCAATTCTGATAAAAAACTGCAAGGTATTTGTATAGTGATGAACAAGTAGACCAATGGAAAAAAATTGAAGACCCAAAGATGAACCCACACACCTATGGTCACTTGATCTTTGACAAGGGAGCTAAAACCATCCAGTGGAAAAAAGACAAGCATTTTCAACAAATGGTGCTGGCACAACTGGCGGTTATCATGTAGAAAAATGCGATCCATTTCTATCTCCTTGTATTAAGGTCAAATCTAAGTGGATTAAGGAACTCCACATAAAATCAGAGAAACTGAAACTTATAGAGGAGAAAGTAGGGAAAAGCCTTGAAGATATGGGTACAGGGGAAAAATTCCTGAATAGAACAGCAATGGCTTATGCTGTAAGATCAAGAATTGATAAATGGGACCTCATAAAATTGCAAAGCTTCTGCAAGGCAAAAGACACCGTCAATAAGACAAAAAGGAGACCAACAGATTGGGAAAGGATCTTTACCTATCCCAAATAGGCTAGTGGACTAATATCCAATATAAATAAAGAACTCAAGAAGGTGGACTCCAGAAAATCAAATAACCCAATTAAAAAATGGGGCTCAGAGGTGAACAAAGAATTCTCACCTGAGGAATACCTAATGGCTGAGAAGCACCTGAAAAAATGTTCAACATCCTTAATCATCAGGGAAATGCAAATCAAAACAACCCTGAGATTCCACTTCACTCCAGTCAGAATGGCTAAGATCAAAAATTCAGGTGACAGCAGATGCTGGTGAGGATGTGGAGAAAGAGGAACACTCCTCCATTGTTGGTGGGATTGCAAGATTGTACAAACACTCTGGAAATCAGTCTGGCAGTTCCTCAGAAAATTGGACATAGTACTACCGGAGTATCCCGCAATACCTCTCCTGGGCATATATCCAGAAGATGTCCCAACCGGTAAGAAGGACCCATGCTCCACTATGTTCATAGCAGCCTTATTTATAATAGCCAGAAGCTGGAAAGAACCCAGATGCCCCTCAACAGAGGAATGGATACAGAATATGTCGTACATTTACACAATGGAGTACTACTCAGCTGGTAAAAAAATGAATTTATGAAATTCCTAGGCAAATGGATGGACCTGGAGGGCATCATCCTGAGTGAGGTAACCCAATCACAAAGGAACTCGCACAATATGTACTCACTGATAAGTGGATATTAGCCCAAAACTTAGGATACCCAAGATATAAGATACAATTTGCTAAACGCATGAAATTCAAGAAGAACGAAGAGCAAAGTGTGGACACTTTGCCCCTTCTCAGAAATGGGTACAAAACATCAATGGAAGGAGTTACAGAGACAAAATTTGGAGCTGTGATGAAAGGATGGACCATCTAGTTATTGCCATATGCAGGGATCCATCCCATAATCAGCTTCCAAACGCTGACACCATTGCATACACTAGCAAGATTTTGCTGAAAGGACCCAGATATAGCTCTCTCTTGTGAGACTATGCCAGGGCCTAGCAAACACAGAAGTGGATGATCACAGTCAGCTATTGGATGGATCACATGGCCCCCAATGGAGGAGCTAGAGAAATTACCCAAGGAGCTAAAGGGAACTGCAACCCTATCGGCGGAACAACAATATGAACTAACCAGTACCCCAGAGCTCTTGTCTCTAGCTGCATATGTATCAAAAATGGCCTAGTCGGCCATCACTGAAAAAAGAGGCCCATTGGACTTGCAAACTTTAAATGCCCCAGTACAGGGGAACCCCAGGGCCAAAAAGGGGGAGTGGGTGGGTAGGGGATTGGGGGGGTGGGTATGGGGGACTTTTGGGATAGCATTGAAAATGTAAATGAGTAAAGTACCTAATAAAAAAATAAATTAAAAAAATCCCTTGGTTTCTAAAGGGAGTAAAAAAAAAAAAAAAAAGCTGTACTTCTCTGGGATATGGATTCTCTGGGATCAAAGCATCCTACTTCTTATCTCTAAATACTGTATACATTTGATACCAAGCTGGTCACTTTATCTATTTTTACTCTGCAGTCAAATCATAAAAGTTAATTTCAAAACTGGGGTGTTCCTGTAAAAAAAAGAATATATTACAATGATCTATTTTGGTGTTTATTTGTTTTGAATCTAACAAAAAAATCCATCAAAACAATATCATAGTGATGACAACCTCTAGGGTTCTGGAAAGAATACACAGGAACAATCAAAGTATTAATAATGTATTTTTAATTGCAGTGTCTTCATTGTACATTGTTGAACAGGAAGTAGGGCATATAAAGAAACAAACTGGTGTTGCATGCCAACTCTTTGATAAATGTGGTAGAAAAATAAAACATAATATTACTTCTTAATAAGAAAGAAATATTGTATAATGTGGAACAGAATTATGAGTCAAACCACAGATATGAAATGAAATATATTAAGGCAAATATCAGCTAGGTAAATGACATGACTTTCAGGAACTGATTCATTAGGTAAGTACAAATACCAGATTTTTCTTTTTTTTTTTTTTTTCAAAAACTGTTTTTTTATTAGATATTTTCTTCATTTACATTTCAAATGCTATCCCAAAAATCCCCTATATCCTCCCACACCCTGCTCCCCTACCCACCCACTCCTGCTTCCTGGCTCTGGCATTCCCCTGTACTGGAGCATCTAATCTTCCATGCTCTCACCATGAATTGTGACCTTTTGAAGTTAACAGTTCTATTGAGACTGGATTCAATGGCAGTTTGAGAAAGAATTGTGGTCCCAGGCTGCACAATTGAAGTCAGGCAGTGTACTTCCAACCCATCCTCACAGATACATTTATGATGGGGATGTCACTCACTTCTGACATTTGATTTAGTGTTTGGCACAGCCAGAGAAAGGTTTAGGGCACACAATACTTTCTGACACTAGGTGCCTTGACCATCAAAGTTCATACATATTACTTTCACTGATGAAATCCAATGCTAGTAAAATCACTTATCTTTTGTCAGAACTGTATAAGTAAAGGGGTACTGAAAAATATGACTCTATTTTTAACCAAATTAACATTTAAGTAAAGTAGGGAAGCAATATTGAATATTTGAGATAGAATATTTTATGTATGTAGGAAACATACCTCATAGTTATTGAAAATTATTACAACAGTAATAAATGATTTTATGAATTAAAGGTGTCAAGGCATGAAGCGTAGAATGTTCCCTCTCTGCCATATCATACATATTTCATGTAAATGATTTTGTAAATAATCAATTAAGTAGCAAAATAAAATATTGCATTTGAATATACCTACTATTAAAATAATTTGTATGAAACCTAAATGAGGAAAAAATCTATTACAAGACTAAATCACATTTGCAAGTAAAGGTAAATGTAAGTCCGTGGTTCGCAAGCATAAAAGCAAAGAAATGATAACAAGGGCATTTGGTTGCTGTGCTGTTGCTGTGATCCAACACTAACAAAAAGCAATTTGGAGAGGAATGTGTGGTTTTGACTTAAAACTCACAGTCTATCATGAAGAAAGGACAAGTAAGGAACTCAAACCAGGATCCTGGAGGCAGGAACTAAAGCAGAGGAGAATGCAGAATGCTGCCGATTGTCTTGCCCACCTGGGCATGTACAGCTAACCTTTTTATATAAACCAATGCCGCCATCCAAAGAGGAACACTCTTTACTTGATCCATTCAAATAAGTCAACAGGTAAGAAAGTATCCTACAGACATGGCCAAAGAGCACACTGATAAAAACAATTACTGAACTGAGGTTCTTTCTTTCATGTGCGACTAGGTTTGCATTAAGTCAATGTAAACTATAACAATTTACTCCTTGTCAATTTTGACAAATTTAGCACTTTGAGCCATCCCCTTTTCATTCTTTGTTTATAAGATCTCAAATTTATATCACAATATAAAACAAAGTTAACATCTGAAAACCCCTACAGTCTAAGATTTTCAACACTTACATGTCCAAGATCATTGTAAAACTCCAGTCTCTCTATAAAGTCAAAATCAAGTTACATGGTATCTTTATTTTAAGAGAGAAGAATCTAGGCCCTCTTAAAATTAAATCAAAGCAAACTCTAGTCCAGTAGTATAATTCAGATACAATAAGTCACTGTTCATTATCTAGGAACAACTACTTATCTTCAAATATCCAAACGAATTGGGCAACTCCTTTTCTCTGGTTGTATGATTCAACGTACGTAATGCTTGCCTTCAGTGTTCAAACTGGTTAAATTACACATGGTCCAGTGTCCTTAGTTTTGCACCATGGTCCTGAAAAATCTATTATATTGGTTTCTATGAAATTGGGGCTGCACCTTCATCAGTGACCTTTCCTGGCCTTTCACATTGAACTTCTTCAGCAATTCTTCATGGCTCCTTAATGCCTTCAAAAGCAGTGTTATATGTGGGATTCTTAAACATTGCCAATTTGGTTTGACCTTGAGTACCAGTATTGACCCCTTATATATCATAGGTTCTGTATACAGACACTAAAGATAATACTTTCCAGATGATTTGCCCTCAGGGATGCATGTGCTGATAAATTTTTGTCAACCCAAGTCAAATTAGATTAATCTGGGAAAAGGAAACTTCATTCTACAAAATACCTCCATAAGATTGCTATGTAGTTTTGTCTATGAATAACTTTTCTTCATTAATGACCTGGGAGGGCCCAACCCACCAATTATTGTGTCACTTCTGGGCATCATGTATGGGCTCTCTAAATAACCAGGTTTAAATTCCTTCATTGTGTTGGATATTCATGTACTTTCATGTTGGACTACAATCTTGATATGTAAAACGAATAAACCCTTTTCTCCCTAAGTTGCTTTTGTTTCTGGTTCTTCATCACAATGATAGAAAATCAAATTAGAACAATGTTGTTCTCTTTTTAATCGTTGGCAACCATTCAACCCTCATCAGTCAGAGATCATTTTCCCTGTAAAGCACCAAGCTTTCATTTCCACAATTTCAATTTAAATATATCAAATAAACTGTTACAACAGAATCTTTGAGAGATTTCCAAACCTCCTTTGGAATCTCCACAAGCCAGGCCTCCATGGCCTATATTTCTCACAGATTTTATCTCTCAGGAATCTACAGAACAGCTCATTAAGCTTAAAGAACTTCCTGCACAAAGTTCCAAATACTTTCTCTATGAGACCAGAACCCTATCTGAAAAATCAATCAGAAACATCAAAGAAAAACTGTATACTAGATGCTAATGTCTGTCCTGAGGTTCATTTCTATTGCTATGACTTTTAACAGAACAGGTTTTTTTGCTTACACTTACAGGTCACAAGGTCATTGAGGAAAGTCAGAGCAGACAGCTGTAAAGAGGAGCTGAAGTAGAAGTCACAAAGCAACTTTATATACTGGCTGATCAAGCTAACAGTTCTTGACTACAATAGGACATATCTACATAGGGATGGCACTGTTCTCATGAGGTTCAGCCCTATGATATTAATAAACAGTCAAAAAATACCCAACAACTATAGACACAGGCCAATCTAAAGAAGCAAATTTCTCAATTGAGATTTTTTTCTCCCTCAGAATGCTTGATTTTGTGCTAAGTTGACAAAACTAGATAGACAATATGTTTTAAGATATATTTCAGAATAAAACCATTACAAGTTATCGTGTTGGTTCATAGTAATATAAATGTTGAAGAAAACCTCCGATGCTTTTGTTTCCTTTAGAGGTGTAATCATGTCTTGTGTCTACCTTAATCCGCAGGGTATGTTCAGATAAATAGTGCATTTATTAAGGTCTTAATATTAAAAAAAACACATTCAGGACTAGAAAATCATACTTTATTAGGACTTTGTCTCTCATACTTTTCATTAATATGATTAACTTTTGTTGCTATCTTAAAAATAGTTTATAATCCATCTGCATAGTTATATAATACATATGCTGAAATTTAATTTGAAGCTAATTGTTTGTGCTTGCCAGTATGTATTAGCATAAAAATTTGAAACATTATAATGATCTTATCTTAAAATATTATCTTGATTGATGATATTCCACAATGTTGTAATGGCTTCTAATGGCATATGACTTTAACTTAATTATCTTGTCATTTATAATGCCATCCAAACCATACAAAGAAGCATTAACTGAAATCAGTGTATCACATAAACTTATTTGCAACTCTCTTACATATGCATTAACCTTTCATAGTCAGTGATGGTTTAAAATGGATGCAAGATGTAAAACTATAGTAAAATGGAGGGAAAAATCTTACCTCAGCTAGTATCAATCCTCTTGTCTCTTGTTGATAACTCTCTCATGGCATCCTTAGAAGATCGAGTTTCACATGGTGCATTTTCTTATGCCATCAGGAATCCAGAAGCTAGTTAAATTCCATACAATGCTTTCAAATGCTTTCCCAGGTATAAGCACCCAAGGAACATCCTGAAAGACAATATAGATGTACTGGGCTTGTGGAGTGGATCACTTGGTGAATTTTGGGATAGTGCAGAACCAGTAGGACTGAATACGGGGACACAAAGTTATAATTGTTCCAGCGTCCATTCACACTGTCAACTTCAATCACCATACTTTTTCCATCATTAATGTAAAAGCTACTCTTTTAGGAATTTACAATTAAAATTGAGAACTATTTCTAGGAAAATCTTAAGTAGTTGAGCATATTATAAGTTATATAACCAATGGGTTAACTCTTTTATTAAAAATAAAACTGTACTCCAACACTAACTAATACAAAAGATACCTCTCCCTCACATGTACTGTCTAAAAGAGAGAGAGAAAGATCATTGACTATTGAACATTATCCATTGTTGAGTTTTAAAATGTTACTAAGTGTCTATTATAATTATCCTATTATCAAATAGATGAAATTTTTTTAAGTTAAATGACAAATTGAGCATATGGTAGTTAGCTTCAATGTCAACTTGACACAACTTATTCATTCTGAGAGTATTTCAATTGAAGCATTGCCAAGATCAGGGTGACTTACCAGCATGTCAGTGGGGAGTTGTCTTCATTGTTGATTGATGTGGGAATTGCCTTGCCTACTGTGGATAGCACTATCCCTGGGCAAGTGGTCCCCAGCAGCATAAGAATGGATTAGCTGAAGTGCATTGGAGAATGGGCCAGCAAGCCTCATTCTTCCATTGTGTCTGGCATGCTTCCTTGGCTGTGAGTTCATGTTCCCTTGATGATGAGCTCTGCCAGTAATTGTAAGTCAAAGAAATATTTCCCTTTCTTTCTCCAAGTTGCTGTTGGTTAGTACTTCATCAATGTTAATGAAAGGAAACTAGAATGTCATAATATTTATTTAAAATATTGTTTGATGCTATAATGTAAAATTAAATGTATGAGTCCCTACTAAAGTTAAAAGAGAACTATACAGTGATTATACCTATTATAAAAGTGATTTGCTTTATAGCAGTTATTATTTAAGATTTTTTTTCTAGTTTTCATTGTTTCCAGTAGCTTCTAGCTTCTATTTCAATCCAGGTGATGCTTAGGATGTTGACGACTGCATGCTTAACATCTATAAAAAGAAGCCTACTGGACATTTATCTTCTTATCATAGTTTAGAAAGAAATAGCATAACAAGATTCCCACAAACAAAGTGAATTTCTGGTAAACATGTGTAATGGTTAAAAAGCAGAAATTCAGGTAGCATAATGTAACAATATTTAACTCCTCTATTCATCACTATGCAATTTAATACACATAATATATAGTCAGAATTTCATTGTGTGGCTGATCACTCTCAGTGAAAATAAATTTGTATGTTATCATAAATTCTGAAAACATTTGAATCTTCCAATGTTCTCTTTCTCTCCAGCTTCCATCACTATGTTCACATGCACACTTATGCCACTCACAAGCTTAACATGTACTTTGCTTTCTATCCCTGGATCTACACTCAATCATTCCTTGTCACTCATCTGTGTTAGTGGTACTTTTTCTGCACACAGCCATTTGTCACCGCTTCAGTCACATGCATGTGCCATTCTGTCTTAAATGGACTGTGACACAGTTGGCAAATCAATGGGATCCCCTCCGGCTCCTCATTTCTCAGAAAGCCTGACATAAAACATATCTACTCAAGGTGGACTCACTCACTGACTGCCTTCAGAAAATAAATGGCATGCAATTGAAAGCTACAGAAGTAGCCTTGGCTGATAGGTTGTTCATCATCAACAGAACTTTTTTTTACAGAAGCATCAGAAGTTAGAGTTTGGAAGCAAAGCTCTGTCAAACAGTTTTTGTTTTTGTTTTTGTTTTTGTTTTTGTTTTTCAGCATGTTTACCTCTAAGTCTTAAGCATTGTTCATTTGCATGGTGAAGAAGTAAAATGCTGCATAGCTTTCCTCACAAGGAAGGAATATTCTTAAAATAATAATTTTCATTTGGACTTGAATACTTAGCAGAAACAGGAATTATCTGTAGTCCTTGTGCCTGTGCATGTGGTTGTCCAGTTACTTCTCATTTCTGGATGTATACTATACTTGCTCTGAAAGTCCTAAGATTCTATCCTCCATCACTCCACCCCTTCTAGATACTTTCAGAATGAGTAGGTGATAATACACATCTCTTTGAAAACTTGTTTTTTTTTCCTGAAGGAAGCATCTCACCTGACAGAAGGTACTTGGTGGTTCTATGAGCTCTTAACATTTAGTAACTCAGTACTAGACCAAGACCCCTTTGTTTAGACCTTGAAAGGAGAATGAGATGCAACCTAATGAGGAAGAATTTGGAAGTAGTATAATTGAGAGATTAATGAAACTTTACCTTTGATCAACTGATGATTCTACCTAAACTTTCTAGATGAGTTTTCAATAGCAAAACCTAATTACATGAGGTCTGCCACAGCCTATTTTAGAAAATGACCAGTCAAATGCCTTCTACTTGCAAAGAAATTGCACCATATGCCATATCTGTGTGATGGCATTTCACCTCAGCACTGATTCTGGCCATAACTTCCAGAAGAACACTCCATCATAAGAAATAGTTATATACCCTGTTCATATGGTAACAGTTCTAGAACTGACCCCCCTTTTTTTCAGTCACACCCAGAAAGCAGTCAGAACAGTCAGAGGCTTCACTTTATTCTCTGAATCATATTAAAATATATATAGAAGCAGAACATGTTCTTATGTTTACATTGAGAAATGATCAATAAAAATCACTGGGGCTGGAGAGACAGGTTAAGAACACTGAGTGCTCTTCCAGAGGTTCTGAGTTCAATTCCCAACAACCACATGCTAGCTCACAGTGATGTGTAATGGGATCTGATGCCCTTTTCTGGTATGTCTGAAGAGGACTACAGTGTGCTCACATATATTAAATAAATAATATTGTTTTTTAAAAAAATTGTCTGCTGATTAACTTTAGCCTAGTTCCAGTTCATAAAATGTATTCCAATGCACAGACTATAATTATAATGGTTGAAAAAACATGAATAAAAGTTTTAGAAAGAAGTAAAATTTATTAAACTCAACTAATTTCAATATTAGATTGGCTATTATATATATATATATATATATATATATATATATATATATATATATATATATATTAAGTATTGAAGTAATCAAATTCCTTATCATTCATTTACTAATGTAAAGTAGTGAAAAGCCAATGAATTGGTGGTATTTTTCCAAGAAGTCAGGCATGTAAATAATAGATTTATTCAAAATGTAAATAATTTTAAAATTATCATGTAAACTTTAGAAATCATATCAGAGGCCCTAACACTGCCTTTGCATTTCATAATTCAGAGAACTCACAGAATCTGCTCTCTCTTTTGTTACTACTTATCACATTGCAAAATATAGATTTACAGCAGAAAATGAAAAGACTCAAGAAACTATGTCTTGAAGAGATTTTGCACTACTCCTGTTGTTGAGGTACATGGAAACTGTATACTATATTTTGTCAGAAACCTTTTACACAGGATGACTAAGAGGGGGGGGGGTTGCCATAAAATCAAGCTGTGCTTTTAAAAATTTGTGTTATGAGTCACTCACAAAGGCTCACAACTGCATAATTAGCTTTAATTGATCAGCTTGCATCTTCCAGGGAAACAGCAAAGCCCACTGTCCCAGATATTAAACACACACCTGCAGCCTAAAGTTAGCATAAACTTGAACAGCCTTGTTTTAAGGTCTTAGGTATCAAAGATATTATTGAGGCTTTAAGGTCCAGGTTTTATTTGCCAGGATTCTGTATAGGTTCAATTTGTTCTCTGTAATTTTTCAAATACAGTTTGGCAATATAAGTGATTATATACCATTAGAAAAACAATATTACATGATGATGAACTGAAACAAGATGGTTTACCAACCCATTGTATATTGTATAAAAAAATAAAAAGCTTAAATTGTGCATTAAAATTTGGAATATATTTCATAAATAAGTAAACCAAAGAAAGTAAAATTTGTGTTTTAAATTTGTTGTTTTTATCAATTCATTGTTTGTTTTTTTTTGTTTTTTGTTTTGTTTTGTTTTGTTTTGTTGGTTATTTTCAAAAGTTATCTCCTTTCCTCCTTTCCCCTCTGCAATCCCCCATTCCATTCCAGGGGAGCCCTATTTCTATGAGTCAGCTCTCTAACACACCCACCCACTCTGGCCTGACTTCCCTAGCATTTCTCTACACTGGGGCATCGAGTTTCCAGAGGACCAATGGCCTCTCTTCCCATTGATGCCAGATAAGGTCATTCTCTGCTGCATAATCACCTGGAGCCATGAGTCTCTCCATGTGTACTCTTTGGTTGGTGGTTTAGAACAATTCATTGTTAAAAGGGAAAAGAAAAACATGAAATGCTAATGGCTTTGAGAAAGGCAAAAAGAGTAAGGTATAGAATTGGGCTAATCTAATGAATGCTTAATCATCCTGTCAAATAAGATGGTCTCAATTTCTCAATGAAGCGTCACATCTGTCTTGTTAGCAGCCTACTCATTTCATAGGAGTTATCTGTAAACAAACCAGTACGACACTTTCTCAGTCAGTCCTTGAACTTACTATGTCTATAACTTTAAATTACTTTTCAAAGTACTATATTTATTTCCGATTAATTTATAGCATTATGATGTTTAATACAGATGAGAAAGCATCCAGTCAGGAGACTTTGCAAGTAAGCAAATATTTTGTAACCATAAGCCTGTTTTCTTCTTTTTTTATATATCTCACTATTCCAAATTAAACAATGGGATTAATTTTGTATTTTCATTTTTGAATAGTAAAATAGAAAATTAAGAGTGACAATTCCTGGCGATGGTAGCTCACACCTTTAGAATAGTAGAATGAACTAATATGTGTCAAGAATAGTTTTCATTTATTTATAACTAAATAAAATTATACATGTAATATTGGCATATGAGACATTTAAATTTTATCCAAAAACAGGTTGCAAAAAAGGTTATTTTAAATGTATGCTAATATAAAAAGAATAGATCTGATTTTTTCCATTGAAAACTCAATGTCAGTGTTTGAGAACAATCTGTGCTGTCCCTCTTGATATTGTAAGCACTGTGAATTATTCATTTCAGAGTTACAATAAACTAAATCCTTACAGTGTACATAGTGCAGCTTGCTACATCTAAAGCCCTTTGTGTGAAAGATACAGGGGTTACTGGGTTCAAAGGCTTGCTAATCTGCTAAACAACTTCAATTTTGCACGCCAGATTTGGCTCCCATGACTTTTGTACCCTTCTTCCTACAAGATGGATTATGCTCAGTGAGCAGCACTCAACAGTCCCTGACGCAAGGTGAGCTGAAACTTTAAATCTGCAAGGCTCTACTCTTTCTCCAGCTCCCAAGCTTCTGTCCATGTGGACTCAACTCAATTCCTCTCTGGCCTCCTTCTCCATAAATATTACTGTAATCTCTGGCAATGGAAAATAACACAGTGATACTTTCTCAGTTTTGACGTTCCTGAATGCTGGGATTTATCAGAATTCAAAGAACTTTCTAAATGTGCTCAGACAGAGAAAAGAAAATAATTCTATTGTGCAGCAAAGAACAAAAGAAACAAAACACAACAGAAAAAATATTTCACAGTAAATACTCTGTCCACAGGGAATTTCAAATCTTTAAGTATTTTAGTTTTCTAATATAGATGTTACTATAATTACATTATATATTAACATTGCTTGTAAGCCAAGTGTATTAATGAAATTTAGGATGAAATTTTAAGCTGGATAAAACAACATTATGCATGACTGTTCAAATTAATGTAGAGAAAGAACATGCATATTTTCCAGTGTGGATAAAGTTCTATCTAATTTTCTCATGCTCATGTGACTTACTTAAACTGTAAAATGAGAAGCTGTTAAAATAGCCATTCAGTCTCATAACTTAGAGGTTAACTACTCTATACAGCTTGATAGCTTATTTTAATGTGTTTATATATTTTATATAATAGCAATTAATACACTATTTTATTAATTTACCAGCTAAGTTAATAATTTGTAAGAACTGAACAAAACTTTTTTTTCAGTAGAGTTTCCTGAGTTAAAAACTTGTAAGTATGAAACTGAAGAGATAAATAGCTCAGAGATATATTACTCTTACAGAGAAACAGACCACATACATGTACCCACACATGCACGCACAAACACACACACACACACACACACTCACACATATACATGCATGCACAAGGACACAGATTCACAATGCATGCATGCATAAGCAGACTAAATTAGAAATTAAATAAATCTTTAAAATTGTATGTACAAAGTTAAAGTTTTGGAGTGAAGCTCAATGGAAAAATCCACAAGCACTCCCCTGCCCTGAGTTCCAATCCTAACCCCATTAAAAAAATTATAAGCAGAGGACTGGCTAGTCTGTCCTCAGTGAGAGAAGATACATCTAACCTTCGAGAGACTCAAGGCTCCAGGGAGTGTGGAGATCTGGTGGGACAGGAGTGGGGTAGTGGGAATGTCCTGTGTCCTCTTGGAAACAGGGGAGGGACAATGGGATGGGGAAGACCAGAGGTCAGACCAGGAGTGGAATGGCACGTGAACTGTGATAAAAGATTAAACAACAATAATAACAATGATAATAATAATAACAACAACTTTAAAAAATTACAAAAAAGTAGAAGGAAGGAAGGTTGGTGAGATGAAAGGAGTGGAGGAAAGAATTACGGAGAGAAGAAGGAAGAGTGGAAAGTAAAAAGGGTGGATCAAGGCTAATGTATCCACAAGGAAAACAACAGTTTAAATGTTAACACACACACTTAGGAGACTAATTCAGTTCAAGAGTTACAAGCCTGCATATTTTATCATTTGTGTTTCTGAGAATCAATGGACCACGCATCCAGGGAGTACTTAGTGGTATAAAAGGAATGCTAAAGGAAGAGAGCAGACATTTCTATCTCCTTTCTTCTGGATTTAATCCCTGAAAAAGGAGTAAAGACAATCTGACAAGCTGGAAGGTTTAAACCTCTGCATTTGTAGCAGCATGGCTTTTCCTTTTGTGGATCCTAGTCCTCTCCTCTGGGTTCTTCCATCTGTTTAAAGATTTTGTGTGTAAGACAGAAAGAATGAATTTTAATTTTTGCATTCCAGTCCCCACCCCGCTCTGAGAGAGATAATGGTGTATTGTTTGTTTCCTTGCTGCTTTAATAACTCAGTGAAGTCATGCTCCCTACCTATTGATAGTTGCTAATCAGAAAATCTGTGCATGAAATTAGGGCTTCACTTACACGCTGGGTGTAATATTTCAAATCAATTTAGAAGTATTAAAGGTAATCAATGATTGATTGATTTTAATTATATCTCAAAGGTTCAGTTAAATCTGTTGATTAAATCGATTCGTGGCAATGTCTTCAGCTCTGAGTATATAGCTAAAACTTTAAACTTGACATATTAGCTAGACATCAGCCAAACTCATTTAAAGATGCAGTGCACAGAATAGTAATGGAAAATAAGTCCGCTGTTTATATTTTTTCTAAATAACCTACATTTGTTTCATTGAATAATCTCTACACATAATTTATTACTTAGATTTCAATATTCACAGATATTCTCAATTAAAATCTTATTAAGAATATTTGATGAAATATATTTGTCTGTGATTCATTACAGACTTATATTTCTGTCTTTTCTATAACGCAACCATGTTGCTGAATAAAATGACACTAATCTAGTTTTTAATTCATTTTTCTTTGCTTATAAAGTTAAATCATTGTGTTACATTAAATTGTCCATTTAAATAATTAATACTAAAATTGCGTGAAGCAAATCCATTTGTTTCCTTACAGTTATTTTTTTAACATATGATAGCTTGGAAAAGGGTATTATTTTTAATCTATAATAGTTCTGGGTAACAAAATTAGGATTACATACAAAATGAGCCCAACTGGAGAAAAGACTTGTTGATCCACATCAATAAGCAACTACATTTGCTTTCATGTTTTAGCCTTTTGAAATGAATTTTGGAATTCAGTCATATTTTTCAATCTTTCTTATTCCAAGAATCATTGTAGAAAAGAGAGGTTTACAGATGGTTGATTTTTGAAGTTTAAGAAAATCCACAAAGCAGTATTGCATGTTATAAATGTTGAGTGAAAACACAAGAGAGCCTTCAGTGGATTTTTTCATTTTTGGTCCCTCTTAGACAAAAAAAAAAAAAAATGGAGAGTTCCCAAAATAATTTCCAGCTTAAAAAAGACTTGCAACAGATTGAATATTGTTCCCATTGTTAAAATTGGCCAAAGTACATAGATAAATTACTTTGATCATTTTCAAAGAATTGTGAGATAAATGTAGAAGCTTTATTTTATAATAAACATAGAGCTTTCATGTCATTTGTTATTTTTTACCTGTATAAAGACACATGCTCATCTATCATAGTTTATTCCTGAGAGATCATTGAACAGGAACAGCCTATTATGCAGGATGTTTTCTCCAGAAAATACTCTTATAGATGCAATTTAGTTTGTTAAATTTTCAAGGATTTTTTTCTAGAAGTATTTGTTTAGTTTTAAGAAAGTAAGTTAATTTCTTTGTTAGCCTGTTTATCCTTTGTATAGAGAAGGGCCATTGATTTGTTGGAGTTAATTTTATATCCAGCTACTTCACTGAAGTTGTTTATCAGGTTTAGGAGTTCTCTGGTGGAATTTTGGGGTCACTTATGTATACTATCATATCTGCAAATAGTGATATGTTGACTTCTTCCTTTCCAATTTCTATTGCATTGATCTCCTTTGTTGTCTAATTGCTCTCGCTAGGACTTCAAGTACTATATTAAATAGATAGGGAGAAAGTGGGTAGCCTTGTCTAGTCTCTGATTTTAGTGGAATTGCTTTAAGTTTCTCTCCATTTAGTTTAATGTTGGCTACTGCTTTGCTTTTTCTTGCTTTTATTATGTTTAGTTATGGACTTTAAATACCTAATCTTTGCAAGACTTTTAGCATGAATGGGTGTTGGACTTTGTCAAATGCTTTCTCAACATCTAATGAGGTGATCATGTGGCTTTTTTCTTTCAGTTTGTTTATATAGTGGATTACATTGATGGATTTCCATGTATTCCAACATATAATAAGGACAAATGCTTCACTATGTTCACAGCAGTCTTATTTATAATAGTTAGAAGCTGGAAAGAACCCAGATGTCCCTCAACAGCAGAATGGAAACAGAAAATGTGGTACATTTACATGATTGAGTACTACACAGCTATTAAAAACAATGAATTTATGAAATTCTTAGACAAATGGTTGGATCTAAAGGATATCATTCTGAGTGAGGTAATCCACTCTCACATGAACACAGATGATATGCATTAACAGATAAGTAAATATTAGCCCAGAAGCTTGGAATACCCAAGATACAATTCAAAAAACACATGAAACTCAAGAAGAAGGAAGACCAAAGTGTGGATACTTCAATTCTGCTTAAAAGGGAGAACAAAAATCCCATGGAAGGAGTTACAGAGACAAAGTGTGAAGCAGAGACTTAAGGAATGATCATCCAGAGACTGTGCCACCTGGGATTCCAACCCATAAACAACCACCAAAACCAGACACTATTGTGTATGCCAACAAGAGCTTGCTGACAGGAGCCTAATATAGCTGTCTCTTGAGAGGATCTGCCATTACCTGCCAAATACAGAAGTGAATGTTCACAACCTTCAATTGGATGGTACACAGGGTCAACAAAGAAGGAGCTAGGGAAAGTACCCAAGGAGCAGAAGGAGTTTGCAGTCCCATAGGAGGAACAAAAATATGAACTAACCAGTACCTCCATAGCTCCCTGGGACTAAACCACCAACCAAAGCCCCACATGGTGGGACTCATGGCTTTAGTTGCATATGTAGCAGAGGATGACCTAGTCGATCATCAATGGGAGGATCGGCCCTTGGTCCTGTGAAGGTTCTATTCCCCAGTAGAGGGGAATGTCAAGACCAGGAATTGGGAGTAAGTGGGTTGGGGAGCAGTGGGAGGGTGTAGGGGATAGGAGTTTTCAGAAAAGAAACTAGAAAGGGGAATAACATTTGAAACGTAAATAAAGAAAATATCTAATATAAAAATTTAAAAAAAGTGCTGAGCTTTACTACAGAGCAATTGTGATAAAAACTGCATGGTACTGGTATAGTGACAGACAAGTAGACCAATGGAATAGAACTGAAGACCCAGAAATGAACCCACACACCTATGGTCACTTGATCTTTGACAAGGGAGCTAAAACCATCCAGTGGAAGAAAGACAGCATTTTCAACAAATGGTGCTGGCACAACTGGTTGTTAACATGTAGAAGAAAGCGAATCGATCCATTCCTATCTCCCTGTACTAAGGTCAAGTCTAAGTGGTCAAGGAACTTCACATAAAACCAGAGACACTGAAACTTATAGAGGATAAAGTGGGGAAAAGCCTTGAAGATATGGGCACAGGGGAAATATTCTTGAATAGAACAGCAATGGCTTGTGCTGTAAGATAGAGAATTGACAAGTGGGACCTCATGAAACTGCAAAGCTTCTGCAAGGCAAAAGACACCATCAATAAGACAAAAAAAACACCAACAGAGTGGGAAAGGATCTTCACCTATCCTAAATCAGATAAGGGACTAATATCCAATATATATAAAGAACTCAAGAAGGTGGACTCCAGAAAATCAAATAACCCCATTAAAAATGGGGCTCAGAACTGAACAAAGAATTCTCACCTGAGGAATACCGAATGGCAGAGAAGCACCTGAAAAAATGTTCGACATCCTTAATCATCAGGGAAATGCAAATCAAAACAACCCTGAGATTCCACCTCACACCAGTCAGAATGGCTAAGATCAAAAATTCAGGTGACAGCAGATGCTGGCAAGGATGTGGAGAAAGAGGAACACTCCTCCATTGTTGGTGGAATTGCAAGCTTGTACAACCACTCTGGAAATCAGTCTGGGGGTTCCTCAGAAAATTGGACATAGTACTACCAGAGGATCCAGCAATACCTCTCCTGGGCATATATCCAGAAGATGTCCCAACCGGTAAGAAGGACCCATGCTCCAGTATGTTCATAGCAGCCTTATTTATAATAGCCAGAAGCTGGAAAGAACCCAGATGCCCCTCAACAGAGCAATGGATACAGAAAATGTGGTACATTTACACAATGGAGTACTACTCAGCTATTAAAAAGAATGAATTTATGAAATTCCTAGCCAAATGGATGGACTTGGAGGGCATCATCTTGAGTGAGGTAACACAATCACAAAGGAACTCACACAATATGTATTCACTGGTAAGTGGATATTAGCCCAAAACTTAGGATACCCAAGATATAAGATACAATTTGCTAAACGCATGAAACTCAAGAAGAATGAAGACCAAAGTGTGGACACTATGCCCCTTCTTAGAATTGGGAACAAAACACCCATGGAAGGAGTTACAGAGACAAAGTTTGGAGCTGTGATGAAAGGATGGACCATCTAGAGACTGCCATATCCAGGGATCTTTTCCATAATCAGCTTCCAAATGCTGACACCATTGCATACACTAGCAAGATTTTGCTGAAAGGACCCAGATATAGCTGTCTCTTGTGAGACTATGCCTGTGCCTAGCAAACACAGAAGTGGATGTTCACAGTCAGCTATTGGATGGATCACAGGGCTCCCAATGGAGAAGCTAGAGAAAGTACCCAAGGAGTTAAAGGGATCTGCAACCCTATAGGGGGAACAACATGATGAACTAACCAGTACCCAGGAGCTCTTGTCTCTAGCTGCATATGTATCGAAAGATGGCCTAGTCGGCCATCACTGGAAAGAGAGGCCCATTGGACTTGCAAACTTTATATGCCCCAATACAGGGGAATGCCAGGGCCAAAAGAATGGGAATGGGTGGGTAGGGAAGTGGGGGGGTATGGGGGACTTTTGGGATAGCATTGTAAATGTAATTGAGGAAAATACGTAACAAAAATATTAAAAATAAAAAAAATAAAAAAGAAAGTAAGTTAATAATCCCACATCTTCTATGCTTTAAATTATTTTGATAATTTTTATTACACTATAACATCAGTCAAATACAGTTGATATTTATCTCTATCAGCAACACAACCCAATGTTCTAACGATTAATATCATCCTAAGGACCATTTCCTTGTGAAGATATGACATGAAGTGAGAAGTCTTAGCATACTTAGATTATGCAACAGATATTGATTCACACAAGCATATGCATATATCCATATGTGTGAACACTAGAAAAGAAATATGTGCTTCTGTTCTGGAGCTATTTATAAACACTCATAGTTAAACAACAACAACAGCAAAAAATGGGTGCTTTGCAAATACTGCCTGCAGTTGCTTTAGACAGCAAACATTTATGAAATATGTGTGTGAAGATAGAAATAATACCTTCTTTTAAAACTAATAAAGATAGTGGGCTTGATATAAAATGGCCTTATGCCATTGTTTGGGTGATAATAATTTCAAATGTTTAATACTCAATTCTATAACAATGCTTGTATTATAAATGTTGAAGAAATCTTTTAGAAAATTGTTTGCTATCAGTAGCTGTCTTATCTCTAATAAAATAGTTAACCACAATTGCTCTTTCATATCAAGTTAACAAGGTATCTATGAATATCAGTAAATCAAAGACTTGTTTAAAAGATAAATGTAAAGTGTTTTATGAAGTTTGTTTCCTGTTAGATAGTGCTTAAGCCATTAAAAGCAAGTAGTAAAACATGCATCATGTTGGATGATAAGGCTCATGTTGAAGATGATTTATCTGTTGTTGATATATTCTGTGTGCAGCTATAGCTATAATTTTGAATTTCCAACCTAGGATATTTTTGTCAAGAACACTGAACAAAATGGTAATAATAGTTTATTCACATTTTTGTAAAAATAATTTATAATCACCAGTTTTCTATATAAATGTGTTCATTTTATTTTTATACTAAACATTATGTTGTGAATGCGTTACTCACTAAAACATTGATGAAAATTAAAGATAAAATGTAGAAAGTAAAAAAAACTATTCACCGTAAAACCACATTGCCATTATATGAATACCATATGATGGGAAGAGGTTTGGAAAATGGTAAACATGTTTCAATTTATTGTTTAAGTACTTTATCCTAAGAGACAAGTAGGGAACAGTCCCATAAGCACAGCTGATTTGATTTTCATTCAAGAGTAAAGAGAATAAGAAGACAAAGAACTAGAGAAGAAAGAGAGGAGGGAGAAAAGGAAGGAAAGGAGGGCTGTGATTTATTTATATCTCTACTTTTAGACATTTTCAAAGAATAAAAATCTAGCATTTCTAGTCAGGCTAGTCCAGACATTTGCCAGATGTTGATATCTTCTGTTTGACAGGATCTCAGGCTCATGGGGACCTTGGGCCATTTTTTTTTTAACAACTTGCTGTAAGATAGCTACATTTCTGTTCAAATGTTCTACTTCTCACAGGCAAAAAGCAAAATCCCTCAGCCTGATCTTCTCTCTCCAGGTATCAAGCCTTTAATCTGGTTAACTGGCAAAAGCCTTATCAAGGCCCAAGCCTTGCAGGTCAGTTCCCCTGATTTAAGTTTCTGGCCTTGTCTGCCCTTTTAGAACAAGAAAATCTCCCTGGGTCTAACTGCTGTGTTTAATACTAAGAATAAAACTATGCCCTCCATACTTGTATGAGCTTGAAACAAAAACTCACAAGAGACAAATGTGATCAGTATGAATATAAGTAAGGATTAGTATACAGACATAATTAAATACAGATATAGAAAAGAAATACAGAGATAATGCTGGTGCTATGAGTTTTAAAAGTAGATAATTTGAAGAAATTGGAGATGTCAGTTTATTCTCTGATGTCCAGTACAGCTTTTAAATCTCACAAGTATATCATAGAAGACATGTTTAACAAAAGAAAACAGAGAGAGTCTCATGGGAAGGAAGGAGCTCTCTCATGGCCAGACAGAAATATAAGTAGACTCAAAATAAATGGCATGCTACCCACAGACTTACTTTCTGCTTAGCACCCTGCTGCACCTGCTGGAGAGTTATAGGAAGAGTTTGGGATGCTTAAACAAAGATAGCAAGAATAATTCCTAATTCAGAGTCGTGTGTCAGAGGTTCTTAGCATGACAAAATCAGCTATATAATTTCCAAATACAACTTTTTTGTTCACTCTGAGGACTCTGAATAAGGGTAGGATGTTAAGTTGAGCCATCCTATCTATAAATTCTTGTACAGAGTACCACTAGGCAGAGACAAATTGCAGAAATATTAGACTAATCTCATTCCCCAGACAATACCAAAGAGGAGTGCATGAAAGAGTGTGTGACACCCTCAGCATCCACTTGTCTACAGACAAGTTTGCACTGAGAGGAGGGGGAAAGAAAAGTCTGAGGAATGGTCTAATCAATAGACATGATAAAAAATTGATATATTTGTTGAGATACTCTGACATCATGAATAATTGCACCTTAAAGGATGTTAAGCATTTATTCCTTCTGAAGTACAAACTTTAAAGAATGCAACTACTTCTCTCAGCCAAGTTTATTATGCAACCCCAGCTGCTACAATTGTTATTCATGCCTGCTACATGATACAGATGTGGAAAGTACACTAAGACCTATTTAAAGGTATCCTTTTTTGTGGGTTGATTTAAATGCCTGTTGGGAAAATCTATGCTTTCATGGAATGGTTTTTTAAGTATATAATATTAATTAAACAACAGTTTTAAGGAGGAGGATTTGTTATGGTGCGTAGAGCACTTGCCCAATATGTGGCATGAATTCAACAAACACTACAAACACACACACACACACACACACACACACACAGATGATAGAGAGAGAGAGAGAGAGAGAGAGAGAGAGAGAGAGAGAGAGAGAGAGAGAGAGAGAGAGAGAGAGAGAGAGAGAGAGGTGGGGAGAGACCACAAAGATTTGTTGCATCACAGGGAATTTTGATATTATGAGGACCCATATTTGCTTCTCAGCTAAGATGTGATTTTGGTTGGAAATTCAGGTGTAAAACACCCACATATTAGACTTTGATGCTAACAGCATGCTGAGTCAAAGGATCTCAATTACATATGGAACATCTACAACTGTAAAGGTAACATTAATGACTAATAGGAGGGATAGCAACTGCACATTCATTAGTGCAGTTGTAAGGGATCTAAGACATTCAGCAGTGAACAGCAATCATGGGAATGTTTTCATCTAAGCATGTACCATCCAGGAGCAATTTTACCCTTCTAAATTTATATAAAAGAAACAATTGGGTGAATATAATTTGTAAGCCTTCTCAGATAAATTTTCAAAATCCTTCCATAGTTGAAGGCAAAGTCGAGGTCAGATTTTGAATTGAAGTTAATTTTGTATTATATGATCATTCTCCTTTAAGTGAACTATTTGGAGTTTACATAATAACTTATTATAACACAGCAAGCCACACATGTTAGATGAACATGTGTAGTCTGGCTACTAAAATGACCATCTTTTTTCTTTTCTATATTCTCATTTAATTAGACTATTTTGCTCTCATCTAAAAAATTCATTGAACTATAGCTTAAAACTTTTCTGCTTTGTGTCTTGGTTTTCTGTTGATGTGATGAAACGTGCTAGCAAAAGCAATTTGAAGGAAAATGAATTTAACTTGTGTCACAGTTTAATGTTGTAGTCTGTGATTGTTTGTAGCAGAATTTTAATCTAGTAATATGGCTTTTGGTTAAGGAATGACATCCAAAGAACTTCTAGGTCTTGAATACAGACACATCCTATGGCATCCCTTAGTAAACATCTTTAATCCCAAACAATGAAGGTAAATTTAGTTTCTAAAAGGAAACAGGCATGAGTGTGTCTTTTTTTACTTCAGTATCTCCATTAAAATAAGTCCCTAAAGATGACAAACCAACACCCCAACTGACTCCAGATCTCATCAGTTGAGGATTGCGGTAAATTACCCCATACTGACAATTTTAAGTAGAATAATTCTTTATTTTATTTAATATTGGGAAACCAATTACTCTTATTCAATATCCATCACTGATGCCTCTGTATCAATATGTAACTTTTGGTGACTATTGTCACTTTCTTGATACACTGTCACTGTATCTATTCATATAAGGCTATCTTGTACCTGCTTGTTCATTAGTCAACACATAACTTTCCATGCATCCCAACAAGAATACCCCAAAATAAGCATATCCTAAGGAACTACCAAGTATGTGTTGTTTAAAAATATTTATTTTTATTTATAAGTAGGAGAAAACATGTATAAACCATCTTGAGTATTTGCAAGTTCAACAAAATAGAAATAAATTTAGTTGCAGTGTAAACAGTTTGTTTTGCAACAATAGAAAAGCTCAAAGTATAAGCTGAGAATCCAACTTGGTTACAGGGATGGAATTCAGCTGGAAAATGCAGCAAAATGTCCTCAAAGGATGAATGAAGTTCAGATTTCAGTTTTGTTTAAAATATCATACAGATAACCACAGGCTAGTGTCTGCAAAAGTATGTAAGCTTCAGATTTTACTACATGTCATCTTATAATATGACATTTCATTTATGTGTATATGTGAAAATTTTGAAGGCAACCATTCCATAGAATGCACGTGGTGGTCAGAGAATAATATGTGAGTATTAGTCCATTCCTTCTTGTATGTGGGTTTCAGGAATCAAACTCTGTGGTCAAATTTTAATTCCACATGCCCTTAGAGCTAATATACTTTACTACCTAAACCTTTTATTGTAATGATCCTTGGATACAAGATTGTTGTTTGTTTCTTTGTTTGCTGGCTTGCTTGCTTTTATTCATTCATTTATTTCAGTGCTCAAATAGTTCTATGACCTTATTTCCTTGAACTCTAGAATATGGTATTCTGTGTTCTCTTTTTCTTAACTTTGTAAAATTTAAAAAATAAAATCCATGCTCTTATTAAAAAATTAGCTCATTTTCATTTTTAGTAGCACACAAAAAAAGAAAAAAGCAACAAAAACAGAATGACAAAAAATATTCTAAATCTTACTGAAAAATACTCATGAGTAAAGGTAGTGCATAACAAAATAATTAAGAAAAACTGTACTACATCTCACAGGTTTAAAATGGTAGCTTGAAATATGCTTCCCTTAGAAGGCGTGATGCCCAAGAACATTGCTAGTCTAGAGCAATGCTATCAGGTTGATCTGGAACTACAGTGAGAGAACTGTCCTCAAAAATTTGACTTGGTTGATTCTCTCTCTCTCTCTCTCTCTCTCTCTCTCTCTCTCTCTCTCTCTCTCTCTCTCTCTCTCTCTTTCTTTCTTTCCTTCTTTGATTCTTTCTTTCTTTCCATCTGTCTTCCTTCCTTCTTTCCTTCCTAGCTTCCTTCATTCTTCTTTCTTTCCTTTCTTCCTTTCTTTCTAAGGATTTTTTTTTTCTTCTTTAAAAATTTATTTATGTATGCTCTATTTTCCTGTATACCTCCAGGCCAGAAAAGGGCATGAGATCCCATTATAGATGGTTGTGAGCCACCAAATGGTTGCTGGGAGATGAATCTGTATCCCATGGAAGAACACCTAGTACTCTTAATCTCTGAACCCCACTCAAACCCCAATTTTATTTTTCTACAATGGTTTATAGATCATTTTCCCACAAATTTATATATGACAAATTCTAAATTATATTTAGGAGTGTATTTAATTAATTTATTTATTTTTGCAGTGGATCTGAAAATGCTAGGCGATATTCTCTACAGTCAAAATCTCCGCACAGTTGAAGAGTTTCTACCTGTTTAGACAGACACTTGCTCCATTGCTTCTTCCACATTTTGGTGGATATTGAGGCCCAATGACCAATGCCCAAAATACTGATGACTACATATCACTAGGCAATGCAAATGAATGCTAAACATAGTTCCCAGTCATATGATTTTATGGGTTCTCTGTTTAAAGTCTGGGGTACAGGTTTCAGGTCATTGCTAACTTCATTTATCCATGACCTGTGAATAAAAGTTGTGGTGCATTCAAAAATATATATGGTCTTTTCAACATGTTCTGTAGGGTAACCGAGAGCACTGAAAATGAACATTGCATTGGATTGTTACATTCTGAAGTCTTTTGGGTGTTATATATCAAATAATTATGGATCTTGTTTTATTTGCCTGTATGTATATATTTCAGAATATTCTAGGGCATAAAAATTCTATTTGCCATTTTCAGTGCTCTTTAGTCACTCCTCCCTGTATTCTCTCTTTTTTTTTAATTATTAGATATTTTCTTTATTTACAGTTCAAATTTTTTTTCCCTTTCCTAGATTCCCCTCCTAAAATCCCCTATCCCCTTACCCTTCCCCCAGCTCCCCAACCTACCCACTCCCATTCCTGGTCCTGGCATTCCCCTATAATGGGGCATAGAGCCTTCATAAGACCAAGGGTCTCTCCTCCCATTGATGAATGACTAGGTCATCCTCTGCTACATATATAGCTAGAGCTACAAGTTCCACCATGTATTTTCTTTGATTTGTGGTATAGTTCCAAGGAGCTCTGGAGGTACTGGTTAGTTCATATTGATGTTCCTCCTATGAGGCTTCAGTCCCCTTCAGCTCCTTCGGCTCCTTCATTTTGGACCCTATAGTCCGTCCAATGGATGACTATAAGCATCTACTTCTGTATTTGCCAGGCACTGGCAGAGCCTCTCAGGAGACAGCTATATCTGACTCCTGTCATCAGGATCTTGTTAACATCTGCCTAGTGACTAGGTTGGTGGTTGTTTATGGGATGGATCCCCAAGTGGGGCAGTCTATTTGTCATTTGCCATTTTCAGTGGTCTTTAACGTTAGTCACCCCTCCCAGCATTCTTACTACTTCTTTGACTTTACATCCCTTGCCACATTCAACCAACATCAAAGAAGTTTCCTTTCTGTAGTAGATGGAAATCAATACAGTTACCCACCAGCATCAATACATAGAAAATAAGAGCCATGGAGTACTCAGGAAGTAATGGGCTATCCATATACTAATTTCCTCCAAGGCATACTGATTATTAGAATATGATTATTATTAGATTATTAGATTGTTAGAGTCAGAGGTAGAATATGTTTGCAGGATTTGCATGATCTGACAGCACTGTTCAATATACAAATTCATAGAAGCTGTGACTATATGAGATCTGAAGAGGACCATACTAGCCCAAAGCCCCCATGGAAAGTTGAATGCTTGAAAACTCTAACTTCTAGCCGAAGACGGCTTGGCAAGTGGGAACTGCTGGCTGGGAACAACTGAGTTTTCTTCAGGGATGTGAACACTGTGAGGTGACCCATGCTCCAATAGATGGGCCCACACTCATGCACATACGGACAACATTAAATGTATTTAATGAGAAAATAAAAGAAAATGAAAGTGCACATAAAATTTTCTGGAAAATACTGATAATGATGGAGAGGTATTCGAGGGTAAATATACTTGTTACAAACATGCCATGTTCAGTTACAATTATTAAATAAAATAATATATAAAAGAAGCTGACCTGAAATTGAGTAAAACTGTTTTAAAAAGTTTTTTTTTACCTTGTAGAGACCTAGCATGATGACTTTAACAATACTTAAACAAATTGCAAAATAAAACCTGAAGTTTTCAATTAAAGATTTAAACATTTAGAGATAATACTTCTATGTTTTCTGTTAAAGTTTGTCTGTTTCTGATTATAAACATTTAGATGCAATTCTCCTTGTGGTTTTGCTTCTGAAGATAAAGATTCAAATGAGAGAGTCTTTAAATATTCATTATGTCTTTACCCTGACAATGATATCTCACACACATCCTCATTTCTTATAATCACATTGAACTAAGAAGAGATTAATTGACATAATGCTTGTATCTATCATTTTTATGCCTTCAATAGATAAAACGTTCACTTTCCTGAGCCCTACAGTTTTAGTTAATTAAATCATTCTTTTTCTCATTGTACACTATTCTGTCTGGGCAGCAAAATAATCATGTTCACAATTTGCCAGGAGATGACCTCTTTCAAAGCTTATTACTATTCAGCCATTCACTGTAAGCACTGTAAGTAAATATCATTATGCATGAAATGTTAACAATTGATCATCTTTTTTAGGGTAAAGGAAAATAATTAAAAAGAAAATTAAAATTGACATAAATGCAGTGTTACAAAATAGAACTGTGTAATCTAGGATTTCTATGTATTTCATAGATTTATGTTTCAAACCCATTTCTCTGCCATTCATAAGCTGTGTAAAAATTGTTTTCATTATTTAGATGTCATTACTAGAGTCATAAAGAATATATTCTTTAAATAAATCACAAGTTAATATATTGTTATTTCTAGTAGATATGTTCTTTTAATATAAAGTTATATTATAATACTTATTAAGAACATAGGCAACCCAAAAAATAATTACTAAATTTATATTTTTTTTGTATCTAGTCTTATTTCAACTTGCTATGCTGTATTGGGTCTATATTAAATTATTACAATCATGTCTATTACTATGTACAATTTGTATGTTCTAATAAATAACTCACCAAGTTCATTTTAAAGTGATGTATATGCCTAGATTTTGAATGCAATAAAATTACTTTTGCATGGCTTTAGCCATACTGACTAAAAAGTTTAGTTTCAACTTCAATTTGGTTTTGAGACTTGATTGATAGGACCGATCAACATGAAAAATATACTTGGATGGGATTACTTGTGTTTAACTTAATATTCAGTTTTTCTCTGCCATATCAATTCTATACAATACTGATCAAAATTTGGTATATAAAAAGGCAGGCACTACTTCAAGCGTACTCTTTTCTGTGGTTCCTTTTTTTTATGCCACAAGTGTTTCCATCCCCTGCTTTTACAGATTTTTATTGTTCTTCAGAATAAAAATATAACTTTATGCCTTGAAGTACTTACCTATATTTTTGACAATGAATATTTTTGAAATATCTAGAAGAAATTACTGGTAGTCTACTATATTAGTTCATTTTTACTGCTGTTATAAAATGTCCATGTCTGGATACTTTATAAAGAAAAGAAAAATAGTCATTTTTGACAGTTCTTCAGGTACAACATGGTTCTAGAACTTTGGTAATGTACCCATTGCTGTAGCATTTTGTTTTGTTTTGTTTTGTTTCAGAAATACAAAGGAAAATGGCATCTTATATAAGGAACCAGACACTTCATGAGTTCACATGCAAAACAATTTTTCTTTATTATAAAACCAATCAACCAAACAAACAAACAAACAAACAAACAAACATATAATCACACTCTGGGCTTTAGTTTCTTCCCCCACGTTCATGCAGTGAGTTTCTGCATTGAGCATTGTGAATGATAGACAGGAAATTAAAGGCAACTTTCCTCCCCAAAATATTTTTGCTCATGATGTTTGTTACAGCAACAGAGAAGGAAACAAGGAGAGGTTATAAATATCAAATAGGTAAGATCTGAAGCAATGCTACTATAATTAAACTGTAACTGATCAATATATTGAAAAGTTTAGATAGAGTAAGCAATGATTCTTCAGAAAAAAAAATTAGTCAATACTTTTCAAATATTTGAAGAAAATGACTGGTGAAGGCTAGAGTGTGGATTTCCTGTGGGAAGTCAAAGGGAAGGTGGAGCAATCATCATGGACAAGATCCTTGAGACATAATCTTGACTATGCAAGAGACAGGCACAGAAATGGAAGTGACTTGCTGGATAAGAGTGAACTTGGTCAGAAACACAGGGTGAAATGAAAGGGTAGATATAAGATAGCATTAAAATTTTGTTTTAAGTCAAGAGGAAATAAATCAATGTGGCATGAAGGGACAACATAGGACTCATATGTTTCCTTGGGTTAAGTTACTGCTGCGCTCTGACACACTTCACTCTTAGCCTGTTACCGTGCCCTTGCCTCAGTGTACATATTTGAGGATCAGGGCCATGTACTTTTCCCCTATGAATTTACAAAGCCTCACCTAACTATGGACCAAGGAAAAGAATTAGCGAGGTAACTCCTGGGAGAACATTTAAAAACACTGGAATGATCTTAGGTGATATAAAATTGTCCCATTTGCTTGAATGGCTTTGTGATGTAAGATAAGCTCTGTGAATATTTACCTGTTCTGCATATTACCTTTGAGTGTTCAAAATGTAACAAGTTCCGAAGCCTTTGTGAGTGAGACATTTCCGTGTTTGCTAGGATACCTGTAAAGTTTTACTCTAGTCTCAGACAGATCGTTCTAAATAAAGGATAATGTGAGCCTCAAGGAATTTTATTTTCTTAACTTGGTCCAATAGACAATTTCCTGAGCATTTTCTAATGAAACAGAGGAGGATAAACTACCTTCAAACTATTAAAGCCTTAGAGCTATGGAGAAATCATTAGTTTTATAAAGCTATAAAGTGCTTCCTCTGCTTCCTACCTTTCAGCCTGACATTGCTAATGATCTAGAATCAATTTTCTACATACCTTTTCATTGTTCAATTCATAAAACCAAACAAAGCATACATAACATATAAACCTTCATCACATTTCAACACAGAGAAACATGAAAATATGTGAGTTCATGCAGCAATATTATATCCATTTTGTTTGTGGATATCAGGCTTACTGTATATGAATTCCAGCACTAATTATTAAAGTATGCATTAAATAATTCATGTTCCATTAATAATGTACCATAAAAACAGCATATAAAGTAATATATGGTATATTTATTGTGGCACTCGAGAGACTTATCTCCAGGCTACAGGCTAATTTAAAATATGATATTTCTTATCGTATATTCTGGCCTATTTCCTGAAAACAGCTTTATATTCTATTCATGACCTAGCTTTAACTTGGCTCCTCTGAAATTTTTCTGTTCCTTCTTAACGCCTTAAGGGAGTATGGAGCGATATACACAGAGATCATTTCTGCATAATCACTGCACATTATTAGGGCATGTTGAAATAATAAAATTTAGCATTTTTTTATATGAAGGGAAAAAAGGCAGCCTGCACCTTTTCTGCCATTTCCAATTTCAGAGTGGAAAATCTCCCTTCTAGTTCTTTTTACTTTTGTTAAATTTTAACGATGAAATTTGAACAGAGTGTGTTGTATATTTCAGTTGCAGAATTGAGAGGGTTGTGTCTTCTCTAGGCATTTGAGGTTCCTCTTCAACATACACTGGGTTTTCCTTTGACCTGCCTTCACCATACCCTCAAGACATGGTCTCATAGTCACACTAGAGTATATCACACACAGGCATTCTGGACTGTATGCTGCCAGCAGGGCATAAGCTGCCGACTCAGCCCTATTGTATTCCAGCAATCTAGATGACCTCTAAGTTTAGCTTTCCCTAAGATGCCAAATGACCTCTGTCAAAAAATCAATTTCCTCTCAATCTTCACCAAGACAAACAAAATCCTTGTTTCCTTAACTCTCTTTCTTACATTTTTAACACCAATATACTTCAAAAAATAGTCCATACCACTTCAGCTCTCTATTAGAATTGCTATATAGGATATGCTCAGAAAAATCATTGTGATTTCTCTTTGAGAGAGAGAGAGAGAGAGAGAGAGAGAGAGAGAGAGAGAGAGAGAGAGAGAGAGAGAGAGAGAACTCTTTCTACAATAGTCTCAACATGTTTATTGCAATCTTGAAACACGCAAAAATATAGTAGCATAAATGACAAACTATTACATTAGATATTTTATTCCCATATTAAGGATAAGTAGTTTCATCTATTCTATGTTATGTTGATAAATTAATTTTTCTACATATCCCAAACTATACTCAAACTTGTTAAATAAATACCTACTATTACTGGGAATACAGAAATTCACAATGAACCCCCAATATCATTGATATCCAATAGTGTGAGAAGCACAAATCTCTAGGCCTCTACCTAACTGTAGGTAGATTATTGTAATATACGCTAAATATTAGATGTTGATGAAGATATTTGATATGGTCTCAGTAGAGCCTTCTAAAATTCATACATTCAAATTTCAGTCTCCAAGTTACTTCCTTTGGAAGGAAAATAATTGGGAAGTAAGATAGTCATGTGGTCACTGCACACTTCCTGAATGTGTTCAGTGCCCTAATAAATGGCAACAGAGAGATAGTGTCCATCCCTCCTGCCATGTGAGCTTGTACTAAAAACCTAGCCACCTATAAAACGGGAGGATGATTTACAAAGATTTTTCAAATATGTCAAGGCATTTAACTTTGACTCTTGGGACATTCAAAACTGGATAAGATCAATCTCACGGATACAGAGAGCATACAAACCTTGTTTAAAAGAGAAAAAGGAAGATTTGTTAAAAGTTGACTCCATAAAGCCTTGGAAGTATGCATAAGCAGGGAACTTTACTCCAGATATATATTTTTTCAATTATTTCAGAGAGAAGATATATTTTTTTCAGCCTAGAATTGTTTTATTTTATATTTATCATTATTCTCTTTAAATATAAAGAAATTTTGTTGGTTTTGTTCAATCAAATAATAAAGGTAAGCATTATCTGAAACAAAATCATCCTGGCTGTATGTTATTTGATAAGTACTACACATTTAATCAGCCTCAGAAACTCTCAGATGAAGGGATGAACATCTAAATGATATTACTGTATGTACAACCCCTGACCTAGACAATCTCTAATGAAATTTCAGATAAATAAAAAGGATTTGGAACTTAGTATATTTTATTAAAATATATTAGATGAAAAATCATTGATTTTTGACTTTTATTATTAAGGAAATTGTCTTTTCTAGTAAGCTTTACTCTGAGTATCTTTTATTCTTTCTTTTACATAAGATGGACCAAAATCTATCAGGTTTGATTTTAATGATTTGAAGCTAAACACACACACACACACACACACACACACACACACACACACAGAGAGAGAGAGAGAGAGAGAGAGAGAGAGAGAGAGAGAGAGAGAGAGAGAGAGAGAGAGAGTCTATTCAATATATAATTCTTACTCGTTATTGTATTGCTTTTGGAATTGTTTAGTACAGAACTGGGGTTTCTACCCCACCTTTGACCATTTAGTTCCCAGAAAAAAAGATATACACAACATTTATATTTACAATAAGCTTTAAACAGAACAAGAGCTGGGCAGATACCTATGCTATTAGAAATTATCTTCCTATCCATAACCCCAAGTTATTACTTATAATGTTTTATCTGAGTTGTGCTTCATTCCAATTGGCCAGTCATCATGGCCATGTTTACATAGTTCACCTAACCCATGATGGCTTCACCTTACTTCATCATCTTCTCTCCTTGTGGTTCTCCTCCAACCCCCAAACCTGGGCATCTTAAATCTCACCATTGTCTCTTCTTCTCAGCTATTGGCTGTTGGCATCTTTATTTACCATTCAGAAATAGCTTGGCGGCAGGGTCAAATAATATCACTTGGGTCTGTATAAAGCCTCCAGGTCTTATGAGCCCACACTTGGCATTATAATAGAAAGGAAGACTAAACCTCAACTCATGACCCATCAGTGTATTATACAATAATAAATTAAGCCAACTCAGTTATTTGAAAGACTATACTAAATTCATATACTAAAGAATTTTTGTAGTATGGAATATGTAGATATATATGTTTTCACTGGATATTAGGGTAACTGACAGATTATTGTAAATGGAATTAAACATCCTATGTAGTCTCTAAAATAGACTAAGAACCCAGCTATATTATTATAAGCCAAACACCTAGATTGGGCAGGTTTGGAGATAGTCTAACTTATTTTCCAATCGTAATGCCTCTTCTTATTTGATGTTCCTATGGTCCTTCTCCTCTCATGGTGGCCTCCTCCCCCCTCTGTTTCATTTCTTCTGCCCTCTTCCCTGAACCTGCGAACCCTCTCATTCAATCTTCACATCCACCTTTCTCCCTCTGCTACCCAATCACACACTCTAGCCTTTATTGAATTAAATTGGCAGCAAGACTTACACAGCATCACTTGGTGTATGTGAGAATCTGCTAATGAGGCAACTAGATACTGAAAGCCAGTGCTTAGCATTAGAAAACAAGCAGCATCAGCCCAACCCATTGCAGGTTATAATGAAACTATTTCAAGAATGGCCATCTCTTTATACATATTTCAAGAATCCAGTAGTTATTTAGTCCACAAGGCTGGATATCTCAGCACATTTTAACTATATGCCTGAATACTGAAGAAGTAGAGTAACATCAGAGAAGGAATGAATTTGCCAGTGACTGTGAAAGAAAGCATGCAAATAGTAATCATTCCCTTACTCCCTGTCTTCTGTATAAGATCACACCAGAAGTTGTGATTCACATTTAAGGTTGATGCTTCTATTTCAAAAGACCTGGACGTAGTTGACTCTTCCTACTTCATATAACTCAATTAAGAATAATTCCTTGCGGGTATACTTGTGTTTAACTAATTCAGGATGTAGTCAAGTTGACAACTAAGAATAGCCATAACAAGTCTACCCCTTACCAACTTGTCACATATCTTACTTCCTTAGGTCATGTTTAATTTCCAAATACAAACAATAACCAATTGATAATTATGCCCAATGTGTTATGCCTATCCCATGTGCAGCCACATATGCATTATCTAGAAATTTAGAAAAGGTGGAAATATTCTTTAATAGATATTATTTTCTCAAAATTGAAAATAGAGCCATAATGATGTTATGTTATATGATAAAGAAATTGTAAAATGAAAACCCGAATATATGAACAAAAACATTTTTAACAAATTATGACCGAAACCCTCATGTTGATTATAATTCTCATTTCTACAATTGGTATATGTGACCTTAATTGATATTTATAACTAGCATGCACACCACCTCATTCTGTATGTCTACCCTAAAGAAGCAGTTCAGAATGTCTTTTTCTTTTCCCAGAGGAGAGTCCCATACCTCTATTCCTAATAAGATTTGTCCTTTGAAAATCTGCCTAGATTACACTGTTATAGTTTGTTATTGGATTTAATCACAGGATATAACATGAAGAGACCTGGAAAGAATCTCCTGTGCTCCAGACACAATCTTTCTTGTATCTATTGTTGAGAAGCAATACTCCCCTTTGTAGTCTAGCACCCCTCCTAATACTGTTATCCCTTTCTTTTATTAAACTGTTTTTCATTAGATATTTTCTTTACTTACATTTCAAATGTTATCCCCTTTCCTAGTTTCCCCTCTGAAAATTCCCTATCCCCTCCCCCTCCCCCTGCTCCCCAACCCATACCCTCCCATTCCTGGTCCTGGCATTCCCCTATACTGGGGCATAGAGCCTTCTGTTATCCCTTTTGTAACCTGTTTTCTTAATTGGTATCAAGAACCTGAAGCAACCAGGAAAAGGCTGAGCTTCCAGTTCATTAGAATGCTTTCTGTGACTCCTAGCAGGAACACTAGAACTCTGAAACCAAAACTTCTGAGACAGAAGAACTTATGCTCACAGAATCAAGAATTAAAAAAAAAAATTCCTAGTGGATCAATGGGGATGATAGGGAGGAAGACTATTCTCTTTTCCATTACTTGATTCCTGAACCTATGGATATTGGCTGTGAGAGAAAATATAGAATATGTTTGACACCAATTCAAAACCATAAACCCTCTTTTAGAGAACCATACCCCACCCTCCAGGCTACTGCCACCTAACTAGTACTGTAATAATTTCATAAACATGATATCCCATCATGATATCGGGTAAGCTGCTTCAAGATAGTGAAGAACTTGTTAGGACCAGTGTATTATATGACCATGAGCCAATTTTTGCACTTCTTTGGCTGTGAAGTTAGTGCCTTTGTCAGCAACAATACTGTCGGAATATCAGGAGAGTGGATAATGCATTCTGTTAGCCTACATGTGGAAGTTTTGACAGAACCATTAAATGAAGGAAAGACAAGAACCATTTGACATCAGATTTGGTTATACAGTATTCAGAGTTTTCCTTTCTGGGTTTTGATCGTTGCTTTGTTAAGGTATTACCATAATATGCCCTTGATGCTTCTATTTTGGAACAGTAGTGTGTATATGTGTGTGTGGGGGGGGTGCATATAGTAATATGCACATATAACCACAAATACACAATGGAGAAAAGCATGGGGGAAAGCAGACAAGCAAGATGCTGAAGGGGTAGATGAGAGATTTATATCTGATTCACAGGCAACAGAGAGAAAGAGAGAGACAGACAAAGACAGAGACATAGAAACAATGAGGGAGAAAGGGTTGAATTTATGTGTGAGAGGGTGTGGGAGAAAAAGAGAAAATGTATGTGAGTGTGTATGAGAGAGAGAGAGAGAGAGAGAGAGAGAGAGAAAGACAGAGAGAGGCTTGGCATTGTAAAGGCTTTTGAAACACCTATGATACACACACACACACACAAACACACACACACACAAACACAGGCACACACACATACACACACGCGCACAGAGTATAATTTATGTTTGAAGTATGTGATCTTCTCTTTGTTCTTGCTTTTAAATGGGAAACCAATTAAGAGACTGCCTTGAGACTAAAAGAGACAGTCTTTGAAGTAGCCTTGAAACTATCAAAGACTATAGAGACTTTTGAAGTTGATCTAAATGCATTTTGTGTTGTGAAATGTTTAGACTCTAATAAGTGCCAGGGAGTGGAGCATGGTCATTTAAATGAGTGATACACATAGGCTCATATATTTAAAAGTTAAGTTACTGCTTAGTAGATCTGCTTGGAAATAATTAGGAGGTGTGACTTTATACGAAGACTTGTAACCATTTTGGTGGACATGTGTAGCTGGAAATGGGATTTGAAGGTTCAAAAACCCATGAAAGGCCTAGCCTGTTCTCTCTGTCTGTCTCTGTATATCTCTCTCTGTCTCTCTCTCTCTCTGTCTCTCTGTCACACACACACATACACACACACACACACACACACACACACACACACACACACATCTGCCTCTTTCTATGACTGTAGTCCATGATTCCCATATCAGATATAAACCTCTCAGCTACTACTTCAGTATCCCCATACTTTCCAAAAATAATTGCAATTTTAAAGAATTCTCCTTTCATGGGTATTTTGTTCCCTATTTTAAGGAGGAATGAAGTTAAAGGATTCTCTATCTCTTGTATTTATCAGTGTAAAGTTCCCAGGAGAAATAACATTATAAGTATTCCCAGGATGGATTTGCTTTTAATAGGTACATGATTTGACCACATCTTGAATTATCCACACACCATCATTAACTTGTGACGTTTTCCTTCTGGAAAGAAGAGCAAAAGGTAATGCTACACATGATGACCGTATAGATAATGTCCCAGACCACTTTTTTGGCTTTGACATGTTTAACAAATCTCCCTAGAAAACTTTCTAATAAGTTAGAACATTTTCCTAAAGATTCTTCTACAAAATACTGAAAGCAAAAAGGTAAATGTACTGAAAACTCATGGACTGCAGTACCATTGTAGCAATGACTTATATGATATTTGACTTTCACTGATGTCTTAAGGTTAAGCTTTTTTACAAAGCAACAATTGAATATGAACTGGAAATTGGAATGGGTTTCATGACACTGGACAAGACAGTTTCCAAAGAAGACTATAATTTACTAATACTATACCTTACATCTATGGTTAAACAACAACATCTATGAACGAGGTCTAGGTGATAAAGCACAGTTTCCACAACAGACTAAGTTGCTAAACAGCATCAGCAGCAAAACAAACAGTGACCAAACTAATTAATTTTAAGCCAATACAGTTTAGAAAACCAAAATATGGAGTTTTATTAGTATGTTTAATTTGCTTTCTGAAGTAAAATATGCTGCTTTAAATCTCTGTAAAATGTAATCCTGTATAAAAATAATAAAAGGATATGTATGAGACACTGTGATTGAAGATATAAAATTTTTAAATCAAAGAAAGTAATAAGCATATTTCTGTTCTTAATAGGTGAATAGCAATATATATAAATATATTGTGATACAATAACATGCACTTGCTTTAGCAATATAATTCTTTAATATTAATACCATTTTGTTATTAGTTGTTTTGCTGTGACAGGGCATAATACAGTTTCAATTTTCAACATCTAAAACTGTAAGTAATGGCAAGCTTTGTCAAGCTCTTCACTGGGAATTTGCAAATTCCAGTCAAGCAGTTGTGGGACTGAGTACAGATTTTAACAGACATTTTCTATATATTTTGGCTGTCTCTGAAAGGACTAAGAAGTAAGACATACCACTTTCTATAGAAGAAATACAAGCAAATATCATGTTAGAGCAAGGGATATTTTGAGGCAGAGATATAGCATAAGGTAAAGTGGAAAACTTGGAGGGGAAAGAATTCATTATTTGCATGATTATTATACCTATCATTTGTACTGCTTGCTGATGATGACCTCACTCATCTAAATGAGGAAATTATATTTGTGCTGTATCTTCATCTTACAAGTTCCAGGCTCACAGGCTAGAAAAAGGAAATACACACAACACCTTCACAGATTCAAATGTACAGGGGATGAAGCAGTTATTTTTAAACTAAGGGCACACAGCAAACAATATAAATAAAATATGAAGGAACTGTAGAAATGGAAAAGATTAGTTACCATAACTTCTTATTGCAAGAAGGGAGAACATTGATGATTTAATTTACTCTAAGTTCTTGAGGTGTTCCAAAGAGCAAACAGGAAGTAGTTCTAAAAGATGAATTTGCAAAGTAACTAAAACTGTTAGTACATTTGCAGTATATTGTGTACTAGAGAATATGGGAATCAGAAGTTAAATATATATTTTGTCTTGGTAATAGAATAAAACAATTATGCAAAATGTAACACCATATAGTTATGGGTGAGAGTGTAGTAAAAGAACTGAGCATCTAGGCCTTCCACAAGAGTATTCCATACTCTCTTTCCTTTACAAAAAGTAACTCTGGCTGTACTAAGTAACAATGAATGAGTGCAAGGGAATCATTTATAATATAGATTCATTAATCAGGGCTAAATATATAGACACATAGTAAGGCAATGTGGCCTAAATACAAGGAAAACACTAAAAAAATTAAAGTATACATTTAAAATCAAATAAAATTTAAGGATTCAACAGTTTTTAAGTTGAATGAGAACTAACCTGTAGAATCCATAAAAAAATTATTTAATGGACTTTTCAGATGGGAGTAAGTTATTTTTCCAGGATATGATAAAATTAGTCTGTTAGATTTTATCATAATCATAGTCATCACAGGCAGAAGAAAGCAGTCACCTTTGAGAACAAAGAAGGTATTTGCAATACTGAATAATGATAGATTGTTTAAATATGAAGCAAGAGTAAGTTATGAAGCATGTACCATCAGAAGAAATCCTAGGACGTGGATGAAGGAAGAAAATAGGTTTCTCACCAAGAGCTCCTTCTAAAAGGTGTCTTGTGGTACCTATTGACTTTTCCAGCATTGATTACAAGACCTAACTGCATCCTCTTATCAATAGGTATTTGATATCATATCTTAAAATCTCTCATCAAACGTATTAATTTTATAGCCCGGCAGCTTAATCAGCAGCTACTCTACTTCACTCTGAAATAAACTCAAAACTGCTAGGTGCTGGTGGTATACAAACTTTTTATATGAGTAAATTTTATTGTCATTTACATTTTTATTTTTTTTCTCCGATTTTATTTACGCTTTTTTTTTTGCTTGAGAATTTTATACAGACACATGATATGCTATAATCAAATACTCCATCATTTCTTCCCCCTCCATTTTCTTTGCTTTCACAATCACTACTTTCCATGCCAATTCCATGTATTTTGTTTGTTTGTTCATTTTAACTCATTGAGCCTTCTTTGTTTACTTTGTTCCCTAAATTCATGGTTGTAAGATTGTCCACTTAAGTGTAAGTAGTTGCAAGGGGCCTTGTTCCTCAAGAAAACCCCTTGTGCTTTCCCCAAATGCTATCAATTGACAATCACTTCTTCACTTCTCTGATAGACAGGCAACTTCCTAATCCTCTTTCCCATCCATGCTGGAATTTTGGCTAGCATTTTTTTTTTGCATAGATCTTATCATGAAATCACAATTGCCATGATTTCACATGCAGAGTGATGCTGTCTGAGCCGCAATTAACTATTTTACAAAAGACTCTCACTACTTTTATAGATGAATACATCTATACATGCATAGATAGATGATAGGTAGATAGATAGATAGATAGATAGATAGATAGATAGATAGATAGATAGAAATATACAGATAGATGCTGGATAGATATATGTAGAAAGATAGATAGATAGATAGATAGATAGATAGATAGATAGATAGATAGATAGTAGATATATGATAGGTAAATGAGAGAACAGAAGCAAAAACTATAAAAGCTGAAAATTTCTATTGTATAAACCAGCTATTCCTCCCCTGGGTATTTATTTAATTCTTGATAAAAACATATCACAGGAACACTTCCATGGGTATTTACTTTGCAGCACTCTTCACAAGAGATTTGCGTGCTTAAAAATAACTTAAGCTTTTAATAAGATATGGGTGAATGAAGAAGAATGTGGAGTAGACAGATAATAGACATATTCCAATAAAGAAGTTGAAGCAGCTGGAGATAGTTATTAAGTATATTAAATGGAGTTTTAGAAAAATAATGTACATTATTTCCTTCATGGTTCTTAGATTTTACATATGCATACATGTATGTTTATAATACTTGAATAGAAAAACAAATCTGCGTATGGAAACCAAGTAGACTAATGAAGAGTAGAATGTGGAAAAAAGAAAGGAGTCTAGGACATTGAGAATATGTTCAACCTACAATACAGTCTTGACTGAAAATTTCCTTACATAAAACAGTGCAATATGCAATAAAAGTTCACCAGGGCATTTCTTACAAATCATTTGCAAACTTAAATTCAAAGACAAGAACTTAAGCATTATTGACTCTGCTTCCTCATCTACAATTACAATGGCCACTGATTTTGTTCAATGGGAAGACATTAAGATGAATCTTAGTGATTAGTGCATAACATTTAATCGGTATGACATTGTAAGGTTAATTTAACTCTGCATGACCCTCATAGGTTATTGTGCTTGGAACATCACCCAAAACTTATAAAATTACTTTTAAAAGACAGAGTGTAGGTTTCAACCAATTACATGTTGACAGCTGTAAATTCAGAACTGTATTTTCTTAGCTAAGAACTTTAAAAAATCAGGGCAAATGCTTCAGAATATAGAGGGAATGTGTTTGACAGTAGTCAGATAGCTATTGAAAACAGTTGGCTCTTATAGGAAACAAACCAAAAAATAAATTCAGTCATTTAAAAATAGGATTATTGGAATAGTATACTGTTGCAGTCTTCAAAGTCCTTTTTTGTGTCTGCTTGCTTGTTTATTTTTATACAGGTTCTTTTTTATGTAGCTAAATGTGGCCTCAAACTCATAATCCTGTTATATTACTTTCTGGAATATTTAGGCTACAAATATGTTCTTTAAAACCCAATTTATATTTGGTGATCTTAAGTTAAAATTGCCTACTCATAGGCTGGAAAGATGGATAACTCGTTAAGAGCACCTGCTGCTTTTCTTGGATAACAGAGATTGATTCCCTGGGTCCATGTCAGGTGGCTGAAAACCGCCAAAAATCCCAAGTAATCTAACACACTCTTCTGGTCTCTATGGACATCAACTCTCATGCATATCCTCAGAGAATGCAATGTGCTGTTGTAAGGAAGGGATGAAATACAATAAAAACAACAAGAAGAAACTATATTGTATTAGACACATTCTTGAAAACTGCTATAAAAGCTTTGCATATTTTCTTTCTCTTATGTATGCTTATTTTCTAAAATTCACTGTGTAGAAAAAAGAGTTGTGGACTTGTGTTTTAGAATTTGTGTGTCTTCATTGTCATCTCCATTATAAAGATGAGAAAATCTATTGGTTATTCTATTATTGTAAGAGTGATGATAATCTACCAACTTTGTGGTTTACAGGGTATGAATGTGTAGTTTTACACTTTAAAGGACCATCTACTTTGTAATTGCCTCTTTATATCCATTGGGTCTACCTTAATAGAGATCCAATAATATCAGTAACAGAAGTATATGGAAATTAATAATTCTGAACATAATTAAAACAAGAGCAAAAATAGATCCCTCATGGTACTAGGAAATCTAGTTCTTATATAGGAGGTGATCTAGTTAGTTACAGCTCATGGACTCTTTTTTCAAAATCGCATGGTGACTTCTATATAACTACAACTTTAACAAACTAGCATTATCTAATTCTTAACAATATTCTAAATAGATATTGTTATATCCACAGACAAATGTCATCTTCACTCCTCTTTAAGGAAATTTGCCTTTGTAACAGATGAAAATAATTTTAGAAAATTGTGATTGATCAAAATGCTGAGGTAATGAAGCTCAGTCCAAATGGATGCATCAATAAAGCACTCCAATTTCCAAGGCTCAGGGAACATTGTATAAAGAAGGTAGAAAGATGGTAAGAGTCAGAATATTGGGGAATTTGATGTGTGATTGTGTCTCCCCAGAATATGAAATGTTATACCAATTAAAACCTCCCCATCTTAACTGAATAAACATAAGTTTAACAAAAATAATTCTGATAGACATACTAAGAAGGAAAGCCTACATATTTTCAACTCTACATGAAGAGCTATATGCAACAAGGAATGTTGAAAGAAGGAAAAATGTTTTCTACAAGGATTACACATCAACTCTTTGTCAAATATAAAATGGTAAGTTCTGAAAACATGTATCATATGTGTTTCTACACACATACACAAACACACACAAACATGCACACATGCACACACATACACATGCATTTTGAAAGACTGCAAAAACAGGCTATATACAAAGATTTGGAGTGAGAAAAATGGAGGGATAAAGTATGTAATTTTGTAATATTTATGTAACATGAAAGATAAAGCAGATAAAAAGCACAAGCTTTTCTGTGCTCAAGCACCACAATATTTACATTGAAATTATATATATAATTAGACTTTTATAGTCTCCTGCCATCCTACAAACATCATTCAACAAAATTCTTTCTCTTCTAGTAGTGTATAGATAAACCAACATATAGTCTTAGAATTAGGAAGGTACAAATATATTTCTATAAAATTTTCTAAGCAACGTCATGACTATTTTCATAACACTTATGGTTTAACAGGTATGATTGGTAAATGGTTAATTATTTGAAATATGAAGGCAATGCATATACGGTTATGCTAATCTCATGTTATTTTATGTAAGGTATCTGAAAATCAAAAATTTTAGTACCCACCAGTGATCCAAAACCTAATCTCTACATGATCACAATGGACAATTGTTCATTGCTGAAAATGACTATAACAAAATTGTCATGTTTTATATATGTTATTAGAAAAATGTGATTTTTTTGTCAATTGATGAAATTAACAAATCACTTAATACTTAAAGCTGCATTGAAGAATATTTTACAGATAATTAAAACATGGCTGTTTGCTTCCTGTGGTTTCCATCATAGGAACTTTTCTTTATAACACAACATTTAGTCATATAAGCAGTGAATCTTTATTTAAAAACTACCGACTTGAAATGAAGATATAAAGCCCATCAATGAAATGATATAATGTCAAGGTGCTATAAAGTAATGAAGGCAAAGTAAACTTATGCATAATAACACGCTAAGAAATAAAATTTGGGAAAGAGTCTAGGTATCACACATCTATAACTTAGTTTTGAAAATGAATGATGGGGAATTGGAAAAGTAACTTTAATTTACCTGATATAATTGTCATCTTGGAGGCTTCCTGCTGAATAAGCTTACCTGTTGAATCTCTTCCTGAATTCTGGCTGGTTCAACTAAGCTGTTCTCTCCCGAACTTGTCTCCAAATTGACTGATTCAAACTGGCTTCTCTCAACTTCTGACTGAATTGCTCTGCTTGGCATTAAAGGACTTTAGGTCCAGTTTAAATCTTCTGAATCTTTCTCAGTCTTTGGTTAATTCTGTCTCCACCTGAGTCTAGGTTGTTCTTTTTGCAACTTATTTATAAATCTGTCTTTGTGAAAAATGCCTCCTATTCCTGTCTTTCTCTGTGCTGCTTCTTTAAGTCTCCTTCCTCTATTTCATGTCTTGTTCTCTTGTGAGTTAGATATATCTTGTCTATGACTTCTTCTTCCTGATCTTTCTCTGATTTGACACTTTGCCTCTCCATCAGTTAGACTTCACTTTCAAACATGACTGCTTTCTTCTACAAACTGACTTTACCTGCATTGTTAAGGATTACGTATGTATTCCAACCAGATCATATTGTCATTCAGGGCTTGTCTGAATTCCAGCTGGATTATATATATTATGATAGCTTGCCAGAGCATCTGTGATGCTGGATTAAAAATCTTCTACAGGAAAGATGTGACTTTGTTCCATTATATATGTGCATTAACATTTTCTGGCTTGCTGACAAAAATGGTAATGAACACCATCATCCCATCTATCTGTTACAAAATAACACTATTATTTGGAAAACTTTAGGTTTAAGATATCACTGAAAGTACGTTTTTAGTATTCTTAAATATTGTATGTAGCCTAGCCATAAGACTTCTCAAACAAAACTAGATTCTTAATTGAAAAATTACATCATTAGAGGAAAGTATTCAAGATACATGAATGTGTTTGAATGCCATAGTGCAATTACTGATAGATATTGGTGTTCAAATTAGCTTTATATGAATTCTTTCTGTATTGAAAGCAAAACTTTGTATAGTTGAAGGGGATGCTTTAAAAAGAATTATATATACACCAATGATTGATGAAGATAGGCATTCCCATAAGAGAACTGAAGTAATGAAAAAATAATATTGTCGAAAGAAATTAAAAGTCCAGACAGCACAGAGGAAAATACCTGTTGTAATTTTAACAATTTAATAAAATTTTGGTAAGAAATTAAATAGAATTTATTAGATAAAGCAAGTGAACATTAGTACATAATTCTACTTTTCCATTTTGGATTTTATGCACTAAAATGCTAACTAGTTCTTTGTAGTACTACAATATAATCACAATAGCTATGTTAATTATACCTCTATTTTCTGCTTCAGAAAAACGTGTCTCTAAAGATCAGCATACTTTGATCTTTAATATCTGCACCTATGATGGTTTTCAATATTAAAATATTTCTATTTTTCCACAGTTAAATTCTAATTTTCAAGTTTTTCTCTTGAATGTGTCATTTATTCTAACAGTTGGCTTGTTCAAACTTTGTACAATTTCAGCATGTATAACATTTGCAGAATTGGTTTTTACTACTCCATTCACTTTCTGTCAGAATAATACACATTATTTCACTTTGGATTTCTAGAGTACCAAGAAAAATAATTTTCTCTGGTTGAGTGAAATCTTATTTACAACATTTCATTTGCTTGTAAGAATAAAAATAACTGCATTTATGTTTATTCTGAGAACCATTTTTTGATATCTTGAAATCATTGTGCTTATTGCCAGATCATTGAGGCTTGACTGGATTACAAATAAATTCTGGAATAACTCTTATCAAAGCAGTTACTCAATATACAGAATCTCATATTCTTACAATGGTTGAACTCATTATACCCTTTAATTTAAATTTCATTTTATTAAGTAAAAAGGAAATATGTTCTTCCTATTCTTATATCAATAATGAATCAGCAAGAATAACAGTTTAAAAACTTGTTTCAATATTTACACATGTACCTAGGGTTTTAGGAACTTACAGAAAGCAAGCCATATCACTTCAATATCAGCACTTGGCAGATAGAGTCAGGAAGTTCCAGTGTTCAAGTACAATATTAGCCAAATAGGACATTCAGATACAGTCAGGCACAAAGACTAAATAATAGTAATAATCATAATCATAATCAGAACTTAACATATTTTAGTAAGATGAGGAAAATTAATTAAAATAATGTACAAAATATATAAATATTTTTAAAAGCTTGATAATTCTGATTTCCTCTTCTTTTCATCAAGGTTTTAGTCTTCTTTTATTGAACTGTTGATGGTAAGAGTTTTAAAGACATTCTGAAGTATGTTTTTATTGACATGAAAATTAACTAAACAGCTAACATCTAGCAATAAAAATACTGTCAATGATTTTGATATTACCAATTAACAATGAAATAATTCTAATACCAACTAAGCTAACTGTAGATGTTTCCAGATACTATTTAGATTCTTGTCATTTCTACTTTGTACCTCAGTGAGAAAATGCTTAATGAAATTAGCAAGGATTATTTTCAAGGCAGTCATTACTAAGCAGAAAATAGCCTAATGTGTTGAACAAGTTTTAGGTCAGTAGTGACATTTAAAAGTATAAGAAAAGATAATATGGCATATGCGAGAAAGTATCCATGAAAACTAAGAAGGCTTCAGGTAAAACATAGCATTGGTAAAGACCTTTAATCATAGATAAACTTGTAGCAGGTTGGAGAGGATTTCAGGGGTGGGGTTGGAAGGAAGCATGGTGATCTAGGTGAGACAAAGAGGTGGGAGAAGGAATAAGAAGTACTGCATATGCTTCTGAGCTCAGTGGAGGCTGGTAAGGGTTACAGAGTGCGCTCTACACCACAGGACCTTGGGTTCACAGGTGAGTGGAATGCAACATCACCTCATAAGACTCATGGAGGTTCTTGTGCCAGCAGGAACAGGGACAAAGGAACCCCACCCAACCAGAGGCTGGGATTCATTCAGGTCGGGGCCAGCACCTCCATTTTCTGCATGATCTTCTGCGTGAACCCAGCCTAGGGTTTCAGGGGACTCTCCATGCCATAGGACCCCTATCACAACCAGGACCTCCTGATCACCTGAGAGCAAGTGGGCGATAGAAGCAACAGAGTTTCTTGGTCAGGGTCCCATCAAGCCTTCATCCTCAGCCAGGAGGCAGAGCTGAGACCCAGACCGGTGGGCACATTCCTTGTCAGAGGAGAGTCTGCCTATAGGGAGGGTTCTGACCCCAGAACTCAGGAGGTAGATCAGAGCTTCAGACTGCTGGACACCTGCCCTGCAAGAGGAGAGCTTGCCTGCAGAGAGTGCTCTGACCATGGAACTCAGGTGAGAGTTGGAATCCCAGGAGTACTGACAGAAACACAGGAAGATCAAGCTCCAACCAGAGACAACTTGAACGTTAACACCAGAGATGTCCAGATGATGAAAGGACAAAAGAATCCTACTAACAGAAGCCAAGAACACTGGGCATCATTAGAATACAGTACACCCACCACAACAAGTCCTGTATACCCCAAAACCCCAAAAAGCAAGACACGAATTTAAAATCATATATCATGATGGTGGTAGAAGATTTTAAGAAGTACATTAATAACTCACTTAAAAAATACAGGAGAGGTGCTGGGGAGAGTGTGGAGTGCAGAAGTTAATGCTTCTGGGTCAGGCAGAAGCCACTGAGCTTCTAGGGCATACTGCATTTCAGGTTCCAGACATCCGGGAACCTTCCCTGCCAGAGGACAGGTGTCCTCCCTGCCCAGGAGGCTTCACCACAGCAACTGAGGGAGCCATCTTGGATTCTCGGATTCCACCAAGACTGGTCTGCACAGGTGAGAGTGTGGACTACAGAAGCTACACAGATTCTGGGACAAGCCCTGTTTCAGGCCTTCATCTAGTGCCAGGAGGCAGGTCTGAATGCCAGATATCTGTCCACCTTACCTGCAAGAGGAGAGCTTGCCTGCAGAGAGTGCTCTAACTACTGAAACTCAGGAGAGAGATAGTCTTCCAGGTCGTCTGATACAGGCTAACAGAATCACAAAAGGAACAAACTCTAACCAGAGACAACTATAACAACTAAGTCCAGAAATAACCAGATGGCAAAAGACAAACATAAGATTCTTACTAACAGAAACCAAGACCACTCACCATCATCAGAACCCAGCACTCTCACCTCAGCCAGACCTAGATAACCCAACATACCCGAAAAGCTAGACCCGGATTTAAAAGCATATCTCATGATGATGGTAGAGGACATCAAGAGGGACTTTAATAACTTATTTAAAGAAATACAGGAGAACAATGGCTAAAGAGTTAGAACTCCTTAAATAAAACAGTAAAATACATCCAAACACGTGATGGAAATGAATAAAACCATACTAGACCTAAAAAGGAAAGTAGACACAATAAAGAAAACCCAAAGTGAGGCAACGATGGAGATAGAAACCATAGGAAAGAAATCTGCAACCATAGATGTGAGCATTAGCAACAGAATACAAGAGATGGAAGAGAGAATCTTAGGTAAAGAAGATTCCATAGAGAACATCAGCACAACAATCAAAGAAAATGCAAAAAAATCCTAACTCAAAACATCCAGGAAATCCAGGACACAATGAGAAGACCAAAACTATGGATAATAGAAGTAGATGAGGATGAAGATTTTCAACTTAAAGGGCCAGCAAATATCTTCAACAAAATTATAGAAGAAAACTTCCCAAACCTAAAGAAAGACATGCCCATGAACATACAAGAAGCCTACCAAACTCCAAATAGACTGGATCAGAAAAGAAATTCCTCCCGACATATAATAATCAGAACAATAAATGCACTAAATAAAGATAGAATATTAAAAGCAGTAAGGGAAAAAGGTCAAGTAACATATAAAGGCAGGCCTATTAGAATTACACCAGACTTTTTACCAGAGACTATGAAAGCCAGAAGAGCCTGGATAGATGTTATACAGACACTAAGAACAGAAATGCCATCCCAGGCTACTATACCCAGCCAAACTTTCAATTACCATAAATGGAGAAACCAAAGTATTCCATGACAAAACCAAATTCACACAATATCTTTCTAAAAAACCAGCCTTTAAAAGATAATAATAGAAAAAAAAAAAAAAACAATACAAGGACAGAAACCACATCCTAGAAAAAGCAAGAACGTAATCCTTGAACAAATCTAAAAGAAGACAGCCACAAGAACAGAATGCCAACTCTAACAACAAAAATTAATAGGAAGCAACAATTACTTTTCTTTAATATCTCTTAATATCAATGGGCTCAATTCCCTAATAAAAAGACATAGACTAACAGACTGGCTACACAAACAAGACCCAACATTTTGCTGCCTCCAGTAAATACAGCTCCGGGATAAAGACAGACACTACCTCAGAGTAAATGGCTGGAAAACAATTTTCCAAGTAAATGGTCTGAAGAAACAAGCTGGTCTAGCCATTCTAATATCAAATAAAATCTACTTCCAACCCAAAATAATAAAAAAAGACAAGGAGGGCACTTCATACTCATCAAAGGTAAAGTGTTTCCAAGAGGAACTCTCAATTCTGAATACCTATGCTCCAAATGCAAGGGCAGCCACATTCATTAAAGAGACTTTAGTAAGCTTAAACCACACATTGCACCTCACACAATAATAGTGGGAGACTTCAACATACCACTCTCATCATTGGACAGATCATAGAAACAGAAACTAAGCAGGGACAAAGTGAAATGAACAGAAGTTATGAAACAAATGGGTTTGTCAGATATCTACAGAACATTTTATCCTAAAACAAAAAGATATACCTTCTTCTCAGCACCTCATGGTAACTTCTCCAAAATTGACCATATAATTGGTCACAAAACAGGCCTCAACAGATACAAAAATATTGAAATTGTCCCATGCGTCCTATCAGATCACCATGGACTAAGGCTGATATCCAATAACAACATAAATAATAGAAAGCCAACATTCACGTGGAAACAACAACACTCCTCTCAATGATACCTTGGTCAAGGAAGGAAAAAATAAGAAATTAAAGAATTTTTAGAGTTTAATGAAAATGAAGGCACAATGTACCCAAACTTATGGGACACAATGAAAGCATTTCTAAGAGGAAAACTCATAGCACTAAGTGCCTCCAAAAAGAAACTAGAGAGAGCACACACTAGCAGCTTGACAACACACCTAGAAACTCTAGAGCAAAAGGAGGAAAATTCACCCAAGAGGAGTAGATAGGCAGGAAATTATCAAACTCAGGGGTGAAATCAACCAAGTGTTAACAAGAAGAGCTATTCAAAGAATCAACAAAAGGAGGAGCTGGTTCTTTGAGAAAATCAACAAGATAGATAAACTTTAGTTAGACTCAGTAGAGGGCATAGGGACAGCATCCTAATTAACAAAATCAGGAATGAAAAGGGAGACATAATTATAGATCCTGAAGAAATTCAAAACACCATTAGATCCTTCTACAAAACGCTATACTCAAAAAAACTGGAAAACCTGGATGAAATGGACAAATTTCTAGACAGATACCTGGTACCAAAGTTAAATCAGGGTCAGGTTAATGATCTAAACAGTCTTATATCCCCTAAAGAATAGAAGTAGTCATAGTCTCCCAACCAAAAAAAAAAAAAAAAAAAAGCCCATGACCAGATGGGTTTAGTGCAGAGTTCTATCAGACCATCAAAGAAGATCTAATTCCAGTTCTTCACAAACAATTCCACAAAATAGAAGCAGAAGGTTCCCTACCCAATTCATTCTATGAAGCCACAATTACTCTGATACCTAAACCACAGAAATATCCAAAAAATATAGAGTACTTCAGACCAATTTCCCTTATGAATATTGATGCAAAAATATCAAAAAAATTTCTCGCTAACCGAATCCAAGAACACATCAAAACAATCTTCCATCCTGACCAAGTATGTTTCATTCCAGGGATGAAATTCCTAGGCAAATGGATGGACCTGGAGGGCATCATCCTGAGTGAGGTAAAGCAATCCCAAAAGAACTCACATGATATGTTCTTACTGATAAGTGGATATTAGCCCAGAAACTTAGAATACCCAAGATACAAGATACAATTTTCAAAACACATGAAACTCAAGAAGAACGAAGACAAAAGTGTGGACAATTTGCTCCTTTTTAGAATTAGGAACAAAACACCCATGGAAGGAGTTACAGAGACATTTGGAGCTGAGACGAAAGAATGGACCATCTGGAGAATGCCATACTCGGGAATACATCCCATAATCAGCCCCCAAATGCTGACACCATTACATACACTAGCAAGATGTTGCTGAAAGGACCCTGATATAGCTGTCTCTTGCGAGGCTATGCTGGAGCCTAGCAAACACATAAGTGGATGCTCACAGTCAGCTATTGGATGGAACACAGGGCCCCCAATGGAGGAGCTAGAGAAAGTACCCAAGGAGCTAAAGGTATCTGCAAACCTATATGTGGAACAACAATATGAACTAATCAGTATGCCCTGGAGCTTGTGTCTCTAGCTGCATATGTATCAGAAGGTGACCTAGTCAGCCATCAGTGGAAAGAGAGGCCCATTGGTCATGCCAACTTTATATTCTTCAGTGGGGAATGTCAGGGCCAAGAAGTGTGAGTGGGGTGGGGGAGGGGAGTGGCGGGGAGTGTTTGGGGGACTCATGGCATAGCATTGGAAATGTAAATGAAGAAAATACCTAATTAATAATAATAAAAATACAGGAGAACACTGCTAAACATGTAGAAGAAACACAAAAATCCCTTAAAGAATTACAGGGAAATCAACAAACAGGCAATGGAATTGAACAAAAGCATCCAAGATCTAAAAATAGAAGTAGAAACAATGAAGAAAACCCAAAGGGAGATAACTCTGGCGATAGAAATCCTAGGAAAGAAATCAGGAACCATAGATGTGAGCATCAGCAACAGAATACAAGAGTTGGAAGAGAGAATCTCAGGTAAAGAAGATTCCATAGAAAACATGTTCACAACAATCAAAGAAAATGCAAAATGCAAAAAGATCGTAACTCAAAACATCCAGGAAATCCAGGACACAATGAGAAGACCAAACCTATGGATAATAGGAGTGATCATAGGTGTGTGGATTCCTTTCTGGGTCTTCAATTCTGTTCCATTTAACTACCTGTCATTTTCAGTATCAATACCATGCAGTTTTTCTCACTATTGCTCTGTAGTACAGCTTGAGGTCAGGGATGCTGATTCCCCTAGAAGTTCTTTTTATTGCTGAGAATAGTTTTCATTATCCTGTTTGTTTGTTTTACTCTAAATGAATTTGTGAGTTGCTCATTTGAACAATTTGAAGAATTGTTTTTGAATTTTGATGGGAATTGAATTGAATCTGTAGATTGCATTTATCAGGATAGCCACTTTTACTATATTAATTCTGCCAATCAATGAGAATGGAAGATCTTTCCATCATCTGAGAACTTTTTTGATTTCTTTCTTTAGAGACATGAAGTTCTTGTCATATAGATCTTTTACTCACTTGGTTAGAGTCACACAAAGTTACTTTATATTATTTGTGTCTCTTGTGCATGGTGTCTTTTACCTACTTTCTTTCTCAGCCTTTTTATCCTTTGAGTAGAGGAAGGCTACTGATTTGTTTGAGTTAATTTTATATTCAGCCACTTAGCTGAAGTTGTTTATCAGGTTTAACAGTTCTCTGGTGCAATTTTGGGGGTCACTTAATTATGCTATCATATCATCTACAATAGTGATATTTTTACTTCTTCCTTTCCAATTTATATCCCTTTGATCTCCTTTTGTTGTTTAATTGCTCTGGCTAGATATTTGAGTACTATATTGAAAAGATAGGGAGGAAGAAGGCAGCCTTTTCTAGTCCCTGATTTTTGTGGGATTGCTTCAAGTTTCTCTCCATTTAGTTTGATGTTGGCTACTGGTTTGCTGTATATTGCTTTTATTATGTTTAGCTATGGCCCTTCAATTCTTGATCTTTCCAGACTTTTGCCATGAAGGGGTGTTGCATTTTGTCAAATTCTTTCTCAGCATCTAATGAGATGATCATGTGATTTTTGTCTTTGAGTTTGTTTATATAGTGGAATATGTTGATGAATTTCTTTATATTAAACCATCCCTGCATCCTTGGGATGAAGATTACTTGGCCATGTTGGGTGATCGTTTTGATGTCTTCTTGGATTTGGTGTGTGAGAATCTTATTGAGTATTTTTAGCATTGATATTCATAAGGGAAATTGGTCTGAATTTCTCTTTCTTTGTTGGGTCTTTGTGTGGTTTAGGTATAAGTGTAATTGTACCGTCATAAAACGAATTGTTTCTTCTGTTTCGATTTTGTGGAATAGTTTGAAGAGTACTGCTATTAGGGTTTGAAGGTCTGGTAGAACTCTGCACTAAACCCATCTGGTACTGAGGTTTTTTTTTTTGTTTGTTTGTTTGTTTTTTTGTTGCTGTTGTTGTTGTAAGACTTTTAAAAGACTGCTTATATTTCTTTAGGAGTTATAAGACACTATAGATGTATAGATGATTTATCTGATTCTTATTTAACTTTGGTACCTGGAATCTGTCTAGAAAATTGACCATTTCATCCAGATTTCATCTTTGGTTGAGTATAGGCTTTTGTAGTAGGATCTGAGGAGTTTTTGGATTTCCTCATTTTCTTTTTTTTTAATTTTTAATATTTTTTATTACATATTTTCCTCAATTACATTTCCAATGCTATCCCAAAATTCCCACATACCCCCCCCACTTCCCTACCCACCCATTCCCATTCTTTTGGCCCTGGCATTCCCCTGTATTGGGGAATATAAAGTTTGCAAGTCCAATGGGCCTCTCTTTCCAGTGATGGCCGACTAGGCCATCTTTCGATACATATGCAGCTAGAGACAAGAGCTCCGGGGTACTGGTAAGTTCATCATGTAGTTCCCCCTATAGGGTTGCAGATCCCTTTAACTCCTTGGGTACTTTCTCTAGCTTCTCCATTGGGAGCCCTGTGATCCATCCAATAGCTGACTGTGAGCATCCACTTCTGTGTTTGCTAGGCCTCAGCATAGTCTCACAAGACACAGCTATATCTGGGTCCTTTCAGCAAAATCTTGCTAGTGTATGCAATGGTGTCAGCATTTGGAAGCTGCTTATGGGATGGATCCCTGGATATGGCAGTCTCTAGATGGTCCATCCTTTCATCACATCTCCAAACTTTGTCTGTGTAACTCCTTCCATGGGTGTTTTGATCGCAATTCTAAGAAGGGGCATAGTGTCCACACTTTGGTCTTCATTCTTCTTGAATTTCATGCATTTAGCAAATTGTATCTTATATCTTGGGTATCCTAAGTTTTGGGCGAATATCCACTTATCAGTGAATACATATTGTGTGAGTTCCTTTGTGATTGTGTTACCTCACTCAAGATGATGCCCTCCATGTACATCCTTAATCATCAGGGAAATGCAAATCAAAACAACCCTGAGATTCCACCTCACACCAGTCAGAATGGCTAAGATCAAAAATTCAGGTGACAGCAGATGCTGGCGAGGATGTGGAGAAAGAGCAACTCTCCTCCATTGTTGGTGGGATTGCAAGCTTGTACAACCACTCTGGAAATCAGTCTGGCGGTTCCTCAGAAAATTGGACATAGTACTACCGGAGGATCCAGCAATACCTCTCCTGGGCATATATCCAGAAGATGTCCCAACTGGTAAGAAGGACACATGCTCCACTATGTTCATAGCCGCCTTATTTATAATAGCCAGAAGCTGGAAAGAAACCAGATGCCCCTCAACAGAGGAATGGATACAGAAATTATGGTACATTTACACAATGGAGTACTACTCAGCTATTAAAAAGAATGAATTTATGAAATTCCTAGCCAAATGGATTTCCTCATTTTCTATTGTTATGGCTCCCCTTTCATTTCTGTTTTTGTTATTTTCCTCAGTGTCTGTGTGCTGTCTGGTTAGTTTGGCTAACTGTTTATATATCTTGTTGATTTTCTCAAAGAACCACCTCCTGGTTTTTATTAATTCTTTGTATAGTTATTTTTTGTTTCTGCTTGGTTGATTTCAGCCCTGAGTTTGATTATTTCTCGCAGTCTACTCTTCTTGGGTATATTGTCTTCTTTTTGTTCTAGAGCATTTAAACATACTGTCAAGCTGTTAGTGTATGCTCTATACGGATTATTTCGAAGGCACTCAGAGCTATGAGTTTTCCTCTTTGCACTAGTTTCATTGTGACCTAGAAGTTTGGGTATGTTGTGCCTTCATTTTTATTGAATTCTAAAAAAAGAAAAAAATCTGTAATTTCTTTTTTTCTATCTTGACAAAGTTATCATTGAGTAGAGTGTTGTTCAGTTTCCATATGTGTGTGACCTTTCTATTGTATTTATTGTTATTGAAGACCACCCTTAATCCATGTTGATCTAATAGGATGCATGGGGTTATTTTAACCTTCTTATACCTATTAAGGCCTGTTTTGTGACAAATTATGTGGTCAGTTTGGGATAAAGTACTCTTGTATTGGTTAGGGTTTTACTGCTGTGAACAGACACCATGACAAAGGCAAGTCTTATAAAAAACAACATTTTATTGGGGCTGGCTTACAGGTTCAGAGGTTCAGTCCATTATCATCAAGGTGGGAGCATGGCAGTATCCAGGCAGGCATGGTGCAGGAGGAGCTGAGAGTTCTATGTCTTCATCCAAAGGCTGCTAGTGGAAGACTGACTTCTAGGCAACTAGGATGAGGATCTTATACCCACACCCACAGTGACACACCCATTCCAACCAGGTCACCCCTATTCCAACAAGGCCACACCTTCAGATGATGCCACTCCCTGGTCCAAGGATATACAAACCATCACATACTCTGATGTGCAGAGAAAAAGTTATGTTCTTTTGTTGTAGGATAAAATGTTCTGTAGATATCTGTTAAATCCATTTGGTTCATAACTTATGTTAGTTTCAGTGTGTGTCTGTTTAGTTTCTGTTTCCAGGATCTGTCCGTTGATGAGAGTGGGGTGTTGAAGTTTCCCACTATTATTGTGTGAAGCACAATGTGTGCTTTGAGCTTAAGTAAAGTTTCTTTTATAAATGTGGGTGCCTTTGCATTTGGAGCATTGATGTTCAGAATTGAGAGTTCATCTTGGTACATTTTTCCTTTGATGAGTATGAAATTTCTTTTCTTATCATTTTTGAAAACTTTTGGCTGAAAGTCAATTATATTCTACATGAGAATGTTTACTTCAGCTTGTTTCTTAGGACCATTTGCTTGGAAAATTGTTTTCCATCCTTTTACTCTGAGGTAGTATCTGTCTTTGTCACTGAAATGTGTTTCCTGTATGCAGCAAAATGTTGGGTTCTTTTTAACCTATCCATTCTGTTAGTCTATGTCCTTTTATTGGGGAATTAAGTCCATTGATATCAAGGAAAAGTGACTATTGCATCGTGGTATTTTTGTTGTTAGAGGTTAAATTATGCTTATGTGGCTATCTTCTTTTTTTGGGTTGTTAAAAGAAGGTTACTTTCTCGTTTTTTTTTTCTAGGGTGTAGTTTCACTCCTTGTGTTTTCCATCCATCATCCTTTGTAGGTCTGGATTTGTGGAAAGATATTGTGTACATTTGTTTTTGTCATAGATTATCTTGGTTTCTCCATCTATGGAAAGTGAGACTTTTACTGGGTATAGTCACCTGGGCAGTCATTTGTGTTCTTTTACAGTCTGTATTACATCTTCCCAAGGTCTTCTGGCTTTTATAGTCTCTGCTGAGAAGTCTGGAATAATTCTGATAGGTCTACCTTTGTATGTTACTTGATCTTTTTCCCTTAGTGCTTTTAATATTCTTTCTTTATTTTGTGTATTTGTTGATTTGATTATTATATGAAGGGATGAATTTCTTTTCCAGTCCATTCTATTTGGAGTTCTCTAGACTTCTTTTATTTTCATGTTCATCTTCTCTTTTTAGGTTAGGGAGTTTTTTCTCTATAATTTTGTTGAAGAAATTAATTGGCCTTTTAAAATAGAAATCTTCACTCTCTCTTTAGGCTTTTACTTCCAGTGTGTGTGACATCACTAGGAAAGGTTCCATCACAGATGTAATTAAACCCCATACCAATTTACTTTGATTTAATCAATTAGGAGTTTACAATACCCATTTTCACAGAAGAAGGAAATGGACCTTGTTATGTTTTGTATATGCTCAGTACAGGGAGTGGCACTATTAGAATGTATGGCCCTGTTTGAACAGTAGTGGCCTTGTTGGAGTAAGTGTGTCACTGTCAGTTTGGGCTTTAAGACCCTCATGCTAGCTGCCTGGAAGCCAGTATTCTGCTAGTAGCCTCCAGATGAAGATGTAGAACTCTCAGCTTCTCCTGTACCATGCCTTCCTGGATGCTGCCATGTTCGTGCCATAATGATAATGGACTGAACCTCTGAACCTGTAAGCCAGCCCCAATTATATGTTGTCTTTTATAAGACTTGCCTTGGTCATGGTGTCTGTTCACAACAGTAAAAGCCTAACTAAGACAGCCCTCTACACTACGCAAGAGAAGGAGAAAAGAGCCCAAGAACTGTTCCTAACCTCTAAATGTCACCAAACTCTGACACCTACATGACATAAAGAATGAGGAGTGTTGCCCCGATATTGTATATGGAGTTTCCCATCAACTGTGATATCAACCTATCCATGCCTAAGCAAAAGCTTTAAACAACTTAATATCACACACACACACACACACACACTAGACAGGAAATTCATCTGGTTTTAAACCACCAAATATGTGGTAATTTATTTTGTAGCAAAAAAGATACCTACCATACAATGTAAGATGTTCAATATTAAATGAGACACTTCAAAGTACACATGTAAAACTCTGATTTGTTTCTGATTTTTTTGTGGGACGCCTGACTCACCAGCAAGAAAGACACCACAATAGGATCCTTCTGCACACGTTTATTGGGAGAGCATTGACTGTGTAGGCAGAAGACCCAGAGCCCTGGGCCTCTCACTCTTATATACTATCAGTTCTCATCCACGCACAGCAGGCCACATCACCTCACCAGGTATGCAGCTTCAGCTAATCAGGGCAACAGGGGCATATCTCCACCAAAATGGCTTCGCCAGTAACTTGGTACACCTGCGCAGCTCTCACCATGTTTGTGGTTTATATGAGGAAGTTAGGTGCAAGTCATATGACTTAGCTGCAGTCCCTGGAGCCTTTGGGACTGCCGCCACATCCACTCCCCACATTTTTTGACTAAATTTTAAAGTGTTTGCTTATATGCAACTGAACATGTTATGAAATCCATTGATTTATTACCAGAAAACTGCATGCTCTGTATTTTCTCAATGAAATATGTGGTATTAGACATTATTCACTTTTATTACCTTAATCCTCCTAATTTACATAGTTTTAAGCTGATAGAAGTCTTTTCTTTGTGTTTTGCAGCAAAAATAATGCTACCTTTTCTCTGAAAAAAAAATGGCGAGAGTCCCATTTAAATATGTGCAAATTGGTTTAATAAAAAAATTAAATATCTATTTCTCTTTACCAAAAGAAATATAAATGTTATAATTTCATTAATTTGCACAAGGGGTTTAAGTGATTATTTTACTTTCAAAAACTATTTAAAATACTAGAATTAACTTTTCAGGTCTGTGCAGAGAACTTCTTTGTAGAAATCATTTATAAATTGAGATATGTGCTGTCTATTGTTGGCTGTCAATTGAACTGAAAGCCCATGCATCTGAACACATTTATGTGGTGTTTTACATTGACTGCATCATTGAAGTAGAAAGACACACCCTAGGTCTGGGCCACACTTTTTATGCAGCCTGTATATTGAGTGTGGAAGAAAGAAGCTTTTGCTGTTTGCCTACTTGTCTCCTCTCTCACTGACAAGGTCATAAACAGCTGCCGAGGCATTTCTTCACTGGTATTACAACCTATTTCTTCTAAATTATCAGATATCCTCCAATTCAGTCGATATATCCAGCCTCTTGGACTGAACAACTATTGCACTCTTAAACTTTACTCTATGAACAGCCATCATAAGACTAGCCTGTAAGTCATTATAATAAACTCCATATATAAGGAGAGAAAGGGGCAGACAGATGAGAGAGAGAGAGAGAGAGAGAGAGAGAGAGAGAGAGAGAGAGAGAGAGAGAGAGAGAGAGAGAATCTCTTTATTTTTTTCTGTTTCTTCAGAGAACCCTAATAGAATATGGAGGAAATTAAGTCTTTGTTATTTCTAGTTAGTGCTCATTTCTATTTACTTCAACAGTTATATTCCAATGTTTACAAGACGTTAAAGACTCTGATTTTGTCATTATTTCATGCTTCATTTTGTATAAACATTATCCCATCCAGAGGTCACGGCTCTGGTAACTCATACTTTAATGGTAATTATTCCTTCAAATTGATGATATGTTTAACTGATTATTCAATCAAGAGTAGAACTCATATTTACTTTTAAAGATACACATCTTTTATTATTGTGGCTTACAGACTCTAGTCCAGGTAGCACAACACTGGTTGTCAAAATGAAAAGTCAAAGTATCCAATGCTTGTTCATTTCAAGAAGTAATAAAAGGAAATTACTTTTTATGCACTTCAATGTATTGCATGTACATAGAATTTTAGCAAAAGTGGTGTGTTATATTTGTATCTTTATAGAATTTTTAACTTAAGAACTGAAATTTCAGTTCAGACATAACCAAAGGGGAACCTGTAACTTGCCCACAGATGTCAGACCTCTGAATACATCGGATTCTGATGTCTTATACATGACCTAGTTGAGGTTTTCTTCAGACTAAATGGCAAAATTTTCTGTTTTATTGTATATAATTTCCCATTTAATTACAACATTTAATTTAAAGAAATAAATATCTTTATACCTAATTTTATAAGCCCCAGATTATTGTTCATCCAAACATAAAAGTAAGCATTAAAATAATACACTGAAAAAGCAAACAATTCTCCACTAGTAGATATATTTAGCAATGTATGAAACCCAATTGTAGTGGCTTATCTTGGTTGTTGAGATTATGCACCTAGAAAGTGGCAAATTCACTGAAAGAACTGGATCCATCAAATTTGCCTGTGAGAAAGTTTGTAGAGCAATTCCTTGTTATCTAATGGATGGGTGAGGGCTCAGCATATGGTAGATGGTAACATCTCTGGGATGGGCCTCATAAGAAGCAAGCCAGGGGAACACTAAGAAGTGTTCCTTTATACTCACTGCTTCCATTTTGGCCTACAAGTTTCTTCTTGAGTTTCTGTCCTGTCTTCCCTTCAGTGAATTTCATCCTAAGAGTTGTAGAATGAAATGCATGCTTTACTCATCAAGTTCTTTTTTTGAGAGTGAGCACGCAGCATCAGCAGGGAACTTCATAGTAGTACTTCATGGATGGGACTCTACTGCAGAAAAGCCTATAGAAACCCCTTCTCACTTGGTAAGGACATATGGCGAATTTTGGTGGCCTCTATGCTTATAACCTAGATCAGGTGTGCTACAAACTCTCCTTGCTTTTGCTACGATGTTTATACTTATATCTATTTTTGGTTTCACTTTGTTTGTTACAGGCAAGGCTGGGATCATGCAGGCTGAAAGCCCTGTGGATGATTCTATTTTTCTCAATAGTCTTTAAAGGGGTAACACCCTTCTCCTTTCTCTTTGCCACCATCAATCATCCAGATGTGACCACTAATCCTGGTTCAATGCGGACACATAATTATATCTCTAGAGAAAGAGATACAGCCACACTGTGTAAACCTGTGGCAGTTGTTGAGACCACTGAGTCCTTCTTGTGTAACTGTTCTGGGGAAGCTATCTCTGATCAACAGATGATAGTTGGAAAGGTAGTATCAAAGATTGGAAAGGTAGATTTGCTTGGTACAATGGGCATGCCTCAGTCTGCAATGAAAAAAAAAAATTATTAAGACAAAAGGGTTGTATTTGATGGCTGGGCTTATACACACAAATGGTTACTCTGTCTCTTACCTTACACAACTTTATAACTGCATGTGTGACCAGCTGGTTATATTCCCATGTCCAGAAGACATGCCTGACTAGACATTTATTTTCTGCTTACTTAAATTAAAATTTGTAGTGAAAAATAAGTTTGACTGGTCCTTGGCTCAGTCGGAGAGTGAGGAAGGCAAACTCTTGGGAGCTTTTACAGTGATAGAGCTTTTATAATGCTGGGGATCAGTATTTGGATGGTATAAAGAGGGCTTGAGCTATTCAGAGCTTGACCATCAATAGGTGGTCAATGTCTCACTTTTGTTGACACCACACTTGTGTCTGAGTGTTCCAGAACCCTGCTAATGATGGTCATCAACATTTTGGTCATGATGATGACCAAATGAAAGGAACAATTCATGAGAACATTGCATTACAAATTAAGAAACGTCAGGTACCATTGTTCAGTGAAATGAGTAGAAGATGTCAATGAATCTGTGGTACAGCTATGGTCTTCCTGCCTCAGCATTTCAGATGCTTATGAGCCAGTGAAAACCAACCGCCCCTGTTAAGCTAAAGCAGGATTACATGTGCAAACCCCATAGCTTTGAATGCTCAAACTTTAAGTGAGAGAAAAGCTATATATTTTGTAGGTTTTCTTTTGATGGGTACAATTTTCACAGTATATTAAAAGCACTGTAATGCTCTGAAAATAGACATTTATAGGTAACAGATATATATGTTGAAAAGAGAAGTTTTTCAAGTAATGTTTAATACAAATTTTACCTTTTTTAATTTTTCAGCACAATGTATCTACATTCTGTAAATTCTAGTTTTTGTCAAAAGCGTCAATCTTAAAAAGTTTTCATATGGTAACCATTAATGCTCTGTAATTAGTGAGTTTTTGTTTGATCATCAAAAACATGAAAGGCAAAAATGTTATGTAAATATTTTGAAAAATATTACTATATATCAATTAGGATAGAAAATGTGTAAGTAGCCACAATCTTAGTGCTTAAAACAGATTTTCCATCTTACTAGAAACAACATAAGGTATTCAGTTCTTAATTCAGTTGGCTGGTTATTTTCTTAAAGTGTGAGTTAAGTCCTGGATTAAGTATCGATTTTATGTTTGAACTTCTTCACCAATAATTGATTTACTAATATGATATTTATATTTAAAATAATTTAACAAGAATATTAGCTCTTTTTTTAATTTTTTATTTTTTTTTTATTTTTTATTTTTTTGGTTTTTCGAGACAGGGTTTCTCTTTATAGCTCTGGCTGTCCTGGAGCTCACTTTGTAGACCAGGCTGGCCTCAAACTCAGAAATCCGCCTGCCTCTGCCTCCCGAGTGCTGGGATTAAAGGCGTGCGCCACCATGCCCGGCCTAGCTCTTTTTTTAAAATTTTTAATATTTTTATTACATATTTTCCTCAGTTACATTTCCAATGCTATCCCAAAAGTCCCCCATAGCGCCCCCAAATTCCCTACCCACGCATTCCCATTCTTTTGGCCCTGGCATTCCCCTATATTGGGGCATATAAAGTTTGCAAGTCCAATGGGCCTCTCTTTCCAGTGATGGCCGACTAGGCCATCTTTCAATACATATGCAGCTAGAGACAAGAGCTCCGGGGTTCTGGTTAGTACATCATGTTGTTCCAACAATAGGGTTGCAGATCCCTTTAGCTCCTTGGGTACTTTCTCTAGCTTCTCCATTGGGAGCCCTGTGATACATCCAATAGCTGATTGTGAACATCCACTCCTGTGTTTGCTAGGCCCCGGCATCGTCTCACAAGAGACAGATACATTTGGGTCCTTTCAGCAAAAACTTGCTAGTGTATGCAATGGTGTCAGCATTTAGAAGCTGCTTATGGGATGGATCCCTGGATACGGCAGTCTCTAAATGGTCCATCCTCTCATCACAGCTACAAACTTTGTCTCTGTAACTCCTTCCCTGGGTGTTTTGTTCCCAATTCTAAGAAGGGGCACAGTGTCCACACTTTGGTCTTCATTCTTCTTGAGTTTCATGCGTTTAGCAAATTGTATCTTATATCTTGGGTATCCTAAGTTTTGGGCTAATATCCACTTATCAGTGAATACATATTGTGTGAGTTCTTTTGTGATTGTGTTACTTCACTCAAGATGATGCCCTCCAGGTCAATCCATTTGGCTAGGAATTTCATAAATTCATTATTTTTAATAGCTGAGTAGTACTCCATTGTGTAAATGTACCATAATTTCTGTATCCATTCCTCTGTTGAGGGACATCTGGGTTCTTTCCAGCTTCTGGCTATTATAAATAGGGCTGCTATGAACATAGTGGAGCATGTGTCCTTTTTACCGGTTGGGACATCTTCTGGATATATGCCCAGGAGAGGTATTGCTGGATCCTCCGGTAGTACTATATCCAATTTTCTGAGGAACTGCCAGACTGATTTCCAGAGTGGTTGTACAAGCTTGCAATCCCACCAACAATGGAGGAGTGTTCCTCTTTCTACACATCCTCGCCAGCATCTGCTGTCACCTGAATTTTTGATCTTACCCATTCTGACTGGTGTGAGGTGGAATCTCAGGGTTGTTTTGATTTGCATTTCCCTGATGATTAAGGATGTTGAACATTTTTTCAGGTGCTTCTCTGCCATTCGGTATTCCTCAGGTGAGAATTCTTTGTTCAGTTCTGAGCCCAATTTTTTAATGGGGTTATTTGACTTTCTGGAGTACACCTTCTTGAGTTCTTTATATATATTGGATATTAGTCCCTTATCTGATTTAGGATAGGTGAAGATCCTTTCCCAATCTGTTGGTGGTTTTTTTGTCTTATTGATGGTGTCTTTAGCCTTGCAGAAGCTTTGCAGTTTCATGAGGTCCCACTTGTCAATTCTCAATCTTACAGCACAAGCCATTACTGTTCTATTCAAGAATTTTTCCCCTGTGCCCATATCTTCAAGGCTTTTCTGCACTTTCTCCTCTATAAGTTTCAGTGTCTCTGGTTTTATGTGAAGTTCCTTGATCCACTTAGACTTGACCTTAGTACAAGGAGATAGGAATGGATCGATTCGCATTCTTCTACATGTTAACAACCAGTTGTGCCAGCACCATTTGTTGAAAATGCTGTCTTTCTTCCACTGGATGTTTTTAGCTCCCTTGTTGAAGATCAAGTGACCGTAGGTGTGTGGGTTCATTTCTGGGTCTTCAATTCTATTCCATTGGTCTATTTGTCTGTCACTATACCAGTACCATGCAGTTTTTATCACAATTGCTCTGTAGTAGAGCTTTAGGTCCTGCATGGTGATTCCACCAGAGGTTCTTTTATCCTTGAGAAGAGTTTTTGCTATCCTAGGATTTTTGTTATTCCAGATGAATTTGCAGATTGCACTTTCTAATTCGTTGAAGAATTGATTTGGAATTTTGATGGGGATTGCATTGAATCTGTAGATTGCTTTTGGCAAGATAGCCATTTTTACAATGTTGATCCTGCCAATCCATGAGCATGGGAGATCTTTCCATCTTCTGAGATCTTCTATAATTTCTTTCTTCAGAGACTTGAAATTTTTATTATACAGATCTTTCACTTCCTTAGTTAGAGTCACGCCAAGATATTTTATATTATTTGTGACTATTGAGAAGTGTGTTGTTTCCCTAATTTCTTTCTCAGCCTGTTTATTCTTTGTGTAGAGAAAGGCCATTGATTTGTTTGAGTTAATTTTATATCCAGCTACTTCACCGAAGCTGTTTATCAGGCTTAGGAGTTTTCTGGTGGAATTTTTAGGGTCACTTATATATACTATCATATCATCTGCAAAAAGTGATATTTTGACTTCATCTTTTCCAATTTTTATCCCTTTGATCTCCTTTTGTTGTCGAATTGCTCTGGCTAGGACTTCAAGTACAATGTTGAATAGGTATGGAGAAAGTGGACAGCCTTGTCTAGTCCCTGATTTTAGAGGGATTGCTTCAAGCTTCTCACCATTTACTTTGATGTTGGCTACTGGTTTGCTGTAGATTGCTTTTATCATGTTTAGGTATGGGCCTTGAATTCCTGATCTTTCCAAGACTTTTATCATGAATGGGTGTTGGATCTTGTCAAATGCTTTTTCCGCATCTAACGAGATGACCATGTGGTTTTTGTCTTTGAGTTTGTTTATATACTGGATTACGTTGATGGATTTCCGTATATTGAACCATCCCTGCATCCGTGGGATGAAACCTACTTGGTCAGGATGGATGATTGTTTTGATGTGTTCTTGGATTCGGTTAGCAAGAACTTTATTGAGGATTTTTGCATCAATATTCATAAGGGATATTGGTCTGAAGTTTTCTATCTTTGTTGGGTCTTTTTGTGGTTTAGGTATCAGAGTAATTGTGGCTTCATAGAATGAGTTGGGTAGAGTACCTTCTGTTTCTATTTTGTGGAATAGCTTGTGAAGAACTGGGATTAGATCTTCTTTGAAGGTCTGATAGAACTCTGCACTAAACTCATCTGGTCCTGGGCTTTTTTTAGTTGGGAGACTATTAATGACTGCTTCTATTTCTTTGGTGGATATAGGGCTGTTTTGATCATTAACCTGATCTTGATTCAACTTTGGTACCTGGTATCTGTCTAGGAACTTCTCCATTTCATCCAGGTTCTCCAGTTTTGTTGAGTATAGCCTTTGGTAGAAGGATCTGATGGTGTTTTGGATGTCTTCAGGATCTGTTGTTATGTCTCCTTTTTCATTTCTGATTTTGTTAATTAGGATACTTTCCCTGTGCCCTCTAGTGAGTCTGGCTAAGGTTTTATCTATCTTGTTGATTTTCTCAAAGAACCAGCTCCTTGATTGGTTGATTTTTTGAATAGTTCTTCTTGTTTCCACTTGGTTGATTTCGCCCCTGAGTTTGATTATTTCCTGCCATATACTCCTCTTGGGTGAATTTGCTTCCTTTTGTTCTAGTGCTTTTAGGTATGTTTTCAAGCTGCTAATGTGTGCTATCTGTAGTTTCCTTTTGGAGGCACTCAGAGCTATGAGTTTTCCTCTTAGAAATGCTTTCATTGCGTCCCATAAGTTTGGGTATGTTGTGGCTTCATTTTCATTGAACTCTAAAAAGTCCTTAATTTCTTTCTTTATTCCTTCCTTGACCAAGGTATCATTGAGAAGACTGTTGTTCACTTTCCACGGGAAGGTTGGCTTTCTATTATTTATTTTGTTGTTGAAGATCAGCCTTAGTCCATAGTGATCTGATAGGATGCATGGGACAATTTCAATAGTTTTGTATCTGTTGAGGTCTGTTTTGTGACCAATTATGTGGTCAATTTTGGAGAAGGTACCATGAGGTGCTGAAAAGAAGTTATATCCTTTTGTTTTAGGATAGAATGTTCTGTAGATATCTGCCAGATCCATTTGATTCATAATTTCTGTTAGTTTCACTGTGTCCCTGTTTAGTTTCTGTTTCCATGATCTATCCATTGGTGAAAGTGGTGTGTTGAAGTCTCCCACTATTATTGTATGAGGTGCAATGTGTGCTTTTAGATTTACTAAAGTTTCTTTAATGAATGTGGCTGCCTTTGTATTTGGAGCATAGATATTCAGGATTGATAGTTCCTCTTGGAGGATTTTACCTTTGATGAGTATGAAGTGTCCCTCCCTGTCTTTTTTAATGACTTTGGGTTGGAAGTCAATCTTATCAGATATTAGAATGGCTACTCCAGCTTGTTTCTTCATACCATTTGCTTGGAAAATTGTTTTCCAGCCTTTCATTCTGAGTTAGTGTCTATCTTTTTCTCTGAGATGAGTTTCCTGTAAGCAGCAAAATGTTGGGTCTTGTTTGTGTAGCCAGTTTGTTAGTCTATGTCTTTTTATCGGGGAGTTGAGTCCATTGATATTAAGAGATATTAAGGAAAAGTAATTGTTTTTTCCTGTTATTTTTGTTGTTAAAGTTGGCATTCTGTTCTTGTGGCTGTCTTCTTTTAGGTTTGTTGAGGGATTACCTTCTTCTTGTTTCTAGGGCGTTGTTCCTGTCCTTGTATTGTTTTTTTTTTTTTTTTTCTGTTATTATCCTTTGAAGGGCTGGATTCGTGGAGAGATAATGTGTGAATTTGATTTTGTCATGGAATACTTTGGTTTCTCCATCTATGTTAATTGAGAGTTTGGCTGGGTATAGTAGCCTGGGCTGGAGTTTGTGTTCTTTTATTGTCTGTATAACATCCGTCCAGGATCTTCTGGCTTTCATAGTCTCTGGTGAGAAATCTGGTGTAATTCTGATAGGCTTGCCTTTATATGTTACTTGGCCTTTTTCTCTTACTGCTTTTAGTATTCTGTCTTTATTTAGAGCATTTTTTGTTCTGATTATTATGTGTTGGGAGGTATTTCTTTTCTGGTCCAGTCTATTTGGAGTTCTGTAGGCTTCTTGTATGTTCATGGGCATCTCTTTCTTTAGATTTGGGAAGTTTTCTTCTATAATTTTGTTGAAGATGTTTGCTGGTCCTTTGAGTTGAAAATCTTCATTCTCATCCACTCCTATTATCCGTAGGTTTGGTCTTCTCATTGTGTCCTGTATTTCTTGGATGTTTTGAGTTAGGATCTTTATGCATTTTACATTTTCCTTGATTGTTGTTCCGATGTTCTCTATGGAATCTTCTGCACCTGAGATTCTCTCTTCCATCTCTTGTATTCTGTTGCTGATACTCGTATCTATGGTTCCAGATTTTTTTCCTAGGGTTTCTATCTCCAGTGTTGCCTCATTTTGGGTTTTCTTTATTGTGTCTACTTCCCTTTTTATGTCTAGTATGGTTTTGTTCATTTCCATCATCTGTTTGGATGTGTTTTCTTATTTTTCTGTAAGAACTTCTACCCGTTTGATTAGGTTATCCTGTTTTTCTTTAAGGATTTATAACTCTTTAGCAGTGTTCTCCTGCAATTCTTTAAGGGATTTTTGTGCTTCCTCTTTACTGTCTTCTACCTATTTACCATTGTTCCTTTGTATTTCTTTAAGTGTGTTATTAAAGTCCTTCTTGAAGTCCTCTACCATCATCATGAGATATGCTTTTAGATCCGTGTCTTGCTTTTCCGGTGTGTTGGGGTGCCCTGGACTGGGAGAAGTGGGAGTGCTGGGTTTTGATGATGGTGAGTGGTCTTGGTTTCTGTTAGTAAGATTATTAAGTTTACCTTTCGCCATCTGGTAATCTCTGGGGTTAGTTGTTGTCGTTGTCACTGTTTAAAGATTGGAGCAGAAGCTGTGTTCCACTCACCAGCAGTCTTAAAATCCTGTGGAGGGGGTCGTGGGTAGCTGGCGGGTGTCAGCTGACCCTGTGCTCTAGCTACCCTGGTGCTGGTCCAGCCAGAAGAGGCCTGTGGTTCTAATCAGGCAGGTTTTCTACTTCCCTAACTAATGCAGTCTCAGGTCCTGCGCGCAATTGGATTGGAGCAGAAGCTGTGTTCCACTCACCAGAAGTCTTAAGATCCTGTGGCGGGTGTTGTGGGTAGCTGGCGAGTGTCAGCCAACCCTGAGCCCTAGCTACCCCGGCGCTTTTCTGACCGGAAGAGGCTTGTGGCCCTACTGAGGCCAGATTTCTGCCTCCCCAACCAAAGCAGTCTCAGGTCCCGTGTGATTGGACTGGAGCAGAAGCTGTGTTCCACTCACCAGCAGTTTCAAAATCCTGTGGCGGGGATCCTGTGTAGCTGGCGGGTGTCAGCTGACCCTGTGCTCTAGCTACCCTGGTGCTGGTCCGGCCGGAAGAGAGGAATATTACCTCTTTATTATAAGGGCAATTCACAAGCACACATTATATAATTTTTAATGTTACCCCATTTATAAGTTAAATACCAAATAACACAGTCCAATTTCTAAAATTTAAGAGGTGTCACTTTAAAAAACAATAAACATTGTATAAAAATTGGAAAAGGGCCATAAATTGACAGTGAACTCAAACTAGTCAGAATGAGAATCAGAATTACAGGGATGAGCCTGAAATGTGGCTGTTCTGTAGATGTTACCAATGTATGCTCTTGTCTGGCTGTGAAGGAGTTTTGTGTGACCAAGAATCAATGTCCACAAAAGAAAACCTTGTGAGGACAGTTCCACATGATCTGAACTGAAAAATCTATCTGTGAGTCATATGCTCATTCTCCTCAAGAGATTGCATGGGCTGCTAAATGCCCTTGGAAAACACCCAATATTTATACTTTATATCAACTTAATTAAATGACCTTGAAGATAATTAATAGTCATATCTGTTCATTAAAATTTCCCTTTCTCTTGACATTTTAAAGTAACACATTGAGACATCAAGTAAGCAAAAAAAAAAAAAAACATAGAAAACAATTTTCCATTTCATATGTGCATTTATTATGATGGACATGCTTTTGGTTTTGGATTTGAGCCATCTTAGTGCATGTATATGAAGTGAGATATACTACCATAAGGCAAGATAGACATGAATTCATCAAATTAATACTTTTTTATATGTTTTTATTGATTATTTGGAAAACTCATGACACACTCATTTTCCACTTTTCTCAGGTCTTCTACACTGTCCCCCAAAAATGAAGAGAGAGAAAACCACAAGTCTAATCTTTGTTCCACACATACTCACTGGAGCCTGGTCAAACTCCCAGTGCCCCACCCCTTAAAGCAAAGTGAGTTTTTCTCTACCTACATCTCTGCTAGGAGACATCGGTTGTGGAGGGATATACTTCAGCATGTATAATAGTTTTCAACCGTATTATAGAACAGGTGAAATTCAATTATTTTAGTGCAATTGTTGATAGCTTTTAAAATCTACAGAGATAATGACAATAAACAGACATTGGACTAGCTACATTTAGAATAGAAACTATAGAAACTTGAAATAGAAATTATCCATCAAAAGCAATATCAATCTGCAACTGGTATACAAGCATATAGAACTTCTATTTAATATTATCTCTTGACTATATAGCACATTATAAGTATATAGCATGCTTCTCAGGAGGATACAAATTCACACATACGTGTAGGCTTATATTTTTCAAAGCCTTCTTCACAATTGTACTTAAAAGCATTAACCTCTCTTGTAGCTCACCACCCACCAGAGGTAGTAGAAAGGAAAAGTTAATAGGGCCAGAAGCATATGAACTGTTTAGAAATAGTTCTTTAGGTTGAATCCAATTTGTATTGTTAAGATATCAGTAGTTCAGTTCACATTAATCAGTAATGGTAGTTCGACCCACTCAAAAAGATCATATACAAATCAGCAACAGCAGTTCAATCAAGAAGAGACTATGAGGCTCTGCCAATCACACTAAGTCTATGGAAGTGGCAAGAAGCCTCCAGAACACTACCAGAAGTTTTTTAGTGTCTTCCTCTCTACAAAGACATGAGAAGTGATGATCAGCAAATAGTGACAAGGTGACCCAATACCAAAGAGCTTCATCATCGTTGTCCTTGCCTTTGTCTTCACTGAAGATCAGTTTCAGCAAAGCCTAATGAGACCAGCAAAGACTGGAAAGGAGAACCAATACCACAGAGTGTTGTTCACTCTCTGTTGGGTTATATTTATATCCTTTCCAAACATCATTCTTTCTCAAGTGTCTGCTCTAGCAGACATCCAGAAAAACACTGTAAGTCTGTTCTCAGAAAAATATCCTCCCATGTGTCTGCTTCAGCACAAACATCTCCCCATAAGAGCATTTCTAGAAAAATATCTTATGACACAATTGAGTCTCCAAAGAAACCAGTAATTTCCACTTCAAGTATATCAGAACCAAAGTATTTCTCTTCTTGTTATAAATGCAGAGTATTGAAATTGTATACTGCAAAATAACTCATATATTTCTCTTTCCTTTGTACATATAGCTGAGAATTATGTGAGGATTTTGATAAATGCGCTCAGTTGTGAACACTGAGTTGGAATAAAAGACCCAGGATATCAACAGTGAGTAACATTATATGCACTGAGAAAGGTGTGTGTGTGTGTGTGTGTGTGAACAATTAAATTAAAAAGCCATACCTTTGAAAGTGAGCCAGGAAGGGTATATGGAGGACTGGAAAGGAGGAAAGGGAAGGGAGAATTGATGTAAATATAACTTCAATATATATATATTTTTTCAAAGTAAGTAAAACAATAACTGAATGCTAAAAAATAGTCTACTGATGTTTTATTTTTCTTTGAGTGATTCAGCAGTTCTCACTTTCCAAGGAGTTGAAAATGTTTAGCGCCAAGATTTGAGAATAGAGATTTTAATAGAACTTAACTTTTTATTTTTTTGTAAATTTCATACATAAATAATATATTGACATCATTTCTACTCCCCTTTATCATATTAAATTTATACTGTGTCCTGTCAAATTTATGAAAAAGGGATACTTGCCTGGTGATGGTGGCACACGACTTTAATCCCAGCACTTGGGAGGCAGAGGCAGGCAGATTTCTGAGTTCGAGGACAGCCTGGTCTACAGAGTGAGTTCCAGAACAGCCAAGGCTATACAGAGAAACCGTGTCTTGAAAAAAAAAAAAAAAAAAAGAAAGAAAAGGAAAAGAAAAAAGAAAAAGAAAAAAAGAAATAGGGATACTTTAGCATGAATGACACTAATGTGAGCGGACTTCAATGGCATGAATAAATTATTCATAATTTTTGTAACAAAGATTTCAATACAATTAGATCATATTAAGTTAATGTGTAAAAACATTTTCTCATGTTTTTTATATTAATCATTAAGGTTACTGATAGCTTAGATTCTACCTATATATTGAGAGCATTTTTATATAATTTCAGCAAAATAGGGTTGTCTATATTTTATCTTTTCTTAAGTGATTTTCTAAATTATATTTTTGTCCATTATCTTTGCATATATATGGCCAAATACTTAATAGAATCCTCATAGAATTGAGCATTTTTCTTGTTTTTGTTTTGTTTTCAGTAGGTTCAGTTCATGCTCACAGAGAAGCCATGACAACAGTTCAAGATAAGGCAAGTATGAAACATTAAGGAAACATAGAGAGGTCAATGGAAGATACAGTCTGTAAGAACATACCATCATTAGTCAATTCTGCCATCTACACTCCAGTTCTCACTCTTCACCGCTTCCCAATAATGTAATCATATTATGACTATACTATGGATTAATCCATTTATCATGTCAGACCCTTATACTCAAATAATCTATGCAAATGCTATCAAAAATATTTCCTGCTTCTCAATCTAATCAAATAGACAATAAATATTAGTCATCATGATTTTGATAAATTAATTTTCTGAATCTCCCTGGTTAATATAGCTGATCTACACATTTTAACATTTTGGTTTTAATTCCTATCATTTTGTGCATATGTGAACTAAATGTTATTATTGTCAGCAACAGTCTGGGGACTGGTAAAGCTGAGTTTAGCATTCACTGAAATGAGAAAGCTGGGGTACAAACTCAAAATTCTCTAGAATGGAAGCATATGAACCTGTGATATGTCTTTGTAGAAATCTTAAGAAAAAATGATTGAACCTGGGCATGTCTTCTTATAATGTGTGTACAATGTTGTGCCTCCTTCATAGGAAATTGTATCCAGAAACATGGGAGAAACCTTTCTCAAAGACAGTCATTTGATTTATTAAAAATTTTCATGCTTTTTATAATTCTTTATATTTTTTATAGATCACTGACTATTCCCATCATATTCTACATTACCGTTTGCGAGTTATAAATGCAAACACTGAATATGCAAAGATGGCCTAGTCGGCCATCACTGGAAAGAGAGGCCCATTGGACATGCAAACTTTATATGCCCCAGTGCAGGGGAACGCCAGGGCCAAAAAAATGGGAATGGGTGGGTAGGGAAGTGGGGAGGAGGGTATGGGGGACTTTTGCGATAGCATTGGAAATGTAATTGAGAAAAATATGTAATAAAAAATATTAAAAAGAAAAAAAGAGTACATATTGCTGCTGCAAATGACCCTACTTTGGTTCCTAATATTCACATAGGGTATCAAACAGCTCAGAAACTCCTGTGATTCCAGCTCCAGCAGATCTGATGCTATTTTATTGATTCTGTGGGACCTGTACTCATCTTTACACACACACACACACACACACACACACACACACACAGAGGGGGAGAGAGAGAGAGAGAGAGAGAGAGAGAGAGAGAGAGAGAGAGAGAGAGAGAGAGAGAGAGAGAGAGAGAGAGAACACACACAAAAAGCACATGATTGAGAATAAAAATAAAACATTTAAAAAAATCTAAGAAAATGTAAATGACCACCATTTTAGTTTCTGGTTGTTTTTTCTTTATTGTCTTAATGGTCATGATTATACCAACATTATACTTACAAGATTGTACTAAAATATAAATATTCTTTAAATATCCTTTTTGCTTTCATGTTACATGCATTAAACATAAGAATGCTAGCTGATTACTTATGAATTCCTAAATTATAATGCCTGGCTTAGTTCACACAAACCATCTAGTTCATAATTTTATTGTTTTTGTTGTTGTTGTTGTTTGTTTTGTTGTTGGTTTTTTTGTGTTTGTTTTTAAGACATGGTTTCTCTGTATAGCCCTGACTGTCCTTGATAGCCCAGGCTATAGACCAGGCTGGCCTCAAACTCAAAAATTCACCTGCCTCTGCCTCGTGAATGCTGGGATTAAAGGCATGCACCACCATGCACAGCTAATTCATACTTTTATAACACGTACATTTTAGCAGACCCACAGAAGGTAACTATCTACACTATAATTTTAGAATATTTTAACATTCTACAAGAGATTCATACACATTAGAAATTACTGGATTTTTTCCTTTCCCCTAAGTCCCTTGGTACTATCAATGTACCTATTGACTATATGCCCAAAAAGAAAAAAAAGAATATTTCTTTATGTCCTCCATAAGTATTTTCTATGAGTTGTTGTAATTTCCTCATATTGAATTTGTACATCTTCCATATCTTATCTATAAATATTGCCTATTTGGCAAAAGGTCGATACTATTTTTATTTGCATACCGTTGCTATTTGCTTTTGAATACATTTTTTACTGTGTTAAATGAATTTATCGTTCCAAATTGCTCAGATAATCTTCTTTCTCCATAAGAAGTTGCTATTATCCATTTATATCCTATGCATGATCTGTACTGTTGTGGATTTTATGGCTAGTTTTGTTACTTGAAACATACATCATATAATGTAGAAAATATGTAAGTCAGATGATCATCCATCTTAATTATTGTTTTTTCTGTGTTGTTAATTCTATTATTTGTTTTTTTTTCTAGGACAATTGTCAAATGAAATTAACAAGTTTTCTTAAAGACTGTTTATTAAAAAGCTGAAGAATGATTGGACAAATATTTTTGTAAACTCACTGAACTTCTATTTCTTGTAGTATTTCTTACACAAACCCCAGTGTACCTGTGTATGTGAGTGTGAACACATGTGTGTGTGTGTTAAGTATGTATACAAGGCACACATATAATTCTTTATCAATTCACTTACAACATATACTCTAACTTTCTTTACTGAAGAGACCTATTATTTTGGCAGAGACCAAAACCTCATCACTCTTCTCACTATTTGTTGATGTGTACATAGCTGTACATGTTCTGATGACTTGTGATGTCTAGTAAGTATCTGAGATTTCAAAGATCTCTAAGCACATTCATTTCCCTAGTTGTTATCCTAAAATGTATTGGTCAGCATTTAATTACTTTTGTCTGGAATTATTTGCTCAATTAGCTATGTATAATTTTAACTATTATCCCAAGCTATTTTAAAACTCATTTCTCACAGAAGTGGATGATCACAGTCAGCTATTGGATGGATCACACGACCTGCAATGGAGGAGCTAGAGAAATTACCCAAGGAGCTAAAAGGAACTGCAACCCTATAGGTGGAACAACAATATGAACTAACCAGTACCCCAGAGCTCTTGTCTCTAGCTGCATATGTATCAAAAGATGGCCTAGTCGGCCATCACTGCAAAGAGAGGCCCATTGGACTTGCAAACTTTATATGCCTCAGTACAGGGGAACCCCAGGGCCAAAAAGGGGGAGTGGGTGGGTAGGGGATTGGAGGGGTGGGTATGGGGGACTTTTGGGATAGCATTGAAAATGTAAACGAGGAAAATACCTAATAAAAAATAAATTAAAAAAAAACTCATTTCTCAATACAATTATATGACTGAAGTCACCCTTCTTTTTCCTACCAAAATATAGCTTGTGAGTAGGCAATGAAGGATATTTCCAACGGGCAAGTCCCAACCTCTTGAATACTCCAGACCAGGTGCTTAAAAGGTCAGCCCCATGCAATTATAGCTCTAAGCCCTCAGATCTACATCCCCTGGTTCTTGGCTTTAGAATCCAGAGACACGACTCTGGGTCATCAGGTTGGAGACCTCATGTTCTGGGCTTTAACTTCCGTCAGACTTGGCTGCTGCAAACCCTGAAACATTATGCACCAAACAGCACAGATCTGAGGCAGAGCCTCCAGCAGCCACCATGTTGCAAACCCAGGGTGTCTTTTACATTCTAGGAAACAGGGAACTCTGTCTTCAACCACCTTCTGCATCATTGTTATCCTGAAATTATTTTATTTATTTTTTTATTTTATTGTATTTTATTTTATTGAGACAGGGTTTCTCTGTGTATCCCTGGCTGTGACTCTGTAGACCAGGCTGGCCTCGAACTCAGAAATCCACCTGCCTCTGTCTCCCATTAAAGGCATGTGCCACCACTGCCCGGCCTTATTTATCTATTTTTATTGGTTATTTTATTTATTTACATTTCAAATGTTATCGCCTTCCCGGTTTCCCCTCCCCAAACTCCCTATCCCATCCCCCCTCACCCTGCTTCTATGAGGAAGCATGCCCCACCCCCAACCCCTCGAGCTCATCCTCTCCTGCCTCACCACTCTAGAATTTCCCTACACTGGGGCATCAATCCTACCAAGGGCTTTTCCTCTCATTGATGTTCAACAAGGCCATCTTCTGCTACATATGTGGCTGGAGCCATGGGTCCCTCCTTGTGTACTCCTTAGTTAGTGGTTTAGTCCCTGGGAGCTCTGTGTGTGTGTGTGTGTGTGTGTGTGTGTGTGTGTGTGTGTGTGTGTGTGTGTGTTGGTTGGTTGATACTATTGTTCATCTTATAGGGTTGCAAACCCCTTCAGCTACTTCAGTCCTTCCCCTAACTCCTCCATTGGTGTCCCCGTGCTCAGTCCAAATATTGGATGTGAGTATCCGCAAATGTATTTGTCAGACTCTGGCAGAGCCTCTCAGTGGACAGCCCTACCAGGCTCCTGTCAGCAAGCATTTCTTGGCATCCACAATAGTTTCTGGGTTTGGTGTCTGCAGATGAGATGGATCTCTAGGTGGGGCAATCTCTAGATGGTGTTTCCTTCTAACTAGCATACTCCTAGTAACACCACCCTCACCATGCCACTATTATGCTGCTGCTTGTTTTGCAGAAGTTCACCCACTTCCACTAACTGTAAAGAGGACTTGATGAGAAACCCATAGAAACCCTTTTTATGAGCCTATAGTGGACTGCAGTCGGAAGAATAGGAGGAAGAGTGGTTGAAGGATCTATTTGTATGCTGGTCACAGTCTTTCATTTGTGTGGAGTGTGTTTGCAGCATCACATGCTTTCTGCTGAATCACCGGAGTGAGCATTGTCCCACGCTGTCTTGTGTGGGACTAGTTGCACAGTAGGTTTAATCATTCGGGTTAACTTAGCATACTGTACTGTTTCCTAGTGCCGTTTGGAGTAGTTGTAGTGTGAATGTCTCTTCTGCCATAACTGAGGGATTTTCTGCATCCTTTAGGCTTTCTGGGAGTAATTAGTAAGTGTCAAGAACAGCAATGTGTTGAGCTCATCTACATTGCCCATAGTCAGTTACTGGTCAATTGCCAGGAAAGAGGCAGTCTGACTGACAGTTCTATATTCACAGTATAGGCATGGGGCACGGAGCTTGTCAAAGAAAGCAACCTTGAGATTTTGAGTCATTCACAGAAAGCACTACCTTGTACATGCAATTCAACTTTAAGAAAAGCTCAAAACCTGTGTTTGCCAGTGTTCTTTATAGAAACAAATATTTTCAGGCACCTTTCATTGCTTTAGTGGAAATAATGGCAAAGTAGAATTTCATAAAATATGGGAGAGAGAAAAAAGAAAGTGAACATGTGAGGAATGGGGAAAGGGCTGTACAGTTAGTGTCTGGTTATTGACTGTGACTGGAATGAACCTAGGTAGGAAAGTGTGTCCTACACTTAAAAGCTTCTAAAATAATCATATAGGAAATACTCTAATAATAGTCGCAACAGAGGTCATATAGAATGCTCAACAACTAGGGGTATTATTGACAATCCAGAAAATCCATGCTTCGCTCACAGCCCCACATAACAATGTACAAACATCTGTGATTCAGTTCCAGGAGATCCAACACCATTTTCTGTCCTCTAGAGGTACCAGGCATGCAGGTAGTCCACAGAAATATATGAGAGAAAAACATCTCTATGTATAAAATGAAAACAATAAAAATTTTAAAAATATAGTTACAGTTAAAAGGGTTATAATTGAAACACATTCCATGCGTGAAGCATTTAATTCAGTTTTGGTACATATTATATTCTAAAATCAAGACATTTTTATTATCATAATATTTAAATATTTCTTAATATTACATATATATTAACAAACTAAAATGACAAATAATTTTTTATTTGCACAGTTAATTCAACTTTTACTTACACACTCATTCATAATCAAAAGCTCTTAAGGAACATTACTTACATGTCTCTAACTAAGAAAAATAACTTAATTAATTTTCAGCATTATATTTAATTCTTGCACCACTTTTTGCTCATCAAATATTTTAAAAGTGTAACTGAGGATAAACTAAATATCACTTATAATTTTGCAAAGTCTTACTGTAAAGAAATACTATTACAACTTCAAAATAGATTCTTAAATTTTTAGTTGAAAACAATTTTTTCACTAAATTGCATTTATTTTTCATGTCTTTAAATTGAGAAGAAAAGAAAAAGGATGTAAATATTTGTTGGAATGTCCTTACTCTCCAGTTGAACTGTGCCTTAAGATACTGAGCCTATGTGTACTCATTTTTCTAAACAACTGGAGTTAGCATAGTTTAGTGTTTACCCAGTTTCAAGGCATTAAAACACAAATTGGACTTAGGATGTAATTTGCATGCTGACTGCAACCTACCTTCTGCTATTCCTGGCACGATGTGGAATTTAACTGCCTTCTTTATTTCTGATTTTTCTTCCCCCAAAGCAGAGTCAACAGCTTTAGCTGCAGATGGGGTTTGGTATGGCAGTTATTGGCCCCAGCTGCTGCACTCTAGAGCACGTTTAGCCAGCAGCATCTGGCTCCTTCTCTGCCTGTGCAATTGACACTCATGTTGACGTTTGGCCTGAACTTCTTATGGACTCTAAGAAGTAGATATACAGATAAAATGTAGGTTAACTCCCTGATGACATTCACTTTGATTTCTTTTCTTTTTTTTTCCCTCAGTATATGCTTCATAAGAAATATGAAATACATGCAGTGGAATGTCACACATTTAATAAAAATATGGTTAAAATTTTTAATGGATCACTGAAAAAAAGGTCTAAAACTCGTGAGTACAAAAGTATATGGTAGCGGCTGACGAGGTGACTCCATGCTTAAATACTCTGGCTCCTTTAGGTAGACCATTATTGTGCCTCAGCATCCACATGATCTCTCACAACCTTCCTTAATTTCAGTTCCAGGGACCATATGCCTTCTTGTAACTCAAGCATCAGGCATGTAAATAGTTCACAGACATTAACCTTATACCCATTAAAAGAAAAAAAAAATATATATATATATAAATTGTGAGAAGTATGAATACTTTTTTGTGTTTTAAATTTACTTGTTTTTATTTCAGCAAATTGTGTTTAAATCATGTATAGAAGCACTAAGAGTTAAATAAATTCATATTAAAATATCACCAATCAACAACATGTGAAAGATTTCATTGTATCCACACAAGCAAATAATGGAGCTATGTGTAACAAATATGTGTTTATGCTACAATAAATCTCTCACTGATATTTTAATTATGCACATTCAATAAATGAGGGAATAAAGGGTTAGATATATTCTGTAACATCTTCAGAAATCACATGAATCCGACTCTCAGAACAAGGCCAGTAGGATTCCCAAACCATGTGTTCAGATAATCATGAAGCTAAAGCTGGTCTTTTAATAAAAGGTGAACATTTTGCTACTGACCATCACTCAGTTTTTAAGATGAGCAATAGCTTGTTCCTTTTCTTTTGGCTTCTTTTATTATTGCATTCTAATTATATATAAATGAATTTGATTGTAATATTTCTTAGTTGTATGTCATATATGTCATACACCTTGATCCTCTCCCTGTCTACATTTCCCTCCTACTCACTTCCTGCCCATGCTATTCGCCACTTCCTCCTTTCCATTTTCTTTTCTGTGCCTCTAAACCATTAATGTTTTCCCATAAATTTCATGTGTGAGAGATGTGATACTTCTCTTTCTGAATCCAGCTTATTTCTGTTACTATGATGGTGGTCTCTATTTCTGTCACTTTTCTGACACATCATATTTATTTTCCTTTATGTCTAAACCTTATTCCATTACATACACATAGCCCATTTCACTCATTCATTTTTCACTAAACAGACATCTAGGCTTATTTGAAATTTTGGCCATTGTGACTATCCCATTAATAACATGTGTATGATGACATTGCTGTTTACTATGATTTCCATTCCTTTGTGGGAAATACATAAAAGTGATGGAGCTGTATCTTAGGAGAGATCTAGTTGTAGTTTTCTGATGCAATTTCTTTATTACTTCCACTACATCTATACCAATTCACATTATTAATCATGTTATATGCAGATTACTTCCTCATTTGACATTCTTGACAGCATCTGTCTTTGTATGTATGTGTGTGTGTGTGTGTATTTATGTGTGTGTGTTTATTTGTACACATACACACATAAGTTTGTTGTGTGTGTGTTCATATGTGTGAGTGTGTGTGTGTATATACTTGATGATATCTATGCTGACTGGAATGCCACAAAACAACATTGATGGGCATTTTTCTGTTGGATAGAGATGTGTACTTTTCACATAATTGTTAAAATTTCAGACATTTTAAAAGCTTTTTATTTTATTGGTTAGCTTGATTAGTATTTTGGTGTTTAATTCTTGTGTATGTGCTTATATGTGTTTACGTATATATGCAGTGTAGTGATCAAAGAACTTTAGAGAATATCTTCATCACTTTCTTAAATCAGGGTCTCTCACTAAATTTGAAGCTTAACAATTTGTCTAGACTGTGCACCAAGCAAGTTCCAAGGATGCATCTTTATCCACCTCTCCAGTACTGGAATGGCAGATATGTATGGTTGACTTTTATATAAGTGTTGGAATAAGGTCCTCTAACTTGTGGGACAAAAACCTTGAAAGTGACTCCCCATCCTGATATTTTATAGTTTTGATTGTTCATATACTATGCATACATCAGAGGAGCTGCTAGAAAGATTTCCACCTATTATTTGAACTACCTCTTTCCCTGCAGAAGGTTTTTTTTTTCTCCAATGTGATTCAGTTCTTCAATTGTACTTATGTTAATAGGCTGTTGGAGTTTTTTCTGAATGTCTTTATCTAATACTATATCTTGAGGAGTTTTAGTTTTCTGACAGCAATTTTAGAGTTTCAAAGTATTTGATGCATTGAGAATTTATTTTTGGAAACAGCGATTCAGTTTCATTCTTCAACATCTAAGAGTCTAGTTTTCAGTAGATATCTGTTAAATCCATTTGTTTCATAACTTCTGATATTTTCACAGTGACCCTGTTTAGTTTCTGATTCTATGATCTGTCCATTGATGAAAGTGGTAAGTTGAAGTCTACCACTATTATTGTGTGAAGTGCAATGTGTGCTTTGAGCTTTACTAAAGTTTCTTTAATGAATGTGGTTGCCCTTGCATTTCGAGCATAAATATTCAGAATTGAGAGTTCCTCTTGGAAGATTTTACCTTTGACAGAACATTTTAACCTAAAACAAAAGGATATACCTTCTTCTCAGCACCTCATGGTACCTTCCCCAAAACTGACCATATAATTGGTCACAAAACAGGACTCAAAAGATACAAAAATATTGAAATTGTCCCATGCATTCTATAAGATCACCATGGACTAAGGCTGATCTTCAATAACAACATAAATAATAGAAAGCCAACATTCACATGGAAACTGAACAACACTCTTCTCAATGATACCTTGGTCAAGGAAGGAATAAAGAAAGAAATTAAATACTTTTTAGAGTTTAATGAAAATGGAGCCACAACATACCCAAACTTATAGGACACAATGGAAGCATTTGTAAGAGGAAAACTCATAGCTCTGATTGCCTCCAAAAAGAAACTAGAGAGAGCACTCACTAGCAGATTGACAACACACCTAAAAGCTCTAGAACAAAAGGAAGCAAATTCACACAAGAGGAGTAGACAGCAGGAAATAATCAATCACAGGGGCGAATTCAACCAAGTGGAAAGAAGAAGAATTATATAAGAATCAAACAAAGGAGGAGCTGGTTCTTAGAGAAAATCAACCAGATAGATAAACTCTTAGCCAGACATACTAGAGGGCACAGGGACAGCATCCTAATTAACAAAATCAGAAATGAAAAGCGAGACATAACAATAAAACCTGAAGAAATCCAAAACACCATCAAATCCTTCTACAAAAGGCTATATTCAACAAAACTGGAAAACCTGGATGAAATGAACAAGTTAGTTATCTAAACAGTCTTATATCCCCTAAAGAAATCGAAGAAGTCATTAATAGTCTCCCAACCAAAAATGCCCAGGACCAGATGGGTTTAGTGCAGAGTTCTATCAGACCTTCAGAGAAGATCAAATTCCAGTTCTTCACAAACTATTCCACAAAATAAAAGCAGAAGGAAATCTACCCAATTCATTCTATGAAGCCACAATTACTCTGATACCTAAACCACAAAAAGACCCAACAAAGATAGACAACTTCAGACCAATTTCCCTTATGAATATCAATGCAAAAATACTCAATAAAATACTCCCTAACTGAATTCAAGAACACATCAAAACAATCATCCATCCTGACCAAGTAGGATTCATTCCAGGGATGCAGGGATGGTTTAATATATGGAAATCCATCAATGTAATCCACTATATAAACAAACACAGAGACAAAAAGCACATGATCATCTCATTAGATGCTGAGAAAGCATTTGACAAAATCCAACACCCATTCATGAAAAAAGTCTTGGAAAGATCAGGAACTCGATGCCCATACCTAAACATGATAAAAGCATTCTAAAGCAAACCAGTAGCCAACATCAAAGTAAATGGTGAGAAGCTGGAAGCAATCCCACTAAAATCAGGAACCAAACAAGGCAGCCAACTTTCTCCATACCTATTCAACATAGTATTTGAAGTCCTAGCCAGAGAAATTTGACAACAAAAAGAGATCAAGGGGATACAAATGGAAAAGAAGAAGTCAAAATATCACTTTTAGCAGATGATATCATAGTACATATAAGTGACCCTAAAAATTCCACCAGAGAACTCCTAAACCTGATAAACAGCTTCAGTGAAGTAGCTGGATATAAAATTAACTCAAACAAGTCAAAGGTCTTTCTGTACACAAAGGATAAACAGGCTAAGAAAGAAATTAGGGAAACAACATCCTTCACAATAGTCAAAAATAATATAAAATACCTTTGCGTGACTCTCTACCTAAGGAGGCAAAAGGTCTGTATGATAAGAATTTCAAGTCTTTGAAGAAAGAAATTAAAGATTTCAGAAGATGGTAAGATCTCCCATGCTCATGGATTGGCAGGATCAATATAGTAAAAATGGCTATCATGACAAAAGCAATCTACAGATTCAATGCAATCCCCATCAAAACTCCAACTCAATTCTTCAATGAATTAAAAAGGGAAATCTGCAAATTCATCTGGAATAAAAAAAAAAATCTAGGGTAGCAAAAACTCTTTTCAATAATGAAAGAACCTCATGGAATCACCATGCCTGACCTAAAGCTGTACTACAGAGCAATAGTAATAAAAACTGCATGGTATTGGTATATCGACAGACAAGTAGACCAATGGAATAGAATTGAAGACCCAGAAATGAACCCACACACCTATGGTCACTTGATCTTTGACAAGTAGAGCTAAAACCATCCAGTGGAAAAAAGACAACATTTTCAACAAATGGTGCAGGCACAACTGGCAGTTATCATGTAGAAGAATGTGAATTGATACATTCCTATCTCCTTGTACTAAGGTCAAATCTGGGATGATCAAGGAACTCCACATAAAATGAGAGACAGTGAAATTTATAGAGGAGAAAGTGGAGAAAAGCCTCAAAGATATGGGCACAGGGGGAAAATTCCTGAATAGAACAGCAATGGCTTGGGCTTTAAGATTTAGAATCGGCAAATGGGACCTCATAAAATTGGAAAGCTTCTATAAGGCAAAAGCCACCATCAATAAAACAAAAAGGCCAGCAACAGATTGGGAAAGGATCTTTACCTATCCTAAATCAGATAGGGGAATAATATCCAATATATAAAAAGAACTCAAGAAGGTTGACTCCAGAAAATCAAATAACCCCATTAAAACTGGGGCTCAGAGCTAAACAAAGAATTCTCACCAGAGGAATACCGATTGGCTGAGAAGCACCTGAAAAAATGTTCAGCATCCTTAATCATCAGGGAAATGCAAATCAAAACAACCCTGAGATTCCACCTCACACCAGTCAGAATGGCTAAGATCAAAAATCATGTGACAGCAGATGCTGGCAAGGATGTGGAGAAAGAGCAGTACTCTTCCATTGTTGGTGGGATTGCAAGCTTGTACAACCACTCTGGAAATCAGTCTGACAGTTCCTCAGAAACCTGGACATAGTACTACTGGAGGATCTCTCAATACCTCTCCTGGGCATATATCCAGAAAATGTTCCAAATGTTAAAAAGGATACATGTTTCATTATGGTCATAGCAGACTTATTTATAATAGCCAGAAGCTGGAAAGAACCCAGATGTCCCTCAACAGAGGAATGGATGCAGAAATTGTGGTACATTTAAACAATGGAGTACTACTCAGTTATTAAAAAGAATGAATTTATGAAATTCCTAGGCAAATGGATGAAAATGGAGGGCATCATCCTGATTGAGGTAATCCAATCACAAAGAACTCACATGATATATCCTCTGATAAGTGGATATTAGCCCAGAAACTTAGAATACCCAAGATACAAGATACAATTTGCAAAACACATGAAACTCAAGAAGAACGAAGACCAAAGTGTGGAGACTTTGCCCCTTCTTAGAATTGGGAACAAAACATCCATGGAAGGAATTACAGAGGCAAAGTTTGGAGCTGAGTTGAAAGGATGGACCATCTAGAGACTGCCATATCCGGCGATCCATCCCATAATCAGCCTCCAAACGCTGACACCATTGCATACACTAGCAAGATTTTGCTGAAAGGACCCAGATATAGCTGTCTCTTGTAAACCTATCCCTGGTCTAGCAAACACAGAAATGGATGCTCACAGTCATTTATTGGATGGATCACAGGGCCCCCATTGGAGGAGCTAGGGAAAGTACTCAGGGATCTATAGGTAGAACAGCAATATGAACTAATCAGTACCCCCCAGAGCTTGTGCCTCTAGCTGCTTATGTATCAGAAGTTTGCCTAGTCAGTCATCATTGAAAAGATAGGCCCATTGGTCTTTTGAACTTTATATGCCTCAGTACAATTGGGATTGGGTGGGTAGGCGAGTGGGGGGTAGGTTATGGACGACTTCTGTGTTAGCATTGAAAATGTAAATGAAGAAAATACCTAATTAAAAAAAAAAGATAAGAGTCTAGTTTTCCCAGGAATACTTGTATTAAAGAGGCTCTTACATATCCAGCATATGTTTTAGCATCTTGGTCAAGAATGAAATGATTGTAGTTAAGTGGTTTGATTTCTGATTCATCTACTCTATCCCATTGCTCTATGTATCTATATTATTTTATATTATTTATTTTTCCTTGAGTTCTTTTATTTTCCTCAGTAGCATATTTTGAAATTTAATATTGAAATTAATTTGAAATTTAAATTTAGCATCAAGCTTTATAATTGTTGCTTATGTTTGTTTTGCTATTTATAAACTTTTCTTCTTTCTTTCTTCCTTTCTTTCTTCCTTTCTTTCTTCCTTCCTTCCTTCCTTCCTTCCTTCCTTCCTTCCTTCCTTCCTTCCTTCCTTCCTTCCTCTCTCTCTCTCTCTCTCTCTCTCTCTCTCTCTCTCTCTCTCTCTCTCTCTCTCTCTCTCCCTCTCTTTCTTCTTTCTTTCTTTTTTTTTTTTCGAGTCAGGGTTTCTCTGTGTAGCCCTGGCTGTCCTGGAAGTCACTTTGTAGATCAGGCTGGCCTCAAACTCAGAAATCTGCCTGTCTCTGTCTCCCAAGTGCTGAGATTAAAGGCATGTGCCTCCACACCCTGCTTTTTCTTCTTTCATACACATATTTAGATTTTTTTCTAGTACTCTTAATAGCATTTTTTTTGTAATTTTTGTGGAGACTTCTTGATTCTGTGAATCACTTTTCATAATATTTCCATTTTAACAATATTTTGCTAATGTATAAGCTTATAGCTTCTTACTATTACCTAGAACTTTCTTCAGTTTCTATTTTCTGTTTTTTATCTTTGGATTATACTGAAGAGGTCTTTTACATATTGTTTAAGTATATTTTTGCATACCTTCTGAATCTATTGTAAAGGAAATTGCCTTCCCAGTATCTTTCAGTCAATGTTCATTATTGGTGGAAAGAAGACCTTATTTTGTATGCCTATTTTGTATACTGCGTCTTTTTTACAACTAATAGTTAAATGTTTGAGGTAGAGTCTTCAGGGAATTAAAATACTGGGTTATATTATTTGCTAATTCAAATGTAATAGTTAATCTTGGTTGTGTTATACTAAATCTGTAGCGAATCAAATGAAAAGCTGTAGAAATTTTTGTGAGGCATTTTCTTGATAACATTCCTTGAAGTAGGGAAATCCACCCTAAATAAATGTGATAACCCAGATAAAAAAGCAGGTGACAAAAAGGAACTCCCTGAACAATCTATGTAAGTCAAGCTAATGAATCCTATTGACATGTATCTATTCTCTTTTTTTCCTCTAGAGAACTGTGACTCAAAAAAAGTATAATTATAATTATTTTTCTCAATATATTTATTTATTTAGTTTTCTTGCCCAATTTCTCTGATTCAGACAGGATTTCATGGTCCTGGCTAAATTATTGTCAACTTGACTAAAATTTGAGTTTCTTTGAGAAAGGAAGTCTTGCCTAACATAAATGTCTCTTAAAAGCTGCAGCCAACAAATAAAAGTATCTACTGTATTTTCTTAATGAGTTTTACAGTGGGATGGTCTACCCTGTTGTAGGTGGTGCCAACCTTACGTAGATGGTCTTATGTATACAAGAAATCATGTGAGTACCCATGTGAGAGCAAGACCATACACAACATGTATCTACAGCTTCTGCTTCTGGTCATGCCTCCAGGTTTCTGCATTGACTTATCCAGCAATGGAGTTTGACCTCAGAATTGTAAGCAGAAATAAATATTTCTTCCCAAAGCTGTTCTTGCTCATATTATTTTATTATAGCAATAGAAACCCTAAGGAAGACAGTCCTATAATGAATAATAACAGCAATTGACGTTACCTTATCTCATTCATAAACTCACAAAGCAGAGTGCTGATAAGTCTAGAGGAACAAGCACAGAGAATAGGAGTCACCTATGCTTTACTCAGCATCAAAATTGCTGGAGCTATCAGAGGACACTACTAATGGATGTCCTTTACAGAATGAATCTCCCAGATAAGAAAGTTCTGGATTCCTCCCCCAGTTTCCAGCACAGTATACAGATTCAACCATGACAAACCACATAAAATATTGTACAAATATTGGAATAAATTTAATACAAAGTAGGCTAATATGCCAGGGTCATTACCATGAAAAATTATCCCTAATATAGTCACAATATTGGTCTAATATAGGAAATTACAAATATCATGATAGAAATACAAAAACATGGATACACATGGTAACATGGTTGAACCTGGTATTTATAAATCACTACTAGAGAACATTAAAATTATTGATGTAGATGAAATACCTGATATAGCTCAATAACTTACTTGAATGAAAAGGAAGACTGCAGAGAATATTAATGAGGCATTAAGACAGAAAAATTTAAAATGACCAATAGATATTATGAAAATATAGAACTCAAAAGGCCAGTTTTTAAACTCTTTTATGGTTATAGCTATAAATGTGAAAAAAAATTCAGAGAATGAAGAAAAAACTCCTGAAGTGTCATGTTCAGTGAATAGTTTAGAAAAATATGAGGATAACCCAAAGATCAAGATGCGTGCATGATAATAAAGCTTGGAATAATAGGTCAAGAGGAAGGAGAGCATGAACAAGGCTAAAGTAATAATGCATATTTTGATATATAGAACAGTTTTCAAATATTAAAAATGCTATAGAATTCCAAGAACAGAAGACATTTGTACCCTCATTATTCATGAGGAGAAATTAATTACCTTGACTAGACTGTAGTTAACTATGTAACCATATAGAAAGGAATATTGAATGCTGTAAGACCGAAGTGACCAATTTCTTATAAGAACTAACTCATGAAAATAACAGCATCCTTTTCAGGAGAAACTTGGCACCACATGAGGGCATGAAATGGTGTGCTTCAAGCTCCAAAATAAAAGAACTGCCAAACACTGTTACATTTATAAAGATGATGTGGATGATTAAATAATTATCTTTTCCTTGGTGGAAAGGCTAGAACCTCTTATAGTTTCAGTGTCACAAGATAAAGTAGCTCAAATCTATAGCATCTTCTCTTGAAGATTATCCAAGATGATTTACAACTTTATAAATAAGCCTTAGCTTTCACTGATTCCCATTTAATTTCAATACTCGATGCTGAAAAGAGAAAGACAGTAGCCAACGCCATCTTTTATGCAATGTCTCCTATGATTTTATGTAGAATTTTTATGTTAGTGGATAAGTGGAAGTTAATTTAGAATTAAAAGAAAATATTTTCAATGATTAATGATTAAATGTACTTTCTGAATTCACTAAAGCTGGGTTAAGAGTAAGAAGGAAGGAGAGTCATTTAACCATGATAGTTTTCTGAAGACAGTTGCTGTATTTTGCCCCCTCAGTGATAACACTCTGCATTGCTTCAGGCGCTGCCATTGGCCTTCATGGGTTTCAGGCACATCTTACTGCTTTCAGTCTTTGTTTTCAGACAGCTGCATATATATCTCACTGGATTCAAATTTCCCCATATATCAGGCATTATGACCCACCAAAATAAATTCACTTTAATTTGATTAACATTTTCATAACATTTTTTCTTTTAAAAATCAAAGTAAACTGTGCTGCGAACTCAAATTCTTCAACTTTGGGTCAGGGGTGGAGGATTTCCCCCACCACCCTTGTTCCTTGCTCAAGGACAAGAACTACACAGACTTTTATGGAGCCTGAGTGGACATATCTCCAGAGATGATCAGCTATCATGCAACTGTGGCAGGTCAGCAGCAATCTGTTCTTTGAGGATTCTTTTAAATGATTTGCAGAGACAGTTCCTTTGAGAATGGTGAAGTCATCTGAATGATCTTCTGATCTTCAGGAAAAGGATCTTATTACATGGTGACCTACTCTGAGGACATCAAATTTGTTATCATTTTGGTGAATACAGAAACATACATAGATGTAGAATGCTCTGCTTCCATAGATAACTACAGAGATACGCCTGCTCAGCATATATAACAGATCCCAAACCAAAGTGGCCTCTCTTATACACTCCAGGAAGGGAGAAGTTCTGTTTCTGGCTTCTAGCAAGAACTGGGTGGACAGAGGAATAGCCATCATAATTCATTCCAGACTCCAGGTGAAGCAGACTCCCATAGGAAAAAGAGACTCTACTCCAAGTATCACAGGCCATCTACTGACCCCACAGATGATCTCAAGGTATATAGTGTTGATAGGCTCAGAATCCTGGATAGGATGGAGGTGGGTGTGAGTGTGTCAGAACCCTGACTTTGAACTTCAGTTACCATAGAGACTGTGGTAACAAAGACAAACTTAAGTAGGAGAAAACAAGGGGAATTGGATAAGATGAAAACTATATTAAGTCCCTGTCACCTCTTCCAGCTCTTCTGAATGTCTTCTGTGTGGACTCAGGCTGTACTGGGAGAAATATTTTAACATGCCTCTTATCTGCTGCTTCTCAGAACCAGCCTGGGTTTGCTTCACTACTCTTTTCTCCGTTTCCATTCTCCCACTTCACACAAAAGATGCCTTTACTCCCAGCACTTAGGAGGCAGAGGCAGGCAGATTTCTGAGTTCAAGGTCAGCCTGGTCTACAAAGTGAGTTCCAGGACAGCCAGGAGCCAGGGCTATACAGAGAAAGCATGCCTCGAAAAAAACAAAACAAAACAAAACAAAACAACAACAAAAAGAGGCTGTGTAAGAGGCCACAAGGCCAACTGCTGAGCCACCTGCCCTCTTTATTTCTACCTTAGTAAAACTCCTAAATTCTAGTCTTCCCTTTTGGCTTTGACTTAACTGTTTCAAAGGCAAGACTCACACAGAATGTGCCAGCATTGCAACAACCAGAAAAGTTGTAAATATGTGCACAGTTCCCATGGTAGCCTGTACAAAGATTGTAGCTGACACATAAACCTGTGTGTGTTTGTTACTTTGTGTTAGTTTTTTTGTATGTTGCTGTCGTTTTCATTTGCTTTGCTTTTAAAAGATGGCGCATTCTAGCCTGAAATTCAATGTTAATCGGTTTGTGTGGTTGGAATGTCTTCCTTTCCCAAGCTTCTATTCTGGTTATAGAATTTTGTTGTTCTGTTTCTGTTTGTTTTGTTTGGGGATGTGTTTGTTTGTTTGTTTGTTTTATTCCTCCTGATTTGCCCAGGGAAATCCCCAGGGAGAGCTACTGTAGCTTCCTTTCATGGGGCCATTTGCCCGTTTGCTGGAGTGGGTCTGGGTTCTCTTTAGGGTAGGTTTTTTGACTGCCTACAGAAAACTGAAAACAATTTGGCATCCTGTACACTCTGGATCATTTCTTGAGCTGCACTTTGAGCAGCATATAGTCTGTTGGTTGTGTCTGGGTGAAATGCTATACAGGAGAATAAAAGAGTTGGTTTTTCTTTCCAATACCTGGCATTTTAAATAAAACCTTTTGTGTTAAAAATATTTTCTTAGCTGTTATTTTAATTGTTCAATTTTATGAATCTCAGTATAAAAATGTATACATGTAATCAATGGTTCATGACCAAGTCAAGATTTTTAATATCTATTTCCTTAAACATTCAAATATTTAACTAAATAATTATACTTATTGGCAGAAGATAATGTAGTATTACAATATGTGTATATAGTGATTGTTGATTAAGTCTGGAAGGTAATGACTCCATTTCTTTGTCACTACATTTCTGTCTGAACTGCCTATACTATATTCTAATTATGCATGCAAGAGTTATTGGTTATAACTACAGTAATACTCTGAGCAACAGAATTAGGGCTTAATGGTTTTAACTCTGTTTCAGTATGTGTTATATTTTTCTATTTTGAACATGGTCACATTTTGAGATATTGTAGTGTAAGAATTTAGGATCATTTTGGAAGGAAAAAACAAAAATCAGTGATACATTTTGAGTGGAGAAACAAATATCTCTTATACCATAGTAGCCCCAAATTTTATTTTTAGTGCAAACATACATTAAATGATTTAAATGTCTTAAATTCAAAATTAAAAATGTATAGGAACATATTAAAGTATTATGTTATAAGTTAGACATGTATAAAAATAATATTAAACCACCTTATTTTATGCAGTATTTTTGAGAGTAACTACAAGTTAAAGGTATTATTGGCTGATTAAAATTAAAAATAAATAGCAGTAAAATAAATTGAAATGTTACTGATATCTCATAAAAGAAAATATTTGGATGGAATATTCTTTAAAGTTTGCTTTAAAAGATGGCATGTGTTTATGAAAGGCCCTGAAATTGTTAACTGTAAGCAAAATGAAAAAAATCTATCATATAAACAACAACAAAAATGACCCAGACAGTTTCAGAAATGGTTCATTAGAAATGAATTGAAAACCATCCATCTTTGTTGGATCCAGATTTGATGTTGCTTATGAGGGCAATAACTATTACCGTGACAACCACAACACTTAAAAATTGGAATGAAAGGATTTTGTAGAGAAAAAAAATTATAACCATTTATAAGAAAATGCAGCAGAAGAAAGTATAAAATGGTAATATTCTGCCCTAAAAGTCTAGATTCTCTTTATATATAGTGATTAATGAAAATTAATAATGCATTCTTTAAAAAGACAATAAAGTCAAATATAAGAGGCATCTGTTGCTTGTGTCTCCAGATAGCCCTTTGACTCTCTTCGTTTTTTTCCTTATAGGGAAAGCTCAGTGTTAAAAGAAAAAGTCCCTCTCATAAAGCAAGCAATTGCTTTAAAAGTGTGTGTGAATGTGTATACAATTGGTTTAGTTGTGTTATATATGTCTTACATATATAACATATACATATATTTTATAAATGTAGAATTTATATATATAACAAAATTGTGCATGTATTATTACAGGAACCTTTTAAACTGTACCAAAACTTAAATGTCCACTATCAAAGTACTTATTGCTCTTCATAGTTCATTAGCACCTATATTCCAGGTGTCATATGACATTGTTCTGATTGTTATAATTAATTGCAAGTAAAAATTCACAAAACCTCAATAAGTTCAATTTTAAAACACACACATACTCACCATATAAACAAAGGATTCAGAGAAGAGTTTAATTTGACATTTATTGCAATTATACACAGATGATATACTGCTTTTCTTTGTACTTCATAGATCACAATGTAAAAGTAGAGAGAGAGGAGTACCTCTTGCAATGAGATACCACTAACTAAAGCTATATAGAAATCAGGATGTCCTCTAGAATTTTTAAGACCAGCCATAACTTTCAATTATTACCTGCCACTTTTAAACCACTTCGTGATGAAATAACTTCTAAATGCTTTGCTTTTCTCTATTTTAGGGAGTCTTGAGACAATTTTATTGGGAAATTCTTTGCATTTACCTTTATTATATTAGTTGTTTCAGTCTATGCTGACATTTATCATGGAAGTAAGTCAGCAACATTTATGACTGTATCTATGTGTAACAGAGTTTTTATTTGTTTAAAATTGCTTTTTAATAGAACTTAACTTAGATAAATATTTTATCTATTAAGACAATGTTGTTCATCAGCACAATGCATGGATGTTTTGGTAAATGTATATTTGTTAATATAAGAAAACAAGCATTACATTATATGTTAACATATTTTAGGATGATAGTAATGTCTCTAAAATGTATGTTCTCTGTTGTCTGAGAGTACATTGAAATACCTATGATTTCTTAGGTATATTGATATATCAAGTCATTTACATCTTTTCTGCATATTTTTATATATTTCAAAGGTATACAGTAGATCCATCAGGCTCTAAAAGGATAAGCTAGATGATATGCAAAAATCTTCAAATGAAGAAATCTGATAGGCACCTCTTTATGTGGAGTTCTTTATGTAGGATATAACCTTGCCACAAAACCTTTGACCAATAACAGTGTTTTGTCTTTAAGATATGCTTGGGTAATGATGGTACAAAACTTTTGCGATTGCCCAACTAATGACTGGTACAATGTCCACAAAAACAGAGGGAGCCCATACTAAAATTTTCTGGATGACAAGGGACCTGAAGTTGGATATCCCCTTATAGATCCACTGTCAAAAACTAGGTGATATTTTCTAGTTCCATTCATTTGCTTAAGAACTGCATAAATTCATTGTTTTTAATAGCTGATTAGTACTCCACTGTGTAAATGTATCACACTTTCGGTAAAGATTCCTCTGTTGAAGGACATCTGGGTTCTTTCCAGCTTCTGGCTATTATATATAAGGCTGCTGTGAACATAGTGGAGCATGTATTCTTGTTATAAGTTGGAACTTCATTTATGTATATGCCCAGGAGTAGTATAACTGGGTCCTTAGGTAGTTCTATGTCTAACTTTCTGAGGAACCACCAGAATTATTTCCATAGTGGTTGCACCAACTTCCAATCCTACCAACAATGGAGGAGTGTTCCTCTTTCTCCACATCCTTGCCTACATCTGCTGTTACCTGAGTTTTTGATCTTAGACAGTCTGGTTGGTGTGAGGTAGAATCTCAGGGTCATTTTGATTTGCATTTCCCAGATCACTAAGGATGCTGAGTATTTCTTTAGGTGCTTCTTGGCCTTTTGCTATTACTAAGTTGACAAGTCTTTGATTAGCTATATACTCAATTATTTCATAGGGTTATTTGATTCTCTTTAATCTAACTTCTTGTATATATATATATATATATATATATATATATATATATATATATATATATATATATATTGGGTATTAGCTCTATTGAGATTACCCAATTACAAAAGAAAACACATGGTATGTACTCACTGACAAGTGAAAAACAGCCCCAAAGCTCAGAATATTCAAGATACAATTCACAGACCACATGAAGCTCAAGAAGAAGGAAGACCAAAATGTAGGTGTTTAGGTGTTTCATAGAAAGGTGAACAAAATACTCACATGAGCAATTAAGGAGATAAAGTGTGGATCAAAGACTGAAGGAAAGGCCAATCAGAGACTTCCCCACCTGGGGATCCATCCCATATACAGTCACCAAAACCAGATACTATTGTGGATGCCAAGTGCATGCTGACAGGAACCTGATATAGCTGTCTCCTGAGACGTTCTGCCAGATCCTGATAAAGAGGTAGATGCTCACAGCCAACCATTGGACTGAGCATGTGGGCCTCAATGGTGTTCCCAGTGGAGGAGTTAGAGAAACGCCTGAGGAGTTGGAGGGGTTTGCAACCCCATAGAAAGAACAACAATGTCAGTCAACCAGAACCCCCAGAGCTCCCAGGGACTAAGTCACCAACCAAGGAGTACACATGGCTCCAGCTGCATTTGTCGCAGAGGATGACCTTGTCAGACATCAATGAGGGAAAGGGGATAACATTTGAAATGTAAATAAAGAAAATATTTAATGACAAAAGGGGGGAACTGAAAAAAATCACTAGGTGAAGCCAGGGAAACCCCACAGAAGGTAAGGAGAAAGGAGTGTAGGAGTCAGAGAGGTCAAGAACAGCAGGAGAGTACAGTCCATAGAATCAACTAGGCAGAACTCATGGGGTTTACAAAGCCTGAAAGAGCAATCATGTATAAGTCTCAGCTTTGTCCTCTGCATATATGTATGGGTTGTGTAGCTTGATGTTTTTGTTGAACTACTAATAGTGAGGATTGGAGAACGGGGGAGCTCTTACTCTTTTGCCTGCTTTGGGATCCTTTTTCTTACTGAGTCACCTTGCTCAACCTTGATATGAGGGTTTGTGTCTAGTCTCATTGTAACTTGTTATGATAGCCCTGGGAGTCCTCCTTTCTTTTGAAGGGAAATGGAGGTATAGATATAAGTGAGACAGAGGTTGGAGGGATGGGTGGGAGGAGTGAATGGAAGAAAGCTTGTAGCTAGGATGTACTGTATGAAAAAGCAATAAACAAATAATAATAATAGTAATAATAATAATAAGCCTATCAGTCCCTCAGACATCTTGCTGATTCTGGACTATGACCATGTTTGAACTGACATTATAAAGATCTATTTTCATAGTTTTCTATTGCAACTCATATAACACCTAAAAAAAATAGATTTCTCAACTTTTGTTATTATCTATATTTAGCTTTGTAAGAAACAGTCAGGTGTTTGTGTTTCTCCTAAAAAGTGTTATTACATACCTACAGCTTATGAAAGAGTGTCCTAGTTTCCTTGATGCTCAACACCATTGGCCACTTGGATATTTGAAACTTAAGTTTTACTGCATATGCTATCTTATGTTGTCATATTTAAAATTCTCAAGAATATTTGAGCCAGGCCATCGTTCTGAAGACTGTCACTTATATGTTCCATTTATATAAATATAATTTGCATGTATCATCCATTTTTAAATTGAGTGATTGTCCTTGTGCCTTATGTATTTTCTTGACTATTTTTAGCTTCTTTCCTAGTAATTCCTAAGTTTGACAGATTAGATTTAGATCTATGAACCCCTTTGAATAATGGGTTACATAGTATTTTGTGTGTTTGTTTTATATTTTAGACATTTGCATTATCAGATTTTTTTTACCAACACTTACTTGCCCTTGGAAGCTTATCTCATTAGATAGATTAAAATCAGTGATTATCATTTTTAATACTACATTTTTAATAACACAAATATACTCTCAAATTTTTTAGGTGAAAGAATTTATAGATGCTTTTGGAGACATATCTGTGCTTTTTATTTCTTTAGGTTGCATTGAATCTAGCCTCACATTCATTCTGCCAAAACAAACAAACAAACAAACAAACAAACAAACAAACTTCTGTAGTGATGTATAGAGTAATCAATTGCTTTGCTAAAACAGTTTCACTACATTAGTTGTACTATTCAAATACTCTTTCATTAATACACATTTATATGATTCAATCTATACATGAAACCAATAACAATACAGCAAATACAACTCACATCATAGCATTAAACATTTTTCATAATTTCAGGAATTTATTCATGCATATTATACCAATAAACATAGAATTTATGAGTCCGAATTTAAACTTTAATTGCAATGAAATTTTATAAAATCTGCTTAATTTATAGGAAAATGATATGAGCACACAAAACAAGACTATAGTAGTACATTGAACCTCAGGAGTTAGAAATTCATTGTATTTACCATGTCCTATGTACTGAGTGTGCCAAAAAATTCACACTGGTAATTGAAATGAGCTCTCTGAGCTTTACACTGAAAGCTTATGACATCAAATGTGAAGAAGCTTGACTCACTAATGAGAAAGAGTATTTCCCACAAGGTCTCAATGAAAACCATAGCTCCGACCCAAAGACAACAATGATCAAGCCATCCCATTCTACTGAGTTCAGCTTTCCTTAACATACACTGTGGGAATATGAATACTCTTGAATATCTTTTATAATAACTTATAAAGTAAAATGCTAAAACATTGGTTCTACCCTAAAGTATCTAGATTTTATTTGTTTTAGGGTACAGTCTGAGCTTCAGAACCTTAATAACATAATATAGTATTTAAATATACATCCAAAGTTTAAGGCAGTAGAATATTAAAATATGCATCTGACTTTAATTCATATTCATCTCTGGTGTGGGGAGTCAGTACAAGATTGAATAAGTGAAACAGACAGAAGAATGTTTATCACAGTGTGTAATAGCAACCACAATCCATTTCACATATGTACGATGAACTTATAATCTGAAATTTGAGAAACAACTGTGGAAAAATTAAGTTATTTTGTTTCTTAGAGCTTAAGAAGATACAGATAAACACAACAACATATTAAATCAGGCTCTAAAATGTATTGATTTATCAATAAAATAAGTAAAACAAGCAAGCATACAAAGAAACCCATAAAAGTTTCCTATTTTTGTTTTTTCTATTTATGACAGCTTTATAGGGTGAAGAAAATTGGAAAAAGAGTAAATAGTATATGTAGTAAAAAATAGAGAATTTGTCTATTTCTATTGAAATTAACATATTGCCTGATGGTGGAACTGTCATCATCCCCAATGATATTAGCATATTGTCTGTTTGTAATACATAATTTGGCAGCATAGAGACATCAACTGAGTTTATTAAAATAAGAAACAGGCAGAAGGTAAACATTACATTTCCCGCATTATTAAAAATAGCTTTTCAGTAGTATATTGAATGAATTACTAAGGAAATGGGATGAAGTAAGATATAATTTGCAGGTAAGAAAATAAAATATGAAATTTCCAGATGAGATATTATGCTGACTGGTCTGCCAGATGATTATATAAAAACTTAGGCAACTGATTGGGGAAAGTAGATAAGGAAGCTTGCACTTCAGTATTACTATCTGTAAGTGTATGTGCCTAGGAGTAATTAAACCAACTCGCAAATATTTTCCATTTTAACACCACGTATAATATAGATATAAATACAGCTATCATTTGTATTTCGCTTTATGTGATTTCTCGCTCTTTTTTTTTTCCCGGGGGGGGGTGCAAAACCTTAAGCCTTAAAATGCATTATTGAAGACTGGAGTCACATTAGTTTTCTGGAACAAAATGAACAGCTTTGTATTGATTCTAGCCATATGCATGTCTAGCATGCCAAACAAAACACTAAAAAGTAATTTGATTTTATTTACTTACAATCAAGATTGGGGAGCAAAATGATCTTTTGGAAACTTGATTTGGTCAATTTCCCAGGCTTCAATATCATTTTTGTCAAGATATGGTCTATTTTTCCCAATGCAGGAGGTTTATATTGTGACTAGTGACCTTGGCTTGGCATTTACTTGATCTTACATCTCAAGGCAAAAGTGGAGGAACAGTTCCCTCTACCTCCCCTCTCCCCTGGCACACACAGTAATGGCATTCTACAAAGTCTTTACAATACAGCCTCATTCCTTATAAACATGTTTTGAGTGTCTTTGAGAAAAGCAAAGTTTTCTTCACTAAGTGTTCCACACTGCTCATGTGATTAGAAATAATTTAAATAGAGCTAATTATATAGTGTTTTTTACAATTTTAAGACTACAAATTCATAACAATTATCTACATTACTATATGGTGTAATTTCACAATGAGCAGGGGGAAAAGAACAAAGCAGATGTGATCAAGTCTGTCAGTTTAGAGATTTATTGGTAATATATGCAAAATCTACATGTTGATTTGACTGAAATAGGAATTAAACCAGAGAATCACTTCATAAACATCAAGTAAAATGACACAGAACGGAGAAAAATTACTCATTAGAACTACGACAAAGAGAAGCAAAACCAGTCCTTTAGTATTGTAGGCCAACTGTATTGAGAAACAACTAATGTGGGGATATTCATAGGAAGTCCTGAGATCTGTACTAAAATGATTAAAGAGACAACTAGCAGAGAAGCTGTGCTTCCTTGTAGTTCAGCAGTGTCACTGTTGCCTTTAAAGACAAGGACAAGGGAAGATGGTGGACACATGCTTATCAACAGTTTCTTACTAATGCCCACCTAAGGCAGAAAGTCATTTGCTGGATGATGGTTGTGGTGCTTTTGCTCAGTCCTAGTGATCACATGCAGAGATGCCCTAAAATTTGCAGTGTCTGCTCCTCATATTTTCAATGAATCATGTTGAAAGGACAAAGGATTCTACGTGTATATAGTGAGGGGAAATGAAGAGTTGGCCGCTTACTTTACAGTCATACACAATCCAAGACAGATATCTACAGAGAAGAGATGAACGGAGGCAAAGAACAGTCTAGAAATTTGGGATATTAATCCTTGCTACAGAACAGAACTAGGTTTCAACATTAGCCAAGGGAGTTTTGAAACTAGACCTATGATAAAAATACTGCATAAAATATAATTTTCATATTTTATAAAGTATTAAAATCCCAACCTTTTATTAACTCACTTTCTAAAGCACCAAAGATAATAATTTCTTTAATCAAGCCCAAATATTTTATTATAAGTATTAGCTTATTTTTTCTTTAATAAAATGTTTTATTAGATATTTTCTTTATTTAAATTTCAAATGTTATCGCCTTCCCTCATTTCACCTCTGAAAACACCCCTAAAACATCCCTCTTCCCCATAACCCCTAACCCACCAATTTCTGCTTCCCTGTTTGGACATTCCCCTTCACAGGACCAAGGGCCTCTCCTCTCATTGATGTTCCACAAGGCTATCCTCTGCTACATATGCAGTTGAGCCAGGAGTCCCTCCAGGTGTACTCTTTGGTTGGTAGTTTAGTCCCTGGGAGCTCTGGGGATATTGGTTGACTCACTGTTGTTCTTCCTATAAGGCAGCAAACCCTCCAGCTCCTTGGGTCTTTTTTCTAGCTCCTCCATTGGGGACTCTGTGCTCAGTCCAATAGATGGCTGTGAACATCCACTTAGGTATTTGTCAGAAACTGGCAGAGACTCTCAAGAGACAGCTATATAAGGCTCCTGTAAACAATCACTTGTTGGCACCCACAATAATATCTGGGTTTGGTAACTGTATGTGGGATGGATCCTCAGTGGGAAAGTCACTAGATGGCCTTTCCTTCAGTGTCTCCTCCACACTATATCTCCTTCCATGTGTATTTAGATACTCCTTCTAAGAAGTACCAAAAGTATCCACACTTTGGTCTTCCTTCTTGAGTTTCATGTGGTCTGTGATTTGTATCTTGGGTATTCTGAACTTCTTGGCTAATATCCACTTATAAGTGAGTATATGGCACCTGTGTTCTTTTGTGATTGGGTTACCTCACTCAGGATGATATTTTCTAGTTCCATTCATTCGCCTAAAAATTTCATACATCCATTGGTTTTAATAGCTGAGTAGTACTCCATTGTATAAATGTACCATTTTTTCTGTATCCATTCTTCTGTTGAGGGACATCCGGGTTCTTTCCAGCTTCTGGATAATTATAAATAAGTTTGCTATCAACACAGTGAAGCATGTATCCTTATTACATGTTGGAGCATCTTTGGGGTATATGATCAAGAGTGGAATAGATGGGCCCTCAGGTAGTACTATGTCCAGTTTTTTTCTTTCTTTCTTTTTAAAATAGGTATTTTCTTCATTTACATTTCCAGTGCTATCCCAAAAGTCCTCCCATACTCCCCCCCCATTTCCCCTACCCACTCACCCCCACTGGGTGGCCCTGGCATTCCCATGTACCTCTGAGGCATATAAAGTTTGCAAGATCAATGATCCTCTCTTTCCACTGATGGCCAACTAGGCCATCTTCTGATTCATGTGCAGCTAGAGACACAAACTCCGGGGGGGGGGGTACTGGTTAGTTCATATTGTTTTTCCACCTATAGGGTTGCAGATCCCTTTAGCTCCTTGGGTACTTTCTCTAGCTCCTCCATTGGGGGCCCTGTGATCCATTCAATAGCTGACTGTGAACAATATATATAAAGAACTCAAGAAGGTGGACTCCAGAAAATCAAATAACCCCATTAAAAAATGGGGCTCAGAGATAAACAAAGAATTCTCACCTGAGGAATAACGAATGCCTGAGAAGCACCTGAAAAAATGTTCAGCATCCTTAATCATCAGGGAAATACAAATCAAAACAACTCTGAGATTCCACCTCACACCAGTCAGAATGGCTAAGATAAAAAATTCAGGTGACAGCAGATGCTGGCGAGGATGTGGAGAAAGAGGAACACTCCTCCATTGTTGGTGGGATTGCAAGCTTTTACAACCACTCTGGAAATCAGTCTGGCGGTTCCTCAGAAAATTGGACATAGTACAACCAGAGGATCCCACAATACCTCTCTTGGGCATATATCCAGAAGATATTCCAACCGGTAAAAGGACACATGCTCCACTATGTTCATAGCAGCCTTATTTATAATAGCCAGAAGTTGGAAAGAACCCAGATGCCCCTCAACAGAGGAATGGATACAGAAAATGTGGTACATTTGCACAATGGAGTACTACTCAGCTATTAAAAGGAATGAATTTATGAAATTCTTAGGCAAATGGATGAATCTGGAGGGCATCATCCTGAGTGAGGTGACCCAATCACATAACAACTCACATGATATGTCCCATTTTTTGAGGAACCACCAGACTTATTTCCAGAATGGTTGTACCAGCTTGGAATCCTACCAGAAATGTAGGAGTGTTCCTATTTCTCCACATCCTTCCCAGCATCTGTTGTCACCTGAGTTGTTTATCTTAGAAGTTTAGACTGGTGTGAGGTTGAATGTCAGGGTTGTTTTCATTTGCATTTCATTGATGACTAAGAACATTTCTGTAGGTATTTCACAGCCATTCCATATTTCTCAGTTAGAATTCCTTTTTTTAGCTCTGTACCATACTTTTAATCAAGTTATGTGATTTTTATGGAGTCTAACTTGTTGAGTTCTTTGTATATATTGGATACTACCCCTCTATCAGTTGTAGGGTTGGTAAAGTTCATTTCCCAATCTGTTGCTTGCAGTTTTGTCCAATATACAGTGTTCTTTGCCGTACAGAAACTGTAATTTTCTGAGGTCCCATTTCTCAGATCTTGAACTTAGAGCATAAACTATTCTGTTTAGGAAATTTTTCTTTCTGTCCGCATGTTCACGTCTTTTCCCCACTTTCTTTTCTATTAGTTTAGGTGTATCTGGTTTTATATAGAGATACTTGATTCTCTTGGACTTGAGCTTTGTACAAGGAGACAATAATGGTCCAATTTGCATTCTTCTACATGCTATCTGTGAGTTGAGCCACCACCATTTGTTAAAAATGCTGTCCTTTTTTTTTTTTTTTTTTTTTTTTTTTTTCCTACTGGATGGTTTTAGCTCCTCTGGCAAAGATTGAGTGACCATATGAGTGTGGGTTCATTTCTGCAACTTCAATTCTATTCCATCGATCTACTTGACTGTCACTGTACCAATACCATGAAGTTTTTATGATTCTTGGTCTTTTTATGACTCAGCTTGAGGTCAGGCATGGTGATTCCCCTAGAAGTTCCTTTATTATTTAAAATAGTTTTAACTCTCCTGTTTTTTTTTTTGTTTTGTTTTGTTTTGTTTTTAATTCCAGATGAATTTCAAATTTTTTCTTTCTAACTCTATTAAGAATTGAGTTGGAATTTTGATGGGGATTGCATTGAATCTGTAGATTGCTTTTGGAAAAATGGCCATTTTTATTATATTAATCCTACAAATCTATGACTATCAGAGATCTTTCCATTTTTTGTGATATTCTTTGATTTCTTTCTTCAGAGACTTGAAGTTCTTGTCATACATATCTTTCACTTACTTATTTAGAGTCACACTAAGATATTTTATATTATTTGTGACTATTGTGAAAGGTGTTGTTTCCCCAATTTCTTTCTCAGCCTGTTTATTCTTTGCATAGAGGAAGGGCACTGATTTGAGTTAATTCTGTATCCAGCCACTTTGCTAAGGTTTTAGGTTTTTTTTTTTTTTGTTGTTGTTGGTTTTTTTTGGAGTTATGTGCTCAAATTTTCTGTGGTCACTTAAGAATGCGATCATATCATCTGCAAATAGTGATTTTTGACTTCCTTCTTTCCAATTTGTATTCTTTTGATCTGCTTTTGTTGTTTAATTGTACTAGCTAGGACTTTGAGTACTATATTGAACAAGTAGGGAGAGAGTAGACAGCCTTGTCTAGTCCCAGATTTTAGTGGGATTCTTTCAAGTTTCTGACCATTTAATTTGATGTTGGCCACTAATTTGCTGTATATTGCTTTTACTATATTTAGGTATGGGCCTTGAATTTCTGATAGTTCAAAGACTTTCATCATGAATTGGTATTAGATTTTGTCAAATGCTTTTGCAGCATCTAATAAAAAATTCATGTGTTTTTTTTTCCTTTAAGTTTTTCTTTAAGTTTGTGGATTACTTTGATGGATTTCTGTATACTGAATTATCCCTGCATCCATGGGATGAAGCCTACTTGATCATAATGGATGATCTTTTAGATGTGTTTTGCTTTTGGGGAATGAACTTTATTGAGTATTTTTGTATCGATATTCATAAGGGAAATTGGTCTGAAGTTCTCTTTGTTTGTTGGGTCTTTGTGTTGTTTAGGTATCAGAGTAATTGTAGCTTCATAGAATGAACTGGGTAGTCTTTCTTCTGTTTCTATTTTGTGGAATAATTTTAAGAGTATTGGTAATAGGTCTTATTTGAAGGTCGATAGAACTCTGCAGTAAGTCCATATGATCCTGCACATTTTTTGGTTGGGAGACTAGTAATGACTGCTTCTATTTCTTTAAGAATTATGGGACTGTTTAGATCATTAATCTGATCCTGATTTAACTTTGGTAACAGTTATCTGTCCAGAAAATTGTCCATTTCATTTAGACTTTCCAGTTTTGTTGAGTGTAGACTTTTCTAGTAGGATCTGATGATTTTTTTTTTGATTTCCTCAGTTTCCATTTTTATGTCTCCCTTTTCATTCTGATTTGTTGATTTGGAAACTGTCTCTGTGCCCTCTCATTAGTTTATCTAAGGGTTTATTTACATTGTTGAATTTCTTAAAGAACCAGCTCCTGGTTTGTTTGATTCTTTGTACAATTCTTTTTGTTTCTACTTGGTTGATTTCAGCCCTGGGTTTGATCATTTCCTGCCTTCTACTCCTCTTGAGTCTTTTTGCTTCTTTTTTTCTAGAGCTTTCAGTTGTGCTGTCAAGCTGCTAGTGTATTCTTTCTCTGATTTCTTTTTGGAGGTACTCAGAGCTATGAGTTCTCCTCTTCCCACTGCTTTCATTGTGTTCCACAAGTTTTGGTATGTTGCATCTTCATTTTCATTAATTCCTAAAAAGTATTTAATTTCTATCTTTATTCCTTCTTTGAACAAGTTGTCATTGAATAGAGTGTTCTTCAGCTTCCAAGTGTGTGTGGGCTTTCTATTACTTTTGTTGTTATTGAAAACTTGCCTTAGTTCATGATGATCTGATGGGATTCATGAGATTATCACAATCTTCTTGAATCTGTTGAGGCCTGTTTTTGACCAATATATGAACAGTTTCGGAGAAGGTACTGTGGGGTGCTGAGAAGAAGGTATACTTTTTTGGTTTAGTACGAAATATTCTATAAATATCTGTTAAAACCATTTGGTTCAGAACTTCTGTTAGTTTCATTGTGTCTCTGTTTAGTTTCTGTTTGTGAAGACCAATGTGTGTTTTAGCAAAGTTTCTTTTATGAAAGTAGGTGCCCTTGCATTTGGAGCATAGATGTTCAGATTTGAGAGTTCATCTTGGTAAGATTTTTACTTTTGATGAATATGAAGTATTTCTCCTTATCTTTTTTTGGATTGGAAAACAATTTTATTAACTTTAGATTGGAAAACAATTTTATTCAATATTAGAATGGCTATTCCAGATTGTTTCTTTGGACTGTTTACTTAGAGAATTGTTTTCTGACTTTTACTCTAAGTTAGTATTTGTCTTTGTCACTGAGGTGGGTTTCCTGTATGCAACAAAATGTTGGCTCCCTTTTACCTATCCAGTCTGTTAGTCTATCTTTTTCTATTGGGGAATTGAGTCCATTGATATTATTAAGGAAAAGTAATTGTTGCTTCTTGTTATTTTTGTTGTTTGAGTTGAAACTATGTTTATGTGGCTATCTTCTTTTGGGTTTGTTAAATGAAGATTATTGTCTTGCCATTTCTAGGGTGTAGTTTCACTACTTGTGTTGGAGATTTCCATTTATTATTCTTTGAAGGGCTGGATTTGGGAAAAGATATTGTGTAAATTTTGTTTTTGTCATGGCATACCATGGTTTCTCCATCTATGGAAATTGAGAGTTCTGCTGGGTATAGTAGCCTGTGCTGGAGTTTTTGTTTTCTTAGAGTCTGTATGACATCTTCCCAGCATCTTCTGGCTTTCATAGTCTCTGGTGAGAAGTCTGGTGTAATTCTGTTAGGTCTGCCTTTTTATGTTACTTGACCTTTTTTGCTGCATACCCTCTTTTGTCCCTGTCTGCATTGAACAGGTCTCTGGTTACAGGTGGATGAGGAGTCAGCGAATGAATGAAAGACATGACACATGAGATTGTGATGAATCTGAATGTAAGTTTTCAAATTGAGCATCAAACTTTTTATACAGAAGAAAATAGGGAAGTTAGGTGTCACATTGGGAAGGTAAAAATGAGGTTACCAGATGCTTAATGACTCTTACACAAAACAGAGGAATGTAAATACAAAGACTGGCAGGAAATGGGCAATAAAATAACTGCAACAAAGTCAGCTCCATCTAAGGTCAGCTATAGTCTTAGTAGTCAGGTGTGAGGTCTTTACACTCCTAGGGCAAGGGCTTTCACACCCAAGTCATGGTTCTAATTAGGGAGTTCCGCTCTAGCTAACCATCTTGTGAATAAAGCAATACTCTAAAACCACAGCCCTATCTACACCATTGTAAATTCCTGTATATGGGAGCAACTTGGCTTTTATTCTAAGTGATAGCGTAATACTAGAGGCAATTCTGAATGTCACTGAATAGGCAACATTCTTACTGTATTCCAAGCCCATGGTCAGCTCAAGGACTTTCTAGGACGTTGGAACACTGGGGAAGGCTTAGCTATGTCAGAATTCAATCTTTAAAGGCACTTATAATAAAATAATACTAAAAGAGAACACGTGGATCCATACACCAGACTAACATGGGGATAGGGTATGAGTATAAGGGTTATGAGAATGCCAAGGTTCCAGGAGGTTGAGTTTCTCTTTAACCTCTTTGCATACTACACTGGAGTGTACGTAGCATTCTCCCCCTTTCATTTTATTTTTCAGCTAAAGTTCCAGAATGTCCCACTTGTCGTAGCTACAGATCTCAGAAGTACTCTAAAGATGAGTGGAAACACAATGATTACTAATAAAATACTGCCAATAATAATAGAAAGTAGGATTATATATTGAACCAATCCATGGGACTCAGGATTATCAGCACTTAGGTTATTTTTTAAATTTCTGGCTAATTCATCAATGTTCCAAGTGTCCAAGTGACTTTTATTAATATCTGAAATTTATGCCTTTCTAGCCTTAATATTTGCTATATCCTGCCCTATTGCTAAGACTACTACTTCTAAGACATTAACCTTTGCCTCCAAATTTTTATCTATAATATGTTGCTCTGACAAAGCTATGGAAATATTCCTATGCTTATCATTAACAAAATGAGCAGTATGCAGCTGCTGAACTAAGGCTGTGGTAGATACCTTTTCAAAGTTTGCATTCCCAGATTTTTAATCCATGGATCATTTCCTAACTCTATAGGCAGCAAAACAAAAGCAGGTCTCTTTAACAAAATCATAACAGCAGATTCCTTATCTAAATTAGGATCTACACAATTTGTTAATTGACAAGAATTACAATGAATATGAAAAGACTTGTCAAGATTGGTGATCTTAACCCTTAAAATTATCTAACAATATAGCATACAGGAAAGGAACACAAGCTTTTACAGCTATAGGGGAGTTGGTCTGAATGGCCAAAAACAGTGTCTCTGACGAAATCTTCTCAAATACTCTGCAGCAGTCTCTCTGCCTCACGAGTCAGCTTTTTTAGTTGTTTTTATTTTAAGTTGGCACCAGGTCTGTTCTCTTTGCTGTGGCCCATGGCGGACATAGGAAGAGTTTCTTCATCTTGCTTGCAAATGGCTGCTCTCCCGGACTCCTCTTTTTCTGTGCATTCAATACTACTCTCCTTTCACCACTGTCAGGGTACTCACAGGTCAGCCTGTCACATGAATCATTCTGGAAGCTAGCATGCTCCTGCAGCATTCTGTGGAAAAAAAACAGAAACACTCACTCTCCCCCATATTAACTTTCTGTTCAGGATCATGCCAAATGCCAATATGTGGAATTTTTCATCTCACCTAGACATGACTATGCCTAGTTTTATGATTCTATGAGACATTTAGTAAGTTCTTTGACATCCAAATTTTAAATTTTTTAAAAATAAAATGTGATTTAAATAATGTGCACGGGGATATAATTCCTCCCCTTCTTTGTTTTTTAAGAAGATAGAGTTTTAAAAGTTCCACAATACCTTGTTTTTGAGAATTATTAAATTGTTGACAAAACATCTCAAATACTTGACTGTTATAGTCAGTTTTAATATCTGTTTTAATCTGATTCAGAACACCAAGTCTATTAAAAAATTTAACACAGGCAGTGAATAATTACATTTTCAGTTGTTTCTCTTGTAGAGCAGTTGTAACTAGAAAGCCTGAAAAGGTATTAAATAGTCACATGTGCATATTTTATTTAATTAATTATTGATTTAATCAGAAATAAGAGTATCCATTTGCAATAATTAAATATAAGTTCTCAAGAATTAACACCATTATGTGGAAACAGGTAGAAACTGAGGACATTGAGAACAAATTTTTATAATTTGACATGCCCATTTTTTAAAAAATACTAAAGTATTATCTTAAGCCATTACTATTTTGATGATGTAAAGAACAAGGTTATATGGCCAATTATTTTTCTGTAAGGCCTATAATCTGCCTGGGATATAAATCTAGCTTGGCATTGCCTTAAGAGGTCTTGTCCAAGCAATCTAGAGCATATGCTTAAATGTCTAAAGACAGTCTTCTTAAAAGAACAGCATTTTTTCTTACAAGTTTTATATGCATAAACAATTGCAATATTGGGAATTTATAGTATCTGAGGGATGAACAATTTTTAAGCAATTGAAAGCTCTGAGTGTTCTCTCTCTCTCTCTCCTATTAATATACAAATTAAAGCTTGATTAATCAACACTTTAAAACACTGTCTACAGCACACAATTTACTTATCTTTGCTGAAGCAGGTGGAAACTCAAAAGAATAAACATGTGATCCAGTCACATATATTTCTCTCCTATAGAAGTGCTGTTTATAAATATAGTAGATGTATTCTTTATGGAATGCTTTGAGGAGAGACCTTTGGAATGCCACTAGGCAGGAAGCTGACATTGGCCAAGGACAAAGAAACAAGCCTCAATCTTTAGGCTATAATAGGGAAGCAGGCCAAGACAGGAACTCCAATCTCTCAGTGTAATACTAGAGGCAATTCTGAATGTCATGGAATAGGCAACATTCTTATTGAATTCCAAGCTCATGGTCAGCTCAAGGACTTTCTAGGATGCTGGAACACTGGGGAAGGCTTAGCTATGTCAGAATTCAATCTTTAAAGGCACTTATAATAAAATAATACTAAAAGAGAGCATGTGAATTCATACACCAGACTAACACAGGGATAGGGTATGAGTAAAAGGGTTATGAGAATGCCAAAGTTCCAGGAGGTTGAGTTTCTCTTGAACCTCTTTGCCTCGTGAGTGCTTCCAGACTTCTCGGCCTTTTAAGCAGACTACACTGGAGTGTGCATAGCACTTTTCCCTTACTGATTTTAAAATTCTTTCTTTGTTTTGTGCATTTGGTATTTTGAATATTATGTGATGGGAGGAATATCTTTTCTGGTCCAATCTATTTGGAGTTCTGTATGCTTCTTGTATGTTCATGGGCAGCTCTTTCTTTATGTTAGGGAGTTTTTTTTTTTTCTATGATTTTTTAAAAGATATTTACTGGCCCTTTAAGTTGGGGATCTTTGCTCTCTTTCTATACCTATTTTCCTTAGGTTTCGTCTTCTCATTGTGTCCTGGATGTCCTGGATATTTTGGGTTAGGAGTTTTTTTTTGCATTTTACATTTTCTTTGTTGTGTCAATGTTTTCTATGGTATCTTCTGCACCTGAGATTCTCTCTTCTATCTCTTGTATACTATTGGTGATGCTCACATCTATAACTTCTGGTCTCTTTCCTAGGTTTTGTATCTCCAGGGTTGTCTCCCTTTGTGATTTCTTTATTGTTTCTACTTCCATTTTTGGAACCTGGATGGTTTTGTTCAATTCTTTCCCCTGTTTGGTTGTGTTTTCCTGTAGTTTTTTTAAAGTGTGTGTGTGTGTATGTGTGTGTGTGTGTGTTTCTTCTTTTAGAGCTTCTACCTGTGTTCTCCTGTGTTTCTTTAAGGGAGTTTTTTTATGCCCTCTTATAGTCCTCTGTCAGCAGCATGAGATATTATTTTTAATCCAAAGCTTGTTTTGCTGGTGTATTGGGGTGTCCAGAACTTGCTGTTGTGGGAGAACTGGGTTCAGGTGATGACATGCAGCCTTGGTTTCTGTTGGTAATGTTCTTGTGCTTGCCTTTTACCATCTGGTTATCTCTGGAGTTAGTTGGTCTTGCTGTCCTGGCTTGAGCTTGTCCCTCCTGTGGGCCTCTGTCAGCACTCCTGGGAGACCAGCTTTCCCTTGGCAGGACTCATGCAGAGAGGATTGTGGACAAGCCCCTGGATGCAGATGGAAGCTGGAATGGCCCTTTCCTTGCTACTCCACTGCTCCTGAGCCCTGTGTTCTCCTGGCTTGTCAAGTCTTAGACAGTCACCAGAGAGTAAATCAAGTGTTAGCTTATGTGAGAAAGATATTTTATTTAGTGTTCTTATTTGTAAGGAGTCAGAAGGAAACTTTTCAGATTAATTCAGATAATATATGATACAGAAAATTTGAATCCAGAATATCTGATCAAAATTTCCCATTATACTTCTTACTATCTTTGTGTGAACACACACACACGGGAAATGATCACTTAGTTGGAATAAAAATGCTTACATATTTTATATATTATATGGTAGTCTTATTGATTATTATATTTCTAAATCATATGCCACTTATTTAAATTATTGTGAATGTGGTAGGTAATCTCTGCTCTCTTAATATATTTTGCTTATTTTTCATCTTTCAACATAGCAAGTTATAAAGCCCTATACAACACATATTTTGGAATGTTGGACATGTACATTCTTTGGAGCTGAATAATAGCATTTGGCACTTATTCTTGGTGAATGAATTATAGGTTGAAGTCACTAGAATTATAAGTATGACATGGAGATTGGTATCCTGTGAGGTTATTGTAGAGGTCTCTTGATAACTGTATAGTGCTGTTATTGATCACTTATATTTCAATACTTGATGTTTAAAATGTCTCTATCCTCCCCCCATCCACCCACAGTATCTGTTCTGTTTCTGGGCATAGCAATTTTTATAAAAAATAACATTTAATTAGGTCTGACATGTTTCTGAGGTTTAGGTCATTTTTGTCATAGCAGGAAGCATACATAAAGCAGGAAGAGAGACTGCTACTTGGTGTACCTTGGATATTTTGAACCACAAAGCCCATGATCAGTGATACATTTCCTCCAAAAAGACCATACCTATTTGAGCAATGCCCAAATCTCTTGATGTTACTCCCTAAGTATTCAAATATGAGTTTATGGCTGATATCATTGTTACCACTACATTCATTTGTTTACATTTATCAGCAGTTAAACAATCTCAACAAAATGGTCAATTATATTGAGTACAGAAGTACTGTCAAGTTGAGGACTCCTTTTCAGAGCTGTCAGCCACCACATTCCCAGACTTTGGAGAAACTTCAGTTCAATGCTGAAAGGCAGGGCACCACAACCATGTTTTCTGGTTTCTACAATTGTTCCTGTCTAAAGGAAATGCAGGGGCAAAGAATGGAGCAGAGAGTGAAGGAAAAGCCATCCAGAGACTGCCCCAACTGGGGATCCATCTCATCTGCAGATACCAAACCCAGACACTATTGCTGATCATAAAAAGTGCTTACTAACAGGAGCCCTGTATAGCTGTCCCCTGAGAGGCTTTGCCAGAACCTGACCAATACATTTTGGGACACTTGCAGCTAACCATTGGACTGAATACAGGGACCACAATGGAAGAGTCAGAGGAAGGACTGAAGGAGCTGAAGGGGTTTGCAAATCCACAGGAAGAACCACAATATCTACCAACCAGACTCCCAGAGCTCCCAGGGACTAAACTATCAAGAAAAGTGTACACATGGAAGGCACCATGGCTCTAGCTGCATATGTAGCAGAGGATGGCCTTGTTGAACATCAGTAGGAGGGGCAAACCTTGATCCTGTGGAGGCTCCATGCCCCTGTGTAGTTGAATTCTAGGGAATGAGGCAGGAGTGGGTGGATGGGTGGGTGGGGGTTGCTCCCTCATGAAAGCAGGGGAAGGGGGGTTAGGGAGTTTTCAGAGGGGGAAACCAGTAAGGGGGAAACATTTGAAATGTAAATATATGAAATAACCCATAAAAAAGACACTACTTTATATGATTGTTGTGGGATACCTGCCATGCAAACAATTTTATGTGGTTCATCAGTAGGATGAGACATGTAGTTGTACTGTGTAGCTGATGTTAAGGACAGAAATGATGAAGTACATTTTTCCCATCTATTAGTAATTTTAAATCATATTTGTCACTCATCACCCAAAATCCAGTCTTGCTCTAATTCTGCAGATCTATATACCCACCCCTGCCCCACTGATGGAGTTTCCATAAATTCATAAGGCCATTTTCTATCACTGGTATCAGAAATGCCTTTGTTATAGAGAACTGTCCTCTGAGCCAAACTGATAACATCTTCAGAAGTTTTGCTGGGACTTCTCAAAGAATATTATAACAGTTCAACAGCTTGACCTCTTGACTATTTACTTTCACTCATAGAAGGAGGGCATAGAAGGGATCATGGGTCACTCATGCAGGTATTTAGCCATCCTTCACAACCACTTATAAGTAATCATATCCCCATTTCTTGTGATCAGGTGATAGGAGCTAGTGCATATAGGTAGGACTGATGATTGGGGAGGGAGAAGGATAACAGCCACACAACCACAGGAAGCTATCATCCATGCACTCTGCAGAACTTCCAGATTTCTCGGTTAAGTCAACTTCTTATCTTTTCTCTAACATTTCACCCATTGCTAGATGAGGAAGTACAATAAACTCAAGAGTTACACAGGTGTAATTCAGTGGATTCATACTATGGCTTGTTATTGGAACCTCAGGAGGAGAAATAGACATTATTTAAGTCTCTCCCAGAGGCGAAATTTTAGCAGCAGCTAAAGGCTTATTATGCATACTACAAGTCTATTGAAACCTGATATCAAACCTATGCTTCTGGGGCTTAATTCCTAACTGCCAAGCTGTAATAGTTCTGTTATTAAGTATTTGAAGACAGAACGTTCTTCCTTGCATTTTAGTGAAGTGAGATATAAGGCACACCATTTTGTCTTAAATTTGAATGGGACATTCAAGCTTTTATAGAATAATAAGTATATTCCAATGAACCTCCTTTAGTAAAGAATTCTTAGGATTTAATTCCAATAAGGCCAAGACATTCAGCATATTTATATGATCTAGTTGGGTTAACACACAATCATCATGAGTGAGCAAACAATCATCTCATTTCCAAGACAAACTTGTTAATGTGAAAATATCTTCCAGCATAAAGTGAGACACAAAATCTTGTTTTAGTGGTAAGAATTAAAATATACACTGCGTCTGGTTCCAAAAGAGTATATACTACTCCAGAACCTCTTGTAAGAAAGAATGGTGAAAACTTTCTTCATTTTTGTCCCTACAATATATATCAGGAGCAGTGTGAAGGTATTGATTAGATAGTCCATGTGAGTCACAGAAAGAACTAATCCTCAGCTTGAGATTTGTGTGGTCATCTTTAAGATAGTATTTCATCCTAGGTAGATTCAGTGAGATAATTAATACATTTCTAAACTATCCTCCTAGAATCTTCCATTTGCAGTAGATGGTGCTTAACACAGAAAGTCATGCTTGTCCAAGGTCCAAAAAATAAGCAGCAGTAGAGCTAATACTTAAAGAGAATATCCAATAGTACCTCTCCCAAGACTCAGAATAATTACAGAGGAGAGGGGTGTAATAGTACAAGAAAAACAATAGATATTTGATCTCTTCAAAGAGATATCTTCTTCATAGTTCAAGACAGCCACATACATGAAACTACAGCAGTTGTGACATACACAATCCAAGACCTGTCCAAGTTAAAGCAAGATATGATAACAACACAGAGGAAAGCATGAACTCTGACCCACATCCAAGGACTTCTTAGTAACTGAAATATGGTTGTAAAAGGAAAGTCTGTTTTATCTCAGAGTGTAACTCCTGGTAAATTTACCTTGCTCCATTTTCCATATTCAGGTATATGAGTAATATAACTCATAGGAAGATGAGTTTTTAAAAGGGAGGGGGAAGATATATTACAAGTAGGGGAGGTTAGCAAGACATATGCCTATGGGTAAATGAGAGTGAATATGACCATGCTGTAAGAAATCCTTGAGGAACTCATGAGAACCTACACAATAAGGGATATGGTAGATTCTTCCTGTTTGACTTACTTTCCAATAATATGATGTTACCTAACCAAAATTATGCAACATTTTATGATCACTTGTATTACATACTTATAGCCACGGGCATATGAGGAATTGGAGTACATATTTCTGATACATATTACAGCAAAGGTATTTGCAATAAACACAGCTTTTAGTATATCCCAATTCAAGAAATGATTTCTTAGCTCACTCTAATATATTCTTAAATATATAAAGCTGTTTGAGTTTTTATAGGCACATCTAATTTTCTTTTATAATTTAAAGCATGATGTTAGAGCTTAAGTTGGAAAAGGTTCTTCTAATAAAACACCAGATATAGTGCAGATTTATAAATTATTTTGTAAAATGTTTAGAAATTTAAGTCCTAGTGCTTTCTATGCATTAAGCAACACTCTGTACCTTGTTTATTTATTGTGAAATCGTGCCTCCTCCTCAAACAGAACTTGAAAGAAAATAATAGCATGTGCAATATTATGTATTTTAAATTGCATTGGAAAGATTATATACCTGCTTTCATGTATAATTTTAATGCATTTTCTGTGAGTGTTTTACAGATATACATATAATTACATAAATGTTAAGCTACAAACAGGTTCAGTTGCACATTTGTCTACATACAAAAGAAACTATATTTTAAGTCAGACTCATACTGACTCTCACAAAAAAATTCTCTTCAGTAAAACCTAGAAACATAAGTAGTACCTAGGTAGGGAAACCTGACAAATTTTCAGGGCCAGTGTCTTTTCTTGGGTTCATAATTAGGATGCAGATCTCAGCTTCTTCTCCAGGACCATGCTTGTCTGTCACTGTGTTCCCTCCTGCTATGCTTCCTTTCATGATGATAATAAACTAAACCTCTGAAATCTTTTTTTATGTCTTATCCCCTAATAAATAATAGCCACTGAATAATTACATCTCCACATGTGAATACATCACTGATCTCTACAGCCTTGCAAAGGGTGGGCTGTGTCTATGATATCCATAACTGAGGAAATGCATAGAAGGATGATGAAGAATCTGACAGAACATTGTAAAGAAAACCAAATACCTTCTCATTAACTTAAGTGTGCTTTGAACACTCCATGTGCTAATGTGTTTTGTGAAGCTCCTACTTTTTTCTATGTAGTTCTTCACTAATCAGGTTAAGCAACCTAAAGCACAATGTGTGAGATTTCAGAGAGCACTATTGACCCCCCAAACTAGACAACATGTAAGGGTGATGAAACAGTTTTAGGCAATGAACTTTCAGTAAAATTGGATGGTTATTCTGGTATATTTTTTAGTGAAACTGATCTGAAATATTAACATATGAAATATATGTGGGATATATTTTTATCAATAATTTATGCTAATAAAAAGCCATCTTTTGTTTTATGAAGATTCCACATCAGTGTCCTGATACTCTCATTTATAAACTTAAGATAAAATAACGGCAATGATGACAATAATAATAATAATAATAACAACAACAACAACAATATTAATTATGTATTCTGGGAGTCCAAAAGAAAATGTTACATGATGTGTTTGTGTTGGTTGTCAAAGAAACACATTCCATAAAAACAGAACTAAACTCAATAAGAATTAAAATTCTTGTTACTGCTACTGTTAGAATGTTCCTTTTGTTTGATATAGAATAGCAAGATTTATCTTGAAAGAGGCACAGGTCCTAACTATAGTGAGTATTGGAAGCAGAAGACCTCAGCACAGTTCACTGTCAGTGTCATGGAGCATATGACCTCCTCTCCTTTTATTCCAAACACAGTAGGAACCCAGAAAGGCTCAGACTGAACTTTTAAACCATACACTGAATCAAAACCCTTCAAGAACTTCCTCCTCTCTCTCTCTCTCTCTCTCTCTCTCTCTCTCTCTCTCTCTCTCTCTCTCTCAAAGAAATAAAATGTCATGTAAGATACAACCAGATGTGTCAAGAAAACCACTGGAAAAAGCAATGAGGTGCAAAGTGAAACATGACCATGCCTCGATCTTGCCTCTGCTTCTGCTGTTTGTGATATGTAAGCCTCTAATTAAATACCTTCTTTTATATGAGCTCCCTTGGTCATGGTGTCTCTTTACAATAGAACAGTAAACAATACAGATACCATAATAAGGTAGCTGTTTTGTGTCAACTAGATAAAAATGAGAGATAATTTAAAAAACAGGAAAAATAAATTAGGGAATTTCCTCTACTATATTGGACCCTGTGCCTTTTTGTGGTTATTAAGGAATTTATTGGTTGAAGTTGTTGGGCCCAGATCACTGTGGCCAGTTCCATTGCTAGGGTGGTAGTTCTGGATTTGTATTATGAAAAAGCAACCTGAGGAATCCATCAAAAAGCAAGGCAGCATCATATACTGTCTTTAGGTGCCTGCTTGAGTTCCTGCCCTGATGAACATCTATGATAAACTAATTTGTAAGCCAAATAAACCCATTTCTATTGAAAGTGGCTTTGGCCATTATCTTAGTTAGAGCTACAATTGCTAGAATAAAAGATCATGAACCAAACATAGTCAAGAAGGAACTGGTTTAAAGAACTGTTAAAAAATATTTATTTCTGTTCACTGAGCAACATATGACTTGCTCCCTTCCAATATAGTAGGGTATGGCATGTGGCATTTCCTCAAGGTCCAACTTCTTGCCTCAGATATTTTATTTATGTTTTAATATGACACAAGTGAAAGCTTAATTTGATACATTTCTGATTTTGCTGGCTATCATGCTAGCTCTTATCTATGACATAAAGGATATGCTGTACCAAAGACCAGTTTAAGATTATTGACTTTGTAAAAGAATATTGATCAGTTGCATATTTACATATAAGGGAAGACAAAATATATATAGGAAATCATAAAAGCATAGATAATTTTACAGGAGTTATATTATGAATGTTTATAAATATTTTAATTCAAAATGAAAACTACTGAAATTTATTATCTGATGATATTTATTATACTGATAATTTATTATCAGGAACTAAACAAAACTTTTAGTTATTCTGTAATTTATCAACTTCTCTGTTCCATAAAGTATATTTGTGTTACTTTTTGAGTAATAGGAGAGGAGTAGGAGAAACAACAACCTTACAAAAAGTAAGATTACCTGGATACTTCACTCTTTTTTCTTTTTCATCATATATATTGTTTCCTAAATTCTTCATAACCTTGTCTTGATGTCATATTTTTTCTGTTTTGTTTTAAATATGACTGATGCTTATCTCCTGTGGCATATGCAAACGTGTTTATATTTTCTTTTGATTTTGAGATTAAAATTTAATTGCATAATATCTTGCTTTCATTTTCTCTATCCAAACATGTCCAGATATCTCTTCTTGTTCTCTTTTATGTGCATGGCTTTGTTCTTCATTAATTGCTACCACATGCATATATAGGTGTATATGTGTGTGTGTGGGGGGGTGTATGTTCATAAATATAACCTGTTTAGTGTGTATCATGGTAGCCATAGGTATGTTTTCATGGCTGATCACTTGGTACTGGAAAACAAATTGGTGTGCTCTTCTCTGGAGAAGACTACTTCCCATTCTCAGCATTCCTTAATTCCATGCATATTTTGCTATCAATTTCAGGTGATCTCCAACTTTTAATTCCACGTGCAACAATATTTTGAAATGCTTTTACATCTTAACATAGCAATACTGGTCTTTAGACATATTCTTGTATTAACAGTCACTGAAAATTAACATTTATAAATTTATCAGCTTCAATAATATAAAGGTTTCCCACTGTTTTCCAAAAGGGATTAGGGGATTAAATATAGTAGTAAGCTACTAATAATTCATTTTTAATCAGTTTCACTTAGTGGGATGGTTGTTACTATGACTAAACTTATCATCTAATATAGAACAAATAATAAATTTAATTATCAAGTATGATAACCCCTAGCTTTGCTTATTTCTCTTGGCATGTTGTCAAAATTTTAAATATTACAATGAAAATAATACTACTAAATTACTCACAATTTTTAAAATATTTTTTCCTATCTGGTTTAGTTGGAATTTCCATTTTATATAATATAATAACTATAAAAATAATTAATGAACTAATTATTCCAATTAGTAAGTAAACTTTTTGTATGTTTATGGTAATGTATGGAGGTTAGAAATGACTAAATAAGACTAATTAACATTAGCTCACACAATTTTTGCTTTTTCAGAATAATACCTAAAATTACCTTATTAGCAATTCTCAAGCATACGTATTTTGTTACTCATTATAGTAACTCATTATGTACAATGCATGTTGACCATTAGACCTAATACGTCATAATTGAAAGTTGTAACCCTTTGACTAACATTTTATCTAGTACCTTACCTCGCAGCCTCTGAAAATAATGTGCTATTGTCTGTATTTGCAAATAGTGTACTGTTATCATAAAACTATTTAAATGTTTTTTGTTATATATGTATTAGTCTTGTAGATAAGAAGGACTATATTTTTATTACACAAAACTATTTAAAATCATTCACATCTCTACACTGACATATAGTGATTATTATTTGAAAACTGCATTACAATGATTCTTAAATAAAATAAATATAGCTTTATTCCATTCATAATGAACAATCCATAACTTATATTTTATTCTTTGCATTAGTTCTCTAAGTAGCCAACCACAATCTGAAATTTTCATATGTATATTTCAGGTTTACACAAATGAATTTGTCTTTCTCACTATGGTATAATATATGAATTTACCAATTTAACTTCAAGTATACCTAATTCATTTTCAAGTGTTCACTGATAGAAATGTAAACTAGAGAAATTATACTCTAGTGTTTCATACCTTTTCTTTTACCATCTAAGTCTGTTTCAGGAATTAAGTTGTAAAGTCTTGTCAAATCACGATGAATCATTTAGTTTACGGTGAAAACTTCAGGGCATTCTGGAGCTTTCCTGAGAAATCTACTTCTCCATCCATCAACAAGTGGTTTCTCTCAGTGGGCGCCAGGGGATAAAGGAGAATGTGAGAATACCCGCCAGAGTTCGAGTGCTCTGGGCAGGCAGACACTGAAAGACTGTGACCTGCTTTCCAAGTGGCACGGATGAGTGTGTGAAGCCACTGAATCGCAGCTTGGCAAGGTGTGGACAAGGGGAAGTCCTAGATAACAGGTTCTCAGTCTCCAGAATCCCACGCTGGATACTGCAGAGGAGCTGAGAACAAATATGGGCGCCCAGGATAGCTCATAAGCCTTGGGGCCAAAGGGGGGAAAGGGCAGGGAGAGAAGGAGGCACTGTGTGGTTCCTACATGGGTGAGAGTCCTTGGTCCAGTCTGTGGGTGGAGCACAGAAAGGCCTTCCAGCAGGAGGTTAGAAGCAGCTCTTTAGGGGAAAGCCTATCCCATCATTCAAGCACAGAGGGCCTTGATGAGCAGAGACAGTCTATGGTTTTAGAGCTTTATTTTAGAAAGGCAGGGGGAAAGAGAGAAGGTAGAACGAGAGAGAGAGGCCGCCCATGACCACGTGGAGAGAGGAGGAAGGGAGATAAAGGAGGGCCATAGAGTAAGAAAGGTGAGAGCTTAAAGAGAGCAAGGAGGGGCCAAGCATCTCCTTTTATATTGGGCTGGGCTATCAGTTAACTGTGGGGAGGAGCATACCTGACTATAGTCTCATAACTGTGGGGGTGGAATCTAGCCAGAATGCCAGAAGCTTGGAACATTGTCTGTGTGACTTATAATCTCAGAATCATGGAGTTGGGCCCTCTGTGGTGTCAGACATCTGACTTTGGGAAAGTGGCTTGCTTTTTCATCTCCTGTAGACCTTTCTACTGGGTTGCTAGAGCAAGTCTCATTCAACCAAAATAGGCTGCCTACCACAGTCCCACGAATGTCTATTCATGTACATGAACCCACAAACATGACTAATATTCACTATTAGTTACTTTGTCCCTTAGAACTTTGTTTAGTACAGAATATCCATCTGTCTCCAAAAGACTCAGCTGTGGCTTTATAAGTCCCATTAAAGCCAAATGCTTGTCCAAGTGCTGCATTCAAACGGCAAAATCATTGGAATCCTGGGTCGACCTGTTTCTGAAGGTAATAATAAAGCCTTAACACATATACAAAATATAATCAAGAGTAAATTATACCAGGTTGTACTACATCTTTAGCATAGGTGATTATGACGTAGAAGGAGCATGCTTTAAGAAAGAATTTAAGAAAGAATTATTTTTAAAACTTTTATCCTCATAAAGTTTCAGTAGTATATTCAATGATTTCTATGATTTGAATAACTTGATATATTTACAGTGGTGGCTACATTTCACATTAAATGTGCTGTTGTAATTTTACGGGAACTTGGTAATAACTTATATTTTCACAAACTGTTAAACCACTTGGTTTTACATTTGGAAGTTGAAATATATAAAATTATGGGATTAGGGATTTTAGCAAAAGAGGTATGACTCCATGCCTCTGTTTGCTAGACACATAATACTAGATGAGTAAGTTTATCCTTGGCACTTACAATTATCTCATGTATAAAGTATGTTATAAAGGTAAGACTTCTACATATCTTGAAGAAGTTTTAAAAGGTACCAATAGACAGAGAGTGTAAATTATGCAAGTTGACAAACCTTAATTGCCACTAAGAATAAAGTTATTAATCATCATTAAGGTCCATACTGTATTTAGGCAAATAGAGCAATAATGCATCTTTTAAAATTATGTGCCAGCAGATAGTAATGAAAATGACAAGACAGTGATGACACTGAATGCCTGTAAACCTGACATTGGTTTATCTTCACAATGCTCTGAGATTATCAATTTTATTATATGATAATTTCTCAAATGAAATTATTTGGAGGTACTAGATCTCAAATATATATCCTGTTTTCATTAAAGTGGTATTCATGAAAATTGTTTTTGAAAACCACAATGCTCTATGAACTTGATTAAATTATATTATATTATATTATATTATATTATATTATATTATATTATATTATATCAACACTGAATCCAAGTATTTTTGTTTCTAGTTCATGATCTCTTTACGTTTTTATCATGGAAATATTAACAGATCAAAAATATTTCAAATGTCATAACTAATTAGCATGCAAAACTGAAGTCAGAAGCATGCTTAATACAAAGACTACTTTGTTAAATGTCTTGTTGACTAAAAGGACCATACATTTCTAATGAAGTTGCAATAAAAGTCACCTCATACTTGTAAACATTGATATCTGTAAGGCAAACTTTCATTAAGGAAAGAATGTGGAAATCTTGTTTACAGTGATTCAGTACAATACCTAAAGTATGATATGTCTCAGCAGCCTACAATCACTATGAGTTTCACAAAATACATACAAAATCTGAATTTAGTCACTGCAGACAGTATTGCCTAACTTCAGGAAATTAGGTATAAAATAAATTCAATTAAGTTCATTTCTTTAATCCTGCTCTATGTAAATATCCTGTTATTATATTTCAATAAAATAATTTCATTAAAATCCAAGGGAAAAGCATAAAAAGCATTGTTATTTTTTCAAATTTATTGTAGTTGTGAATGTCCGTCAGGATTTATAGAAAGAAAGAGCAATGAAGAAATGAATGAATTTGTCTCTAGTCCATGCATTATTCTCTATCTTGAGTATTTTTCTCTATCTTGAGTTTCCTACCTTTGGGCAATTCATATCTCTGAGCCTGTTCTTCTACACTAGAATTTTGTCATCAGTACTATAACCCCTGTGATCTGTTCAATGAGCCTTGCAAAAACAAGTCAGCATGCTTGATGTTAGCAGATGGAAGCCATTATTTTGTTTGTAGAGAAGATAAGGACTTATATTTGTTTTACTGTTTCTTTGCTATTCTCCCCATGAGATGATGGGCAATTAATGATGACTGAGAAATCTCTCTATACATTGATCATTAGGAGAGTTCCTGATTTGAAGTTCAAGTTTAAAAGAGTATTCTGAATTTGAGAGATGATCCATTGTATGAAATACATGCCAAGAGTCTTGCTGACCCAAGTTCTGATCTCCAGAACACTTATTAAGTCAGAAGTTACACAATACATCAATAATGTCAGTACTCCTTTAGTAAAATGGGAGGAGGAGACAAGAATAATTGAAACCTTATGGGCTATTTACCATGTTGTTTTCAGTTATGTTCAGTGGCAAACAAACACAAACAAACAAAATCCCTGTTTCATATATATATATATATATATATATATATATATATAGTGAAAAAATATTTTAAAAATCGATTAGAAGGAACATTTCTCCATTTTTAGTGTGATTGCAAGTTGGTACAACCACTCTGAAAATCAGTCTGGCTATTCCTCAGAAATTGGACATAGTATTACCTGAGGACCCAGCTATACCACTCTTGGGCATACATTCAAAAGATTCTCCAACATATGACAAGGACATTCATTTCAGTCTTATGTATAATAGACAGAACCTGGAAAGAACGCAGATGTCCTTCAACAGAGAAATGAATACAGAAAATGTGCTACATTTACACAATGGAGTACTAGTCAGCTATTAAAAACTATGATTTCAGCCATCAGTGGTGGCACATGCCTTTAATCTCAGCACTTGGGAGGCAGAGGCAGGCAGATTTCTGAGTTCAAGGCCAGCCTGGTCTACAGTGTGAGTTCCAGGACAGCCAGGGATACACAGAAAAACCCTGTCTCAAACTAACTAACTAACTAACTAACTAACTAAATAAATAAATAAATAAATAAATACCACAAACACAAACAACGAATGCATCAGATCCTTAGGCAAATGGATGAAACTAGAAAATATCATTCTGAGTGACGTAACCAGTCACAAAAGAGCACACACATGGTATGTACTCTTTGATAAGTGGATATTAAAAAGCTTGGAATACCCCAGATAAAATTCACAGACCATATGAAGCTTAAGAAGAAGGAAGAGCAAAATGTGGGTACATCAGTCCTTCTTAGAAAGGGGAACAAAATACTCACTGGAGCACAGACAGAGACCAAGTGTGGAGCAACAACTGAAGGAAAGGTCATCCAAAGACTTCCACACCTGTATGGGGGATCTACCTCATATACAGTCACCAAACCCAGACACTATTGTGGATGCCAAGAAGTGCATACTGACAGGAGCCTGATATAGCTGTCTCCTGAAAGGTTCAGCCAGAGCTTGAAAAATACAGAGGCAAATGCTCACAGCCAACCATTGGGCTGAGCATTGGGTCTCCAAGGGAAGAGTTAGAGAACTTACTGAAAGCTAAAGGGTTTCCCAACCACATAGGAAGAACAAAAATATCAAACACCCAGACCCCCCAGAGCTCCCAGGGACAAAAATCACCAACCGGGGAGTACACATGGAGGGACTCATGGCTCCAGTTGCATATGTATTAGAGGATGGTCTTGTCAGGCATCAGTGGGAGGAAAGGCCCTTGGCCCTTGGTCCTGTGAAGACTTGACGCCCCAATGTAGGGGAACTTGAGGGCAGTAAGGCAGAAGGGCTTGGGTGAGGTAACACTCTCATAGAAGCAGGGGGATGGGAGAAGGAATATAGGGTTTCAATATCCAAGAGAGAGAGAGAGAGAGAGAGAGAGAACAAAAGATGGAAAAACAGTATCCTTACATTATCCTGATTATTCGGGATAAAAATGTGTTGATGAACATTCTAATATAAAGTTGCTAATGTCCTTCCTAGGAGAAAATCAATGTATAGAGACAGGAAAAAAATACAGAATGCAGAGACTGACACTTAAGGTTTTCCTATGACCCCATAAGTAAGTTATAACATATGAGCATCCTAATTCACACAGCGAAACACACAATATTTTAAAACAGCATATTCAGCAAAAGGTGCTGATAAAATCAGTCGGCCATCACTGGAAAGAGAGGCCCATTGGACATACAAACTTTATATGCCCCAGTACAGGGGAACGCCAGGGCCAAAAAAATGGGAATGGGTGGGTAGGGAAGTAGGGGAGAGGGTATAGGGGACTTTTGGGATAGCATTGGAAATGTAATTGAGGAAAAGATGTAATAAAAAATATCAGATGGCCATATCTAGAAAAATAGGTCTTTGTTTTTGTTGCTGCAAGAAATGCAACATCATATGGATCTAGGGCCAATTCATAGCCAATTATGCTGAATTTGGTAGAAGAGAGAATGGAGAATAAGCAAAGAAAAAGTCTTTCTAACATGGTACAGGCTATAACATCAACGAATAGTAGAAAGTGAAAGGCTTCTATATGGTAAAGGACACCATCATTACTTAAAAGTGGCATGATACAGAAAAGAAAAAAAATCTTTCTTTTGTTCTGTTATTTTTTTCTTTCTCTCAATTAGATATCTAGTAGAGGGCTAATATTCAAAATATATAAAGAACTCAAAAACTGCATATCAAAACCACAAAACAAATACCCATTTAAAATTGGGCTATATATGTAAACAGCAAATTATGAAAAGAAGAAAAACAAATAACTGAGTGACACTTAAAAGAATTGTTTTAAAAAATACCATGTGTCATCCTGGAAATGCAAAATCAAAAACACTTTGAGGTTTTTCTCTATGCCCATCTGAATGGCTAAGATCAATAAAAAAAAAAAAAAAAAAAAAAAAAAAAAAAAATGACAGCCCAAGTACCCAAGGACTTGAAGGACAAGGAACACTCCTCCACTGCTGATGGGATTGCAAATTTCTACAGCCACTAATGAAACCAGCAATAGTTCCTCCGAAAGAAGAAAGTAAAGCTACCTCAGATTCAACTATACCATTCTTAGGCATATAACAAAAGGAGTCTACATCCTACTACATAGTGATCTGGCTTATTGATGTCATTGCTGTCATTCATAATAGCCAGAAAGAACAAACAGCCTAGATCATTGTCACCTGATAAATGGGTAAAGAAAAATTTCCATTTGTAAGATCGAATATTATTCAGATGATAAAACAAAAACTAATTCATAAAAACAGCAATAGTCACAGGTAAATGGATAGACCTTCGGAAAAAATCATCCTGAGTGAAGTAACACAGGCCTCATAATAAAAATATGGTATATATTCTCCTATATATGATGTTCACATTTAAGCCATTGATAGGATATAGGGAGGAGAAGAAAACCTAGCAAAGTATGGGCCACCAAATATATAGCTATGGACAGACATGGAGGATATTAGAGCTGGAGAATTGAAAGGAAGAAGGAGAGTAAAGAGGGATAATGGAGAGAGCATGGGAATGGGCAACTAATTCTTAGGGCTCTTTGAAGGCTCATAGAAGATCGAAGTCTACTGCTGTAGAAGCTTCTGAAAGTATATGCTCCAGATGGAGTCATCAAATAGTGGGGGAGAAAATGACCCAATAGACATCTTTCACTGAGAAGTGAAATTTCTAGTTGCAGAAATGTGTTCAATTATTGAGTTTTTAGCCAAAGGGGGCACAATGGTGTTATTGTGGTACTCTGAACATTGGGAGCTGGTATTTCTCTGAATCTTTTGGCTGTTCTTGAGTCTCTTTCTTCTGCTGAGTTGCCTTATATAGCCTTGACAGTAGACTTTTTGTCTTTTCTTTTTATATCTTGTTTTGCCCTGTTTGGCTGTTACTTCTTTAAGGCCGGCTCTTTTCTGAAGGGAGATGGAGTTGGAGTGGATCTGGGAGGGGGCATAGAGGGGCATGGGAGAATTTGAGGGAGTATAAACTATGGTTGGGGTGTACTGTATGAAAGAAATATCCATTTTCAACAAAGATGCTTTGTATTCATAAATTTCTAAATGTTAGTAGCTCAAAGTATGGTTTTCAATCATATTGCTATTATAGAAATGTTTATTTAAATTACATTTACAAATTCAGCCTTTGTAGCTGTATATTTTTGGTGACAGTTTTCATGACAAATTGATAAAAATGTAGTCATCTAGTAGAAGGTAACTTAACTGAGAGCATATCTTCTTAAGATCAGGCTGTAGGATAGTCCTTAAAGCAGTTACTTAGTTATTGGTAATTGATTGGGGAAGGTCAGTGTATTGTGGGTGATGCCAATCCTGGGCTGGTGGTCCTAGCTTCTAAGAGAAAGCAGGCGAAGTAAACCATAAAGGTGGATTTCTGAGTTCGAGGCCAGCCTGGTTTACAGAGTGAATTCCAGGACAGCCAGGGCTACCCAGAGAAACCCTGTCTCAAAAAACTCAAAAAACAAACAAACAAACAAAAAAACAAACAAATAAACAGCAAGCCAGTAATCAGTATTCCTCCATGGCCTCAACTTCTGCCTTCAGGATCCCACTCCATTTGAGTTCCTCTCCTGATTTCTTTCAGTGATAGACTATGGATGTGAAAGAATAAGCCAAATGAATGCTTTGTCCTCCAACTTGCTTTTGGTCACTGTTTCATGACAACAATGATAGCCCTAGTCAGTACAATATCAAAACTAAAGAGGCCAATTATCCTACATCATGTTTAGGCAACCACATTGGTGAGATTTCATCGGTATAGCTTCTGACATTTCAGAGAAGCACAATTTCACAGAAAACTTTCTGCTCCTTTGCCCCTTTATGATCTCCATGCCACAAAGACAGCATCTCTGTTTTGCTAGATGTCACTGTAAGGGTCAGTGTTCCCAGCTGAGTAAATATGAAGTCAAGGGAGGAGTGAGTGCAAAACATTAAGAGCAAATCTCTGAATTATTGCACAGGGTGTTGCATTGACTTATCCAGGCTCCCACCACTTAAATATGAGTAAAAGCAAAATGCCCGAGATGATTAACAAGGAAACTACCTTCTTGGACAATGTACGTGACACTCTTGTTCACCTTGAGGACCAGCAAGTACACTTTCTTTGGATCTCTGCCTAGCTTATTCATCAGAACACGCATAAACTATTTTGATTAGAATGATTGCCAGTTTCAGAGAACATAATATAATCCATTTTGATGCAATGTAAGCTACTAATAATCACAGAAATAACTAAGTACCGGTCAAATTGTGTTCATGGTTTAGAAAACAAAGTAAGCCAATCTGCTTTCCTTTTTATTTGAACATAGATAATTTCATTTTCTCTGTATAAATATCAAATATTAGTGAGCAGAACATAGACAGAAAAAAAGATGCACATAACCATAATAATCTAATACAAGTCTGTTTTCTATATAACCTTATTTGTTTGAGGACATTTCTGTGATTGCAAGAAATCATTGCTCTACAAAAGAAAAGTAGTGCATAGTAAAGCACACAGTTTCCTGAAAGCAAATGAGTTGTATTTATTTAGTGTATAATAAGTTTATGCATCTAAAGTTTTATTTTATAGTCCTTATAATTTCTCATGCCACTAAAACTATGCTTTGCATACACACACACACACACACACACACACACACACACACACACACACACACACACCTGCCTTGCTGCAGTTGCACATTGGGAAAAGACAACACCACCCTGAAATTATATTTTATATTAAGTTACTCAAAATCACTTTCTACCCACTAACATTTGATACTTATATAGGGAAAATTGAATTACCTATTTTCTAATAAAAGACATGAACACAGTTGGGCTGGTGCTTATATATTTCATATAATATGTCAGTTTGCATGGTTATGTTTCTTTCAATTTTAAATATGTTCCCCAAATGGAATCTTGAAAAGTTCATTAGATAAATTCTCTATGTCTCTCTCTTTGTGTCTCTCTGTCTCTGTCTCTGTCTCTCTTTCTCTCTCTCTCTTTCCCTTTGTGTGAGTGTATGTGTGTGTGTTTCTCTTTCTCTTTGTCTTTGTATCTTTCTCTGACACACACATGCACATGGACAAGTGCACACACATGTACACACAATATCCATTTTCTATTCCTTATTTGTATATATAAATAGCACCTTGCTAAGAGCTAATTCAGTTGAAAGACCTACCCATGTAGCAGATTTCTCATCTTCCATAAGTATAAAATCATCTCTCTTTTTCATAAAGTAGATTATCTCAGGTATTATGTGACATTAGCAAAAGGCATCCTACTAAATTTCCCATTATTTTCATGAGGTTCTCCTACATTTTGAAACATATTTTGTCATAATAAAGCCCTGCTCATTAAACCACTTTTCTCTCACATATTGCCTTGTGTATAAGTGAGTAATCACAGTTAGCTCTTGGAAGAAACCAATATATGGCATACAGTAACCCCCGCCTTTCTGAATACTGTGGTTCATCAATGTTTCGTCATGTGACTGGAAGAATGGAATTCTTTGGAATTGAACTGAAAAACCTTTTCTTTATGTTATGATTATAGATTTAGTATAGTCATCCACCATGTCCACTTTCCACAACAAAGATTTGTAAGCAGAAAAAAATGTTTTAAAAAGAAGTCTCAGCATAATTAAAACTTGCTCTTTCTTTCCTCCAACTCCTATTGTGTCCCTCTAATCTTTCTACAACTTTTGGTCTCATTCTTTAGTGTTGTTTTGTATAACTATACTACCAAGACAGAAAATCAGATATTAATCTATAATATAATCTATAATATACATTGGGCTTTCTGTATTTATATCTGTAATTATATCTGTTACTTAAAAATGTTTAATGAGCAATGGGAGCTACACTTATCTATGATATAAGGATAAGTTAAACACTTATCCTTTAGCAATTCACTTTGTGGTAATACCAGCTTAGTAAAAAAAAAAAAAAAAAAAAAAAAAAAAAAAAAAAAAAAAGCATTATGTTCTTCTGAAGGTACTTCATCCTCTGTAGGTTCAGGTTAAACTGAAGGCAGGTATTCCTTCAAACTAAGGTCTTAAGTCTAAGGATTACCCCCTGCTCCACCCAGGATTTGAGTACCACTATTGCTCCTTTAGGAATGCGTTGTTCTTCTGGTGATAGTTGCAGTTCAGTTCACAGGCATTACAGCTCATCAGAATCATTTATTGTTTTTCTCCCTTGACAGCTTGCATATGTGCTTCAGGTAGTATGAAATGTGTCTGCAGGGAAAGAAACTTCTGTATCAGATCTAGTTCTATTCCTTTAAATCCTGTCTCTAAAGTCTTTTATAACCTTAGAAACAAGGTTTTACACGGGTAATGGCAAGAATCTCTATTGTTTGTGTTATGAACTAACTTCCGCAACAAATCACATGACTGATACCTAGGTATTTTGAATTTATGTTTATTTCATTTTATAGTTTTCAGTTGTTGTTTGCTCAGTCATGTAAAATTCTGATATTCCTCCCAGCACTCTGACAATAGGACAAAAAGGCAGCCAACAGATTAAGCAAAAATCTTCACCAATCCTACATACAATAGAGGGCTAATATCCAATATATACAAAAACTAGAGAAATTAGACTCCAAAGAACCAAATAACCCTATTCAAAATGAGGTATATAGTTAACAAAGAATTTTCAACTGAGGAATACCAAATGGCTCAGAAGCACCTAGAGAAATGTTCAACATTCGTAGTCTTCAGGGAAATGCAAATCAAAACAAACCTGGGATTCCACCTCACACCAGTCAGAATAGCTAAGATCAAAACTCAGGTGAGAGCAGATGATGGGGAGGATGTGGTGAAAGAGAAACACTACTCCATTGTTGGTGGGATTGCAAGGTGGTACAAACACTCTGGAAATCATTCTGGTGGTTCCTCAGAAAATTGAACATAGTACTACTGGAAGATCCAGCAATAGCTCTTCTGGGCTTATACCCAGAAGATGTCCCAACTTGTAATAAGGACACATGCTCTACTATGTTCATAACAGCCTTATTTATAATATCAAGAAACTGGAAAAAACCCAGATGTCCCTCAACAGAGGAATGGATACAGAAAATATGGTACATTTACACATTGGAGTAAGACTCAGCAAGTAAAAACAATGAATTTATGAAAAACTTAGGTAATGGAGGGATCTAGAGGATATCATCCTGAGTGAGGTAACCCAATCACAAAGAACACACATGATATGCACTCACTAATTAGTGGATATTAACCCAGAAACTTACACTACCCAAGATTTGCAAAACACATGAAACCCAAGAAGAAGAAAGACCAAAGTGTGGATACTTCCTTCCTTCTTAGAATGGGAAACAAAATACTCATGGAAGGAATTACAGAGACAAAGTTCAGAGCTGAGACAGAAGAAAGAACCACCCAGAGACTGCCATACCCGGGGATCCAGCCCATATACATGCACAAAACCACGACACTATTGCATATGCCAGCAAGATTTTGCTGACAGGACTCTGATATAGCTATCTCTTGTGAGGTTATATGCCAGAGCCTGGCAAATACAAAAGTGGATGCTCACAGTCATCTATTGGATGGAACACAGGGCCCCTAAAAAATGATCTAGAGAAAATACCCAAGGAGCTAAAGGGGTCTGCAACGCTATAGGAAGAACAACATTATGAACTAACCAATACCCCCTCCAGAACTGTGTCTCTAGTTGCATATGTAACAGAGGATGGCCTAGTTGGCCATCAATAGGAGGAGAGGCCCTTGGTCTTGTGAAGATCATATGCCCCGGTACAGGGGAATTCCAGGGCCAGAAAATGGAAGTGGGTGGGTTGAGGAGCAGGGCTGGGGAGGGTATAGGCAAATTTTTGGATGGCATGTGAAAAGTAAATGACGAAAATATTTAATGAAAAATAGGAAAAAAAGAACATAACTGGAAGAATCTTTAGTACCCCTAACCAACAGCATTAAAAAGTAGCAAAACTGTGGAGATTCTGACCAGGCAAATTACAGAAGAAGGAAGAAACTCTGATCATGCAAACTACAGTAGGAGAAACGTGTTCTGAATATTGAGGTACACCTAGGCTGCATAGAAAGTTCCAATGTTGATTATTTCCTAGAGTTAGCACCCATGGTGGGTTTTCAGGTGATATTTCCCTCACTGATATTCTGGTTAATAAGTTCAATAAAAAAAAAAAAACACATTGTTGTTCTATTCAGGAATTTTCCCCCTGTGCCCATATCTTTGAGGCTTTTCCCTACTTTCTCCTCTATAAGTTTCAGTGTCTCTGGTTTTATGTGGAGTTCCTTAATCCACTCAGATTTGACCTTAGTACAAGGAGATAGGAATGGATCAATTCGCATTCTTCTACATGATAACCACCAGTTGTGCCAGCACCATTTGTTGAAAGTGCTGTCTTTTTTCCACTGGATGGTTTTAGCTCCCTTGTCAAAGATCAAGTGACCATAGGTGTGAGGGTTCATTTCTGGGTCTTCAATTCTATTCCATTGGTCTACTTGTCTGTCGCTATACCAGTACCATGCATTTTTTATCACAATTGCTCTGTAGTACAGCTTGAAGTCAAGCATGGTGATTCCACCAGATGTTTTTTTTTTTGTTTGTTTGTTTGTTTGTTTTGTATTTTTTTGTTTTTTTGTTTTTTTATCCTTGAGAAGAGTTTTTGCTATCCTAGGGTTTTTTTTTTTTTTTTGTTATTCCAGATGAATTTGCAGATTGTCCTTTCTAATTCGTTGAAGAATTGAGTTGGAATTTTGATGGGGATTGCAATTGCATTGAATCTGTAGATTGCTTTTGGCAAGATAGCCATTTTTACTATATTGATCCTGCCAATCCATGAGCTTGGGAGATCTTTCCATCTTATGAAACACATGGAACTCAAGAGGAATGACAGCCAAAGTGTGGACACTTTGCCCCTTCTTAGAATTGGGAACAAAACACCCATGGAAGGAGTTACAGAGACAAAGTTTCGAGCTGAGACGAAACGATGGACCATTTAGAGATTGCCATATCCGGATATCCATCCCATAATCATCTTCCAAACACTGACACCATTGCATACACTAGGAAGATTTTGCTGAAAGGACCCAGATATAGCTGTCTCTTGTGAGACTATGCTGGGGCCTAGCAAACACATAAGTGGATGCTCACAGTCAGCTATTGCATGGATCACAGGGCCCCCAATGGAGGAGTTAGAGAAAGTAACCAAGGAGCTGGGGGGATCTGCAACCCTATAGGTGGAACAACAATGTGAACTAACCAGTACCCTCAGAGCTCGTGTCTCTAGCTGCATATGTATCAGAAGATGGCCTAGTCGGCCATCAGTGGAAAGAGGCCCATTGGCCGTCCAAACTTTATATACCTCAGTACAGGGGAACGCCAGGGCCAAGAAGTGGGAGTGGGTGGGTGGGGGAGTGGGGGAGCATGTGGGGTCTTTTGGGATAGCATTGGAAGTGTAAATGAAATAAATACCTAATTAAAAAAAAATTGGTTCCCAAAGTAAACACTGGTATAATATTTACTTTCTGTCCTTTTCTCCTTTATGGGGTGAATTATCATAATTATCATATATTTCTAACCATCTATCTGTCTATCTATCTATCTATCTATCTATCTATCTATCTATCTATCTATTTATCTATTTATCTATTTATCTATTTATCTCTATTTCCTCTTCCCAGGAAAAGTCTGTCACATAACATGCTTACACACACCTAATTAAAAACAAATATAATTTTAATAACACTCAATTGTTTATATATAAATTTCCCTTTTTGTATTTAAAATATTTTTCTTATACTAATTTTGATCATAATCATTCTCTCTCAACTCCTCTGAGATCCTTTGCACTTCTTTTCCCAAACAACATGATATTCTCTCCCCCCTCTACCTCTCTCCGTTTCCAAAAGAAAAACAAAAAAGCAGAAGAAGACAAATTCTCAATAAGCAAATATATATCAAGCTAAACCAAAACACAACAAAAAGTAATCAAAGACAAACAAACAAACAAAAATATGGAGTCTGCTTGTTTGTTACCCAACTATACCTGGATTTAGAGCTTGCCCTGAAGTTATAGTGCAACATATCCTCCTCCTCCTCCTCCTTCTGCTCCTCTTCTACCTCCTCCTCTTACTCCTTCTCCTCCTCCTCCTCACCCTTTCACTCATTCTCCTCTCCCTTGTCCTCCTCCTCTTCTCTTTCTTCTTCCTACTCCTTCCACTTTCCCTTCCCCATCCCTTCCCCTTCTGCTTCTCCTCTCCTTCTTTCTTTTCCTCCTCCTTCTCCTCTTTCTCCTACTTCTCCTTCCTCTTGTCCTTCTCTTTTTCTTCATCTTCCTCCTCTTCTTCTTCCTCTTACTACTTCTTTCCCTTCCCATTTCCCTTCCCTTCTACTTCCCCTCCCTCTACTCCTCTCTTTTCCTCCTGCTTCTCCTCTTCCTCCTTCTCCTCTTCCCATCCTCCTCCTCCCTTTTCCTCTTTACACCCACCTCTCTCTCTCTCTGTCTCTCTGTCTCTCTGTCTCTCTCTCCTCTCTCTCTCTCTCTCTCTCTCTCTCTCTCTCTCTCTCTCTCTCTCTCTCTCTCTCTCTCTCTCTCTCTCTCTCTCTCTCTCATGAATTTGGTGTGTGACTTTCCTAAATCCTAATCACTTTCCCCAACAAAGCTTGCTCCATTGTAGCTCTCCATTACATATACACATTACATCCTTACCTCAGTTGCTCCTCCCTCCTCTCCTCCCAGTCCCACTCTCATGTATCCTTCACTTTCCCTTCTCCACCGAAAAGGAAAGGCCTCCCCATGGGTACCAACCTTCCTTGGCGCCTCAAGTGTGAACAGGACTAGGTGTATCTTCTCTCACTGAGGCCAGGTAAGACAGCTCATCTAGGAGAAAGTGATTCAAAGAAGGCAACAGAATCAGAGTCATCACTCATTCTAGGGAACACACATGGAAACATCCTGCACATCTTCTACATATGTGTCATGGTCTATGAAAAGCCTAAGCATGATTTTTGGTTAGTGTTTCAGTTTCTGTGAATCCCAAGGATCCAGGTTATTTGACTGTAGAACTTTTTGCATCTTTGATCCCTTCAGACTCTCCTCCACCCCACTGGCCCAACTTGAGACCCAATCCCTGACACTACTAATGATACTCTGTTATGCTTACAGACAGGAGAACAGAATAATTGTCTTCTGGAAGGCTTCATCCAGAAACTGATGGAAATAGATGCAGAAACCCACAGCCAAACATTAAGCAGAACTTGGGGAGTCTTGTGGAAGAGTAGGAGGGAGGATTGATGGGGTCACATTTTCTTTCTTTTTTATAATTCTTTTTTTTTCTTTTTTCTTAGATATTTTCTTTATTTACATTTCTAATGTTATCCCCTTTCCTAGTTTTCCTCAGAAAATCCCCTATCCTCTCCTCCCTCACGCTGATCCCCAGTCCACCTACTCCCACTTTCTAGCCCAGACATTCCCCTCTACTGGGGTATAGAATCTTCACAGGACCAAGGTCCTATCCTCCCATTGATGACTGACTAGGCCATCCTCAGCTGCATATGTAGCTAGAGCCATGAGTCTCTCCATGTGTTTTCTTTGATTGGTGGTTTAGTCCCAGGGAGCTCTGGGGTTACTGGTTAATTCATATTGTAGTTCTTCCTAGGGGGTTGTAAACCCCTTCAGCTGCTTTGGTACTTTCTCTAGCTCATTCATTGGGGACCGTGTATGCCATTTAATGGATGACTGTGAGTGTCCAATTCTGTATTAGTCAGGCACTGGCAGAGCCTCTCAGGAGACAGCTATATCAGTCTCCTGTCAGCAAGCTCTACTTGGCATTGCAATAGTGTCTGGGTTTGGTGGGTCTTTACGGGATGGATCCTGGGGGAGGGGGCGGCAGTCTCTGGATGGTCCTTCATTCAGTCTCTGCTCTGAACATTGCCTCTGTAGCTCCTTACATGGGAATTTTGTTCCACCTTCTAAGAAGAATTGAAGTGTCCACACTTTGGTCTTCCTTCTTCTTGAGTTTCATGTGTTTTGCAAATTGTATCTTTGGAATTCTGAGCTTCTGGGCTGATATCCAATTATAAGTGAGTGCCTATCATATGTGTTCTTTTGTGATTGGGCTACCTCACTTAAGATAATACCCTCCAGACACATCTATTTGTCTAAGAATTTCATGAATTATTGTTTTTAATAGCTGATTAGTACTCCATTGTGTAAATGTACCACATTTTCTTTAGTCATTCCTCTGTTGAGGAACATCTGGTTTATTTCTGGTTTCTGGGTAATATAAATACAGCTGCTATGAACGTGGTAGAATATGTCCTTACTACACGTTGGAGGATCTTCTGGGTAAATGTTCAGGAGCTGTATAGCTGGGTCTTCAGGGTGTACTATGTCCAGTTTTCTAAGGAACCACTAAACTGATTTCCAGAGTGGTTGTATTGGCTTGTACTCCCACCAGCAATGCCAGAGTGTTCCTATTTCTCCACACCCTTGACAGCATAAGCTGTCACCTCAGTTTTTGATCTTTGCCATTCTGACTGGTGTGAGGTAGAATCTCAGGGTTGTTTTGATTTGAATTTCCCTGATGATTAAGGACACTGAACATTTTTTAGGTGCTTCTCAGCCATTCAGTATCCCTAAGTTGAGAATTCCTTGTTTACCTCTGTACCCCATTTTTTAAAAGGGGTATTTGGTTTTCTGGCATCCAACTTCTTGATATATATATTGGATATTATCTCCCAATCAGATTTAGGAATGTTGAAGATCTTTTACAAACTTGTTGATTGCCTTTTTGTCTTCCTGACAGTATGCTTTGCCTTGCAGAAGCTTTGCAATGTTATGAGGTCCCATTTGTTGATTCTTGATCTTAAAGCACAGGCCAGTGCTGTTCTGTTCAGGAAGTTTTTCCCCTGTGCTCTTTGAGGCTCGTCCATACTTTTTCCTCTAAAAGTTATAGTGTCTTTGGTTTTATGTGCAGTTCCTTAATCCACTTATACTTGAGCTTTGTACAAGGAGATAAGAATGGATCGATTCACATTCTTCTACAGGCTAATGGCTAGTTGAGCCAGTACCATTAAGTGAAAATGCTGTCTTCTATACACTGGATGGATTTAGCTCCTTTGTCAAAGATCAAGTGACCATAGGTGTGTGCATTCATTTCTGGGTCTTCTTCAATTCTATTCCATTGATCTACCTGACTGTCACTGTACAAGTACTGTGCAGTTTTTATCATAATTACTCTGTAGTACACCTTAAGGTCAGGGTTGGTGATTCCTCCAGAGGTTCTTTTATTGTTGAGAATGGTTTTTGCTGTCCTAGGTTTTTTGTTATTCCAGATGAACTTTCAAATTGCCCTTTCTATCTCTGAAGAATTGAGTTGGAATTTTCATGGGGATTGCATTGAATCTGTAGATTGCTTTTTGCAAGATAGCCATGACCATGGGAGCTCTTTCCATCTTCTGAGATCTTCTTTGATTTCTTTATTCAGAGACTTGAAGTTCTTATAAAGATCTTTCACTTCCTTAGAGTAACACCAAGGTATTTTATATTATTTGTGACTATTATGAACGATGTTTAACTAATTTCTTTCTCAGAAAATTTATCCTTTGTGTAGAGAAAATCCACTGATTTCTTTCAGTAAATTTTATATCCAGCTACTGCATTGAAGTTGTTTATCAGGTTTAGGAGGTCCATGGTGGAATTTTGGGGTAACTTAAATATACTATCATATCATCTGCAAATAGTGATATTTTGACTTCTTCCTTTCCAATTTGTTTCCCTTTGATCTCCTTTTGTTGTCTTAATGCTCTGGCTAAGTCTTCATGTACTTTATTGAATAGGTAGGCAGAGAATAGACTGCCTTGTCTTTTCCCTGACTTTAGTGGGATTGCTTCAAGTTTCTCTACATTTAGTTTGATGTTGGTTACTGGTTTGCTGTATATTGCTTTTATTATGGAACTTGAATTCCTGATATTTCCAAGACTTTTATCATGAAGGGGTGTTGGAATTTGCCAAATGCTTTCTCAGCATCTAATGAGGTGATCATGTGGTTTTTGTCTTTGAGTTTGTTTATATATTGAATTACATTGATGCATTTCCATATAGTAAACCATCCCTGCATCCCTGGGATAAAGCCTACCTGATAATGATTGATGATCATTTTGATGTGTTCTTGGATTCATTTTGTGAAATTTTTATTGAGTATTTTTGCAACAATATTTTTATGGGAAATTGTTCTGAAGTTCTTTCTTTGTTGGCTCTTTCTATGATTTAGGTATCAGAGTAATTGTGGCTTCATAGAACGAATTGGGTAGAATACCTTCTGTTTCTATTTTGTGGACTAATTTGAGAAGTATTGGAATTAGGCTTTCTTGAAGGTCTGATAGAACTCTGCACTAAACCCATCATGTCCTAGGCTTTTTTGGGGGGTGGGGTTGGAGACAATTAATAAATGTTTCTATTTCTTTAAGGGTTATGGGACTCTTTAGACCATCAATCTGAACCTGATTTAACTTTGGTACCCAGTATCTCTCTAGAAAATTGTCTATTTCATCCAGGTTTTCCCTTTGTGTGGAGTATAGGCTTTTGCAGTAGGATCTGATGATTTTTTTGATTCCCTCAGATTCTGTTGTTATGTCTCCCTTTTCATTTCTGATGTTGTTAATTAGGTTACTGTCAATGTGCCCTCTAGTTAGTCTGGCTAAGGTTTTATTTATCTTGCTGATTTTCTCAAAGAACCAGCTCCTGGATTTATTGATTATTTGTATAGTTTTTTTTTCCTATTTGATTGATTTCAGCCCTAAATTTTATTATTTCCTGTTGTCTACTCCTTTTGGGTGATTTGCTTCCTTTTGTTCTAGAGCTTCTAGGTGTGCTGTCAGACTGCTAGTGCATTCTCTTTCTAGATTCTTGGAGGCACTCAGAGCTATCAGATTTCTGCTTAGGGCTGCTTTCATTGTGTCCCATAAATTTGGATATGTTGTGGCTTCATTTTCATTAAACTCTAAAAAGGCTTTAATTTCTTTCTTTATTTCTTCCTTGATGATATTGTCATTGAGTAAAGTGTTGATCAGCTTCCACGTGTATGTGGGCTTTCTATTATTTATATTATTATTGAAAATCAGTCTTAGTCCATGGTGATCTGATAGGATGCATGGGATTATTTCAGGCTTCTTATATCTGTTGATGCCTGTTTTGTGACTGATTATATGGTCAATTTTAGAGAAGTTAACATGAGGTGCTAAAAAAAAGGTATATCCTTTTGTTTTAGAATAAAATGTTCTATAGATATCAGTTAAATCCATTTGTTTCATAACTTCTCTTAGTTTCACTGTACCTGAGTTTAGATTCTGTTTCCAGGAACTGTCCATTGATGAGAGTAGGTGGTTGAAGTCTCCCACTATTATTGTGTGTGGTGAAATGTGTGTTTTGAGCTTTCCAAAGTTTCTTTAATGAATGTGGATGCCCTTGCATTTGGAGCATAGATATTCAAAATTGATAGCTGACCTTGGCAAATTTTACCTTGATGAGTATAGAGTGCTCCTCCTTATCTTTCTTGATAACTTTAGGTTGAAAGACGATTTTATTTGATATTAGAATGGCTACTCCAGCTTGTTTCTTGGGATCATTTGCTTGGAAAATTGTTTTCCAGGCTTTTACTCTGAGGTAGTGTCTCTCTTTGTTACTGAGGTGTGTTTCCTGTATGCAGCAAAATTTTGGCTCCTTTGTACCTATCCAGTCTTTTAGTCTATGTCTTTTTATTGGGGATTTTAGTCCATTCACATTAAGATATATTAAGGAAATGTTGTTCTTGCTTCCTATTATTTTTGATGTATTTGAGTTGGAATTTTGTTGATGTGGCTATGTTCTTTAGGTTTTTTGAAAAATGACTTTCTTGCTTTTTCTTGAGCATAGTCTCCCTCCTTGTGTTAGAGTTTACCCTTTATTATCCCTTGAAGGGCTGAATTTGCGGAAAGATATTTTGTAAATTTGGTTTTGTCATGGAATATCTTGTTTTCTCCATCTATGGTAATTGAGATTTTTCCTGGGTATAGTAGCCTGGGCTGGCATTTGTGTTCTCTTAGTGTATGTATGACTTCTGCCCAGGATGTCTTTGCTTTCATAGTCTATGGGGAGAAGTTAGATATAATTCAGGTAGCTCTGTCTTTAAATGTTACTTGACATTTCCCCCTTACTTCTTTTACTATTCCTTTTCTGTTTAGTGCATTCAGTGTTTTGATTATTATGTGAAAGGAGGAATTTTTTTTCTGGTTCAAACTATTTAGAGTTATCTAGGCTTCTTGTATGTTCATGGACATCCCTTTTTTTAGGGTGTGGAAGTTTTATTCTATAATTTTGTTGAAGATATTTACTGGCCCTTTAAATTGGAAATCTTCCTTCTTGTCTATACCTATTATCCTTAGGCTAGATATTCTTATTGCGTCCTGGATTTCCTGGATATTCTGGGTTAGTGTCTTTTTTGCATTTCACGTTTTCCTTGATTGTTGTGTCAATGTTTTCTATGGTATCTTCTGCACCTGAGATTCTCTTTTCTATCTCTTCTCTTATTTTTTTTAATTGGGTATTTATTTCAATTACATTTCCAATGTTATCCCAAAAGTCCCCCACACGCTCCCCCACCCACTCCCCTACCCACCCACTCCCCTGCCCACCCACTCCCCTACCCACCCACTCCCCTACCCACCACTCCCCTGCCCACCCACTCCCCTACCCACCCACTCCCCTACCCACCCATTCCCAATTCTTGGTCCTGGCATTCCCCTGTACTTAGGCATATAGTGTTTGCACGACGAATGGGCCTTTCTTTCCACTGATGGCCGACTAGGCCATCTTCTGATTCATATGCAGCTAGAGACACGAGATCCAGGGGAGGTATTGGTTAGTTCATATTGATGTTCTACCTATAGGATTGCAGATCCCTTCAGCTCCTTGAGTACTTTCCCTAGCTCCTCCCTTGGGAGCCCTGTGATCCATTTAATAGCTAACTGTGAGCATCCACTTCTGTGTTTGCCAGGCCCCTGCATAGTCTCACAAGAGAGAGCCATATCTGGGTCCTTTTAGAAAAATCTTACTAGTGTATACAATGGTGTCAGCGTTTGGAAGCTGATTATGGGATGGATCCCTGGATATGGCAGTTTCTAGATGGTCCATCTTTTCGTCTCAGCTCGAAACTTTGTCTCTGTAACTCCTTCCATGGGTGTTTTGTTCCCAATTCTAAGAAGGGGCAAAGTGTCCATGCATTCTTCTTCATTCTTCTTGAGTTTCGTGCACTTAGCAAATTGTATCTTATATCTAGGGTATTCTAAATTTCTGGGCTAATATCCACTTATCAGTGAGAACATATTGTGCGAGTTTTTTTTGTTTTGTTTTGTTTTGGTTTGGTTTTTTTTTTTTTTTTTTTTTTGTGATTGGGTTACCTCACTCAGGATGATGCCCTCCAGGTCCATCCATTTGCCTAGGAATTTCATAAATTCATTCTTTTTAATAACTGAGTAGTACTCTGTTGTGTAAATGTGTCATATTTTCTGTATCCATTCCTCTGTTGAGGGGCATCTGGTTTCTTTCCAGCTTCTGGCTATTATAAGTAAGGCTGCTATGAACATAGTGGAGCATGTGCCCTTCTTACCGGTTGGAACATCTTCTGGATATATGCCCAGGAGAGGTATTGTGGGATCCTCTGGTAGTACTATGTCCAGTTTTCTGAGGAAACCCCAGACTGATTTCCAGAGTGGTGTACAAGCTTGCAATCCCACCAACAATGGAGGAGTGTTCCTCTTTCCCTACATCCTCAGCAGCATCTTCTGTCACCTGAATTTTTGATCTTAGCCATTCTGACTGGTGTGAGGTGGAATCTCAAGGTTGTTTTGATTTGCATTTCCGTGATGATTAAGGATGTTGAACATTTTTTCATGTGCTCCTCAGCCAATCGGTATTCCTCAGGTGAGAATTCTTTGTTTACCTCTGAGCCCCATTTTTTAATAGGATTATTTGATTTTCTGGAGTCTACCTTCTTGAGTTCTTTATACATATTGGATATTAGTCCCTTATCTGATTTAGGATTGGTAAAGATCTTTTCCCAATCTGTTGGTGACCTTTGTGTCTTATTGACGGTGTCTTTTTCCTTGCAGAAGCTTTGCTATTTTATTAGGTCCCATTTGTCGATTCTCGGTCTTGTAGCACAAGCCATTGCTGTTCTATTCAGGAATTTTTCCCCTGTGCCCATATCTTCGAGGCTTTTCCCTGCTTTCTCCTCAATAAGTTTCAGTGACTCTGGTTTTATGTGGAGTTCCTTGATCCACTTATATTTGACCTTAGTACCAGGAGATAGGAATAGATCAATTCACGTTCTTCTACATGATAACCACCAGTTGTGCCAGCACCATTTGTTGAAGATGCTGTCTTTTTTCTACTGGATGGTTTTTGCTCCCTTGTCAAAGATGAAGTGACCATAGGTGTGTGGGTTCATTTCTGGGTCTTCAATTCTATTCCATTGGTCTAATTGTCTGTCGCTATACCAGTACCATGCAGGTTTTATCTAAATTGCTTTGTAGTTCAGCTTTAGGTCAGGTATGGTGATTCCACCAGAGGTTCTTTTATCCTTGAGAAGAGTTATTCTATCTCTTCTCTTCTATTCTGTTTGTTATGATTGCATCAATTGTTCCTGACTTCTTTCCTAGTTTTTCTCTTTCCAGAGTTGTCTCCCTTTGGGATTTCTTTATTGTTTCTATTTCCATTTTCAGATCCTGGATGGTTTTGTTCAATTCTTTCAACTGTTTGTATCTGTTCTCCCTTATTTCTTTATGGGATTTATTTATGTCCTTCTTATAGTCCTCCATCATCATCATGGCTTTAGATCCATATCTTCCTTTTCTCATGTGATGGTGTATCCAGGACTTGCTAGGGTGTGAGAGTTGGGTTCTGATGATGCCAGGTAACCTTAGTTTCTGTTGTTCTGTTCTTGTGCTTGCCTCCTGCCATCTTATTGTCTCAAGTGCTCCCTGCTCTTGATATATCTGCTTGGAGCCTCTCTTTTCTCTAGTCCCGTTGAGTCAGAACTACTCAGAGTTCAGCTTTCTTTTTGATCCTTTAATTCTGGGATCCTGTGATGCTGAGATTCTGGGTTTGTCAGAGTTCTTGGCAGTCAAGCTTCCTCTGAAACCCTGAGATCTTTGTGTGGCCAGCTCCTGGGATCCTGGGATCATAAGATCCTGGGCATGTTAGAGTTCCTGAAATTGTTACCTCCTCTGGGGACCTTGGGGCTGTCCACTGAGTTCTAAACAAAGGTAGACCAGCACCAACCTGAAGGAACCTGAGCTACTGATTGGGTGGGGTTCCTGTTTCTGTGCTCCAACTATCCTCAGGCATCCCAGTTCTGTTGAAACAGATGTTGTGTTCCACTCACTAGTGATCCTGTGATCCTGGGCATGCTAGGGCACATGTTGGGTAGAGAGTACTCTGGAGACCATGGGACTGCCACTGAGTCAGGCCCAAGCTCATGGTCGCATTTTCTCTAACTGTTATTCTGTGGACAGGGAACAAAACTGTTAATATAATTTGGCTACAGAAATTATTTGACTTCAATACACATGAATATTTACTTATCTCTGTTCTATATTGATCTCAATATTCTTCTGATGGCTGCTCAAATGTGTGTGTGTGTGTTTGTGTGTGTGTATGGATAGATAGATAGATAGATAGATAGATAGATAGATAGATAGATATAGATAGATAGATAGATAGATAGATAGATAGATAGATAGATAGATAGATAGATAGATAGAAAGACATATCTCTCTCTCCCATACTGATTTCCATAGTACCTGGATCAATTTTGTTTCCCCAGCTGTATGTAAGGAATTCCATTCTTCATGGCGTTATTTGCTTACTTTTATTTTCATAATGATATACATTCTGTCTGCAGTGAAATATAATTGCAATGCAGTTTTAATTTATATTTTCATAATTGCTAAAGTGGCTGAATATTTTTAATGCTCATCTCTATCTCTACTCTTTTGAGAACTACATTTTCAGTCCACCAGCATTTATTGATTATGTTATCTTGTTTACTTTAATATTTTTAAGTTCTTTATGTATTATAGTTATTAAACATGCCAAAAAACTTCTTACATAGATTGTTTCTCATCATATAGACTATTACTTCATTCAATTAATTGTTTACATTTTGGTCCAGTGGTTTTTAACATCCTTTCCATCGCATTTTTCAATTCTTAGCATGATGTTATTTCTTTTCAGAAAGTCCTGGTCTATACCTATAGCTTGCTGCATTTTCACTCTTTTCCTGTTTCAGGTTTTATATCATTCTGAACTGAGTCAATGCACATTACATACAGTGTTCTAATGCCACTCTTCTGAGTGTACTTCTCCAGGTTCCTCAGCATCATCTGTTGAAGAGAGCTTTCTTCATTGTATATTTTCTGACATCTTTGTCAAAAATGACACACATGTAACCCTGCAAGTTTACTTATATACTAACTGTTTTATTTCATTTTCCCATATGCCTGTTTTTGTGCCAATACAATGCTGTTGTGTTTCTATATCTCTGTGATATAATTTGAAATTACCTATTGAGATTCCTCTACTATTGATTCACTAAAGATTGCTTTAGGTGACTGAAATTACTGCCTTCCTGTTTTGAAATAAATAATTTAACTCCCTCATTTTAATATAACTTTGTCTTATACACTTCTTTTTTTTCTACGTAGTTTTATTTCTACTTACTCCAACTGATGCCATTCTAACATGTGAGTAGTCAAGAGTTCACTCATAATGATCAATGATTCATCGTTGGAAGGTCATATTTTTTAAATTAACTCTCCAGTGTTAATTTACTTGTCTGTATGGCATACCTCTAAACACTTAAGTTAAAACAGTATGAACTTGAGTAAACAGAAGGAATTTAAAGCTATCCCTTTAATCAAGATTTCTATATAATCTAGATTTCTATAATTATCAAATAGCTAGATTTATACTAGACTAGGATCATAGAATCCATTCAGTCCTTTGGTGCATCAGGAAACCTACAGGCCTGTAAGAGAAGGATTGAGAGATCATCCACATCAAATGTTCCATTATTTTTGCCTGTAAAGTGCTATAATATAGTCAGAAGGGTAAGGCCAGTGAGATCTCTGCTTGGGAGTAAATAAAAGCCTAACACCAAAGAACCAATTTACCACATTTTTGTTTGAACAGTTTTAGGTGGATAGCATATATTCAAAATGAGTACTCTGTTCCAGATGAGTATAAGATTCTAATTATTAGGTCAATAGAGTATGTCATTCTGGATTCTAATTTCAGACCTTTCCAGTATCAAAACTATGTTCTCAATAGAGATTTGGCTTGGCCTGTATGCATTCCAGGTTCAGTGCACTTTTCTGCACATATCTGATACATTTCTGCAATCTCATTTTCCATAGCCTGTGAAGTTACTAGTTGTAAATCACACTCCATCTCAGAAATGTCAAATTTAATGAATAGGGAAAAAATCACAGTAAACCCAGTTATCCTGTGAGCTATCTCAGTCCTGTGGACCTCAGTGTCCTGGTTCATCAGCCCAGATTAATCATAGAGGATTCCTGGGACTTCGGAGCCAAGCAGAGCCCCTGAGAGGCAGTGCTTTAAAAACACACTCTGAAGAAATACCCTAGTGTCAAAATGTCCTGCCTTGCTGAGAAAACTAATCATGTTGAAAGCAAGAATGTTGAAGTACATCCAACTTTCTAAATCTTTAACTTGCAGAAAGTTGAAAACAATGAAATATTTAAAGAATGGAAAGTTCTTTGAAATAGAAAGACTTCATAACTCTATGACTTTTACAACTTTACTATATAAATAGGAATGGCAGCTGAACACTGTGGAAATGGGTCAGAATGTGTTGCCTACCCAAGACAAGAACACTATATTACCTTGGAAATAACTCACTTACTTTTGCTTTAATGTTAAAGATTAAAAAAAAAAAAAACCAAAAAAAAAAAAAAAAACCAAAACCAAAAACAAACAAACAAAAAAAAAACCTAATGCATTGACAAATCCAAAATTATAGTTCAAGAAATTAATTAAAAGTTCTAAGTACTGAGTACAATGAAATAAATATAGTGTTGCAGGATTTTCCCTGTCCAATCAAATTAGTGCCAAGGATACCTGTGATTGGACAGGAAAAAGAGAGGCAGTGATAAGAGTTGCAGAGGCAGAAAGCAGCCAAGGAGAGAAGGAGAAGAGAGAATGGAGGCCAATGTGATGATGTCACAAGGTTACATTAATTGGGGTAAGGCTTTTATCATTATCAGTTGGCTCTGAAATTATTGTATTGGCATCTTGTAAATTGTGAGCTTATTGATACATAAAAATATGATTGGTTAACCATAATTTTAAGCTTTAAGAGTTTGATTTTACCAGGTTACTGGATATTGTAATATACAACCATAAGTTTGGCAGTTCCATTTAGTTTCTGGACTGTAGGATAGCTGACTACATAGGTTTATGACTGAGGAAGTACTAGTGGCTCCCGTGGCAAGCAAGCCAGATACTGCCGGGGGCTAACTGGAGATATTTGATAGCAGTGGTAGAAACATGGGAGCATGAGAGATGGCAGGTCTATTTTTTAACATTTCCCACCAGAAAAAAAAAAAAATGGTTTAGCAATAAAAGCACTTCCCACACTGACCTGATAACCTAAGCTCTATACCGTGAACCCATATAAAGATGAAAAAAATAAAATAAAATAACCAACTTTATAAGGCTATCTTCAAATCTCCATATGTCCTATCTCCATACATGTGTCATGGCACAGTAGTTTCTACAAGCACACACACACACACACACACACACACACACACTCAAATAAATGAGAACAACAATGATGACAACTATTAGTGAAGATATTGTGAAAACAATTGTACATCAACAGTTTTTAAACTAGCCTTTCATGATGGATATTCTCTCCAATATTCTTCCTAACTTTATCTTTATATTTTAAGTGACTATCTTTCATGTATTCTTTCAACATCAAAGTTTTGGATATTTGATTTAGTCTCTTTTCAAGAAACTATTTAGTTACTTATTGGGGTGTGTGTGGCTATATGTGTGCCTGCATGAGTTTATATGTACTACTGTATTGTATATGTCCACTGATGACAGCAGGGGTTGGATATCATTAAGGTGGGATTACAGACACTTGTAAGTTACCTAATGGGGTTGTTAGAAAGTGAATGTGGTAGCTCTGCAATTGCAATGTATGTTCCTAATCACTAATCCACCTCTCCAACATCTTAATCTGTCTTTTAAATAGTCTTCAAATCACAGTTAATGTAACTGCCAATCTACATGTATTTAACAATCTTTTTTTCTATTATTTTGTATTTATACTTTTCTATTACTTGTTGAGAATAAGAAAACAGTTATTAGCTTTCTATTTTTTTTTTCTGCCAAACTAGCAGGTGGATTTGATAAGACACCAGCATCAGCATTCCCCATAGATTTCAATAAAGGGAGTTTGTGGCTTTATCTGAAAGGAGACACCATAGCACCAGAACAGACATCAGTGCTTAGTGGTGTGCTATGGAATGGGATACAATAGGCAACCCATGTTCTGCCACAGGAATATGGGGGAGGGAAGGTGAGACTTAGCTGTAGCTGTCAGAGTCAACATGCCAGGTCATAGAGCTTGTGTAGAAGGCTGCTCTGTGCCATCTATGTGCAGTTACTGTACAAAAATGAAACTCAGCATGAAGACATGGGTATGATACAGAGTTAAAACTCTCTGAGAAGGAGCACTTATAGGCACGATGTGAGAAAGACTTGACAGCTGGGCCACTTTCTCCATCAGATAGTCTAGTTTCAGCATTCCTCTGCACCACTACACATATGTTCATTTGAATATTCCTCCACTTTTTTTTTCTTTCTTTTATTATTTTTAAATTTATTGTTCATTGAAATGTAATTACAACATTTTTTCCTCTTCACTTTCTTCTTCCTTTTTTGAACCTCACTCCTCTTGCCCCCTCCCTCATTCCATATTCATTCATGATCACTGTTAAATTTATAGCTTTTTATTCTACATTTATCAACATTTATACATTATGCATATGTATATATGTGTATGTATGTGTATTGGTGTATACACACACACACACACACATATATATATATATATATATATATATATATATATATAGTCAAATTAATAGTCTTTTATTCCATGGCTATTCACAATTCTACATCATTTGTATGCGTGTGTTTATTATATAATACTATTTAGTAGTAAAGAAAAATATAATTATGAAATTTGTAACTTAAAGAATAGAACTTGAAAAGATTATACTGCACCAGATCACCCAGATGCACATAGACATGAGTCACATGTTCTTGATTATCAGTGCTTCCCTTCCTTCTTTCCTTCCTTCCTTCCTTCCTTCCTTCCTTCCTTCCTTCCTTCCATCCTTATTTTCTTTTTTGAGGGAGGATGTCACTAAGTAGACTAAACTAAGCTGAAACTAGCTATGAATATTTGACTCTAGACTAAGCTGGCTAGGTATATTTGCCACCATAATTCTTCCTCTGTTTCCCTAGTAAAAGAACTGAAGACATCTACATCCATATCAAATAGTTACACTTCTTTGCTCTTAGATTTACCTATGAAAAGCAAGAAAAATAAACATCAGTTTTTCTTGAATTTCAAAGAAAAATATAAAAATATATTGACAAAAATAGATGATAAGGATTTATATTTTTATACTAAAGGGTTAGGTATATAACCTGGCATATTCATCTTTGGCAACTGCAAATACTAGACGTATCCACCATATTTTAGAAAAGAATTCCATGTGGCCTCTTTCTGGTATAAATATGTTGAAACCATTATGATTGCCTTTTTTATTGGACTGTGCAGCTTGCATTTTTAAATAAAACTGGCTGTGTTTAAATAGATGGTTGACTTTGTAGTCATAAATTGAAATAATTTGTTTTCTTTGAATCATTGGACATGAAAAGCCATTAAATAATTTTCCACTTCTGCTGCCTTGAATAAACTTGATCGTGAAAGCTCCAATTTACTTTAAGATTTTTATCATACTAATTCATTTGCTGTCCAAATCATTGAAACAGATTTTTACTCAAATATTTAAAAAACCTTGCAAACAACCCTAACATTAGCAGTAGCCATATCCCCAGGAGATAGAGTACATTTTTCTCCCTCAGTTATTCCAATTGATTCTCCTTGGCAAAATTCCAACCATTTGGTGTTGGTTTTGTTGTACATTTTTATTTTGTTATAAAAGGAGATTTTATTTTCATATAATATATTCTGATTACACCATTGCCTAGCTCTGATTCTCCAACTTCCTCATAGCCTCTCCTCCCATTTGGATACACTCCAATACATCTGTCATTATTAAAAAAAAAAAAAAAAACTAGCATTTAAGGAATAATAGTAAAATAAAATAAGATTATAAAAGAAGAAAATAATTTGGAATAGTACAAAACAAATCAGAGGAAGATTGTCTAGGAAAAGGCACAAGACAGATATAGATGCAAAGGCATACTTGTTTACACATACAGGAATCCCATATGAACACAAAACCAGAAACCATAGCAATTACACACAACCTGTAGAATTGTAATATAAGTAGAGAAATAAAATAAAATAAATAAAAGTAAAGTAAAATAAATTGAACAAAATCAAACCAAAACCAATCCCTGAGATGACATTGTGAGACAAGGAATATCCAAATATGCAATTATGTTTTCTATTTGACCTCTACTTCTGTATGAACAAACTATTCAAAAGAGAAATTCTTTGAAGAAAGGAAATTTGCATTTTGAGTTAGTTATCAATTACATATAACTCTTAACAATAGCTCCTGTGTTTGGGATAAGACTTGTTGACTTCTCCTGGACTTTGAAGGCCTTGTTTATCCTGCCTCACTCCCTGGGAGTTATATTTTCATTAGTTATGCTGTGTTTAGATGGCCTTCTTTACATGGTGTCTTCTATGCCTCTGGCTCATACACTTTTTCTGCCTCCTCTTCTTCAAGATTCCCTAGGCCTGAGAGGAGGGGGTGGCTAAAGATATCCCTTTCAATTTTGAGATTTTATTTATTTTTTATTGGATAATGAATTTTTTTTACACTTCAAAAGTTATCCTCTCTCTGGGACACCCCCCTTGGAAACCACCTACACCCCCCTCCCTACTTCTATGAGGGTGCTCCCCCATCCACCAACCCATTCCTGTCTCCCTGCCCTCACATTCCCGACACTGGGGCATCTAGCCTTCACAGGATCGAGGGCCTCTTCTCCCACTGATGCCCGAAAAGGCTATACTCTGCTACATATGCAGCTGGAGCCATGAGTACCTCTTTGGTTGGTGGTTTAGTCCCTGGGAGCTCTGGGAGTTCTGGTTGATTGATATTGTTGTTCTTCCTGTGGGGTTGCAAACCCCCGCAGGTCCTTCGGTCATTTCTCTAACTCCTCCATTGGGGATCCTGTGCTCAGTCCAATGGTTTGCTGCAAGCATCTGCCTCTGTATTTGTCAGGCTCTTCCAGAGCCTCTCAGGAGACAGCTGTATCAGGCTCCTATCAGCAGGCACTTCTCGGCATCCACAATAGTGTCTGGGTTTGGTGACTCTATATGGGATGGACCCCCCAGGTGAGGCGTCTCTGTATGGTCTTTCTTTCTGTCTCTGCTTCACACTTTGTCTCCATATATGCTCCTGTGAGTAATTTGTTCTCTCTTCTAAGAAGGACTGAAGCATCCACATTTTAGTCCTCCTTCTTCTTGAGCTTCATGTGGTCTGTGAATTTTAGCTTGGGTACTCTGAGCTTTTGGGCTAATATCCACTTTTAGATATTGCATTCGAGGCTTATTATCTGGCTGTGTGTCTCTGTATTTGTTCCCATTTGTTCTAGCAGAAAGCTTTACTGTTAGCAAAGTACTCTTAGCAAAGCACTAATCCTTGAGTATAGATGAGTATAGCTGTTTGGTTGGTTGTCTGGCCTCAGTGGGAGAGGAAGGACCTAGCCTTGAAGAGACTTGAAGTAACTGGCTGGGGGGAATACCTGGGGGAGGGTCACTTTAATACTTCTTGCAGGCAGAACACTATTATGCATTTTAGGGTTTGTAGTTGGACTAGTGTTCATGTTTCTACTTTAGTAGCACACAGAATACTTACCATATCAAGAACACGTGCCAGTATGGTGATTATAGAAGGCACTATTTCTATCATCAAGCACAATTTCAAGTTCACCTTAAGTGAGTTCTGGATGTGTTATTTTCAGCAATGGGGTCTTATTGTCATTTAGTAGAAAATAGCATATAGCCTTGGCAACACACTTTATTGTTTGGGATTCCCCTGTGTCCCCTCTGGCCAACAATAACAGCCATCTACTATATATGTACCAGGTGCCACAGACCAGGAGCTGCAACTCTTTATCTTCTATTGATATCATTTTGTAGGTTAGGTATTTTCATAGTACTCCTGATGTCCTGGATGTTTTGTGGCATAAATTTTTCAGATTTGACCTTTTCTTTGACTCATGTATGAATTTCTTCTATTGTACTTTCCATGCCTGATATTTTTTCTTCCATGTCTTGTATTCTGTTGGTGATGCTTGCATCTGGTTTTCCTGTTCTGCTCCCTGGGTTTTCTAGCTCCTGGATCCCCTCAGTCTGGGTTTTCTTTGTTGTTTCTATTTCCATTTATGGTTTTCGAACAGTTTCATTTATTTGCTTAACATGTTTAACTGAGTTTCCTGTATTTCTTTAAGAGATTTTTTTTTTTTTGGTTTCCTCTTTTAAGGACTCTCACTTTTTGGTCATAATTTCCTGTATTTCTTTAAAGAGTTTATTCATTTCATTTTTTGAGGCTTCTGTCATCTTTATGGGTTTGGATAGGGTTAAGGTCATTTTCTTGTGATTCAGTTGTGTGAGGATTTCCTGGGCTTGGGTAGGGTAGTTGTACTCTGAAGTTGTCATATTGACCTGGCTTTTGTTGATTGTGTTCATTCAAGCATTTTTAGCCATCTGGGTTTTTTCAGTCCCTAGATGTTCCTCTTGTAGTAGCTTTTGGGAGGGGTCCTGATGTTCTAGGACTCTCAACACTATCCTTATGCTGAGTGGTTCCAGATCAGTCTGAAGAAGTTGGACTGAGAGGTGGTGGGAGAGTGGGTGTCTATTGCGATATCAAGGTAGTCTTTGCACAAAGCTAGAGGTGTCCCTGAGAACTACACAGGGGAGGGAAAATGGATGTAGGAAGTGAGTGTAACCTGCATGCTTCAGGATCAGCAGGGCTAGTAAAGGTGGGTGGAAGGTTGTGGGATAATGGAGGTCCACCATGGGGTATTTCAAGTGGATCAGGGCCCCTAAGGATGCCCCACAGGACCCAGCATGCAGGGAAGATGGGTGGCACATGGAGGCAGGAAGAGAGTCTAATCTCTATCAACATTTTCTTTTTATGGAAAGTTTTTTTTCTTTCAAAATATTTTTCAACCTCCAAAACACGGAGTTTCTCTTCCTCAACAGCGATTAGATAACTATAAAAAAAAATCTATCAATATTAGAGTAATGATCCTGCGTCAGAATTATCCAGATGAAACTTGACATTCAGAATTCCAAAAAGGGTTATAACTATAATATATCAGATATTGAAAACTTTTATTTAAAAATAGACTAACCTCACACTTACAAATATATGTGTATGATTTTGTCCTATTTGCCATGTGTGAAGTCATACCTAAATATAGATTTTCATTGCATTCTCATAATGAGTTTGCATACTTTTTATATAAATCTATAATCTTTAACATATTCTTTATAAAATACCTAATTATGTTAGCTGTCAATGTTATTTTATAAACTTGTATTTTGTAAACTAATAATAATCTTTATATATGATTACTAATGACTTTTTATTCATATACATGAATATATCATTTACTACTAATAAGTATTTTGCTTCCTTTATTATAAGAAACAAGATTTAATGTCTTTATACTAATTTATTAATCTTTATATTTAATATAATTTATTGGTTTTATCCTTTAAGTTCATTGTGCATATTTTGTTTTATGTGTATCTGTATGCCATCATGTGTAACCTGCTCTTTCTATGTGTCTCACAATGGTATTGAACTGAGATCATCTAGTCTCTGCCTCAAATGGTGCATATATTTCCGGTATGCACCTATAGACTGAGTTAAGTACTTGGAATGCTTTCATAATTAAAGTTACAAAATTTTAGAGATTGCATTTAATGTGTTCCTGTGTTCATACTATAAATTTAACTTCATTTTGGAGTGCACTGTGTGATTCTTATCTCTGTGTATTCAACTGTTGATTGCTGTACTGTTAGAGAGCTGAGCACTGGCTGGAATCTGATATTGGTATTTTTATGGATCATCACCTGGTGAAATATTTTGTAAACAGTCTTCATCCCTCACCTGTTGGTTTACTTAGTAATTATCTGATGGTCAATAGCTTGGCAGGAATGGGAAGGAGGGAGTTTAAGAACTAGAAGTAGTGGAATTCGCCAGTAGGCAATAGAGCCAGTAGGTAATGTACTCTACCTGAGAGAAAGGTAAAGAACTAGCTATGTGGCAGGGTGTGGACAAGGAAAATAAAACTATGTTAGATGAGCTAGCTGTGCTGTAGTCCAAGCTACAGGCCTAAGCTTTTGTAAATATTAATAAGTCTGTCAATATTTAACTATTGATAGATCTAGAAAGTTGTGCTACATTATCTAATGTAGAAAAAATAAGAATAAATTAGATAGGCATCTCTCTCTCTCTCTCTCTCTCTCTCTCTCTCTCTCTCTCTCTCTCTCTGTGTGTGTGTGTGTGTGTGTGTGTGTGTGTGTGTGTGTGTGGTGATGGTACTAGGATGCAAACTAAGTAACTTGCATATGCTCGATCACTAACCTTTTTTTTAATCTTATTAGATATTTTTTCACCTACACACTTTATTTTGAAATTCCTGAAGTAAATTACATGAAACATATTTTCACTGAAATTTATCAAAATAAAAGCAAACAAAAGAGTCATAAGACAACCCATAACTTACTGAGGTTAAGTGTCTACATATTTGAAAAAATAAGAACCCAAAGTGAGTGTATTGATAAAGTAATAAAAATATACAAAGGGCTAACCTTCGGAAGAAAATTAAAATTTAAAGAGAATTCTGGGCATGTGAATAAATCTAAAGCACCTAATGTGTCTAGAGATATTTATATAATAAAATCACAGAGAGAGAGAGAGAGAGAGACATACTACGCAAACACACACACTCATCCATTCAACCACACAGACACACATATGCATATAAACACCCATATGAATATAAGCAAATGATATTTTTGTTTTTTTTTTTATGACGTTACATAACTAAAGTCCCAGTATACTCATGACTGAGGCAGAAGTATTCAAGCTTCATAACAATAAATAAATAAATGAATAAATAAATAAATAAATGAATGAATAAATAAATAAATAATAAAATTCTACACCAAGTTGTCTTGGTAGAAAATAGAGATATTTCAAAAGAGAAGGATGTTTTAAACAAAGAATATCTAGGGACAAAATGAGAATGGATGCTAAAGAACTCAAACAACTAGTCAAAATTTTCTAGAGTAAAGAACAAAGGTTTTACAAACTTAATATCAAATGAATTCACCATGAAAGTGAGTAATATTTACATATGTATTACATATATATATATGTATTTATATGTTTTGTGTTTCAAATGTAATAAAGTGATCATTGCTTTTTTTTTTTTTTTTTTTTTTCCTATCTGGGTGTCAGTTACCTTATTCTCACCTTTGAATGTGCTATGACATTTTTTTTCATGTATTTGGTTTTTTGGTTTTTTTTTTTTCTTTATTTTTTAATTAGATATTTTCTTCATTTACATTTCAAATACTATCACAAAAGTCCCCTATACCCTCCCCACACCCTGCTCCCCTTCATACTCATGCCCATTTCTTGGCCCTGGCATTCCCCTGTACTGGGGCCTATAAAGTTTGCAAGACCAAGGGGCCTCTCTTCCCAATGATGGCTGACTAGACCATCTGCTACATATGCAGCTAGAGACACGAGCTCTGGCGGTACTGGTTAGTTTATATTATTGTTCTACCTATAGGGTTCCAGACCCTCTTCAGTTCCTTGGGTAGTATTGGATGGATCATTTCTTTTTTTATCATCTCCTTTTCATCTTCTAAATTTGTGTGTGTGTGTGTGTGTGTGTGTGTGTATGTGCAATTGTGAAGTTAGATCCCTTAAGAAATTGTGTAAAAACTATAGAACCCTACCTTCTTTAGACAGAAAAATATGTGTTAACAATACTGATGAACCTAACTTTATATGTATGGTTCTGTTTTTGAAATAACAAATTTCTGAGGAGTACAATGATAAAGAGATTTCAGAATTTAGAACATACTAAAGAGAAAAATAGGTTAGTAAAAAATGTGCTATGATTATTTTTCAATGTATATTCTATGTTTAAAAAGGGTCTTGATATAGAGTATGAATATGTGAATATAATATAAAGGATGAGAGAAATAACATTACTATAAAACACAGAATTTAAAAGATGTATAACAAGTTTATCTGCTTATTCTTTATATGCTTCAAATCACTAAACACTATTTTTTTTCTTTTAGTTTTTTTTTTAGTTTTGCGACAAAGGGTTTCTCTGTGTAGCCCTGGCTGTCCTGGAACTCACTTTGTAGACCAGGCTGGCCTCGAACTCAGAAATCCACCTGCCTCTGCCTCTCCAGTGCTGGGATTAAAGTTCGTGTGCCACCACGCCCAGGTGACTTTTTTTTTTTTTTAAATATAAAGCCAAAACTCATGAATTCAAGCATATAAGATCTCTAAATCTGCAGTGTGAAATTGATTAATGAAATTCAAAAGTCTTATTGTTTTAGCATATCAGTATGCTAATGTGAGTATAAAGTGGTGAAATTCCAAATCTCGCTTATTGTCTGATTTAAGTCATGTGGGCTCCTTGCCTGAGGGGGGCTACATAAAGTTAATTCAGTATTAAACTCTGTGCTCGCAGGAGTGCTAATCTCTATAATTTATAATGAAAAATAAAAATACCAGCAAAAGGGGACAAAATTGGCAAGAAAATAACAGAGAAATGGAAGCACTTCAAGAGAATAAGAGATCAAAAGACACAAGGAAGTTATCCAAATCCAAAATATGTAAGCGTCTTTCCTGAAGACTGTTGGTGGTTTCAGGGAGTATAACCTTGGTAACCATTAATGCATATACAGTCTCTGGAAATCATTTTAATTATGGCTATTTGCACATCTCTGAAATATAAATAGAAGCATTTAAATGTGTACTATACTACCAGTATATTTTCTGATTTTCATGCTGCTTGATACTCTAGATACTGAGATTTCCACTTGGATCTCTAGAAATGCAAGAACCAATAACAGTCACTGAGTGGTCACACTTGCTGCTCTCAGTGCTGCTAACAGTATTGAAATGAGGCACTAAGCTCAATGGGGCTGCAAACATATGTTATAAACCATTTTCTCTGGTTTTCTAAATTTATCCATGCATTTGAAAAGTAAGCCTTTTATCTCCATGGCTTCTTTATTTTCATTATAGAATATAGAGATTAACATTATCCAAGGTGGTATTGGCTAATAAACTTCCAACTGTAAATGTAAGATTGGTATGAATATTCATATTGATTCAACAATAAGTTAAAAAAGACTCTCAGTTCATAATTGTCATTAATAAATATTTTATCACATACAATCTCTGAAACAAGGCAGCTATAGTCCAGGGTGGGTTAGGTTAGGATTTTCTTGAAGTTGAATTCACTGTGTTACAACAATGTATTCAGAAATGCTGCTGTGCTCCCGGTTAGCCTTCCATAGTCAGAAAGTAGAAGAGTGATGTCAATGAAATTAACCTTTCCTCTCAGGAGAATCTACCCCCAATACTAATAAAATTTTCTGCTAATATCTCACTGACCAGATATAGATCATATATCTTGACAGATCTCATGGCAATAAAGAAAATTTCAACTAAACTGGATCCTGGGATCTCTCAGACACCGAGCCACAAACCAGGTAGCATACACCATCTGATAAAGCAGAGGACCATCAGATCTGGACTCGGTCAGAGAAGATGCACCTAACCCCTGAAAGACTTGGGGCCCCAGGAACTAAGAATGTCTGATGGGGTTTGAGGGATGAGGACATTCTCTTGGAACAGGGAGTTGGGGGAGGAGGTATGGGATGTGGAACAGACAAGGGGTGGGCAGGACGGGGATAAAGTCTGGACTGTAAAAAAGATTAAAGAATAAAAAATATAAATGTATATCCTTCAAATTTTACTACTGAAGATAGTAAGGAAAAAATCAGATATGGAGATTATATCCCTGCTTACTTTTACAATTAGCATGATGGCTGCCCAAAGAAGTTAGTTGTGTGCAGGGCAGTTATAAACTAATTTCCTAGTACATGCTCTACTTAGAACTGACATTTGGCTTCATTCAAGGACATGAAAAAAATCTTTGTTTTTTGTTTGTTTGTTTTACCTACAAGGATTTGTTTAGCCTTAATCTCAACTATAGTTCTTTATTCTAGTTTTCTAAATGTATGAAAACCGAGTAACATGTTTTCCAGTGGCAAGATCTCTAAGCCTTCTAATAGTTCACTTAGAAGACCACCAGCAGATTGGGAAAGGATCTTTTCCTATCCTAAATCAGATAGGGGACTAATATCCAATATATAAAGAACTCAAGAAGGTGGACTCCAGAAAGTCAAATAACCCCATTAAAAAATGGGGCTCGGAGCTGAACAAAGAATTCTCACCTGAGGAATACCGAATGGCAGAGAAGCACCTGAAAAGTGTACAATATCCTTAATCATCAGGGAAATGCAAATCCAAACAACCCTGAGATTCCACCTTACACCAGTCAGAATGGCTAAGATCAAAGGTTCAGGTGACAGCAGATGCTAGGGAGGATGTGGAGAAAGAGGAACACTCCTCCATTGTTGGTGGGATTGTAAGCTTGTACAACCACTCTGGAAATCAGTCTGGTGGTTCCTCAGAAAATTGGACATAGTACTACCGGAGGATCCTGCAATTCCTCTTCTGGGCATATATCCAGAAGATATCCCAACCGGTAAGGAGGGCACATGCTCCACTATGTTTATAGCAGCCTTATTTATAGTAGCCAGAAGCTGGAAAGAACCCAGATGCCCCTCAACAGAGGAATGGATACAGAAAATGTGGTAGATTTACACAATGGAGTACTACTCAGCTATTAAAAAGAATGAATTTTTGAAATTCCTAGCCAAATGGATGGACCTGGAGGGCATCATCCTGAGTGAGGTAACCCAATCACAAAGGAACCCACACAATATGTACTCACTGATAAGTGGGTATTAGCCCAGAAACTTAGGATACCCAAGATATAAGATACAATTTGCTAAACGCATGAAACTCAAGAAGAATGAAGACCAAACAGTGGACACTTTTCCCCTTCTTAGAATTGGGAACAAAACACCCATGGAGGGAGTTACAGAGACAAAGTTTGGAGCTGTGACAAAAGGATGGACCATCTAGAGACTGCCATATCCGGGAATCCATCCCATAATCAGCTTCCAAATGCTGACACCATTGCATACACTAGCAAGATTTTGCTGAACGGACCCACATAGAGCTGTCTCTTGTGAGACTATGCTGGAGCCTAGCAAACACATAAGTAGATGCTCACATCAGCTATTGGATGGATCACAGGGCCCCCAATGGAGGAGCTAGAGAAAGTACCCAAGGAGCTAAAGGGATCTGCAACCCTATAGGTGGAACAACATTATGAACTAACCAGTACCCCGGAGCTCTTGACTCTAGCTGCATATGTATCAAAAGATGACCTGGTCAGCCATCACTGGAAAGAGAGGCCGATTGGAATTTCAAACTTTATATGCCCCAGTACATGGGAATGCCAGTGCCAAAAAGTGGGAGTGGGTGGGTAGGGGAGTGGGAGGGAGTGTGGGGGGGACTTTTGGGATAGCATTGGAAATGTAAATGAGGAAAATACCTAATTAAAAAAAGAGAGATATTATAATAGGAGCCATAGAAGATCTGGCTCTAAGCCTTGTATTCTTAAATGAATTGCATAGGCACAATGCCTATCTAAGAATATTAATTTCAATATTAATTAAATTCAATATTAATCTAACAATATTAATTTCAAGTTTTGTATCAATATACAAAGATTTATACCCATGAAAACCTTAAATCTGTAACAATATGTAAATTTTGTACCAATGTAAGAAATATTACTTCAATTTTGCATCAATTATAAAGATTTCTACCAATGTAAGACACTATGGCTATGCAATTATTTGTTTGAGAATAAATTAAGTAATCCAAAAAGAAAAAAAAATGAAGTTTGTAAGTTTACAACACAAAGAATCCATATGACCATCTCATATTTCAAAATCATCAATCTAGTAGTCACCGAGTTAGGCTCAAAATACACATCTATTTCATTTCTACTTTTATGTCTACATAAATCTTACTCTGTTACAAAAAAAAATGAAATGTATGTGAAATGACTACAGCAATATAAAGAAGGAAAAAAACATTGAGTACAAAGTTGAATTGTTTAAATGGGCAATCTAATAAAATAGTCCATTTAAATTGTGCTTTATTTTTTCAGATGATGGAATTGAGGCCAGATGTAAATGTAACTTTTATCAACTAGACTAATTATCATCTCAAAGGCTTACAGCTGAATAAGCTCATCTTTTCTAGCTCTTTCTGAACTCTTGTTGAAAGATTAAACTCAGCTGTTCTGACTCAAACTCCACTCAATGCTGACTGATTCAAACTGGCTTCTCTTGGCTTCTAATGGAATAGGTCTATTTGAAATAACTGCCTCTGAATTCCATGAACTGACCCCCACTGACTGTATTAACTACACGAAAAAAATAGAACTGAACTCAACTAACGTCCACTGCATCACCTGAACCCAACTGAACTGCCCTCCACTCCTGACTCACTCTGGAGTGCGCTTAAGTAGCCTCTCTTCCCTGTCTGTCCCCCTGAATGTTGGGCATATCCTTTCTCTGACTCATTCTGTCAGATCTTTCCCTGATTAGTCACTTTGTCTACACCTCGATTAGACATCACTTTCAAATATAGCTGCTTCCATCTGGAAACTAAATTTAACCTTCATTGTTTGGAAATAAAAGGTGTACACTAATGGTGTGTCTGTATTCCAGCCAGAAGGATTAAAGGTGTCTAATTCCAGCTGGATCACACAGACCTAGAATTCCTTTGGATGGAATTCTTTGCCAGAGCAACCATGTTGTTAGATTAAAATTCCTTTATAAGCCAACCTTTCAATATTGTAACAAAACGACTGAGAAAATCATAGAACACTTTGGGGGAAAGTGGATTTTTTTTTTCTTGTTAGTTTTGTTTTGATTTTGTGCTTTGGACCATGGCTTGCTGATTTCAATGCTCTATGGTCCATGGTAATAGAACATATCTTGGTGGAGAGTATGGTTAATGTTGACTTTCATTGACCTATGCAGATATTCCTGTGAGACCTGAAATTTGAAAACCTTAATGAATAGGACAGAATATACTCTAATGTTGCAGACAATTTTACTTCAGTTTTATTGTACATTTATACAAAAATATAACAAAGAAAGCAATGACCCCAAGAAGATTGTCTGAGTTTAAAAAAAAATCAGAAAAAATCAGAAAACATGAAAAAAAAAACCCTCCAGTAAGCATATAGTATATATTAACAGAGGAGTCCTTTCCCAGAATTCCTCATGAAAGACCAATTTTAACACAAATCCATGGCAAGTACTACATATTGTATCTGGGGGAGCATCAGAGCAAGTCAGAAGGCCATGTCTAGGTTCAGGGAACTTTGAGGACAGTAGTCTTTAATCAGGTTGGGTGCTATAACTATGTTCAAACATCCAACAAGAATAAACACATTTTATAGATTGAATATAAACCTTTGCTCATGAAGCAAGAAATAACATCCCAAAGCAATCAAGTCAACAAAACACACTTGAGGCAAAAGGCCTTATACACTATATTCTGAAGATTCTATTAGAGTTCCACAAGATATTGTTCTCCATACTAATCATTCTTTTGGCCACATTCCAACAGATAAAAACAAAATAATTTCTCTCACAGTGGCTGAGAAACAAAATGGGTGGTAAGAAGGGACTATATCCCTACCCTACAAAGCCATGCTGCCAATGATCTACAACCTCCCATTAGGCTACACCTTTTAGAATTTTATGACCCTCCAATGACACCAAATATGAGACTAAGCCTTTAAATAATACAAAAAATTAGTAACAGTAAAATGTTAGCTTTGCCTTTATCTATCAGTTCATTCACTTCATTATTATATCAGGTTGCCTGTCCTGCTTCAGGGCTGAGGAAAGACATCAATGCTCTTCCTTCTCTGATTCAGTGAATTATCAAAAGAAAATATTAAAAGTTAAATGTGTATATGTTGTTATCTTAGCTTGTTTTTCTACTTCTATGATAGAATACAGATATAAAACAACTTGGGAATAAAATAATTTGTCTGGTTTACTGATTATAGCCCAATATGGACAGATACTAAGTCAAGAATTCAGGCAGAAACCTGATATCACGACTGAAGCAGAGAATGCAGAGGAATGTTGCTCATAGAGGTGCTTTCCTGGCAGGCACAGATCTGTTTCTGATACAGCCTTGATCTGCCTTCCCAATGATAGTACCACACACAATGGGTTGTGTCCTTCTACATCCACTAGGAATCAAGAAAACATGCTTACAGGTCAATGTGATGGAGAAAATCATTTGGTGTTTCTTTTTTCCAGTTGTCAGGTCAACAACCACAATTAGCCATTACAGACATCATTAATAAAGAAAATAATTCCTTAATCTAACAATCCTTTAATTAATTTATTTATTTATTATTTATTACCAAAGTTTTAATTGGAAAATTTGAACCTTTTTGATAATGAAACTAACATGGTTCTAAGTTTATGATTTTCATTAACCTATCTTCAGATACAAGGGGGATGCAAACAATAGTGGTGAGGTTAAGTATCTAAAACCTTATTTTGATAATTTATCTATATAATTTCTAATCAATATATATTACAAGTACAGTCCCCACCTTCCCCATAATTTATTAGCTGAATTTATCAGTCATGAAATTCACAGGTTTGGTATATAATGCAAAGACATAATTTTATCCTATAAAACTTGGAATTCAGTTTGTCAGTCAGTTTCTGGCATGATATGCATCTGTTCTTACTTTAAAAAAAATGAAAATCATTTTACTTTCATAAAATATTTTCTGATCATTGTTTCCCTTCCCTCATTTCTCCCTATGTCCTTATCCTTTCTACAGGATGCCTTCTCTCTCTCACTTCAGAAAACTGACAAGCCAATAAAAAGGCAAATGAACAATAAAACAAAATGAACAATGTAACAAGCCAAAAGCAAAGAGAGAGAGAGAGAGAGAGAGAGAGAGAGAGAGAGAGAGAGAGAGAGAAAGAAAGAACGCACACACACTCACAAAACCTATAAAACACAAAATTAGAAACAATAATATACAGGCAAAGTCCACAAAGGTTAAATAATGTCCAACTGAGTTCATTTTGTGCTGGTATAGAGCCTGCCTTTAAAGTTGTTTGTACACCAAGTGACAGTACCTTGGAGAGACTAATTTTTCCTTTGTTAATTGGGAACGGCTTCTTTGTTCAGGATGGGAGCTTCTGTCTTCTTCCCCATCTGTTATCTTGAGTTCTTTCTAGTTTAGACTGTGTAGGCATTACACTTGTTGTCACCACGTTTGTGAGTTAATATGTGCCTCAGTCCTCTTGTGTCTGGAAAACACTTTCTCCAGGGTATCATCCATCCCCTGTGGTTCTTACAATCTTTCTTCTGCACTTTGCACATAGTACATGAAGCCATGAGTGGAGGTTTGGGGAGATGATGAATACATTGGATTTTGGACTGACTGTTCTCATTCTTTGCAAATTGTCCAGTTGGGGGTCTGGTCTTGGGTCCCTGTATTAGTTCCCTTCTTTTGCAGGAGAAAGGTTTTCTGATGATGGCTAGTGAAATACTAGCCATAAAATTGTATAGATAGAGCAGAATTCCATTAGGTGTCATTTAATTGCTATGTTCATTTAACAGAACATCAGTACTTGGTTAGTGCCTATGTTCATGAACTAAGTAGTCGCAGAATCTATGCCACTAGAACAGCATCAGGTAAGGGCTCTCAGCATAGGCCTTAAGTCCAATCAGATAATGGTTGGTTACTCACATGTTTGCTCCAATATTAAATGAGTGTGTAATGTAAAAGTAACTTTTAATTGCCAGATATACATGTTATCTCAGAGGCTTACTGCTTAATGAGCTCAATCTTTCTAGTTCTTTCTGAACTCTGACTAGCTCATTTAACTTAGCTGTTTTGGATCAAACTTCTCTCCAAGCTGACTGATTCAATCTGGCTTTTCTCAGCTTCTCACTGAATGGTCGTTTGGCCTCAAACTAACTAGAAATTTGCCCTAATCTTCTGGCTTCTTATTCTCTGGCTTTAACTGCTCTCTGCTGACCTGCACTGAACTTCATGAACTTACAAGTAAACTAAACTGCACTGTATAACAGTCATTGCACTGACTCCCAATTGACTGACAGAAAAGAACTTCACTACACTGACCTCATGGAACTAAACAGAACTGACTGACTAGCACTCAGAGATCTGAATTCCTGTCTACTGAGTGCTTAGGTCACCGAGCCTGGACCTAAATCTTTCTTTCCCTAAAACTTGCACTGTACCAGGCTTACTTTGAACTCAGAGATCCTTTCTCCTGGGATTGAAGGTGTATCTTTATTCCAGCCAGATCACACAGATATAGGTGATCTTTGGATATGACCTCTTAACAGAGCAGCCATGTGGCTGGATTAAAATTCCTTTATTGTAACATGCAGTCAAGTTACTACTGGAGATCAAAGGATTTGTCTCTGGCTTGGTGTTTTCCTTTCTTCTCTGGTAGCATGTAGAATAAATTCCAGTACCATGAGCACTGTTAAGAAGATGTGAAGGCTCTAGTTATATTCTCGCTTATCTTCTCCTTGTTCACCAAGACAGACTTTGACGGTTTCTTCAGCAATCTGTTCTTGCCATGAGTTTAGGGAGAACAACCAATAGCCTTGATAATAGCCTGAGTTGTTTGGGTTTCTGTGGGGCCCCTTTGGAGAATAACTCAATTAGACACTATCCATTCCTACCATCCAGTTAAATATCTTCATTTTCCACTGACATGTTTGTTTTGTTTTGTTTTTGTGTGTGTGTGTGTGTGTGTTTGTTTTGTTTTTGGTTTCCTTTTGTTTGTTTGTTTTATTTGTCCAGGCTTATTTGGTTCTAAATCTAGTTTTTATCACTGTCTTGTTCCCACCTTCTGAGTCCATTTTTTTGCCAATTACCTCCACTTGTTGACCACTGGGGTCAGACTTCCTCAAAAGTAGTAATTTCTCATTTCTCTCATTTACATGTTAGTGTCTTCAAAAATATCTAGAACGATAAAGCACTTAAATGGTTTTTTTCTAAATGAAAGAATATGTTATGTGTCATACATTTTTCTTCTTAATTATCATTGATTTTAAATTTCTGTTTGTTATGTGACTCAGTAACTCTCCATATTTATTAACAGATTTCTCCTCTGATTTTCTTTACAAGATGCTTTATCTTTCTCAACTGTTAGATGCCTAAAAGAAATTTCAAGATGGCACGTGATTCCATGCATACCCTGAAAAGTCCTTGTAGTTTTGCAAATCAGGTCCATTCTGAGTTAACTTATTTCTATAGAATGCACAATATCAGTTCTAGACTCAGATGTGATATTACAATGAAAAATTGTTTTATGCAGTAAATCTCAAAGTGACATAAAATGCTAAATGTAGACCTTTTCTATCAGTCATTAACCTACAATAAATCATTGGAAAAATGAACCAATAGCGAATTAAACCAAGTGACCTTATCATACCTGGTTCTTTTCATAATATATAACAATTTTGAAGTCATTACCTTTTTTATCCTAAAAATAAAATGCTAAAATTAATGATTTGAGGTGAAGTACTATCTATAAAAGCTCATCAATTATGTGATTATTATCCACCAATATTTATTCATATGTCATAAATTCATATGCCATAAATTCCAATGTCTGATATTGAATAGTAATCAAATTACAGATAAAACATAGCTATACAATTAAAATATAATTTTTTATCTGATTTTAGGAAATATATTCACATGATTGGTGCAATTAAAAAATACGGTTATATAATAATTATCTATTGAACACTTATATAACTTTAATTTCTAGCAATCAGTGTTCCTTCTTCCAAATGGTGAGCAAAATGCAAAGGGTTTGTCACACTAGAAAAGCCAGTGTGAAGAATGTATCCAGGACTTGCGCCCAAGTGAGAAATTTTTTCTTTTCTTTTTGAACTTTAGAACTTTGTTATTTCACCACTTAGAGGGAACAGAGACTCCGGAATTGCAAGAGAATGAAGAAGGTAAAGGCTAAGTCCAGGACACCCTGTAGATCCATCTTTTCTTTTCTTTTATATTGGATATTTTATTTAGTTACATTTCAAATGTCATCTCCTTTCCTGGTTTTCCCTCCACAAACTCCTGATCCCTTCCCCACTCTACCTGATTCTGAAGGTACTCCTCCACCCACCCACCCATTCCTGCCTGCTTGCCCTAGCATTCCTCTATACTGGGGCATCAAGCCTTCACAGTACCAAGGGTCTCTTCTCTCGTTGATGCCAGATAAGGTCATCCTCTACTACATATGCAGCCGGAGCCATGTGTACTCTTTGGTTGTTGTTTTAGTTCCTGGGAGGTAAGGGGCTTATGGTTGGTTCATATTGTTCTCCCTTTGGGGTTGTAAACCCCTTCCTCTCCTTCAGTCCTTTATATAACTCCTACATTGAGAAATTTTAAGTATGAATAATATTCATATAACAGACCAATTTGGATCAAGCTGAGTGATGAATTGGATGTACAAAAGGACCTCCAAATAAAATGTACAATCCTGCTATATGTGTTTAGTTTGTATTGGCAGGGTGGGCTCTGGTCCATGATGAACTTCTGAAAACATCAAGAATGGAAGACTTCAAGTGCATTCCTAAAGTAGGATTTCACAATTCCTACAGTAGACAAAGCAATGCCTTCAGTACCCACAGGCAATATGTTCTTGCCAGGCTCTGATTGTAGATGCTAAGATATCTCAGTCCAATTTGGCTCTCTCATGCATCATGTCTTCTTCCAGGAGATCAAGCAGGTTGTTCAATATGCATATCTAGGCTCAAAATATAAGGGGTTATACCTATATCACCAAACAAAAGATTATTAGTGGAACTTGTTTGGAATATTTCAACTCCTTGTTTTACATATGAATACCTATGGCTACACATTTTTGTTTACTTTTTAATTATTTTTATATTTTTGAGACCATAACTGTAACATTTTCCCATTCCTGTTCCTTCCTCTAGATTCTCACACACACATATATATGTATATATATATGTGTGTGTGTGTGTGTGTTTGTGTGTAATATAGGGCAAGATATATATTTCTAAATATATAAATTTATTCTGCTCTGTATGTATAATGATTTTGGATGCACGATATATTCAGGCATTTGTTATTGAATAACCAGTAGGTATACTCTTCCATAACTATTGTAATGAATTGGATGTACCAAATGAATGCCCAAAGAAAATGTAAAAACCTGCTATATGTATTAGTTAATGTTAGAAACTGAAGATTTTTTCCTCCACTTTTTGCTAGTCCTTAATTGCTTGTATTTCTTTGTGTTTTCTTGTATTTCTTTGGATTGGTTAGAAGCTTCGTGGATTAATTCGCCCATCCAACATTTCTGTTGTTGTCTTTTTTCCCACATTTTTATTAGATATTTTCTTCATTTACATTTCAAATGCCATCCCGAAAGTCCAATATACACTCCCCCACACTGCTCTCCAACCCACTCATTCCCACCTCCTGGCCCCAGCACTCCCCTGTACTGGGGCATACAAAGTTTGCTATACCAAGGGGCCTCTCCTCCCAATGATGGCCAACTAGGCCATATTCTGCTACATATGCAGCAAGAGACACGAGCTCTGGGGATATTGATTAGTTCATATTGTTGTTCACCTATAGTGTTGCAGACCCCTTCAGCTCTTGGGTATTTTCTCTAGCTTCTCTATTGGGAACCCTGTGTTCCATCCTGTAGATGACTGTATGCATCCACTTCTGTATTAGCCAGGCACTGGCAAAGCCTCACAGGAGACAGCTATATAAGGGTCCCTTCAGCAAAAACTTGCTGATGCATGCAACAGTATATGCTTTTGTTGGCTGCTTATGGGATGGACCCCCGGGTAGGGCCATCTCTGGATGGTCCATCCTTTTGTCTTAGCTCCAAACTTCGTCTCTACAACTCCTTCCATGGATATTTCATTTCTTTTCTAGGGAGGAATGAATTATCTGCGTGTTGGTCCGCCTTCCTGATTTTCTTGTGTTTTGGAAGTTGTATCTTGGATATTCTAGGTTTCTGGGCTAATATCCACTTATAAGTGAAAGCATATCAAGTGACTTCTTTTGTGATTGGGTTACCTCACTCAGGATGATATCCTCCAGATACATCCATCTGCCCAAGAATTTTATGAATTCATTGTTTTTAAGAGCTGAGTAGTCATCCGGCCACCCTCCCTGCCAGAGGTTAGGGATCCGACTGGCCCAGGAACACTTTGCCTGAGCATCAGCTGCAGACATCCAGGTTCTGGGACCCCGCTGAGTGCATTCTGCACAGGCCCCAGACATCTGGCCACCCTCCCTGCCAAAGGAAAGGGGTCTGAGCAGAGAGGGAGCACTTTGCCTGAGCATCAGCAGCAGACATCTTGGTACCGGAACACCACCAACTGTATTCTGCACAGCCCCAGAGATTACCAGATGGTGAAAAGCAAAAGCAAGAATCCTACTAACAGAAATCAAGACCACTCACCATCATCAGAACACAGCACTCCCACCCCACTTGGTCCTGGGCACCCCAACACAACCGAAAAGCTAGACCCGGATTTAAAAGCATATCTCATGATGATGGTAGAGGACATCAAGAAGAACTTTAATAACTCAATTAAAGAAATACAGGAGAACACTGCTAAAGAGTTACAAGTCCTTAAAGAAAAACAGGAAAACACAGCCACACAGGTAGAAATCCTCAAAGAAAAACAGGAAAACACATCCAAACAGGTGATGGAAATGAACAAAACTATACTAGACCTAAAAAGAGAAGTAGACACAATAAAGAAAACCCAAAGTGAGGCAACGCTGGAGATAGAAACCCTAGGAAAGAAATCTGGAACCATAGATGCGAGCATCAGAAACAGAATACAAGAGATGGAAGAGAGAATCTCAGGTGCAGAAGATGTCATAGAGAACATCAGCACAACAATCAAAGAAAATACAAAACGCAAAAGGATCCTAACTCAAAACATCCAGGAAATACAGGACACAATGAGAAGACCAAACCTACGGATAGTAGGAGTAGATGAGAATGAAGATTTTCAACTTAAAGGGCCAGTTAATATCTTCAACAAAATTTTAGAAGAAAACATCCCAAACCTAAAGAAAGAGATGCCCATGAACATACAAGAAGCCTACAGAACTCCAAATAGACTGGACCAGAAAAGAAATTCCTCCTGACACATAATAATCAGAACAACAGATGCACTAAATAAAGATAGAATATTAAAAGCAGTAAGGGAGAAAGGTCAAGTAACATATAAATGCAGGCCTATTAGAATTACACCAGACTTTTCATCAGAGACTGTGAAAGCCAGAAGATCCTGGACAGATGTTCTACAGACACTAAGAGAACACAAATGCCAGCCCAGGCTACTATACCCGGCCAAACTCTCAATTACCATAGATGCAGAAACCAAAGTATTCCACAACAAAACCAAATTCACACATTATCTTTACACGAATCCAGCCCTTCAAAGGATAATAACAGAAAAAAAAATCAAACAAACAAACAAACAAACAAAAAAGCAAAAAACAATACAAGGACGGAAATCACGCCCTAGAAAAAGCAAGAAAGTAATCCCTCAACAAACCAAAAAGAAGACAGACACAAGAACAGAATGCCAACTCTAACAACAAAAATAAAAGGAAGCAACAATTACTTTTCCTTAATATTTCTTAATATAAATGGACTCAATTTCTCAATAAAAAGACATACACTAACAGACTGGCTACACAAACAAGACCCAACATTCTGCTGCTTACAGGAAACCAATCTCAGGGAAAAAGACAGACACTACCTCAGAGTGAAAGGCTGGAAAACAATTTTCCAAGCAAATGGCCTCAAGTAACAAGCTGGAATAGCCACTCTAATATCAAATAAAATCGACTTCCAACCCAAAGTTATCAAAAAAGACAAGGAGGGACACTTCATACTCATCAAAGGTAAAATCCTCCAAGAGGAACTCTCAATTCTGAATTTCTATGTTCCAAATGCAAGGGAAGCAACATTCATTAAAGACACTTTAGAAAAGCTCAAAGCATACATTATACCTCACACAATAATAGTGGGAGACTTCAACACACCACTTTCATCAATGGACAGATCCTGGAAAAAAAGAAACTAAACAGGGACACAGTGAAACTAACAGAAGTTATGAAACAAATGGACTTAACAGATATCTACAGAATATTTTATCCTAAAACAAAAGGATATACCTTCTTCTCAGCACCTCACGGTTCCTTCTCCAAAATTGACCATATAATTGGTCACAAAACAGGCCTCAACACATACAAAAATATGAAATTGTCCCATGCATCCTATCAGACCACAATGGACTAAGGCTGAGCTTCAATAGCAACATAAATAATGGAAAGCCAACATTCACGTGGAAACTGAACAACACAATTCTCATTGATACCTTGGTCAAGGAAGGAATAAAGAAAGAAATTAAAGACTTTTTAGAGTTTAATGAAAATGAAGCCACAACATACCCAAACCTATGGGATACAATGAAAGCATTTCTAAGAGGGAAACTCATAGCTCTGAGTGCCTCCAAAAAGAAACTGGAGAGAGCTCACACTAGCAGATTGACAACACATCTAAAAGCTCTAGAAAAAAAGGGAGAAAATTCACCCAAGAGGAGTAGACAGCAGGAAATAATCGAACTCAGGGGTGAAATCAACCAAGTGGAAACAAAAAGAACTATTCAAAGAATTAACCAAATGCGGAGTTGGTTCTTTGAGAAAATCAACAAGATAGATAAATACTTAGGTAGACTCACTAGAGGGCAAAGGGACAGCATCCTAATTAACAAAATCAGAAATGAAAAGGGAGACATAACAACAGATCCTGAAGAAATCCAAAACACCATCAGATCCTTCTACAAAAGGCTATACTCAACAAAACTTGAAAACCTGGACGAAATGGACAAATTTCTAGACAGATACCAGGTACCAAAGTTAAGTCAGGATCAAGTTAACGATCTAAACAGTCCCATATCCCCTAAAGAAATAGAAGCAGTCATTAATAGTCTCCCAGCCAAAAAAAGTCCAGGACCAGATGGGTTTAATGCAGAGTTCTACCAGACCTTCAAAGAAGATCTAATTACAGTTCTGCACAAACTATTCCACAAAATAGAAGTAGAAGGAGCTCTACCCAACTCATTCTATTAATCCACATTTACTCTGATACCTAAACCACAGAAAGATCCAACAAAGATAGAGAACTTCAGACCAATTTCAATTATGAATATAGATGCAAAAATCCTCAATTAAATTCTCGCTAACTGAATCCAAGAACACATTAAAGCAATCATCCATCCTGACCAAGTAGGTTTCATTCCAGTGATGCAGGGATGGTTTAATATACGGGAATCCATCAACGTAATCCATTATATAAACAAACTCAAGGACAAAAACCACATGATCATCTCGTTAGATGCAGAAAAAGCATTTGACAAGATCCAACACCCATTCATGATAAAAGTCTTGGAAAGATAAGGAATTCAAGGCCCATACCTAAACATTATAAAAGTAATCTACAGCAAACCAGTAGCCAACATCAAAGTAAATGGTGAGAAACTTGAAGCAATCCCACTAAAATCAGGGACTAGACAAGGCTGTCCACTCTCTCCATACCTATTCAACATTTTACTTGAAGTCCTAGCCAGAGCAATTCGACAACAAAAGGAGATCAAGAAGATACAAATTGGAAAAGATGAAGTCAAAATATCACTTTTTGCAGATGATATGATAGTATATATAAGTGACCCTAAAAATTCCACCAGAGAACTCCTAAACCTGATAAACAGCTTCAGTGAAGTAGCTGGGCATAAAATTAACTCAAACAAGTCAATGGCCTTTCTTTACACAAAGAATAAACAGGTTGAGAAAGAAATTAGGGAAACAACACCCTTCTCAATTGTCACAAATAATATGAAATATCTTGGCGTGACTCTATCTAAGGAAGTGAAAGATATGTATGATAAAATCTTCAAGTCTCTGAAGAAAGAAATTATAGAAGATCTCAGAAGATGGAAAGATCTCCCATGCTCATGGATTGGCAGGATTAACATTGTAAAAATGGCTATCTTGCCAAAAGCAATCTACAGATTCAATGCAATCCCCATCAAAATTCCAACTCAATTCTTCAACGAATTAGAAAGAGCAATTTGCAAATTCATCTGGAATAACAAAAAACCTAGGATAGCAAAAACTCTTCTCAAGGATAAAAGAACCTCTGGTGGAATCACCATGCCTGATCTAAAGCTTTATTTACTACAGAGCAATTGTGATAAAAACTGCATGGTACTGGTATAGTGACAGACAAGTTGACCAATGGAATAGAATTGAAGACCCAGAAGTGAACCCACACACCTATGGTCACTTGATTTTCAACAAGGGAGCTAAAACCATCCAGTGGAAGAAAGACGGCATTTTCAACAAATGGTGCTGGCACAACTGGTTGTTATCATGTAGAAGAATGCGAATTGATCCATTCCTATCTCCTTGTACTAAGGTCAAATCTAAGTGGATCAAGGAACTTCACATAAAACCAGAGACACTGAAACTTATAGAAGAGAAAGTGGGGTAAAGCCTTGAAGATATGGGAACAGGGGAAAAATTCCTGAATAGAACAGGAATGGCTTGCACAGTAAAATCGAGAATTGACAAATGGGACCTCATGAAACTGCAAAGCTTCTGTAAGGCAAAAGACACCGTCAATAAGACAAAAAGACCACCAACAGATTGGGAAAGGATCTTTACCTCTCCTAAATCAGATAGGGGACTAATATCCAATATATATAAAGAACTCAAGAAGGTGGACTCCAGAAAATCAAATAACCCCATTGAAAAATGGGGCTCAGAACTGAACAAAGAATTCTCACCTGAGGAATACCAAATGCCAGAGAAGCACCTGAAAAAATGTTCAACATTCTTAATCATCAGGGAAATGCAAATCAAAACAACCTTGAGATTCCACCTCACACCAGTCAGAATGGCTAAGATCAAAAATTCAGGAGACAGCGGATGCTGGCGAGGATGTGGAGAAAGAGGAACAGTCCTACATTGTTGGTGGGATTGCAAGGTTGTACAATCACTCTGGAAATCAGTCTGGAGTTTCCTTAGAAAATTGGACATAGTACTACTGGAGGATCCTGCAATACTGCTCCTGGGCATATATCCAGAAGATGTCCCAACCGGTAAGGAGGACACATGCTCTACTATGTTCATAGCAGCCTTATTTATAATAGCCAGAAGCTGGAAAGAACCCAGATGCCCCTCAACAGAGGAATGGATACAGAAAATGTGGTACATTTACACAATGGAGTACTACTCAGCTATTAAAAAGAATGAATTTATGAAATTCATAGTCAAATGGATGGACCTGGAGGGCATCATCCTGAGTGAGGTAACACAATCACAAAGGAACTCACACAATATGTACTCACTGATAAGTGTATATTAGCCCAAATCTTAGGATACCCAAGATATAAGATACAATTTTCTAAATGCATCTAACTCATGAAGAATGAAGACCAAACCGAGGACACTGTGCCCCTTCTTAGAATTGGGAGCAAAACACCCATGAAAGGAGTTACAAAGTTTGGAGCTGTGATGAAAGGATGGACCATCTAGAGACTGCCATATCCAGGGATCCATCCCATAATCAGCTTCCAAATGCAGACACCATTGCATACACTAGCAAGATTTTGCTGAAAGGTCCCAGCTATAGCTGTCTCTTGTGAGACTATGCCAGGGCCTAGCAAACACAGAAGTGGATGCTCACAGTCAGCTATTGGATGGATCACAGGGCTCCCAATGGAGGACCTAGAGAAAGTATCCAAGGAGCTAATGGGATGTGCAACCCTATAGGTGGATCAACATTCTGAACTGACCAGTACCCTGGAGCTCTTGACTATAGCTCATATGTATCAAAAGATGGCCTAGTCGGCTATCACTGGAAAGAGAGGCCCATTGGACACACAAACTTTATATGCCCCAGTACAGGGGAACGCCAGGCCCAAAAATGGGAATGGGTGGGTAGGGAAGTGGTGGGGAGGGTATGGGGGACTTTTGGGAGAGCATTGATAATGTAATTGAGGAAAATACGTAATAAAAAAAAAAAAGAGCTGAGTAGTACTCCATTGTGTAAATGTAGCATATTTTCTATATCCATTCATCTTTTGAGGGACATCTGGGTTCTTTCCAGCTTGTGGTTATTATAAATAGGGCTGGTATAAACATAGTGGTGCATGTGTCCTTATTACATGTTAGAACATCTTCTGAGTATATGCCCAGGAGAGGTATTGCTGGATCTAGAGGTAGTACTATGTCCAGTTTTCTGAGGAACCACCAGACTGATTTCCATAGTGGTTGTAACAGCTTGCAATCCCACCAGCAATGGTGGAGTGTTCTTCTTTCTCCACATGCTTGCTTGTATCTGCTGTCACCTGAATTTTTTAACTTACCCATTCTGACTGGTATAAGGTAGAATCTCAGGGTTGTTCTGATTTGCATTTCCCTGATGATTAAGGATGTTGAAATTTTTTTCAAGTGCTTCTCAGCACTTTGGTATTCCTCAGTTGAGAATTCTTTTTTAGCTCTGTACCCCATTTTTAATGGGGTTATTTGAATTTCTGGTGTTCAGCTTTGGAGAACTTTGTATATATTGGATATTAGTTCCCTATTAGATTTAGGTTTTGTAAAAATCTTTTCCCAATCTGTTGGTGACCTTTTTGTATTATTGACAGTATCTGTGCCCTACAGAAACTTTGCAATTTTATGAGGTCCCATTTGTCAACTCTTGATCTTATGGCACTGGCTATTGCTGTTATGTTTAGGAATTTTTCCCCTATGCCCATATCTTCAAGGGTTTTCCTCACTTTCTCCTCTATAAATTTCAAAGTCTCTGGTTTTATGTGGAGTTCTCTGATCAACTTAGACTTGAGTTTTGTACACGGAGATAAGAATGGAACAATTCTCATTCTTCTACATGATAACTGCTAGTTGTGCCAGCACCATTTGTTGAAAATACTGTATTTTATCCACTGGATAATTTTAGCTCCATTGTCAAAGATCAGGTGACAATAGTTGTGGGGGTTCATTTCTGGGTCTTCAATTCTATTCCATTGATTTACCTATCTGTCACTGTACCCGTACCATGCAGTTTTTTATCACAATTGCTCTGTAGTACAGCTTGAGGTCAGGCATGGTGACTCCCCTAGAGGTTCTTTTATTGTTGAGAATAGTTTTTGCTATCCTAGGTTTTTTATTATTCCAGATGAATTTGCATACTGCCCTTTATAACTCAATGAAAGATTGAGTTGGTATTTTGATTGGGATTGCATTGAGTCTGTAGATTGCTTTCAGCAGGATAGCCATTTTTACTATATTAATCCTTCCAATCCATGAGCATGGGAGATCTTTCCATCTTCTGAGACTCTTCTTCAATTTCTTTCTTCAGAGACTTAAAGTTTTTGTCACACAGATCTTTCACATCCTTAGTTAGAGTCACACCAATGTATTTTATATTATTTGTGACTATTGTGAAGGGTGTTGTTTCCCTAATTTCTTTCTCATCCTGTTTATCCTTTGTGTAGAGAAAGGCCACTGATTTGTTTGAGTTAATTTTATATCCAGCTACTGCCCTGAAGCTGGTGATCAGGTTTAGGAGTTCTCTGGTGGATATTTTAGGTTCACTTATATATACTATCATATCATCTGCAAAAAGTGATATTTTGACTTTTTCCTTTCCAATTTGTATCCCCTTGATCTTTTGTAGTCGAATTGCTCTGGCAAGGACTTCAAGTAATATATTGAATAAGTAGGGAGAAAGTAGGCAATTTTGTCTAGTTCCTGATTTTAGTGGGATTGCCCCCAGCTTCTCTCCATTTACTTTGATGTTGGCTACTGGTTTGCTGTATATTGTTTTTGTTATTTTTAGGTCTTGTGAGCGCCTGACTTGCCAGCAAGAACAATACTGCAACAGGATCCTTCTGCACACGTTTATTGGGAGAGCTTGATTGCAGAGGCGAAGAGACCCCAAGCCCAGAACTGGTGATGCTTATATAGGCCTAGGAGAGGTGTGTCTCACACCCGGATTGGTTATGCATGGGTTATGCTTACCACCTCATTTGCATGTCTACATGTGATTGGTTAACTTCTCTCTCATCTGATTGGTTAACTTCTCTCTCATCTGATTGGTTAACTTCTCTCTCATCTGATTGGTTAATTTCTCTCTCATCTGATTGGTTAATTCTCAAAACCTCATCTTGGCAAAAAAAAAAAAAAAAACCTTTATTGCCTATGTCTGCATGATGGCCAGTGGTAGCCAGCACCACCCTGCAATGGCACATGTGGCTTCCCACATTTAGGTATGGGACTTGAATTCCTGACCTTTCCATGACTTTTATCATGAAGGGGTATTGGATTTTGTCAAATGCTTCCTCAGCATCTAATGAGATGATCATGTGATTTTTGTCTTTTAGTTTATTTATATAGTGGATTACTTTGATGGACTTCCATATCATGAACCATCCCTGCATCCTTGGAATGAAGCCTACTTGGTCATGATAGATGATCGTTTTCATGTGTTCATGGATTCAGTTTGTGAGGATTTTATTGAGTATTTTTGCTTCGATATTCATAAGGGAAATTGGTCTGAAGTTCTCTTTCTGTGTTGCATCTTTGTGTGGTTTAAGTATCAGAGTAATTGTGGCTTTATAGAATGAATTGGGTATAGTACCTTCTGTTTCTATTTTGTGGAACTGTTTGAGGAAAATTGGAATTAGGTCTTCTTTGAAGGTCTGATAGAACTCTGCACTAAACCCATCTGGTCCGGGGCTTTTTTTGGTTGGGTGACTATTAATAACTGCTTCTATTTCTTTAGGGGAGATGGGACTGTTAAGATTGTTAAGATCTGATCCTGATTTAACTTTGGTATCTGGTATCTGTCTCAGAAGTTGTCTATTTCATCTAGGCTTTCCAGTTTTGTTGAGTATAGCCTTTTGTAGTAGGATCTCATAATGTTTTTGATTTCCTCAGGATCTGTTGTTATGTCTCCGTTTTCATTTCTGACTTTGTTTGTTAGGATACTGTCCCTGTGCCCTCTAGTTAGTCTGGCTAAGGGTTTATCTATCTTGTTGATATTTTTCAAAGAACCAGCTCCTGATTTCGTTGATTCTTTGCAGAGTTCTTCTTGTTTCCACTTGGTTGATTTCAGCCCTAAGTTTGATTATTTCCTGATGTCTGCTCCTCTTGGGTAAATTTGCTTCCTTTCATTCTAGAGCTTCTAGGTGTGCTGTCAGACTGCTAGTGTATGCTCTCTTGAGTTTTTTTTTTTTTTTTTTTTTTTTTGGAGTCACTCAGGGCTATGAGTTTTCATCTTAGGACTGCTTTTATTGTGTCATAAGTTTGGGTATGTTGTGGCTTCATTTTCATTAAACTCTTAAAAAGTCTTTAATTTCTTACTTTATTTCTTCCTTGACCAAGATATCATTGAGTAGAATGTTGTTCAGTTTCCCTGTGAATGTTGGTTTTTTTATTTTTTGTGCTGTTATTGAAGATCAGCCCTAGTCCTTGGTGATCTGATAGGATGCTTGGGATAATTTCAATATTTTTGTATCTGTTGAGGCCTGTTTTGTGACCAATTATATGGTCTATTTTGGAGGAGGTACCATGAGGTGCTGAGAAGAAGGTATATCCTTTTGATTTAGGATTAAATGTTCTGTAGATATCTGATAAATCCATTTGTTTCATAACTTCTGTTAGTGTCCATGTGTCTCTGTTTAGTTTCTGTTTCCAGGATATGTCCATTGGGTGAGAGTGGAATGTTGAAGTCTCCCAATCTTATTGTGCGATGTTTGCTTTGAGATTTACTAAAGTTTTTATAATGAATGTGGCTGCCCTTGCATTTGGAGCATAGATATTTAGAATTGAAAGTTCATTTTGGTAGATTTTACCTTTGTTGAGTATGAAGAGCCCCCCCCCCCCAGCTCTTGTCTTTTGATAAATTTGTGTAGGAAGTCAATTTTATTCGATATTAGTATGGCTATTCCAGCTTGTTTCTTCGGACCATTTGCTTGGAAATTTGTTTTCCAGCCTTTTACTCTGAGGTAGTGTCTGTCTTTATCTGTGATGTGGGTATCCTCTAAGGAGAAAAATGTTGGATCCTGTTTGTGTAGCCAGTTTGTTATTCCATGTCTATTTATTGGGGAATTGAGTCCATTGTTGTTAAGAGCAATCAAAGAAAATAATTGGTGTTTTCTGTCATTTTTGTTGTTAAAGTTGAGAATCTGTTCTTGTGGCTGTCTTCTTTTAGTTTTGTTAAAGGATTAATTTCTTGCTTTTATTAGGGTGTAATTTCCATCCTTGTGTTGGTGTTTTCCCTTTATTATCCTTTGAAGGGCTGGATTCATGGAAAAATATTGTGTGAATTTGATTTTGTCATAGAATACTTTGGTTCTCCATCTATGGTAATTGAGAGTTTTGCTGGGTATAGTAGCCTCGGCTGGCATTTGTGTTCTCTTAGTGTCGGTATAACATCTGACTCGGATCTTCTGGCTTTCATAGTCTCTGGTGAGAAGTCTGGAGTAATTCTTATAGGCCTGCCTCTATATGTTATTTGACCTTTTTCCGTTACTGCTTTTAATATTCTGTCTTTATTTAGTGCATTTGTTGTTTTGATTATTATGTGTCAGGAGGAGTTTCTTTTCTGGTCCAGTCTATTTGGAGTTCTGTAGGCTTCTTTTATGTTCATGATCATCTCTTTCTTTAGGTTAGGGAAGTTTTCTTCTATAATTTTATTGAAGATATTTGCTGGCCCTTTAAATTGAAAAATCTTCTTTCTCATCTACTCCTATTATCCATAGGTTTGGTCTTCTCATTGTGTCCTGGATTTCCTTGATGTCTTCAGTTGGAATCTTTTTGCATTTTGCATTTTCTTTGATTGTTGTGTCCATGTTCCCTATGGAATCTTCTTCACCTGAGATTCTCTCTTCCATCTCTTGTATTCTGTTGCTGATGCTCACATCTATGTTTCCTGATTTCTTTCCTAGTGCTTCTATCTCCAGAGTTGTCTCTCTTTGGGTTTTCTTCATTGTTTCTACTTCAAAAACCATCCCATTATCTGTTCAATTCTATTGACTGTTTGGTTGTGTTTTCCTGTAATTCTTTAAGGGAATTTTCTCTTTCTTCTACCTGTTTAGCAGTGTTTGCCTGTAGTTCTTTAAGGACTTCTACATGTTTAGTAGTGTTCTCCTGAAATCCCTTGAGGAATTTTTGTGCTTCCTCTTTAAGGGCTTCTACCTGTTTAGCAGTGTTCTCCTGTATTTCTTTAAGTGAGTTATTAATGCCCTTCTTAAGAACTTCTACCGCCATCATGAGATATGATTTTAAATCTGTGTCTTGCTTTTCGGGTGTGTTGGGGTATCCAGGACTTGATTTGGTGGGCATACTGGGCTCTGATGATGCCCACTGTTCTTGGATTTTGTTAGTAAGATTCTTATGTTTGCCTTTCGCATCTGGAAATTTCTGGTGTTAATGTTCAAGCTGTCTCTGGTTGGAGCTTGATCCTACTGTGATTCTTTTATCCTTTGTCAACACTCCTAGGAGTCCAACTCTCTCCCGAATTAAAGTGGTCAGAGCACTCTCTGCAGGCAAGCTCTCCCCTTTCAGGGCAGGTGTCCAGCAGTCTGTAGCTCTGATCCACCTCCTGAGTTCTGGTGTTAGAACTCTCCCTGTAGGCTGATTCTCCTCTGGCAAGGAATGTGCCCAGAGTTTTAGGTCTCAGCTCTGCCCCCTGGCTGAGGATGAAGACCAGAGGTTACTCTGACCAAGAAGCTCTGTTGCTTCTATAGCCCATGTGCTCTCAGGTGATCAGGAGGTCCTGAGTGTGCTAGGGGTCCTATGGCATGGAGAGTCCTCTGGTGTCCTAGATGTCCTTGGCTGGGTTCATGCAGAAGATGTTGGGACTGTCCCAGACCTGAATGGATCCCAGCCTCTGGTGAGGCGGGGTTCCTTTGTCTCTGTTCCTACCTACACAAGACCCTCTGCTATTCTTTGGTGCTCATGCTGCGTTTCACTCACCCATGATACAGAGGTGATGCTGAGGTCCTGCGGAGTGGAAAGCAATCTGGAGCCCTTAGTGGCCTCTGCTGGGCTCAGAAGGAAGATTGCAGGGGTGGCCCAGACTGGAACAGATCAGTCTTTTTTTTTTTTTTTTTCTTAATTTATTTATTTTACATGAGTATTCTACCTACATGTACAACTGCATGCCAGAAGAGGGCATCAGAACTCATTATAGATGGATGCCATGTTGTTGCTGGGAATTGAACTCAGATCACCGAAAAAGGAGCCAGTGTTCTTGCTGCTGAGCCATCTCTCCAGTCCCTCTGTTGTTGTCTTATTCAGCTCATGTTTAAGAAGTCATGTTGGTGAAATTTTATGGATGTAGCTACTGACATTGCTGGGAGAGAAAACCACACACTAAAATCTTATTTATTTATTTATTTATTTATTTATTTATTTATATTAGATACTTTCTTTATATACATTTCAAATGCTATCCCGGAAGTTCCCTATACCCTCCCTCCACCCTGCTCCCTTACCCACCAACTCCTGCTTCTTGGCCATGGCATTCCCCTGAATTGGGGCATATAAAATTTGCAATACAAAGGGACCTCTCTTCCCAGTGATTTTCAACCTTTGATCTTCTGGCTCTTAAAATTAAGAGACTGGGCAGATCTGTTAACTATTAGGAAGAATTGCTGCTCTTGCAATGGACATGCATTTTGTCTCAAACACTCCTATTGGGTTGCTTACAAGTGCCTGTTACTCTTTCTTCAGCTGATCTGACTCCCTCTCTTGGTCTCTTTGTGCAGAAGACATCCACGATACATACATGCACAAACTCATACATACATGTAAAATATAAAATAGATAAATCTTTAAAAATAAATTACGTTTAAAATCTAACTAGACCACCCTTGTGAAGTTAATTTAGACATTATATAGTAAAAATGTAATAATTGACCACCCTTGTCAAGTTAATTTAGACATTATATAGTAAAAATGTAATAATTATTGAGAGGTAAAATAGTGAATGAAAGGAATAACTGGAAGTTCTATTTGTAGCAAATTCATTATCTAGAGATGAAAATTACAGAGTACTTTTAGTGTTATATTATCTTTAAACTAAAATATCTTTGCGTATGATTTAACCATCATTTTCAGAAATAAATATTTTATCAGTTCTCATTAATATCTTCAATGTTCTTAGCTTAGTATAAGTCATAAAGTAAGAAAAACTTTAATTTCCTAGAAAACAAGGATGTTTACATATTGTGAACTTTTCAAATTACTGACTTCCATTAGGAGCCTTTGCATTCTTTTTATTAATTCTTGCAAACATAATATGCAGCAGAACTTTGTCTTTCAAGAAAAGATAATTTTTGTTAATATAAAGAGAAAAGAATGTGCCAAATGCTCTTATTATTCTGGTATGATAAACCATGTATTAGGATTGTAGAAAGAATATGATGAGTTTCCTTGAGATTATATTTCCTATACAAAGATTGGCTGTTCATTTAGGTTTAATAAGGGAATAGGAAACAAATGATTTAAATTTATATTATTTTTATTGTGGCCATTAATAAATATTTTCTGATGTATATTTCTCTGCCCAATAGTTTGTAACATATCCTTATTATGACAATCAGCAAAGTAAGTGTGATATTAGAATAGAATGAAAATACTTGTGCTTTGATTGTGTGTATTTCTAGAGTTTGAACCTGTGTTGGACATATTAAAAAGGGCTCAAGAGTAATTCAGGAAATAATAAGTATTAGTAGCATACATATTAGAATATTCAGTAAACTGTAAATATGTGATCAAAATAAAATAACATGTAGACATAGTTATAAAAGAATCCTCAAAAGATAAAGAAATGTACTGTATTTTCTTTTTGGCTATGTATTCTGTGAGGTTTAAAATAGTCTGTAGAGTTGTAGATTTTTCTAAAATGTACACAAGTGTTTTAATTACCCACAGGTTTTTTCACTAAAGAAATAAAATCCAAATTAATGATGCTTTCAATGAGGCTTGCTTATTGATGTCAGCTGTCTAAGGAGAGTACATTATAAAACAAGTGTTATTTGGAGATAAAAGACTAGGAAACAAAGAACCACAGTGCACTTAGTCTGAAGACTTGCTTTCAGAAACAGAACTAAATTTTATTTGACAAAGTGCAAGCTCAGAATTCCTGGAATCCCAAAGATACAAATGTGTTATTTTAATAACTGAGAAACATAACAACACAGATGAAATGATATTAGTATCAAAGTTCCAACGTGCTAGTAAGTACTCAGTACTTGACCTATGCTTTCACTGACTATGATCCTTGATTTTGACCTTGATCTTGAGAAGTTCACTGGATGTTTAATCCGCTTATCAGAAGCAGAGCTCATTAATACATTATTCAAGAAATCTAGAGAAGAATGAAGTGTCCATGAATGCCTCCAGTGGGCAGTGCTGGAAAGAGATTGACTTTAATATTGTAATAAAGAGTGCTAAGCCTGGAGTGAACTGTATGGAATTTACTGACCCTGACTAATTGATAATTATACTCTTAATTAATTAATTAATTAATTAGTATATAGTTCTTTCTTTTTTAAAAATAATCTCATTTTCAAAGATTTTCTATCTTCTGCACCAAGAAAGTAAAGTTACATTCTTTAGACATATGAATGTTTATAGCTGAAGGACTCCCACTATACAACTATTCCTTAGTTATATGATTTTTTTTTCTTCTTAATTACAAAAAGCTTCTCTTTATTGGTTCATCACTATTGATGATAATGAGTAGTTCATTCTATTTAAATAAGATCAATATGTTCAATACTGTATACACATTGTACTTATTATGTAGCAGACCTTGTCCTTAGAAAAGCCACTTATTTCAAATGATATACTAGGGTATTCATTTAAGTATTTTAAGCAAACCTAAAGAATAATTAATGATAGTGATATTAATACCTGGAAAACAAACAAAATATATAGATGAGAATTATAGGAATTATATTTTATCATATACCTTTTGAGCTCTTTTAATATTTGTACAATGAAGGATGGAAGATTCCATTTCTTTAAATTATTTAAGGATTACTGAATAAGTAATAGGCCATAGGGCACCGAGGCCTATATTTGTATGTTAAGAGAAAAGAAAACCCAAAAAGTTCTTCGTTTCATATCTTTACCTGATTTAAATGATGGCCAAATAGTTCTGGTGACTGAAATGAATCCCAGGTTATAAAAGAGACATTAAATTTTTTGATGCCCCCAAGAAGCAGTTAATCAGCAGGAGACATTTTATAATTAATAGGCCCCTAAAAGAGAAAGCCAAGCTCTCCAAAGTGCCCATCTTAAATCATAACTATGCATGAGGGAGATTTGATTAAATTTTATGATATCTCTAGACTGATAGCATGAACTACCATAAATATTCAAAGACAAAATGCTTGATACATATAGCATTGCAACAGAAATATGAGCAAAATATCCAACATAAGAATAAAACAAATTATATTCTGCCTACAAACTGTAGTTACTTAGTATTAATATCTTCAATTCTATTTTTAATCTTACAATTAAACTACCTTCACTGAGACTTAAATATTATTCTCTCTACATCAGTATATTTCCCATTATTTACATTATCCTTAAACTACTGATTTATATGTCATCCCAATATCTATATCCAAGCATTCAAGATTTCACATTACCTTCCATCTAGGCTGCCATTGTAGTTCACTGAGTCTTCAAGTCTAGTTAATATGCATCATTTCCGGTTATTTATCTTTGTGGTTTGTAGATTGTATTTTGTCCAGTGGTACCCAGTATGAAACTAGAAGGACTGAGAAGCAAAATAGAAACAAAATGGCCTCACTAATCCAAAGAAAGTTAACTGAATTTGCAAATTTTTGGGGGGTGGGGCTGATATGGTCTTTGTCAGTACTCATCCTGATAGTTCATCTTCCTGGTAAGTGCTCACAATTTTTCTTCAGTTTCTTTACACTTCCTTTACCAGTGTTTCTCAGTTCTCTGTGTTTAATTCCTTGTATTCACACTTAAGCTCAATGTGCAAGTGTAGTTTTGTTATGTCTATTGGAAATAGAATTCATTTTCCTCATATTCTCTTTGAGTTAGTTTGGTATTGGCATCTAAAATACTATTAATTTTATGTTGATTTTATTTCATCAATTTTACTAAACTATTTGGTCCTTGCAGGCTTGGTGAGCACATATAAGATAACTTGGTCAGAGAATGGAACATTTCCCCCCTCAGGGCCTTTTATTTCTTTGTGGTAAATAAATGACTGGCCACCAATAATATAGTAAATATGAGGGGTAACAGTGGTTATACATGTCTTGTCACTGATTTGGAGAGATTTTTTTCAAAATTTCACAAATGAGGTTATTAGCTATGATTTACTTTTCTCTGGCCATTACTGAATAAAATCATGTTACTCACTATGTTTTGAGATTCATATTAGAATAGACCTTGGATTTCATAAACTTTTAAAGGTGGATGTAATTAATCATGAAAAGTTTATTTGGCATTTAAGATATGTATTATAATGGATTGTTGATTTAAGTACTAACCTATTTCTCTGCTCTAGTAACAAATCCCACTAGATTGTGTTGTTTTAGCATAAAAATTTTAGACTCTTTAATTTGTAATATTATATTATAATGTCTTTACAATATTATAAAGGATGTCTCTTTAACAAGTTCGGAGAGAGGCTGGAGAACAGAATATATATTGTTATGCCAATGGGCACCTCAATTAGCCATTTCTCCAGGGTTTGAAAGGTAATTCATAAGTGCATCAATTTTCTTTGTGCCTAGAAATGGTGTTTCCTTAAAATTGTCCACCGCCTTTGTCTCTTACAATCTTCTGTCTCTTACAAGTTGTGATAAACATAACCTATTCAAGGTGGAAGTTTCTGAAGGACCTCTCAGTCTTTATGTTGAATACTTGTGGGTCTTTGTGTTAATTACCATCTACTGAAGCCAGGCAGTTTGGTGCATGCCTTTAATCCCAGCACTTGGAAGGCAGAGGCAGGTGGATTTCTGAGTTGGAGGCCAGGCTGGTATACAGAGTGAGTTCCAGGTCAGCCAGGGCTATACAGAGAAACCCTGTCTCGAAAACAAAACAAACAAAAAAATTACCTTCTACTGAAAGATGAAGCTTTGTTTGTAAGTTAGTATATGTTATGTGTGTGATGTTGCTAACAGAAGCAAGAGACAGTATCAGATTATCTAGAGCTAGAGTTTACAGATGACTGTGAGATGTTCAATATGGGTTTAGGGACCAAACTCTGGACCTCTAAAGAGTTTTTCAACCAATTCTTTAACAGGTTTCAAATACAATTAAATCAAATATTTAAAAAAATGACACTCAAGTTTGGTATACACTTCATGTGATATGGATGACCATTGTATTTCAGTGCTAAATAAAATTCAGCAAAGCAATATGAAGAGAATATTTAAAAAAAATTTAATACTATTTTATCTATCTATTCAATTGTTGGTCCATAAATTATGTGTGTGTTCTGTTTGTATTGATGTGTATATATGTGTGTTTGTGTGTATGGATGTTTAAGTCCTCAAACTCTCAATTTCTTATATAGTTCATTGTGATCCTCTCTTGATTCAGCATTACTTCTTTAATTTTATTTATGTTCCCTAATCTATTCTTCTGATACCAGGTACAAACGCTTATTCAACAAAAATTAAATATCTATTCTCCAATTTATATACCTATTTTCTTTGATATCTTATTTATTTCATTAATTACATTATTTATTTATGTCAACTTAACACAGACCTAGACATATCTGGAAAGAGGAAACTTTAAGAAAATGACTCCTTAAATTTGGCCTGCAGTCAAGCCTCTCAGATATTATGCTGATCATTGGTTGACATGGGATGGATTGCTCATTGTGGGTTTTCCAATCACTGTAAAGTTGGTCATAGATGGTATAAAACAGCAGACTAACAAGAACAGAGCCCACAGATTTAACTAGCCAGGGCTCCTAGGGGCTTATAGAGACTAAATTGGTAACCAGGGAACCTGTATGTGTGAAATCTGGTTCTCTGCGTATATGTTATAGATATGTAACTTGGTATTCCTGTGAAACACTTAAGATTGTAGGCTGTTTTTAGGACATTTTTTATTCTACTGATCTGCCTTATCCATTCTTGCTGTGAGATATGTGCCTAGACTTATTTTAAGTTGTTATGCCATCTTTGGTTGATATTTCTGGGATTCATACTCTTTTCTGAAGGGAAAATGAAGAAGAGTAGATCTGGGGAAGAGGGGAAGTGAAGGGAAAGAGTAGAAAGGAGCAGAAGGATGGGAAATTGTGGTCAGGATGTAATACATGAGATAATAAATAATAGATAATAGATAAGTAAATAATAGATAGATGCATACATACATGCATATGTACATACATATATACAAACATAGAAACAGATACATAGATACATAGATACACAGATACATAGGTAGATAGTATATGCATAGACACATAATCACAGCCACATAGATAATAAACAAATAAATAAATGTAGATTGGGCAATAGCTATGCAAAAATCAAGTAAACAGCATTCCTTCATGGAATTCCTAACTCTCATGTCCTACATAGCATCCCTCCTCTGGTTTCCTTCCCCAATGAAATATGACCAGAGAATTGAAAGATTAAAGAAATTTTCCTTCCCAAGTTGCTTTTGGTCGTGATGTTTTATTACAGAGTTGAAACCCTTAAGAGACTACCAATGTAATGCCCTTTGAAAGAAATGATTATAATTATGTCTCCTGTGTGTTGATTGTTTGAAAGCATCATGTCACCATCCTTACCTCTGTCTTCAATCTAGAAATGAGACTACACAAAAATGGTTCCTCAGACATGCCCTGTGAGAGTATGTATCAGACAAATCTGAAAGGACAATTAACAAAAGGCTTTGCTTAATTTTATAACAATGGTTTATGCTCTTTTTTCATATATAAATTAGTATCTTTAACTGCTAACACTCTTGTAAGACTAAACATTTTTCCTTTATTCTTATAAGATCTTAACTCTCAATGGTGTCCTCTAGTCATCTGACTAAATTCAAATGATTTAACCATGTACTTCTGTTGGTCACAACTTCTGCTGGTTTCTCTGTATCCTGGTACCTTGCTATCCTGCTCTGTATACTGTTTCTAATACAGGTGGAGCTTTTCTATAATTTCTGAAGTGTAATCATATTCCAGGCACAGTTGGAATACTAAATGAGCCGCCCAACCTTTAATCTATTTGTGGTACATAGCTCTTCCCTTATGCTGCAATATTTTATAGAAACTTTACAGATAACTTCTGCGTGCCTTTGTTGGTTTTTCTTCACAGCATGTATTATTGGTAGGGCAAGTTTTGATTTATTCTCACAATATTATTCAGAAGTAAATATAGATTCCACTCTGTACTCAGTAATAGAAAGATAACTGAAAACCTTTGAACAAAGTTATGGGCTTACATGAATTTCCTCTGGATAATGACAGATTTGGAAGTTATGGGAACCATAGGGAACAAAAAACAAGTTTTCTTTCAAGGTTTTAAATAAATAAGGATATGCTATAGATCAGTCACTGTAGAAATGAAAAAGAAGAAACACTAAATTAAACAAAGGGGCATTAAATCTTGCACTTCATTCTAAAGTTTAGAATTGGAATAGTTAGAACAGATAATTTGGAAAAGGAGGTTGTGAGATGTTGGCACAGAACATGTGATGTTTATAAGGAATGATGTTTTAACTTGAAATAATATGGTTACATAATAATTTTGAGTTAGATATTTTAAAAATGAGTCTGAAGTCTAGAAACAAAACAATATGTATCCAGAAAAAAGTTTTTGAGTTAATTGTGTAGAAGGCATGTGAACTTGAATTATTCCTAAACAAGTTCATAGGGAAGAAAAAGGAAGGAGGAAGTGGGGCCTAGTGAATGGATAAAGTATAAAACAAGAGAACCCTGTCTAAAATATCTTGTGTAAAATAAACATTATTTAAACAAACTTCATGCTTCCTCAGTTATACTACCCAATTAGTTCCTATACAACACAGGAAGAAGAAATATTCTGAGACCAATATGTGTACCTCAGCTTTAAGGACATATTAAGGTATAAAATCAGGAAGAATCAAGACCCAAAACAGTATTAGAATTATAACAACATAATCCGAAACGTAGAGAAAACAGTTTGTGTTATGGACTCAAAGGGTTTACATCTTTCTGTACTAGATCGCAGGTAAACAGTTATTAGTCTTATAACATCCCTTTGAAATACAAAAGACTTCAACTTTGACTTGTAGCCATCCTAAATAATCATTGTTGAGTGAAACAGTGGATTGAGTTGGCAGTCAGTGGTGTGTTTTTATGAAACAGAATATCAGAGCTGTGCTATCGCAAAGCTGTAAAAGAAGCAGGAATTGTGCTGGTCCTCTCAAACATTTGAGTTTCTCCAAAAGAAGGATTTCTATGTAAAGACTCCAACTAAATTGCTGTTCTCAGAGTAAAACTCAGGAGACCTATAAAATGCCCTAGATTGTTTTAAATATCTAAAAGAGATATTTCAAGTGGATTGGAGACATTTTCTGACTCAGAAAATGCAAATCTAGTATTATCAGAAAAACCATTCAGCAATTATATATGACTGACATTTTTTTAATATTGTAGAAATGGCCTATTTTAGGTTATTTAACATTCAATCTTTTCTTTCACCCCAAAGGAGGAAAGTAAAAATATAAAGACAGTACTGTACATGCTAGTATTCTTCCTCAAATAACATTCAGATAGTTAACTAAATTTGAGGAAGGAGTGTATGATGAATGCAAAACCTGTGTCTTACCTTAAGGTGATCAGTGATGTGTATGTCATAGTATGATTACCTAAGATCTTACTTGGAAACTAGTTAAACAAAACACAGAAACTAATTATTTGTCCTGTCAAGCCCATTCCTATGTCTTCTTTATGACTCTGTGTCTCAATCTAAAAAACAAAACAAAACAAAAACAAACAAACAAAAAAACACTCTTCATATAAGCTATGTGCTACCTACAACACTGTTTATTTTAACCAAGCTTAGCTCAGGGTTCATTGCAAAACAAATGTTATTAAAGTACTGTTAGTTCTACTGATAATCATTGGATGTAGTCACAAATGATGTTTATTGATAAATAATGTTAAATACTGACCTTCTCTAACTTGTCTTATATACATCGATTCCTGATATAGGGGCAGAAATAGAGTTTGTTGCTTATTTAGTCATATTTTTTTTATTCTAAGAAGTTTAATAGAGGTTTTGGGAATTAGAATAATTGGATGTGAGTCATTTTTTTTTTTAAATTTTGAAAACAGTTTGAATGTGATGTATTGTCAGTTCTTAAGGATTTTCTCTTAGAAGCACAGGTTCAATACCTGACTCTCAGTCTCTTCTAATTTCTCAGGTGAAGATGCTTTTAGCACAGCAGCATGCAGGTGACTGTGTAATCTCAACAGGGTCAAACAGTGTTTTAATACATAGTACTTAGCTTTTGTGAAGTGATGTGCTAATTACTGTTTTATTTTCTTTTACCTCACATTGACCATATAATTCCCACATACAGTATACAAAAATATTTATATTTTTAATAAGCCTTAAAGTACTAAATTTTAGCAGAAAACAACCTCTATGTAATTTTGTCTATTTCTCTTATTAATAGACCTGAGATAACATTTGTCATTTTCCACATGGGCTACACCTATTTCAACAGAGCAGACCTCATGGCCAATGCTCATGATCCACCAATCACATTACAACTTCTTTTTTTTATTTTATTTTTAATATTTTTATTACATATTTTCCTCAATTACATTTCCAATGCTATCCCAAAAGTCCCCCATAGCGCCCCCCACTTCCCTACCCACCCATTCCCATTCTTTTGGCCCTGGCATTCCCCTATATTGGGGCATATAAAGTTTGCAAGTCCAATGGGCCTCTCTTTCCAGTGATGGCCGACTAGGTCATCTTTCGATACATATGCAGCTAGAGACAAGAGCTCCGGGGTTCTGGTTAGTACATCATGTTGTTCCAACAATAGGGTTGCAGATCCCTTTAGCTCCCTGGGTACTTTCTCTAGCTTCTCCATTGGGAGCCCTGTGATACATCCAATAGCTGACTGTGAACATCCACTCCTGTGTTTGCTAGGCCCTGGCATCGTCTCACAAGAGACAGCTATATTTGGGTCCTTTCAGCAAAATCTTGCTAGTGTATATAATGGTGTCAGCGTTTAGAAGCTGATTATGGGATGGATCCCTGGATATGGCAGTCTCTAAATGGTCCATCCTTTCATCACAGCTACGAAGTTTGTCTCTGTAACTCCTTCCCTGGGTGTTTTGTTCCCAATTCTAAGAAGGGTCACAGTGTCCACACTTTGGTCTTCATTCTTCTTGAGTTTCATGCGTTTAGCAAATTGTATCTTATATCTTGGGTATCCTAAGTTTTGGGCTAATATCCACTTATCAGTGAATACATATTGTGTGAGTTCTTTTGTGATTGTGTTACTTCACTCAAGATGATGCCCTCCAGGTCCATCCATTTGGCTAGGAATTTCATAAATTCATTCCTTTTAATAGCTGAGTAGTACTCCATTGTGTAAATGTACCATAATTTCTGTATCCATTCCTCTGTTGAGGGGCATCTGGGTTCTTTCCAGCTTCTGGCTATTATAAATAGGGCTGCTATGAACATAGTGGAGCATGTGTCCTTCTTACCGGTTGGGACTTCTGGATATATGCCCAGGAGTGGTATTGCTGGATCCTCCGGTAGTACTATGTCCAATTTTCTGAGGAACCGCCAGACTGATTTCCAGAGTGGTTGTACAAGCTTGCAATCCCACCAACAATGGAGGAGTGTTCCTCTTTCTCCACATCCTCGCCAGCATCTGCTGTCACCTGAATTTTTGATCTTAGCCATTCTGACTGGTGTGAGGTGGAATCTCAGGGTTGTTTTGATTTGCATTTCCCTGATGATTAAGGATGTTGAACATTTTTTCAGGTGCTTCTCTGGCATTTGGTATTCCTCAGGTGAGAATTCTTTGTTCAGTTCTGAGCCCCATTTTTTAATGGGGTTATTTGACTTTCTGGAGTCCACCTTCTTGAGTTCTTTATATATATTGGATATTAGTCCCTTATCTGATTTAGGATAGGTGAAGATCCTTTCCCAATCTGTTGGTGGTTTTTTTGTCTTATTCATGGTGTCTTTAGCCTTGCAGAAGCTTTGTAGTTTCATGAGGTCCCACTTGTCAATTCTCGATCTTACAGCACAAGCCATTACTGTTCTATTCCGGAATTTTTCCCCTGTGCCCATATCTTCAAGGCTTTTCCCCACTTTCTCCTCTATAAGTTTCAGTGTCTCTGGTTTTATGTGAAGTTCCTTGATCCACTTAGACTTGACCTTAGTACAAGGAGATAGGAATGGATCGATTCGCATTCTTCTACATGTTAACAACCAGTTGTGCCAGCACCATTTGTTGAAAATGCTGTCTTTCTTCCACTGGATGTTTTTAGCTCACTTGTCGAAGATCAAGTGACTGTAGGTGTGTGGGTTCATTTCTGGGTCTTCAATTCTATTCCATTGGTCTATTTGTCTGTCACTATACCAGTACCATGCAGTTTTTATCACAATTGCTCTGTAGTAGAGCTTTAGGTCTGGCATGGTGATTCCACCAGAGGTTCTTTTATCCTTGAGAAGAGTTTTTGCTATCCTAGGTTTTTTGTTATTCCAGATGAATTTGCAGATTGCACTTTCTAATTCGTTGAAGAATTGAGTTGGAATTTTGATGGGGATTGCATTGAATCTGTAGATTGCTTTTGGCAAGATAGCCATTTTTACAATGTTGATCCTGCCAATCCATGAGCATGGGAGATCTTTCCATCTTCTGAGATCTTCTATAATTTCTTTCTTCAGAGACTTGAAGTTTTTATTACAGATCTTTCACTTCCTTAGTTAGAGTCACGCCAAGATATTTAATATTATTTGTGACTATTGAGAAGGGTGTTGTTTCCCTAATTTCTTTCTCAGCCTGTTTATTCTTTGTGTAGAGAAAGGCCATTGATTTGTTTGTGTTAATTTTATATCCAGCTACTTCACCGAAGCTGTTTATCAGGCTTAGGAGTTCTTTGGTGGAATTTTTAGGGTCACTTATATATACTATCATATCATCTGCAAAGAGTGATATTTTGACTTCATCTTTTCCAATTTGTATCCCTTTGATCTCCTTTTGTTGTCGAATTGCTCTGGCTAGGACTTCAAGTACAATGTTGAATAGGTATGGAGAAAGTGGACAGCCTTGTCTAGTCCCTGATTTTAGAGGGATTGCTTCAAGCTTCTCACCATTTACTTTGATGTTGGCTACTGGTTTGCTGTAGATTGCTTTTATCATGTTTAGGTATGGGCCTTGAATTCCTGATCTTTCCAAGACTTTTATCATGAATGGGTGTTGGATCTTGTCAAATGCTTTTTCAGCATCTAACGAGATGACCATGTGGTTTTTGTCTTTGAGTTTGTTTATATACTGGATTACTTTGATGGATTTCCGTATATTGAACCATCCCTGCATCCCTGGGATGAAACCTACTTGGTCAGGATGGATGATTGTTTTGATGTGTTCTTGGATTCGGTTAGCAAGAACTTTATTGAGGATTTTTGCATCAATATTCATAAGGGATATTGGTCTGAAGTTTTCTATCTTTGTTGGGTCTTTTTGTGGTTTAGGTATCAGAGTAATTGTGGCTTCATAGAATGAGTTGGGTAGAGTACCTTCTGTTTCTATTTTGTGGAATAGTTTGTGAAGAACTGGGATTAGATCTTCTTTGAAGGTCTGAGAGAACTCTGCACTAAACTCATCTGGTCCTGGGCTTTTTTTAGTTGGGAGACTATTAATGACTGCTTCTATTTCTTTGGGGGATATAGGGCTGTTTAGATCATTGACCTGATCTTGATTCAACTTTGGTACCTGGTATCTGTCTAGGAACTTCTCCATTTCATCCAGGTTCTCCAGTTTTGTTGAGTATAGCCTTTGGTAGAAGGATCTGATGGTGTTTTGGATGTCTTCAGGATCTGTTGTTATGTCTCCTTTTTCATTTCTGATTTTGTTAATTAGGATGCTTTCCCTGTGCCCTCTAGTGAGTCTGGCTAAGGGTTTATCTATCTTGTTGATTTTCTCAAAGAACCAGCTCCTTGATTGGTTGATTCTTTGAATAGTTTTTCTTGTTTCCACTTGGTTGATTTCGCCCATGAGTTTGATTATTTCCTGCTGTCTACTCCTCTTGGGTGAATTTGCTTCCTTTTGTTCTAGTGCTTTTAGGTATGTTGTCAAGCTGCTAATGTGTGCTCTCTCTAGTTTCCTTTTGAGGCACTCAGAGCTATGAGTTTTCCTCTTAGAAATGCTTTCATTGTGTCCCATAAGTTTGGGTATGTTGTGGCTTCATTTTCATTGAACTCTAAAAAGTCCTTAATTTCTTTCTTTATTCCTTCCTTGACCAAGGTATCATTGAGAAGAGTGTTGTTCAGTTTCCACGTGAAGGTTGTCTTTCTATTATTTATTTTGTTATTGAAGATCAGCCTTAGTCCATGGTGATCTGATAGGATGCATGGGACAATTTCAATATTTTTGTATCTGTTGAGGCCTGTTTTGTGACCAATTATGTGGTCAATTTTGGAGAAGGTACCATGAGGTGCTGAGAAGAAGGTATATCCTTTTGTTTTAAGATAGAATGTTCTGTAGATATCTGCCAGATCCATTTGATTCATAATTTCTCTTAGTTTCTCTGTGTCCCTGTTTAGTTTCTGTTTCCATGATCTGTCCATTGGTGAAAGTGGTGTGTTGAAGTCTCCCACTATTATTGTATGAGGTGCAATGTGTGCTTTGAGATTTACTAAAGTTTCTTTAATGAATGTGGCTGCCTTTGTATTTGGAGCATAGATATTCAGGATTGATAGTTCCTCTTGGGGGATTTTACCTTTGATGATTATGAAGTGTCCCTTCCTGTCTTTTTTAATGACTTTGGGTTGGAAGTCAATCTTATCAGATATTAGAAATGGCTACTCCAGCTTGTTTCTTCATACCATTTGCTTGGAAAATTGTTTTCCAGCCTTTCATTCTGAGGTAGTGTCTATCTTTTTCTCTGAGATGAGTTTCCTGTAAGCAGCAAAATGTTGGGTCTTGTTTGTGTAGCCAGTTTGTTAGTCTATGTCTTTTTATTGGGGAGTTGAGTCCATTGATATTAAGAGATATTAAGGAAAAGTAATTGTTGTTTCCTGTTATTTTTGTTGTTAAAGTTGGCATTCTGTTCTTTTGGCTGTCTTCTTTTAGGTTTGTTGAGGGATTACCTTCTTGTTGTTTCTAGGGCGTGGTTCCTGTCCTTGTTTTGGTTTTTTTCTGTTATTATCCTTTGAAGGGCTGGTTTTGTGGAGAGATAATGTGTGAATTTGGTTTTGTTGTGGAATACTTTGGTTTCTCCATCTATGTTAATTGAGAGTTTGGCTGGGTATAGTAGCCTGGGCTGGAATTTGTGTTCCTTTAGTGTCTGTATAACATCCGTCCAGGATCTTCTGGCTTTCATAGTCTCTGGTGAAAAATCTGGTGTAATTCTGATAGGCTTGCCTTTATATGTTACTTGGCCTTTTTCTCTTACTGCTTTTAGTATTCTATCTTTATTTAGAGCATTTGTTGTTCTGATTATTATGTGTCGGGAGGTATTTTTTTTCTGGTCCAGTCTATTTGGAGTTCTGTAGGCTTCTTGTATATTTATAAGCATCTCATTCTTTAGGTTAGGGAAGTTTTCTTTTAAAAATTGTTGAAGATATTTACGGACCCATTAAGTTGGGAATCTTCACTCTCTTCTATGCCCATTATCATTAGGTTTTGTCTTCTCATTATGTCGTGGATTTCTTGGATATTTTGTGTTAGGAGCTTTTTGCTCTTTGCATTTTTCTTTGATTTTTGTCAATGTTTTCTATGGTACTTTTGGCACCAGAGATTTTCTCACATACATTTTTAAGTATGCTAGAAAATGCTGAATCACTGAGCTACATCTCTGGCCTTGCTTTTTATTTTGATAACTTGCAGTAGCTGTGGTTGTCTGCATAAGACCTGCACAAGATCAAGCCAGCAAAAATGCTAAGAAGAAGTGAGTAGTTTCCAAGGACCCCATCCCTAGATGAAGAACTATTAGCAGTTGATATTGGCTGAGGGACTGTCAATTTCCTTTGAGGATGTGACTGCTGTATTTTGTCCTTAACCCCCTAGATGGGCACCAAACCATTTATCAATGGTTAAAGCTAACTACTCCAGAGGCTACTGCTTTGACTAGTACTGCTACTCCCTCTCCTCCTACTACTATATTACTATGAATAATAAATTGGATATCAAGGTGGGAGTTAGACATGTTAGGGTATTTTGGAGGAATGGGAAGGAAGTAGTGGGGTATGGATAAGATCAAAGTACATTTCAAAAACACAAGAATTAAAAAATACAATAACTAGGAAGTTATTATTTTTAAAAAAGGTAAAAAATAAGTTTTTGAGGAAATTAAATGTGTTTTTTAAGTGAAAAGAAGATAAAGAGTACTCCGGTGTTTTTCCCTTGGGTTTGTTTCAGAATATCAAAACACAGAAGTGTAAACACATTAGTAAGACATTCCTGTTAGAGAAAATGGTTCCATAGACATCATTTTTGCACATATCTACTGAAAGCAATATTTTCTGAGGTTCTTCTGGACAGATTTTCAAAGATAGCTGCGGCCATACTTCAAGGATGCTGACTGCTAAGTGAGCTGATGATAGAACATGATGTCATCCAAGTGACATTTGTATTGCTGGTATACAAACTGTAAGAATTTTAGAGAAACAGACATTTTTGTTAATATTTTAAAAATGTAATTATAAGCACATCATTTTCCCTTCCATGTCGTCCCTCCAGAATCTCCCACATACCTCTGCTAGCTCTCTTTATTATTCATGGCCTCATTTTTGAATAATTGTTGTTGTATTTATACAGGTATAAAATAGAAGACATCTAGGCCCAGTGAATCAAACTAATAGAAACTTCTCTGTACAGAGTACATGCTGGCCAGTTTATGGGTAAAGACAAAGACATAGTAATAATCCAAGTATTGTTCAGATGCCAAAAAGTGAGATAACTGTCAAGGAAAATCATAGGTATCAAGTTAATCCATTTCATGAAAGGCTATGTGGGTTGTAAATAGCTAGATCATGACAGCAGAGCTCCTAAGAATGTGGCATCCTATTCTGTGCTACACTGTCCCCGAAATTTTACCCATAGAGTTATAGAAATTATTGTTGTCATTTCTTGTTTTAAGTTTTACTTTTTGCTGATGATTTCTTGCTCATCCATTCTTCTCACTGTGCCTTTGTGTAATGGAAGGACATAATATTCTTTTTAATTCTACAGAAGAGCACATCTAAGAGCTAAGAGATGATAACTTGAGCTTTATTACAATGTTGGAGCTGTCAAGACCAGAGAATCCTTAGAGATGAAATAAGTACATATTTCTTTATGAGGCAGCTGTGAAGCTTTGTAGTCCAGTAGTGAAATATTACAATTAGAATATGAATTCTGTCTGACAGCATCATGTTGTGAATACTCTATTCTCAGATGGTGACAATTAATTACTGTGTTGTGGAAACTTAGGGAAAATCATGGATGTTATGTATGCCTTTGAAAGGCATGCTAGAATGCCAATGTGCCCTTTCTTTATCTGCTTCCTGACCACTATGATCACTCTCCTCCAGCCATGCAATACTGTCACCCCTTTCTTTCAAGTTCATCAAGCAGGCATGAAGTCAACTCTCAGAACAATGTATCAAAATGTGTTGGCCCTTAATATTGATTTTGTCAGGTATTTGGTGACAGCAGCAATAAAACTGACAAATATAGTTATATTCTTAACATCCCCACAGTTAATTAATTAGAATTATTTTAATCACTAAAATTTGATAGGATCCAACATGATTAATGAATTTCAAAATTATTAATTTCTTAAAATACTTAAATAGCTAATTATTTTCATTTATTTTGAAGTATTCATGGTAATTTTCTTTAAAATTTTTAAAGTTGTATTAATAGAAAGTGAATTTGTTTATTGATATTTTTATAACATATTCAAAATTTGTATAGTAATTTGCCCAAAATATTTGCTAGAATGATGTCATTTTATGTTTATATAAAGGTCATTGGATTTAAAACAAATAGGAGCGTAAATCAAAGTCATTTGACTATAGTACTTCTAAATAGTGCTAATCTTTAAAAATAGTTATTTGTTTGATAAATAATGTTTACATATTTTAATAACCATGTCACTTTCTAATAGAGATGAAAACACTGTTGAAATTAAATATACATTTTTTAACATAACAAGTTCCCCTTGAGGCAACATTTTCTTACATAAATTGTCATAAATAACTTAAATCCAACTGTATGCAGTGCACGTGAGCATAAAGATCATCATTCCCTATATATTGCAAAAGTGAAATAAATGCCCATTATTATGAAAATTCTTGAAAAATATATGGTATTCTAATAAATGCATTACTGGTATGTGTATTTTATGTGCATATATTTTTCTTGTATATATTCTTCAAGAAAAGCATATTTGTCATTGGTTGAAAATGTGACTAGTTGATTATATGATTCATTGAACGGAAAACTCATGTTTTATAATTTACTAACAAATGAGTATGCTGTTACAAAAAATGGGAAAGGAAATCATAGGACTTCATGAGATCACGAGAAGTGTAGCTATATTCCCAAAATTTCTTATTCCATCAAGGCCACCCTAATTGAAACTTGTTCATTTAATACTAGGCTGCAAATATTCACATTTTGCTGCACACATTATATTTTTCTTTATTACATAGTTATCTATTAAAAGGATTGGAGAATATAATTTAGCAAAATTATTTGGATTTTTAATAGCAATTCTCACATTTATTTCCCTGAGCAAAATCACAATGCTACTAATAAATAATAATGTGATGTTTAGGAAAACTCTTGGGACCAAGCTATGTTATAGGTCAACTGAGGATCTTATAAGTCATACCTAGACCTGGTGTGCTAGTTTTGTTTAATATATAAAGTTTAATGATGCGTATTAGTAGTATACAATTTTTAACAACTAGTTACTAAAACTTTATCTCACATTAACATTTTGTTCTCAGATCTATAATGCCAACTATATTATTCTAGAAGATCTTGAAAATCCAGTCATTATATTAGATACCCTTCTCCATTTCTGCTGTGTATGGGTTTTTTTTTTCTTTATTTCTTTAATATTATATTCAACTTTAGTAAGCATCATTCCCATCCAGTGATATGGGGACAATTTGTATTAGTCAAAAGAAATAAACAATGTTATGAAAGTTATCATTGGCATAATTTTGATTCATTGAAATGCAACAAATATTAAATGTTGTATTAGTGATATAGTGGCTTTGATTTTTCCCCTGAACACTGAAAAAACTGATATAGACATCTACTTTTGAGCCTAGCCAACCATTTCAAGTATTCCTTGCACTTCAACGAGTTGTGAAAATCATTTAATCACCTTATATTTTAAAAAGAACTTTTACTAATAAAGGATGAAAGCAAGACTCACTAATGGGTAGACATGTCAGTATTTAAAAGACAATGAAATAATACCAGTCCATAAGCAGTATTCCAGTTTCCAAACTATGACTTTTCTGTAGAGCATAACACATCACATATATAGTTCGTATAAATAAAATGTGTTTCCATTGCCTTAAAGATTGTATTATTCATTTCATATGTTGTTCCAATAAGGGCCTCATAAGATCAGGTAATTGCTAGAGTGTTGATCTTTATCCTCAGTACTTTGTTTACAGTTTTTCTTTAGATGACTGCTATCACTACACTGTCCAGCTTGATACTGAAGTGACTTCATATAACACACACACACACACACACATACTCACACATACACACATAAACATATATACACATGCATATTATATCCACATACACACACACACACATGCGCGTGTGTGTGTGTGTGTGTGTTGTGTGTGCTGTGTGTGCTGTGTGTGCTGTGTGTGTAAATGTATGCATGAAAAATTGACTTTTCATCCCAGATCTGAAATTTCTGTCCTGCTCACAGAGTCAGGGCTCTTCATGAACCAGTGATTATGCCAAAATTGCTTTTAGAGACAATGGAACTTTCTCCAAAATATCCTATTAAATACAATAAGGCTTACACAGGATTTCAATTATCTAATATACATGCATATTTATATAATTTATGTATATATGTTTTAGGTGTATGTGTATATGTGTGAGAATGAGTATATATATGATATATATATTTAGTTATTCATATATTTATATGTATTTATATAATAAATATTTATATATTATATATATATGTATGTATATATATATATACCTTAGTTGTACTTAATACAGATATATATAAGCTCACCCTTCTCAATATTGCTTTGTTCAGAAATTTACAACTTTCTTTACAGAAAATATTTATATGTAAATGATCTCTGAGACATGCTAGATGTGTTTATGCACTAAGTTTTTAGCAACCTTATTGATTTATCTGGAGACCCATCAAATTTCTTTATGTACTTCTTATAAAGAACTGCGGTATTTTGAATAAAAGTGACCCTCATAGGCTCATAGGGAATGGCATTATAGGATACCCTGGAACTGGAGTTACACATGGTTAACACCTGCCCCGTGGTTGCTAGAAACTGAAATCCATAGTCTTCTGTAAGTCTAGAGAATCCTCTTAACCCCTGAGCCATTTTTCATGCTCTGATCTTAAAACTCTGAGTAGAGATTATAAAGACCATTATAGGAGGTGTGGCCTTCTTCAAGTAGGTGTTGCCTTGTCAGAGGATGTATGTGGGCTTTGAGGTTTCAGAAGCTCAAGTCACACCCTAGTGGCTTGCTGCCTCTTCCTGATGCCTGCTGATCAATATGTAGAACTCTCCGCTATCTCTACAGCACACTTTCTGCCCATAAGTCACAGTACTTCCTACTATGATGATAATGGACTAAACTTCTGAACTGTAAGCCACATACAATTAAATGTTGTCCTTTATAGGAATTGACATGAAAAAAAAAAAGAAAGAATTGACATGGATTGACATTGTAATAATTTCTCTTCAAAGTTCTAAGTGTCTGAATGGTATTCACAAGAGAAAAGAAAACTCTCTCATCTCTATTGGGAGCTCATGGAACAATCATCTTCTATCACCTTAGATAAGCTTGATAACAGAATTCACCTGGTATTTTTGAATCACAAAATCTTAGATCAATGGAATGATTGGCCTAGTTTTTAATCTTAATTCATTTATTACTTTTGTTTTTTTTAAAGGAAGGTCTTACAATGCATTCTGTGCTGTCCTGAAACTTAAATATGCCCTAAACTACTGTTTCACCTTTCTGAATGCTGGGATTTCAGGTGTGCAGCAAAACTCCCAACTTGACTTACTCCTTAAAACGCACTTCACAGAGATGCCAATTGTACAAGTACATGAGAAACAGTTGAAGTTGCTGTATTACTTTAAATGTTCCCCGAAATCCCATATTTTATTTTAAAAAGTAAATACTGATTTGCTGTAAATTTAATGAGTTCAAACTTTATACTCAAGTTTGACATGTATTGTTCTCATTTCCATTTCTAATGATTTTTTTTACTTTTTCTCATAAGATACTGTTAATAGGATTACAGTTTTACATTGTTCACATATAAATACTCTAGATATTTGCTTTCTTCCAATTTGTAGCTTCCATTTAGAAACCAACACACCTATATGCTGCATAGTCATTTATTTACTGAAAATATAATTTATACAGACATATATTTTATTTTCTAAAAACTTTATTTTTGTCAGGATGTATATGACTATTTGCTTACATGTATGCCCATGTACCATGTACATGCCTTGGAGGTCAGAAGAGGGCATAGGATACCCTGGAACTGGAGTTACACATGGTTAACACCTGCCCCGTGATTGCTAGAAACTGAAATCCATAGTCTTCTGTAAGTCTAGAGAATCCTCTTAACCCCTGAGCCATTTTTCATGCTCTGATCTTAAAACTCTGAGTAGAGATTATAAAGACCATAACCTACCATGACAAAAATTTAATTTTCTGAGTTTGATTGTGAATATGCTTCTTCCATTGAATAGGATGTGTTAACATTTCTGTGCTGCTAACCTTAGTTTTTGTACTTAAGGTTTTCTCCTGCTGAGGCTCTTAAGAAAGAGTCAAGCATTAGTTGAGCTCTGGAAACCCAGCAGAAGAAGGAGGAAAAATAGTAGGAGCGTGAGGAGTGGAGGACACCATGAACACAGGTCCCACAGAATTGACTAAGGCTATGGTGGCATTCATAACAATGACTCCCACAGACCAATGTAATTCAGTGCTTGATTCATAGGAAGTGGTACTATTAGGATGTGTAGCTTTGTTGAAGTAGTTGTAACTTTGTTGGAGGAAGTGCATCACTAGGAGGTAGGCTTTGAAGACTCAGAGCCTGAACACCAGGCTCAGTGGCTCACAGTAATTTCCTGCTGCCTGTAGATCAAGATGAATTCTCAAATCCTTCTCCAGCACCATGGCTTCCTGTATACCATAAACCACCTTCATAAACCCTATATAAGAGTTGCTGTAATCATGGTGTCTCTTTATAGCAATTTAAACATTAACTAAACACAAGGGTCATAAAGGACCACACAGGCTGAAGTGACAATAGGAGCCTGTATTAAGTCCTCTGCATACATGCTGTAGTTTAGGTTTTTTGTTGTTCTTGGTTTTTGTTGTTCTTGTTTTTTGTATACTCTTAGGACCCTTTTCCTCCTACAGGGTTACTTCATCCAGCCTTCATTTGAGTGATTGTGCCTAGTCTTATTGCATCTTTGCAGGTTGTTTTCCATTTTCAATTTGTATTCCTGGGCAGCCTATTCTTTTCTGAAGGAAAGGAAGGAGTAGTGAATTTTGGAGAGAGATAGAGATGCTGGGAGCATAACTGGGAGTGTGGGCTGCCACTGGAGTTATTGTATACTAAGAAAACAATCAATTACCTCAGATTTTCTTTTATTGGAAAGATTTATTTTATATTTTGTTTTGAAACAAATGGTCAGGATATTAACAGTTATCCATTTTACTTCTCTCAGTATCTAAATATATAATATTAATATATTTCCCAATTGTCTGTTATAATGACACAAATACTGATACTTTTGCTGTTAGAATAATAGAAATTTCCTTAATTGGATTTTGACTTTTTTTTTCAGGGATGTTTATATATTTTCTACCAGGCTGGTCAGGAAGCCTACCTCTTCCGTGGATGAAAGGCACTTCTTACCCGTTTCAGGATATAGGATACAGTTAATTTGATTTGGCAGACTCCCTGAAGCTAGTCAGTGGTCCTGGAAATACCTGTGTGATTGCAATCCAGTGACTATATACAAATCACTAGTGGAAATATGGACAGGAACACAGAAAGAAAAAGTGTGAACCCCTGTGTTTCACTTTATCTGCTAAACCAGGATGGTCTGTACTATTTTGAGAGCAAAACAAATGCTAGGATATTTGCTCTTGAGGTCACTGCGTGCTTTATCTCCTCTATAGTAACTACTTAGACTGAGCCCCAGACATCAATTGTTTTATATGCAAAATGTTTCATTTCTCAGTTTAGAATTTTTGTTTCTTGGAAAGTCACTCTCTCTTAATTCCAAATTGTTCTTGATAAAATGGTAAAGGCTCAGTATTCTTTTGCTTTTTATATTTCCACATTATGACTGCACTCTCCTGTAGAAGCATTAGTTAAATGTAATTGTTTCTGTATTGCATTGTTCCAGTCCTGTTTTGAGTGTGAAAGGACTGGTGCTGAGCTAGGTGGGTGAGCCATCTGTTTCTGGACTCTGCAAACATTTTGATCTTTGATGCTTTTCAATATATATTACTCAAGTTCTTTACTTGCTAACATGTTGGTAGGTGGGCATTTAGGATGAAAACCTGTGATGCTCAACTTCAATAAATGACACATGTGCCATTTAAAAGAAAGAGTTGTCTGTCTGTATAAATCTTTATTTTCATTAAGCTATGAAATATATCTTAAACAGCACTGTCAGACTTATGAACTGGAAGGTAAAATGTGGTAAGGGAAGCTCTGCAATGAACATTAGAACTACATATGGGAATATTTTAGATTTATATACTAACTGAGACCAGAAATTTCTCTCATAAAATTTTTATTTTAATTTTTCTGTTATGTGTATGGAAGTTGTGTCCCCATGGCTGTGCATAACTTCTGTACCTGGTGGCTGAGGAATCCAGAAAAGAACAATGGATCTGTGAAACTAGAGTTACTGATGTTTAAGGATCGCCATGTGTGCTTTGGGAATTAAACCACAATCTTCTGGTAGAGCATCCAGTGCTCTAAACAGGTATTTTATAGCAAAAGGTACATGCAATATCAATTTAACTCAGTAACATCCCATAGGTCCATTTAACGATTACCCAGCCCTATGATACATAAAATATTTTATAGCATTTTAGTTTTAAAAGATCTAATTTATATAGGAACAATGACAAACATTTAATATATGCTTGCTGATGAGTTTGAATACATGCATATACCCTGAAGCCATCACAGTCATAATTATAAGCATCAATACCAAAATTCCAGTGTTCCTTTCTCTTTTTTTTTTAATTAGGTATTTTCCTCAATTACATTTCCAATGCTATCCAAAAAGTCCCCAATACACTCCCCCCCCCAGTCCCCCACCCACCCACCCCCACCCCTTGGCCCTGGCATTCCCCTGTACTGGGGCATATAAAGTTGGCAAGTCCAATGGGCCTCTCTTTCCAGTGATGGCCGACTAGGCCCTCTTTTGATACAAATGCAGCTAGAGTCAAGAGCTCTGGGGTACTGGTTAGTTCATACTAATGATCCACTTATGGGGTTGCAGTTCCCTTTAGCTCCTTGGGTACTTTCTCTAGCTCCTCCATTGGGGGCCCTGTGATCCATCCAATAGCTGACTGTGAGCATCCACTTCTGTGTTTGCTAGGCCCTGGCATTGTCTCACAAGGGACAGCTATATCTGGGTCCTTTCAGCAAAATCTTGCTAGTGTATGCAATGGTGTCAGTGTTTGGAAGCTGATTAATGGATGGTCTAACAAACTGGCTACACAAACAAGACCCAACATTTTGCTGCTTACAGGAAACTCATCTCAGAGAAAAAGATAGACACTACCTCAGAATGAAAGGCTGGAAAACAATTTTCCAAGCAAATGGTAGGAAGAAACAAGCTGGAGTAGCCATTATAATATCTGATAAGATTGACTTCCAAACCAAAGTCATCAAAAAAGACAAGGAAGGGCACTTCATTCTCATCAAAGGTAAAACCCTCCAAGAGGAACTATCAATTCTGAATATCTATGCTCCAAATACAAGGGCAGCCTCATTCCTTAAAGATACTTTAGTAAATCTCAAAGCACACATTGCACCTCACAAAATAATAGTGGGTGACTTCAACACACCACTTTTACCAATGGACAGATCATGGAAACAGAAATTAAACAGGGACACAGTGAAACTAAGAGAAATTATGAATCAAATGGATCTGACAGATATCTATAGAACATTTTATCCTAAAACGAAAGGATATACCTTCTTCTCAGCACCTCACGGTACCTTCTCCAAAACTGACCACATAATTGGTCACAAAACAAGCCTCAATATATACAAAAATATTGAAATTGTCCCATGCACCCTATCAGATCACCATGGACTAAGACTGATCTTCAATAACAAAATAAATAATAGAAAGCCAACACACACGTGGAAACTAAACAACACTCTTCTCAATGATACCTTGGTCAAGGAAGGAATAAAGAAAGAAATTAAGGACTTTCTGGAGTTTAATGAAAATGAAGCCACAACATACCCAAACTTATGGGACACAATGAAAGCATTTCTAAGAGGAAAACTCATAGCTCTGAGTGCCTCCAAAAAGAAACTAGAGAAAGCACACACTAGCAACTTGACAACACACCTAAAAGCTCTAGAACGAAAGGAAGCAAATTCACCCAAGAGGAGTAGACGGCAAGAAATAATCAAACTCAGGGGTGAAATCAACCAAGTGGAAACAAGAAGAACAATTCAAAGAATCAACCAATCGAGGAGCTGGTTCTTTGAGAAAATCAACAAGATAGATAAACCCTTAGCCAGACTCACTAGAGGGCATAGGGAAAGTATTCTAATTAACAAAATCAGAAATGAAAAGAGAGACATAACAATAATTTTATTTCACATTCTAACATCGTTGAGACTAATAAAGTAAAGAGGATTTAAAACTTTTTGTCAGTAAAAATAGCTTTTTTTTTTTTTTTTTTTTTTTTTTTTAGAGACACTTTTCATGGGCTCCTGAGCAGAAAGTATATTCTTTGGTATTTACGTGGAAGTCTATTTGATGTGAGATGCCTCTTTAAAAAAAAAAAAAAAAGATATTGTCTTAATTTACATTTCAAATGTTATCCCCTTTCCTAGTTTTCACTCCAAAAATACCCTTCCCCCTAACCCCCACCCTGCTCCTCAACCCACCCACTCCCATTCCTGGTCCTGGCATTCCCCTATACTGGGGCATAGAGTCTTCACATCACCAAGGGCCTCTCCTCCCATTGATCACCAACTAGGTCATCCTCTGCTACACATGCAGCTAGAGCCACAAGTTTCCGCATGTATTTTCTTTGATTGGTGGTATAGTTCCAAGAAGCTCTGGGGTTACTGGTTAGTGCATATTGATGTTCCTCCTATGGGGCTTCAGTTCCCTTCAGCTCCCTGGGTACTTTCTCTAGCTCCTTCATTTGGAACATTGTTCTCCGTCCAATGGATGACTGTGAGCATCCACTTCTGTATTTACCAGGCACTGGCAGAGCCTCTCAGGAGACAGCTATATCAGGCTTCTGTCAGCAGTCTCTTGTTGGCAACTGCCTAATGTCTAGGTTTGGTGGTTGTTTAAGGGATGGATTCCCTAGTGGGGCAGTTTCTGGATGGTCATTCCTTCAGACTCTGCTCTGAACTTTGTCTCTGTAACTCCTTCCTTGAGTATTTTGTTCCCCATTCTAAGAAGAAATGAAGTATAGTAAAAATATCTTTAAGTAGTACACCTTGACATTTCTTCAGTATATTTTATTATTTTTTCTTGAAGTACTCAATATAAACTTAATGACATAGTTTTTTAGAGTTTATATATGTATTTATATATATATGCTTGCTTGTCAAAAATATTTATGTTAAATTTACCTTTCTCTTTTGTTTACTATTTAATTTTTTTTTTTTTTATAGTTCGATCTTTCCCCTTCCTGGACTATCCTCTGACTGTTCCACATCCCATACTTCCTCTCTATCCCCTGTCTCCATAAGGAAGTCTCTACCACCTACCACCCACCCCACCCGACCTCTAAATACACTGGGGCCTCTAATCACTTTAGGGTTAGGTACATCTTCTCTGACTGAAGCCAGACCTGACATTCTTCTGCTATATTTGTGTTGGGAGCATTATATCAGCTGGTGTATGCTGTCTGGTTGGTGGTGAAGTGTATGAAAGATCTTGGAGGTATAAGTTAGTTGAAATTGCTGATTTCCCTATATTGTTGCCCTCCTCATCAGCTTCTACCAGTTTTTCCCTAATTCAGCTACAGGGGTCACTAGCTTCTGTCCATTGGTTGGGTGTAAATATCTGCTTTTTGCTCTTTTAGCTGCTTGTTGGGTCTTTTGCAGGACAGTCATGCTAGGTTCTTGCTTGTAAACACACTGTAGTACTAGCATTCCTTTCAGTCATTGGGGCCTCCCATTGAGCTGGATCCCAATTTAGGCCTGTCACTGGACTAAGCCTCTTCTCCATTTTTTAACCCTGCAGTTCTTTCAGACAGGAAAAATTCTGAGTCTGAGTTTTTGACTGCTGGATGGAGCCATTCCTCCATTTGTCGCCCTGTCTTTCTACTGGAGGCAAATTCCACAAGTTCCCTCTCCCCACTGTAGAATATTTCATCTAAGGTCTCTCCCTCTGAGTACTGACAGTATCTCTCCTTCCAGGTCTCTAGTATATTCTAGAGCCAGCCCCTCCCCACTTCCTACCTCCTGAAGTTGTCTGTTTCCATTCTTTCTGCTGGCTCTCAGGGCTTCAGTTCTGTACCCCCACCAAATACTTGGACCTTTTGGCTTGTTAATCTCCTATAGTTCTGTGGATTGTATCCTGGGTATTTTGTACTTTTTTTTTGGGGGGGGGGATAATATCCACTTGTTAATGAGTACATACAGTGCATGTACTTTTGGGTCTGATGAGGTTTTTGATCTTAGCCATTCTGATTGGTGTAAGGTAGAATCTCAGGGTCATTTTGATTTGCATCTCCCTGATCACTTTGAACATTTCTTTATGTACTTCTCAGACATTTGAAATTCCTCTGTTGTGAATTCTCAGTTCTCCTAGCCCCTTTCCTGCATTCATGACTTTTGTTTCTGCTGTGTGAACCATTTAGCTAAACCAAGACCATGTGAGTAAATGTTAAATTCCAGCTGTCCCCTAGAGCTTAGCTGAGTCCTTGTGGGTGCACTACAAAAGGTCCTGAGTTCTGCTGTCCCTAAATCTGTCAATAGAAGTTAGTTCAACAGTGAAAGTTTGGGCATCCAGAACTGCTCTGCCATTCATTTCCAGCCACTGATTGCCCACCCTCATGTATACCTGGGGCAGGTACTTGCAGATACTGTGAATCTGTGATCAGCAATGTCTTGCTCAGCAAGATGACATTTTACAGCCCTTCTTCCTGTCCACCAATTTCTACATTCTTTCAAACCCAGGTCCTGTAATGTTTCCTGATCTGTGTTGTAAAGGCTTGTTAGGGGATGAGTAATCAGCTCTCTCTTTTCTCACTCAGCAAATTTTACATCCATGAAACTCTATTTATGCCAGAGAATATCATTTGTCTATAAATATGAAAAACATATTTAAAAGGTAACCTACTAAGTCAATTTAGCCTACAGTCATATTCAGTTTCCATCTTTGGACTACATCTATACTCCAATGAACTTCTGACCCAGTTTACAGTACCAGGTATGCACTCTCTTTGGTGGAAAAAGTCTCAGATCCAATCAGAACATTGTGGTACCCTAAGAAAAATAGTGTCAAGAGTACTGTGATGTGCAATGTTCCTGATATTTTTTGTCCCATATATTATATGATTCACAGCTGGTAAGACTGATGAGGCCTGTTATCACTCAGCATTGCATATTCTGGCAATACAAATGCTACCCTGCAGTAAGGAAGCAAGATCACTTGAGTTTGTAGTTCACCTTCTGTAACTCCACAAGTATATGTTCCCCTAAAGACATCTTTAATACAATAATTACATCTGAAATACATGCCTCACCTGTCTGAGAGTGCTACAGAGTTGATTAATTTACAAAAATTCTTATCCATTGTTTCAATCTCTCTGGTTCCCCCCCACACACACACCTTTGACTTTCAGAATTACCACAGCAAATAATTTAGACATCTTATTCATGTAATACAGTCTGAGATATTCCATCTGGTTCCTAATCCTCCTTCCCCAAAACTTCACATTTGTGTAATTTGCATGGACATCAAGTTTATTGATTCTTTTTGTGATCATGCTGAATCCACTGATAATTGACCAAATGAATTCTTCATCTGTGTTTTTTTAATTGTGATGCTATTTTTGTAGCCCCTGACTTTCTTTAGATATTCCTCATAGTCTCACATACCTGTACACATTTTCTAATTTATTGTTTTTATTACAATATTGTTTTAAACACATTATTATTATTATTATTATTATTATTATTATTATTATTATTAATTATTTTGTTGTTTGTATCAGGGCAACTTGGAGGAGTCAAGATTTGCTTTTCACAATGTAGCTTGTGAGGGGCTGGTAATGAGGTTTAGTTCAGTTTCAACAGTTTATGTTGAAGCAAATTCTAGAGACACATGACATTAGAAAAATAATAATGCAGATCTAGGAGGAAAGTTTATAGCAACAAATTTTATGTCATTAAATCTGAGATAGCCCAAACAACCTAATAATGCAAAACAAAGCGATATAATTATAAGGAAAATCCAAAATTTAATTTGAAATAAACAAATTGACTAATATATAACATATATTCAGATTCTGTTGAACAGTCTATACTCAGCCACATTGACTAGTAAACCAATGTGTTATAAGAAAACAAAACTAGAAAGTTTTGTGTAAGAAAAACTAGCAAGGAAAATATAATTATAACATATTTTGTCTCCTATGTATTATGAGCAAAATGGAGATTAAAAGGTTGTACAAGGGAGAGTATCCAGAACAGAGCTGATGTGTAAGAAGAGAAACAGAGCTAGAGATTATAACCGCAGTGCTGTATAGGCTTGCATGGGGGTGCTATAATGAAATTTCTATAGGTACTTACAGTAACATGATTTAATAAAGAAAAACATTTAAAATAGAAGACTAAATGAGTTTTCAAATAGGAAACTGGGAAACTATTAATAAATAAAGTGATAATACCGTGACAAATAAAACATAGAACAAAACTCAACAATATAAACAGGAAACACAATACATAAACTCCTAGAAGCAAAACCAAAATAGTAGGAAACAGACTCTCTACAGTGAAGACTATTAGATTGGGGAGTCCAAGTCTATAAGGACAAATATTACAGACTGACTGCATAGGAAACATCAGCTACATCATGATACAAGGACAAGAGCCCACTGAAGACAGTGCCAAGAGTAAACTACTATACAGAATTCTTCATAATGCCTCCTTGTAATGTCAGTACAAGCAACTTACCAATCAGAATTGACAGTGGTTTTGCTCAGCTTCTATGCTACAACTAGTGCCCTGGTTATTTTTCTCATTGATATAACCAAATTCCAAACCAGTTTCAGCTCTAATAATAAAGGATTTATTTGTGCATAGGCGTTCAATAGAAGCAATGGTGGTAGGAAATTTTTTTTCCTATAGAGCTTGGTAGTTAAGTGGCTGGTGACACTGCATTAAACCTTCTGTATCCTCCAGTGACATAGCTCCTCTAGCTAAACTCCACCCCCATGGGTTCCACAAAATTTCCAATTATAAAGCAAGCACACAAAATGTCTGATATACTGTTAACAAACCACTGTAGTACTTTGATTGAAAAATACCCCCTACAGTCTTAAGAATCTGAAATACAGACACCAGATGGTGGCAGAATTTGGGAAAAGTTATGGTGTCAGATGTCCATCACTGTGGCTGTCCTTAATATTAAAATTCCTAACCTTCATTTCCACCTCACCACCAAGTAGTCCATCTGCCCATAGTTTTTCATTCTCAGTCCACTATTGAACCCCATGCCCCTCACCCACATCTTCTCTATCACACTGTTCAAGTGGATTACATGTCTTTTCTTGTCCATCTACAGACCTCAGATTGTCTCAATATTCCCTACCCTCCTATGAGTCCATTTCTAGGCAAATGCCAAAGAGGCTCCACAAGTGATTTCTTCTCACTTCTGCTAAACTGAATCTTGGGTTAAGCTCTGGTAACCTCTATCTGAAAGTTAAACAGGCTGCACAAGTGTGAGCTGCAGGGACCACACCCTGCAGAAGAATGTCAACAGGAGGAAATTGTCTATTCTGACTCTTTGGGAACTAATCAAAGGGTTACTCTTGTCTGACATGTGGAGATTTCAAGAGGAATGTTGATATTGTGTTGCATGTCACCAAACTGCATCCTAGAGATTTGCTGTGAAACCTAAACTTAATCCCTTTGCTTATATTCTTTGTTGCATTCACCCAAGACCTTCTGTGGCCTTTAAGTTCCCAGGCCAAGGTTTCTATTATTTATTTATTTATTTATTTATTTATTTATTTATTTATTTATTATTTTAGGAAGACACAAGCTCTTGAGAAAAGTCAAAAGTCAAAATGTATGAAGAAAGCAGACCAGAGGTATGGGGCACTGAGCAACACCACATTCAGGTATCAATGACAGAGAACTTTCCAGAACATTCAGAAGAAATTGGCATTTTGAGTGGGTAAATGTGGCCTCCCTTCCCACAGCCTGGAACCTGCTTGCTCAAGGGTGGAGCTACCTGCTCATTCGTCCTGCCACGCCTACTGCTGGAACCTGCCTTTGCTGCCTGGAGGCACACACGTGTTCGTCCTGCTACTGGACCCTGAGTTACTTGGCGGGAAATTGGGTTCCCTCCCCCTTCCTTTATAACTGAGTGTCTGAAAATAGTAAAATTGAGCTTTGATCAGGATGTTGTCTTAACTCCATTCTTTCTTCCGCCCCGTCTAGATTCCTCTCTTTTCAGCGAACTGCCATTCTCAGTTGAACCGTTCGTGTTGTGGACTGCGGGCAGGCCGCAACAGGTAAAGGCCCTCCAAAAGTGGCATCTGTGGGAACAAAGCCATGAACATAGGATGTGGCCCAGTCCTGCTCAAAAACAAGTAAACCTCCCTGAATTCATTCACCCGTGCCCTTACCACACCATTTATGATGACTTAACACAGCGTGGTAAAGCAACCAAAGGATTTGTCAGGAAGGCGAGCACTTGTTAGCTTTGCATCTCTGTGACCATGCTCCTCCCTGAAAAATCCAACCCACACTGAGGGTTAAGTTTTACTCGCTGTTTCAGTGATTATTGTCCTTGTTGGCTTGGAGTATTGCTTTGAGCTTAGAACAATACTGGTCATCAAGTGACAGAATATGAGAGAAGGGCCTGTTTACCTTCTAAGCATTGGGCACTAATTGAGGGGTACATATGTAGGAAGCCTTATGCTTTACCTTTTTCTTTGTATAGCTCCTGCCAATAGAGAATCAGCTCCTCCAGGGTTTCTTGCTATTGAACACATTTTCCATTATTTGAGTGTTGATCAAGTAAGACCTATTGGGTGAACTCTATTGGGTTCTGAATCAAGTAGATGACTTTTCTCATCCCAGGAAGAACTTGCATTCACCCCTTATTTCTTTCTACTACATCAAAGCCTGGGTGACATTGACTACCCAGATGTTGCCTGGACTGAATACCACATCCTTTCTACACCAGTGAATTAGCCAGATTGCCTCTTCACAGACAAGACTAATCATGTCAAGGTACTCATTCTGCTTTGAAACCCTTGATATGCGTCTTCTCAAACAGAAATCCCACTCACCCTCTCAGGGATGCTGGCTCTCTCCAGCCCTCTGGCAACCACCACATAGCTAAACTTTCCTTTCTTATTTTTTGCAGTGCCTTTTCTGTTTCCTTTCTTTCTTCCTCTCTCTCTCTCTCTGTCTCTCTCTCTCTCTCTCTCTCTCTCTCTCTCTCTCTCTCTCTCTCTCTCTCTCTCCCTCTCCCCCTCTCTCTCTTGATGTTGTAATGCCTCTTCTCTGGATAACTTTCTCTTGTTTGTGGAAATTTTCTTCTGTGATTTTTTTTAATGAACATATTTTCCATCCTTTTGGCATGAAATTCTTGTTGCTTTTCTTCTGTGCTTGTGGTTTGTAGATTTTATTATATTTTTCATGGTTGTTTTTTAAGAACTCACAGATTCTCTTTATATTTCAAAAATAAATTATCACTGACTTTATGTCAATGATTAAGTTCTTCTGCCTTGTCTTCTAGCTCTGATATTTTATTTTATACAAAACCCATTCTCTTGATGAGGCTTCTCATTCAAATTTTAATTAGAGATACTGAAGTTTTGACTTCTATCATTGTTATTCATTTTTCTATTATTTTTGTCCCATTGTTAAGTTCTGTTTTCTATATTTATTTAAAGCTTTGTTTATGCTCCAAATTAATTCAGGATATTATTTTACACTCTTTGAACTCATTTCTGAGTTTTTGTTGATGATTTTGCTATATTTATGGGTATTCACAATATTTATATTAAATACCTTGCCTTTAATTTTGTTGAACTCATATTATTGGTCTTTACTGTAGGATTAGTCAATTTGAGGGAAGAGCCATGTTGTTTCAAATTTTTCTTTTTACTTCTGTGTTTGTGAAGGGGCTTGCTCACCTGGATTTACTTTTAAGATTGTAATACTGCAATTATTCTTAAGAAACAATACCTGCTGCACTGCTTGCCAGCACACAATTTATATGATTTCTATAATTGTTCCTATGAATTTTGGCACAGAAAAATCCTTTTTTTTTTTTTTTTTTTTTTGCTTTTTTGAAACAGGGTTTCTCTGTATAGCTCTGGCTGTCCTGGAACTCACTTTTTAGACCAGGCTGGCCTCGAACTCAGAAATCTGCCTGCCTCTGCCTCCCAAGTGCTGGGACTAAAGGCATGCGCCACCATGCCCGGCCCTTATTTATTTTTAGTTAGAAAATTTATTATTACTGTGGTACATACATATTTTACAATTCAAACAAATGTCCATTTTCAACATTAGTAATCCTTAATTGCAAACATATTTATTTGTCTCATAACTCAATTACTCCAAATAGATCATTTTTAACTATTACACTAATATGTATACGATAGGCATTAATAAAATGCTATTATACTTTTAGATGTATTATAGTATTATAATAAAAATTGAACTTTTTATCATTGACTACATGAAATATTTTGTATGTGATATTCCTATAAAATTAACAGCAATAGTTATCTGTCCTTAGTTATTAGAGTATAATTAAAGTAGTAATTGCAATAAATAGGACCTTAGCTCATATTTTATTAGGCTCTATCAAAAGTATTTTTAAGAATATGCTATACTATAAAATGAAAACATTTTAGAATTTTGTCAGGATGCTAAATAAATAGAGTCATGTCTTTAGTTGTTGTAGTAGATAGACATTCATATTTCAGTACTGAAAGCCTTAGGGATGAGAATTGTTTTGACCAGTTCCTGGGTCATATGATGAAATTTAACCAGTTCCTGGGTTATATTTTGAAATACCAAATAAACCAACACAATAATGATAACAAGAAGCTGGCTTCATATAAAGTATCATTTAGGACACACAATATAGAGTTATTAAGATTCTGTAAATGCTAGGCATTATTGGGTGTGCTCTTTAGGCACTAAAGTTTGCATACCAAACATGTACTGACAGAGCTATTCACCTAAATTTTTATTTATTAATTAATATATTCACAAGAATTTTGTATTAGTCAGGGTTATCTACAGTCACAGAACTTATGGTATATCTCCATACATTAAGGGAAATTATTATTTATTATTATGACTTATAGTCAGTAGTCCAACTAAGCCAACAATGAGCAGCTGTGAATAGAAAGTCCAAAAATCTACTTGCTTAGTTTATGAGGCTAGTTGTTCTACCCCGTCTTCTTTATAAGCTGGAATCCTGAAGAAGTAAGTTCCACAGGTGTGTTGGCAAATACGTGCAGGCAGGTGAAGAAGATAGAGTCTTCCTTCTTCTGTTGTCCTTGTGTAGACCTCCAGCATAAGGTGTGCCTCAGATTAAAGACATGTACCAGCATACCTAAATCTGGAACTTGCTTTGGCCCAGTTTGACTGGAACTCTGAGATCTGCTTGCCTCAGTCTCCTGGGGTTGAAGGGCTTGCCACTTTACCTGTGTCTAAGCTTTTCATGGTCACTATGCCTCAAGATCTTTATGTCAAGATCAAGGTCAGAATCCTGTGTCTTCCAGCCTCAAGATCTGGATCACAGTGTGCTCTCCATTTCTGGATTGAAGTTTATTCCTGATGTAGTCAAGTTGACAATCAGGAATAGCCATCACGAATTTATAAATACTATTCATCCGTTAAAAACTTAAAGCCATGTTATTTTGCACAACAGGAATAGTAGTAGGTTATATTACAAACCGGTTTGTTAGGGTATCACATTATAATTACATTAATAATCAGGAGAGTAAGCTTGAAAAATACATGTTTTACCAACTGCTTGGAAACCTTAGGTGAGGAAGCATTGAAAAAGTTTGAGTAAAAATACAGATTGGGAAAAATATAAGTGATAAGTAGGTGGAGATATTTAAAAATAGATGATATAATAAAAGACAAATGATAGACATATAATTAAATATAACAGTGTTGATGAATATAAAGACTTTACTGATCATGCTTTTCAGTTTACCAATTTTAATGGCTTACCATAAGAAGCATTCTTGGATGTCTAATTGCAAATAAATTATGAAAACCTAATATTTAAGCAGAAGATTTGATATAATTATATCAAATAATGAAAGGTTTCAATACCCAGGTAATCATCTACTATGAAATTTTTTTAAAAATGTAAAAACTAGTAGTGAGATAGAAGAATCTAGTGTTTTATTATACTCTTGACTATCATTTAAAACATTAACTCTTGCTCTGGAAGCAACAAGGATACCAAGACAAGAAGGACTATTATATTTAACTTATATAAGTCACAGTTCCGTTCCCAGGAATTCCTTAATGATCTGCTGCTCGCTGTTGGATGCAGAATTGATAAATGCTTGGCAAACAAGGACTGTAGGAAGAATACTCAACTAAGAATGACACATCAATATATATGGACAAATTAGTTAGTAGTAGAAACAAAGAAAAATAAACAAAAATCTGAGAAAGACATTTTCCAAGTGTTTAATGACAGATAAACAATGCTAAATACTTTTTCTTTCTTGCTTGCCTGGGACTAAAACACATGTTAAACTATTCCATTTTAATATATGTAAAAGACATATGAGCATATTATTAATATATTTAAATAAATATTATCAGACTCATATATGCTGCTAGGAGATTGATATATGAGTAAGAGTGACCTAGCTATTTTGACATGCAAACTGTTGATGAATTTTGACTAGTTTTGTAGGTAGCTATGGGAGAAAGTATAAAACAATATTCAATAGCCTCTTATCTTTTCATCTTCTCTTTTTATTAATGAGTATTTGTTGGTTTAAAGCAGAATATAAGGCATGATCCCTTTAAATTCTCCACATTGGCTACACAGGTAAGTCACAGCTCTCATGTATATGCTTTACAGATATCATTATCCTCCCTCTCTCCTGATTCTGGTTCTCAAAAATTTTCAAGGAACATCAGTTATTCCCAGTTCTAGATTACTTTGTATTCTTGATATGGAATGCACTGGGACTCTGAAAATAAAAAAAAAACATATACAAAATTGATGTATAAGAAATAAATGCCCACATATCTACAGAATACTATGATATGCCATTGACAGATAACGGAAGGGATGCAGCAATAAATCAATGAGAATAAAACCTGTTCGTTCCTGCAACTCGATTGCAATGGTGTTTACACAAAATAAAATATTATTTTTATTCTGATAAAGATTTATTTTTATTATTTTAATTTTTGTGAATATTTGCACTTCCATTGTGGGGGTATTTGTGTGTGATTGAAGCACTCCTAGAGGCCAGGGACTCTTATTCCTTAGAGCAGGAGTTTAGGAGGTTGTGTGAAACCTAGCATGGGTGTTGAGATTGGTTAAGTGAAGAGTCCAGGTAAAACAACAATGTGCCCTTACTGGCTAAGCTACCTGTCTAGCTATAGCCAAAGATTTTGTGTTGATTATATGGAGATTATGTAATAAGATAGGGAAAAGAATAAAACAGGTAATAGTAATTGTGGGTAAAGGAGAGAATATGATTTTAAATAATATGATCAAATGATTTCATTCGGAAAATTGTATCTCAAGAAAATGAAGATATGAACTATTTCAGTATCTAGAAAGGAAAAATTCTTGGAATTGGACAAAGCCACAAAGCCTGGTAGCAAGAGACATAAAGAGATTGAATTCACTGTAGCATTCTGAGCAAGCATAAGAAGAGAGACTTAGGAAAGTAAAGAGAGAGGAGTCACCTTTGCTACTGAAGAACTGTGGTGTCAAAACCTGAGGATTTACAGGAACCACACCATTGAGGTCAGGGGAGGACTCCATTCCTTCCCTCTGTGAATGCTGCTCAGCAAGTCAATTGCAATAACAGTCACACTTACTGAAATACCTCATGAAAAGTGAACAAGACCACGGCCATCTTGATGTTGTCTGATAGCCTTGTGCAAAGTTGTAAAAAAAAAACACATTTTACTCAATATTTTAATTTGCACAGCAGTGTCCAAAATCATTTTGCTCACCTACTGAGCATAGTGTAATAGTATTTTACTAAGGAAAGTATAATGACTGAATGTGTGAAGCATGTAAAAATTCCTGGGGTGCTTGTTTTCAATATACACCACTTTTGATTTATTGTCATGATAAATGTATGAAACACTGATACACAACTCTTACTAACGAATACATTCTGTAATACATTTGTATTAACTATTGTTGTAATCAAAAGTGCAGCCACTCTATTCTCTACATTGTGACAATGCTCAAAGAAGTGAAATGATTTTGTTTGACCAAGGAAATATGGCAGAAAATCTAAGAACCACCTTTGTTTCATGGATAAATCATGTCATGTGAGCGAGCCCCCAAAAAAGGGACAGGAAGGATTGGTTTAGATTACTGAGACCAATGTGTCTGGTATAATATTATTCACTAACCTTCATACCAGGTGGAACTTCTATAGTTCATTCTAGTCATATATGAGGAGTGACAAATCTGTGTCATGAACCTCTATAATCTAGTGTATCTGACACTGCCATATCCTATGAATTGCAGCTCCTATGAATTGCATATACTATGAATTGCAATATACTCATGAGTTTCAAATAGTCTTCTTTGGTGATTTGTTTTCATTTTCTACTCTTACCCAAACAGATACAGGAGCCAAGTCATTGTGTTTCTTTCTTCATGTTTTGGTTTTGGCAAGATTGAAATTTGGAAAAAAAAAAAAAAAAAACTTCACACATGTTATGAAAGCACTTACCGCTCAGCTTCATCACATGTCAAGAGTCATGGGTATGGATTCGTGTTATATCACATTACATCACAAACACACTTATCAGTGATAGCAGGTAGATATTGTAACAATCTGAGTCCCTCAAACAGAAATACCTTTATTTCAGTTCTGATCTTTTCTTAAATGGTGATGAAACTTTATCTACTGACACCTTACATTTTTCATTATCTAGTGCTATTCAGACTAATGTTAGCAGGTGTGTGGACCTTTAAGATACTGTCCCTTCAGCTCCAGGTCTAGTACATCAGTAGATGTCCAGTGACAATTTCTATAAGCAGATGCTCAGTACACCTGTGCGCAATGAGCAAACGGATCAGTCTAACCATTTTGTCATGATTCCTCATTATTTCCTAGTCTGGCAGCCACAGGCAGCCTGAAACATGATCTTGCTTATTTAGCTCTGCTTCTTTTGTCTCCTAGATGCTCTGTATCTTCCTAGCATTAAGCATTGCCCTTCTGATAAAGTGCTTCTGAATTAACATCGAATTTTGTTATCCTTAACACCCCTAGTTGAGCACAGAAGTGGTCTAATGAATATTCACAACTTGGTCTTTGAAAAACCACAGGTATTTAGCCAAACTTGGATTACACTTAGATCTCAGATAGGCTATCAATGAGCTCAACAAGACTAACTTCAGAAATTTCAAACTTTCTTAATTCCTATAGGTAAGAAACACTTAGCTCTCAGGAGCCATTTAAAAGTAGGAATTATTATTCATAGTGACAACTTGATATAATGTGTTTCTGCTTTAATTTGGGGGAGGGGGTGATATCTGGCACAATGAACGGCTTTTGTGATTATCATTAATCAAGTTTGACTTTGTGCTATCTCTTCTACTGTAACGGGTGTGGGTTAATATAGATGAACATGTTATCAAAGCCCTCTCTGTAGCATTTGTTGATGATGTCAATCATTACCTCTGAGACCATAGAAAGCAGTTTTTAGGACACACTGAAACAGAAGCAAATGATCATTTTCAAATCCTTGTATACTTAGAAGGTGGTTATGGTTATTTTTTCTGTTACTAATTTGATGTAAATATGTCTAACTCACAATATTTAAGATGTCCTGCCAAGGGAAATCTGATAAAGATTATTATTCTAATTACGCTCTTTTATAAAACAAGAGCTAAGTACAGTTACCATGACAGATGTTACTCATTTTAACTAATAAAATGTACTGATCCATCATCTCTGTCTTTCTTTTATTCTTGTTTATTAGCATAAAATACATTTCATACATGCAGATTAATTAGACTTTAATATGCTTCAAGGTAAGCTCTCATAGCAAAAGAGGTAGCAGGTATGATGATGAGCCATTCCAATATTTACTCTGTGAAGCGATGTCACATACTTAGTGATAAACGTCATAATTAGACATATTCCTTTAGCTCTTTATGCATGGAAGGTATAATGTGACTGTAGAATTGTGTAATGACTCCTGTGTGGATATATATATTTTTCTTATACAAACCCAGGATGATGATGCTAGGGAAGACTCAGAAAGAAAAGGAAGATTGTATCACAGAGGTTCCTGTCTGCCTGCTACAACAAAATCTTACTTTTTTTTCACTGACTTTGAATCTGTAAGCAGAGAAGGGAGGATTAAGGTGACTAACTCACTACACTGAAGTCTGGCTATAGCTGACTCCAGTTTCGCATCTCAGTCCCCAGCACACTTTTCATCCTGTAGCTTCTGTCCATAGCCACAGGGAAAATGGCAAATGAAAATTGATCCATCTTTTCAGTCAAGTCACCTTCAAGCATAAGAAACAGGAATAGATAGGCTTTATTTTCAGGCGTGGGAGGGTGTTATCTTTTCCAACTGAACTCTAAAAGAAAAAAAAAAAACAGTAGAGAAACTCTGTTAAATCATGATTTTACGTCTGCACATACAGATTTTAAGCCTGTTTCAGATGCACTGAAATAATTACTGATGATAAATATAGAAAGGAGAAGTACAAATTTGAAATAAATATTAAACTAATTTTTATAATTGTCTTAATATGCTATAATGATGGTTATATTTCTAATTCAAAGTGGCCAGTTGGATATATATATATATATAACTAAATAACTCAGAAAGATATACATACACATGCCCACACACATGCATATATATATATATATATATATATATATATATATATACACTTAGAGAAATGGGATACCTTGAAAATGATCTTTTTACAAATAATAATAAAGAGATAAAATGTATTCTGAGAGGAGCAGGTTGAATACATACAATAACAATAATAAATAAAATAGGATAATGATTTGAGATGGAGTGAGAGGGACTATGGCTGGAGTTGAAATGTAGCTAAGAATGGGAGTCAGGATAGAGCCACCCTTTAATTTTAAAAACTAGTAAAAATAAAAAAAAAAAAAAAACTACAAAGGAGTTTTATTAAAAGGTCATGGTACTTTCTGTAGTTTTCAGATAATTTCTTCAGTGGTTATCAATGATTCAGCTTCTCTCTAGTGTTTAAAGAACCTGTCAAAAAATTTAAATACTCTGCTACATATGTGCCGGGAGCTTTGGGCCAGACTGCTTATGCTCTTTTGTGGGTAGTTTAGATTCTGGGTGCTTTCAGCAGGTCTAGGTTAGTTGATATTGTTGGTCTTCCTATGGGGATGTCATTCCTATTCAGTTCCTTTAATCCTTCCCCTAATTTATTTGTAGGAGTCCCTGACCTCAGTCCAATGCTTGGCTGTGAGTATCTGCCTATGTCTCAGTCAGCTGTTGGTAGAGACTCTCCAAGGACAGCCACGCTAGGTTCCTGTCTTTAAGCACATTATAGCATCAATAATAGTGTCAGGGATTGGTGCCTGCCCATGACTAATCCTGAAGAGACTTGATGCCCTAGAATGGGGAGACATGAAGAGGGCACCATCTCAGAGGCTAAGGGGAGGGGGATGAAGGAAAGAACTCAGTGAGTGGGAATGGGGTTGAAACATTTGGGTTGTGAATAAACAAAATAATTAATTAAAAACAAACCCATAGTTTCATTTTAGTCATTTACCTTCTCATGCTTGTGATATGACATATTTATTAAACTTAGTGCTAGAAGTGGAGCATTAATGCAGGCTTAGATGGCTTTAAGTTTCACATCTACAGCTATCTCTATAATTGTAGTACTTTTATTCTGGAATCATGTGGTAGTATTATAAATGACTCTGGTTTTTCTAAGGATTGAATTAGGTAGAGAAAGTTACTCTGCACATGTACACACAGATTAACATTAGAACACGTCCATGTAATGAAGTTTATTTTTTGAGAGAAATAAGAAATATAAAATTCCCCATTAATAATAGATTAATCATATAACATATTAGCCTGAATTTTTTGCCTGTGTTAATCTTGCCTGTGACGGTCTTTCATAACATTTCTTGGCAATATTCAATCCACATTGTTTCTTGTGCCTAAAGGTATCAGTGAGTAAACCTTCCTTCACATACATATGCACATATGCATGTCCAGTATCATGAATCAAGAATTCAAATTCTTATATGATTGTGATTGCTTTTCAGTATCCTTTTGTTCTAAGATCAGTTGAACTGATTACTGACACCCCTTACTGACTGACTTTTTTCCACATAGTGTATCTTTAGTGTCACCTGATTAAAATGCATAGGGTTCTGACTCATACTTTTTAATAGCTTGTAAGGGGTCCAAATAAATGCTCAGAAACCACACTTACTTAATGAGAGTATGAATAGGCCAGATTCCATAGATTCTATTAAATGAAGTCATTTTTTAAAAAGTGTTGACTAATACTGGGAGGGAAATGTGTCATGTCATTATTCTAATTTAGTTTCTCAGATCACTACCAAGATAAATCACCTTTACATAGGACCATTTACACGTGGCGTTCTTGCCAAGTTGTCTGCCTATACCTTTTGCCCACATTGTTTATATTTATCCTGCCATCATTCTCCTTTTTAATTCCCATATTTTATTTGAAATTATGAATAATATTAGGTTGTCATGAACGGTGAAGCACATGGTAGCATGTAGGGAGACATGGTGGTGGAACAGTAGCTGAAGCTTGCATCATTATATGTATGGAGAAAGCAGAGGGATATAACTAAGAATGATGTCAGCTTTACAACCTCAAAGCCTGCTCCTGATGATGTATCTCCTCCAACAAAGCTGCACCTGCTAATCCTTCCAAAGCAGTTTCACCAAATGGGACCAAGTATTCATATATATGAACCTCTGAGAGCCTCTCAGAGAAACCGCCACACCATCATTGAGGGACAGTCTGAGGATGATATTGTTCATTACACTCTGATACAGCATATTGTGCTTTCTCACATACTTTATTGTTGCAATTACTCTATACCAAGTCATACATTTTCTACACCACTCTTTTTGTTTAATAGTTTGAAAATTTCATGCATGAATACTATATTTATATCTTTTTCATCTATCCCCTCCTTCAACAGCTTCTCCATGTCTCACTAACTACCTTTCAAATTAATAACATCTGCCATTCAATTATTATTGTTACACATATTCATATTTATAACATTAATGTGTATATATAAACTACAACCTGCCACTTCTCTGAGCTTTTCTTCAGGGAAATGGATACACTGTTCATCTATACCAATACCAAAAATTGAAACACACTATGCTGTGAAATCAAGACTGTTATACAAATCTCTTAAGAAAAGAACTTATTATCTTGGAAGATTTGGGGATTGTGAAACAAATGTGGGATGCAAACAGTATCTTCAAGAGAGAAGGCAGCTGGGCTTGACTGACATGATTTACATGTTGAGTAGTCAAGCTCTTCTTTATGTGATACATCTTATGATGGAGCTCTGACACCCTACTTTTCCTCTACACTATGGTCAGGATAACTGAGGACATATTAAGAAATACAGTAGTTTAGTATATCCGAGAGTTGATATTACCTACTCAGTAGTATTGCTCCATATTTCAAATTTCTTCTTTAAACACCCTAGGCCCCTTTTATTTTCATTCTCTGAAAGTCCAGTATTAAACCATTACGTGGAACACATTATTATATTAAAAAGAGTATCAGAATTATTATAAATGGTAGGGGGCAAAAAGTCATCTTCTTTAATTTTTGAAGCTAGTAAAATGAAAAAAAAATACTTTAAGTGACAATTAGATTTTCTCTAAAAAGAAATTGCTTTTGTATTTCCCATTAAGCCTTCTAATTAACTTAGTAGAAACTGCTTGTAAACCCTAGATACAGAACTCTCAACAGTCTGAAAACTCTCCCTTTCTTCCCATGGGAGGAATAATTCAATTAGTTTATGTAATACTTTCTAATAAATCATTCTATATATACCTAGCCTCAGGAGCAAGAGGGAAGCACTCTACTTTATGCAACTCCCTGAGGACTTCTGCATTTACATTCTGCAAAAGTCAGTGCAGAACCTTTAGGAAGTCTGCTAACTGTCCTTGCTTACCCTTACAAAGTTCACATTTTCAGCAAAGTTAGAACAAGTTTCATTATAGCCTTTGTTTGTAACAATAGGCATGAAGACATATCACTGGGGTGAGTGTAAAAGACTTCCACCAGGGCTCCAGTCAACACTGAGTTTCATATGCAAAGACACAATCGATTTCTTATTGAAGATGACACTAATTAAGCTGTCTGGTAATTTTTTTGAGAAACTACTCATTCTCCCTTGGATGCAGGATGTGAATATAATAGCTTCAATGTTAGTTTTTCTTGTTAACACTGTTTAAAGTCATTAATGCTTTGTGTGTATGCATGTCAATTAATGAGAGTTCTACAGTAAAACTACATAGATAAGACATATATATTTGTGTAATTATGCCATTTCAAAGTAAAATATTTTGTATACTCTATTTTACACTTCTATATCACTATAGCTGTAACAATTTGAGACAAAAGAAATGAAATTATTCAACTTTGTGTTTGTACAAATCATTCAATATATATCAACAAAGTAAGATGTGCTTTGCAATATTTAGCTTGTATAAAGATGAACTTATTATGAGTATCATACAAATAACCTACTTACATTTCCCTGATGATTAAGGATGTTGAACATTTTTTCAGGTGCTTCTCAACTATTCAGTATTCCTCTGTTGAGAATTCTTTGTTTAGCTCTGTACCCCATTTTTTAATGGTGTTATTTGAATTTCTGGAGTCCACCTTCTTGAGCTCTATGTATAAATTGGATATTAGTCCCCTATCAGATTTACGATTGGTAAAAACCCTTTCCCAGTCTATTGGTGGCCTTTTTGTCTTATTGGCAGTGTCTTTAGCTTAGAGAAGCTTTGCAATTTTATGAGGTCCCATTTGTCAATTCTTGATCTTACAGCACAAACCATTGCTGTTCTGTTTAGGAATTTTCACCCTGTGCCCATATCTTCGAGGCTTTTCCCCACTTTCTCCTGTATAAATTTCAGTTTCTCTGGTTTTATGTGGAATTCTTTGATCAACTTAGACTTGAGCTTTGTACAAGGAGATGAGATAGGATCAATTCACATTCTTCTACATGACAATCGCCAGTTGTGCCACCTCTATTTGTTGAATATACTTTCTTTTTTCTACTGTGTGGTTTTAGCTTTCTTGTCAAAGATCAAGTGACCATAGGTGTGTGGATTCATTTCTGGGTCTTCAATTCTATTCCATTGATCTACCTGTCTGTCACTGTACCAGTATCATGCAGTTTTTATCCCAATTGTTCTGTAGTACAGCTTGAGGTCAGGCATGGTGATTTCACCAGAGGTACTTTTATTGTTGTAAATAGTTTTTGCTATCATAGTTTTTTTGTTTGTTTGTTTGTTATTCCTAAATAAACTATACATTTTAGTAAATTCCAATTTGAATTTTCAAGTTGCCCTTTCTAACTCAGTGAAGAATTGAGTTGGAATTTTGATGGGGATTGCACTGAATCTGTAGATTGCTTTCAGCAGTATAGCCCTGAGATTCTACCTCATACCAGTCAGAATGGCTAAGACCAAAAATTCAGGTGACAGCAGATGCTGGCAAGAATGTGGAGAAACATGTCTCCTCCATTGCTGGTGGAATTGCAAGCTTGTACAACCACTCTGGAAATCAGTCTGGTGGTTCCTCAGAAAATTAGGCATAGTACAACCAGAAGATCCAGCAATACCTCTTCTGGGCACATACAGAGAAGATGTTCCAACTTGTAATAAGGACACATGCTCCACTATGTTCATAGCAGCCTTATTTATAATAGCTAGAAGCTGGAAAGAACCCAGATGTCCCTCGACAGAGGAATGGATACAGAAAATGTGGTGCATTTACACAATGGAGTACAACTCAGCTATTAAAAACAATGAATTTATGAAATTATTGGGCAAATGGATGAATCTGGAAGATATTATCCTGAGTGAGGTAACCCAATCACAAAAGAAGTCACTTGATATGCACTCACTGATAAGTGTATATTAGCCCAGAAACATAGAATACCCAAGATACAATTTGCAAAACACAAGAAAATCAAGAGGAATGAAGACCAATGTGCAGATACTTCATTCCTTCTTAGAATAGGGAACACAATACCCATGGAAGGAGTTACAGAGTCAGAGTTTGGAGCTAAGACAAAAGGATGGACCATCCAGCGACTACCCTACCTGGGAATCCATCCCATAATCAGCCACCTAACACAAACACTATTGCATATGCCAGCAAGATTTTGCTGAAAGGACCCTGATACAGTTGTCTCTTGTTTTAGCACTAAGCTGATACAGTATTCTAGCATTGTATACATTTTAGTAACATTTCATTACTATCATTTTCTGAGTAAACAATGAGACAATTTACAAAAATATATAGTAATACAATATAGAAATATTTTATTACAATGTGTATATATGTATCTTGTTCTTTATGAGAAGAAAATATTGTGTATGCTTTTAACAGTCTATCATCTAATCTGTCAGTCTATCCATAGGTCTGTCTGTCTGTTGATGTGTAATATGCACACATTTTTTGTTTGTTTGTTTTTGTTTTCACAGTATTAGGCATTAAAGTCAAAGGTGTTGCATATGTTGGGAAAGTGTTATTCACCAAGCTCTCATGCTTACAAATACACAAAAATCTTACCCTATCAGTTTTAGTTACTCCTAATCAGAATTGTTCCATGTGTCTTAATTTTGATTTATGCATTAGGTTCTTTCATGAATGATAGTCGTATATTTATTTGCATTAGAATATCATGACAATTTATTTAAAAGTTATCCATATTCATGCTGAGTCCAAAGTGAGTCTTCCACCTCCCTAAAAGAAGGGATTTATGTTGATGGACCTAGACACATCTTGGACTATATAATTAAATAAATATAAATATATTCATGGGTAAACCAATATTACAAGTTTACAAGTAAATTCACTCCAAAATATGTAACTACAACTTTGAAATCAACATTGACAAAAACAGAATTTCTTTCATAATCTTTTATCTTCATTCTAATTCCAGTTATTTATGTTGTAGTTCGTCACAGCATGAGAAAAATTGTTTCAGACCTTGAAGAGACCTAGGCTTTTATTTTATTTCTTAAGTATTACATCAATGGCTGATTCATAAATACACACTATTTATGGTAAAATTAATACTCCTAAACTCATTGTAATACTTCTCTACTACAATTTTATTAAATCATAAAAATAATTTGAGTTATAAATACACATTTTTACCTTTGTATTTTGAACCAATTATGATTTATAGTGCACTTATAATTCTATAGAATATTATATTTTCTTTTTCTTTATGATTTTGTATTGTGTGTACAAATTTTGCCATTTGAAATTGTAGTCAATACTTGATCAATTTTACAAAACATAAATTTAAATTAGTTATCAACACAACAAAACACATGCTTTCTTTCATCTGATTTGTGAGAGGCTGTCTATCTAAAGACCATGAGCAACAAACTAATTATGTTTCTATTACAATATCTGAAATGATGGTAATTTTGTCAAATATATTTTAAAATATAATTATTGGGCTGGAGAGATGGTTCAGTGGTTAAGAGCACTGACTGCACTTCCAGAGATCCTGAGTTCAATTCCCAGCAACCACAAGGTGGCTCAAAACCATCTGTAATGGGATCTGAAACTGTCTTCTGGTGTTGGACTGAGCACTGGAACCCGAATGGAGTAGTTAGGGAAAGGACTGAAGGAGCTGATGGGCTTTTCAAACCCATATTAAGAACAACAATATCAACCAATCAGGACTTTCCCCCCCCCAACCCCTGAGAGCTACCAGAGACTGAAACACCAACCAAAGAATACACATAGAAGGACCGATGACTCCAGCTGCATATGTAGCAGAGGATGATGGCCTTGTAAGGCATCACTAGGAGGAGAGGTCCTTGTTCCTGTGAATGTTCAATGCCCCACCAAAGCGGAATTCTAGGGCAGTGAGGCAGAGTGAGTGGATTGTGGGGATCACCCTCAAAGAAGCAGGGGAATGGGATAGGAGGTTGTGAAGTTCAATTTCAATCATATAAATACAATTAACTCTTGTAAATTACTCTTTTATGTATTTTAATGAGGTTATAATTTAATTATTCATTATGTGTTAACCTACTAAAGACAAAAATCTGTTCATTTATGTTTAGACACCTATATTTGTGTACATTTACAATCCTACATATTTTTTTCCAAATTCTATAAAAATTCTGCCTATTTCACTCTGGAGATTTGCTAAAATATTATAAATATATCTGCTGAGCATGGTAATGATGTGAAAAAAGCATAAAATAAAATATGACCATAGCAAGCACCCTAGTGGTCAGAATGTTTATGTCTACACTGAACTGTAAAAATGCATTCATCGTCGGTATACAGAATCAGGCTTTATGCATGGCAACCCATTTTCTCTACCTAAAAGATACTATAGCACAAGTGAGCATAAATATGAAGTGTGGAATGTTACAACCTTCTAGCAGTCATTTCTGAGAATTCAAGAACACACACACACACACATATGTATTTCCTTCTGGGGACTCTTATCCATGGACTAGTTAGGCTGACCTTAAAGCAAAAGCTGATAGAATGCAGAGCAAAAATGTCTGCTTCTTTACCTGGTGCATTCCTCAGGGATGAGCACTGACTTTTTGACTACTGCAAGTTAATAAATCTACACTTGAGGCAGAGTCACTTATCTCCTGAGTTTTTCACATGAGTTGCCATGGCAGTGCATGGTATTGTCTTGGGAAATGCAGTTTAACAAATATTTCTGTGAAGTTTTTTCAGCATCAGTGTCAAGGGAACATAATCTTTTCAAAGGCCCGAGACAAGAAAATCCATATTTTGGAATCTAGATGGAAATATTTTGTGAATGAAAATATATTTGAAATTATATCGGAAATAAAGCTTAATGCACGTTTATGTTAAATCACAAGATGACCAGATTTTCCTTATTTTAAAAGTTCATTGTCCATAGCCCTTGGAGCCTTGTTTTTTTTTTTTGTTTTTTTTTTTTTTTTAATTTTTAAAAATATCAAAAAAGAAAGATCTTGCTTTATGCTAATTTTGCTACAAAGTTTAGATAAATCATGGTTACAGTCAGAGTCCCTTAAAATACTCATTTCAAATTTTGTAGTTAATCAGTGTACAAAGCTTTAGTGCCTTCAAGTGTGATAATGGTTCTACAGAATTTCAAATTTATACTTTGTCATTATTTAATCTCATTCTTTTTAAAGATTGCTTTCTCAAAATATCTAACCTCTTTGTAATTTCAACAACATCATAAAACTGGCCTTTCTTTAATTTATTGTTTTATTAGATATTTTTTCATTTACATTTCAAATGCTATTCCCTTTCCTAGTTTTCCTCTACAAAAGTCGCCTATACCCTCCCTCCTGCCCTGTTCCCCAAACCACCCAACTCCAACTTCTTGGCGCTGGCATTCCCCTGTAGTAGGGCATATAATCTTCACAAGACCAAGGGCCTCTCCTCCCATTGATAGTGGACTAGGCCATCCTCTGCTACATATGCAACTAGAGACAAAAGCTCTAGGGGAGGGGGGTACTGGTTAGTTCATATTGTTGTCTCTCCTATAGAATTGGAGACCATTTTAGTTCCTTGGGTACTTTCTCAAGCTCCTTCATCGCCCTGTGTTCCATCCTATAGATGACTGTGAGCATCCACTTCTGTATTTGCCAGGCACTGGCATAGCCTCTCAAGAGATAGCTTTATCAGCAAAATCTTGCTGGCATATGCAATTGTGTCTGGGTTTGGAGGTTGATTATGGGATGGATCCCTGGGTGGGGCAGTTTCTGGGTAGTACTTCCTTCTGTCTCACCTCCGAACTTTGTCTCAGTAACTCCTTCCATGGTATTTTGTTCCCCATTCTAAGAAGGAACAAGTGTCCACATTTTTGTCTTCCTTCTTGATTTTCATGTGTTTTGCAAATTGTATCTTGGGTATTGTACTGGATAGTTTTGTGTCAACTTGACACAGTTGGAGGTATCACAGAGAAAGGAGCTTCAGTTGAGGAAATGCCTCCATAAGATCTAACTGTAAGGCATTTTCTCAATTAGTGATCAAGGGGGAAAGGCTCCTTGTGGGTGGGACCATCTCTGGGCTGATAGTCTTGGGTTCTATAAGAGAGCAGGCTGAGCAAGCCAGGGGAAGCAAGCCAGTAAAGAACATCCCTCCGTGGCCTCTGCTCAGCTCCTGCTTCCTGACCTGCTTGAGTTCCAGTCCTGACTTCCTTTGGTGATGAACAGCAATATGGAACTTTAAGCCAAATAAACCCTTTCCTCCCCAACTTGCTTCTTGGTCATGATGTTTGTGCAGGAATAGAAACCCTAACTAAGACAAATTGGTACCAGGAGAGTGGGGTATTCCTGTGACAATCTGACCATGTTTTGGGGAGGACTGTGGAAGGACTTTGGAACTTTGGGCTTGAATATCCATTCATTGTTAAGAGCTCTGTCAGATATTTTGTAGGAGCTTGGAAGATAATGTTGAGAACAGTGCAGAAGATGGAGGCCTGGCTTATGAAATTTCAGAGGGAAAATTAAAGACTCTTTTCAGGGACATTGCTGTTTTGATTGTGAAGATTCTGTAGTTCTGGTTAGCTGGGGCTGAAGAATCAGCTGTGATTAACAAGATACCAGAATTACTAAAGCAAAAACTTTGCATTACTGGGACTATTGATGCTGGTTAGCTGTAGCTAAGAAATTAGTGGTGATTAAGAAGAGACCAGCATCATTGAGGTGACATCTTCTGGGAAGTGTTTTCTGAAAGCACAAAGAGGCTGTGTTCCAGAGATAGCCAAGGTTGTACTCCTGCTGCAGCGGGACTTGGTAATATGTAAGGGTCACCCAGGTGGTACTGGTTTTGAAGGCATGAAGGGGTCATGCAGAGCAGCTGAGGCTCAGCACTGTGAGAGGGCATGGAAGGCCATTTGTGAAGGTGCAGCCTCAGTTGCAATTGAAGGCCCAGGACTGAAGGGGTCACACAGTGTTTTGGAGATGCCAGTACCAAGAGATGACCACCAAGAGCAGCAGCATCAGTGGAGTATAGGCACCTGGAGCCTAGAGGGCGATGCGTGTGCTACAAAGGGCATGGCTGGAGAAGTGACCCAAGCCCTTGGAGGAGCCCAGAAGATCGTGAGTTGGATCCCAGATATTGGACGGTTGGAGATTGATTTTTGCTTTTGATTGTGACTGTGCCCTGATATTTTCCCTCTTGAAGGAAGAAACTGTTTTAGTGGAGCCCACAGTTAAGAGACTTTTAATTGTAAAAAGACTTTGAATTTTAAAAGAGATGGATATTTTAAAGAGATTGAAATTTTAAGAATATGTAAAGACTGTGGGACTTTTAAAGTTATTTAGATCTTGGGGATGAGTAAGAATGTAAGGGTTGAGGCTTACTAGTGATGTGTTTGTGTGTCAAGTTGACAAGGGGTCAATTGTACTGGCCAGTTTTGTGTCAACTTGACACAGCTGGAGTTATCATAGAGAAAGGAGCTACAGTTGAGGAAATGCCTCTGTGAGATACCACTGTAAGGCATTTTCTCAATTATTGATCAAGGGGGAAAGGCCCCTTGTGGGTGGGACCATCTCTGGGCTGGTAGTCTTGGGTTCTATAAGAGAGCAGGCTGAGCAAGCCAGGGGAAGCAAGCCAGTAAAGAACACCCCTCCGTGGCATCTGATCAGCTCTTGCTTCCTGACCTGCTTGAGTTCCAGTCCTGACTTCCTTTGGTGATGAACAGCAATATGGAACTGTAAGCCGAATAAACCCTTTCCTCCCCAAGTTGCTTCTTGGTCATGATGTTTGTGCAGGAATAGAAACCCTGACTAAGACAGGTTTTATAAGTTTCTGGGCTAATATCCACTTATCAGTGAGTGCATATCATGTTTGTTCTTTTGTGATTGGGTTACCTCACTCAGGATGATATCCTCCAGATCCACCCATTTGACTAAGAATTTCATAAATTCATTCTTTGACAATATCATAGATGTGCATAATACATTCTGAAGGCCCTAATCCCTCTCCTGAGTCTCTTTTTTTTCATCATCACCATCCTCCCATTTTCAAGCACCCTTTCTATTTCATTACTTTTTCTCTTAATTTTCTTTTGTTCTGTGATGCACTGGGTTCAATCATGGCAAATAAAGTGGGCCGTTATGAGGAACTATCCACTGGCACATAGTAATTCCAGATAACTTCATCACCAAAGACTTCTCCAAGAGTCCACTAGTGCTGTTAGGTCTACTCCATTAGGACAAGCTCTATCGGCCTCCTTCTCTTCTATGATTGAATGCTGACTGGCTCATCCATGCAGCATATGCAGAAATAAGTACAACTCCTGAGAATAAAGGAATATGACTGGCATAATTCCTCCAGGGAACACTTAATGCCTTAATTCCTTATCTGTCTACTCTTCACTATTTTTCCATTTTTCTTGGTACTTGCTCTTGATACCCCACAGTTACCTGGCAACAGTCAGGTGTGCATGACTCACTATAAAAGGGGCAGCTTTCCCTCTCCTCTCTCTTTTTTTTTTTTTAAGATTTATTTATTTATTATATGTAAGTACACTGTAGCTGTCTTCAGACACTCCAGAAGAGGGCGCCAGATCTCGTTACGGATGGTTGTGAGCCATCATGTGGTTGCTGGGACTTGAACTCTGGACCTTCGGAAGAGCAGTCGGGTGCTCTTACCCACTGAGCCATCTCACCAGCCCCCCTCTCCTCTCTCTTTTGTCCTCTTGTTCTTGCTCTATGTTCTAGCTCTACAAGATGTTCCTGCTTTCGCTCTCTTCCCATTCCCGTCCCCTTTTCTCTCCACATGCTCATGTGGCCGGCCTATACTCCTCTATTCTCTATCTCTTTCTCTCTCTCTCTACCTTTCTCTCAACTACCTTCCCCATGCCCTGAATAAACTTTATTCTATACTATACCATCATGTGACTGGTACATCAAGGGGAAGGGATATCTCAGCATGTGCCAGAAGAGGCACCCCTTTTCCCCCACACCTTACCACCTCTTCCCAAACAAATTCCTGGCTTCTCTTTTCCTTATCTTTTTATAAAACAGAACACTTGAATTTGATAATATTTAAATTCTGTTTAATGCTTATCTCCCAACAGCTATTTAGTCTCAATATTTTCATCAACTGTGTGACTAGTTTGTTCAACAATTAGCCTTCCAGGGTACTTAGCTTTATTACTTCAATTAACCATATCTCTCTACATGAGGACAACATTACTCTATGGTTATAAGAACAAATAATTGAGGCATTTTGACAACATGTCCATTAACAAAATACAGCAGTAGTTTCATCCCTAATATCATGGACTTTGACCATATCCCCACTGATGAGCAGGGACTTCCTCCTGCAGATAGGTCCTCAAGTACATTACTCACAAAAAATATGGTAGATTGTCACTATAATTCCGCTACCGGGAGGCAAAGGCAAAAGCTTTGTCATGGTTTCAAATCTAGACTGGGCTACATAGCAAATAATAGGCCTCAAAATATTTTTTGCAGAAATGAACATGGATGCAAAAATCCTTGCTTAAGTATGTTTTTAAATTCTTGACATTTTAACATAGTTACAACATTCTATCCTTTCATTTCAACCCCAAAGATCAGGAGACAAAGTCCTCATAAAAGGGAAAAAGCAAATCAATTTTTTATCCAATAGCAAATAGTCACCCTGAAAAATGCATATGCAGGTAACATTATAAGGCTGAGCAGAGATGATGAACGCCAAACAATCACTTACTCCCTGCATTTTGACTAGTTGTATTTTCCTTTAATATTTGCTCTCTACTGCAAAGTGAAACTCCTTTGATGAGGGATGAAAACTACACCTAACCTATGGACCTAGGAATAAGTACTTAGAGTGTAATTAGGAACTATGCTGATCTAGTTATCTGTCAGTAACAGCCTGTTCCCCTCTAAGATCTGTGACCTCATTAGGACCAGGTATTTGTTTAGGATTTGAATAACAGGAAGGATTTTCCTCTTATTCATCAGGTCTTGAAGAGCAATTAAATAGTTGATGATTACCACCAAAATGAGAGTTCTATTGTTGCCAGCTATGAGATTTCTTGCTATGTATTTAGGTGAGTGTTGTGATTTGTAGGTGACACAGGTGGGTAGAAATACTGGTTGGTTCCCATTTTTCACAGCAAGTATATCATGCTTCAGGAGGAGGCTTTCAGGTTAGATGCAGATCAAATCCTCAAGGTCCTGTGAGAAAACATACGGTGTCTTTAACAATAGAGACTGACCTTCAAACTCTTGGAGACAAACAAGGGCATCAAAATAGTCTATATTGTGTTGGCAGTCTTTTGGACTCCCTTGACCAATAGCACTTAAGGAAGTCTTTAATTGCTGGTTTTGGATGTTTGTCATATAATCTATGGCTCTTGTAAGAACATTTTCAGCCCAAATGACCTAATGTCATTTAAATTGCAAATATATGTTTATATTAGTATATATCATATGTAAGTTTTGATAACTAAAAATAATATGATTCCTCCTGACTTTTCAAACACTCTTAGTATTATTGCTCACTTTGTCCCTCTCCTTTTGTACTGACTTCCCTCCTTCCTCCCCGGAAAATGCCTACTACTGTTTTCTCTTTTCACCATATTTTTAACTTATGTATTGCTATTTCTCTTTTCACTGTAGTTCCTATCCTCCTATCAAGGCTCCTTTTAATCCTATATTATATCCTCACATGTGAATGTTTGGAGCTATGATCCAGAGGTGAGCATGAACATGCAGCATTTGTGTTACTAGTTATGAGTTATCTTGTTACAGTAGCATATTTTCTAGTTCTATCCATTTACCTAGAGATTTCATGATTTCACTATCTGTATCCTTATATTTGTATAAAATTGTGAAAGACATTGATATATTATAAAATGTGAAAAACACAATAAAATGGAATAAAAAAAGAAAACAGCAAAAATATAGCAAGGAATGAGAGAGAAAAGTAAACATAACACTTCTGAATGTAAACCATGAAAATAAAAATATATTGTAAAATAATACCACTACTATAATACATAATAAAATATATGACTTAACTACTTCAGATCATAATGTGCAAATGGTTTTTAAAAATGTTGTCAGTTGTTAATATGCATGTATGTCATTCTGTGGCACACAAAATATGCCACTTTGCAGATCCTATAAATAGTTTTAAATTTTCAAATAAATATAACTCCCTTTCAGGTGCCTTTGGCAAAGTGAAAGGTCATTTTAACAATAAAACGTGAGAATCAAAACCATATTTTAGACAATTGAGACACATATGATTACCTTTTCAAATGAAGATTTACAATTTAATATCAGATGTTTAAAATACATTAAAATTGTTTTTCTTGTGTTCATTTGAAAATTGCTTGCATGTATAAAGAACATTGTTTACTTTATTTCTATTCTTTCTTATCCTCATTTACATGTCTTCCCACACTTTAATTCCATTTACTTTTGCTCTTTAGTTCTGTTTTATATTGTGACATACTTAGTTTAATCACAGCCCTCTATATGAGCACTGGATTGGAACTGGTTTGGAAGGAGCTTTTAGGGTCACCAATGAGTACACCATTGAAGGAAATTGCTCCACCCACCTAAGCTTATAAACAGCAAACAGTTTAGTACTGAAGTAGGACCATCTGAGAGCCTAGCACATCCATGTCCAAATGTGCAGGACACATCCTTGTGCATACTCAGTGTTATGAGTTCATTTTTATGTTTGTTTTTTGGTTTGGTTTTATTTTTGTTTTTTGATGTTGTTGTTGTTGTGTTTTTTTTTTTAATTATTGGTATTTTGCTCGGTTTTTTTTTTTTTCATCTTTTTTTGTAGGTTTTTGATTTGGTTTTCATAGTTTGTTTTGTTTCATTTGGTTTTGTTCTGTTTGCTTTGCTTTTAAGAGACTGAAAGGGAAAAACATAATGTTTGGTGGGTAGGAAAATTGGGAAGATTAGGATGAGTTCAGAACAGATAAATTCCTGTTCAAAATATTTTATAAACAAGAATGAGTTTGTGACTGCAATTCCTGTACTTTTCCAAGAAGATGACATATATGACCTTTCATTTACCTTTTATATTTATGTCATTTTATGTATATTAGTGCTTTGTTTACAAATATATCTGTGTATCTTATGGGTGCTTGGTGATCATGGTATTCAGAAGAAGGTGTCAGATCCTCTCATACTAGAATTACAGAAGATAGCTCTGAGCCACAGAGTGGGTACTGGCATAAACCTGGGTTCTCTGGAAGAGCAGTCAGTGATCTTAACAACTGACCCATCTCTCCAGCTCTCTAATTTTTATTTTTAACTTAATATTTTGGTATATTACATTAATTTAAGGTATTGAAACATTTCATTTTGTTTAGAAAAACAACATCTGAAAATCTAATTGCTAGTAACTACAGGGTTATATTGATTCACTATATTTTAAGGTTGAAGAATGCAGAAATGACTTCATAGTGACTTAGGTATTGCACAGATGAAAAAGCTGAGGCACAAGAAAATACTCACTGTGCCAGTTACCAGGGCAAGAGTCATGATTGTTTACACAGATAAAACAAGAACACAGCAATTTTCTTACTTATTTACTTTATATCTTATTTTTCATTCAATGTATATAAATTCAAATGCATATATCAAAAAGGAGGATAAACATATTTAGACATCACTACTATCTCTATATGCAGATACTCATCTGATTTTTCCTCTTTATTTCTAGTCTAAAGTTTAAAGACATTCAGGACTCTGTGCTGTTCAATAACAGCAACTTTCAGAAATCTGTAAGTATTATTAACTATGTGTAACACTTTAATAGCATTTTAATGTGTGCAAGTTTTATTAAACCATAAAAACTATGTAGAGATTACACTAAAATTCAAATTAGACTCACACAGGAGAGGGCTACAGAGATACACAAAGCAACGCGGATAGCTTTGTCCTTGTCATTACATAGATGACATGTATCATAGCCACTGTGTATGTGTAAAACAAAGCTTGGAAAATCACAAGATTTTATTCTGATTTTATTTGTTGTTTATGTAATTATGTTAAAAGCTATTTTACCTGTGACACTCTTTACCATTTTCTTTCCAGATTCCCAAAGTCTGTGATTGCTAATCTCACTCCAGTCTGTGATTTTCTTCTGTATTGTCTGTCATCTTTGTCACAGCCTCCCTTTTCTAAAACCATTTCATATGCTTGTCTCAGTTTTCTTCTAGGTCATTCTGCACTTTCTGACATAAATGGAACATAAATAGTTCATGCTACCATTATTTACAATTAGTGAAATTCATATTTATGTCTATCCTTTCCTATTGCCTTTTTTTAATTTTTATTTTATTTTTTATTAGATATTTTCTATACTTACATACTTACCCTGTGCTCAGTGGATGTATGGTTGTGAACATACACTTCTGTATTTGCCAGGGACCAGCAGAGCCTCTTAGGAGATAGCTCCTAATGCCTTGTTAAGGATTGGAATAGTATTAATAAGAATGAATGGGATTAAAAAAAAAGAATTAATGTGTTTTGAGTATTAGGATCTCAACAATCATAAGGTAATGTTAAATAAAGCTCTTGAAATAATACTTCAATTATAGTTTCTGTTATATTATATGCCCAGAAAAAAATGTTAGTAATGATTTCTCATATGAATTATATAAGAATATGGTATCTATTCAATCAATAGTCGATCATAATTATTAATTATATCAGTCATATACTAATTAGCTTTAACATAAGACATAAGCATTACATATGAATGGAAGTATTATATACTTCTGAGATACATATATCCATAAATTTCAGCATATGAAAATAAAACATATATACTTATTATATAAGTATGTAAATCAGAAATTTTTTCCTTCCTTGGTTTTATTCTTAACACATATTTAAATTATTTTCTCAACTGTAAAACATTTCTGCTAATTTATTCATTCACTGATTTCTGTCATTTTCTTCTTGGTGATTTTCAAATACTTAGGGGTTATTTTTTCAAAAGCATAACCAGGTGGCACTCTATATTTCCCACTTTCACCTCTCTGTGCAAAACACACTGCATTATTTTATTTTATAGAATGAATCATCAAAATTCTATTAGCCAGAATTTTATTGAGTATTTTTGCATCAATATTCATAAGGGAAATTGGTCTGAAGTACTCTATCTTTGTTGGATCTTTCTGTGGTTTAGGTATCAGAGTAATTGTGGCTTCATAGAATGAGTTGGGTAGAGTTCCTTCTACTTCTATTTTGTGGAATAGTTTGTGCAGAACTGGATCTTCTTTGAAGGTCTGGTATAACTCTGCACTAAACCCATCTGGCCCTGGGCTTTTTTTTGGCTGGGAGACTATTAATGACTGCTTCTATTCCTTTAGGGGATATGGAACTGTTTAGCTCGTTAACTTGATCCTGATTTAATTTTGGTACCTGGTATCTGTCCAGAAATTTGTCCATTTCATCCAGGTTTTCAAGTTTTGTTGAGTATAGCCTTTTGTAGAAGGATCTGATGGTGTTTTAGATTTCTTCAGGATCTGTTATTATGTCTCCCTTTTCATTTCTGATTTTGTTAATTAGGATGTTGTCCCTGTGCCCTCTAGTGAGTCTAGCTAAGGGTTTATCTATCTTGTTGATTTTCTCAAAGAACCAACTCCCAGTTTGGTTCATTCTTTGAATAGTTCTTCTTGTTTCCACTTGGTTGATTTCACCCCTGAGTTGATTATTTCCTGCCATCTACTCCTCTTGGGTGAATTTTCTTCCTTTTTTTCTAGAGCTTTTAGATGTTTTGTCAAGCTGCTAGTGTGTGCTCTCTCTAGCTTCTTTTTGGAGGCACTCAGAGCTATGAGTTTCCCTCTTAGAAATGCTTTCATTGCGTCCCATAGGTTTGGGTAAGTTGTGGCTTCATTTTCATTAAACTGTAAAAAGTCTTTAATTTCTTTCTTTATTCCATCCTTGACCAAGGTATCATTGAGAAGAGTGTTATTTAGTTTCCACGTGAATGTTGGCTTTCCATTATTTATGTTGTTATTGAAGAACAGCCTTAGTCCATAGTGGTCTGATAGGGTTCATGGGACAATTTCAATATTTTTGTATCTTTTGAGGCCTGTTTTGTGACCAATTATATGGTCAATTTTGGAGAAGGTCCCATGAGGTGCTGAGAAGAAGGTATATGCTTTTGTTTTAGGATAAAATGTTCTGTAGATATCTGTTAAGTCCATTTGTTTCATAACTTCTGTTAGTTTCACTGTGTCCCTGTTTAGTTTCTGTTTCCAGGATCTGTCCATTGATGAAAGTGGTGTGTTGAAGTCTCCCACTATTATTGTGTGAGGTGCAATGTGTGCTTTGAGACTTACTAACGTGTCTTTAATGAATGTGGCTGCCCTTGCATTTGGGGCATAGATATTCAGAATTGAGAGTTCCTCTTGGAGGATTTTACCTTTGATGAGTATGAAGTGTCCCTCCTTGTCTTTTTTGATAACTTTGGGTTGGAAGTTGATTTTATTCGATATCAGAATGGCTACTCCAGCTTGTTTCTTCAGACCATTTGCTTGGAAAATTGTTTTCCAGCCTTTCAATCTGAGGAAGTGTCTGTCTTTGTCCCTGAGATGGGTTTCCTGTAAGCAGCAGAATGTTGGGTCCTGTTTGTGTAGCCAGTCTGTTAGTCTATGTCTTTTTATTGGGGAATTTAGTCCATTGATATTAAGAGATATTAAGGAAAAGTAATTGTTGCTTCCTTTTATTTTTGTTGTTAGAGTTGGCATTATGTTCTTGTGGCAGTCTTCTTTTAGGTTCATTGAGGGATTACTTTCTTGCTTTTTCTAGGGCGTGATTTCTGTCCTTGTATTGTCTTTTTTCTGTTATTATCCGTTGAAGGGCTGGATTTGTGGAAAGATATTGTGTGAATTTGGTTTTGTCGTGGAATACTGTGGTTTCTCCATCTATGGTAATTGAGAATTTGGCCAGGTATAGTAACCTGGGCTGGCATTTGTGTTCTCTTAGTGTCTGTATAACATCTATCCAGGAAATCCTATGAGTGTAACAACATTATGAACTAACCAGTACCCCGGATTTCTTGACTCTAACTGCATATGTATCAAAAGATGGCCTAGTCGGCCATCACTGGAAAGAGAGGCCCATTGGACATGCAAACTTTATATGCCCCAGTACAGGGGAACGCCAGGGCCAAAAAAATGGGAATGGGTGGGTAGGGAAGTAGGGGGGAGGGTATGGGGAACTTTTGGAATAACATTGGAAATGTAATTGAGGAAAAGATGTAATATCTTAACAATATTTGTTTCCTTTTTTCTTTCCTTTTTTTAAGTTTTATTTAATTTTTTTTTTTTACACTCCAGAATTTATTCCCCCTCCAGGTCCACCCTCTGGCTGTTTCCCATCCCATATCTCCTCCCAGAACACCCTGTCTCCAGTAGGATGTTAGCATCCCAACCCCCACCCTACCAGACCTCTGAACTCCCTGGGGCCTCCAGTCTCTGGAGGGTTAGATGCATCTTCTCTGACTGAACCCAGTAAACATTGTTTTTCCAATCGGTAGATTGCTGATTTGTCTCATTGCCTATGTCCTTTGCCTTGCAGAAGCTTTCCAGTTTTATGAGGTCCCATTTATCAATTCTTGATCTTACAGTATGAGCCATTGGAGTTCTATTGAGGAAATTCCCCTCCTGTGCCAATGAGTTCAAGACTCTTTCCCACTTTCTCTTCTATTAGATTCAGTGTGTCCAGTTCTATGTTGAGGTCCTTGATCCTCTTCAACTTGAGCTTTGTGCAAGGTGATATGTATGGGTCTATTTTCATTTTTCTACATATAGATAGTTAGTTAGACAAGCAGCATTTATTGAAGATGCTTTCTTTTTTCTATTGTGTATTTTTGGCTTCTTTGTCAAAGATCAAGTATCTGTAAGTCTGTGGCTGTATTTCTGAGTCTTCAGTTCTATTCTATTCATCAACGTTTCTGTCTCTGCACCACTACCATGCAGTTTTTATCACTATTACTCTGTAGTGTAGCTTGAGGTCAGGGATGGTGATTCCACCAGCCATTCTTTAATTGCTAAGAAGATGTTCCAACTTGTAATAAGGACACATTATCCACTATGTTAACAGCAGCCATATTTATATTGTCAAAAGCTAGAAGCAACTCAAATGTCCCTCAACAGAGGAATGGATACAGAAAATGTGGGACGTTTACAGAATGGAGTACTACTCAGCCATTAAAAAAAATGACTTCATGAAATTCACAGGCAAATGGATGGAACTTGAGAATATCATCCTAAGTGAGGTGACCTAGTCACAAAGGAACAAACACAGTATATACTCAATGATATGTAGATATTAGCTCAAAAGTTTGGAATACCCAAGATTCAGTTCACAGACCAAAGGAAGACCAAAATATGGATGCTTTAGTGCTCGGTAGAAAGGCAAACAAAATACAGGAATATGTATGGAGACAAAGTATGGAGCAGGGACTGAAGGAAAGACCATCCAGAGACTGCCCCATCTGGGGATCTATCCCATATAAAGTAACCAAACCCAAACATTATTGTGGATGCTTGGAAGTGCTTGCTGATAGAAGCCTGATATGGATGTCTCATGAGAGACTCTGCCAGAACCTGGCAAATTACAGAGGAGAAAGCTCACAGCCAACCATTGGACTGAGCTTGGTAGTCCCTATGGAGGAGATGGAGAAGGGACTGAAGGAACTGAGGGGATTTGTAGCCCCATGAAGGGAGCAACAATGTGAACAGGACAGACCCCCCAGACCTTCCAGGGACTGGATCACCAACAAATGAATGCACATGGATCAACCCATGGCACTGGGCACATATGTGGCAAAAGATGGCATTGTTGGACTTCAGTGGGAGGAGAGGCCCTGGGGCCTGAAGGTGTTCAGTGCCCCAGTGTAGGGGAATACCAGGGCAGGAGGCTAGAAGTGGTTGGGTGGGGGGGCACCCTCATAATATCATGGGAGGGAGTGATGGGATAGGGGGTTTCTGAAGGAGAGACCTGGAAATGGGAAAACATTTGAAATGTAAATAAAGAAACTATCCAAGGAGGGGGGGGGCAAAAATAAAAGAACTGTTTTTGCTATTCTGGTTTTTGTTTGTTTGTTTGTTTGTTTGTTTTTGTTTTTTACCTTTCCATATGAATTTGTGAATTGCTCTTTCCATGTCTTTGAATAATTGTGCTGGAATTTTGACTGGGATTGCAATGAATCTGGAGATTGCCTTTGGTAGTATGGCCATTTTTACTATGTTAATTCTGCAAATCCATGAGTATGGATTTGTATGAGATCTCTCCATTTTCTGAGATCTTCTTAGATTTCTTTCTTGAGACACTTGAAGTTATTGATGTACAGATCTTTTGCTTGTTTGGTTAGAGTTATCCCAAGATATGTTAAGTTATGTGTGGCTATTGTGAAGAGAGTTTCTTTCCCTAACTTCTTTTTCTGTTTGTTTATCATTTGTATAAAGGAAGACTGCTGATTTATTTGAGTTGATTTTATGTCTTGCCACCTTGCTGCAGTTGTTTATCAACTGGAGAAGTTCTCTGGTAGAGCTTTTGAGGTTACTTATGTATACTATCCTATCATCTGCAAATGGTGATGCCTTGACTTCTTCTTTTCCAATTTGTATCCCCTTGATCTCCCTTTGCTATCTTGTTGCTCTAGCTAGAACTTGGAGTACTATATTGAATAGATGCTGGGAAAGTGGGCATAATTGTTTTAAATGCAGACATGCAGATTCTGATGCAAAATTTTTCGGTACCCAAATATAAGCAGCATTATACCCAACCAACTACAAAGTTCCATATATCTTTTTATAAAAGGCCTAAACGTGATCTGTGAATACCTGATTGGTAGAATTAAATTTTAATTCTATTTGTTGTAGTACAAGTTGATAGTGCTTTTTCACCAAAGACACTGGGCAGCTATGAAAGCAAACATTATGCTTGCTTCCCATTATCAGTAGAATTGTTTCTCCACAGGCTCAGGAAATTACACACTTGTAGCAACTTTAACTCCTTAGCAAATTATTCGCAGACAGTTTATATAACTGGAAACTCCTCTTATCTCACAATAACAAAAGAATACATTTATTTGATCTTTACCATAGCAGTCTTTCACCTATTTTAGTTCTAATAGAACTGTAAAACTGATGATGAGATTTTTCAAGCTAAAAGTGTGTAATTTAGTAGCTGAAAGTAAACTTTCATGATAGAGATTTCTATTATGCATTGTACATGTATGGGTAAGATGAAAATAGAAATAGATGAGAAATAAAATGTGGCAGAGAGACAAAATTATAAATTTAATCAAGTTCTCTAGGAAAAGGAAATGATTTGTTTCATTTACATATATACAAACTGATGTTAATAATCTTTTTTTTTTTTTTTTGGTTTTTCGAGACAGGGTTTCTCTGTATAGCCCTGGCTGTCCTGGAACTCAGTTTGTAGACCAGTCTGGCCTTGAACTCAGAAATCCACCTGCCTCTGCCTCCCAAGCGCTGGGATTAAAGGTGTGCGCCACCACGCCTGGCTGATGTTAATAATCTTAATAAAAATACTTATTTAAAAGATTTTACCAGCATCAAACACAAAGTCATATACTCTGACTGTTATATACAAAGCAAGCATAAGAGCTATATACATATGTTTTGGTTTTACTAGTTATATGTAGGAAATGCTTGGGAAGAGCAGAGTAAACAAAGATTATCTGAAGATGTGAAGAAAAAAGATGGAGGAATATAGTTGGATAGATAACAGGAGGGAAGAGAATGTGATGCAGTTTGGTATGACTAACATTAAGTATATTTGAGAAGATATGTAGAAACCTATAATTTCAAAGTTTCATAATTGTCTATGTAGTATAAATATAATAGGTTACATGTACTATATAATTTAGAAGCATATACACAAAGAAGCTATGTACATATAAATATCTCCTCTCCATATAAATCAATATATAAAAATTCAAACACTGGGATGCATGCTTTCAAGGCAAACCTTTCTCCTGCTGTCAGTATTTCTTTATTGTGTTTTAGTTTTCATTAAGCTCACTACAGTATCAATGAAAAAGCATCTCTCAGTTGCCAGTAGTTCTTTGTGTAGGGTTGAAACCTCATGAGATTTCTATGTTCACTTGAGCCACTTTAGTTTGTCTACTGTCGTTCTTGCCTAGTTCATTCTTAAGCAGTCACGTTGGTGGGAATTTATAAGTGTAGCTTCTGGCATTCCTAGGAGATACAATTTTATAGAAAATTCCCTTGTCCTCTGTATTTTACAGTTTTTCTATCCCGTCTTTTTCAATGGTCTCCAAGCTTTCGGTTTAGAAGTTGTGTTAAAGATGTGTCCCGCTAGGTCTGTGCTCCAAAAGTCTGCTTTTTGATGGTTTGTTGTTTTCTATCATTATTTCTGTTTGAAAAAGTAGTTTACCTAATGAGTAGTTTACCAGACTGAGCAAAAGAATTTATCTATTTAAGAATATCAATGTCTACAAATATATTATCTATATGCATCATATACAACATATGTAACAATAATCAATAAAAAAACAGTCCTTAAATTTGAAAAAGAACATAGAGGGGTATATGGGAAATGCAATGCTTAGCTATTCAGCAAATTTGGGAGTAGAACAAAGACTTAAGAATGACCACATTTCTTTTAGGCTAAGAGAACTATATTGGTTCAAATGTTCAGTGTAACTGAGAAGAAATTTAATCACTTAAGATGGCAGCTTATGAAAAAGAACCAGCAAGGAAAACTCCAAATTTTGGATTATATGGATCCTCAGAAATTCAAGGATAATTGGACATTACTCCCTTTATTACTTTCCTTCCCATTTATTGTTTGTACCAATCATATAACATTATAATAAACCCAACTTAATGTTTCTGCATATGCAGAAAGAGTTCACACTAAAGAGCACTGAACAGTATTAAGAAGTGTCTCATGTCTGAAGGAATGAAAAGTATTTATAATGTTAATATATACACATTAACCTGTGTTTGGAAAAAAGTGATAGTCCTCAAAAATTCTTAGCAAACTGTGTACATTTAACTTCAAACCTAATAAAATTTATGGACTAAGTGATTAAATATATACTGTGTAATACTATGTAGGCAGATATAGTTTTATCTTGTATTTGTTTAAAGAAATGACATTAAATTGAGTGCTTGTTCCCTAATTGTGTGATTTCAAATGTTTGTAGTGACATTTAATACCAATATACTAAGACAATCACATTGGTTAGAAAAATAAGACAATTTTATGCACATACATTCTTTGTTTAATCATAAAACTTATACATTATACATGTTAAACAGCATCCTTTATTTAGTCTCTCTGTTCAATATGTAATAACTGGAGCAAGCAGGTGTTATATGGATATTGAGAGTGTTCTCCCTTTTTAAACGTTGGAATGCCATCTGGCTTGTTGGCAGTGTGAATAGACAATCAGCGCTTGTAGATTTAGAGCGTTTGAGAGTCTGCTGGTTGTTTAAGATTCATGTGAAGATTAGGGCATTCATTCACTTCCACATAGGCACCATTGTTAAAACTGCTTTAAAATCCTCAGAACTATTCATAGAAAATAAACTAATATTTCAGTCACTATTAAATTTATAATTCATTAAACTAATATATGTATAATATCTTCCTTTCAATAGGCTAAACAATTTAGATGTTACTATGTGTGATAGATTAGCTATTATTAGCATTTATTTTACGGCATAATGTGGGCATGATTTTGAAAAATAATTTCAAGCAATCAATATATCTCAAAATAGTAACTCACTAAAATTGAAACTTTTATGACTATGGAAAACAAGGCTATTAAGGGAACTGTTTTCTAGGACACAGGTATTACTTAATGATGAATTTATTCATTTGATTGAGCCACTCCTAAGTTATTAACATTATTATTTCAATTATTTAAATAATTTTATCATCTCTTACCTAAAGTATGTCTGCTACTAAGAACTCCCACAGACCAACTCTGAACTTACTAAAATATTTGTATTATATTTATCCACTTGATCTCTTTATTTCTCTTTAATTTGTTTCTGCCCCTACACAGCATATAACATTTGTTATATCTGTAATTATAAGTTGACAGATGCTAAAGACCTGATTAGGATTCACCCAGGAAGAGTTGAACTCATTTATTGTTTGTAATTCTGTAAATTTGTGCAGCTGTAGGTTATGTAGGTATCATTATATCTAGAAATCAGAATATATAGATTCCTAGAATTGTAGTTTGAAATGTTGGTGAGACACTCCTATGTGGTTTGCTGGTGCCATACCTGGTTCCCATATAAGCATAATAAGTGTTCATAACTTCAGAGGCATGTCCCCAGCACCAAGATAACGGATGCTATGTGAAATATTTTACTCCAAAGAATGAAAGGTTTGGAGGAATGGCTTATCTATTAAGAGTACATACTGTTTATGTGGGGGACCTATGTTTGACTCTCAGCATCCACATCAGACAGCTCACAACCACCAGAAATTCCATTCCCCAAGATTTTAGGAGGCTGAGGACACCTGCACTAAGATTTTAATTTCCACATATGAACTCATAGATATACAGATAATTAAAAAAATTAAAATATATCTTTAAAATTGAAAGAAAGAAAATGATATAAATTACATTTTTGAATACTGATGTTGGCTGAAATATTTACTTCTGGACGTCAATTGAATAGATGTCAATTGTAAACTATTTTGATCTAATTTGATATAGAACAAGGTACATCTTCAACAGATAATTTACAACCTTGGGTCAATTTACACAAAATCATCAAATACATAGATGGTTGCCTTTTTGGCTGCTAGAGACAGTCAAATCTTTCAACAATGTCCAAGCTATGTTATCAGCAAACCTTGATATCATTGTTATCAACCTTGCATAGGTCACACTTATCAATTCATGAAGACATATTATTACCTCAAATGTTTAATTTGAAAATAATTTGAATACATTATTTAGACAAAACAAGTACTAAATTCTATCTGAGTGTAATTGTAGCCTTGGTTCTAATTATTAAGTCAAAGGCTCCTGTCATTTGTTTGTTTTTTAATTAAATTATTTTATGTATTTACATTCCAAATGTTGCCCCCTTCCTGGATCTTCCTCCATAAGTTCTTCACCACATCCCCCTCCCATTTGCTTCTGTGAGGCTGTTCCTCCATTCACTCACTCATTCCTACCTCACCCCTGCCAGCATCCCCTTCTCTGTGTCATCATGTTTCTATGCCCATCCTCTCCCACTGAGGCCAGACAAGGCCTCTTCTACATCTGTGTTAGGGGCTACAGAAAATCCCATGTCTTTTGTTGGTGGCTTACTCTCTGGGAACTCTGAGGAGATAGTTGATACTGTTTTTTCTTCCTATGGGGTTGCAAGTCCTTCAGCACTTCAGTCCTTCCTGTAACTCTTTCATTGGGGTCCCTGAGATCAATCCAGTGGTTCGCTGTAAGTATCTGCATCAGTCTCAGTTAGTTGCTGATGGAACCTCTCAGAGGATAGCCATGCTAGGCTCATGTCTGCAAGCAAAACATGGCATCAGTAGTAGTGTCAGTCTTTGGTACCTGCCCATGGGATAGATCATGTTAGACCACTCCCTGGATAGCATTATTTCAGTCTCTGCTCCAGTTTTGTCCCTGCATTTCCTTTAGACAGGAACATTTCTGGGTCATAAATTTTGAAAATGGATGGACGGGACTATGTCTCAAATGGGGGCCATATCTATCTACTGGAAGTGATCTCTTATGATTCCATCTCCCCATTGTTTGGCATTTCAACTAATATCATTCCCATTGAGTCCTGGGAGCCTCTTACCTCCCCAGTCCATGGGACTATCTAGTGGTTTCCCGTATGCTCCAGCCTACACTCCTGGCTCCTGCCACTTGTTTGACTATTTTCCAGAGAGAACAAAGTTTTCTTTGAATATTTTCCTGTTGTCTTCATAGCATAATAAGTTGGTTTTCTCCTATAGAGTAAACAATGCTAAGCATTACTGTGAATTCATATAGGTAATATTAATGAATATTAATTAAATAATTTTTACATAGTTTTTTTAAATATTTTTATTACATATTTTCCTCAATTACATTTCCAATGCTATCCCAAAAGTCCCCCATAGCGCCCCCCACTTCCCGACCCACCCATTCCCATTCTTTTGGCCCTGGCATTCCCCTATATTGGGGCATATAAAGTTTGCAAGTCCAATGGGCCTCTCTTTCCATTGATGGCCGACTAGGCCATCTTTCTATACATATGCAGCTAGAGACAAGAGCTCCGGGGTTCTGGTTAGTACATCATGTTGTTCCAACAATAGGGTTGCAGATCCCTTTAGCTCCTTGGGTACTTTCTCTAGCTTCTCCATTTGGAGCCCTGTGATACATCCAATAGCTGACTGTGAACATCCACTCCTGTGTTTGCTGGGCCCCGGAATCGTCTCACAAGAGACAGCTATATTTGGGTCCTTTCAGCAAAATCTTGCTAGTGTATGCAATGGTGTCAGCATTTAGAAGCTGCTTATGGGATGGATCCCTGGATACGGCAGTCTCTAAATGGTCCATCCTTTCATCACAGCTACGAACTTTGTCTCTGTAACTCCTTCCCTAGGTGTTTTGTTCCCAATTCTAAGAAGGTGCACAGTGTCCACAATTTGGACTTCATTCTTCTTGAGTTTCATGCGTTTAGCAAATTGTATCTTATATCTTGGGTATCCTAAGTTTTGGGCTAATATCCACTTATCAGTGAATACATATTGTGTGAGTTCTTTTGTGATTGTGTTACTTCACTCAAGATGATGCCCTCCAGGTCCATCCATTTGGCTAGGAATTTCATAAATTCATTCTTTTTAATAGCTGAGTAGTACTCCATTGTGTAAATGTACCATAATTTCTGTATCCATTCCTCTGTTGAGGGACATCTGGGTTCTTTCCAGCTTCGGGCTATTATAAATAGGGCTGCTATGAACATAGTGGAGCATGTGTCCTTTTTACCGGTTGGGACATCTTCTGGATATATGCCCAGGAGAGGTATTGCTGGATCCTCCGGTAGTACTATGTCCAATTTTCTGAGGAACCGCCAGACTGATTTCCAGAGTGGTTGTACAAGCTTGCAATCCCACCAACAATGGAGGAGTGTTCCTCTTTCTCCACATCCTCGCCAGCATCTGCTGTCACCTGAATTTTTGATCTTAGCCATTCTGACTGGTGTGAGGTGGAATCTCAGGGTTGTTTTGATTAGCATTTCCCTGATAATTAAGGATGTTTAACATTTTTTCAGGTGTTTCTCTGCCATTCGGTATTCCTCAGGTGAGAATTCTTTGTTCAGTTCTGAGCCCCATTTTTTAATGGGGTTATTTGACTTTCTGGAGTCCACCTTCTTGAGTTCTTTATATATATTGGATATTAGTCCCTTATCTGATTTAGGATAGGTGAAGATCCTTTCCCAATCTGTTGGTGGTTTTTTTGTCTTATTGATGGTGTCTTTAGCCTTGCAGAAGCTTTGTAGTTTCATGAGGTCCCACTTGTCAATTCTCGATCTTACAGCACAAGCCATTACTGTTCTATTCAGGAATTTTTCCCCTGTGCCCATATCTTCAAGGCTTTTCCCCACTTTCTCCTCTATAAGTTTCAGTGTCTCTGGTTTTATGTGAAGTTCCTTGATCCACTTAGACTTGAACTTAGTACAAGGAGATAGGAATGGATCAATTCGCATTCTTCTACATGTTAACAACCAGTTGTGCCAGCACCATTTGTTGAAAATGCTGTCTTTCTTCCACTGGATGTTTTTAGCTCCCTTGTCGAAGATCAAGTGACCGTAGGTGTGTGGGTTCATTTCTGGGTCTTCAATTCTATTCCATTGGTCTATTTGTCTGTCACTATACCAGTACCATGCAGTTTTTATCACAATTGCTCTGTAGTAGAGCTTTAGGTCCGGCATGGTGATTCCACCAGAGGTTCTTTTATCCTTGAGAAGAGTTTTTGCTATCCTAGGTTTTTTGTTATTCCAGATGAATTTGCAGATTGCACTTTCTAATTCGTTGAAGAATTGATTTGGAATTTTGATGGGGATTGCATTGAATGTGTAGATTGCTTTTGGCAAGATAGCCATTTTTACAATGTTGATCCTGCCAATCCATGAGCATGGGAGATCTTTCCATCTTCTGAGATCTTCTATAATTTCTTTCTTCAGAGACTTGAAGTTTTTATTATACAGATCTTTCACTTCCTTAGTTAGAGTCATGCCAAGATATTTTATATTATTTGTGACTATTGAGAAGGGTGTTGTTTCCCTAATTTCTTTCTCAGCCTGTTTATTCTTTGTGTAGAGAAAGGACATTGATTTGTTTGAGTTAATTTTATATCCAGCTACTTCACCGAAGCTGTTTATCAGGCTTAGGAGTTCTCTGGTGGAATTTTTAGGGTCACTTATATATACTATCATATCATCTGCAAAAAGTCATATTTTGACTTCATCTTTTCCAATTTGTATCCCTTTGATCTCCTTTTGTTGTCGAATTGCTCTGGCTAGGACTTCAAGTACAATGATGAATAGGTATGGAGAAAGTGGAAAGCCTTGTCTAGTCCCTGATTTTAGAGGGATTGCTTCAAGCTTCTCACCATTTACTTTGATGTTGGCTACTGGTTTGCTGTAGATTGCTTTTATCATGTTTAGGTATGGGCCTTGAATTCCTGATCTTTCCAAGACTTTTATCATGAATGGGTGTTGGATCTTGTCAAATGCTTTTTCCGCATCTAAAGAGATGACCATGTGGTTTTTGTCTTTGAGTTTGTTTATATACTGGATTACGTTGATGGATTTCCGTATATTGAACCATCCCTGCATCCCTGGGATGAAACCTACTTGGTCAGGATGGATGATTGTTTTGATGTGTTCTTGGATTCGGTTAGCAAGAACTTTATTGAGGATTTTTGCATCAATATTCATAAGGGATATTGGTCTGAAGTTTTCTATCTTTGTTGGGTCTTTTTGTGGTTTAGGTATCAGAGTAATTGTGGCTTCATAGAATGAGTTGGGTAGAGTACCTTCTGTTTCTATTTTGTGGAATAGTTTGTGAAGAACTGGGATTAGATCTTCTTTGAAGGTCTGATAGAACTCTGCACTAAACCCATCTTGTCCTGGGCTTTTTTTAGTTGGGAGACTATTAATGACTGCTTCTATTTCTTTGGGGGATATAGGGCTGTTTAGATCATTAACCTGATCTTGATTCAACTTTGGTACCTGGTATCTGTCTAGGAACTTCTCCATTTCATCCAGGTTCTCCAGTTTTGTTGAGTATAGACTTTGGTAGAAGGATCTGATGGTGTTTTGGATGTCTTCAGGATCTGTTGTTATGTCTCCTTTTTCATTTCTGATTTTGTTAATTAGGATGCTTTCCCTGTGCCCTCTAGTGAGTCTGGCTAAGGGTTTATCTATCTTGTTGATTTTCTCAAAGAACCAGCTCCTTGATTGGTTGATGCTTTGAATAGTTTTTCTTGTTTCCACTTGGTTGTTTTCACCCCTGAGTTTGATTATTTCCTGCCATCTACTCCTCTTGGGTGAATTTGCTTCCTTTTGTTCTAGTGCTTTTAGGTGTGTTGTCAAGCTGCTAATGTGTGCTCTCTCTAGTTTCCTTTTGGAGGCACTCAGAGCTATGAGTTTTCCTCTTAGAAATGCTTTCATTGCGTCCCATAAGTTTGGGTATGTTGTGGCTTCATTTTCATTGAACTCTAAAAAGTCCTTAATTTCTTTCTTTATTCCTTCCTTGACCAAGGTATCATTGAGAAGAGTGTTGTTCAGTTTCCACGTGAAGGTTGGCTTTCTATTATTTATTTTGTTATTGAAGATCAGCTTTAGTCCATGGTGATCTGATAGGATGCATGGGACAATTTCAATATTTTTGTATCTGTTGAGGCCTGTTTTGTGACCAATTATGTGGTCAATTTTGGAGAAGGTGCCATGAGGTGCTGAGAAGAAGGTATATCCTTTTGTTTTAGGATAGAATATTCTGTAGATATCTGCCAGATCCATTTGATTCATAATTTCTCTTAGTTTCTCTGTGTCCCTGTTTAGTTTCTGTTTCCATGATCTGTCCATTGGTGAAAGTGGTGTGTTGAAATCTCCCACTATTATTGTACGAGGTGCAATGTGTGCTTTGAGATTTACTAAAGTTTCTTTAATGAATGTGGCTGCCTTTGTATTTGGAGCATAGATATTCAGGATTGATATTTCCTCCTGGAGGATTTTACCGTTGATGAGTATGAAGTGTCCCTCCCTGTCTTTTTTAATGACTTTGGGTTGGAAGTCAATCTTATCAGATATTAGAATGGCTACTCCAGCTTGTTTCTTCAGACCATTTGCTTGGAAAATTGTTTTCCAGCCTTTCATTCTGAGGTAGTGTCTATCTTTTTCTCTGAGATGAGTTTCTGTAAGCAGCAAAATGTTGGGTCTTGTTTGTGTAGCCAGTTTGTTAGTCTATGTATTTTTATCGGGGAGTTGAGTCCATTGATATTAAGAGATATTAAGGAAAAGTAATTGTTGTTTCCTGTTATTTTTGTTGTTAAAGTTGCATTCTGTTCTTTTGGCTGTCTTCTTTTAGGTTTGTTGAGGGATTACCTTCTTGTTGTTTCTAGGGCGTGGTTCCTGTCCTTGTATTGGTTTTTTTCTGTTATTATCCTTTGAAGGGCTGGATTCCTGGAGAGATAATGTGTGAATTTGGTTTTGTCGTGGAATACTTTGGTTTCTCCATCTATGTTAATTGAGAGTTTGGCTGGGTATAGTAGCCTGGGCTGGAATTTGTGTTCTTTTAGTGTCTGTATAACATCTGTCCAGGATCTTCTGGCTTTCATAGTCTCTGGTGAAAAATCTGGTGTAATTCTGATAGGCTTGCCTTTATATGTTACTTGGCCTTTTTCTCTTACTGCTTTTAGTATTCTATCTTTATTTAAAGCATTTGTTGTTCTGATTATTATGTGTCGGTAGGTATTTCTTTTCTGGTCCAGTCTATTTGGAGTTCTGTAGGCTTCTTGTATGTTCATGGGCATCTCTTTCTTTAGATTTGGGAAGTTTTCTTCTATAATTTTGTTGAAGATGTTTGCTGGTCCTTTGAGTTGAAAATCTTCATTCTCATCCACTCCTATTATCCATAGGTTTGGTCTTCTCATTTTGTCCTGTATTTCTTGGATGTTTTGAGTTAGGATCTTTTTGCATTTTGCATTTTCCTTGATTGTTGTGCCGATGTTCTCTATGGAATCTTCTGCACCTGAGATTCTCTCTTCCATCTCTTGTATTCTGTTGCTGATGCTCGTATCTATGGTTCCAGATTTCTTTCCTAGGGTTTCTATCTCCAGCGTTGCCTCATTTTGGGTTTTCTTTATTGTGTCTACTTCCCTTTTTAGGTCTAGTATGGTTTTGTTCATTTCCATCATCTGTTTGGATGTGTTTTCCTGTTTTTCTGTAAGGACTTCTACCTGTTTGATTGTGTTATCCTGTTTTTCTTTAAGGACTTGTAACTCTTAGCCATGTTCTCCTGTAATTATTTAAGTGAGTTATTAAAGTCCTTCTTGATGTCCTCTACCATCATCCTGAGATATGCTTTTAGATCCGTGTCTAGATTTTCCGGTGTGTTGGGGTGCCCTGGACTGGGCGAAGTGGGGGTGCTGGGTTCTGATGATGGTGAGTGGTCTTGGTTTCTGTTAGTAAGATTATTACGTTTACCTTTCGCCATCTGGTAATCTCTGGGGTTAGTCGTTATCGTTGTCACTGTTTAAAGATTGGAGCAGAAGCTGTGTTCCACTCACCAGCAGTCTCAAAATCCTGCGGCGGGGGTCGTGGGAAGCTGGCAGTACCCCGGTGCTGGTCCAGCCGGAAGAGGCCTGTGGTCCTACTCAGGCCGGTTTTCTGCTTCCCTAACTAATGCAGTCTCTGGTCCCGCGTGCAATTGGATTGGAGCAGAAGCTGTGTTCCACTCACCAGAAGTCTTAAGATCCTGTGGAGGGTGATGTGGGTAGCTGGCGAGTGTCAGCCGACCCTGCGCCCTAGCTACCCCGGTGCTTTTCTGACCAGAAGAGGCTTGTGGCCCTACGTAGGCCGGATTTCTGCCTCCCCAACCAAAGCAGTCTCAGGTCCCGCGTGATTGGACTGGAGCAGAAGCTGTGTTCCACTCACCAGCAGTCTCAAAATCCTGTGGCGGGGGTCGTGGGTAGCTGGCAGGTGTCAGGTGACCCTGCGCTCAAGCTTCCCCTGTGCTGATCCGGCCCGATGAGGCCTGTGGCCCTACTCAGGCCAGTTTCTGCTTCCCTAACTAATGCAGTCTCAGGTCCCGCGCGCAATTGGATTGGAGCAGAAGCTGTGTTCCACTCACCAGAAGTCTTAAGATCCTGTGGCGGGTGTTGTGGGTAGCTGGCGAGTGTCAGCTGACCCTGAGCCGTAGCTGCCCCGGTGCTTTTCTGACCGGAAGAGGCTTGTGGCCCTATGTAGGCCGGATTTCTGCCTCCCCAACCAAAGCAGTCTCAGGTCCTGCGTGATTGGACTGGAGCAGAAGCTGTGTTCCACTCACCAGCAGTCTCAAAATCCTGTGGCGGGGGTCGTGGGTAGCTGGAGGGTGTCAGGCGACCCTGCGCTCAAGCTTCCCCTGTGCTGATCCGGCCGGATGAGGCCTGTGGCCCTACTCAGGCTGGTTTCTGCTTCCCTAACAAATGCAGTCTCAGGTCCCGCAAGCAATTGGATTGGAGCAGAAGCTGTGTTCCACTCACCAGAAGTCTTAAGATCCTGTGGCGGGTGTTGTGGGTAGCTGGCGAGTGTCAGGCGACCCTGAGCCCTAGCTGCCCCGATGCTTTTCTGACCGGAAGAGGCTTGTGGCCCTATGTAGGTCAGATTTCTCTCTCCCCAACCAGAGCAGTCTCAGGTCCCGCGTGATTGGCCTGGAGCAGAAGCTGTGTTCCACTCACCAGCAGTCCCAAAATCCTGTGGCAGGGGTCGTGGGTAGCTGGCGGGTATCAGGCAACCCTGCGCTCTAGCTTCCCCGGCGCTGATCCGGCCGGATGAGGCCTGTGGTCCTACTCAGGCCGGTTTCTGCTTCCCTAACTAATGCAGTCTCAGGACCCGCGTGCAATTGGATTGGAGCAGAAGCTGTGTTCCACTCACCAGAAGTCTTAAGATCCTGTGGCGGGTGTTGTGGGTAGCTGGCGAGTGTCAGCTGACCCTGCGCCCTAGCTGCCCAGGTGCTTTTCTCTTACATAGTTTTAAACTGTAAAAGACTCAGCATAATGACAGACTTGAGTATTCTGAATATTTGGAGGTACTGGTCATTCAATTTTGAAAGCGCCATTGTGATTTAAATGTAATTGTTGTTACTATCTTAGTGATGTTACTCCTGGAAAATAACTTGCACAGGCTTAATATGCATGTTTGGAATCAGAGCAAAGTGACTTCTATCTGAAAGCAGAAAAAGGAAAATTTACAGCTGTGTTGTGCTAAATTAAATTATGCTTTGAAAGAGGTCTTGCCATGTTTCCCAGGCAGGCATGAAACTCTAAGTGACCTGCTTACCACAGTGTCCTGTGTAGCTAGGGCCAACAGCATGCACCTTCACTTCAGACTAACAGCAATTTAAAGACACAAAAATGTGAGACAATTGAATTATATAAACATAGTAGAACACAAGTAGGGAGATTTTGGTGAAACCCCCCTCACAATGATGAATTTACTGTCATCCTTAGAGATAGTTTTAGTCAGTAATATAATCCATCACATTTTACTAGAATATTTTATTAATTTAAAGCTTAATTATTCTTTTAAAAATTGAATATTATTTATAATTTTATAAGTATTAAAGGTATACAAAGTTATAGATATATTTTATTATTATAAGGCTCATATTTTTCTGTGTACTTGAGTTTTAACATTTGTAGTTACCAGTAGTTGACAGCAATCACAGAGGTATAAATTAACATGTCAGAGATAATTAATTCATAAATTTATATCTTGTAATATCACATAATGCTCAGAGTAGTGTATTAAAGTATGCATTGTACAACTCTGTCTAGTGCCATAGTCACAAGTTGTTAGTCACTTGCCTTATCTGCTGTGTCCATGCTCTATATGATCTCCATCCTGATCATTTTTTTGAGACTTATTTTATATGTGAGACCCCTAACAGCAGGAGTAGGGACTGCCTCTGACTCTATTGACTGCCTTTGGATCCTTTTCCTCTAACTGGGGTACCTAGTCTGGTCTCAATAATATAAGATGAGCCTAGTCTTACTGCAACTTAATACTCAAAGGCTTCTTGATATCCATGGGAGAAATCCCCTATTCTGAAAGAAGGAGTGGAGGAGTCAAAGGCAGGTGGGATGGGAGGGAGGGACTAGATGGAGAGGAGAGAAGGGAAGCTTCTATTGGGATGTCAAGTAAATAAATAATTTAATTATTAATAATTAAAATTGCATTAAAAACAAAAAAAGAAAGAGAAAATGAATGAAAAAAAGAAAGAAGAAACTGGTAGATATGTCTTTAAGAGAACAGACTAAATTTGTTTACTTAAATAAAAAAAAAATGAATTGCCAGGGCTGGTGTCCACAATAAGAACAGAAGAGAAAATCCTCTGTATGTTGTGCTATAAAAATTGCAGTGCATAGAGAGTGTTTAGAAAAAATATTAAAACATAAGGTTTGATACTATGCAGTGTATAATGAATCTAGTGAGGGTTCCTATCAGTTAAAGGTCTAGTGCATTCTTAAAATAATACTATAAAAATGTAAGGAGATATCAATTAATTCTTTTCTTCAAAATGTTTTGTTAGATTATCTTGCATATTTTTTTTCAAATTCAAGAATGGTTTTAACTCAAACTAAGATAAAATGGCTATACCCACTATTAACAATATATTCTTTACCAATGCAATATTGCAAATTATCTTGCTTACATTTAATCTTTGATTATATTTTCATAACCAAGTAATTGATTAAACTAAAGTTTTATTAAGTTTTATTAAGTTTTATTGCTTTTTAAAATAGACTTCAAGTACATCATAAAGTTTACTCTTAAAATTGTATCTTATTCCTGAAAATTGGATTGCTAAAATGTAACAGTATATATGTCTTGATGATCTTCCCCTATGAATAAGGTGAACAGGGTAAATGGTAAATGTTATACTTTAGTGAATGTATACTAAATGCATATACATGCCTTTCAAGTTGCCTACTTAAAAGCCAATCAGCAGATCTTATTTCTTTGCTAAGTGACATTTGAAAGGTTTTATGGGACTTTTAGCATTTGAGTGTATTTTTATGGTCTTAGACTAGAAATGACCACATGTGTTATATTTCTTTTGCACGCTTTGGAAAACAATGAAGTGTGATGAAAAGTGATTGGGGGAAGCTATAAAGCATGAAATTCTCCTGGATTTCTGTTTACTTAAAAGAAGAGGAAAACACCATAAAAAAGGGTAAAGTTAAAAACTCATGTGTTCAGTGTATGAAAAAATGGATATAATTATCGATGACAAAATTTAAAGGGTTATCTAAAACCATAATCCTCACAATACCCTTAAATTCCTTAGATAAGCTCTTTCTTCTTCCTATAATTATTTTTCTTCTAGTTTTAGAAAGAGGTAAAGCTAAACCAAAAAAAGGACATACTTCTGCATATGATGCTCATCTGCTCTGCTCTGCCTCCTCTCCTTATAAAGGTCTCAGTAATTTTCTCCTGAAAGCTAACTCTTTTGTCAGTTAAACCTTATATTGTAATTAGAAGATGAGAATCAAAGGAGATGGTATTCTTGTGGCTTTTATCTGCTTTTTCTCTTAGTGAAAAAAAAAAGTGGATGGCTTTCACCGTGAACAATGGATCCTAGTCTATCTTAATTCTATACATCTGAATATTTTTAATAAACTCCCTCTAACCGCTATTCATTTTCACTCCAGGATGCCTAGTAGCTGGGAAGATGTCATAACATATATTTATCATCTTTGTTATACTTTTCCTGAAATTGGCCTGCTATCTTCCCTTACTTCATTCTCTGTGGCTAAATGCTAAGTTTGTACTTCACAGTTAATACTGATTATCACTTAAACGTTATATACAGTAATGTTATACTTCAATGTTGTTAATTTTGAAATATATTATAGATCACATTATATTATTTTGAATTACTATGCATTATCCTCTTGATTTTGCATTTGCATAAATTCTTTAAACAAAATAACACGATGGTCTTTAGTCTAGTTTACTCTCTACTTTAGTCTAAAATGTTTCTAATAAGAATAACTAAAAAACAAAACAAAACAAAATATTCATCCTCAGGAGAAAAAAGTCAATGTGATGACAAAGAATTCTTTGGATATTTTGTAAAGATTTGTAAATATTAGCTTCTTCCCACATTAAAAATAAAAGGAAATTCATCAAATGCTAAATTATTCCCTAAAAATAACCATTTGCATATGATGCAATAGTGGAGTCTGGGTGATGAAGACACATACATGGAATTATGAAGGACTACATATTGAACCATAAAGATTTGCAAATTGTACTGCATGGTCTACATGCAGAATATTACAAGTCGGTGTGCCGGACAGCACAGACCCATCTACTGAACAGTGCAGATTTTCAGAGTGAATGGTAAAATTCTAAATAGGTGAACACAGAATGCTAGTACACTGAGTAGTGAAGAGCTACTCACTGGGTGGCAAAGGTCCAGATCTTTATCTTTCTATACTGGACCCAGATCCCAGGCCTTCAGGCTTCACCCTTTCATGGCAGGTAAGGTCTTCCTCCCTGCAGAAGACAATATTAACTCCACAGAAACAGTTGGCACTCTTCTGACTCACTGCCATCATGACACACAACATAACACCTTCCTATCCCATATGTAGTACCTTAGATTTAATTAGGAACAGACAGACAGGGATTGCTAGCCATCTGGATAAGTCCTTTAAGGTAAATGGCATCAAACACAGACATATTTAAACAGAACTCAGGAATCATAAGCAATGCAGGAAATCATCAAAAATATAAACGTTTTTAACACCAAGAATCATAAACTTCTCTGTCTCCAACTCTGTTTCTTTCTTTGTCTCGTTGTCACTGTCTATTGTCTCTTACTGTCCTATCTGTCTCTGACCCTGTCTGACTGTCTGTCTGTCTCCTATTTCCTCCTCTTCTTCCTCTCTGTCTCTCTCTGTCTCTCTCTGTCTCTCTGTCTCTGTCTTTCCATGTGTGTGTGTGTGTGTGCATGTGTGTCTGTGTCTGTGTCTGTGCTTTCTTGTATATATGAATTGCAACCTGTGTATGGATGTGGTACAGGAAGACAATGAAAGAGACTATTGGATCCCCCTGAAATTGTAGTTACAGATGTATGTGATCCCTCATGAACGTGCTGTGAAATCAAACTCAGTTTCTCTGGATGAGCATCAGTATTCTTTTTTTTTATTTATTTGTTTTTTATTAGGTATTTTCCTCGTTTACATTTTCAATGCTATCCCAAAAGTCCCCCATACCCACCCCCCCAATCCCCTACCCACCAACTCCCCATTTTTGGCCCTGGGGTACCCCTGTACTGGGGCATATAAAGTTTGCAAGTCCAATGGGCCTCTCTTTGCAGTGATGGCCGACTAGGCCATCTTTTGATACATGAGCATCAGTATTCTTAAAAACCTTGCCATCTCTCAGATACCTATTAATGCTTCTGGACCCTAAGCTGGCTATTGATTAGTTTTTCATGTGTGTTACATAGAAGACACTCTCATATCTTCTAAATTTGTATTTCAAAACTCTGAGGATGCCTCAGTCCCACTTGGGTGGGAGAAGAAAGCAATCACAAGTGGGGAGCAAGGAAGGGAACTGGGAGGCAAGGGAGAGAGGAACATGATTGGGCAGGGGAAAAGGACTAAAGCCTTGAAGGACAACAGAAAGAATGGAAACAGGCAAGCTTCGGAGGTAGGAGGTTGGGTGGACCCTCTAGAATGTATCAGAGACCTGGGAGGTGAGAGATTCACAGGGATCAAAAGGAGAGACCTTAGATGAGATAGCATATAGTGGGGAGAGGGAACTTGTAAAACCTACCTCCAACAGAATGTCAGGGCATCAAGTGAGGGATGGGTTTGGCTTCCCAGAGTCAAAACTCTGACCTATAATTGTTCCTGGCTGAAAGAACTGCAAGGATAAAAATGGAGAGGAGCCAGAGGAAAAGAAGGTCCACCATCAGGCCCAAAGTAAGATCAAGCTCAAATGGTGGTCCCAAGGCCTGACACTATTACTGAGACTATGGAGTGATCATTAAAAGCGACTTATGATGACTGCACTCCGGAAGACTCAACAAGTAGCTGAAAGAGTCAGATGCAGATATTTGCACCCAATCAATGAAGAGAAGCTGCTGACCCCTGTGGTTGAATTAGGGAAAGGCTGAAAGTAGCTGAAAAGGAGGGCAATCTGTAGGAGAACAAGCAGTCTCAATTAATCTGGACTCCCGAGATCTCTCAAACACTGGACCACTAACCAGGCAGCATATGCCAGCTGATATGAAGCCACCAACACATGCAGCAGAGGACTGTTGGGTCTGGATTTTGTCAAGGATGATGCACCTAACCCTCAAGAGACTGGAGGCTCCAGGGAGTTTAGAGAACTGGTGGTATGGGGTGGTGGGTAGTGGGAACATCCTTATGGAGACAGAGAGGTGGGGAGGACATATGGAATGTGGAACAGTCAGAAGGTAGACTGGGAGGGGAATGAAATCTGAAGTTATAAGTAAATAAATAAACAAATAGGCATTTATTTCGACATGGAGATATTCTAGCAATAATACAAGCATACACTATATATGGGTCAAATACTCAGTGATTTAACAACTAAAATTCTATTATAGATAGAAATCATTGATTTTTTTTTTGTTTGCCAAATGTAGTAATTTTGTTCTTCTTTAATAGCAATACTATGTTCAAAGTTGGAATTAATTAATATATCTGTTTATTAAGCAAATATGTAATTTTACTTGATAGGCATCTTCTTCAGTGATTTATATTACTGAAAAAAATATTATTTTCTTCCATATTATTTCCCAGAGTGTAAGAATTCTCTGTTTACTTTGAATACCACTTCTGTATTAACAATGCTTGCAATTACTTGTAACTATCATTGTTTCAGGGTTTATGTTCCTCACTAGAAATCTAGTGTTTTGGAAAAATCAACTTTTCTTAAAATATTACAGAAAAGCAATCAATAATAAAAATATATTATAGTTTTGATGTAAAATACCTGGAAGTACTTGAACAATAAACCAAAAGACAATGCCCAGAACACCCTCCCAACTCACATTTTAATACATAAAAACTTTATATGCTTTTGAGATTACTTTTGGTTTGTCTAATCATGATATTTCAGCTATTTTTAAAGATTAAACTAGCAACATTTTATATTGAGTTCCAATCACTGTCTGTTCTTATTTGTTTATTTGCTTTTCTCATGCTTCAGGAAAAATAGTATTCTCAGCTCAGCAACAAGGGAAGAGAATGCCACTGTATTACCCCATCTGCAACCATAAATAGAGAAATCATCATTAATTAATAAACTTAAGACTAAGAGATAGTTCAGTGGGTGTGATGGTTTATATATTCTTGGACCAGGGAGTGGCACCATCTGAAGGTGTGTCCTTGTTGGAATAGGTGTGACCTGGTTGGAGTAGGTGTGTCACTGTGGGCATGGGCTTAAGACTCTCACCTCAGTTGCCTGGAAGTCAGTATTCCACAAGAAGCCTTTGGATGAAGATGTAGAACTCTCAGCTCTGCCTGAAGATCAGAATCTTGGGACATTGCCTATATGACTTCTAGTCATGCTTCTCTTGTGGGGGCTGTGGGGGGAGGTAACTTAGGCAGGAGCCAGAGTTCCAGGAGCATGAGCAAATGCCTACCATCCCATGAAGGTAAATTATGACCACCGGTCATCTCAGCTCAATTAGAGACCAGCCTGTCAGTGCATAACCCAACGCCCCACTTAACTCTCTAAAGTTTAAGGTTGTAGATTGCTGTTGATGTAAAGCACAATTAAAATTCAAATTAACTACTTTAAGGATTTGAGACAATTTCAGTTCATGAAAATTTTGTCAGCTAATGTGATAATTACAATTAGGATTTATGGTTTACAAAGAATGATACAAATTAGTACATTGTGTTAGACAGTGTTTTATGGAAGGAATCTATCTCCATCTACCTAATCTATATATACATTACAATGTAATGTAATTTATCTTCATATATAATATATTAAGTAATATAGATAAATGATAGATAGATAGATAGATAGATAGATAGATAGATAGATAGATAGATAGATAGATAGATAGACAGATACATAGATAGAAATCAGATTGCATCTGAAATCTAGTAGGTCTCCAATAGCAGAAATGGTTCAGTCTGAATTCTTAATCTAAGAGGCAGAATGGATATTTTCATCAAGTTTTAAGTGCTTTAGCTTATGATGGCAGGATGATATGTTACAAATAATAGACATTTGCTAAAATAACATAAGATCAAATATTTTTATTAATATATTTATTTAGAAAAATGTTAAAGGCTAATGATCAGGTGTGTGGAAGTAATAGTACAAATGAAGAACAAACAAGGCATCCTTAGATTTCTGATATTTTTATGTAATGTTTTTAAGAAAGCAATACTAAAAGCAAAATCTGAATTACATGGTTTGATGAAAGAGTAATGAAATCTCCAAACAAATAGACAATGCATTTATGTAGAACAGAAGTTATATTTTTTTCTTCTATGTGCTCAAAATATCTTCTTATACACAGTGCATCATACTGAAAAAAATATTTGTACAGTAGTGCAGATTGACACAAATATTTGAGTCCTGCCACTACATTGTTTATGATGTAAATAGTATACCCTGTAGCTATTTCCCGAGTAATTTAAAACTCATGCTATGAAATTTCATATGACAAGGAAATAGGAAAAGCAACTCTAGCCAGGACAATAGTTTTGCTAGATCTGTTCAAGCAATGAATTTTTAAAAGCTTTGCTTAAAACAACAGAGTGTGTCAATTGGCAGCTCTAGTTCACATATAAGAATTCAGGAGCTTTTTGTAAGCCCAGGCAGTTAGGGGTTTTATTTTCTATAGGTTTTTTTTTCCTGGAACCCTGTTTGATTTAGTACTTTTTGAATTTTTTATAAGCAACAGCAATCTACAGCAAGCTCTGTTTGGCTTATAATTTTATAAGCTGGTAAAAATAAAGGGTATGCAGAACTCAGATGCTATTTTGATATACTGTTTCAAACTACCATTCCTACTGTGAGAAAACTCTCAATGGGAGTGCACCACATAGTAACAACTGATGATAGATCATGATTCTGAAAGTGCTTCTTTTTAAAATTGATATATTATGCCTTTAAGATTACTATATCTCTAGAGAATTAGGATACAGTTGAGTTGAGGTGCGGGTGGGTGGGTGGGAAAGCAAAGGAGAGGGGGAGAGAGTGAAGAACTGTTGGAGGGTGTACAAGGAAGGAGGGAAACATTTGGAGTGTAAAAAGATAAAACAAAAATAGATAATTAGATAGATAGATAGATAGATAGATAGATAGATAGATAGATAGATAGATACCGTACTGTATCATACAATACAATACAATACAATACAATACAATACAATACAATACAATATGACCTAGCAGAGCAAAAATAATAAGTGCTTACAGTTTCTATGTATCTGAGATGTGTTGGATTTCAATAAAAATTTTATTAACTTACTCTCATATAAAAATACTAATGCTGTGGAAAGATATTTGATATAATAGATAACTTATGCTTCCTATGATGAATATTGTTACTAATTTCTCCCTGTTCAAAACAAGATTGCTGGTGGGTTTTGTTTGTTTGTTTTGTTTTATTTATTTTTATTTTTGTATAGTTCTTTTTTGTTTCAAATTGATTTATTCCCCGATTTTGACTATTTCCTGTCCTCTTATCCTTTTGACTGTATTTATTTCTTGTTATTCTAGAACTTTTGGGTGTGCTGCTACAAGGGACAGAGAAGTGAACCACGACCCTAGAGTCAGGTGCCTGACACCACAGAGCCCCCAACTCTAATTCCCTGACTGTAAGTCATGCAGACAGTGTCCCAAGCTTCTGACATTCTGGCTAGACTCCACCCCCACAGTTACCTGATTATAGCCAGGTATGCTCCTCCCCACAGTTATTTGAATAGCCCAGCCCACTATAAAAGGGGCTGCTTGGTCCCTCCTTGCTCTCTTTAAGTTCTCGTCTTTTCTTATTCTCCTCTCTAGCCCTCCTTCTCTCTCTCCATTCTCCTCTCTCTCCATGTCGCCATGACCAGCATCTCACTCTATCTATCTTTTCTCCTTTTCCCTGCCTTTCTACAATAAAGCTCTAAAACCATAGACTGTCTTTGTTCATCAAATTCCATTGTGCTTGAAAGCTGGGATACGCTTTCCCCTAAGGAGACTCATCTAAAGTCCTGCCCGCTGAAAGGCCTTCCTGTGCTCCAGCCACAGACTGGACCAAGGACGCTTGCCCACTTGGGAACCATCAAGCACCCTCTCCCTTTGCCTTCTCCTCCCTTTGGCCCCCAGGGCCCTCATTCTATTCTCAGCTCTTCCGAGGTATCCATCTGTATCCATTTGGATGCCAGAAACTGGGAACCTGGTACCTAGGACTGCTCTTTGTCCACCATCTGCCTAGCTGGAGTCTGTGCCTTTACTTAGCCAGACACCCACCAGGGGCTACTTGGAAAGCGTTAGGCAGTCCTTCTGTGTCTGCCCCCCCCCCCCCCAGAGCACCAGAATTCTGGAGTGACACATGTTTTCTCCCACTCCCATTTATTCCCCTGGTGCTCCCGGCCCCGCATTCTATGACATATACATCCTAGCTTATAAGATGTTCTCCTTGCTGTGTTCCAGTGAAAAAAATGAAAGAACAGTTTGTCTCTGAGGAAACTACACCTCAATATCTCAGATCTTAAAGGTCTCTCACCCTGATTCCATCATATTGTGATTTTAAGATATGAAGTTTCTGAAGAATCTTTAGAAAGGGAGCCGCCGGGTGTGGTGGCACACGCCTTTAATCCCAGCACTCTGGAGGCAGAGGCAGGCGGATTTCTGAGTTCGAGGCCAGCCTGGTCTACAAAGTAAGTTCCAGGACAGCCAGGGCTATCAGAGAAACCCTTTCTCGAAAAACCAAAAAAAAAAAAAAAAAAAAAAAAAGGGAGCCATCCTAAATATAAATGTAAACAGCTGTTTGGAATTACAAGATGGCAGTGTCCACTATACTTTTCCATTTTCTTATTGTTATTGCTGTTGTTGTTAAACTCCAAACTATAGCATTTAGACAAAACTTTATTTTGAATGTGCTGAGGCAGACAAAGGTTTTCATAGCTCACCGTGTACTGCCGACTTACTCCAGGAAAGTGATACCTTTTCACATTATCTGTTGTAAACATGTCTAGCTTTTGAACTTGCATAAGCTCAGTCTGGTCTGCTTACTTAACTGGGATGTAATAGAAAGGCTTTTAACCTGTAAAACATCAGACAGAAAAACAGCAAATCATGTTAAGTACAATTTAGAGTTGCTGGCAAGAGAGTCATATGTGAGGTAAGAACAAAACTCAAAGCGGAATGAATTAACGAAAACAGTAACAGCAAAAGATGGGATCAAAATGTAATATAGCACAAAATTCATAGAGCTTAACATTTGTTTTCCATTTATATATATAGTTACCTGGAAGTCTAATGCAAGAAGATTAAATTTGTATGAGTGTCTTTGACTACAGAGTGTCATTATGAGTAACTAGGAATACATAATAGGATCCTGTAATTAAAAAATAACATATCAATATGTTAAAAATATAGTATGGAGTTTGATAGTGAACCAATGCTAAACTTCAATGGCTATTAAATAAGTAGTATGTCAACATCAGGCATTGCTGTTCTTTTTGGTTCATATATAGGTCTAAGTGAATTCTCAGATTGGGAAGCTATGTGTATCCAAGACAATGATTAATAGCCCTAATACCAACTCTGAAATTATGAATGTTGTCTCTGTCAACATTTCTCCTCTTCTTACTTTTCATTCTCAAAAGATAGATAAAATTTAGGCCAAAAGGAAAATATCAAAAATAGTATTTACTTTCCAGTGTGTTTCTCCAGAATCAATCTCAAGTAAGCTTCAAAGGTAGATGCAAGATAACATGATATGATTCTAGAGTTCTTAATAGTTTTACTGACATATGTGTAATTTTATAGAAAATGTGCATGTGTATTTCAATGATAAAATATAAATCAGGAGATTTTTATGCAATTTAAGTCAAGATGGATATACATATCAAAGGGTAGACAAATATGGGTCTCCAAAGTATTTGAAAGTCAAAAAAGTGCATGATTGTGTTGAAGCTGTATAATTACACACAAAGAAATGAAACCAGACCTATATCTCTTGCCAATTCAAAACTTAACTCTATAAGAACTAAAGATCATGTTGTAAATCTGAAATTCTGTGCACCAAACTTAGTCATCATGCAAATGCATATAAATACTCCATGAACATTCTGCCTTGCCCCAGTCAGAATTGATATTCTATGATAAAATAAAATAATAGCAAATACTAAAAATAATGTGGGGAAAAAGATCCTCTTCATACAAGTTTGTAGAAATGTAAGTTAGCATAGTCACTAGAGAAATCAGTATAGGATCCTCAAGTATACATAAGAAGTGCCACTGCATAATCTAACTGATCAGTATGGGCTTATATACAAAGGATTCTAAATCACTACCACAAATGTACTTGTGCATTTCTGTGTGTATTACAACAAAGTCACAAAGTCTTGTTAACTATCTGTGGATAGACTAATGGATAAGTAAAATATAAAGAAATCTTTGGGTCTTCACGACACCACAAATGATAGAAATGCAAGAAGATCATAGAACTTCAGCTGTCTGATGGGAAGGGCCAAGTCATTTAAGAGTTGGGAAAGGATGTGGCTCTTGGCCTCTTTCACTGTCTATATGTGTTCTACCAAAACTATAAAGTATGTCTTCCTTGTCACATCTCTAAAGAGAATTACATGCTAATGGATCAAACTGACATATTGAAAACTGTGGTCAATGGCTGTCTGTACCAGAAACTCTGAAAATTCATGTTCAATAATCTTTGAGACACAACAAATTCAGAAGAGGGAGATTTGATAGAAATGGTGGCTGATACAGGGAATATGAAAATTTATTCTTTAAAATAAAATACTGTGAGGTTGGAGAGATAGTTTCAAGTGTAAAGGCTTAGAGTATAAGCGTGACGACTGAAGGTCACAACCCTAGCTTGATCATGCAGTGTACTTTTGGTAATCCTAATGATTAGAGGGTGTGAGAAAATGGGGTTTGGAAACAGGCCTGTCCCCATGGCTTACTAGCCATCCAGCCTTGATGAAATATGGAACTCCATGTTCAGAAAGAAATCTTGTCACAAATTATGATAAGAAGGAATGGAGGAAGACAACTAACATCAGTCATTGACCAGCATACTTACAACCAAGTATGTACATAGTTGCCCCGACACATACATTTACAAAGTATGCTGCACATGATAGTATTAAAACCAAGTGAGATTTATAATCAAAACCCTTATTATTCTCATTAAACAAAGACTGTAGGAAAATGATGGCAAGAAAAAACAGCATGCCTTGTGAAAACATGATTAAAATAAATGAGATAGATATTTCATCCTATTCAAACTTTGAAAAAAATGAAAAGAACTGAAAAATAACCATTTCTCTTATGAATAGCACAAGAAAATACTGTTAGAAAATAACACTTTCATATCACTTTAAAATTATGAAAAAATAAAGCAATATTGCCTATGAGTATTAGATTTATGATGCAATGCCATAGAAACTTCTCTTTGAATGTAAAAGTTGAATTGATGAAAAGAAATGGTGACGGTATCTTTATAAAAATTCAATAAAAACTTAACAGTGAAAGTATTCCATACAGCAAATATGAAATGAGGCTTATTTAGAGATGTTCATGAACTAAACTAAAGTGAGTGTCTGGAGTTAGAAATAACCTTAGTAGATTCTCTAAGGAATAAATACTTAAGATTATTAGGAGTACTGGATTGAGTTGTAGGTCATTTTGCAGTAAATATCTAATCCAAATAATCTGCAGCAATGAAAACACAACTCAATTATATGAATACATGCTGTGCACCTAGATTGGGCAGATCTACCACTACACTACCATCTTCCCCATATAAGAGACCCCTTAGAACTTGCGGTTTCTCCAGGTCACGTGCTTATGCTCTGCTTTCCTTCCACTTCCTCCTCCTCCTCCATCGTCCTTTCCATGATTTCCAGAGTGGTTGTACTAGCTTGCAATCTCACCCACAATGAAGAAGTGTGCCTCTTTCTCCTCATCCTCGCCAGCATCTGCTGTCACCTGAGTTTTTGATCTTAGCCACTCTGATGTGACTTGGAATCTCAGGGTTGTTTTGATTTGTATTTTCCTGAAGACTAAGAATGTTGAACATTTCTTTACATGCTTCTTGACCATTTGAGATTCCTCTGCTATGAATTTTAGGTTTAATCCTATACCCTATGCAGGGGTCTAAGTAGACATCAATTATTCATCTTCATATACAATGAAATGTGGAAGTGTTCTTTTCAGAAATGGATCCTTGCAGTCAATTTGTAGCAGCAGCCATATTAGAATAGGGGTTTCTGGGAACCGCTTGAGGAACAACTCAATTAGATGTAACCATCTCCCGGTAATGCACTTTTTATTTGGTGACAAAAGATTTGATCTCTGTCACTCTGATTATTTAGTGATTTTTAATGAAGTCCCCTTCATATGTGTATCTATTTTCTCTTCTACTGTACTTGATTTCCATATTAGCCTTCAAATATCCCTAGATTTTATCTTTCTTTCACCATATTTCCTCCCATTCTCCTCTTGATCTTCCAAAGTCAATCTATCTCCTATATTTCTGTAACTCTCTACTTATGTTTCCTAGGCAGTTCTATTCAGACCCCTACCTCATTATGCTATAATGAATTTCTGTTATTCTACAGAGTGTAGTTCAGTTATTATTGACTTAAGAACTCAAATCTACATGTAAGTAAATACACACTGTCTTTGGCTTTTTAATTTTGAAGTTCCTCATTCAGGATAATGTATCTCCCCAGTTGGAACCATTTACTTGAGATTTTCACAATTTTCTTATATATATATATATATATATATATATATATATATATATATATATATGTGTGTGTGTGTGTGTGTGTGTGTCACACACACATATATATCTTGGTAATATGTCTTTGTGTAAGTGTACCATATTTCATTTATTCATGTGTAGATGGGCATCTAAGTTATTTAAAATTTCTGGCTATTTTTAATAGGGCAGCAATGAAATTATGAACATTGTCTTCCAGAGAGGTAGGATGAACCATGCTTTGAGTATTTGCTATTCAATGATAAAACTGGGTTTGGAAGTAGATTGATTCCCCTCTTCCTGGTGACCCTTTGTACTGATTTCAGTAATGGCTGTACAAGGTTACACTCTCACCAGGAATGTATAGATATTCCCCTTAATCCACATCTTTGACAGCATGAACTATCATTTTCTTTATTAAGCTTAGCTATTCTGACAGGTGTATGAAAAAAATTTCAAAGTAGTTTTGATTTGTATTTCCATGATGAATAAGGATGTTAATGTAAGACTTTGGGGAGCCTTAGCTTACCTGAGACCCCATGAGTGAACCATGTGGAGCCGGGATCAATGCAAAAAGCAAGAGAAATTTATTGTTCCAGTTCACTGGTGTCTTTCCAGACCCGAAAGAAAGGTGGTGACCCCTAGCACCAGTTAAGCGAGTTTTTATATGGTTTCCAAGGGCAGAACAGAGCATAAGAAACTAGGCACAATATGATTGGCGGAACAGTGCACCCTTTAAACTAATTGGTCTTTAGAGAATGATGGTAAGCAAAAGTCATCCTTCAGAATATGTCCCCACCCGCAGGTCCATTCCTGCCCTGTGGTCTCAGAAATGCTAATTATCCTCTCCTTCTGGAGGGGTGAGTGTTTCATGATCTTCCCAAAGCTCCTATGCTGACCTTTTCATTAACATACCTAAGTGTTTTCCAACAATTTGAGATTGCTCTCTTAAGAAATCTATTTAGTCACCATGTCAGTTTTAAATCGTGTTTTTTGTTTTGTTTTGTTCTGATTTTGGATATGCAGTTTGTTGAGTTCTTGAACCATTTCAGATACCAGCCCTCTACTGTTAGCTTTATATTAAAAAAAAAAAAAAATAGATTCCTATTCTTTAGGCTTCTGATTTGTCTGAATGATGGTGTTCTTTGCCAAGAAGATTTTCAGTTTCATGAGGTCACAATTGTAAATTATTGTTATTAGTGTGTATGTGCTAACGATGTTCTATTCAGAAAATCCTTTAATGTGCCGATATATTCGATACCATTCCTCAATTTCTCTTGTATCAGATTCAACGTATCTGGATTTATGTTGAGGTGTTAGATCAATTTTTTGTTTTGTTTTGTAGAAAATGGATTTCTTTATGTGAAAAGTAACTTTATTAAACTGTAATAAGCATAAAGTTTATTGAATTCACATCTACTTATTTCCAATGAGCACTTATTATGATATAGCAGATGTAGTAGAATTGAACTAATGAAATAGAAACTGTATGGCCTTCATACTTCAAAAATACCTTATGTACTTCAGATATCACTTGCCAGTTGATACAATATCAACCAACAACAATGTCCACAAAAATAACACATTTTTGTTTATCAGTTTTGTTCAATATTACCTAGGCTATAGAAAAATATCATAATTTCTTTCTGTATTCTAAATTCTGGGTGTGTAGACTCATTTTTTTGTTGTTGTTGTTTCCAAAATAGCTAGCTTTAGAAACTAATGGTCTTCTATGTGGTTTAAAGGTAACACTATAAGTATATTATAGTATTTTTCTTAAAGAGATTCTCTGAAGTTATCTGGTCTCCTTGGGATGTTAGTGTACCTCCTATTGCCAAAGGTGGAGATATTTTGTTGTGTCCTTTTCAAGTGTTGTTTGTCTCTACAATTATTGTGGGAAGTCATATAGTTTGCTTCCAGCATCAATAGTACTACTCAGTGATTTTTTTCCTATGCTGTGAAATTTCCTCACTGTTATATAGATAGAAATAAGATATATCATCATTTTAGTTTCAATACTTGAGTTGTGCTTCAGTTGTAGCATGCATACAGCATGTGGGCATCCTATCCAAGCTCATGATTCAACAGGGAACAAAACAGATTTTTTTTTCACTTAGCAATATCCTACCACAAGTGTAATTATGACTTATTACTCAACTATTAATAATCTATAGTAATCTAATCTTTTGTGTGTATGTCTGTATACATACACACACACACACACACACACACACACACACACACACACACACACACACATGTATTTTTTTCCAGGCATCACAAGAAAGTACCATACTGTCTTTGGCACACCCACTCCAGTAGTGACTCACGTGACAGGCCTAAAAACTTGGACACAGTCCTGATGCAAAAAGTTTATGGAAACTTAGTCTCCTGGAACCGTGGCATCCCATATAAGGAATGCTCCAAGTTTGTCCTTGAATTAGTCAGTGAATGGATCTGTGTGCTTTCTTTCAGTATTGTTTTATTATAGGTGACTCCAAGCAATAACTTGTCAAATACCTAAGCAAAATTGAACTTTGCTTCCTGGACTTCACCAATGTCCTAGGTAGTCCTTGAGCAGACCCTGGGCTTGGAATTCAGTAAGAATGTTACCTATTCAGTAACATTCAGAATTGCCTCTAGTATCGTAAGAGACATAGACAAGAAATCAGGCATTACTATCTACTACATAGAGTTAGAAATCTCAGAGCAAGCTTAGCAAAGTAAGTTTTGAATTGTTATTATATTTATGTATGGCAGATTACATTACTTATCAGTAGAAAGCCCCCCCAACACACACATACACAATCACTTAGAATAAGAGCTGAGTCACTCCCACATACAGGAATTTACAATGGTTTAGGAAGTAGATCCAGCTGTAGTTGAAGGAGGAACTAGAGTATTACATTATTCATGAGATGGTTAGCTAGAGTGGAACTCCCTAATTAGAACTATGGCTTGGGCATGAAAGCCTTTGCCCAGAGAGTGTAAAGATCTCACACCTGCTTCTAAAACTATAGCTGACCTTAGAGCTGACTTTGTCTCAGTTTTATTGCCTAGTTCCTGCCAGTCTTTATGTTTGCATTCTTCTGTTTTGTGTAAGAGCCATTAAGCATCCAGTAACCTCATTCAACCTTGGCTGATGTGTCACCTAACTTCCCTATTTTCTTCTATATTAAAAATCTGATGTTTGCTTTGAGAAATCACATTTCCAATACAACACTCTCTTGTGTCCTTGTCTGTTTGTCACTTTTTGCAGACTCCCTCCCCACCTGTACCAGGACCCTGATTTCTCCTGCAGATTGAGGGGGACTGACTGAGTTAGGTCCTCAGCATGTCTTAATCAGGGTTTCTATTCCTGCCAGGACCCTGATTTCTCCTGCAGATTGAGGGGGACTGACTGAGTTAGGTCCTCAGCATGTCTTAATCAGGGTTTCTATTCCTGCACAAACATCATGACCAAGAAACAAGTTGAAGAGGAAAGGATTTATTCAGCTTGAACTTCCATGTTCCTGTTCATCACTAAAGGAAGTAAGGCCTGGGATTCAAGCAGGTAAAGAAGGAGGAGCTGATGTAGAGGCCATGGAGGGATGTTTCTTACTAGCTTGCTTCCCCTGGCTTGCTCAGCTTGCTTTCTTATAGAACCCAAGACTACCAGCCCAGAGATGGCACCACCCACAATAGGCCCTTCCCCCTTGATCACTAATTGAGACAATGCCTTACAGCTAAATCACATGGAGGTATTTCCTCAACTGAAACTCCTTTCTTTGTGATAACGCTAGCCTGTGTCAAATTGACACACAAAATCAGACAGTATACATACCTTGCTTTAAAAAAATTATAAAGCGAAAGTGCCTATAACATGTATACAAAGTGTCTAGTTATTATGAGAAACTTATCTATATCTGCTGTTTCTTTCATTGACATGAGCTCACTTTCTTCAAAGTGAGCCTTCTTTCAGAAGGCACTGTACTGATTTATTTTCCTATTGCTGTGAGGAAATATTTAAAATATCATGTCAAAACCACCTTAAATGAGAAAGGGTATAATCTGGCTAAGGATTGCAGTTATAATCTATCATGGTAGGGCAGACAAGGTCGCAGCATCATCACACAACTGGAAACTTCCCATTGGATAGCCAGAAAACAGCAACCAATACATGAGTGCTAGACATCAACTGGTTTGCCTCCATAGGAAAGGCCCTATTTACATTAAAGATGAGTATGCCCACATCAAATAATTTAATCAGTACGTTACCATAAGCTACCATCTTAATTTTAGAGGCTCATATTTCAGGTAACTCTGTTTTATTCAAATTTGACAGTGAATGCTAGTTGTTATAAATTCTTTCTCAAGTTGACACTCAAATACATCCTTTCTTTACCATAACCTTCCTCCTCCTATAGGCTTAGAATCATAAAATCACACTGTAACAGAATACAATCAGTTTTTCTTTAGAAGATCCCACAGTGTTTAAAACTTTAACACTTTACATGTTCAAATTTGTGAACTGTTATAACACAGAACTCCTATTTAAAGAAAAACAACAACAAAAACAAAAACAAAACAAAGAGCATAAAAAAAATACCAAGAGCAAAAGAAGCACAGAAAAATAAAAGCAAGGCATTAAACTTCCTGTTTTCAAAACAGAATAGCATGGGATAAATGTTCCTATTCCAAAATGAAATAATTGAGAACACAGTAACACTAAAACATGTTCAAATTCCAGCAGTACAAGAGGAAATTCCCACAGTTTCATATCCAGTATCTTTGACCTATAATGTAACCAACAGGAATCATAAAGACTTAATTTGTCTTTCAGTTCCTGTTCTGCTTTCTGTACTACAGGTAATTTCTATCCTAATTTAGATCAATCCAAATGGATAAAAGTCATGTCCTAAGATCCTGTTATCTTCAATATCCTGTGCTCTCTACTCTAGTTGAGACTTCATCTTCACAGCTTCATACATTGGTCTCTCAGAGCTTCTCTGAAGGGATTTTGACATTTCATATATATGTATATGCATAAAATGGCTGAAACTGTTTCTAAAATTAGGGCCTAGAATACATGACACTCTAAATTAAGTATCAGTGCCACAAGACAACACTGCATAGGTCAGCGTATATTTTAAAATTAGTGTGCTCTTTTTGGAAAATGATTGATTTATCTTCTGTGTGCTGACCCAAGGGAAACACTTTTCTAGGTATAGAGTTTCAAAATCAGGGTACCCCATCAAACAATGTCTTCTGCCTTTAATGAACTGTGGACTTCTTCTCTGAAGACAGAATACCTGCCGAACTGATATAGAACAAAAAGCTTCTTTACAGAAGTGCTTCGCTCTTTACTATAAGACCAAGCTCTGCTGTCTTAAATATTTTTCTTCTCCAAACTATTTCACTATCTTTCACATGTCTCACATATCAAATGTCAAAAAACTAAATATACCAACAGCAAAAAAGCAAAAACAAAATAACAACAAAAAACCCCACTAAAATCCAAAACATTAAATTACATATTTCCAAAACAAAATAACATGGAGCAATACTAAATTGGATCCAAAGTCCAGAAGCACAAGAAGATTTTGTTGTTGTTTGTTTGTTTTTGTGTGCTTCAGATATCACCAGGTTTTTAGGACATGAACAGAATGAAACCTGACTATGGTAAAAAATATCACATGAATGTCACCCAGTCCATTTCCTGGTAGAGTACTTATTCCCCTCTAAAATATCACTAGCTAAGGACTCTGCTACACCAAACATTTCCCTCATCTTTCTTGTCTTTCCAACACCACGAGAATATTCTAAAATACTCTATTTATGGCATTCAACTGTTTTCTAGAACACAGTTCCAAACAGTCCCACAAAGCATTTTTTTCCAATAGCATTAGAGTTGCACCACCTTCTTCATAACAAGTTGTATTTAAGTTTATTTTCCCATTAAGATAATAAAATGCCTGACCAAGACAACTTTATTGATGAAGTCTTTACTTTTCTCACCATGCACAGTGCAGTATTAGTATGACAGAGAAGTCAAGGACTTGAAACAGGTAGACACAGCACATTCACAAAGTAAAAGCAGGGAGCAATCAATGAATGCATGCCAGTACTCAACTAGCTCTTCCCAAATATGCAGTGCAAGAACTCCTACTGTGGAATAATACAGTCCACGGTGAAGATGGGTTTTTCTCACATCAACCGACAAGGTTATCTTTCACAGGTATTCTCAAAAGCAGCTCTCCAGGTGTGATAAATGTTCATCAAGTTGACAATGGACTCTAAGAGTCATAAGCCTCATTAGTAATTCTGGTGAACAATATTGTTCTATCAGAAAATGTAAACCTATAAAATAGTCTCAAAATCTCTTTTTATCCCATTTGGTGGACTCATTATTACATTTAAAAAATACTGTATGATATGAGAGTAGTGGACATTGTATTTACCATTCAGGATCACCTGAAGCTCAATGTACATATTATTGGAATGGTGAACTTATATTTTCTACCATCAACATCATTTGTATCCCATATTTAGGCAAACTGTGAAAATTTAAGTTTGTTAATTGAGTTGTATAAAGTTAGGAAACAAACTAAAGCCATAAATTTTGATCATGAGCAGTATTTGCTTGTGCAGAAATTTGTACTCATGTAGATAAAATATCTGTAGAATTTATGGGCAGAAATAATATTTATTTCACAAACCCAATTGTGTTTTCTGCTAGATTAATGACAGCATGTATTCTGGAGTAGTTTTCTTTTCTTTTCTTTTCTTTCTTTCTTTTTTTTTTTTAAATCAGAGTTAGTAAAGGTACCTAGCATATAATGATCCCAATTAAAGAAAATGTCATCACAATTCTATATGTTCCTAGATTCTTTGGGCATTATGAAATTTAGCTTACACAGCTATATTTTGATGAAGAGTGATGATGAAAAATGTCATCTTTAATAAATACCTAACATGGTAATCTATGGGATGTGTAGTAGTAGTGAGAATAACAATATTTACTTGATATTTAATAACTATAGGCTGTGTTGGGTAGAATGAATCTCTGTCTATTTTAAACATAATTTTATGTAGACTTAAGTGAATAATGTTATTTAGGAGTTCTATTCAGAAGCAGCTTTATCCCTTTATCCTTATTCATTCTGATAGAATAGTATAGCACAATAACAGATTGCTGCAGAGGGCAGTAACTAAGATTTACAGCATAGAATAATAAACATGTGAAACTTGCCAGGATATATGATAGACTGAAAGGTGACTGAAGGGCATTCAAGACAGAATTTGAAAGCAGATTCACCTTTGTTTTAATGATTGAGGGAAAAAAAAAAAAAAGACAGGTCTCCTGTTTAAATTCCTTGAGGGAATGGTGCCTTAATGAGATTCAGTATCACACCTAGGTGTACCATTATAACTGTAAGAAAAACAGAGGACCAAAAGATGACCTGGAGCTTGGTTATTCTCAGAGTTGATTATCAGTAGCCTCCAAGAAGAGTTGTGATATGTTGTAGTCTTCAGCCAGCTGTATGTCCTTTTGTATTACATATGTGAGAGACATCCATTAATAAAAATATAGATAATAGATATGTATTATAGGTAATTGGCACTATGCTTACCTGATATGAAGACACCACGGTATTTAGTCCTTATCACAATCAAATTAATAATAATAAAAAATCTGACTCTGGAGTTCAATCTTTGCTCTAGAGTGCATTTCATGTGAGAGTGCACAAATTCTCTGGTTTCTAATTCATTTCCCTGAATCTATGAAAAGGAAGCACACTTATATATTACATATTATTGATATAAAAGATAGCCATTCATTCTTATAATTGTCCGTTACAAGTCTTCCATCACATCCTTCTACCCTTTATGTTATTTTAATCAGATTTATAGACATGAAAGAATGACTAGAGAAATATGTCAAAGACAGGTTGACTTTTGATTATAAAGGGTGGGCTAACAGCCTGTGCTCTATGTGCTAACCTAGCTTATAGCAAATTGTTTTTTTGCCAACTCAAAATCACCTTACAGGGAATGTTGTGCTCCTGAACTTTTATAAGCAAAGGATTTATATTATTATTGCATATTCATTTAAATATATCCTCATCAATTTATCATGGAGGTACCCTGAAGTCTCAATAAAACTTTCTAATATAACTATGGACATATCTGAGGAATAGTTTAAATAGGTGACCCGCTGAACAGAATCTATTACCAACAATTTTGCAAAAAGGCCAGAAAGGTAATTGACCTTTCTAGAGGAACATGGCTTACCATCAAATCCTGGTCCAATCATTTCAAAGGTTATAAAAGATAATTCAAGCTCTCCAACTTGTTCATGTTTCATATTTTTATTTATTAGATGTATCAATGAATATAGTCAATTTTTCTTCATTTTTTAATCTCCAAAATCTATAGAAATTTTGATTCATCTAATATTGTTTTGTTTTAGGGTATTCACTAGAGAAGACTACCCAGACATGAGTTCAAGACAGGAGAAACTTTCATCTAACTGGTAACTAAACTGAATTTTCTGAACTGAGAATAGTCCCTAGTCTTTCTAAGAGTGGGATTTTAAGCACAAACCCCACATCCTGAGTTGAAACATATCAGTTATCTAGAACAGTTGGAAAGAAGTAGAACTATAGAAGCCAAGAAAGAAATATTAGTGCATGTAAGAACTTTTCTAGAGCTAGAGATGTTGATGAATTATGACATTTTATTCTTGTTGGAAGGTACTACTTACATGCTGGGTTCTAAGGCTTGAATGGCACTTCTATCCTGGCATTCATTATGCTTTCTATCCTGGCATTCATTATGCTAAGACCTAAGGCCTACTAAAGTCTGGAGGCTATGTTTAAGTATTAATAAGCACTTTTCAGAATCTTAGTAAAATTTTATAGAAAACTATCAATGATATTTTTGATATTTATACTGATGTTATTTAAACTAAATATAAGGCTAGAAAATACTGTTACTCTGATATTCTCAAATACAATTGCCAATTTAAGCTTACTAATAGCATTTGAAGTATTAGAATAAGTCAGAGGACACTGGTTTACCATTATATATCATTGGAATAAAAACTATTTTCATCATATATGAGGATGAAGAATCTTTGTATCTGTTTCTATTACCAGAAGATATTATCGCCTACATAATGTTGTGATGTATGTTGAGAGTTTGATATGCCTATATATGTAAAGATGTTTTGACTTCTTTTTTTCCTTATGTAGCTAAAAAAATAGACTTTTGCTTATGAAATTGTTCAGCCTCTTTTTCCCCATCTCTAAAAATAGATTCTTTTCAGTTCTTTCAGATAGGAACAATTCTGGGTCCGAGTTTTTGACTATGTAATGACAACCCTAACCCTCCAATTGATGGTCTGTATTTCTACAGGGGGCAGGGGTGCTCTTCAAGTTCACTCTCCCCACTGTAGAGCATTTTGTCTAAAGTACCTCCCTTTGAGTCCCGAGAGTCTCTCACCTCCCAAATCTCTGGTACATTCTTGAGGGCTCTGCCTACTCCTACCTCCCAAGGTTACAGGGACAAAAATGGAGAAGACCCTGAGGGATACGAGGTCCAGTGACAGACCTGAAGTGGGTTCCAACTCAAGGAGATCCCCTAAGGCCTAAAAATATTACTGATACTAAGCTGTGCTCACAAAAAGGGTCCTATCATGACTGACTTCCTATAGACCCAACAAGCAGCTGAAATAGTCAGATGCAGATATTTACACCCAAGCAATGGACAGAAGCTTGTGACCCTTATGGTTGAATTAGAGAAAAAGTGGAAGAAGCTGAGGAGGAGGGCAACCCTATAGGTAGACCAGCAGATTCATCTAACCTGGATTCTGGAGATCTCTCAGACATTGAGCCACCAACAGGTAGAATACACCAGCTATATGAGGCTCCCAATACATATACAGCAGAGGACTGCTAGCCTGGATTCAATTAAGAAGATGCACCTAACCCTCAAGAGACTGGAGGCACCAGGGAGCTGGGATGTCTGCTGGAGTGGGGCTGGCGGTGGGGTGGGGAGATCCTCGTGGAGATGGGAGTGGGAGGCACAGGGAACAGTCAGAGGGTGGAATGGGAGGGTGATAAAGTCTGAAATATATTTAAAAAAAATAACAAAAAACATACTAAAATTAAAACAAGTGAAAGAAAAAAGTTAAAATATAGATTCTTTTCTCATACAATGTATCCTAATTATAGCTTCTCATCTCTGTACTTTTCTAAGTTTCTTACCATTTCTTCTCTGCTCTGGGTCCACTCCATTTCTATCTCCAATGAGAAAAGAACAGGCTTCTAACAGATAATGAGAAAAGAACAGGCTTCTAAGAGATAACAACCAAATTTGACAAAATAAAATATAATAGGATGAAGCAAAAACTATCATATCAAAGTAGGACACAGAAACCCAACAGGAAGAGAAGGATTCTAAGACCAGGCACAAGAGACTGAAACCCACATATCCTCACAGTCAGGAGTGCCATACAAATATTAAGCTAATAATGTAATATGCATGCAGAGAACCTGGAATAAATCTATATAATCCCTGTGCTTGCTGCTTCAGTGTAAATGATTAATAAAAGATATTTCAAGCAATAGACCTAAAAGGTAAGTTGGTGTAGTCATTTTAGTATCGAACAAAATAGACTACAAACAAAAACTAATCAAAAGAGATAGGGAAGAACACTCCATATTCACCAAAGTAAACTCCACCAGCATGACATTTTAATTTTTAACATCTGTGCTCCAAACAAAGGCCATCCTATTTGGCAAAAGGGACACTACTAGAGCTTAAATTATATATTATTCTCACACACAGATGGTGGGAAGCTTCTTTACCCCACTGTCACCAAAGGACAGACAGTTTATCCAGACAAAAATTAGACACAGAAATGCTGGAGTAAGCTGATGTTATACAACAAATAAACATATAATATATATATATATATATATATATATATATATATATATATATATATATATAATCTTCTCAGCACATCACAAAATCTCTCCTAAATTTATACAATACTCCAACACAAAGCAAGTTTTACCAAATGCAAGAAGAGTGAAACAATGCCCAGCATCCTATCAGACCACCATGACTTGATATTGGATATCAACAACAACAGAAACAACAGGAAGCTGACAAACTCATGGAAGGTAAACAACAAATTATTGAATGAAAGATAGATCAAAACAGGAACACAACGAAAATTAGGATTTTTAAAAATCAATGAAAATAAATGCACAATGTATCCAGACTTAAGGGGTACAATGAAATCAGAACTAAGAAGAAGTTTCTGGGCCCTGCCTTCATAAAGTAATTGGAGATGTCTCACACTAGCAACTTAACAGCACAGCTGAAACCTTTAGAAAAAAAAAAGAAATAATCTCATCAAAGAGGAAACGATGGGAAGAAATTATCAACATGATGGCTGAAATCAATATTAGAGAAACAAAGAATCAATGAAATATAGAGTTAGGTCTTTTAGAAAATCATCAAGATAGAAAAACTCTTATCCAAACTAATTAAATGTCTAGATAAAATATAAGAAATGACAAAATCGAAAGAAAAAAATGTAATTAGGATGCACAGTCACTGAGAAAATCCAGAGCATCATAAGGACATAATGTAAAAACAGGTAATTCACTAAACTGGTTTTCTCAAAAGGTACTACATACAAAGAAAAATCCAGATCAGATAATCTTCTTAAATAAACCTATAACCTCTAGTGAAAGAAAAGCAGTCATTAAAAGTATATCAATCAACAACAACAACAACAACAACAACAAAACCCAGGTGAAGGTCAAGATAGATTTAGTGTAGAATTTTACCAGACTTTCAAAGAAGAATCAACAACCATACTCTTCAAATTATTCGGGTATATAAAGAGAAGGGACACTAAACAATTCAGTGTTCTGGGCCACAGTAATCCTAATAACAAAACTACATAAAAACTCCACAAAGAGAATTACAAACCAAATTTCCTTATGAAGGTAGGTGCAATAATACTTAATAAAATGATTGCAAACAAATTTCAATAAAACAAGATAATCAACCATGAACAAGTTAGAGTCATCATGGACATGCAGGGTTGGTTCAATATAAAAAAAAAAAAAGTAGATGTAATCCACCCTTTTATAAAACTGAAAGAAAAAAGAAAGAAAATACATAATTATAATCATCTGATTAGATTCAGAAGGGCCTTTGAGAAAATCTAAAACTTCTTCATGATAAAAAAAACTAAAGAGATTACAGATACACAGGATCTAAATAAACATAATGTAATTCTAGGTCAAGCCTATTGACAACTTCAAAATCAGTTGGGAGAAACTTACAGCAAGTTTACTAAAACAAGGAGCAAGATGAGGTTCTTCACTCCTTCTATATCTATTTAATACAGTATTTGAAGATGTAGCTAAAGCAACAAGACAACTGAAGGAGATCAATGTGATACAAATTGAAAATGAAGAAGTCAAACTATTGTTATTTACAGATGATATGATAGTATACCTAAACAACCCAACAATTACACCAGGAAACTTCGACAGGTGATAAATCCTTTCAGAAAAGTGACTGAATACAAGATTATCTCAAAAAATGATTATCAATACTATATACAAATTGAAAAATGAACTGGGAAAGAAAAAAGAGAAAGAACACCTTTCTTAAATCCTCCAAAAATAGAAAATATCTTTGGTAACTCTAGCCAACAGGTGAAAAACTTGTATGATTAAAGACTTCAAGACTTTGAAAAAAGAAATTAAAGAAGATATCAGAAGATAAAGATCTCCATTCTACCAAAAGCAATCTACTACAATTTCAATGAGGTCTCCATCAAAGACTAACACAATCCTATACTGACTTTGAAAGGACAATTCTTAACTTCATATGGGCAATCAAAACAAAACAAAACAGGCTAGTTAAGATATCGCTATACAATAAAAACAAAGAAAAAGAAAGAAAGACAAAAAAGTAAAAAACAAAACAACAAAGCAAAACAAGCAAACAAAAAAACCCTACTGGTGGCATTATCACCCCTACTTTCAAATTCTTCCACAGAGATATAGTTAAAAAAAAAGATATTTACAAAAATATTGATATCAACACATTGACCAATGAAACCAAATTAAATATCCTGATATAAATCCACATACCTACGGACATCTGAATTTTGATAAAGAAGCAAAAGGCATATTGAAATAAAGTATCTTCAATTAATAGCAGCAGGCTATTTATCACCATGTGTGGGAAAATTTCAAGTGGATCAAAGACCTCAACAACAACAAAATCAGATATATTAAGCCTGATAGAAGAGAAATTGAGGAATAATTTTGAACATATTTGCATAGGATGTCACTTTCCAAATATAATACTGATAGACAGACAGTAAGATTGACAATTAATAAATAGAACCTCCTGAAATGGGAAACTTTACATAATCAACAGTGTCAATCAGACACAGTTGAAACCCATTGAATGCATTTTTTTTACCTACTCCACATTTGATATTGAAATAACATCCAAAATATACAAAGAACTCATGAAACTGAACATTAAAAAACTAAATAATGCAAAAAAAAAAAAACATAGTATACAGATCTAAACAGAGAATTCTCAACAGAAGAATCTCAAATGGCTGAGAAACTATCAAGGAAATGTTCAACATCCTTAGCAATTAGGGAAATGCAAGTCAAACTATATTGAGATTTTATTTTATACCTGCCCAATAACTAAGATCAAAACACAGATGACAATTCATACTAGCCATAATGTGGAGCAAGGGGAACAATTGATCCATTGCTGTTAGGAGTACAACACTGTACAGCCACTATGGAAGTGAATAGGGCAATGTAGTCATAAATTTTTTGGCAACCTACTTTTAATAAGTTCTCATTATCTCCTTTTGCCCACCAACCACCAGAGGTAGTGGAAGAGTAAAGTTGTTAGGCTTTCAGAAGTGGACCTGTTTAGAAATACTTCTTTTGGGCTGAGCTTGATTTTCATTTTCAGCAGTTCAGTCCCATAGCAACCACCAGATATGAATCAGCTGTGGGACAGTGAACTGTGCACAGACAGCCTGCGTCCCAGTCAAGCATAGGACTTAGAACCCCAGAAACCTGGTGGGCAGTGACTTCTGCCTTCATGTGACAGTAAGAGTTTGGCTATGCCTCCTGGGCCCTTGACCCCTGTCCCATCTACAGCCTCCCACACCACTCTGCAGAGAGGTATGTGGCCATCAGTAGGTAATGCCCCACACTCTTGGTATTCTGTCTGTACTCCACCCCAACAGTTACCTAGCAATAGCCAGTTATACTCCTCCCCACAGTTACCTAGCCAGGATGGCACAGCCCACTATAAAAGGAGCTGTTTACCCACTCCTCACTGTCTTGCTCTCTTACTCTCTTGCTTCCTCACTTACCCTCTTGCTTTACTCTCACCTCTTGCCTTACTCCCCCCCTCCCCCTCTTTCCACTTGGCCAAGGCAGCCCTCTGCTTCTCTACACTCTCCTCTTTGCCTTTCTACAATAAACTCAGTAACACCATGGACTGCCTTTTCTCATTGGGATCCACCATATTGGAGCAATAGACTAAGTTTCCCTCTAAGGAGCTGTGCATCTAACCTCCTTCTGGGAAGTTTCCCTGTGCTCCAGCCACATTTCTGCCACCAACAAAATTTGCCTGCCGAGAAAGCCACCTGAGCTAGCCAGTCTCCTTTTCAAGGTAACCTGTCAGAGTTCTCTCCTACCTGTCCTTTTCCCCTTCGGGCCCTGTGCCAGAGTTTGCCCAAGGGTCCCCACTTGGTTCTCAGCTCTTCCAGGACATGCAGTGACATCTGAGATGTTCCAGAGTGAGAACCTGACATACCTGGCCTTGGCGCAGCCCAGGGACCCCAGAACCAGCTCTTCAGCAGTGCCCAGTGGTCTGTGGTGCCCAAGAGTCAGAGCCTGTCTTCAGCAGGTGTGCAGGGACCCCAGACTGCACCTTTTCCAATCTCCATGCCGGATCCTGTGGTCTCCCACAGTTCAACACTCGTCCAGAGATTCTGTGGGGTCTGTGGTGCAGTCAAACTTACCTTGCCCCATCTTGGCCAGCAGCCCTACTCCAGAGCAGATGTGAGACACCATTTTTTGACCCACAATCAGCAACTACAGTCCAGTCCTCTAGGCAGGCAAACACAGGACAGGAAACAGCAGATAAAGTCTAGTTCTCTAGGCAAGCAGACACCATGTAGGAACAAGCAGCTGTGGTTCATTACTGAAGAAACTGCAAGGCTTGCCAACATTTCCAAGATGAGGCGCCAGAAGTGGCAAGAAGCAGCAGGAAACTCATAAGCAGTTCTTCAGTAAGTTCTCTCAAGGTGGGCATTACCACAAGGGGAGGTCAACAATGCTATGTTATGCTATGTAAGGTGAATATATATATATATTCATATATATATATATATATATATATATATATATATATATATATATATATATATATATTAGCAAAGAACAGTGAGGTGGAGCAAACCAAACCAATGCTCCCTCTCCCACTGACTGGGGAGTTATATTTATACTCCTTCATCATGCATCCTTTCACATGTTCACTATAGTAAAACATCCTTTGAATTGTGCCTGCTTCAGAAAAATATTTTTCATGTGTTTACTTTAGCAAGACATCCTTTTACCTGTGTGCTCCAGCAAAGCATCATTTGACATGACTGACTTTCCAAACAAAGCAGAAGTTTATACATCAATGCACATTCTTTGAATGTTGGAAATCTATGTACCTCCATATCCAACTCTTGGGCATATCCTATTCTTGGGCATGTAACCCAAGGAAAGCACCATCCTACTCAAGCTCTCAGCTTGCAGAGAACAGCCCTTTGTCTTAGCAGGGCCTCATTTCATGAAGAAGTCAAGGTGGTGCCTACCCGGAGCCCTCACACCTATGTTTGAATCTGTTTTTTATGAAAAGGAACTGTGAAGGGTAAAATAAGAGAAACATGGACTCCAACCCAGCCACAAAACCTTGACCAGCAAGATGTCCTGCCTGGAAGATATGCTAGGGCAAGGTGGTACAGAACTTGTTTAGCCTCATATCTAAGGTTAATTGAATTTCTATATACTATAAACTGTCTTGATAATTAGCAACATTAATACATATGTAGAAAATAATATGTATTCTTGTTTTAAATAGCATGGTCACAAGTTTGTTTTCTCCATCTATTAAATTGTTTTTAATGTAATCACAATAAATGGGTTTTAATACCTTCAAAGAAAATCTATATAAAACACATGGAGAGATGACAGAGGAAAAGAATAAAGAACAATCAGAAAAGGCAAGGAGAGGGTAGCAAAACAGTGTCCTGAAGTTGCTTCTTATTTCACAGGTCTAGTAAGAGATAAGGTGTCATTTTATATTTTCTAGAAAGGTATATTTTTTGCTAGACAAGATTTGTATCTTTATTTTAATTTAATTTAATTTAATTTAATTTAATTTAATTTAATTTAATTTTTAGATGCCTATCTTTTTTGAAAATGTGTGATAGAAAAATGTGTGGATCTTGATGGAAGGGGAAGTGTGGAGGAACTGGTAAGAGACATACAAAAGTAAACATGTTTCAGGAAATATTAAAACAATAAAAAAACAAAACAAAACAAAACACAAAAACCAAAAGCAGCTCATTTCTGTGCTTGCGCTGGCAACTCTCTGCCCCAGTGGTCTGGCCAGCCAATGGCTGACCTGACCTTTTTTGTCTTGCGGAGACTCTCTGTCCCTGAGCTCCTGAAACATCTCCACCCAGCTTGCTAGGTTCCCACTGGCAGGTCATTTCCATGCCAGACCCATGCTTCAAAATCCTCATGGCCTTTGTGGTACACATCTGGAAAACCCATGCTTTGTCAAAGTCTCTTTCTCTCTTGAACCCAGACAAGCTGCTGTGTGAAACACAATACAAACTTAGTTCAGAAACAATGGTAACTCAATCACTGGGCACAGCAACTAAAAATCCTAATCTTGTAAGCAATTTCAAACCTAAATACTCCAGTGGCGAATTCTGCTGGATCTGCCATTGAAACCGGGAGACACTCATAGCTACATTTTGTCCTCACTCTATCTGAGTCCAAAACGGGCTCTACTCTTTCCTGGTTCCTCTATTCTCCTCTCCAACCCAGAAGTCCTGCCTACTCACCCAGTGATTGGATCCTTATTCATTAGGCCATTGGTTCACAAGAAGTCACCTGAGTATGACTCACTTCTTGTCCTCAACCCCTCCCAGGAGAGTGGAATTAGCATCAGCAAACAAACAGCACCAGTACCATCCACAACATAAACATAATGAGAATATGCATATGGAAATAAAATGTTTTCAATAAAGGGAAAATAGTATCACACAACAATGTTTTAATTTAGAACTTTTAATATTTTCTTTTAGCCCTTACATATCAATATATATATACATATATAACATACACACACACACACACACACATATATATATATACACAAAACCTAGAGCTATAGGGATGGCTAAGGGGTTCAAAGAAGACTTGGATTTATTTCCCAGCACCAACTGACAACTGAAAAGTGTGTGTAACTTCAGTTCTGGAGATACAAAGAACTAAATATTCTGGTTTTATACATGTAGACAAACATTCATAACACACAATAAAATAAGTACATATTAAAAATTTGTGTAAATCTCTGAAATGTACCATGAAATCTGAAATATACTATGCTTACTAATCTTATGTCAACGTGACAAACAAACTAGAGTCATCAACAGGAAGTGAGTTTAATTGAGAAGAGGCCTCCTTAAGATGTAGCTGTAAGGCATTTTCTTAATAAGTGGTTGATGGGGAGGGAACAGCCCATTTTGGGTGGTTCCAAACCAATGGGCTTATGGTCTCTGGGAGCAAGCCAGTTAGCAGCATCCCTCCATGGCCTCTGCATCAGCTCCTGACTCCAGGTTCCTGCCCTGTTTGAATATCTGTCCTGATTTCCTTCAGTGATGAATAACAGTATAGAAGTGTAAACTGAAGAAACCATTTCCTGCTTGATTTGTATTTTGGCCATGGTGTTTTTCTCATGGCAATAGAAAACCTAAGTCAAATACTGAAATGAATTCTAAAAAGTCAAATTTCATCACTTAGGAATTTATACCTATAGTACATTTTTCTTTGGGTTTAATACATTTTGTTAAAACAAATAACAACTAGAATATTTCTCTTTTTTGATATTTTTTATTAGGTATTTTCCTCATTTACATTTCCAATGCTCTCCCAAAAGTCCCCCATACCCCCCCATCTCCCCTACACACCACTCCCACTTTTTGGCCCTGGCATTCCCCTGTACTCGGGCATATAAAATTTGCATGTTCAATGGGCCTCTGTTTCCAGTGATGGCCAACTAGGCCATCTTTTGATACATATGCAGCTAGAGTCAAGAGCTCCGGGGTACTGGTTAGTTCATATTGTTGTTCCACCTATAGGGTTGCAGATCTCTTTAGCTCCTTGGGTACTTTCTCTAGCTCCTCCATTGAGGGCCCTGTGATCCATCCAATAGCTGACTGTGTGCATCCACTTCTGTGTTTGCTAGGCCCCGGCATAGTCTCACAAGAGACAGCTATATCAGGGTCCTTAAAGATTAATCAAAGCAGGGAGTTCAAATGTCCCACTTCATTTCATAACACACACTTAGGAAGGTGTATTTTATAGTGATTCATTTTGAACAGCCTCATATGTATACTTCTGCAGGATTATTTTGTCAGTCTTCTTATCAGATACTTTTATGAAATATATTTCCACTTTACTTTGAAAAGAATCAGATCTAAAGTAGAATAGGGAAATATTTGCTAAAAAAAATACCTATTGCATGCCTTTTCAAGAGCTATAAAAGCCGTGGTATTTTAAACAAAATAATTGTCCTGCATCAAGAAAATTTCAGGTGCCAAAAAGTATTTTTTCTAGCTACCTGTGCTCATTCATGCACCCAGAGATATGAAGATATCTAAATATGAAAATATGTGCATATTTACTTGTTATATGAATTTATCTGATTCTCTCTGTCAATAAATCAAGAAATATAATAGGAAAAGGCTTGGAGTTTGCCACATCTCTAAACAGAAACAGTAGGATAAGCTCAATTCTTCGTAAAGTCAACCTCATCTGGCCCTTTAGAGAAACAGTACAATCTACAGCTGTCAGTTCCACCTCACAGGCTCTTAGGGAGCCTGCGATTTAAGCCATGTAGTAGCAGATGGCCTTGAGGTGATCAGTGAGCATAATCCTAATGTGAGGGCAGGACCCACAGAGTCAGCCTTGCCTTCTGGAATGTTCGTAGTTGGGGCTGCTCAGCCTTTTCAAAACTGTTGCAGGGCGTTTTACTTAAACTGATTATATTATAAACATGAAATACAATAAAACATCTTGTGTACATATATGTAATCATTCTGAAAAGAGCAAAAATATGCTAAGAATCATGCCTCTTTCCTCACATAAGATTTCTTTTCATTATGATATTAAGACTCCATTTTTATAGCAATCCTTAAATATCAAATGTAACATTCATAATCCTTTTGCTATAATGGTTTTCTGTTTGTTCAGATACAACTGTAACTGGGCCTCCAATGACATTTGACATGGGAATTTGGCTAGCCATATGAACACACTGAACTTCTCATTATCTCTGACTTTCAAGCCACAATTTATGTTCTATTAATCAACCAAAATTCCAGAATGTGCTATCCATTATACTTCATTTCTAAGTTCAAAGCCATTGAAAAGGGCCTAGAAAGAAACCCCTTTGCTCAATCATAAATCATATATTTGTTTTTCCCCTGTAACAGAGTAACTTCAAGAATATGAAAGTGTACTTTGAATTTCTCAAGCTCGCTTAGTTGATCTACCTCAAGAGTTCCTTTGTTCTATTAGACTTTTCTCTGAAGACATGATTATGCAGAGGCATATCTGTAACAGTGGACCGTATACCTCCAGGTTGCTTCTGATGGAAGTGTCATGTATTCCATATTTGTTGGCATATATCATAGTTCTTATCAAAAAGAACCAAAACTGAAACTTTCAGGACGACAAACACTGATAAAACAAAAGTAAAGAAGTTGGTTTTTAATTTTAGCAATGAAATGCAGCCATCCTTTTATGTTTTGTGACTATCCTTTGTCCCCGCACTGTACTCAGCTGCATTAATTGGCTCTTAATCTAATACACAAAGTTTTAATGAGGCAAATGTAAGGACATATAGGTTAACAGAATTCAGCTTTCCTCAGGAATAGAGTCACACTCTAGTGGAATAAAAGAAAAAATAATAATGCTCAGAATGACACTCATTAAATAGCCTGTGCAAGTGCTGCTCCCTAAGACTTGTTTATAATTGACTTTTTCAGAGATTGTGGTTTGTAGATCTATCTGTATAGTAAGAAAAAAGACAGCAGGGACAGAAACACATGAGCTCCTCTTGGCTACATAGATAATATTTACACTCCCATTTAGTAGATTGAAACAAAATGTTATGCAAAGCTCTACATGTGTTCATAAGCTAGTATAGGGCTTCATTTTACAAAATAGTTGTTTAGATATATTATATCCCACAATTTCTATTGGATATTTTATTTATTTACATATCAAATGTTATCTACTTTCCCAGTTTCTCACACCATCCACCCACCACTGCAGTAGCTTTCTATCCCACACCTGCCCTGCTTTTGTGAGGGAGATTCCCCCACCCACCTAGCCACTCCCACCTTCCTGCCCTCACATTCCCCTACACTGGGGAATCAAGACTTTACAAGACCAAGGGCCTCTCCTTCCATTAATGCCAAACAAGGCCATCTTGTGCTACATATGCAGATGGAGCCATGGGTACCTCCATGTGTACTCCTTGGTTGGTAGTTTAGTCCCTGAGAGCTCTGGAGGATCTGGTTGATTGATATTGTTGTTCTTCCTATGGGGTTTCAAACCCCTTCAGTTCCTTCAGTCCTTTCTCTAACTCTTACATTGGTGAACCCCTGATCAGTCCAATGGATGGCTATTAGCATCCACCTATGTATTTCCCAGGCTCTGATAGAACCTCTTTGGAGACAGTTATATCAGGCATGCATTTCTTGGCATGCACAATAGTGTGTAGGTTTGGTGACTGTATATGGAATTGATCCCCAGGTGAGGCAGTCTCTGGATGGCCTTTCTTTTAGTCTCTGCTCCACACCTTGTCTCATTATATGCTCCTGTATTTTGTTCCCCTTTCTAAGAATAGCCAAAGCTATTTGGTCTTTCTCCTTCTTGAGCTTCATGTGGTCTGTGAATTGAGTCTTGAGTATTCCAAGCTTCTAAGCTAATATCCACTTATCAGTGAGTGCATACCCTGTGTATTATTTTGTGATTGGGTTACCTCACTCAGGATGCCATTTTCTAGTTCCATCCATTTGCTAAAGAATTTCATGAATTCATTGTTTTTAAGCTGAGTAGTATTCCATTGTGTAACTGTATCACATTTTCTGTATCCATTCCTCTGTTGAGGGACATCTGGGTTCTTTCCTGCTTCAGGCTATTATAAATACGGCTGCTATGAACATATATGAATATAATGGAGCATGTGTCCTTCTTATGTGTTGGAGAATCTTTTGGATATATGACCACGATTGGTATACAGCTGGATCATCAGGTACTACTATATCCAATTTTCTGAAGAACCACCAGACTGATTTCCAGAGTGTTTGTACCAGCTTGAAATCCAACCAACAATGGAGGACTGTTCCTCTTTCTCCACATCCTCACCAGCATCTGCTGTCACCTGAGTTTTGATCTAAGCCATTCTAACTGGTATGAGGTAGACTCTCAGGGTTGTTTTGCAATTCCCTGATGACCAAGGATTTTGAACATTTCTTTAGTTGCTTCTCAGCCATTCAGTATTCCTCAGTTGGAAATTCTTTGTTTAGCTCTGTATCTCATTTTTAATAGGGTTATTTGTTTCTCTGGAGTCTAACTGCTTGAGTTCTTTGTATATATTGGATATTAACCCTCTTTCAAATGTAGGATTGGTAAAGATCTTTTCCCAATCTGTTGGTTGCTATTTTGTCCTATTGACAGTGTCCTTTGCCTTACAGAAGATTTGCAATTTTATGAGGTTCCATTCGTTGATTCGTGTTCTTAGAATATAAGCCATTGTTGTTCTGTTCAAGAAATTTTCCCCTGTACTCATGTGTTTGAGGCACTTCCCCACTTTCTTCTCTATTAGTTTCAGTATATCTGGTTTTATGTGTAGGTCCTTGAGGTTTGTACAAGAAGAGTGGGTCGATTTACATTTTTCTACAGGTTGGCCTCCAGTTTAACCAATTGCTGAAAAAGCTGGTTGTTTGTTTGTTTGTTTTTGTTTTTGTTTTTTACTGGAGGGATTTAGGTCCTTTGTCAAATATCAAGTGACCATAGGTATGGGGAATCATTTCTGGGTCTACAATTCTATTCCATTGATCTTCCTGCCCGTCTCTGAGCCAATGTCATGCAGTTTTTTATCACTAATGCTCTGTAGTACAGCTTGAGGTCAGGGATGGTGATTCCCCAAGAAGTTATTTTATTGTTGAGAATAATTTTAACTACCCTGGGTTGTTTGTGATTCCAGATGAATTGGTATATTCCTGTTTCTAACTCTGAAAAATTGAGTTGGGATTTTGATGGGAATTGCAGTGAATTTGAGGATTGCTTTTGGAAAGATGGCCAGTCTTATAATATTAATCCTGGCAACACATGAGCATGGAAGATCTTTCCATCTTCTGAGATCGATTTCTTTCTTCAGAAACTTGAAGTTCCTGTCATACAGATCTTCCACTTGCTTAGTTAGAGTCACACCAGGGGTTTTACATTATTTGTGACTTTTGTGAATGGTGCTGTTTCCCTAATTTCTTTCTCAGCATGTTTATCCTTTGAATAGAGGAAGGTCATTGATTTGTTTGAGTTAATTTTATATTCGGCCCCTTTGCTGAAGGTGTTTATCATGTTTAGCAGTTCTCTGGTAGAATTTTTGGGCTCACTTAAGTATACTATCATCTGCAAATAGTGATATTTTGACGTCTTCTTTTTCAGTTTTTATCCCTTTGACTTTCTTTTTGTGTCTAATTGCTCTGGCTAGGACTTTGAGTACTATATTGAACAGATAGGAAGAGAGTGGACAACCTTGTCTAGTCCCTGACTTTAGTGGGATTGCTTCAAGTTTTTTTCCATTTATTTGATGTTGGCTACTGGTTTGCTGTAAATTGCTTTTACTATGTTTAGATATGAGCCTTGAATTCATCAACTTTCCAAGATTTTTATGATGAAGGGATGTTGAATTTTTTCAAATGCTTTCTCAGCATCTGGTCAAATTATCATGTTTTTTTTCTTTGAGTTTATTTATGTAGTGGATTATGTCGATGGATTTCCATATATTGAACCATCCCTGTATCACTAGAATGAAGCCTACATGATCATAGTGGATGATTGTTTTGATGTGTTGTTGGATTCACTTTGTGAGAATTTTATTGATAGTTTTTGCATCAAAGTTCATAAGGAAAATTGGTCTGAAGTTCTCTTTCTTTGTTGGGTTTTTGTGTGGTTTAGGTATAAACATAATTCATAGAACAAATTTGTAGTACTCCTTCTGCCTCTATGTTGTAGAATAGTTTGAAGAGTATTGATATTATGTCTTCTTTAAAGGTCTATTGAATTCTGCACTAAACCCATCTGGTCCTGGGCTTTTGTTGTTGTTGCTGTTGTTGTTTTGGGTTGTTTTGTTTTTGTTTTTTTGGTTTTTTGTTGGGAGACTATTAATGATTGCTTCTATTTCTTTAGGGATTATGGGACAGTTTAGATGGCTTATCTGATCCCAATTTAACTTTAATATTTGTTATCTGTCTAGAAAATTGTCCATTTCATTCAGTTTTCCAGTTTTGTTGAATATAGTCTTTTGTATTAGGATCTGATGATTTTTTTGAATTTTCTCAGTTTCCTTTATTATGTCTCCCTTTTTGTTTCTGATTTTCTTATTTGGATACTCTTTCTCTGTCCTCTGGTTATTCTGGCTGAGGGTTAATCTATCTTGTTGATTTTCTCAAAAAAAAACAGTTCCTGATTTTGTTGATTTTTTTTTTTTTATTTACTTCTTTCTGTTTCTACTTAGTTGATTTCAGCCCTGAGATTGGTTATTTCCTGCCTTGTACTCCTCGTGGCTATATATGCTTCTTTTTGTTCTAGAGCTTTTAGATGTGCTGTCAAGTTCCTAGTGTATGCTCTCTCCAGTTTCCTTATGGAGGCACTTAGAGCTGTGAGTTTTCCTCTTACCACCGCTTTCATTGTATCCTATAAATTTTGACATACTCTGCCTTCATTTTCATTAAATTCTAAAAATTTTCTTTATTTCTTCCTTGACTAAGTTATCATTGAGTAGAACATTTTCCAACTTCCATGTATATGTGGGCTTTCTGTTGTTTTGTTGCTATTGAAGACGAGCCTTAGTCTGTGGTGATCTGATAGCATGCATGGGATTATTTCATTTTCCTTGTATCTGTTGATGCCTGTTTTGGGATGGATTATATGGTCAGATTTAGAGAGGGTACCATGAGATGCTGAGTAGGAAGTATGTTTTTTGTTTGTTTGTTTTGGTTTGTTTTGGATTGTTTTGTTTTGGTTTGGTTTGGTTTTTATCAAATGTTCTATAAATATCTGTTAAATCCCTTTGGTTCATCAATTCTGTTAGTTTCACTGAGTCTCTGTTTTGTTTGTGTTTCCATGATCTGTATATTGCTGAGAGTAGAGTGTTGAAGTCTCCCACTATTATTGTGTGAGGTGCAATGTGTGCTTTGAGCTTTAGTAAAGTTTCTTTTATGAATGAATACCCTGCACTTGGAGCATAGTTGTTCAGAATTGAGATTTCATCTTGGTAGATTGTTTCTTTAATGAGTATGAAGTGTCCTTCCTTATTTTTTCATAACTTTTGGTTGAAAGTGCATTTTATTTGTTATCAAAATGGGTACTCCAGCTTGTTTCTTAGGACCATTTGCTTGGGAAATTGTTTTCCAGACTTTTACTCTGAGGTAGTATCTGACTTTTTCGCTGAAGTGCGTTTCTTGTATGCAGCAAGCTGGGTTCTGTTTATTAATTCAGACTGTTAATCTATGTCTTTTTATTGAGGAATTGAGTCCATTGATGTTAAAAGATACTAAGAAAAAGTGATTATTGCTTCCTGTTGTTGAAGGGGGAATTATGTTTGGGTGGCTGTCTACTTTTGGATTTTTTGAAAGAAGATTACTTTCTTGCTTTTTCTAGCATGTAGTTTCCCTCTTGTGTTGGAGTTTTCCATTTATTAACCTTTGTAGGGATGGATTTGTGGAAAGATATTGTGTAAGTTTCATTTTGTCATGGAATATCTTGGTTTCTCTGTCTATGGTAATTGAGAGTTTTGCTGGATATAGTAGCCTGGGCTGGCATTTATGTTCTCTTAGGGTCTGTATGACATCTGCCTAGGATCTTCTGCCTTTTACACTCTCTGGTGAGAAGTCTGGTGTAATTCTGATAGGTTTACTTTTATATGCTACTTGACCTTTTCCCCTTACTGCTTTTAAAATTCTTTCTTTGTTTTGTGTATTTGGTGTTTTGATTATTATGTGACTGGAGGAATTTCTTTTCTGGTCCAATCTATTTAGAGTTCTGTAGGCTTCTTGTATGTTAATATGCATCTGTTCCTTTAGGAAAGTCTTCTTCTATAATTTATTTTGAAAATATATACTGGCCCTTTAAGTTGGGAATATTCTCTCTCTTCTATACCTGTTATCCTTAGGTTTGATCTTCTCATTTTGTCCTGCTTTTCTTGAATATTTTGGGTTAGGAGCTTTTTGCTTTTTTTCATTTTCTGTAACTGTTGTGTTAGTATTTTTTATGGTACTTTCTGCACCTGAGATTATATCCTTTGTCTCTTGTATTCTGTTAGTGATGCTTGTGTCTATGACTCCTGATCTCTTCCCTAGGTTTTCTATCTCCAGGGTTGTACCCCTTTGTGATTTATTTATTGTTTCTTTTTCCATTTTTAGTTTCTAGATGGTTTTGTTCAATTCCTTTACCTGTTTGGTTGTGTTTTCCTGTAATTATTCAAGGGAATTTTATGTTTCCTCCTTAAGGGCTTCTACCTGTTTACCTGTATTCTCTTGTATTTTTTAATGGCATTATTTATAATCCTTCTTAAAGTCCTCTATCATCATCATGAGAAGTGATTTTAGATCTGAATCTTGCTTTTCCAGGACTTGCTATGGTGGGCGAACTGGGTTCTAATGATGCCAAGTAACCTTAGTTTCTGTTGCTTATGTTTGTGTACTTGCCTGTCATCTGGTTATCTCTAATGCTACCTGCCCTGGATGTCACTGATTGGAGCCTATCCTTCATGTGATCCAAGTTGTGTCAAAACTCCTCAGAGTCTAGCTGTCTCTGCTCCTGTGATTCTGGGATCCTGGGATCCTGAAATCCTGAGATCCTGTGTTTATTAGAGCTCCTGGGAGTCAAGCTGCCTCTGAGATCCTGAAATACTGGTATGACCAAGATCCTGAGATCTTGTCATCCTATGATCTTGGGCATGTAAGAGCACCTGAGAGTCTAGCTTCTTCTGGGTATTGTGGGATTGGTTTCAGAGCTAGTGCCCAATGTCTTCTGAGGGCACCATCTCAGACTGGATGGAACCCTTGCCCCTGACCATTCAGGGGTTTCAAAATTCCTGGATCCTGCTGTTGGAGCTATGGTTGTGACCTCCCCTCTATTATACTGGGTGTGCTAGAACACCTGGGACTTGAGCTTCCACTGGGTGTTGTGGGACTGGGTGTTGAGCTAGCACCCAAGGTCTGCTCAGGGCACCAGCTCAGACCAGAAGGGCATCCCATAATTTTTTGACTCAATCAAGATATATTTCTATTTATAATGTCCCATTCACCAACAAGCCCACAACAGAAGAAACGGTATAAATCTTACCCCAGAAAGAGTTAGCATTTTTATAACAATTAAATATTATTCAGAATATATTGTTTTTGTGTAATAATTGAAGTCTGAAGCAGTAGGAAGGTAAAACAGAAAAATCATCTTACTTTTAAGGACAAAAAGAGATCAAAATATTGATTTCTTCGGGGAGATAATGAGTGCTTCCCTTTAATATAAAGGGCATCACACTCTAACAAGCTTGATCTTTTAAAAGAGAGATTAGTTCTCCCAAATATTAGTTATTTCAATAGAAATAGCAGAAAAAAATATATTGGTAAAAGAGACAGGCATGTAGGAATTTCAATTTTGTGCCAAAAATACTATGTTTTATGAACTTTTGTGTATGCATATTGGCCTATCAAATCCAAAATAAAGCAATAATCATTGTGTTTTAAAAACCCACTATTTTGAAACATCTCTTAAGTAATATGATGCTCGTAGAAAAAATTCAGAATATGTGCCTTTTGGTGATTATGATTTTAAGCTGTTTTTAGTTTTAGCTTTTCCAAACACAATCTAAATATTCTATTTATTATGTATGCATTTGTATGCTTATGTAAGTGTATATGCATGTGTGTTTGCAGAGAAGTTTGTGCTTATTAGCAAACATAAAATGAAAGTATTTGAATTCTTCAGACCTGGAGCTATACCTCAAGTTATGAACATTTTGGAACATCTAGCTTGCTGTGTAGGTGCTGAGGTACACACTCATGTCCTGTTGATTGTTCCCTGAGTACTCTTAGCAACTGGACTAGCTGCTTTACAACTATCTGTTATATACAATAATACAAAATTTTACATAATTCTCAGACCATAAAGCACAAAAAAGCACATCTGAAAGGGGAATTTTATTCTCTATTATTCACAAAGAAGAAAACTGACTTTAGCAAGTTGTCCTCTGACCTCCCCATTTACAAAACACTCTCATTTCAATAATAGAAATGTAATCTAATAAATAGCTGTAATTTATGATTAAGATTAAAGGCTATTTTGAAAAATATAGTTTTCTTACAAGTATGTTCCTTTTTAAACTTCTGCTTAATATTGAGAGACCAGATATTTTGGGTTCAGACTCTATCTTTGAGATTCTGATTTAAGGCTAAAATTAAGATAACTAACAGGTCAGTACTTAGCAACAATTTCCAAGTTAACCCTGCTCCTCCCAATAAAACATGTATCTAGGAGCAGTTTCCAGATTGTTCCTCAACAAATCTGCACCTCCAGGTTATAAGCCTGACCCTGATACATCACTTCCTAACAACAACCAATCAGGAGGAAAACTAAGTTTATATTTTGGCTCCTAGCACTAGCCAATTATGTGAAAGGCTATAATGCACCACCTCCTACCAGATGTGTACCAGGCTAAATACCTGCTTCTTGCTTCTATAAATGCTAGTGTGAAGCTGTGCTCAGGGCTCTGCCTTCCTGCTGTATCAGAGTTGGCAGGAGCCCAAGTTCAAGAGAATAGACAGACCCTAATGTGATTGCATCAGAATTGGTTCCCTGGTGGTCTTTTTTGGGGTTCATTAACATTTCCTGACACAACAAATATAACAGAATTCACAGATATTCTGAAAAACTTAATATTCCTTGAATATATGGATACTATCCTAGATCAAAGACTATAGGGACAAGTAATATGGCACTAATGTTCCTGTTCTGATAAGATTCATGTATATCTTATGCCTGTCAAGCAAATTATTTGTTCCAATGAAGGGCAAAATTGATATTGTGCAAAAACATTTCCTGTAAACTGAGACAAACCTTTTGATAGGAACACACAAAATAGAAGTTGAAGCATATATAATAGTGTCTGTGTTTAGTGGCTGATTATGGGATGCACCCCTGGGTGGGGCAGTCTCTGGATGGTCCATCCTTTCACCTTAGCTCCAAACTTTGTCTCTCCAACTACTTCCATGGGTATTTTATTCCCTATTCTAGGGAGGAATGAAGTATCTGCACATTGATCTTCCTTCTTCTGGATTTTCTTGTGTTTTGGAGATTGTATCTTGGGTATTCTAAGTTTCTGGGCTAATATTCACTTATCAGTGAGTACATATTAAGTGACTTCTTTTGTGATTGGGTTACCTCACTCAGGATGATATCCTCCAGATACATCCATTTGCCTAAGAATTTCATAAATTCATTGTTTTTAATAACTGAGTCGTACTCCATTGTGTAATCTACCACATTTTCTGTATCCATTCCTCTGTTTGGGACACCTGGGTTCTTTCCAACTTTTGGTTATTATTAATATGGCTGCTAGGAACATAGTAGAGCATGTCCTTATTGGCCACCAAACACAGACACTATTGCATGTACCATCAAGATTTTGCTGAAAAGATCCTGATATAGCTCTTTCTTATGAGGCTATGCCAGTGCCTGGCAAATACAGAAGTGGATGCTCACAGTCATCTATAGGATGGAACACAGGGCCCCCAATGAAGGAACTAGAGAAAGTACCCAAGGAGCTGAAGGGGTCTGCAACCCTATAGGTGGAACAACAATATGAACTAACCAGTACCCCCAGAGCTCATGTCTCTAGCTGCATATGTAGCAGAAGATGGCCTAGTCGGCTACCATTGTGAAGAGAGGCCCCTTGGTCTTGCAAACTTTATATGCCCCAGTATAGGGGAATGCCAGGGCCAAGAAGTGGGAGTGAGTGGGTAGTGGAGCAGGGTGGGGGGTGGGATATAGGGGACTTTTGAGATAGCATTTGAAATATAAATGAAGAAAATGTCTAATAAAAATTAAAAAAAAAAAGAAAAAGAGTTGAAGCGTTTGCAACTGATGCTTCCTTTGTGGTAATTATTGGGGAATTCTGCAATCTTCCATTTATTTTAAGAATGAGATTCAAGTGGGCAGGGGATAGAGGATTTTTGGAGGGGAAACTAGAAAAGGGGATAACATTTAAAATGTAAATAAAGATAATATCTAATAAAAAAGAAAAATTAGTTGATTCAGGAAAAAAAAAAAAAAGAATGAGATTGAGCACGAAAATATTTGCCATCTCCAGATCATAATCATCTTTGCTCTGTATGTTTTATAGTGCTGTATAGACAAATAAACAGTTAACAAAAAAACAACAAAAAGACTAAGATTAAAGTCAAGTGTGTTCCACAAACATCAATACATGGAAAGGTAGTGTTCTATAGTGTTTTGCTGTCGCCATGGTCTTTAATGTTGCCGCAAAGCCAACTTAGACTCACAAGCATCTGGTAAAAAGTAGACACTCTTCTCAAAATTTTAGGACTATATCTCCAGATAACATCACAAATATTAACTGCTTAATCTCTAACAAGCTTGTAGTCAATGAATATGTATAATATGATAGAATAAATTTAAAAAATATATAAAATTTTTCTTTGCTTTACAGTTTACTAAATGAGAATCTCAAGTATCACAAATCTCACTGTAAATTATTGTTTTGATATAGGATTGAAAGCGATTTAACATTTCTATTATTTCATGGCAAAAATTAATATATGTGGGATAAAAAATATAATCTCCAATTTCATTTAATGGCATTTCTCCTCAAATGACTGTTTATAGAAGATTGATGCAGTTTTATGCAGATGCCCCTCTAATGCATAGCCTGAGATTTACTCTGCTGCTTTCTTTCCTGTGTAGTTTTCTCTGGGCAAAGCACATTACAACAGAAAATTATTAAGGATTTAGCAGCAATTGTATAACACTGGAAGAAGACACTTGGATTTCTTTCATTTTTTTTTATGAGTTGCAATAAAATTGTTACTTCTATAAGCACGTTTTGCAATGTATTTGCTGTGATTCTGGAGAATGAATGGCACAAATGACAATTTTCTACAGCAATATCAAAGTTTGGGCATGCCTTGTCAGTAAACAGTTTTCCTGTTATTACAGAAGCCAGATCCCTGGGCTCTGCACATAGCAGGCAAGTACCAGAGGAGCTAAACCTAAGTTTTGTGCTTACTTTTAGTGTGAATAGAAATATTACTTCTTGGATTAATGTCTGATGGAAGAGTCTAGGAATTTTCCTTTGATTCTGAGTATCAGAGAAGCAGGACTAAAAGCATTTAGACAGTTTGTGCTCCCCATTCCACATTTATCTTTTAGCTGCTAATGTGTAGTTTTAAATACAAATGTGTAGTAAAGTATTATGTCACCTTGATGCCATTTTGAAACAAATATTCATTCTGAAATTAAGTTCTTCAAAGTATACAACAGACCAATACGATACTTGTGCAAACTCTAATCACCCTCTAGTAACAGAGCAAAATGTAAATCTGTAACACAGAAAAGTATTCTTTCAATAATATATTGAAATTCTATTATTCAATAATAAATTGAAATTCTACTATTCTAATATGTAGAATTACATATTCTAATAACTGAAGCTACTCTAAGCCTTTCTATCATCAGTAATATTAAAATGATTGCTATAGCATATGTTTCTTAGGACTTTGTCCCTCCTAAATAGCACCACTTCCTTTAAAATGAAAACTATATATGAATAAAGGAAAATTGCACAATGACCCAGTGCCTAATATTAAATACTGAAGAGATGACAGCCCAAATATGCAAACCTGCAGCAAAATTAAGGGCAGAGTAATATCCAGAGTGTTCTTTTTGCTCGTTTAGATTTGACCCCATTTTTTTAAATGTTCACTTATGTAATTATATTACGAAAACCCTTCAGATTCCCCGATGTCTCCTCAACACTTTTTGTTCCAGGAATCCACCATTTCACAGATGTCTGTGCCTCTAGGGATCATGAAAACAAATGATTTGTTTGGGAGAAGCTAATCTAGCTTTTTAGGTGAGGTATTTTCTGTGTACATAGCAGTGAGCTACATTGGCTCTTCTTGGACAAAGAAGATTTTGGAATAAGTTGGGAATGAACAAGGTTAGATTCAGGAAGAAATGTCAGAACAATATAACTGATCCAGTGTGATGTTCATAGATAAGGACTAGTAATTCACACTGTAAATGGCAAAGAAACAAACAAACCAAACAGAAATTTGTGTCTTAGGATCTTTGCATGCATTACATCCTTAGGTTAATGAGAATAGAGAGAAGTGTGTCAAGTTGTGAACAATAAATAAATGGAAGCTAAAAACAAATTGCAAAATTTGCTACTATAGTTTCCCTAGGTGTGACTTTTCTTTTTTTTTTTTTGCAAAATTTAATTATCTTTGTATGAAAGCTGAAATTCTGAAAGCTCTCTCATACTGCTTTTTATTGTCTTCACTTCAGTGACCTCCCATTGTACTCAATATCATTTGAATATCTTCCCTTCCATATTGTTACCATATTATAACAATAAATTAATAGGTGTGCCATTATTCCTCATCTTCTGAGCATGTTGGTTTTCTTACTATGGAACCCTGAAAAATAAAACATCTCTGGAACACTGTACTTTGTGCTTCTAATCATTTATTGTATTTCCTACAGAATTATGTGCTAGCAATTATACAGTAAAAATTTGATTTTACCTGTAAATTGTTGCTTTTTTCTTTGTCTTTATTACACAAATCAGTTTAACTGTTAATAAAGTGAAGATACTCAGTGAACACATTTGTCAGTTCTCTGTTCTTTATAACATTTATTCTATATAAAATTATGATGTTGTTAAGAATAGAAGAGAGAGAGGGAAAGAGAGAATTCAAACTGTCGAGGGTTCATATCTCCAGGATGAGCTAGAAACATAGGACAATGGAAACTCTCAGGAATCCATGAGGATGACCCTAGGAAAGACTCCTACTAATGTGGGATATTTTAAGAGATATAGAATATGAGCTACTGGCACAAAGAAGCATTAAATCTCATTTTTCAAACTTCAATATTTATAATTGGAGTTGCTTTAAAAAACATTTATAATTCTTGCATGTGATTTTTTTAATTTTCACTAATAAAAGGATTTTATTGACACATGATATTCTATTACAGTAATAAATATAATACATTCCTCTAAAGCTTAGTTTGCAGTACAGAAGTTGATATGCCCATCAGGGGACCATCTTAACTTGTGGTACCATCTTCTTCAAAGCTGGTTGGCATTTATAGCTGCTTTTTCAGCTACTATTAGGGGGCAAATATTTTCAGAAAAATCTGCCTTGCAATACACAAGTGGTCATTATCAACTATCTGAAGTACTGTTCAAACAATTTGACTACTGCTGAAAAGTCAGTTACCCATACCCATATGAACGTTTTTGAATTCTCTTCCAAAACAGTCTCTTAAAGAGCAAGTCGCAGGCTTCACCCTTCTTTCAAAGGCACAGTAGTGAGTTCACCTCCTCTAAGTCCATGAGCAGACTCCATACATGATTGCTTTGCAATTATTTGCACTATTTTCTTCCCTCTTTCCTTCTTCTTTGCTTTTCTGTGTGTATGTCCACCAATGTGCATGCATGTGCATATGTACTTGCATGTAGAAGCAAGAGTATATCCACAGGTATTGTCTCTCAGGTGCCTAGCCTGGAACTCTCTTTGTGGGCTAGGATCACTTGCCACAGAGCCCCAGGGATCCACCTGTCTCTGTGTCCCCAGCACTGGGGTTAGAAGCATGGGAAATGCCTGGCTTTTTCATTTTGCATGGGTTCTGGGAATGGACTCAGTGCACTGAGTTGCTTCCTCAGCATCCCAGCACTAGAGACGGGTTTCTTGAACTTCTTCTTCTGTCTCCTCTTTCAGAGCAGTAATTTGCGTAGTCCGAGGCTTGTGCTTGCTGGAGTGGCGGCCCTGGAAGAACCTCATCTTTTCTGAGGAGCTAATGGCCTGCTGGAAGATACTCTTCTCGCTCAGAAGAGCCTGAAGGGAGTCGTACTGCCAGACATTGCTCTCTTCTAAGACCAAAAATCGCTGACAATCCAACATTGCTTCTATCCTGCGTTCACAGAGGATGACTGTGCAACCAGCGAAGGCTTGTTTTAGAACCCGTGGAATTACTTGGTATGTTATGGGGTCTAGATGGGCACTGGGCTCATCAAGCAGTATGATCTTGGCCTTACTGAGAACAGATCGGGCCAAGCACATTAATTGCTTATGGCCATGGCTTAGCACATAATCCCCATCCACAAGGGTAAAGTTGAGTTGTCCAGGAAACTGCTCTATTACAGACTTGAGTCCAACCTCATCTGAAACTTTCCATATTTCTTCATCTTTCCATTTTCCATTGGGATCCAGGTTTTGTCTGAATGTTCCAGAAAAGATAAATACTTTCTGTGTTATCACTCCGAAAGCTTTCCTCCATTCTTGTAAGGTCACTGAATTCCATGAGACACCATCGATCTCTATATCAGCTTTAATGTTCAACATTCTTAGAAATGCTGAAAGCAAAGTACTTTTTCCTGATCCAGTTCTTCCTAAGAGCCCCACCCTCTGTCCAGGACTTATTGAAAAAGAAATGTTCTCTAATACGGCATTTCCATCGTCCATGTATTTCACAGTAAGGTCTTTGACAACCATTTCGCCTCCAGAGGGCCAGATATCGCTTTTCTTCACATGCTCATTCTTAATGACTAATACGTCAGATGATCCTTCTCTAGGTAGTTCTTTCATTATCTGTGTATACATACTTTCTTCTGTTTGTATATCAATAAACTTAAAGACTCTGTTCACAGATCGCATCTTGCTAAAGAAATCCTTGCACGCTGACCTCCACTCAGTGTGACTCCACCTTCTCCAAGAACTGTGTTGTCTTGTTCTGCAAACTTGGTGATGTCCTGCTGTAGTTGGCAAGCTTTGACAATGCTCTTATATCTGTACTCATCATAGGAAACACCAAAGATGATATTTTCTTTGATAGTACCCGGCATAATCCAAGAAAATTGAGAGCAGAATGAAACTCTTCCACTGTGCTTAATAATTCCCTCTGAAGCTTCCAGTTCTCCCAAAATCAACATCAGGAGTGATGTCTTTCCTGATCCAGTAGATCCAGTAATAGCCAACATCTTTCCTTTCTCTATATTCAAACTGATGTTTTTCAGCACAGTGTTTCCCACAAGGCAAAGATGACTGAAACTGACATTGTTCTCGTCATTGGAATGTTTTCTATCACCATTGCTTTGTTGTACTTTCTCTAGTAACTCCCCAAATCCCTCCTCCCAATATGCTGTTACATTCTCCATAACTATGCCTGTGGTCATTAAGTTATACTCCAGTACTTTATACTCTTGTTTCTGCAGGAAATCCTGCCCAGGGATCAGGTAACTTCCTGGTCTCGCATGTGATTTTTTAAGCAAACCATTTTCTGGAGAATATTTTTAAAGCTACTTCCCTCTTTGGAAGATTTTGGTTACACTTCCCTAATGGTGTGTGCTAGTTTGGTGATGAAGTGGAATGAAATCATAAAGTAGGAATTCCTCTACTCCATTTGAGTAGTTAGATTGGATTCATGCATGCACATATTGCTACCAAATTATAAAGCCAAAAGGCAATCTAATCATTACTTATATCTATAGGCATGCATTAAATGATATGCAAGTGAAATAATTCATCAGAAAGAGAGTGATGCTGTTTCCTTTAGGAATTTTGTGTATTGTGTATACCCCCTCAATCTTTGAGTCTCTCCCTCCCTCAACATGGGACTGTGTCATTTGGAAGAAATAATTGTATAACACATGAGCTTCACTTTAATACAATTAGAACATTCTTGTTTAATGTCTTAAAATGTAGCTTTTCCTTTTCACATCTCAAATCATTACCCTACTCAGGTTTAAGTAAATGATACCATATGAATTTTGGCATTGCTTACCAGTTCTTTACAATCCCCACTAAATCACTTTTTTCTCTTTTTTTTTTCAATTTTTAATTAGACATTTTCTTCCTTTACATTTCAAATGCTATCTTGAAAGTCCCCTATACCCTTCCCAGACTTTACTCCCCTACCCACCCACTCCCACTTCTTGGCCCTGATGTTCCCCTGTACTGGTGCATATAAAGTTTGCAAGACCAAGAGGCCTCTCTTCCAAATGGTGACCAACTAGGCCATCTTCTGTTACATATGCAGCTAGAGACATGAGCTCTGGGGGTACTGGTTAGTTCATATTGTTGTTCCACCTAGAGGGCTGCAGACCCCTTCAGCTCCTTCGGTACTTTCTCTAGCTCCTCCATTGGAGGCCCTGTGTTCCGTCCAGTAGATGACTGTAAGCATCCATTCACTTCTGTGTTTGCCAGGCACTGGCATAGCCTCACAGGAAACAGCTACATCAGGCTCCTTTCAGCAAAATCTTGCTGGTATATGCAATAGTGTCTGTGTTTGGAGTCTGATTATGGGATGGATCCCCGTTTGGTACAGTCTCTGGATCCTTTTGTCTCAACTCCAAAATTTGTCTCTGTAACTCCTTCCATGGGTATTTTGTTCCCCATTCTAAGGAGGAGGAACTATCCACACTTTGGTCTTCTTCTTGAGTCAATGTGGTAAATTTACACAATGGAGTACTACTCAGCTATTAAAAACATTGAGTTTATGAAATTCTTAGGCAAATGGATGGATCTGGAGGGTATCATCCTGAGTTAGGTAACCCAATCACAAAAGAATTCACGTGATATGCACTCACTGATAAGTGGATATTAGCCTAGAAACTTAGAATAACCAAGATACAATTTGCAAAACACATGAAACTCAATCATTTCATTAAAGGTTTACATGTCTATCTTCTATCTCACAAACCGTTTATTATGAAGCTCAAAATGACCCTGAGCTGGGCATGGTGGCACATGCCTTTAATCCCAGCATTTGGAAGGCAGAGGCAGGCAAATTTCTAAGTTCAAGGCCAGCCTAGTCAACAGAGTGAGTTCCAGGACAGCCAGGGCTATACAGAGAAATTCTGTCTCGAAACACCAAAAAAAAAAAAAAAAAAAAAAAAAATGACCCTGATAACTCTGAGAGATTCCAAAACTGGGAGCTCTCATTTTAACTATGTTTAGAAATGTAGCAAAAGAAAGAATGAAAAAAAATGTATTTAATTACATGGATTTATAATCAATCACCGTGAAGAATAGTCTTATCTTCAGAGAAGGGCAGTTAACTGTGGAGCATTTGGTCAGTGTGACCTTAGGGCTCTAGTTTAGATAAACAGTTAGGTATATGCAGAAATGTGTCCTTGTATAGATTAATTGTTATAAATCTGTTATAATAATATGATAATTTTGGAAACAAAATACTACCAGTAGATTAAAAACATTACTCAGGAGCTCTAGATTCCAATTTATCTTTAGTGTTCTGTAAAGAAGGAATTAGAGTGCTGACATGATTATTGATCATTACTATCCTTCAATCTTAAAATAAATTCATGAGTCTGCCATGTTGTGAAGGAAAACTATGATCTTCTGGTCCCCTGCATCATGATATGGTTAAACAATGTAAATGGCACATGTCACAAGTCCCTGTTTTATGTGATGCTGAAGCTCCAATTTAGGGAATTATGAATGCAAGATGACCTCTGTGCAAACTGAGAAATAGTTCAACCAAGTAAGCATATTCAAAGAAGAGCATTGCTTTTTACCTTACTGTATCGTGATGTATTTTTATACAAATACAAACTTGTACTAAAATCTGATCAAATAAATTTTAAATAGCTAACTTTTGTTGTGTCAATGACAGCCTGTTTAACATCAAAGTTATCTCATAAATTCTCAAAAAGGTTGATCCAGGCAGCAAGGCTGCCCTCTAGATACTAGTTTTGTATGAATATGAGAATAGTTGCAGCATATGTCAAAATCATCCAGACCTGCCCTGGGGTGAAGCCGTCTCAATTATTGCACTCAGTTCAGCCTCAGGAGATCCAGAAACTGCTAAGCAGCACAAAATAGGAGTCATCTGTTCCTGTAAGTCTTACCTAATTTTGGATGTAAATCTTCTTTAGCTGGAAAATTCAATTTATAGATTACTGGTGTGTGGCCCTTGCAGTGTTCAGCTCATTGCCTGATGTTTATGCCAAGTGAAAATGGTTAAGTGATTTTACCAGATAGCATGCTTGCTTTATACCATGATTGTTTCTAATGTGTCTTATGTTTTTAAATGTCAGTACATATGTAACTCAAGGATAGTGTTTACCTAGCATGACCTTGCTTCTGGTTCAATGTCTAATACCACAGAAATAGAATAAAAGCAAATATAAAAGGACAATATTCATACGTAATGGATATTCCTAGTTGTCAACTTGACCATATCTGGAATGAACTACAATCCAGAATTGGGGGTCTCACCTATTATCCAGATCTCAAGGCTGGAAGACACAAGTTTTTGATCTGGATCTTGGCATGGAGATCTTGAGGCATAATGGGTATGAAAAGGTTAGGCCCAGGCAACGAAGTACATGCTTTTAATCCCAAGAGATTAAGGCAAGAAAATCTCTAAATTCAAGGTCTGTCTGGGACAAAACAAGTCCCAGATCCAGGCGTGGTTGTACATACCTTTAATCTGGGCCACACCTGCATGAGGCCTGCATAAAGACATTGGAAGAAGGAAGATTTGCTCTTCTTCCCCACTTGGATTTACTTGCTAGCACATCTGTTAGAATCTACTTCTACAGAAGACCAGTTTAAACAACTAGCCTTGCGGGACGGAGTAACTACTAACTGGACTTCCCATTCACAGTTGACCATTGTTGGGGAGTTGGACTAGAGACTGTAAATAATCATAATAAATTTCCTCAATACATTCTCTCCATAAATTTTGTGACTAAACAAGCCTCTTCCTGTCAGGAAAGCACCGGGGTAGCTAGGGCCCAGGGTCGGCTGACACTCACCAGCTACCCACAACACCCGCCACAGGATCTTAAGACTTCTGGTGAGTGGAACACAGCTTCTGCTCCAATCCAATTGCGCACAGGACCTGAGAATGCATTAGTTAGGGAAGCAGAAACCGGCCTGAGTAGGGCCACAGGCCTCATCCAGCCGGACCAGCACCTGGGTAGCTAGAGCGCAGGGTCAGCTGACACCCGCCAGCTACCCACGACCCCCGCCACAGGATTTTGAGACTGCTGGTGAGTGGAACACATCTTCTGCTCCAGTCCAATCACACGGGACCTGACTGCTTTGGTTGGGGAGGCAGAAATCCGGCCTACATAGGGCCACAAGCCTCTTCCAGTCAGAAAAGCTCCAGGGTAGCTAGGGCCCAGGGTTGGCTGACACTCCCCAGCTACCCACAACACCCGCCACAGGATCTTAAGACTTCCGGTGAGTGGAACAGAGCTTCTGATCCAATCTTTAAACAGTGACAACGACAACAACTAACCCCAGAGATTACAAGATGGCAAAAGGTAAACATAATAATCTTACTAACAGAAACGAAGACCACTCACCATCATCAGAACCCAGCACTCCCACTTCGCCTAGTCCAGGGCACCCCAACACACCTGAAAAGCTAGACACGGATCTAAAAGCATATCTACTGATGATGGTAGAGGACTTCAAGAAGGACTTTAATAACACACTTAAAGAAATACAAAGGAACACTGGTAAACAGGTAGAAGACAGTAAAGAGGAAGCACAAAAATCCCTTAAAGAATTGCAGGAGAACACTGCTAAAGAGTTACAAATCCTTAAAGAAAAACACGATAACATAATCAAACAGGTAGAAGTCCTTAATGAAAAACAGGAAAACACAACCAAACAGATGATGGAAATGAACAAAACCATACTAGACCTAAAAAGGGAAGTAGACACAATAAAGAAAACCCAAAATGAGGCAACACTGGAGATAGAAACCCTAGGAAAGAAATCTGGAACCATAGATACCAGCATCAGCAACTGAAAACAAGAGATGGAAGAGAGAATCTCAGGTGCAGAAGATTCCATAGAGAACATCGGCACAACAATCAAGGAAAATGTAAAATGCAAAAAGATCCTAACTCAAAACATCCAAGAAATCCAGGACACAATGAGAAGACCAAACCTACGGATAATAGGAGTGGATGAGAATGAAGATTTTCAACTCAAAGGACAAGCAAACATCTTCAACAAAATTATAGAAGAAAACTTCCCAAATCTAAAGAAAGAGATGCCCATGAACATACAAGAAGCCTACAGAACTCCAAATAGACTGGACCAGAAAAGAAATACCTCCCAACACATTATAATCAGAACAACAAATGCTCTAAATAAAGATAGAATACTAAAAGCAGTAAGAGAAAAAGGCCAAGTAACATATAAAGGCAAGCCTATCAGAATTACACCAGATTTTTCACCAGAGACTATGAAAGCCAGAAGATCCTGGACAGATGTTATACAGACACTAAAAGAACACAAATTCCAGCCAAGGCTACTATACCCAGCCAAACTCTCAATTAACATAGATGGAGAAACCAAAGTATTCCACAACAAAACCAAATTCACACATTATCTCTCCACGAATCCAGCCCTTCAAAGGATAATAACAGGAAAAAACCAATACAAGGACAGGAACCACGCCCTAGAAACAACAAGAAGGTAATCCCTCAACAAACCTAAAAGAAGACAGCCACAAGAACAGAATGCCAACTTTAACAACAAAAATAACAGGAAACAACAATTACTTTTCCTTAATATCTCTTAATATCAATGGACTCAACTCCCAGATAAAAAGACATAGACTAACAAACTGGCTACACAAACAAGACCCAACATTTTGCTGCTTACAGGAAACTCATCTCAGAGAAAAAGATAGACACTACCTCAGAATGAAAGGCTGGAAAACAATTTTCCAAGCAAATGGTATGAAGAAACAAGCTGGAGTAGCCATTCTAATATCTGATAAGATTGACTTCCAACCCAAAGTCATTAAAAAAGACAGGGAGGGACACTTCATACTCATCAAAGGTAAAATCCACCAAGAGGAACTATCAATCCTGAATATCTATGCTCCAAATACAAAGGCAGCCACATTCATTAAAGAAACTTTAGTAAATCTCAAAGCACACATTGCACCTCATACAATAATAGTGGGAGACTTCAACACACCACTTTCACCAATGGACAGATCATGGAAACAGAAACTAAACAGGGACACAGTGAAACTAACAGAAATTATGAATCAAATGGATCTGGCAGATATCTACAGAACATTCTATCCTAAAACAAAAGGATATACCTTCTTCTCAGCACCTCATGGTACCTTCTCCAAAATTGACCACATAATTGGTCACAAAACAGGCCTCAACAGATACAAAAATATTGAAATTGTCCCATGCATCCTATCAGATCACCATGGACTAAGACTGATCTTCAATAACAAAATAAATAATAGAAAGCCAACATTCACGTGGAAACTGAACAACACTCTTCTCAATGATACCTTGGTCAAGGAAGGAATAAAGAAAGAAATTAAGGACTTTTTAGAATTCAATGAAAATGAAGCCACAACATACCCAAACTTATGGAACGCAATGAAAGCATTTCTAAGAGGAAAACTCATAGCTCTGAGTGCCTCCAAAAGGAAACTAGAGAGAGCACACATTTGCTGCTTGACAACACACCTAAAAGCACTAGAACAAAAGGAAGCAAATTCACCCAAGAGGAGTAGACGGCAGGAAATAATCAAACTCAGGGGTGAAATCAACCAAGTGGAATCAAGAAAAACGATTCAAAGAATCAACCAATCAAGGAGCTGGTTCTTTGAGAAAATCAACAAGATAGATAAACCCTTAGCCAGACTCACTAGAGGGCACAGGGAAAGCATCCTAATTAACAAAATCAGAAATGAAAAAGGAGACATAACAACAGATCCTGAAGACATCCAAAACACCATCAGATCCTTCTACCAAAGGCTATACTCAACAAAACTGGAGAACCTGGATGAAATGGAGAAGTTCCTAGACAGATACCAGGTACCAAAGTTGAATCAAGATCAGGTTAATGATCTGAACAGTCCTATATCTCCTAAAGAAATAGAAGCAGTCATTAATAGTCTCCCAACTAAAAAAAGCCCAGGACCAGATGGGTTTAGTGCAGAGTTCTATCAGACCTTCAAAGAAGATCTAATCCCAGTTCTTCACAAACTATTCCACAAAATAGAAACAGAAGGTACTCTACCCAACTCATTCTATGAAGCCACAATTACTCTGATACCTAAACCACAAAAAGACCCAACAAAGATAGAAAACTTCAGACCAATATCCCTTATGAATATTGATGCAAAAATCCTCAATAAAGTTCTTGCTAACCGAATCCAAGAACACATCAAAACAATCATCCATCCTGACCAAGTAGGTTTCATCCCAGGGATGCAGGGATGGTTCAATATATGGAAATCATCAACGTAATACAGTATATAAAAAAACTCAAAGACAAAAACCACATGGTCACCTCGTTAGATGCGGAAAAAGCATTTGACATGATCCAACACCCATTCATGATAAAAGTCTTGGAAAGATCAGGAATTCAAGGCCCATACCTAAACATGATAAAAGCAATCTACAGCAAACCAGTAGCCAACATCAAAGTAAATGGTGAGAAGCTTGAAGCAATCCCTCTAAAATCAGGGACTAGACAAGGCTGTCCACTTTCTCCATACCTATTCAACATTGTACTTGAAGTCCTAGCCAGAGCAATTCGACAACAAAAGGAGATCAAAGGGATACAAATTGGAAAAGATGAAGTCAAAATATCACTTTTTGCAGATGATATGATAGTATATATAAGTGACCCTAAAAATTCCACCAGAGAACTCCTAAGCCTGATAAACAGCTTCGGTGAAGTAGCTGGATATAAAATTAACTCAAACAAATCAATGGCCTTTCTCTACACAAAGAATAAACAGGCTGAGAAAGAAATTAGGGAAACAACACCCTTCTCAATAGTCACAAATAATATAAAAATATCTTGGCGTGACTCTAACTAAGGAAGTGAAAGATCTGTATAATAAAAACTTCAAGTCTCTGAAGAAAGAAATTATAGAAGATCTCAGAAGATGGAAAGATCTCCCATGCTCATGGATTGGCAGGATCAACATTGTAAAAATGGCTATCTTGCCAAAAGCAATCTACAGATTCAATGCAATCCCCATCAAAATTCCAAATCAATTCTTCAACGAATTAGAAAGTGCAATCTGCAAATTCATCTGGAATAACAAAAAACCTAGGATAGCAAAAACTCTTCTCAAGGATAAAAGAACCTCTGGTGGAATCACCATGCCGGACCTAAAGCTCTACTACAGAGCAATTGTGATAAAAACTGCATGGTACTGGTATAGTGACAGACAAATAGACCAATGGAATAGAATTGAAGACCCAGAAATGAACCCACACACCTACGGTCACTTGATATTCGACAAGGGAGCTAAAACCATCCAGTGGAAGAAAGACAGCATTTTCAACAAATGGTGCTGGCACAACTGGTTGTTAACATGTAGAAGAATGCGAATCGATCCATTCCTATCTCCTTGTACTAAGGTCAAGTCTAAGTGGATCAAGGAACTTCACATAAATCCAGAGACACTGAAACTTATAGAGGAGAAAGTGGGGAAAAGCCTTGAAGATATGGGCACAGGGGAAAAATTCCTGAATAGAACAATAATGGCTTGTGCTGTAAGATCGAGAATTGACAAGTGGGACCTCATGAAACTGCAAAGCTTCTGCAAGGCAAAAGACACCATCAATAAGACAAAAAAACCACCAACAGATTGGGAAAGGATCTTCACCTATCCTAAATCAGATAAGGGACTAATATCCAATATATATAAAGAACTCAAGAAGGTGGACTCCAGAAAGTCAAATAACCCCATTAAAAAATGGGGCTCAGAACTGAACAAAGAATTCTCACCTGAGGAATACCGAATGGCAGAGAAGCACCTGAAAAAATGTTCAACATCCTTAATCATCAGGGAAATGCAAATCAAAACAACCCTGAGGTTCCACCTCACACCAGTCAGAATGGCTAAGATCAAAAATTCAGGTGACAGCAGATGCTAGCGAGGATGTGGAGAAAGAGGAACACTCCTCCATTGTTGGTGGGATTGCAAGCTTGTACAACCACTCTGGAAATCAGTCTGGCGGTTCCTCAGAAAATTGGACATAGTACTACCGGAGGATCCAGCAATACCTCTCCTGGGCATATATCCAGAAGATGTCCCAACCGGTAAAAAGGACACATGCTCCACTATGTTCATAGCAGCCCTATTTATAATAGCCAGAACCTGGAAAGAACCCAGATGTCCCTCAACAGAGGAATGGATACAGAAATTATGGTACATTTACACAATGGAGTACTACTCAGCTATTAAAAAAAATGAATTTATGAAATTCCTAGCCAAATGGATGGACCTGGAGGGCATCATCTTGAGTGAAGTAACACAATCACAAAAGAACTCACACAATATGTATTCACTGATAAGTGGATATTAGCCCAAAACTTAGGATACCCAAGATATAAGATACAATTTGCTAAACGCATGAAACTCAAGAAGAATGAAGACCAAGATGTGGACACTGTGCCCCTTCTTAGAATTGGGAACAAAACACCCAGGGAAGGAGTTACAGAGACAAAGTTCGTATTTGTGATGAAAGGATGGACCATTTAGAGACTGCGGTATCCAGGGATCCATCCCATAAGCAGCTTTTAAATGCTGACACCATTGCATACACTAGCAAGATTTTGCTGAAAGGACCCAAATATAGCTGTCTCTTGTGAGATGATGCCGGGGCCTAGCAAACACAGGAGTGGATGTTCACAGTCAGCTATTGGATGTATCACAGAGCTCCCAATGGAGAAGCTAGAGAAAGTACCCAAGGAGCTAAAGGGATCTGCAACCCTATTGTTGGAACAATATGATGTACTAACCAGAACCCCGGAGCTCTTGTCTCTAGCTGCATATGTATTGAAAGATGGCCTAGTCGGCCATCAATGGAAAGAGAGGCCCATTGGACTTGCAAACTTTATATGCCCCAATATAGGGGAATGCCAGGGCCAAAAGAATGGGAATGGGTGGGTAGGGAAGTGGGGGGCGCTATGGGGGACTCTTGGGATAGCATTGGAAATGTAATTGAGGAAAATATGTAATAAAAATATTAAAAATTAAAAAAAAATTTTGTGACTATAGAGAACCCTGACTAATACATTTATTATTTATTCAAATACTATTAGTTAATTAGGATCTTTCAATAAATTTTTCATATTAATAAGTGAACATATACCAAAATTAGAATCAATCGCCTATCAGCACCTTATATAGGCAACATTTCATATTTCAGTTATATTATTAAAATTATTAGATTTGCTGTGCCACAGTAATTTTATATCAAAGAGTAAAACAACAAATCAAGTATATTTTCTGTAACCTTTGACATTTGAATTAATGAGTGGCAATACACGTATTTTCTACAAAAACACAAGTCACATGCATATTATTTGATTTCATGGAATAAAATTTCTCTTTTATTATAACGTAGTTTAGTTCCTTTGAAAAGCTGCCCAACAGTAATAAGAGATTTGCTGCAGAGAACATTCTAAAATACAGTAGCATACAATGGTATTCATTGATCATTAGAACTTCTTTGAAGGGTGACAGTACATTTTCTTTTTCTATGACCAAGAAAAATTGCTCTGAAATTTGCCAAATAAAGACTTTCCATCTACATAACTATAGAAGTATGTGTTTTAGCCACAGGTAGTGAAGAGAAAACCATTTAAGTTTCAGCACAAAGCCCTTTATCTTTTGGGACATACACACATCACTACACAAGAATGTCATGAATCTGTACTATCTACCAATAAAGTTCAAATAAATTAGAGAATTTTCACAAAAAATAAATCTTTGAAGCAAACTTTTATAGAAGATACTAGTCCTGTATTAAATACTCAGAAATACTGTGTTTAGGATCCTTTTGAGTCTCACTTCACCTTCCCTCACTTAGGTGGAAGGAAATTGAATTGAGAGAATTTATTTTTTGTTTCTTCCACTAACCAAAGAAAAAAAAACAAAAACTAAAAAGAAAGTTATTTGTTGGAAGGAAGAAAAAAAAAAAAAAAAAACAACCCTAAAAACAAAAACAAAAAAGTTCTACAAAGAAATAGAAAAATCTCTGTAAATATTTAGGCTTCCATATAATTATATACAATACATATAATTGAATGGGTGTAAATATTGATAGACATCATTAACTTTTTATCAGGCTTTTATAGAAAAATATATCCATATGTAGATATAGTTAATAAAGATGTCAATAGATGTACCACCACACACCTAGGACAGAGTATCTGAATGAATCAAGTGGGATCACACCTGAAATCCTCTTTGAGAAAATTCTATGTGGGCTGCCAATAAAGAAAAGCAATTAAACAGCTCTACTGTTATCCTATGAACCATGACAATAAGCAGAAAGAAAGTTATGTATGAATGTGTAAGAATTTTGCATTCACATGTCAATGACAACTAAGTGGTGGACTCAAGGCCTGCCCATCACGAGAGAAATCATGACTGATACTGGAAATCTATCGACTGTCCTAGGGCTAGTGAAGTCATAGACCTTAGGAAAGAATCTGCTATGGCAACTCTGCTAGGTTCCATATTCATTATTTGATTTCACTGTTGTCTGATCCACTTATGCCCATTGTCACTGGATTTTTGCTTCCTTATTTTGGGTGAGAAAGACTATAAAAAGGCAGAGAAATGAAAACTATCATCAGATTATTTGAGAACTTTATGAAGGCATGAATTGAGACCTCCTCATAGCACTCGGAGGAGTGTTCCTTTGTAATATTACTTTACTGAAATATGATATGTCTGTTAAAATATATACTTGTTTAATACATGCGATTTTATCATACGGGATCAATCACTGCCAACAACATATGCTATTATGCTTCATGTTTTTCTCTTAAACTATGATGGCCTCTCCAACAATTTTAAGGTTACAAAATTCTATTGTTTGCAGTAGGTACTTTGCTATATAGTGGAACTCCAAAATGTGTCTTACCTCACTGAACCTTACTATCTATGCGTAATTGTTTTTCCTTGGTTCTCTCTCTCCCTAGGTATGAACAAATAACCATTTTTCCCTATTCTTGTGTGTGTTTATGAGTTTTAGTATCTAAATTTAATTAACATGACAGAATATTTTTGATTCCAGCTTATCTGTCTGAGCATAAAATACCTGAGTTCATTCATGCTGCTATACATAAACAGCTTTTAAAATTCTTAGAGTATGCATAATAACCCAGCAAGGTATATGTCCTACTCCTCTATGCATTCATCTGTTAATGAGAATTTAAATCTCACCATAACTTAACTGATGTTTGTTGCAGTGAGCATAGCATCTCTCACAAGGCTGGAATTTGAATAGTGAAACTGCTGAGTCATAGGGTAGTTCAATTAGAACATTTATAGTGTTTCATAATGGACATGCCGTTTTGCATTTTTTCAACTGCATAGAAAGGTTCATTTTCTTCATACACTGATATTTTCCATATTATATATATATATATATATATATATATATATATATATATATATATATAATCAATGATAAGTACCATGTTTCAAATAATAGAATTGGATGCTCATTTTACAAATACATTAAAAATCAACTAAAAATAAATTAAAGTTTTAAACAATGTCCTAAAGCCTGAAAATTCATTACAGAAAACAAAAAGAATAAGATTAGATTGAGTACTGACTAAAGTTTTTTGGGGGTTTAAAGTATAAGCACAGAATAACAACAACAACAACAACAACCCAAACATACAAAGAGTAAGAATCAGGGTTTCCTCACTGTAGAAACCAAATAAAAAGGAAAATTTGAGAATTGAAGAAAATATTTGCGAACCACTTATTATATAACATTTAATATCAAAACATGTAAGTGACTGTAACATTCCATGTTAAATAAACAATTTTGAGAGAGAAATAACCAGGTTAATTTTGATTATGAAATTTATTTTTATATTCTAACTTTTACTGACTTGACTCTTCCTTTATATCTCCAAAGTAAAAATACAGACTGAAAGCAATTTTTTTCTCATTTTTGTGAAGACCCTTGTAATGGTATCTCCTGATAAACGTAGACATTAAGAAAATAGAGGCAAGCATGATCGCATTTAGTAAACGCCCCCATAGATCCATATTCCAGTGATAATAAACACTTCCTACTCAGTCACCTCTGTGTTTGTCAGGGTGAGGTTTCACAGAACAGTTTTTAGTTGCTTCTTCTATCTACCTATTTGTATTTGCTATGTCTCTCAGGTTATTGGGATCTGTTTAAGCTAACTTTGGTGGCTAGAATGAAGCTAGAAATAAGTTCATTTCTTTTAGATTTCCTAGCTTAATAGAAATTAATGTATTCCCTTATAAGGTAGTCTGAATTTCTTTGTTGTCTGGTAATACGTTTTTCTTTGTTTCTGATTCTGTTAAGTTGGGTTCTTTCTCTCTCTGTCTCTCTCCCTCCATCACTAATCTTCTTTGCTTCTTTTCTTTTCTTTCTCTCTTTCTCTCTCTCTCTCTCTCTCTCTCTCTCTCTCTCTCTCTCTCTCTTTCTCTCTCCCTCTCACTCTCCCTCCCTCCCTCCCTCCCTCCCTCCCTCCCTCCCTCCCTCCCTCCCTCCCTCTCTTTCTTTCTTTCTTTCTTTCTTTCTTTCTTTCTTTCTTTCTTTCTTTCTTTCTTTCTTTCTTTCTTTCCTACATTCTTTCTATTGGTTATTTGGGCCCAGAATGGTTGTTAAAGGCTTTAATTATTTTACTATGTTTCAATTTTGTTAATTTCTGTTTTGAATTTGGATCTAACTATTTTTTGCTGTCTACTGAATTTGGGTTTTGGTTTTTCTTGTGATTCAAAATTGCTGAATTAAACTTTGAAGTCATTTATTTGTGTGCTTACTGCTTTTTAAATCTAGGTATTCAGAGCTTTAGATTTTTCTACTAGGGCTGCTATTAATGTGTCCCAGAGGAATTGTTGAACTTAAATCTAATTCCAGCAGGACATTTAATTTTGATTTTTTATTGTGTTTTTTCCCTCTCAGTCATTATTTAGTGTTATGTCCTTTAGTTTTCTTGAAATTGTTTAATTATTAGAGATTTGTTTGTCATTGTGTTAAAGTTCTTCTACATTGTGGTCAGATAAGATATCTGGAGATACTTCCATTTTTTCATTTTATTTTGCTTTGTTTTATTTGAATTTGAAAAGTTTCAAAAGCTCATGCCTGGCCTGGTGTGCCTAGAGTTTCTCTCTCTAGCATTCTCTCTCTAGCATCCTTTCTCTCTCTCTCTCTCTCTCTCTCTCTCTCTCTCTCTCTCTCTCTCTCTCTCTCTCTCTCTCTCTCTCTCTCTCTCCCTGCATATCAAAATGTAAGACTCTCAGATACTGTTCCAACCTCATATCTGTCTTCCTTCTACTATAGAGTTTGTGGAGTAAGTTTCTAAAAGTGTGAACAGCCCCCAGATAAATGCATTTAAGTGTGTGTTTGTGTGTGTGTGTGTGTGTGTGTGTGTGTGTGTGTGTGTGTGTTGCCTTGACTATCTTGGTTATGGTGTTTCTTCACAGCAATAGAACAGTACTATAGGCAGAATTCTATCCCAGGACAAAGAAGACACATAGCTACAGGTGATTAATGACTGCTGAGGAGAGGGAGAGTAAGTCTTACCCAGGAAGAGCCCACAATTTGCTTATCTGATACCATATGCTTATCTCTGTAGATATACATATATGAACAGTTCCCTGCCTGTTGTGTTTATATAATTATAGACATATATGCATATGAGTGTGTTAGTGATAACTAAGGAATAACAGTCCATAGACATCAGAGGAAGCTAGAGAGCAATACAATGGTTTGGAGCAAAGAGGAGGAGAAGGGATGTAGTTAACTACTTAAATTAACTACTTTAAAATTAACTATATATTAATTTTTAAAATTAAAAAAATAAAATTTGAAGTATAAAAGAAAATCTATTTCCAAGTTTTAATATTTTATTTTCCATTTTGGTTTAAGTGCATGTTTATCAGTTCCAAGTCACAGACTATGTTTCTAGATTAAAACTGTTGAATTACAAATCACATTTTACCTTGTTATTGTGGGGCTGTGGGTGTAGGGGGAGGGGGGAAGGAGAGAGCGTGCATCTGGCCAGAGGTCCTGTGCTCTGGGCAGATGAACTCAGGAGGACTGCCAGACACTTTCCACATGACCCTGCGTGGGCACCTGGCTGTGTGAAGCCCCTGACCCCACACTGTGGGGGAGGGGGTGGACAAAGGGCAGCCCCCAATACCAGGTTCTCAATCTCTGGCATCCCACACTGGATATGGCAGAGGTGCAGGCCCTGGGGTGACACTCTTGACCTGGGAGATATGGGAAGGGGGCAGAGGGAGAGAGGTCCCCAAGCAGGCAAGAGTCTTTAGTTTGGTTCTTGGCTGGAGCACAGGAAGGCCTTCTGATGGGAGGTTAGAGGTGAAAACCTATCCCATCATCTAAGCACAGTGTGCCTTGATGAACAAAGACAGTCTATGGTTTTAGAGCTTTATTATAGAAAGGCAGGGGGAAAGAGAGAAAGTAAAAGAAAGAGAGACCAGCCATGGCCATGTGGAGAGAGGGAGAAAGGGAAAGAGAGAAAAGAGCTAGAGAAGAAGAAAGGTGAACGTTTAGAGAGAGGTAAAAGCTTAGAGAGTAAGAGAGAGAGAGAGAGTAAGAGGAAGAGATCGAGGTGGGGCCAAGCAGCCCCCCTTATAGTGGGATTGTTATCTTGCTGTTGTTAGGAAACTGGGAGGAGTCTAGCCTGAAGGCCAGAAGCTTGGGACATTGTGTACATGACTGCTAGCCATATGCTTCTCCCTTGGGGGCTGTTGGAACAGTAACTTCGACAGAAGCCAGGGGTTCAGGAGACACAAAGAAACACCTTCTGCCCATGTATGTGAAAATTATAACCACTGGGTCCTACCAGGGTTCACAACCTCAACTCGACTGGAGAACGGGCTGTCTGTGCATAGCCCATTGCCCCACATGTTATTTCTTAGAAAGCAACATGTATTCATTTATGACAAAAAGACCACAAAATAAACATTCATAAGATTATACAACGTGCTATATATTTTCTTGGAAAAGATCAGGTTCTCAGATCTTGAGAAACTGTTCTTGTGTAAATTTTTTTCTAAATTTCCTCTCTCTGTGGCATTTTTTTCTTTGTCTTTTGTTGTCATTAATTCATTCCCATACTCTGATATTGTTTGGAGATATATACATTATCCTGAGCTCTGAGTCCATCTGGAGCAGTATATACATTCTATTAATGAGATAATATGAAACTACCATGTAGAGGACTCACAGGCTCATTTTACAACAGAGATACATAGAAACAATAGGAAAGGAGATGCCTGTCTTAAAGGTAATCTCATTACAGGAAAGATGAAAAGGCAAAAGGTAACAATTATTAGAATGGATCAATAGATAAAGTATTTAAAGAAAGACTTCATAATCAAATTTCTTTAAACTTTCTATGAAATATAATTTTAATTAATATTGTTAACTCATAAAGTTAGGGAATGATAATTAAAATGAGGAAGATAACTTTATGAAGTTAACACATAATTTTTTCTTCTAGTACACTTCAGAGAACATTACTATAAATTCATGAAAATATTATGGGATGTCTTTTGTTTTTTTCATTTTTCAAAAGATCTAAATTATACTTGTATGTTATCTTCGTGGTCACTGTTTACATCTCATTAAATCATTGTGCTTTATAGACAGAAAATATTCATTTACATTCAATAAATATAAAAATAATTTTTAATACATGTTAGGCTATCTCAAAATTTTAGGTGTTGGGTGACATGCCTTCAGAATCAATCACTGTGAATTGCTATTAAAGTGTATAATGAACTATCAGAGGAAATCCAGAAAGAACTGTAAAAGGCTTGAAGGAGTTTAAAAACTAAATTCTGAATACATAGGAAATGATGAATCACAAATTAAATCCACTTATAAATCTAGTTTTCAATCACAACTGCAGAATACAAATGGCATAGTTTTGATTACAACCAGGTATAGTGATTCTTTTTTAAAAATTGGATATTTTCTTTATTTACATTTTAAATGTTATCCCCTTTCCCGATCCCCCTCCACACACCCTGGAAACCCGTTATTCCATATCCTTGCTTCTTCTTTTTTTTTTTTTTTTTTTTTTTTGATGCAAACCACATGAGGCTTTATTTGGGGGAAGCCAGAGCTCTGGGGACGACTCATATCCCATGCAGGGGTAGAGGAGTCGACCACGAGGGGAGAGGGGTCTCAGTTTTTATAGGCCCTCGGGGGGAAAGGAGAAGGGGATTTCCAGATCTAAACAATGTCTATTCTCAAGAAATGGGTATGGGAGGGGTACAAGGAAAGAGTCTGGTGCAGGTGTAGCAACTCCAGAATGGCCCGGCTGTGGTTGCTGGGGAGATTTTCCGACTCTTTCCCAGCAACCAATATCACAAACACCTGGCAATGGGCTTCATCAGTGGGTACACACATGGTTTCAAGGAACAGTCAAAACATTGGCAGATACACAGGTTCAAGGAGTAGCCAGTGCATTGTGCACCTCTATTTTTTTAAATCAGTGAAGCTAGTTCTGCTAACAATGAAATCTATTTTGCCAATTTCAGGGCTTCTGTGACCTTTTACATTCTGTCAGGATCTTTCACTAGTGCACAGAAGTCAAAATTTCTCATTGGATCCATCTGTCTCACCTCAAACCTTTCATTCCCTTCACCTAAAAATGACTCTTCTTCATACACATTGTCCCTAACAGGACTGTGCTCGGTTAAGCTCCAGCAAAGGTCATTGAGACCACCCACTCACCTTGTCCCCAGTCCCAGAAAATGAGACTCCACTCTGCAGCTGCACTCGACCTCACTGGATTACACATGGGTTTCTTTTCTGCTACATCTTCTCCAGTAGTGACAAGGGCAACAGGCCCTGAAAACCTGGGCATTGTCCTGAGGCAAAAAGTTCATGGAAACTTAGTCTCCTGGAATCGTGGCATCCTGTATAAAGAATGCTCCAATGTCCTTGCTTTAGTTGGTAAACAGATCTGTTGCTTTATTACAAATGCTCCTAAGGATTGATATTTTGACATATAGCTAAGTTAGATTCTAGGCAGTCCTTGATCTGACCTTGGGCATGGATAGATAAGTCACTGCCCTACATAGAAATTTACCATTATCTAAGAAGAAGGAAGTTTGTGACCTAAAGAGGAACCAGAGTAGATACTTAGAACTATAGATAGCTGAGTTACACCCATACACAAGTATTTACAATGGCCTAGGGGGAAGGTGGACTATACCATAGACTAGAGTAGGAACTATGGCAAGGGCACCAAGCCCTTGCCCCTGGCTTCTAAGATTAAGTGGACTTTAGGTGGAGCTGTTTTTTTTTTTTTTACATTTATTTTTTTTTTAATTTTTAATATTTTTACTACATATTTTCCTCAGTTACATTTCCAATGCTATCCCAAAAGTCTCCCATAGCGCCCCCCACTTCCCTACCCACCCATTCCCATTCTTTTGGCCCTGGCATTCCCCTATATTGGGGCATATAAAGTTTGCAAGTCCAATGGGCCTCTCTTTCCAATGATGGCCAACTAGGCCATCTTTCGATACATATGTAGCTAGAGACAAGAGCTCTGGGGTTCTGGTTAGTACATCATGTTGTTCCGACAATAGGGTTGCAGATCCCTTTAGCTCCTTGGGTACTTTCTCTACCTTCTGCATAGGGAGCCCTGTGATACATCCAATAGCTGACTGTGAACATCCACTCCTGTGTTTGCTAGGCCCCTGCATCGTCTCACAAGAGAAAGCTATATTTGGGTCTTTTCAGCAAAATCTTGCTAGTGTATGCAATGGTGTCAGCGTTTATGAGCTGCTTATGGGAAGGATCCCTGGATACGGCAGTCTCTAAATGGTCCATCCTTTCATCACAGCTATGAACTTTGTCTCTGTAACTCCTTCCCTGGGTGTTTTGTTCCCAATTCTAAGAAGGGGAACAGTGTCCACACTTTGGTCTTCATTCTTCTTGAGTTTCATGCGTTTAGTAAATTGTATCTTATATCTTGGGTATCCTAAATTTTGGGCTAATATCCACTTATCAGTGAATACATATTGTGTGAGTTCTTTTGTGATTGTGTTACTTCACTCAAGATGATGCCCTCCAGGTCCATCCATTTGGCTAGGAATTTCATAAATTCATTTTTTTAATAGCTGAGTAGTACTCCATTGTGTAAATGTACCATAATTTCTGTATCCATTCCTCTGTTGAGGGACATCTGGGTTCTTTCCAGGTTCTGGCTATTATAAATAGGGCTGCTATGAACATAGTGGAGCATGTGTCCTTTTTACCGGTTGGGACATCTTCTGGATATATGCCCAGGAGAGGTATTGCTGGATCCTCCGGTAGTACTATGTCCAATTTTCTGAGGAACCGCCAGACTGATTTCCAGAGTGGTTGTACAAGCTTGCAATCCCACCAACAATGGAGGAGTGTTCCTCTTTCTCCACATCCTCGCTAGCATCTGCTGTCACCTGAATTTTTGATCTTAGCCATTCTGACTGGTGTGAGGTGGAACCTCAGGGTTGTTTTGATTTGCATTTCCCTGATGATTAAGGATGTTGAACATTTTTTCAGGTGCTTCTCTGCCATTCGGTATTCCTCAGGTGAGAATTCTTTGTTCAGTTCTGAGCCCCATTTTTTAATGGGGTTATTTGACTTTCTGGAGTCCACCTTCTTGAGTTCTTTATATATATTGGATATTAGTCCCTTATCTGATTTAGGATAGGTGAAGATCCTTTCCCAATCTGTTGGTGGTTTTTTTGTCTTATTGATGGTGTCTTTTGCCTTGCAGAAGCTTTGCAGTTTCATGAGGTCCCACTTGTCAATTCTCGATCTTACAGCACAAGCCATTATTGTTCTATTCAGGAATTTTTCCCCTGTGCCCATATCTTCAAGGCTTTTCCCCACTTTCTCCTCTATAAGTTTCAGTGTCTCTGGTTTTATGTGAAGTTCCTTGATCCACTTAGACTTGACCTTAGTACAAGGAGATAGGAATGGATCGATTCGCATTCTTCTACATGTTAACAACCAGTTGTGCCAGCACCATTTGTTGAATATGCTGTCTTTCTTCCACTGGATGGTTTTAGCTCCCTTGTCGAATATCAAGTGACCATAGGTGTGTGGGTTCATTTCTGGGTCTTCAATTCTATTCCATTGGTCTATTTGTCTGTCACTATACCAGTACCATGCAGTTTTTATCACAATTGCTCTGTAGTAGAGCTTTAGGTCCGGCATGGTGATTCCACCAAAGGTTCTTTTATCCTTGAGAAGAGTTTTTGCTATCCTAGGTTTTTTGTTATTCCAGATGAATTTGCAGATTGCACTTTCTAATTCGTTGAAGAATTGATTTGGAATTTTGATGGGGATTGCATTGAATCTGTAGATTGCTTTTGGCAAGATAGCCATTTTTACAATGTTGATCCTGCCAATCCATGAGCATGGGAGATCTTTCCATCTTCTGAGATCTTCTATAATTTCTTTCTTCAGAGACTTGAAGTTTTTATTATACAGATCTTTCACTTCCTTAGTTAGAGTCACGCCAAGATATTTTATATTATTTGTGACTATTGAGAAGGGTGTTGTTTCCCTAATTTCTTTCTCAGCCTGTTTATTCTTTGTGTAGAGAAAGGCCATTGATTTGTTTGAGTTAATTTTATATCCAGCTACTTCACCGAAGCTGTTTATCAGGCTTAGGAGTTCTCTGGTGGAATTTTTAGGGTCACTTATATATACTATCATATCATCTGCAAAAAGTGATATTTTGACTTCATCTTTTCCAATTTGTATCCCTTCGATCTCCTTTTGTTGTCGAATTGCTATGGCTAGGACTTCAAGTACAATGTTGAATAGGTATGGAGAAAGTGGACAGCCTTGTCTAGTCCCTGATTTTAGAGGGATTGCTTCAAGCTTCTCACCATTTACTTTGATGTTGGCTACTGGTTTGCTGTAGATTGCTTTTATCATGTTTAGGTATGGGCCTTGAATTCCTGGTCTTTCCAAGACTTTTATCATGAATGGGTGTTGGATCTTGTCAAATGCTTTTTCCGCATCTAACGAGATGACCATGTGGTTTTTGTCTTTGAGTTTGTTTATATACTGGATTACATTGATGGATTTCCCTATATTGAACCATCCCTGCATCACTGGGATGAATCCTACTTGGTCAGGATGGATGGTTGTTTTGATGTGTTCTTGGATTCGGTTAGCAAGAACTTTATTGAGGATTTTTGCATCAATATTCATAAGGGATATTGGTCTGAAGTTTTCTATCTTTGTTGGGTCTTTTTGTGGTTTAGTATCAGAGTAATTGTGGCTTCATAGAATGAGTTGGTTAGAGTAGCTTCTGTTTCTGTTTTGTGGAATAGTTTGTGAAGAACTGGGATTAGATCTTCTTTGAAGGTCTGATAGAACTCTGCACTAAACCCATCTGGTCCTGGGCTTTTTTTAGTTGGGAGACTATTAATGACTGCTTCTATTTCTTTGGGGGATATAGGGCTGTTTAGATCATTAACCTGATCTTGATTCAACTTTGGTAACTGGTATCTGTCTAGGAACTTCTCCATTTCATCCAGTTTCTCCAGTTTTGTTGAGTATAGCCTTTGGTAGAAGGATCTGATGGTGTTTTGGATGTCTTCAGGATCTGTTGTTATGTCTCCTTTTTCATTTCTGATTTTGTTAATTAGGATGCTTTCCCTGTGCCCTCTAGTGAGTCTGGCTAAGGGTTTATCTATCTTGTTGATTTTCTCAAAGAACCAGCTCTTTGATTGGTTGATACTTTGAATAGTTCTTCTTGTTTCCACTTGGTTGATTTCGCCCCTGAGTTTGATTATTTCCTGCCATCTACTCCTCTTGGGTGAATTTGCTTCCTTTTGTTCTAGTGCTTTTAGGTGTGTTGTCAAGCAGCTAATGTGTGCTCTCTCTAGTTTCCTTTTGGAGGCACTCAGAGCTATGAGTTTTCCTCTTAGAAATGCTTTCATTGCGTTCCATAAGTTTAGGTATGTTGTGGCTTCATTTTCATTGAATTCTAAAAAGTCCTTAATTTCTTTCTTTATTCCTTCCTTGACCAAGGTATCATTGAGAAGAGTGTTGTTCAGTTTCCACGTGAATGTTGGCTTTCTATTATTTATTTTGTTATTGAAGATCAGTCTTAGTCCATGGTGATCTGATAGGATGCATGGGACAATTTCAATATTTTTGTATCTGTTGAGGCCTGTTTTGTGACCAATTATGTGGTCAATTTTGGAGAAGGTACCATGAGGTGCTGAGAAGAAGGTATATCCTTTTGTTTTAGGATAGAATGTTCTGTAGATATCTGCCAGATCCATTTGATTCATAATTTCTGTTAGTTTCACTGTGTCCCTGTTTAGTTTCTGTTTCCATGATCTGTCCATTGGTGAAAGTGGTGTGTTGAAGTCTCCCACTATTATTGTATGAGGTGCAATGTGTGCTTTGAGATTTACTAAAGTTTCTTTAATGAATGTGGCTGCCTTTGTATTTGGAGCATAGATATTCAGGATTGATAGTTCCTCTTGGTGGATTTTACCTTTGATGAGTATGAAGTGTCCCTCCCTGTCTTTTTTAATGACTTTGGGTTGGAAGACAATCTTATCAGATATTAGAATGGCTACTCCAGCTTGTTTCTTCATACCATTTGCTTGGAAAATTGTTTTCCAGCCTTTCATTCTGAGGTAGTGTCTATCTTTTTCTCTGAGATGAGTTTCCTGTAAGCAGCAAAATGTTGGGTCTTGTTTGTGTAGCCAGTTTGTTAGTCTATGTCTTTTTATCGGGAAGTTGAGTCCATTGATATTAAGAGATATTAAGGAAAAGTAATTGTTGTTTCCTGTTATTTTTGTTGTTAAAGTTGGCATTCTGTTCTTGTGGCTGTCTTCTTTTAGGTTTGTTGAGGGATTACCTTCTTGTTGTTTCTAGGGCGTGGTTCCTGTCCTTGTATTGGTTTTTTTCTGTTATTATCCTTTGAAGGGCTGGATTCGTGGAGAGATAATGTGTGAATTTGGTTTTGTCGTGGAATACTTTGGTTTCTCCATCTATGTTAATTGAGAGTTTGGCTGGGTATAGTAGCCTTGGCTGGAATTTGTGTTCTTTTAGTGTCTGTATAACATCCATCCAGGATCTTCTGGCTTTCATAGTCTCTGGTGAGAAATCTGGTGTAATTCTGATAGGCTTGCCTTTATATGTTACTTGGCCTTTTTCTCTTACTGCTTTTAGTATTCTGTCTTTATTTAGAGCATTTGTTGTTCTGATTATTATGTGTCGGGAGGTATTTCTTTTCTGGTCCAGTCTATTTGGAGTTCTGTAGGCTTCTTGTATGTTCATGGGCATCTCTTTCTTTAGATTTGGGAAGTTTTCTTTTATAATTTTGTTGAAGATGTTTGCTGGTCCTTTGAGTTGAAAATCTTCATTCTCATCCACTCCTATTATCCGTAGGTTTGGTCTTCTCATTTTGTCCTGGATTTCTTGGATGTTTTGAGTTAGGATCTTTTTGCATTTTACATTTTCCTTGATTGTTGTGCCGATGTTCTCTATGGAATCTTCTGCACCTGAGATTCTCTCTTCCATCTCTTGTATTCTGTTGCTGATGCTGGTATCTATGGTTCCAGATTTCTTTCCTAGGGTTTCTATCTCCAGTGTTGCCTCATTTTGGGTTTTCTTTATTGTGTCTGCTTCCCTTTTTAGGTCTAGTATGGTTTTGTTCATTTCCATCATCTGTTTGGATGTGTTTTCCTGTTTTTCTATAAGGACTTCTACCTGTTTGATTATGTTATCCTGTTTTTCTTTAAGGATTTGTAACTCTTTAGCAGTGTTCTCCTGCAATTCTTTAAGGGATTTTTGTGCTTCCTCTTTACTGTCTTCCACCTGTTTACCAGTGTTCCTTTGTATTTCTTTAAGTGTGTTATTAAAGTCCTTCTTGAAGTCCTCTACCATCATCATGAGATATGTTTTTAGATCCGTGTCTAGCTTTTCCGGTGTGTTGGGGTGCCCTGGACTGGGCGAAGTGGGAGTGCTGGGTTCTGATGATGGTGAGTGGTCTTGGTTATTGTTAGTAAGATTATTATGTTTACCTTTCGCCATCTGGTAATCTCTGGGGTTAGTTGTTGTTGTTGTCAGTGTTTAAAGATTGGAGCAGAAGCTGTGTTCCACTCACCAGCAGTCTCAAAATCCTGTGGCCGGGGTCGTGGGTAGCTGGTGGTGTCAGCAGACCCTGTGCTCTAGTTACCCCGGTGCTTTTCTTACCAGAGAGGCTTGTGGCCCTACTGAGGCCGGATTTCTGCCTCCCCAACCAAAGCAGTCTCAGGTCCCGCGTGATTGGACTGGAGCAGAAGCTGTGTTCCACTCACCAGCAGTCTCAAAATCCTGTTGTGGGGGTCCTGGGTAGCTGGCGGGTGTCAGCTGACCCTGTGCTCTTGCTACCCTGGTGCTGGTCCGGCTGGAAGTGGCCTGTGGTCCTACTCAGGCCGTTTTTCTGCTTCCCTAACTAATGCAGTCTCAGGTCCCGCACGCAATTGGATTGGAGCAGAAGCTGTGTTCCACTCACCAGAAGTCTTAAGATCCTGTGGCGGGTGTTGTGGGTAGCTGGCGAGTGTCAGCCGACCCTGCACCCTAGCTACCCCGGCGCTTTTCTGAGCGGAGAGCCATATCCTTGCTTCTATGAGGCTGTTTCCCACCACCCACTCACTCCCTGCTCTCACATTTTCCTACACTTGGCCTTAGAGACTTCACAGGACCAAGGGCCTCTTCTCCCATTGATGCCCAAAGAGGCCATCCTCTGCTACACATGCATCTGGAGCCATGGGTCCTACCATGTATACTCTTTGGTTGGAGGTTTAGTCCCTGGGAGCTCTGGATGTACTGGTTGGTTCATATTGTTGTTGCAAACCCCTTCACTTCCTTCAGTCCTTTCTCTAACTCCTCCATTTCAGACCCTGTGCCCAGTCTAATGATTGGCTGAAAGCATCTGCCTCTGCATTTGTCAGGTAGGTACTGGCAGAGCCTCTCTCAGGACAGCTATAAGAGGATCCTGTTAGCAAGCACTTCTTGGCATCCTCAATAGTCTCTGGTTATGGTGTCTGTATACGGGATGGATCCTGAGGTGGAACAGTCTCTGGATGGCCTTTCCTTCAGTCTCTGCTCCACACTTTGTGAGTACTATATGCACTCAAGTGGATGAATCACTGAGATCACTATTTCAAGGACAACTTATGATACATAGAGAATTCTAGGATAGCACAGATACACAGTAAAACATTGTTTCGCATCATGACTTATTTAAAGTAGCTTAGTTGTAATATAGGCTATTGTTCCAAACTGACATGGTTACAGCCACCTGTACTTTTCTTTGTTCCATTTTTTGTTTTTAACAGAATGAGAATTCACAGTCAATCTTGCCTATCAGTATGAGCAAAACAATTACTATAAGGCTCTCTGACAGCTACATGATAATCGAACAAGTAAAATGAAAACTGAAGACAGAAAGTTTTTCTTTTTTCTATAGTATCACTGGCCAACAATTATAGCAATTGTGAATATTTCACATTTTATCCTAGTTTAATTTTATTGCTATTATTAAGTTATTTGGTTACTCTTTATTTCTATTAATAAAGTATTTGGTTCCTTACTTTAGTATAGATGTGTGATAATTATTTGCGAAATTAATGCATTCAATTTTATACCTAAATAAATATGAACACAAATAGGAAGGAGAAAAGTTATAAAATTGACACTTTCTTTAAATTATTAATTAATATTTGGCACGATAATTTTATATTTATGAACTCTAGGCTTTTATTGTAACCTAACCACTAGGATTTAGTTTCAGAACTATTCTTCTGCAGAATGACAGCCATACAATTTTAGGACTATATACGAAATTCAGGCACAAATAGATTACTAATTCCTATAAGAAGATGATACTGAATAAACCTAAAGTTAATTTTGATTCTAAGTAATTTTCTCACTAAAAATGCAATTTTGTGCTGTCTGTATATTTATTGTATAAAGATTTACTCTGACATTACCTTATGCTAGTTGCACGAAGTGCCAATAATATGTATTTCTCCCTCACACTCAAACACACACACACAGGCACATACGCACTCACACACACACACACACACACACACACACACACACACACCAATATGCCTATTGAGTTTTATATATTTATAATTTTACTTTCAAAAGAAGCATAATGAAATGTTCAAAGTGGTTTCTGTTTTGGGAATTCTCCTTCCTAATTATTCCACTCCTCCTTAACCCTACCTACCTGCAGGGCCATGAGTGTGTGGGAAAGAGGGGAATGGGAGAGAAACTGCGTCCCACCAGAGTTCCAGTGTTCTGGGCAGGCAGACGCAGGAGGACTGCCAGATGCTTTCCAAGTGGGCATCTGGCTGTGTTAAGCCACTGACCCCACATGGCAGGTGGTGGACAAGGGGCAGCCCCAGGTACCAGGTTCTCAGTCTCTGGCATCCCACACTGGATAAAGCAGACAAGCTGAGAACAGAATAGGGGCCCCAGAGTGTCACTTGGCCTCAGAGATAAGGGAAGAAGGAGAGACGGGGTGTTGGGTGGTTCCCACGCAGGTGAGAGTCCTAAGTCAGGTCCATGCCTGCAGTGTAGGAAGGCCTTCTGTAGGGGGATTAGATGTGGCTCATTAAGAGAAAGCCTATCCCATTGTTCAAGCAGGTCGGGCCTTGATGGTCAGAGACAGTCTATGGTTTTAGAGCTTTATTGTAGAAAGTCGGGGGTGGGGAGAGAGAAGGTAGAAAGAGAGAGAGACTGGACAGGGCCACAAGGAGAGAAGGGGGAAGAGAGAGAGAGAGAGAGAGAGAGAGAGAGAGAGAGAGAGAGAGAGAGAGAGAGAGAGAGAGAGAGAGAGAGACAAGAAGAAGAAGAAGAAGAAGAAGAAGAAGAAGAAGAAGAAGAAGAAGAAGAAGAAGAAGAAGAAGAAGAAGAAGAAGAAGAAAGGCTAGAAAGTAAGAAAGGTAAATACTTAGAGATAGAGAGAGAGGTAGGAAGGGAAAGAGAGAGAAAAGGAGGGCTAGAGACTAAGAAATCTTAAAGAGAGCAAGGTGGGGCCAAGCAGCCCCTCTTATAGTGGGCTGCTGTTTTGCTGTTGCTAGATAACTGTGGGGAGGAGTCTAGCCAGAATGCTAGAATTTTGGGACATTGTCTATGTGACTGCTAGCCATACACCTCTCTTGTGGGGGTGGTAACTTTGACAGTAATCAGGGGTCCAGGAGTCGTGATCTAATGCCTTCCATCCCATGTAGGTGGAAATTACCACCCATCTGGTACAACCAGGGTTCAAAACCTCAGCTTGACTGGAGACCAGGCTGTCTGTGCATAGCCCATTGCCCCACACCTTCCACTGTATCCTGGCCCCTAATTTTCTTTTGCCCTATATCTACCCTGGCTGTTTTCCTCATAACCTAATTTTAATGTTTAATTATGCTTTCTAGATATTTAGACTTTAAGAATATTCACATCATTTCATATCACATGTATTCATGAAAATATTAGATATTCCTAAATTAGGCTTCAAAGTGTCATAAGAAAAAGTGTAACTAATATTCCCTTTTTCTTTTCTTTTTCAATTTAAAATTAAAATTTTAATAGAAAATTTCATGGCCAAAAGAGCTTTAAGGGAGGGAAGACTATCAAATTTTATGTATTTCATTTTCCAAGTATTCTTTCTGGATTATAGAGTTTTTTGAAAATGTGTAATCTTTTGATGACAGGTCCAGTTTAGGAAAAAATTCTTAAGTGGAAAAGATTCTAGTATTTTTGTGAATAGTGGCAGAGTCTGAGGGTCTTTTCATATTATATACTTTCAGGTTGCTATAGTACAAACATTACAAATATTGCACAGATCTGTAAGTACATAGCAAAATAAGCAAACAAAAAGTGATTGACATGTGCCAGCATTCCTTCTTTGACATCTCAGATTTCATCTTAAAACAGAAAGAAAAATTGTGATGAGTAGATATGTGGAAAGATAATAAACACAGTGGGCTGTCCAGTTAATGACAAGCTAGTAATAGGTAGAGGTTTTTTTTTTTTTTTTTTTAAAGGAGGGAATCATCGAAAAAATAAAATAATTAAAAGGCATTTCCTGGAGAAAGGTGACTTGAGATCACTTATTACAATGAAAAGAGAAAGAAATTGAAATAGACAGAACATTGCTCTAAAAGCTTTCATGAAAAAATGAGCTAACATATAATAATACACAGTGCATATCTCAGTAATATGGAGCTAGAGTAGCATTGGTTAGTGAATATTTGTTGAAAATTTATCTACTGCACTAAAGGTCAGCCTTTCCATCAAATGACTGAGAATGATGGGGTCTTTTGGTGATTTATAGAGAAGCAAGAAAGCCAGACATGAATTCTGCAAACAAAATAACTCATAGTTGATTTGCTCATTCTTTCTCTTTAAAGCATGGCTGTCAGTCATAACATAGACGTAGCTTATGCACCATTGTGACTTATCTTCTCATTTATAGAACTCTATGTGGTCACAGCTCTTTTGTGTTTTAAGCATTCATCAGAAATCCATATTTTCTTTCTTATTGTCTTGGGGTAAAGTTTACTTTTCTCTGTCTTGTGTTGCTGAATGGCATTCATTTACTAACTGCCATTGACATTTGTTAAAATCAGTCAGCATTTACCTATCTTGCAATATATTATGTTGCATTGACTCTTCTAGTTGTAAATAGACTCATGTTCTTTCTGCATCCAATGAATGAAAGAAAAGCACAAAGACTTCTCTCATAAATACATTCTAGAACCATTACTTATGTTTCTTTCACAAAATGTTATTGTCCTGTTTTCTTTCTTTTTTCTTTCTTTTTTCTTAATCATTCCATTTGTTTATATCTCAAATGATACCTTACTTCCAAGATACACCTCCACAAGCTCCCCCATCACACATCCTCCCTCTCTTCTCTCCCTGTTGTCTTAATGAGGATGCTCTTCAGCCACCCACTCTCTCTAAACCCACCCCTTCAGCATCCCCCTATGCTAGGGCATCAAACCATCACAGAACCAAGTGCCCTCCCTCCCATTGATGTCAGCCAAGGCCATCCTCTGCTACATTCTTAGTCATCAAAGAACTACAAATCAAAACCACCCTGAGATTCCACCTCACCACTCAGAATGGCTAAGATAAAAAAAAAAAAAAAAAAAAAAAAAAAAAAAAAAAAAACTCAGGTAACAGCAGATGCTGGCAAATATGTGGAGAAAGATGAACACACCTCTATTGCTGGTGGGATTGTAAGCTAGTACAACCACTCTGGAAATCAGTTTGGTGTTTCTTTAGAAAATTAGAAATTGTTCAACCTGAAGACTTAGCTATACCACTACTGGGCATATATCCAAAAGATGTTCATATAAATATATAGCAAGGAAAGATGTCCCACTATGTTCATAGCAGTGTTATTTATAATAGCCAGAATCAGGAAACAACCCAGATGTACTTCAACAGAGGAATGGATACAGAAAATGTGGTATACTTACACAATGGAGTACTACTCACCTATTAAAAACAATGACTTCATGAAATTCTCAGGCAAGTGGGTGGAACTAGAAAATACCATCTAGAGTGGGGTAACCCAGACACAAAAGAACACAAGTAGTATGTACTCTCTGATATTAGCCCAAAAACTCACAATGTCCATGATTCAACCCACACACCATATGGATCTTAAGAGGAAGGAAGAGCAGGGAGTCCTGCATTGATGGGGAAACAGGATGGTCACAGGAGGTGGAAGGAGCTGGGGAACTGGGAGGGACAGAGGAGGGGGAGAAAATAAGGGGGTAGTATCATGTATTGTAGGGGACAGAGAAGAGGTACAGAGGGTCAGGAACTCGAATATAAATATTTAACAGGAGGCAGGGAGGATGAGAGAATGGGAATAGCCACTGGAGGGTTCCAGACACCAAGGAAACAATAGGCTCCCAGGACCCAACGGTGATTATTTTAGCATAGAGGGGGAGATAGAACCTGTTATTGTCTTTATATACTAGTACTATTTCTTTTACGTTATCATTAGCTCTTTCTAAATCTATCATGAATATCTTGCAAGCAAAACAAATCCTAACTTTCCCCTTTTATTTCCTTTTTGCTTCTTCCTTTTAAAGTATCTTGCACTATATTTTAATCATATTCTCTACCCCGTTTACTCCAACAATTCAGTTCATCTTACCTACCCAGTCAACTCTGTGTCTGTTTTAAAAAATACATTGAAGCTAATTTGTGATTTCACAGTATTCAAAGATATTTTACAGTCTTCCTCTGGAAATTGGTTAACCTACCTTAGCTACCTCATAGAGATTTTTCTCCCACCTTCCCAGAAGCTAGGAATTGTCAATAGCTCCACTGCTTGAGGTGGGACTGTGTGCCCAACTCTTCTTCACTCTGGGATTTAGTCCAGCTTGAATTTTTATGCTTTGATCATGCCATTGCAACACCTGTGAGTTCATATGAGTTGTTTCTGTGTACAGAAGATGTTTCCTTTTAGTCAACTACCACTTATCCACAGTGATTCATGATGGGACGTAGTGTGGTATTTAAACTTTCTTTAGATATGAGCATTATGTAGTGTCTTATCTCTATACATTCACCATGTTTATGTTTACCATTGTTTATGCTAATCATTATTTACTGCAAACAGAAGATCCTTATGTGAAGAAGTGAGATGAATTGCTACATGGGCCAAAAAAATTAGTTACTAGGTATTGACTTAATCCTATGTCTATTCATTTGAATTAATGATACAATCATGACCCTTTGAAAATCTTCATTTTCTTTGAGTTCTCTTTAATTTACTTCTTCAAATATCAATTATGGGTATCCATAGTAATATTAGTTAAAAATACAGAAAGTTATAGTTGTATATCTACAAACTTATTACTCACTCAAGGGTGGATTAAAGGTTAATTTAATTTAGATGGTGTTTAACTAAGTTTGTTCCTGAAATGGAATTGGGTTGTATTTGTCATCCTCTTCTAATATGAAGAAACCTGACATACATGATGACAAAAGAAGTGCAGATGGTTTAGAAAATCAGCAGCATAATGGAAGCTCTGCTTTCCTCCTCTGCACTAATATGCCTGAGACAGAGAAATGTATACATTGATACTCAACCTTAACTATGCCAAAAGCCCATTTCCCCTACTTATTGAAAGAGAGCCTGCAAAGCAATAAGGCCACTCACCTCACTTGTTGCTTTGATACTGTAGAATATTGGTAATGAGTTCTACTAGATTATTGAATATGCTTCAGACTTAAGCACTATCTATATGTGAGGAGCTTGGGGATTGGGTGGACTTGTTGTAAAAGATTATCTGAGAAACATTTTAATATATATATAAAATGTTTACTTGTTTTCAAAATTTGATGTTTATTTAATTAGGGAGGTTCACTTGGGCCATAGGAGGCATACGAAGGTCAAAGGACAGCTTCCATGCATCTATTGTATTGTTCTAATATCTGTTTCAGGGTTAGATACAGATTTCCAGGTTTGTAGGAAAGTACTTTTACTCACTGATCAACACACCAAATCCATCCCTCATATTTGCTGATGATTATGTTATGTAAATGATATTTCAACTTTCTTCATTAAAACCTCTGAGACTGGATTTTCTATTTTAGATACCCAAATAATTGGTCCTAAGTCCAAGAATCCCTTGCTCTGGACATACTGAGAAATATGAAGGAAATGGAAAGGAAATCCCTAAAGTATGTGTGATTATGCAAAGGATAAATACAAAGGCTTTCCAAGATGAGATTTCCATTTTTTCTGGGTTTCGCTTCTCAGTCTCATAAGTGGTGTGGTTTTCAACTTTTTATCTTTTATCTTTTCAATATTTTATGAAAACTAATTTCAGATTACTTCTTTGCACTCAAAGCATATAAAAATTACATATAGAAAAAATTCACTATTACTTTCTTAACTTGGTGTTCTCATAGAGAATCGCAGTAACATCAACATGTAGTCCACTGCTTAGTCTCTGTTCCCTGTTTTCTGACAAAATTTATTGTTTTTTCTAGAAAGTAACATTTCTGCAGAACACATTATGCATACCCTGTTGAAATATTTCTCTACAAGGTCTTTTTTCTGTTTTAAGTGAAGGTTAATCATTGTTTATGAAATGTTTCATTTAAAAAAATATCTTTATATATATATATATATATATAACATTACATAATTGTGCCAAAATATACATAGTATATATAATATTAGCCTATGAGAAGAGAACCCACCCAAGGAAACACCATGACTGAATACAAATGAATAGCAATTTAAAATGTAATGGTTGTATTTGGAAACATAAAGCCTTCTTGTTCAGGTTAAACATACGATGCTGATAAGACATAAAGTTATTGTATCCAACTGTCATTTGAAATTCCACATTTGTAGTTTGGAAAGTGAGATTCACTGGTACTGATGTGAGGTGGACAGAGGTAGAAAACTGAGAATAAATGATGTGTCTATAAAGAAGACACTGAAAGCAGAGTTGTTAAAATAAAATGAAAGCAAGCACAGATGTTTAGTGATTGAAAAAATAAAAGAGTCTAGCAAAAGAGAAAAATGTGAGAGTTCAGAGAAACTAGAAGACAGTTTGGTGGGAAAGTCAATGCATAAAAAAATAGTTTTAAGAAGCCAGAACACACTGGGTTTTAGACTCTGAACAGAAGAGAAAGAGAAGTTTACAAAATGCCTCAGCTAAAGGTGTAAAAACCTTAATACATAGTTATGGGACCGTGGAGGCAAAATTTAGGTTTTTACAACATAGAGAGGTGTGTGTGTGTATGTGTGTGTGTGTGTGTGTGTGTGTGTGTGTGTGTTGGAGGATACGCATGTTAAATGAATGTGCACAGGGATGGTTACGGTGGTAAGTATGTGAACATGTTGTGTTTAGTGTTGAGACAAATATCCTAGAAAAAACAATTTCTAAAGAGGAAAGGTTACTTTAGATGACTGTTTCTAAATTCAATGCTTGCTCCATGACAGTGGGACATATTTTGAGTCAGTTCATCATGATAGAGAGGGCATAAAGGAGCAGTGGAGGCATCCTGATATTGTTAAAGATTCACCATATATGTGATCCATCAGTAATGCTTTATGTTTTAACATAAAATTTCAAATCAAATTAAACTTTATGATTAAAAACTCCACTTTTCTGCACAGACAAAAGTTTAGTTTGCATGTGTTTTGAGTGCATGTGGATTTTGTTATCTTTTTTTTAAAAAATAGATTTTTTTTATTAATGTGTTGCATGTTTACAGCTGTCTGTGCAGATCATAAGACAGTTATAGATCAGAGTGCTAGGATTATAAGCAATTGGGTGATGTAAGTACTGTGAATTGAACTGAGATCCTCCAAAAGAGTAATATGTGCTTATTAACCATTGAGCAATCTCTCCTGGATTTTGGTTTCTTAAAGTGATAGTGCATTAAGCATATTCTAGGCTGGGGATGTGCCAGATATATCAAGTGACATATTTGTATTGACATCATAAATTCAAAGTTAAAACTCTGCCCAAAAATTGTATGTGGAGAGTTATCTAAATTACTTTCTTTACAGCAATATAAAGTCACTTGTCTTTGCTAGTTATTAAGGCATCAGAAGTTGGTTAGTAAAAATGTATATAATTGCAGTTATGGTTTTCTGCAGGGGTTGGAGCCTAAAATCACTTCAATTTTGCTATCAAATCAAAGCCAAATATGTTCTCATTGAAGAAAAATCACTTGCATTAGGCATTTAAAAATAACCAGCATCAAATTCAATGTGCTTTTGACACATAATGTACAGCAGATAAATCTTTCATGATGTGTTAGCTGATAGAGCCTGATATAAGTGGAACTATCTATTATAGTGAAGGGGAATTTCAAACAGCCCACCAGGGCTACAGCTTATGACATACACAGGCACACATCCATTGGTCACATTGTGTCAACTAGGATGAAATTTCTGAGTCAGCTCTTCAGCATAACAGAGGTAGTTCTCTTTAACATCACCTAGAAAATTTCCTCAGTGTGACAAGGGGATAGCAACTTTGTCACATATCTAAACTTTCAACCATGCTCAAGGCAGAGTAGACAATCTAATTCTTCAAGGCCGACTTCAAGGAAGAAGGATATTGATTTATAGAAAATGACACTCGACATAAAGGATAATGATACATAGATTGCAGATGCCACTGCAACATATGGAAGAGTTCTTGAATCAGCAAACGAGAAGGGTCAATAATGTGAAGAGAGAGAGTTAGATTTATTAGCTGGCTTTATTGCTTTGTGATTTATGAATCGACACAGATGGCAATGATGTAGCATCATATCCACAAAACGATGCAATAAAGATTATTAAAGCATCTAGCAATGCCTATTTAGTTTTACCAGGAGCTGGACACTTTTTGAAGTACACTTCTTTTTTAGAAAGAAGATGCACAGACTTTTAAAGAAACTCAGATTGTATTCTTTCTATACTTTGCTTATTCTGAATTGGTTTTATAGTGGTCTCATTGCTTTTTTTTTTTTTTTTTTTTTTTTTTTGTCACTCTATATATGACTGACAAGGGCAATGAGGAGATAAAATTCCATAGACAGAAATCAAGAGACAATATAAAAAATTGTATTACATATGGAATAGAACACCTGCATTGATGCCTTCATTCTCCTGACTATTTTTAGTTATTCCTACTATTGTTAATCAACATACTTGACTGTTTAGGGACTCCAATTTCTTTCATGTAAACCTTAACTATAGGAACAATAAATTTCACCCTTTCAACATTTCAATATAAGCAGAAACTGCTACAGATACATTGGAGTATGATGATTAAACAATTGAAGGTCATGTGCATTTTACTGCAACCTTGATATATTGCTTTGTGACATCTATATAGAAGCCCACATAACCTTAAACTGACAATGTTGTCACTTAATAAAGAGAAGATGGGGAATGGTCTTTCCATTTATTCATTTTTAAAAATATATCCCATTCTAAATTTGCTTTCATATAGATATATGTTAAAAATATCTACAAATTGAAGCAGCAATGAAAAACAAATTTTCATATCTATATGAAAACATCAAGAGGCAGGCGGATTTCTGAGTTCGAGGCCAGCCTGGTCTACAAAGTGAGTGCCAGGACAGCCAGGGCTACACAGAGAAACCCTGTCTCGAAAAACCAAAAAAAAAAAAAAAAAAAAAAAAAAAAAAAACAACAGAAAACATCATCAACAACAAAACAGCAAATACAATTATTTGAAAATGCCTATTTCCTACAACTATTTTAGAAAATAGTAAAGTCTGTCTCCTTCTTCATTTTATGAAATTCTGATTTAGTGTAACAGTTACTACATTTTTAGCTACTACTGCACAATGGCATTGAAATTTATCTCAATATTATTCCAAATGATTCCTCTTTCTTTATAAATGTCAGATTTTCCCCTAAAAATGATAGGGAAAATAATATGTACCCATGTACAATGCTGCCTACCTCTTTTTAGACACATTATAACTCCTCAGCTCTTTCTTTTATCAACCTTCTGAATAGTCATGTCCATCTCCAATATCCTGTTGCCCAAGGTTGTGAACAATTGACTATGCATCAGCTTAGCACACATTCAATTATATTTTCTCAGTTGTGCAGCCTAAGATTGTGATTTGTGAACTGTCAGATCCATTCACTTTCTTGTCAAAATACCTTTGACTACATAATATACAGTCCAACCATCTGTCACAATGACAATTCTAGCACATGCTATTTCCTTTAGATAGTCTGCATTGTTAAAATTGGACACAATGCTCTGTTTCTTTCCTACCAAAATCAAATCTTTTTCCTTTTGATCACACACTGAAGGTTTCCACTCTGTAGCATTTTCTATTATGCTATACTGTTCATTATGTTGAAACATTTACAGCCTAGTTGACAACATTTTACCTTCTCCCTAAATCTATAATTTATTTTATTTGTGCATCATATATTACTCTGGAAACTATGTAATGTTTGAATGAGCTTGTTGCATTTTCTGGGTGTTAGACTCTAGGAAATAATCTTCATAAGATCATTCCTTTCCAAATGACATCTGTTTCCAGAAGAGAAGCCTCATATGTAAGTCTTGGGATATATATAACAGAACTAAGCTCAGACTATCAATAGACAAACAAAGCCCACAGTTTCCATGTGACCAATGCAGAAGCAAAGTGGATTTCTACAAACCTAAAGCAATAATCTGATATTCTTGTTTCATAATTAGTAAATTATTTCTTCTATTTCCTAATAAAAGACACATGTCAAAAAACCCAAACAAACAAACAAAAACAAAACAAAGAAACAACCAAACAAAAAGAGACATGATTAATGTGAAGAAATGTTAACTTCCTACTTAGAATGTTTGTTTTCTGAAGGAAGGAGGTTTGTTTGGGCATTGATGTGTTTTTTCCTGTTCATAGAAGTACTCAACCCATTCAGGGAAGAAAATCAATAAATATGTATTGAAAGATTGGATGTCTGTTGATAGTCTCCTTTCTTGCTCTGGGACATTTCACTGCCTCTACTCATAATTATTGTTCAGAAAGATAATTGATATCTGAGGCACAGTTACTTCTCTGCAAGTTATCTTACTTTGATAATTCTATTTAAAAATCAAACTGCCCTTAGAAACCATCTTCACCATCATCATCTGATACATACTTCTTGATTAATTATTTAGTAAGCTTTTAAACATTTTTTTATTTGAACTTGATAAGGACAGATGTTTGCATATTCTTGTCTTTTTTTTCTATTTCTGGTACACATGATCCTAATAAATCTGGAACAAAGCTTGACATTGTGGAGAAAATGCAATTTTTGTAGAATAAAGACCTGGGTTGGGGTTAAGTAAAGAGATACTTGATTTCATTCATTGGTGGAATGGTAAATAGGGTTTTTTTTTTAATTTTTAAATTGTAAATAAGGTGAGCTAAATGCTTTTGGTTGTCATAAAGAATAAATGTTTTTTCACAGTCAGACATCTAAATAGGGGATCACTGCAGCATTTGGAGAATTAGAAGTGTGGTTGGCATGTAGGTAAACAGGAATAATAGGTGTGCTGAAAAACAGAGATAATGATAACACTTGACAGATATGTATGTGGATATTTTTCTGTCACAAATTCAAAGAATTTGTGTTTAAATCTTTAAGAGGCACATGCTATATCTATCATAATATTTGATATGTGTCAAGTACAGGTGCTTCTATACTTATGACATCCTGTTTGACTTTATGCAAGTTTACAAACGTATGTATCTAAAAGAAACTTATTTTCACATAACTTTAATTTTTATCTCTTTGGGCCAGTGATATGCATTATGGTTCTCTCTTTAGATGATAACTTTTAAATATACATGTGATCACAGAAGTAGGGGATTACTATTTTGCAGTGTATTGTGATGGTGATACCATGTCCAGTACATTCAATTTAGTAAACACTTTTTGTTCTTTTTATTTTAAATGGTGTATGGAGATACATACAATCATAAAACAAGAAGCACCTGAAAAGTGTTACTGTACAGTGCATGCTAAATGTTTCACCTGATCTTTTTAATTATTCAACATCCCTAAGAGTCAGTTATTTTCCATTTTTATAGAAAAGTATAAATGATAAGCAAAGAACTGTTTTAAAAGATCAAATTTTGTGATAGTGCCAGTTCTTTTATGTGACATATATATCTTACAAAATTATTAAACCACACTATAATACATCCAAAGAATTTCCAATGAAGGAAAGAAACAAAAATCCCTAGTAGAGAGAGTAGAGTGAGGAATATAACATTTACTCATTTTTAGGAACATATTTTTTTTATAAAAATAAATACTATGTAAAAAGCTAACAGCAATAGCACATAGCACACATAAAACACACACACGCGCACACACACACGCACACACACACACACATGATTTTTCCTCTGTGAAATAGCTGAGGCAGTACGCATCAGAATATAACAGCTGCAAAATATTAGGATTAGAAAACGAGTTACTTTAAATGATATTGACCTTCACAGACGGTCATTTTCATGGCTATGGGCAGTAAGGTAGCTGAAGGAGTTGATATGTCCTGGAAAGAGCATGTCTGGACTGCTCTGTGCTTGAGTGTAGCTAAGTGTGTGTTAGTGCATTAACCTTGTCTCTATGAAATAAATCAGAGCTAATGTAAGACAAAATTCATAGTATGCACGAGTATACACTAACACATAAATTGTGTTAGAATATATTTGTTTTTCAAAACACTTGATGGAACTAAATGCAGAAAGAAGAAAAAGACATCTTAGAACACTATCCTTCCTTCATCATTTCTATCCTCTTTTTCTGTCTCCGCTTTCCTATAGACATTCGTAAGAGTTAGGTGCAAAAAATAGTAACGTCCTCATTGAGATATATTTCTCTCTCGATGTATTTAAAGATAGTAACTTTTAAAAAAATGACCTAGGTGAAGAACAATCATATATTCTTACCTCACATGGTAAGATTAGCAGGAAATCCCCGGAGCATAATTTCAAAAGCATGCCCTTTCCCTACAAATACACTTGAGTGTTTTAATAGGTAGAAGTTCATCATTCTCATAGACTTTACTGTCCTTTTGTGAACTAATTTCTCACATAACTACATACAGAGTTAGTAGGCATGTGGATCAGATTAATGTTTCAAGTGTTTAATAAGTACAAGGTACTTTACACCCAGTCTAATTTTGTTTGCTCAGAAACTAGGTAGAAGGTCTGAATTAATCAGTTTACATTGCGGATCCTGAAAAGGACTCAAGACAGTGGAAAGGCTCACTGACCCCTCGTCCCCTCCCCCCAAGTATGTGAACTAACTAGCAGGTTAAGGAGTGAGTTAACCCAATCACAAAAGAAGTCACTTGATATGCACTCACTGATAAACAGATATTAGCCCAGAAACCTAGAATACCCAAGATACAACTTCCAAAACACAAGAAAATCAAGAAGAAAGACCTACTCGTGGATACTTCATTTCTCCCTAGAATAGGGAATAAAATATCTATGGAAGGAGTAGCAGACACAAAGTTTAGAGCTAACAGCAAGGGATGGGCCATCCAGAGACTGCCCCACCAGGGGGTCCATTCCATAATCAGCCACCAAACACAGACACTACTGCATATGCTAGCAAGATTTTGCTGAAAGGACCCTGATATAGCTGTCTCCTGTGAGGCGTTGCCAGTGCCTGGCAAATACAGAAGTGGGTGCTCACAGTCATCTATAGGATGTAGCACAGGGCCCCTAATGTAGGACCAAGAGAAAGTACCCAAGAGCTGAAGGTGTCTGCAACCCTATAGGTGGAACAACAATATGAACTAATCAGGACCCCCAGAACTCTTGTCTCTAGCTGCATATGTAGCAGAACATGGCCCAATTGGCCATCATTGGGAAGAGAGGACCATTGGTCTAGCAAACTTTATATGCCCCAGTACAGGAAAAAGCCAGGGCCAAGAAGTGGGAGTGAGTGGGTAGGGGAGCAGGGCGGGGGGGGGGGGGGGGGGGAGGGCGTGGAGGGTATAGGGGACTTTTGGGATAGCATTTGAAATGTAAATGAAGAAAATATCCATTAAAAAAGGGAGGCCAATGCCTCAGTCCCACTTGGGAAGGAGAAGAAAACAATCACAAGTGGTGAGGAATGAAGGGGCCTGAGAGGAAAAGCGGGTCTAGGGAGGGAGAGGGAAAAAAATCTGGTATTGGGTGAGGGAAAAGTACTGAAGACCTGAGGGCCAGCACAAAGAATGGAAACAGGCAATCTCAGGAAATAAGAGATTGGGGGGACCCCCCAGAATGGACCAGAGGACTGGGAGGTGAGAGACTCCCAGGATTCAAAGGGAAGGACCGTAGATGAAATAAATGCCCAACAGTAGGGAGAGGTAACTTATAGAGCCCAACTCCAGCAGGAAGACAGGACACCAAGTAAGCGATGGGGTTGCCATGCCACAGTCACACATCTGACCCATAATTGTTCCTGTCTGAAACAATTGCAGTGATGGAAATGGAGACGAACCCGAGGAAAAGAATTTCCAGAGATAGCCCCAAAGTGGGATTCAGCTCAAGGGGAGGTCCCAAGGCCTGACACTATTATTGAGGGTATGAGGGCACTCACAAAAAGGGACTTAGCATGACCTCACTCTGGAAGACCCAACAAGCAGCTGAAAGAGTCAGATGCAGATATTTGTATCCAACCAATGGACAGAAGCAGCTGACCGCTGTTGTTGATTTAGGGAAGGCTGAAAGAAGCTGAGAAGAAGGGCAACGCTGTAGGAGGACTAGGAGTCTCAATTAACCTGGACCCCTAAAATCTCTCAAACACTGGACCACCAAACAGGCAGCATACACCAGGTGATATGAGACCCCCCAACACCCATATAGTAGGGGACTGCTGGGTCTAGACTAGAGGCCCCAGGGAGTATTTAGAGCTCAGGTGGGGTGGAGGTAGGGACATCCACATGGAGACAGGGGTGTGGGGAGGAGGTATGGGATGTGGGGTAGTCATAGGGTGGAGGGTGGCAGGGAATAAATATGGAGTGTAAAATACTAATTAATTGTTGTATTTATTTATTAAAGAGTTTAAAATACATTTAGCCAGGGGAAGAAAGGAAATTAATAGGAATAGGTAAAAGACAGAAAACTGGGGTTAGGAGTAAGAAGGGCTTTTGTGCCAGGAAACATTCATTTTTTATGTCTTCTTTTTCATCTATTGGTTATTTTATTTATTTACATTTCAAATGTTATTCTCTGTCCCAATTTTCCCTCCACTAATCCCCTATCTCCTTCCTTTGTATCTATGAGAGTTCTCACGAACCTGCCCACTCATTGCTGCCTCAGTTCCCTAGTATTCCTGTACCCTGGGTCATTAAGCCTCCACAGGACTGAGGGCTCTCCTCCAAGTGATGCCCAATAAGGCAATCCTCTGCTATAGATGCAGCTGGAGCTTTAGGTCCCCCAATGTGTACTCTTTGGTTGGTGGTTTAGTCGTTGGGAGCTTTGCGGGGGCGGGGGGGGGGGGGCTGGTTCGTTGATATTGTTGTTTTTCCACTGGTATTTCAATCCCTTTTTCGAAATATTCTTGAACCACAATAAAGGTTACCAAGGACACAATTCTGATACAATTGATTAAGGTCTCTTTATTCTAGATTAAACTTGGGCTCCCCAACATCCCTGCCACAGCAGGAAAGTAGAGTCCTGAGATTAATTTTTGGTAAGCATTTATAGAGGCAGGAAGGGAGCATCTAGCCTGGGACACATCTTATTTGGGGGCCATTATGGCCTTTAACATAATTGGCTGGTGCTGAGAGCCAGTCCATAAACTTAACTTCTATTTTCCTCCAGATTAGTGATTATTAGGAAGTGAAGTGTCAAGGGTAGACTTGTATCCTGGAAGTGAAGGTTTTTTGGGAATAACTTGGAAACTGGTGCTAGACCACAGGTCTTGTTGGGAGGGTGTCTTAGTTAGGGTTTTACTGCTGTGAACAGACACCATGACCAAGGCAAGTCTTATAAAAAAAAAAAAAAAACATTTAATTGGGGCTGGCTTACAGGTTCAGAGGTTCAGTCCATTACCATCAATGTGGGAGCATGGCAGTATCCAGGCAGGCATGGCGCAGAAGGAGCTGAGAGTTCTATGTCTTCATCCAAAGGCTGCTAGTGGAAGACTGACTTCCAGGCAACTAGGGTGAAGACCTCATACCCACATCCACAGTGACACACCCATCCCAACCAGGTCACACCTATTCCAACAAGGCCACACCTTCAGATGGTGCCACTCCCTGGTCCAAGAATATACAAACCATCACAGAGGGGTAACATGGACATTTGTGCTAAGTACTGGCCTGTTAGTTAACTTGAGTTCAACCTTAGGTCAGGTTCTCTAAGATGGAGTCTGAACCCAAAAGATGTGACTTCTTAGAGCAATATTCTCAACCTACAATATGCACTGTATAAACATTAATATAAAATTAAATAATAACTATGTAGTTGTTTAAAGAACTATAGACAGCTAAGGACTTTTGACATCCAGAGACATAATCTTCCTGGAAAACAAAAACTCGCCAACTTATTAACCACTACCAAATGTTCAGTCACAAAAGCACACATGTAAATAACATCATATTGATTGAGCAGGATACAGACATGTGTGCATCTATACTCAAGTGTGTGTGAAAGTGTGTGGTTTTTGTGTATACATGTGTAACTACAATTAATGAAAAAGAGAGGACATCACTTTGAAAATGAGGAAGCAGAATTATATAGGAGAGATTGTCGATAAGAAAAGGGGAAATGATACAAATGATTATTTTTAAATAACACAGCATTTATATAAATATATTAAAACTTCAAACTATATGACTGTCCATTTTGTGATAATTTTTCATAATATATCTACAACAAGTCAAAATTAAAAAAAAAATTTTGAACAAGTTTTCCCATCTACTATTGTAATCATTGCTAGGTATTCATTATGAGATATACTTAATACTCTAGGTTTGGCTTTCCCACTTTTTACCTTGATTTTTATTATGTTCATCAAATATTTAAAGCTCCCAAACTCTCTCCCATTATTCCCATGAGATAATTTCCTGGTAGTTACTGCCTCCTAAAGTTTCTTCCTACTCCCTTAAGTCTACTAATGAAATAATTTTAATTGATCTGTTTCTGAAAGATGTGAAGACATAAGATCTATGCTTCTCACGTTCATTTTTGAAAACAGTAGCAAATTTAGTTTGCCATTATGAAACCTGTGAGGTATGAACAGAAGTAGGCCTCAGAAGAAGGCCTTTGTGAAGCTAATGACATAAACTATCTTTGTCCTGAGTGCAGTGTTGGAAAACTGTTTTTTTGTTTTTGTTTTTGTTTTTGTTTTTGTTTTTGTTTTTGTTTGTATATTTTCAAGATTATTAGTTTTGTGGACCTTTGCTAAAGTGGTATATCTGGTTCTCTATTCATGAATTCAGTGTAATAAGGACAAGGAATTTTCATAACATGTTAAGAATTTCACAGAAATCATTTGACACACACATTTATTGGTTGAATTAGATCATTTTAGACCTCATAGGCTTTGAGAAAGCCCAACAGGCTTCAGTTAATCAAGACTGTTAAACTCCCCTGAAAATGGGAACAAGCCTTGTCATTGCACCAGCATGCACACAGGACTAGGCCATCCATAACTCTTTTAACTAAGCACTTCACATTCCCCAGTGTACTACATAGGGGCTACTGTACTGGGTACATGAAGGAATGGATCAAGTCAAAAATTAACATTTCTATAAGTCTTCTAAGGAAATATTTCCTCTTGATTACATAGAGAAAAAAAATTTTGTTTAATAGAATTGTGGTAAAAAATAATGCTCAAGATCACACTTGGACACTGTCATTCTGGGAGATTCATATCAGTCAAAGTCTGTGCAGAGCAGAAACTCATGCCGGTCACTGCTCCTGTGCACTCCTGCTTTCATTAAAATGAGGAGAGAGAAAGTTCATAGTGTGTGTGTACGTGTGTGTGTGTGTGTGTGTATTTGTGTGTGGGTGTACTTTTGTACATGTATCTATTTTCTGCTAGTTTTGAAAAGCAAATACCAGAACATATAAAGAAATGCTCTTTGTGGAACATTGGAAGGACTATTTTATGAATTTTTTATCGCCCATAAACTTGAGCTTTAAGGACATGAATCTAGTATTAATTCATTTTTCACAAATGCATTTAAAGAACACAGTACCTTTGGTTGTACTTTAAAAGACAGGTAGAGGCATGCAGATGCTTGAATCCTGTTTAGTTTGGTTCAGGAACATTTTCAGTGAGGGGATATTGTTGGGATGTTCTCAAGTGCCTTTTCTAACCATTGCTTTGATGTTAAGTTTAGTGATTTTTGTGATTTGAACAAACTTTGCCACACTCCACTGCCTTGGGGTAACATGGTTTTTTTGTTATATGGTTCCATTCTGTTGCAACTAATACTATTTCAGTTTTCTTTGCAGGGAGCTGGTCATGAAATGCCTAAAACTTTCCCTAAATTAGATAACAGAACAGGTGGCAATGCTCTTTAGTTAATTATTATACTGGCCTTTACAGAGCTATTTGCAACTAATTATTATATTTAATTAGTAATTATTAATTACAACTAATTATTTAGTTAATTATCACAGTGGCCTATATGCAGCTATTTGTAACTATTGGTATCAGGGAAATTCCATAGTAATTTTCTTTCTTTCTTTTCTTTCTTTTTTTTTTTTTTCTTTAGTTTTTTCGAGACAGGGTTTCCCTGTGTAGCCCTGGCTGTCCTGGAACTCACTCTGTAGACCAGGCTGGCCTTGAACTCAGAAATCTACCTGTGTCTGTGTCCCAACTGCTGGGCTTAAAGGTGTTCGCCACCACTGCCAGGCTCATAGTCATTTTCAGAGAAAGGGTTTTATGCTTTTGTTCATTCATTTTTCCCACTAGTTCTTGAATCGTTCACGGCATTATTGTTGTTTATCTGTTTTTTTTTTTTTCTCAACTGTTTTAGTTTTTCATCTTACTATGCATTTTCGGAATCATAACTTCTACTCAGTATGAAGTACACACAAATTCCCTACTGCAACAAGCCTCCTCCTTACAGCCAGCATGACCTCTCCCATCGGCTTGTTTACATTCCTCCTTGTAGCTTTCCAGCCCTGACTATTAAACATTTTCATCAATAATTTCTTGATTTGGGAAGGCCTAACTCTATGTGGTAGGAAGTATTTAGGGACATGCAGTGAACATGTCATATTACCCCGAGAAGAGAAGGCATGGTAAACGAAATTAATGGCGGTGATGATGTCCACCTTGGTAAATCAGTGATGTTTTGTTTGGGTTACTAAGAGGAAAATGAGTATGGATTGTGTACAGTAATAAACACAGATCACTCAAAATCAGCTGCAACACTAAAAGCTCCCCCTGACAAGGTGACGGCTACAACCACAGAACTGCAAAACTTGAAGGCAGAATCACTGTGTCAGAATCTCTTCATACCTGAATCTCACGACTGCAACTTGTGTTTCTTTCTTTGTTTGCTTTTGACAGCTTTTTTCTCTGCTTGGAATGCTAGAGAAAATGTTAGAGAGATTTCTAAGTTTATACTTTCCTAGATATGTGACCTTTCTTTCATTTGCTCCTTGTGTCATGGGATCCTCCTACCTTCATCCTCCTGCCTTCGCCTCCCTCTTTTCACTCCTGATGTGAGAGACTCAATTGGGGAATTTTGGTGTTTTTTTGGATATTTTATTTATTTACATTTCAAATGTTATCCCCTTAGGAGGAACCTGTTTTAAAGAAGCTTTGTTTAAGTGCCCAGCCTACTCGTCAAATCTCCTATGCTTCTGCTCCTGAGTACTATATGCAGGGGGAAAACTACATATTGTTCTTGGATTCACATTCACAAACATGTTTCATCACACACATTCACATATGACTTGTTTCTTTACATTAAACAGCATACTCAAAATATATGTATATTTTATCTGGCTACTCAATTTCTTTCACTTTTGTAGCGATCCACCCATTTCTTTTCATCACAGCCTTTGTGTACTTTTCATGATGTAGTTATTATGCTCAAAACTCAACTATAAAAGTAAATAAAACATGGAAAAGTACTCTAACAGTTAAAATTTTTTCAGGAAAAAAACTCCACTACATTAACTCATTTAATCATACATATAACCAGAAACATTAAGGAAGTCCCATCATTTTCAATTTTTAAAATTATTCTATAATATCTATTCTGTATAAATATATTTACCCTTATATTTTATACCTATGAATAATTACATTGCATTAATCACATTTCTGCAGAATTCTTGTGAACAAACTAATGAACTTATGTGTTGTATTCCTTAAATTTTCCAATTATTTCCATAATTTTCAAAATAGGTTTATTGGCTAGTACTTATATCCACCATACAGTCAGGTGCTTAAATTAAATAGATTTATACCTTAACATACATGATACAGACACTTACAGTATACATTGATGTAAAATTATATTTTATTCTCCTGTTATAATTGTTGTTTGGGAGGCTTACTGCTAACCTAGGCCTACACCTTGAAGCTTCTAGATTCTGTATAATTTTATGTTGTCCTTAAATGTTTTCAACTTCAGGGACTTGCTGCTTGAATAAGCTCACACTTTCTAGATCTTTCTGATCTCTGACTGGCTGGTTCAACTCAGCTGTTCTGGCCAAAACCTAGCAAAGCTGAATGATTTAATCTGGCTTTTCTCATGGCCTCTGAATTGCTCTGCTTGGCCTCACACAAACTCTAGCAATCTTTTCTAATCTTTGGGTTCATTCTCATTCTCTGGCTCTTCTGTATTTACCCTGTGTATTGCTTGGTCTCTCTTCAACTGACCTCTGTAAAACCCTCCCAGTATAAACTGCCTCTTCTTTGTGTGCTGCTCTACTTTCTCTCTTTACAGTGCTGCTCTAGATGAACTCGACTATCATACTCTCTTGCCTGTATTGTCTGTCTCTCCCTTTAGTGTCTTTCTTTTCTCTCTTCTCCTAAGGATTGGGCATCCTATTCTGTCAAATCTTTCTCTGATTTGTCACTTTGTCTGCCACTCAATTAGACATCACTTTCAAAGATGGGTGCCTCTTCTATAATTTAACTTTACCTTCATTGTGATTAAACATAAGTACTATGTGTTTGTCTGTATTCCACCCAGATGAATTAAAGGTTTGTGCTAAGGACAGACCCACACCCTAAATAATAACAGATTCAAATATCCTGTCATATATATATATGATATATATATATATATATATATATATATATATATATATATATATGATAACAAAGCATATATTATCATATAGATGATTATATGTGATAACTAATTACAAAACTAATATCTAATTCATACGTTGTTGAGATAAGTTCATCTCAGGAAATGTTTATAAACTATGTATGACCACATCCTACAGTATAAAAATTTTTGAAACAAAATCCTCTTTCTATCCTTAAGTATCAAGTTTATAAGATGCTTACATAATTTTCAGACTTATTAGAGGAATCAAAGGCTACATCATCTTATGCAGTGAAAATAAGGCCTTTATTTTTCAACTATAAAATATATTGTCATCATCACAGTTCAAGACCTTTTATGAAAATTTTATTGAATGATATATGGATGAGTTAGTTGTCAAATGAAGTAATATCATATGTGTACTCCAACCATGTCCTGAATAGACTTAAGTGAGCATATGAGATTATGTTTTATGAAGTGAGAATAAACTGTTATATTTCTACAAATATTTGTGATTGTAGGATTAATCTAGGTAATGGTCTCCAAGATTTGCATTCAGAATACTCCCATATCAAATCAGTGATGTGATTAGTTCTAATAACACTAAATATCAGTTAATAATTTCAACTTTTGTATGTTCACATTGGAGTTACTTATTGTTGCTAAACTAATCTATTCTTCATTGTGACCTGTGACAGCATGTCTTATCTGCTAAAGACACACAAATCCTGCCAGGCAATGGTGGCACATGCCTTAAATCCCAGCACTTGGAAGGCAGAGGCAGGCAGATTTCTGAGTTCAAGGCCAGCTTTGTCTACAGAGTGAGTTTCAGGACAACCAGGGCTACAGAGAGAAACCCTGTCTCGAAAAACAAACAAACAACCAAAAAAAAAAAAAAAAAAAGAAACACAACTCCACTGCACGAACACACCCCTGAACCCTCTATTTCAACCATTTATTTGTTCTCCAAAATCTTTTGTCCTACAACAGCTATTCCAATATATATATATATATATATATATATATATATATATATATATATATATAATTTTTTTCTTTCAGTTCAAATTCCTCTTAACTTACTTTACCTCTAACACAAGTATAAAGCCCTTGTCTCTAATCCTTCACTAACTCAACCTTTCTTTCTATAATCATTGGATTAAATACCTATCTATACCCATTACAGAAAGGCATAGTTAAACATTCTAAATCAGACTTCTATAATCATTATTAACAGTTATAAATAGAAAGTGAAAAACTTTGAAGCTACAAAGTTGTGTTGAGTATAATTTTAGTGAATTGTATCCATGCATAAAATTGTCAAAAATAAAAACCATCTATTGCATGTAAGTTGAGATCTTTCTTTACCTGAAGTTTAGCAGACTCCATGTAACACAGTTGTTCTCCTTAAATGGATGTGAATTAACTTATAGAGCATTTCCCTAAATGACTATCATTTGAAGATGATTTTATTGTTTAGTGTGTGTGTGTGTGTGTGTGTGTGTGTGTGTGTATGGAAGCATGAGGCCATTAGTGCAATTGCCCATGGGGTCAGAAGAGAGTGTTAGATCTCCTGGACCTGGAGTCACAGGAAGTTTTGGACCAATCAGTATGGATGCTGGGAACTGAGCATATGTATGCATTAAAATCTGGGCATGCTCTTTACTGCTGGCTCATATCAGCAGCACAATCAAGAAAATGTATTCATAGCAAACAACCAAACACAAACACACATACAAAAAGAGATATGCAAAAGAAAATTATAGCTATATGTGTGGTTTCAGTCAACCACAAAGAGAAAATATTTGGAATTAACTTCGTAGGAAATGTGTTGATTTGCCTGGATGGACAGAGAAATGCATATACATCTATGGAACAAGGGGAACAAAAAATATTTATCCATTCCCTAGTTTGTTAAACAATTGGTTCACTGAGATTAATGATGCTAGATGGGTGAGGATAGCTTACAGAAGCATGAGTAATTCACTCATGCTTCAGGAAAAACCCATCCCAGCATGAACAACCTATGTCATTGTAATCCTTGGGCAACTGGCAGGAAAATCTACTCAGAAGGCTTAATTTCCCAACCATCATTTATTGCTTACCTAAACAAGAGAGGGAATGCTTGAATCATATAAAGTTCTTGATTCAAGTTTCTTATGAAACAAGAGTTTTATGGTACTCTGGCTTCTTTCAATAGAGTTGTGTCAACCAAATGTATCATCTATTCAATAGTATGATAGTTTATCGTATATGTCATAGAGCTTGATACTTAGTCTGGAATTTTTGCTACTGATACTTGGATACATACACCTAATAATAATATAATATAAAATATAAACAAACAAACCAGAACAGAACAAAACCAACACACAACCAGAAAGATAAAATAAGGAGCTAAATAAAACCCCATCCTTATTTACCTATAGACAGCTACCTATGGGAATGGGGTTTTTAGTCCCTTATTAATTCTAAGAAGCTGCAAAAGCTCCACTTGCCTGTACTAGCTCCAAAGCCATCCTGGCCTGAATACCTCCTCCCACCACTAATCTAATTCCCAACTGTTAAGCTCACTGGCCTCATACTGCCACAACCGGTCTCTTTAAGACTAGGGGGCCTCTCCCTACATTTTTGCTACCTCTCCGGACAACGCTGGCAGTTTAAATTCTCCCAATAAATACTTGTGGTGTCAGCTAGTTCACTAGTTTCACTATTTCATTGCTTACAGAATGGAAGATTTGTATATTGTCCTCAATTTACTTTGAAGAATCAATTATAATATGAACATCTCATGCCTAAGTTCACATTGTATGTGGAATATATGAAGACTTCTACACAATAAGCATTTATGTTTATATATGCATCTATGCATTTATACAAATTAAAAATATAGAGGAACAATTATTTTCTGAATCATCTTTGCTTAGATTAACTTCAGCTTCTCAACTCACCAATCAATCTAGATTTGAAACCACTTTAGATGTTGTAATAATGATGAAAGTTTTCTGTATCATTTTTTCCTTTAGATGAGGATGATCATACTTAAAAATTAAAATATTTAATATGTATCTCATGAGTGAACATGTGGCTATGTTCTATATGCTCCAAAAAGGCAATATAGAGAAAATATCTACACAATGAGATAAATTTATTTAATACCAGATCAGTTATCTGTTAGATAAACTTTAATACTTAGTTTTCTGACTCTGAAATGTATTTATTGAATGAATGTTAATCATTAACTAATCATGTTTCTATAAGTTGTGTCAACCAACACATAGTTTCATTTTCTAAATAAAATCTTTTGTTTTGAAGTACATGTTCTGCAAAATGTCCTTATTTTCTTTTTAGATATCTATTTTTAAATAATAATTGGAGGTATCATATATCAAACACAATTTTATCATAAATAACAAAGTAAATATCAAAATTTCTAGCTGAGGGGCATAAAGAGGAAGTAAAAAACAATTTTGGAAATATGCCTAAAGAAAGCACCACCTGCAAGATAACCATTTTGCAAAAGCCCATAATTTATTAAGTTTTGTGTTATAGAGTTAGAATAAATGATCTATCACATTAAGGAACAGCTCATATCTTAACATGAGCAGCATGTTGCCATACACTGGCCCTCTAATATAATTGCTCCTATCTGGCATCTTGCTCTGATACCAAAAACACTTGATCTCATTTTGTTATTATTGGTCTATAATTTGTATGCATTGCTGGTGTTAATATATCTGTGTCTTCAGGAACCAATAAAGGTGACTTATATCAGACAAAATTTGAATTATTATATTTTTACTGACAGAGGTGGAATTATGTTTGTATATACATTTTAAAATAATTAAGCAGAACTTTTTATATAAATTGTTTATAATTTTGAAATATGAATACATGAATTGATCTACAAAAGGAGGCAGAACTGGTAAGTGGATATTAGCCCAGAAACTTAGAATACCCAAGATATAAGACACAATTTGCTAAACACATGAAACTCAAGAAGAACGAAGACCAAAGTGTGGAAACTTTGCCCCTTGTTAGAATTGGGAATAAAATACCCATGGAAGGAGTTACAGAGACAAAGTTTGGAGCTGAGACGAAAGGATGGACCATCGAGAGACTGCCATATCCGGGGATCCATCCCATAATCAGCTTCCAAAGGCTGACACCATTGCATACACTAGCAAGATTTTGCTGAAAGGACCCAGATATAGCTATCTCTTTTGAGACTATGCTGTGGCCTAGCAAACATAGAAGCGGATGCTCACAGTCAGCTATTGGATGGATCACAGGGCCCCCAGTGGAGGAGCTAGAGAAAGTACCCAAGGAGCTAAAGGGATCTGCAATTCTACAGATGGAACAACAATATGAACTAACCAGTACCCCCGGAGCTCGTGTCCCTAGCTGCATATGTATCAGAAGATGGTGTGGTCGGCCATCAGTGGAAAGAGAGGCCCATTGGTCGTGCAAACTTTATATTCCTCAGTACAGGGGGATGACAGGGCCAAGAAATGGGAGTGGGTGGAGGATTGTGTGTGGGACTTTTGGGATAGCATTGGAAATGTAAATGAAATAAATACCTAATTAAAAAAAAAGAATATATTTACAGAATACACCTGAATATGTAATGAAATAGTCAGGAAAGAACTCCCTTAAATACACCTGTTTGAGGCAGTAGTTCAGCAAAGAGACCTCTTGGATATAATTTAGTGCATGGAATTATGTTGTTACCTTTGTCACTGTTGGCATATTCAGGGACTAATTGTAGGGCCTTATATATGCTAGTCTTTGACTTTTCTCCAGTAGGTAGAACCAACCATTGGCAAGTTTTTCAGCTAGTGAACACACACTAATTGGTCTTGAACAGAGTTCATTGTGTAAATAATGTTAGTATACATTCCTTGATACATGGGTTGGTGTAGCTGTCCAGCAGCCATGGATGAACTGGGTACCTGAATGTGTGCCTGGAAACGAAAAAAGACAGGGTGTGAGAAAAGAATTAAGCCAAGAAAAAGTTTCTGATCAAGGCTCAAAGTTTAGCACTGTGTTCATATAGGCGGAGCCCACAGATCCATCCTTTGTTTCAGCTGAATTATGTTGCTTTGATTCAGATGGATTATGTTGTAAAGCAAGCTCAGCAGGCCCTCTACTCCTGTAGGAAATCAACTCCACCTGGGTCATTAAGGTCCAACCCAAACCTTTAAGGTCTATTTAGCCTGCTCAATGCTGGGGGAAGGGCACAGAATGGCTAATAAGTTAAGCAATTGTATGTGCCTTGTGAAGTAATAAACATATTAAAAATAATCTCAAAAACTATAAATACAATTAGTTCATAAAGAATGGATGAAAGTATTGTAATCCTTGTATTACTCAATAATATATCTTAAATTAATAAATATATTATATATACAAAATATTGAATATATATCAAAAAAATTAATATATATATATTATATCTATAGGAAATATATTTTTCCTAAGAGTCTTTGATATTTACCTCTCCTGTCCTCTTGAGATGAACTTATTCTTAACTTTTCTAAGGTCTACTAAAATAAAAGACTCCCAAGTCAGAGAAAATGGAATTGATCTGTCACAACAGAGCAGGCAGCAATTGTCTCATGCTTGTTGTGGTTGCTTTGCAGAGCAATGCAGATCTTGCACATGGGATCTATTTATATCAAAAATGAAATTATACAATCTTAAGTAAGAACAGATAATCATTCACAAGGGAACTGCTAGACAACTGTCCAAGCCTGTGCCTTAAAGAAGATATTAACCAGGCGGTGGTAGCACATGCCTTTAATCCCAGCACTTGGGAGGCAGAGGCAAGTGGATTTCTGAGTTCGAGGCCAGCCTGTTCTACAGAGTGAGTTCCAGGGCAGCCATTGCTACAACTAGGAACCCTGACTCAAAAAAAATTTAAAAAAAAAAAAAAAACAAAAAAAAAACAAAAAAAAGATATCTTTTTTTTTTTGAATAAATAGTTTTCTGCTATCCTTAATGGAAGATAACATCCTTAACAATAGTTCAGAACACTTCTATGTACATGGGATGCAATAGCTGGAGATGCTTTGTAGAACTGTACACAAGAAATAACTCAGGCTCTTTTAACCTGGAGAAAGCAGGCTTTCGGACAAAACTAGAAAGCACAAGTTAGTTTGAGAACTTAGAGGATGGTTCAGTTCTGTTTGATTATTTAACCAAAGATTTTTGAATGTATGAAGAAGAGAATGCATCTATCAGAAGACACACATGTCAGAAGAACTTGTAGGAATCAGTTATTTATTTCAAACATAAGGGTGCATGGATAAAACTGTCACCAGCCTTTGGGCAAAGGCTTTTATTCTCTGAGCCATGTCACTGAGCCTATATCATTTATAAATAGGTCATTTCAGTACTTTAATAATGAGATCTCAAAACAAGTTGACTGTCACCATTTAAACATTCATTTTCCTTTTATCATTCTGTGATTATTATAAGACTTTGGCAGGTTTATATTCATGAAATCACTAGATACATCACTATTTTTCTGTCTCTTCCAGGTTTTTATTTTTTTCATAGATAAACACAGAAAACTTGTGTAAAATCCAGACTGAAAAAGAATTGAGATGAGTCACAGATATTTTAGTGTCACCTCATATTCCAAATGATTTCCCAAAAGTTTTGGTCTATTTAGGATAAAGAATCAAAAGGTACATTGTGAAAAATGGGCTCAGAATTTTAACATCGGTGTTTTTCAAGTTTCAGGGAGAAGAGTCTGACATGCAGTCTTGGTAATGGCAGTAACACTAACTACAGCTTCCAACGTGAAGTGAGACTATGTGTGTAAGCAAATACCACACAATGTACTGTATCTAAGCTTGACATTCTGCAGTGTAGGTGTAGCTGATATAATGATTTACAATGACTTCTAATTAGGGTGGTTTTTATCAGGATGTAGTCCTATATATTAAAAAACATTGATCAATATTATCACCTAGCCTAGCCTACCTGCAATGCGGGTTGAGAAACATAATCTAGAGAAGCAGACATATGGTCAGTCATGATCATCTTGAGAACAGAGAAAACTGCAGCTATCTGCCACACCATGCATTTTCAGGTCACTTTGATCTGACCTCTATCAGGTTTCTCACAACCACATAGGATTTACACATGTTGAGATCTTAATCTCCTCATGAATGGAAAAAAAAACTATAAATCCACTTATTTCTTAAAACAATGGAAAAAGGTATTATGATTCTGCTATTACTCAAGCATATATTTTATAAGAACAAACTAAATATTCCCAACCTTCCATATTTTGTCAATCATAAAGTGTCCATCTTTCAAGACAAACTAATAAACAAACTTTTGACCAGTAAGTTTCTTACTCACAAACCACTTATTCCCCAAAGAATGGTTTGGGGAATTCACTGTAAATATTCCCATACTAGATTGTTTGAGCTCATGTCTTTAAATATTGATGCTGGTATTCACAGTGCACAAGACAAACTATAGCATTATGTATTCAATAAAAGTTTAGTAAATAAATAGATGAATAATGGATGTGTCTTTTGATCTTGAGTTCTTTGCATGACCCCTGATAGCTCAACTTATAATGAATTTGCAGAGTTGCAGAAAGAACTTTGTAAATGTTGACACACTAGGGCTACCATGGCTATATCCGTTAGGTGTCTTTAACTTTTTCTATTAAATAATGGATACATTATATACAACATATGCATGGTAAGTAACAAAAATATACTTGATAACTCCCATTTTCTTTTTAAAGTATGTGTATCCATGACAATGAGCTTGTGTGTAGCTTCATTATCTCACTCCCACATCAAGAATATTTTTAAATATAATACCATTATATTTTCTATTAACATAGAAAATCACGAGCTTTCAAAATGCAGGATCGAGATGAAGGGCATTTTTAATTGTTCATTCTGTTCAGAGAGTCATCTCCTGTGCCAGGGTGTTTGAGGCTATTCTCTATTTTCTCTTCAATCAGGCTCAATGTATTCAGGTTGTTGCTGAAGCTTTTGCTCTACTCGGACTGGAGTTTGTACAGGGTGATATTGTTCTATTTGCATTTGCCTATAATCAGACATCCAGTTCAACTAGAATGATTTGTTGAAGATTTCTTTTTTTTCTTCTGTGTATTTGGGAATTCTTTATCAAAAATCAGTTGTCCATAGATATATGGACATAAGTCTATAAGTATATGGGTTTAAGACTAGGATTTTGATTTGCTTTCATTGATTAACCTGTCTGTTTTCATAACAATACCATTTGATTTTTATTACTAGAGCTTTGTAGCACATCTTGAAGTCATGAATAGGGATATGTCCAGCAGTTCCTTTATTGAGAATGGCTAAATTGTGGTACACATTATATAATAGATTATTATTCAGCAGTAGAAAATTAATATCATGATATTTGCAGGCAAATGGATGGACCAACAAAAATATCATCTTGAGTGAGGTAACCCAGACCTAGAAAGACAAACACGGTATGTACTCACTTATATGTGGACATTAGCTATTAAGTAAAGGACAATCATACTCAATTCACAAATGCAGAGATACTAAGCAACAAAGAGGCCTCAAGGAGGCCTCTTTGGGAAGTAGAGTAGATTTTGGAATGTGAACAGGAAGGATCAGGTAGGTATATCTGGGAGAGATAACTAGAATTTTGGGACTTTTGGCAGTTGATGTAAAAACCTGCCCTGTTTGAGTCCCTATCCTGACTCCCTTTGATGACTAACTGCAGAAACTGAGCTAAATAAACCTCCTCCCCCCCCAAACAAAAACAAAACAAAACAAACAAAAAACCCAAAAAACTAGTACAGTGAAAATTCCCTGGAATCCATCCACACCAGTGACCCTAATGAAGACACCTGGTATTGGAAGATGAAGAGCCTAAACTGGTCATCTTCTTTAACCAAGTAAGTTTTTCTGTAGTTGGACTGGAACATCAACCCATCCACCAAACCTTCCATCTACACATGCTTCTGCTTGCAAGTTGTTCTAGGTAAATATTATCACAGAATTTGAGGGAGTGGCTAACCAATGAAGGTTCCAATATGATGACCATGCCTGATACTGCCCGGATCACCAGGAACCAGTGGCTGGCTAGCCAGAGGCCAAGGGTAGCAAAAGACCACTTCTTGACTAAACGGTCTGAAGAGATGTCCCAGTGATGTTTATGATAAACATTGGCAAATAGCAGTCATTTTGACAACAAAGAAAGTGCCCCATCACTGGGAGAGGCTCACTCATCTCTGCACAGTCATTAGTTACCTGTATTTCTTTGTGTGAGGGTGTAACATCACAAAAATTCCCGACTTTCATGTCAATATTTGTATTGATAGTGCAGCTTTGTGGTCTTGTTTATATAATATACTGGATATTTAATAAATAGAACGACAGAGAAAATTCCATGTAAATTTTGGCAGTCAATATGAGAATTAAAATAGAATACTAAATAGCATCAACCTCTTCAAGAAGGCAGAATTGGGAAAGGAAAAGAGCTGGTGAGAACACAGCAAGAAAAAATGCCATTATACCAATAGGTAAATGACAGAGCATTAGAATAAATAATTTTGATACTTTAATTTTGAAAATATCTCTCCAGTGCAAAAGTTATTATATAATACCGGTGGGCATGCTAATGTGAAAGGGAGACATTTTGCAGGATCCTAACCCACTAGAGAAAAAATTTAGACAAAACTTATGTAGAGAAGGAGGATGATCCTTTCTGCAGAATGGATACCTTATTTGTTGTCCAATGCATAGTAATTGGCACTAAAATCATATACCTGCAAAGAATAAGAACAGAGTCTCAAAGTGCTATGCATATGTTTGTAAAATATATACATACATCTGTAACAATAACACAATAATAATGAAAGGAAAGGAAGCCATCCACATCAGAGTCGCTGGGCATGGACTGTTAGGAAAGAGGGTGCCTTTGAGTGTTTGGAATGAGGAAAGCAGGAAGGAAAATGATGAATCTCTTTTCCAAATAAAATATATATTTTAAATATATTTTTAATTAAATAATAAATAAAATGAAAAGTATAAAATGGAGGCAAATGTCCTCTAACAACTCAAAATATATTGTTCTCTTATATATAGTAAAGAGAACATTAATACAATATGGGTTCAACAAATAACAAACTATAAAACATACTGAGATGTCAAGGCTGAGTGACATATTGCAGTCATGAATGGAAAATTAATGACAATGAAGGGAATTTGACAATGACAACCTGATTACGCTGTTATCAACTATATTATCATAGTATCAGAATTACATCTAAGTAAATGTAAAACCACAAAGATAAACATAGGCACTAGAGTAGTCTCAGAAGTATTATATAGAGGTTTAGAAAAATAAACATCATTCAAATGGCTGCCAACATTTGACTTACTGGAAAAAGGTACATTTATATAGAAACATAGCATACATTAAAAATGATACAGCTACCTTTGAGTAATAATTAGACTCTATGTTATCAATACGATTAAATATCAAAAAAGGTATGTATGTTTCTGTACGAAAGAAATTAACTCATACATATGTCGTTAAACACAAAATAGTACCCTCACACACACACACACACACACACACACACACACACACATACACAAACACACACTCACACATTCACACACTTGCACACTTAAAATCATTGGAAGTATACTTTAACTTATTCATATGGTAAATCTTAAAAAGAGAGAAATGTAGAATAAGAACTATGGAGAATGGGACAGAAGAGAAACAGTAACCTCAAAAACATAATGGTTTACTGATTCTGAAGGTACATATAGAATTATGTTATATAAAAATATCAAAGAAGTATTTGATACATATTTTGGTACAAGATAAATATAACTTTTATAAGCTCACAACACATTTACATATAGAAACACACAATTCTGGTGAGTTTTCATCTAGTATCCATGACATGTATTGTCTAGTGGAATAGAGTCTAAGAACAAAAACCAATGTTACGATTTGCATTTTCCTGATGATTAACGATGCTGAAGATTTTTTCAGGTGCTTCTCAGCCATTAGGTATTCTACAGGTGAGAATTCTTTGTTTAGCTCTGAGCCCCATTTTTAATGGGTTTATTTGATTTTCTGGAGTCCACCCTCTTGAGTTATTTATACATATTGGATATTAGTCCCCTATCTGATTTAGGGTAGGTAAAGATCATTTCCCAATCTGTTGCTGGCCTTTTTGTCTTATTGATGGTTTCTTTTGCCTTACAGAAGCTTTGCAATTTTATGAGGTCCCATTTGTCAATTCTGGATCTTAGAGCACAAGCCATTGCTGTTTTATTCAGGAATTTTTCCCCTGTGCCCATATCTTCGAGGCTTTCCCCCACTTTCTCTTCTATAAGTTTCACTGTCTCTGGTTTTATGTGGAGTTCCTTGATCCACTTAGATTTGACCTTAGTACAAGGAGATAGGAATGGATCAATTCACATTCTTCTACATGATAACTGCCAGTTGTGCCAGCACCATTTGTTGAAAATGCTATCTTTTTTCGAATGGATGTTTTTTGCTCCCTGAGATTCCACCTCACACCAGTCAGAATGGCCAAGATAAAAAATTCAGGTGACAGCAGATGCTGGTGAGGATGTGGAGAAAGAGGAACATTCCTCTATTGCTGGTGGGATTGCAAGTTCGTACAAGCACTCTGGAAATCAGTCTGGTGGTTCCTCAGAAAATTGGACATAGTACTACCAGAGGATCCCGCAATACCTCTCCTGGGCATATATCCAGAAGATGTTCCAACCAGTAAAAAGGACACATGCTCCACTATGTTCATAGCAACCTTATTTATAATAGCCAGAAGCTTGAAAGAACCCAGATGCCCCTCAACAAGGAATGGATACAAAAAATGTGGTACATTTACACAATGGAGTACTACTCAGATATCAAAAACAATGAATTTATGAAATTTCTAGGCAAATGGATGGACCTGGAGGGCATCATCCTGAGTGAGGTAACCCAATCACAAAAGAACTCACATGATATGTACTCACTGATAAGTGAATATTAGCCCAGAAACTTAGAATACCCAAGATGTAAGATACAATTTGCAAAACACATGAAACTCAAGAAGAACGAAGACCAAAGTGTAGACACTGCCCCTTCTTAGAATTGGGAACAAGACACCCATGGAAGGAGTTACAGAGACAAAATTTGGAGCTGAGACGAAAGGATGGACCATCTAGAGACTGCCATATTCAGGGATCCATCCCATAATTAGCCTCCAAACGATGACACCATTGCATACACTAGCAAGCGTTTTCTGAAAGGACCCTGATATAACTGTCTCTTGTGAAACTAGGCCGGGGATCCATTCCATATTCAGCCTCCAAACACTGACACCATTGCATAGACTAGAAAGATTTTGCTGAAAGGACCCTGATATAGCTGTCTCTTGTGAGGCTATGCTTGGGCCTAGCAAACACAGAAGTCAGCTATTGGATGGATCACAGTGCCCCCAATGGAGGAGCTAGAGAAAGTACCCAAGGAGCTAAAGGGATCTGCAACCCTATAGGTGGAACAACAATATGAACTAACTAGTACCCTTCAGAGATTGTCTCTCTAGCTACATATGTATCAGAAGATGACCTTTTCAGCCATCAGTGGAAAGAGAGGCCCATTGGTCTTGCAAACTTTATATGCCTCAGTACAGGGGAACGCCAGGGCCATGAAGTGGGAGTGGGTGGGTAGTGAGAAGGAGGAGGGTATGGGGGACTTTTGGGATAGCATTGGAAATGTAAATGAAGAAAATACCTAATAAAAACAAAGGAAAAAAAAACCAATGTTACAAATAAAACATACTTACTATTTTGAATAAAGCTATATGGCAACACAAAACAGTGTTTAAATGAATCACAAACAAAAGATTTAAATTAGGCCAAGGTTTAATAGCATCAAATGTTTATGCTTAATAGTAAGATATATTTTAATCAGATACTGACTGTCAAACACTGATAGCTAGAGACTTCAGTATCCATCTCTCATAACTGGACAGGTAGTCCAGACAAAATCTGCACAGAGAAATATTGAAGCATGTACCCAAGTGTTCATCAGCTTTAGTAGTTCTCTGGTAATATGTTTAGGCTTTTGTTGTGTCTGTGCATGTGTGTGTGTGTGTGTGTGTGTGTATTCATCTAAAAATAATTATATCTCAATTTTCTCCTTTGCAAATTGTATCCCCTGTCATTCTTTTTGTTGTCTCATTGCTCTAACTAAAACTTCAAGTACTATATTGAATATATATAGAGTGTGCAATTTTGTCCTTTCTGCTGATTTTTTTTTTGGAAATGCTTTGAGTTTCTCTCCATTTAAGATATTCTTGGCTATAGGGTTGTTGTAAATTTCTTTTATGTTTATGTATGTCCCTTATGTCCAAGATTCCTCTATAACTTTCATGAAGAAGTGGGTCTTAGATTTTGCCAAAGGTCTTTTAGGTATCTAATGAGTTGATTATGTATGTTTTATTTTCTTTCATTATATTTATATGGTGGATTATGACATTCATAAACTGAATCCCATCCCTGCATCTTTGGGATGAATCCTATTTGATATCTCTCTCTCTCTCTCTCTCTCTCTCTCTCTCTCTCTCTCTCTCTCTCTCTCTCTCTCTCTCTCTCTCTCTCTTGCCCTCTTACTCTCTCTCTTTTGCACTTGCTCTAGCTCTAACTCTTTTTCTCATTTTACTTTCTTGTTCTTCACTCTCTCTTTTCCTATTCACCATTGTTTCTCTGTGTGTTATATCTCATTTCAGCTAATAAGTTTATATCAACACCTATACAAATAAATAAGATAATTAAGATATAAAACAGGTTTTTTTTTCAGAAATAAAGGAGCATACATTATGTAGCAAATGTTAGGGGAGTGTTAATTACTGTCATTAGTTTAAAGATATGACAAGAATCTTTGTATAAAACGATTTATTTCATCAAATCATTAAGTAAGCAGTCATGTAAGAGAAGCTAGCAGTAAAATTGTTAGTAATATTCTAATGATTATGCAGAAATAATGTATAATGAACAATATCCATAGTGGGAGTTTAAGGCGATATAAGAAGCTTAAAACTTTAAGTGGAGTCATGATTTGAAATCTAGACTCAGAGTAGAAGGAAAATGAATCAAAAACATTTAAATTCTAAGAGAATGATTTTGTCAAAATGGATACATAATATTTAGGAATCTGGTAGATGTAATAACAACCTAGTTAGCCATCTTGACTCTGGCAGGCATAAATGAAAAGTGACTTTTCAGTAGTCTAAGTGGGATAACAGGGTAAGGCTGCCACGCCAACAACAGAGAAAACATAGGGGACCCCATGGACACATGGAATCTAAGTAAAAGGCTTAAACAATAAAGCAAAACTGTGTCAATGGTTTGGAAGATAATCAAATTCTAACATAGAAATTCTTCCCATGTATGGCAACAACAAAAATGAATGTCAACAGGTTCTTCCTTCAGGCAAAAAAAAATGTACAGAAATAACAAGAACATGTATGTGTTCAATAATTCTTCATGTAGGTTGCATTTCATAAGCAATTAGAAGCACTTCTATAGGAATTCACGCCTATGCACATTCTTCTGCTTAAAGAAATGCCATGGAAAAACTCAGGTTCACCACATGGGGCAAATTGCATTCACATCATAGTCTTTGAAAGTGCTTTCTCTGCTTAAGTATGGAGTTTGAATTTATTAACAAAATTTCTTGGGTTCTGTTCTGTCATGAAAGAAAAAGTACAGAGTGCCAAAACCGAAAATAATAGTGAGTAACAACCTTATGAAGTAAGAATATTCTGTCTCTTGAGCACCTATTGAACAATTTTCTACATGATGTTTCTGTTGCCCTCTTCTCCAAAGGTCAGGTTCATGAGGCTATGTGGAGCAGCACCGCACTCTGCTGATAAAAAGTGTTAGATTAATGAATGACACTTCTGAGAATAGATTTTAAATATTTATTGAAGATCACAGGCCTCTATGCAACTTTTATAGGACATTCTTCTATATCACTAGTCACAAAGTCTATCTACATATCTACCTTTTGATTGCTAAATGTTCATGTCCTTGAATTTTTGAGCTGCTTCATTGTGTTTCTATTAGATACATCTCATTTGTTTAAGTCTTTAGATTATAGTAAGTTGTAAAACATGTATTATATTATCTACTTAATTCACATGGTAATTACATTAAAATAAATTAATTTCCCTACTAGGATAAAGATCTCTATTTATTTGCCTGTTTCTTTTCTATTTTTCCCTGAGCTGATTATTGCTGTAGAGCACTGTCTAAATGTAGTATAAGTAACTGTAGTAAAGATGAGACGTAATAGCCACCATTAAAACTAGTACTCAGATTAATGAGATAAAAACTGTTAACTCTGATACAACCTGAATTTGAAAATATCACATTTAAGAGAACTCAATTTCTTTTTAAAGATGCAAAAGTTAAGATTTTCAATGAATAGTGTGAATACATATAAAATTAACTCATTTCAATTTTATGAAAAACTAAAGTATTTCTTTCCTTGGAGAAAAAACAGAAGTAGTTGAGTTCATATATATGAAATAGGTAAGTCAAGTCATGAATAATAGCTATGAAATTATGGTCCAGTTCATTTGTTATTTCCAATATCATGTCACGGTATCAAGAAATTACTTGGGCACCTCTGATTTAAGAAAGCTGAAACTTGCTTTACTGTATGAACTGACTGTTTCACTGTTTGAGTATATATCAAGGAAAAATAAGATTAACAAAGAAACAAGATATTAACATATAAGGAAGCTACCTGAACACCCATGTTTATTGCAGTACTATTCTCAGAAGTCAAGGCATAGGATTAATATATGTTTTTAATCAACAGTTGGATGGAAAAAGACATACAGCACACATAGAGATAGATAGATAGATAGATAGATAGATAGATAGATAGATAGATAGATAGAGAGAGAGAGATAGAGAGATAGAGAGATAGAGAGATAGAGAGATAGATGATAGATAGATAGATAGATAGATGATAGATAGATAGATAGATAGATAGATAGATAGATAGATAGATAGATATTCAGGAAAACAAGGATTCAGATCTCGGAATTCACAATGTATATGTCACTAACTCTTGTAATTACAGTTCCAAGAATTTAATGTCTGTTTCTAACCCCTGTATCCACTTTGAGAACCACAACAAACACACACACACACACACACACACACACACACACACATACACTCATACAGAAAACCACAGAATAATAACAATAATATTAGTAAAAGTAAATACAAGGAGGGCTAAAGGGGGGATATAATCTACCTGAGAAGAGGAAATAGCATAGATTTTGCCCATGGACTGGAGGTGGTTGAGGATGGTCACAGGAGGAATCAAGTATATTGGGAAGGGAGAGGGAGAGAATACTGGGAGAGACAACTGGATTTCACTAGGCATTAAAGAGCCTATATAGAAACCTAGTGCAATGGAGACTGTCTGGAATCAAAGAGGGTACACCTAACAGACACCCAGTAATGAGGGATACAGAGCTTGGACCATCTTCTGTAACCAGGCAATGCTTCTAGTGTAGGGATTGGGGTACCAGCTCAGACACAAATCCTTTAATCTGCAATTAGTACTGCCTGAAAGATGTTTTTAGGTAAAGGTGGCACAGAACTTGTGGGAGTGGCCAACAAATGACTAATCTGGCTTCAGACCAATGGCACAAGAGGGTGGCCAAGCTTTATACTCCCTAGAGGACACCAGATACTAGATAGCACAGAGATCTAAGATTGAACCAAGCATGACTGGAAAAGAAAATTCAATAAATGATCCTTTATGATATTCTGCTATCCAGAGTCTAACATAGTTGTCATCAGAGAGGCTTCATCCAGCAAGAAGATGCAGAGACCCACAGTCAAACATTAGGCAGAGCATAGGTAATTCTTCCTAAGAACAGGGGGGTGGGGGTTATAGAAGCCAGAGGGTTCAAGGACATCACAAAATCAGGATGCTTAGAATCAACTAATTGGGTCTCATAGTGTCTCACAGAGAATGAACTGACAATCATGGAGACTATATAGGTCTGACCTAGGTCCTTTGCACATATGTTAAGTCTGTGTAGCTTGATGTTCTTTTGTTACTCCTAACAGTGGGAGCAGGGGCTCTCTGATCCTTGTGTCTGCTTTTGGGACCTTTCTCCCTACTGAGTTTCCTAGACCAGTCTTAATATGACAGGATGAACCTAGTCTTATTGTAAAGTGTTATGTAAAATTAAGGTGATATTCCTGGTATACCTGCCTCTTTCTGAAGGGAAACAGAGGAGGCATTGATCTAGGGGACATAATGAGAGGGGAAGAACGAGGGGAAACTAATATCTGGATGTAATATATGAGAGAAAGATAAATTTTAAAGTTTAAAAAATGAATTAAGGATAAATTTATTTTTAAAAAACTTTTTAGTTTAAAGAAAGACCATAAAATTGATTCAAGCAAAACTCTTGTGTTTACCTTTGAGTGGAGTAAGTAAAAAACCAGAGAAAGATAGAAATCACCCAGTAAGTGGTAAAGAATACTGCTAATTTTAAAAATCAAGTCTGACATTTCTTCCAGTGTCTGGGAGCTCTTCATTCAAGTAAGCTTTAGAATACTGTCAATATTTCATTTCCCTGCAAGGGTGAGAGAGCAGGAGCTGGGAAGTAAATAGTTTGAGTCATTTATCTGTTTTTCAGGCCTTGGTTCAAGTTCAACCAGAGTAGTTAAATTAATGTTTTTTTCTTGTTGTCAGGAAGAGTCACAGAGAAAAATTTATTACTTACAACTTCTATCTAGTGAGCAGTTACTGAATTCAAAGACCAAGAGCACCAGCTTTGCAAAGCTATTTATTCAGTCATGTAGGTCCCTGGAATCCAAATTGATTGTGGAATGGGAACAATGAGGGAATGGAAGGGTGGAAATTATATATTTTAGAGGAATTTACATTAGTATGTATGCAATACAATATCCCCATCATACAGAGTAATAAAAAGTGAATGTCTCTCTGCTATTTCTTTTATGCCTCCCTTGAATATTTTAAAAGGCTAGAGGGAGGTTCAAATCCCATTATACCTAAATTAGAATCCTAGTCTGGGCAAAGAGGAACAAAGTTTAGTTTTCAAAGTCATCAAGACAGGCACAGTTCATGATAGGAAAAAAAAAAAAAAAAGAAAAACCTAAACTAAAAACTGAAACCCAGGACTCAGAGTGAACTCCCTTGTACCTTTTGAACAGAATTGCTGTCTCCTGTGTGATAGGGCCATGCATCTGAGTCTTGGCAGGATGCCAGTCTCTGCAGGCTGCTTCACTGCTGCTGAGCAGTATGATTTATACAAGGGTTATAGATCAGGGAGTGGAAGAGAGGCTAGAGCACCAGTTAAATGGAAACATCATTCCAAGGCAAAATGTCTAACAATCTAAATATGAGCTGCTTACGACTGGAAGATAAAGCTAGGAAATGGCTTTCTCTAAAGAATCTGCATAAAACCCATGAGCAGAATAATATGTTTATTTCACAAACTTTCATGTGGGTTAGTTTACATAATGTTACATTTTTTAGGCATTTAGAACTCCTCTACAGTGACTATCCCTGGATAAGTTTATGTCTAGAGATGAGAAATGATCACAATCTGAGTTTCTATCATCAGTGCACACTATGATGATGCTGTTTTTAAATGGATGCCAAATTTTCTTCACAGCATTGAAAAGAGTTATTCTAGAGAAGTGTCCAGAAATGGCTCATCATGTAATTGACAAATGGATGTTTTACATTCATTTTATTAATATTTGCTCTGTTGCCCTGGCAAGATAAACAAAGAAGATGTATCTGATTGAGACTTTAGCTCACCTCTGTAGACAGGTTCTCTTGGATCTGCTGTAACAGAAGTGGCATATACACAATGGTTTAGTGACAACAGAAATCTGAAACTTAATAGCAGGTCAGCGTTCAAGCAAATCCAGTGTCCAATGAACCACTACAATTCACTATGATTCACAGATGGCTTCATCCACTCAATTGGTATAGGTGGCAAGTTAGCTCTCTAAAGTCTCCTTTTTAATGGCATCAAAGCAACTTAGAAAGCTTCTTTCTCATGAGATAATCATGAGACCACAAGACAAGACCACAACTTCTAGTACCATCATCTCATTGGAAATGTGTGTACTTGTATGAAATATTTGAAGATCCAGACCATAACAGGTATTCCTTTTCTTTGTTTCCCTTATGGTTCACTAAGCCATGCCTTCCTGTACACAGGTAGAACTGAAGAGTAGTTAAGAGGAGCTATGTCCAGTCTTGAAACAAAAGGAAGTAGTTTTCATGGGGAACTAAAATCTAGAAAACCAGAGGGCCAAAGGAAGCTCTTCCCAACACTCTGAGAACCAAATTAGAACCACGTGGTCCTGCTCTGCTTATTATTTAGTGAATGTGTTGGTCAATTAGAGAGGTAAAATTTAGAGGCACCCCTTAATATACTTGAGACAGAAATTATAGAAGCAAGTGTGGTAGGTCTGAGACCTGAGAATTCGTCAGCACTTAACATGCATTAATAGCTGTGAATTTATTGTTTGTTTGTTTGTTTGTTTGTTCTTGTATCATCAAACCCACGATTCTTGTATGAGCCCATAGAAACACAGGAAGGTGAATTCCTAATGAAAGTGAAATAGACTTTCTGACTGGCTAGTCTCGAGGCCTCATCCAATATTTCCTGTATGGTATTGAAAGAGCTAGAGCTTCCAGAACACAAAAACATTTTAAAAAGCCAAACACTCTACAATCATTCAGTAGTACTGTTAACAATGAAGAGGGGAGGGGGAGGGGAATGTTGTACTATCCAATGAAACTTTTCTTTCACAAACTTTGGTCAGCCTTTGTATTATTTATGACAGTGATCAGAAGGATATAATATAGCTTACTCCTAAGTTATTTGATTTATGGTTGGAAGCTTGCTTTGTTTGTTTAAAAGTGAGCATGACAGGATCCTTACTTACAGTGATAATAAAGTTGCTCTATCCACACAAGCAAGCATATTTTATGAGAGGACGCAACTTTTAACTTGATGCTACCTATCGGTTTTTCTTCTGGTCACCAGCAGACACTGGGTGGAACATTTTCCTTTTATGAAGCTTATTCTTAAAAAACACGATTCATAAGTTTCTGAGAAAGATAGTCTTGAATAATGAAACTGGCCAGTGGTCTGAGAAAAATAGGCATCTGTAGATGAAGAGTTTTCAATTGCAAGCTTTATGAGATAAATGTTTTAAGCAATGGAGGGCCATGAGCCACCCATTCCCTGCAAAAGACTCAGTCAAGCTGAGGGGAATAGTAAAGTCATTTTGCTCAATATGCTAAATTAGGGACTACAAGAGTTAGTAACACTTTGTAGATCTAACTAGCTCAGGATAATTATCACTTTCACTTTTAATATGAAATTTGATTTTAAAGGTGTCCCATTCCTACTCTAATTCTGAAAAGAATTAAAATAAAAAGAAATGGGATTTTAAAAGCAAATAAAATGCACACAGCTTTTATAAGTTCTGAGGCCCCAGTGACCAAGGCTCTGAAGAGATTTGCATTTATTAAACCATGGGCCAGTGCTCCCAAGTAATTAAAAGGGAATTGCAATATTTAATTGTGTCTCTTAAAGAACATTAGTGGAGATTCATTTCATTACACACAAAATTGCCTCTCAAACCCTCTTTTCTTCTTGTTTTCCAATTCAAAGTACTGGTCCAGGACCCTTCAGTCACTGATTTCATAGAACCTAGTAACACATGTATTTTCTGGGGCATTTTTCTCCCTTCCTTTACACTTCTACACTCTACACATATGTGCTTCTCTTTGTGTGTGTATGTGTGTGTGTGTGTGTATGTGTGGTGTTATTTTATTGACAATAAGTTTTCATATACTATATTTTGAACAGGATTTACCTTCACCCATATCCTCTCACATCCTCCCCAACCCCAAAACAATGCCTCCTATGCCTTCTTTCTCTTATTAGAAAACAAATAAACTTTAAAATATCAGAACATAAGACACAAGAAAAAAACACAAGAAATACAAAGAGACAGATGAGAGAGAGAGAGAGAGAGAGAGAGAGAGAGAGAGAGAACATAAATACAAAAACTGAAAGCAAAATATACAAGCAAAAGAGCAGTAAAATTACAAAATCAAAATTCCCAAGCACAGCAATATGAGAGAAAAACTCAACCAAAAAAAAAAAATGCCATTAAGTTCAATTGGTGTTAACCATCTATTGCTGGGCAGGGAGTCCATCTTAAATGGGCCTTGTATTCTCAGTGAGATGGTTTGAGATAACTAATATTTCTTTGCAAGTAGATATCACTTGATGGTAGATACTTGGTTAGGGATAGTCACAGGTCTCTAGGTCATGCTTTGAGTGCGGAAACCCTGTGGAACTTGAACCTGTCTGGGTTCTGTGCATACTTCCACAGCTCTGAGTTCCTTTATGCTTTAGTCATGTTATAGCTGAAGAGCACTGGCCCTTTGTCCTCTGTTCCCCCTTGCTCTTATAATCATTCTTCCTTCTCTTCCTCACCAGAGCCTTGAGGGGAGGAGTTTGGTGATGACATCAGTTTAGACCTGAGTACTTCCACAGCTCCCAGTCACTTCATGTTATAGAGTTGGGTGTCTCTGCATTAGTTCCCATCTACACAAGTTCTGCCAGTCACATAAATCCCTCTTTCACTCAGCCATCTCTCTTTTATTTATCAAAGGATAGGTATCAGTATACTTTCAGATATGTGGTATAGTTATTACAGATGGAATTCATTCTAGCTCCGTAAGCCTTTCTGTGATTCTAACCATCATAGATGAGTCTGTAAGTTAGGGACAGATTGTTTTGTCAGCAATATCTAAATTTCTGTTGTAACTCCTTCTCTTTTTTTTTTTCTTACATGCTGGGTCATCTATACATACTTCCAACAGAAATATATAGTTTTCCTTTGTTTTCTATGGAATTCAATGTTAAGGATCTACAAAATCCATTATTTTTAAATCTCATTTATCCATACTTATTATTTGAACAAACTAATGAGTTTCAATATGACATCTCATAAATAATACACTTTGATCATCCTCCATCCCCTACTATTATATGTTTCTGCCACTTTGGATTCTGCTTCCTTTACTTACTAGCTTTATTACATATAATGTTTTAAATTAATATTATTTCACATATACATTCATATAAACAAATGAATACAACATCTTGATTCCATTTAGCTTTGCATGCTTGTATATGTTTAAGGCATACTATATAGTATTGGAAAACCAAGCAAGGGGCCTATGCTTGGAGAACATTGATTATCCCCCTCCAACAATCCACTAATTGTGTGTAGCCTTTTAGAAGGAGTGTCACCTTGTGAGATATCCCCTATTACACTGACATATCAAATAGTGCTTTTGTCATTCAGGTCTTGTTTATGTGATATGCTGTTGAGATTTCATGAATGCCACTTCCCCATCCTATACAGAAAATAGAATTTCTCAGAAGGCATCTTGGTATATCTGGTTCTTAAAATCATTCAGGGCCCTTTTCTGAGGATTTCCATGAGCTGTTAATGTGAGGGCCTTTTTACAGAAGTGTTAATTGGAAAGTTGTTCTCTATATCTCTGTAAGAATCTTCATATGCTTCAAAAGAGGGTTCTTTGATGAGGTGTTGGAGCTATATTGATTGGTGGATATAGTAATAAGTATTTAGGATGCTATTAGTAATTATAATGGTTTAGAAAAGATTCAGTGGTTGGTTCTCCTCTAAGGCCAATGACCTCATCAGTCATAAGGTACATGACTAGAGGAATGTTATGAGACATTAATTTCCTCCTGGTGTGTGGGCCTTAAGACCAATTAATAAGCTGATGGTTTTCTCCAAGATATAAGTGCCTTGCATGATGCCTTACCATGGTAATAAGTGCTGTGTTTCATAGACATAGCCACTCAGAAATATTGATTGTTTTTCTCACTTGAACCTTACATGGTACCTTTCCACTACTATGAGATCTAGTATTCCTGAAGATTCTTCTAGGTCAGTTCCCCCAATCCCTGTGTCCAAAATGTGTTGTTTCTTCAGCAATAGAGACTGACTTTGTGAACTCTGTCTGAAAATATGTGTGTTTCTTTTTATACAGAACACACTATTCTGTCTAATTTACTTGAAGTCAGAAATGTATGTTGTTGATAGCTGCCATCAGTGTATAGCACAAAACATAGAGAACAGGAAAGATAGATATAGAATGAAACTAAAAAAAAATATAGGCAATAGCATTATAAATGTTGTTTACTCATTTATTCAACCATCCATTTATACAATAATTTTTAAACAATTTTTATTAGATATTTTCTTCATTTTCATTTCAAATGCTATCCTGAAAGTCTGCTATACCCTCCCCCAATCCCTGCTCCCCAACCGACCCACTCCTGCTTCCTAGTTCTGGCATTCCCCTGTACTGGGGCATATAATCTTTGCAAGACCAAGGGCCTCTCCTGCCAATGATGGCCAACTAGGCCATCTTCTGCTACATATGCAGCTAGAGACATCATTATAAGACTGTATTTGACATCAATTGAATATGAAAAGATCATTACACATAGAAAGATTTCAGCAGATACTAAAGATTGATGAGAGAGATGAGTAGACAGGTTTAAAAGAAGTAAAATAAGCTATAAGATAACTAATGTGGCCAACAAATTAAGAAGTCTCTCCACAATGAATAGATGTAGGGATACATAGTGGCCAGAAAATTGGTCAAACAATTTTCAATGACTCTGAGCTGGAAGTTCAGGTCAGTCATAAGTGGATTGATTGCCTCCTTACTCCTTACTTTTCTGTAAACATCTTTCACCATTAAGTCTTTTCAGACAGCATTCATTCACAATCTCACAACAAATGACAAAGCTTACTTAGTGACAATGACAGTCTTAGAATACAAGTGCAACAATATTTTATTTGTGTGTTTCCACCAGGTATTACATCTGAAGGAGGATAGATCACTGCTTATTAAAAAGTATTTTACTGGAAAACTATCATAACCAGAGTATATAAGTTAGTAATAATATATAATAAGCAAATCAAGGAAAGATGATAGTTGACATTTTGAAATAACTACTAAGTGGCTCTTCATCACTACGCATCAGAGTGGTCTCTGCCTTTCCATAAAAGACAAATTTTGCTGGAAGTCTGCTCAGAGAATATAAGCAGACGTCCAATTATTTGGCCTATTTAAGAAACATACAGATTTTTAAAGTGAATATATAGGTACTAATTAAAGTCATTAACTTCTTAAAGGGTAAGAATACAGTAAATTTTCTGTGGCCTTCTACACTCCATGAAACAGAAAATAGTGAGCAAAGGGGAGGGAAACGTCCTGGGCTCCTTAAATATCAATGATAAAATAGATTCCGTGGTACTTTTATACACTTTCTCAATGAGTGGAATTATTCCTTCCTCCCTTCCTACATATACTACTAAATGTTGATGTTTTCTTTTTGCTTCTACAATTCATCTTTGGGGAAGATAAATAAAAGTTAAACAAATTCAAATAAATAATACTTGCAAGAAGCAAAGTTTTACAGATGTTATTGGTGAGCCTGACTTTTTGACATAATATAGGAAATAAATCTGCTATTTAGTCCATTTACACTTGATCTTAGCCAAAAGGCTGAGAAGTGATATATTAGTCCATTTAATAATCAAGCTGAGCAGAAATAGGACAAACTGCTTTATTATTATTATTATTATTGTTGTTGTTGTTATTGGATATTTTATATATTTACATTTCAATTGTTATCCCTTTTCCCGGTTTCCCCTCTGGAAAACTCATATCCTATCCCCTCATCCCATTCCTGTCTGCCTCCACCCCTAGCATTCCCCTACACTGGGGCATTGAGTCTTCACAGGACCAAGGACCTCCCCTCCCATTGATGTCCAACAAGGTAATCCTCTGCTACATATGCGGCTGGAGCCATGGGTTGCTCCATATGTACTCTACAGCTGGTGGTTTACTCAAACTGGTCTTTAAAGTAATTCATAATGAGGATTCTATAATTTCCAAATGCAAATATCTAGGTTGTGGGAAGTTGGTCAAGTCCAGCAATGCATATTTTTAGGGTAAACATAGTGATATAAAGGACCCCAAAGCCTCAGACCCCTAGGAATGATATGGTCTTCACCAAGTTTGAGTATGGTTGTTCCACTAATCTTCAGGTAGAACCATTGAAGGGGATTGGATCCCATAGAAAGAACAATATCAACTAACTGACCCCCAACCCAGAATTCCCCCGGACTAAACTATCAACCATAAGGGTACATATGGATGGTTCCCATGTCTCCAGCTACATATGAAGCAGAGGATTGCCTTATCTAGCATCAGTCAGAGAGGAGACCATTGTTCTATGGAGGCTTGATGGCCCAGTGTAGGGAAATGCTAGAGCAGTGAAGTGAGAGTGGGTGGGTTGGTGGGGGAGAACCCTCTTAGCGGCAAAGGGGAGAGGGATGGGATGGGGGTTTGCAGACAGGACACTGGGGAGGGGAACATCATCTGAAATGTAAGTAAATAAAATAATCAATTAAATATGAAGAAAGTATCAATTACAGGTTCCTCTTCCCAGATGAGTGTAACCTGAGACGCTTCCCCTATAGAGAGTCCTTTCCTGCCCAGATTAGCAAAATCTCCTCCTCTTTATCCATCATGAGTTTCCAGGCTGTTGCTGATATATCTCTTATATCACACACGCCACACACTGCCACAAGAACTTAATTCTTCTGTGTGTGTGTCTATTATATTTTTATTAGGTATTTTATTTATTTACATTTAAATGCTATCTGCTTTCCTGATTGCCCCTCCAAAAACCCCCTATCCCACCACCTCACCACCTGTTCAACAACCTACCCACTCCTGCTTCCCTGTCCTGGCATTCCCATACACTGGGGCATAGGGCCTTCACAGGACCAAGGGCCTCTCCTCCTATTGATGTCCAACAAGGCCATCCTCTGCTACATATGTGGTTGGAGCCATTGGTCCGTCCATTTGTTGATCCCTCTTTGATTGATGGTTTAGTCCCTGGAAGCTCTGGGACTACTAGTTGGTTCATATTGTTGTTCCTCCTATGAGGCTGAAAACCCTTCAGCACCTTCGGTCCTTTCTCTAACTCCTCCATTGGGGATTTGTGCTCAGTCCAATGGTTGGCTGTGAGCATCAACCATTGTATTTGTCAGGCATTTCCAGAGCCTCTCAGGAGAGAGCTTTATCAGGCTGCTGTCAGCAAGCACTTGTTGGTATCCACAATAGTGTCTGGGTTTGGTGAGTGCATGTTGGATTGATCCCAAGCTGGAACATTCCCTGGATGGTCTTCCCTTCAGTCTCTGTTTTATAATTTGTCTCTCTATCTCCTCCCCTGGGTATTTCGGTCCCCCTTCTAAGAAGGACCGAAGTATCCACACTTCGGTCTCCTTCTTGAGTATCATGTGGTCTGTGAATTGTATCTTGGGTATTCTGAGCTTCTGGGCTAATATCCACTTATTAGTGAGTGCATACCATGTGTGTTCTTTTGTGATTTGGTTACCTCATTCAGCATGAAATTTTCTAGTTCCATCCACTTGCCTAAGAATTTCATGAATTCATTGTTTTTAATAGTTGAGCAGTACTCCATTGTGTAAATGTACCATACTTTCTGTATCAATTCCTCTGTTGAGGGACATCTGGGTTCTTTCCAGCTTCTGGCTATTATAAACAAGTCTGCTATGAACATAGTGGAGCATGTGTCCTCATTACATTTTAGAGCATCTTCTGGGAATATGCCCAGGAGTGGTATAACTGGGTCCTCAGGTAGTACTATGTCCAATTTTCTGAGGAACCTTCAAAGTGATTTCCAGAGTGGTTGTACCAGCTTTCACCATATCCTCACCAGGATCTTTTTTCTTTCTCCATATCCTCACCAGCATCTGCTGTCAACTGAGTTTTTGATCTTTGTCATTCTGAGTAGTGTGAGGTGGAATCTCAGGGTTGTTTTAATGTTACCTCACTTAACTCAATTGCTGTACTATGATATTTACTGCAATAAATAGTAACAGAAAACATAAGTTATGAGAGCAAATACAGCTGGGAATTGTCTGAATTCATGGCTATATTGAATATATAGAACATTATCAGTAGTTTGTTTTAATGGAGAGTTAATCCCAATCAGGAGTTTCTACCCTGTTTTAGATCATTCAGTCCCAGATAAAAGAAGCATAAACTTTTATATTTAAAAGGCTGATGCACTAGAGCTCAAAATATATCTATCCTCTAAGCTATTAAAATCAACTTCTTCATCAATAACCCCATATTATAACTTGCCATGCTCCATGTGGGCAGCTCTTAATTCCCCTTGGCAAGCCCTCATGACCATGTTTAATGACCTGTCCTGCCTCAGACCCAAGCCTGGGAAATAAAATCCCATCTACCTTTCCTCTGCCCACCTATAGGCTCCCAGCATGTTTATTCAACAAGTAATTTTAAATTGAGAAAGTTATCTGTGGATTCTCTATTTTCTAGGGACAGTCTTAGCAGCTTGGTAGTTAGCACTGTAATACCCAGCAAAGGACTTCAACAGTGGTTGGCATATATATAGCAAGAAATTATAGAAAGGGAAAAGGCGTCAACTGATCTTAAGCCCTAGGGAAACAGCACATTAATAAATTGGAACCTGAATTTAAAAAGAGAAAGAAACTGGGCGTGGTGGTGGGTTAAAGCAGGGCTTTTCCTCCTGTGCCCAAGGTCCTATAATGGTGACTCAGAGCCTCCCTCTCTCTCTCTCTCTCTCTCTCTCTCTCTCTCTCTCTCGCTTGCTCACTCTCTGTACATATACATACATACATACATACTTCTCAAACTACCTCAAAAATATTCATCCTTTTTTTTTTATTTTTTCTAAGTTCTGCCACATGGCTGGTTACCTCTGCTCAGCTCCTATACTTCCCCACTCCTCCATGTTCCCAGACTAACCCTCTTACCTCACTCTCTTCCCCAATCCTTCCTTCCTCCTGAACTCTTACCTTCTAAATACTGCTTTGGCTACAGGTCAAAAAGCTTTAATTGGCAGCTCCTGCATCCATTAATACACAAAAGATTTTCTTTACAGTATTGCATGCCTTTAATCCCAGCCCTTAGGAGGTAGAGACTGGAGAATATAGGTGAGGTGAAAGTCAGTTTGTTCTACATTGTCAGGTCCAGTACAACCAGAGCTATAAATTGAGATCCTATGGGGGTAAAAAGAGGAAGAAGAGGAGGAGGAGATGAGAAGGGGGAAAAAGAAAATATGTAAGTGGAAGAATTTTGAGGAACATTGGACAGGATATATTAAGAATGAGGTAAGAATTAATTCCTAGACAAGATCAATCTGTTGCATCAAATAGGAGAGACAAGGTTTAAAAGACAGCCTTGACTTCAGTTAACACAATTTATATAATTTTTATAGCATAAGGGGAACCTTAAAGGTGAAAAAAATATTTTGACCATGTTTTAGGAAGAAATGGAGAGTTAAGTGCCATGCTTATGCTGAATGAAAATAGTAGAGGAGGGGCAGGACCACCCAAATATTTTCCTTAGGACTCAGAACCTTGAATATATTTGATGACTACAAGCCCAGGGATTTCATCACCCACAAGGGGTCCTTCCCCCTTGATCACTATTTGAGAAAATGCCCCACAGATGAATCTCATGGAGGCATTTCCCCAACTGAAGCTCCTTTTTTTGTGATAACTCCATCCTGTGTCAAAACAGCCAGTACATATCCGAATTCTATGTTTTTATTTTGCTTCTAAGAAACTCCACTTAAGATATCCAACTGTTGAAAGATTCATAGAATCTAGAATGCCTTCCATCAAACAATCTGGAGAAATTGACTTAACATCTCAGGTGCCTAGTTCTAGTCTAATGTTCTTATATTATTGCCTATTTTGGTCTAGTTAACATAAAAAGAATAGGGTGTGTTTTCTACCTACAGCTCACCTCGTAAAGTATCTCCTAACACATGTTTTTAAGTTTCAAATAGCAACCATTACTTAATGTGTTTATATTTTATAGAGTACTTAGGAAAGTGTTGTGATCAATCTTTTACTACAACATCGACTTTGGTTTCAAAATACACTGATTTGTACTATTCACAGCAGATTGTATCATATATGTATGTTTATTACTTTTTTAATTAAAGGAGCTATCTTTCATAATGGTGAAATGTATTTGTATTATTATACATTTATAAAAGCTATCAAACAGCAGAATAGTATCTCAAGAGGGTTTTAATTTATGGCTTTATGAGCTATGCTCTCTTAACGAAGCTCACACACATGCCTTTGGATATCACTTACTGTCCCTCCCTCCCCCCTCCTTTCTCTCTCTTTCATTTCTTCTTGAGGATTTCCTAAATTATACCTTGGTAATATTCACCCTTTTCCCCAATGTCTCCCAGTTTATACAACCTCATTCCATAATACTGAACTTCATGTCCTCTTAAAAATATATGGAGTCCAATTAATGTTGGCCTATACTCGTAGGTGTATGCTTATCCACAGGACCATGGACAAACTATCAGGGGCATGATTTTTAATTAACTATCCCTTTCTCGGCAGATGTCATTTACTCCTTAGCTGGAAGTGTGACTTTAGTACAACCTCCCCACTCTGTGCTGAGATTTTTGTCACCTTGAGCTTTTGAAGGTCTTGCACATGCAATCAGCAATAATTGCAGTACTAAGGGGAAAAAGAGTCCAAAGAGTCAGGGGCAGTGAATGAGTAAAAGGAAGCAATATCTTCTAGACACAGCAAGACAGATGATCTTACAATACTTATGACAGCATTTTGAAGACCTGCGTAAGGCCAAGCCAGACAAAATTCCAGAAGAGAGGGAGGGAGGGAGGGAGAGAAAACTTCCATCCCTAGCTGAGAAGCTATTGGCACTTCTGAGGAGTGCCAATTTGATCATTTCTGGCAAGGGGAAGATTAGTGCAGTTCTCAAATATCAACATAAAAGTTTTTTTTTTCCCCAGTAGAAAGTAGCTAACTGGTCAGGATTCAGAGGAAAAGAGACTTTAAAGTTCTAAGCTTGAAGTGGGGCATCCATAATGTCCTATCCTGCCTAGGTTCAGCAATTACTGCAGAAATAATAGAAATACTCTAAGATCCCGAGGTAGAGGATGAACACAGAAAAAAAATGTGTTTTCTAGACATGTTTACTATTTCACAAACATGACTACTTAATGAAATTGGAGTTATAGGATAAAGAGTTATAAGAAACCAATTTACTTAAACAAAAACAAATCCTTTCAGTTCTATATTGTTAAGATATCTTTTCAGGTTCTTTTATCCTTGAGAAGAGTTTTTGCTATCCTAGGTTTTTTGTTATTCCAGATGAATTTGCAGGTTGCACTTTCTAATTTGTTGAAGAATTGATTTGGAATTTTGATGGGGATTGCATTGAATCTGTAGATTGCTTTTGGCAAGATAGCCATATTTACAATGTTGATCCTGCCAATCCATGAGCATGGGAGATCTTTCCATCTTCTGAGATCTTCTATAATTTCTTTCTTCAGAGACTTGAAGTTTTTATTATACAGATCTTTCACTTCCTTAGTTAGAGTCACGCCAAGATATTTTATATTATTTGTGACTATTGAGAAGGGTGTTGTTTCCCTAATTTCTTTCTCAGCCTGTTTATTCTTTGTGTAGAGAAAGGCCATTGATTTGTTTGAGTTAATTTTATATCCAGCTTCTTCACCGAAGCTGTTTATCAGGCTTAGGAGTTCTCTGGTGGAATTTTTAGGGTCACTTATATATACTATCATATCATCTGCAAAAAGTGATATTTTGACTTCATCTTTTCCAATTTGTATCCCTTTGATCTCCTTTTGTTGTCGAATTGCTCTGGCTAGGACTTCAAGTACAATGTTGAATAGGTATGGAGAAAGTGGACAGCCTTGTCTAGTCCCTGATTTTAGAGGGATTGCTTCAAGCTTCTGACCATTTACTTTGATGTTGGCTACTGGTTTGCTGTAGATTGCTTTTATCATGTTTAGGTATGGGCCTTGAATTCCTGATCTTTCCAAGACTTTTATCATGAATGGGTGTTGGATCTTGTCAAATGCTTTTTCCGCATCTAAGGAGATGACCATGTGGTTTTTGTCTTTGAGTTTGTTTATATACTGGATTACGTTGATGGATTTCCGTATATTGAACCATCCCTGCATCCCTGGGATGAAACCTACTTGGTCAGGATGGATGATTGTTTTGATGTGTTCTTGGATTCGGTTAGCAAGAACTTTATTGAGGATTTTTGCATCAATATTCATAAGGGATATTGGTCTGAAGTTTTCTATCTTTGTTGGGTCTTTTTGTGGTTTAGGTATCAGAGTAATTGTGGCTTCATAGAATGAGTTGGGTAGAGTACCTTCTGTTTCTATTTTGTGGAATAGTTTGTGAAGAACTGGGATTAGATCTTCTTTGAAGGTCTGATAGAACTCTGCACTAAACCCATCTGGTCCTGGGCTTTTTTTAGTTGGGAGACTATTAATGACTGCTTCTATTTCTTTGGGGGATATAGGGCTGTTTAGATCATTAACCTGATCTTGATTCAACTTTGGTACCTGGTATCTGTCTAGGAACTTCTCCATTTCATCCAGGTTCTCCAGTTTTGTTGAGTATAGCCTTTGGTAGAAGGATCTGATGGTGTTTTGGATGTCTTCAGGATCTGTTGTTATGTCTCCTTTTTCATTTCTGATTTTGTTAATTAGGATGCTTTCCCTGTGCCCTCTAGTGAGTCTGGCTAAGGGTTTATCTATCTTGTTGATTTTCTCAAAGAACCAGCTCCTTGATTGGTTGATTCTTTGAATAGTTTTTCTTGTTTCCACTTGGTTGATTTCACCCCTGAGTTTGATTATTTCCTGCCGTCTACTCCTCTTGGGTGAATTTGCTTCCTTTTGTTCTAGTGCTTTTAGGTGTGTTGTCAAGCTGCTAATGTGTGCTCTCTCTAGTTTCCTTTTGGAGGCACTCAGAGCTATGAGTTTTCCTCTTAGAAATGCTTTCATTGCGTCCCATAAGTTTGGGTATGTTGTGGCTTCATTTTCATTGAACTAGCAAACACAGGAGTGGATGTTCACAGTCAGCTATTGGATGTATCACAGGGCTCCCAATGGAGAAGCTAGAGAAAGTACCCAAGGAGCTAAAGGGATCTGCAACCCTATTGTTGGAACAACATGATGTACTAACCAGAACCCCGGAGCTCTTGTCTCTAGCTGCATATGTATTGATAGATGGCCTAGTCGGCCATCAATGGAAAGAGAGGCCCATTGGACTTGCAAACTTTATATGCCCCAATATAGGGGAATGCCAGGGCCAAAAGAATGGGAATGGGTGGGTAGGGAAGTGGGGGGCGCTATGGGGGACTTTTGGGATAGCATTGGAAATGTAATTGAGGAAAATATGTAATAAAAATATTAAAAATCAAAAAAAAAAAAAAAGATATCTTTTCAGTGCTTACTGTAGGAATGATGAACACCTTACGAAGGTTGTTTCTTCTTATGGTTACATAATTATAACTTTTCAAAGTTGCCCTTCACATTCTCTCACTGTTAATGTTTAAATGCTGTTTATTTTCTATTACTTTCTTAAATGCATTTTGCATTATGTATATATATATATATATATATATATAGTGCCAAAAGAAACTAAAACAGTTGTAATTCTACATTTACATTAAAGTATATAACATGAAAACTTATACTTAATGAATATTTTCATAAAATATATTCTAAAATATTTTATAATAATTTAATTTATAGCCTAAAATATTATGTTCTGATACTGTTCAAATCAAACATATTATGCATTAACCATTTAAATGGAATATTGATAATAAAATTGTCCACATTCTGGAACCAAAGATTAATATCTTGATAATACTATTAGACTTTAAGCAGAAGCAGTTTCAAATGCATATTTTAAAGTATGAAACCTACTTATTTTATCAAAATAAAAATATGATGCTAAAATCAATCATCTACCTTAATGTGGTTTAGCAAGGTCATATCTCCTAGGTATTAAAGTAACAAAAAAACATCTAGAGAAAAAAAAAGTGGGGGGACTGGCAACTCCGAGATGCGAGATGCTTGCATTTTACAGCTGTCCTTGCTCCCTGTTCTTGGAGCAAAGATGGGTGTAAAGAGAGCTGCAGGTAAGCATTGATTAAATGAATGATGGATCGATTTCTTTCCCATTTTTAATTTAGAAGGTAAAACTTTCCATCACAGTTTAAGTTAAAAATTATGGCTGAGATAATAGAGGTCTGAGTCCATTGCAAGTTAAATAGGGAAAAGTTGCTGCTCAAATGTCAAGATATCTTGTGGCCCAAGATGATTAAAACTAAACTGTTTGCTATATGAATCCCAAGGTGCAGCTATATCTCAGGTTTGGTGACATTTAGCTAGTGACTTTTCATAGCTTGTTAATAATGTAGACCTGTCCCTATATAAATTTGCACTGACAGAATGGCCATTTGAAGTGTAGTAGTTAATGAGATTTATTCTCGTCAGATAACACACATTTGAAAAATATTTTTAAAAATCAAGAATGGTGACAAAAGATTTCATGTGTTTAACAGACAGTAGTATCATCACAAATTTGGATTGCTTTTTTTTTTCTCCTGAGTCTGCTATATTTTGAGATTATAATAACATTCTTTTGCCTCCCCTTTCTACCCTCTGAAATATTAGATGTAACCACCATTTCTTTCTCAAAATGCCGTATGCCTTTTTGAAAAACTTAGCTACACATACACACATATACATATGTATATGTACATCTGCATATATTCATAAATACATAGATAATGATGCTTAGTTCTGTATGGTGTCAGGGATGATCAATTGGTATAGGGCACCTAACTGGTGTGCTCTTCTCTGCAGAAGACTATTTTTCCCACTCTCAGCCTTCCTTAGTTGTCTGTAATTCTTTACACAGGATTATAGCCCTCTAGGATTTCACCCACCTATTTATTTACATCTATTGTTGTCTTCATTCAGCTCATATTTATGTAGGCATGTTGGTGAGACTTTCTGGGCAAGTTTCTGCCATTATTAAAAGATAAAGCTTCACAGAAAACTCCCTGATTCTCTGGCTCTTATAGTCATTTTGCCCTCTCACTCAATGATCTCTGACCCTTAGGTTGGGGGAGTATTTTGTAGATCCATTGAGAATAGGCTCCCCAACAGTTCATTTTGAATAGTTGTAGATTAATTACTATGATGGTCTCAATCTGTTTGAAAGAGAAGGTTCCTTGGTAAGGAATAAAATCTACACTGATCTGTGGTTACAAGGCTAAATATTTACAGTGTTATTAGGCATTGTGATGGTTTAGTGAAGTTGTGGGTTTAGGTTCTCCTCCAAATTCATAAAATTGCTTGGTAGCTGGCTGTGTTTCCAATATCAGCCGTGATTTTCTCTTGTTGAGAAAGTCTTAAGTCCAATTGGAGAGCTATTGTTTACCACCTAAGTATGCATGTCACTACTTACACTTAGGGTTATCATGCCTTACTGGTTGTTGGTATGGTTCCTAGAGATACTATCTGGGTAGGAATATTGGTTGTTTTCTCCTTTTTAAGCTTGCCTGGATTCTCCTATGCCATAAAATCTACTCCACATGGAGGGTTCATTAAGTTCTGTCCCAGAAGAAGACTTTCTGGCCCCTCTTTCTGACTAGTATGTTATCCTAAGCAAAATAGACTTACTTTCCACTAAGTGATGGGGTAATGACAGGCAATAGAATATTTTGATAGTCTCTTGTACGGTTTGGTTCAACAACTCAAAAGAAGATTTGCATGCCTGCTGCTTGTTTGCTTATTTTGTGAGACTGTCTTTGGTTCTTCGACACTGTCAGTTCAGATGAGAAAATTTTATTTATACAATATTATATTTATGTACAGGCATAGCTGTATTAAAGAATTTTTGCAAAGACAGTTAATATAATACCTGATTATTTTTAAAAGATCCTAGATGTCATTTGACCAATACCTCTCCTTTTGTATATATATTCTAACTCCATCCCTAACTATAGCACACACACCCCTTTTACAGAGTGAAATGGTAATAAAAGTATCTTCCAGCTATGAAATGTAATTATTTTAAAAATTATAAAATTGCATTATAAATAAATAAAGTAAAAGGGAAGAGATAAATGAAAGCAGACAGAAGATTGCCAAACTTCATTTACTAAGCCAGTGATGCTCTAATACAAAAACAAGGTGAAGACACAACAACAACAGAAAAGAAAGCCAGAGGTTAATATCACTGATGAACAGAGACTCAATAACTATCAATAAATGACTGGCAAAGAGAATATAGTATACATCAAGAATATCATTCCTATTACTAGAGAACTTAAATGCTGGCATGGTTAAAAAGCTGCATATGTAACAAAAGATGGCCTAGTCGGCCATCACTGCAAAGAGAGGCCCATTGGTCGTGCAAACTTTATATGCCCCAGTACAGGGGAACCCCAGGGCCAAAAAGGGGGAGTGGTTGGGTAGGGTATTGGGGGGGGTGGGTATGGGGGACTTTTGGGATAGCATTGAAAATGTAAACGAGGAAAATACCTAATAAAAAATAAATTAAAAAAAAAGAAAAAAATACACCAGTCAATAAATTTAATAAACATTACAAAATGCCTTAATGAAAAAAATACAGGATAATCTCAACAGACAAAGAAAAATAATTTAACAAAATCAAATATAGTATCATGATAAAAGCTCCAGGCAGTGCAATGTTAGATGGTGTATCCCCAAACCTAAAATATATATAAAAGCTCATATATATATATATATATATATATATATATATATATATGAGAAACCAACAGTCAACATCGTCTTAAATGGAGAAATCTTGAAGCAATCCTATTGAAGACAGGAATTAGACAAGGATGTATTGTACTTTAAATACAAGATTAAAAAATAAGGCAAGAGAAGAAAATTGAAGAGAAACTACAAACACACCAAATAGTCAAAATCATCCTGAGCTAGAAAAGAAAAATTCTGGAGACGTTATCATTCTGGATTTTAAGGTATGCTACAGACCCATAGAAAGATAAGCAGTATAGCATTGGTACAAAAAAAGGCATAGAAACTATGGAATAAAACAAAAGACCAAATGTGAGTATACCTGACTTCATCCATTTAACATTTCACAAACATGCGAAAAATATAAACTGAAGATTAAAAAGCATCTTCTTCAAATGTTATGGGAAGTATACCTGAGTCATATTTTAGATTCACTTTTAGCTTTTTGAGAATTCTCTACAGATTTCCATAGTGGCTATACTTTGTAATTCCACAAAGACTGAAAGAAGGTATCATATCCGGCCCCATCCCTCCAGCATTTGTTTTTAGTTAATTTGTTGCTAATTAGAGCAAGATGGTAACTGAAATTTGCTTTGATTTGCATATTCCTAATTGGTGGAAGTAATCAACAATGTCTGAGATAGTTCTTAAATTCTTAAAAATTTGAGAATATTGCTGAAATTTCAGGCCCATTTTTGAATGGGTCATTTTCTAAAGATCATGAGGGTTTTTTTTCAGTTCTTTATATATTATAGGTATCAATTCCCGGTTATAAGTATAGATAATAAAAATTCTCTTATTATCTGAGTACTGTCTTCTGCTACTTGATTTTTGCCTTAGTTATGCATAAGAGTTTTTGTTTTCTGAAGTCCCCCTTGTCAAGTGTTGATTGTAGTTATTGGGCAAATGGGTCACATTCAGAAAGTCCTTTACTATAACATTATCATATAGGATATACTTATTTTTTTAAACAGTTTTAGTGTTTCTGATATCACATTTAGGTTGTACTTCCATTTGGAAGTGTTTAATATGCAAGGTTATATATATAGTACTAACATAATTATTTTGCACATTGACATCAAGTTTTTCCATCATCATTTGTTGAATTTATTCTCCCAAGTTCATTTATTTGGCATCTTTGCCAAATAGTAAATGGACTAGACACCCTGGTCCACAGACAATTGCTTACATATGTTCATTGCTGCTCTGTTCATAGCAGCTAGGAAATGAAAACAACTTCAGTGACCTTCAAGCAATGGCTGAATAATGAAAATCTGATTCATGTAAAGTATAGCATACTATTCAAGTCTAACGAAAAATAAAATCATCAATTCTGCAGGAAACTGTACAGAACTAGGAAAGGTCATATTGGATGCCATAATCCAGATGCAGTATGACAAATGGCAAATATTCTTCCTCATTGGATGCTTCTAAGTCCAAATCATCAGGTGTGACTATTTGTCTTTGAGTAACTGAATAACCGAGAAAAGTCATAAGAGACTTCTGCTGATTTCACCCAGTAAGGATTAATAGAGAAAGATAATGACAGAACAACAGGGAAAATTTGTGCCCTTTAATGGAAATAACTATGATCACTTAAACAACGTTTCTTCTATTTTCAGTCTATATTTCCTATGATACGAGTGCACATCCCACTCAAGGTACTTTCTATTCATCAGAGAACAATCACAAGGACTTCTGTGTATTTTGTATCTTCTCTAGAGTAGTTCCATATATCATATTAATTTTCCATTATAGGACTAGGCAATCTTAAAAACATTGAATGATTTGATCAACACAAGAATGGGCTAAAATGTAATATTCTGTAGAAATGAATTTGGCTATTAATTATTATATCTTAATTGAGGTGTTATACTTATTATTCTTTATTACTCTCCCACTAGTTATTTTTCCAGTAGAAACAGAAAACTACTGTTTTTACTTTATATAAGTTTATATCTCAACTTCAGAAAGACAGATACACAAGTAATGCATTGTCAGGTGTCACAATGTACATATAAGTACTGAACTCAGAGAATAAAATTTAAGAAATGATATAAAGAGTTATTTATTCATCTTCATTTACAGTTATACTCAACCTTTTTATATTTGAAAAAGGTTATTCTTTTAACAATTTCACTATTTGAAAGTACCAGGAATGGAATAAGACACACCAAGACCAAGTTCTCAGTACAAAGATTTATTTGCCCCAGATTGAGAAATAACAGGTAGTAAGAGAAACAGACAGGAGATAAAGGATGAGGAAGAAAATGAAATGGTTGAAAGGGGAAGTGGGAAAGGGATATTTGCCCCAGAGGGACAAAGGACTGCATCTGAATAGAGAGGAGACAGATACAGTCTATAGATAAATGGCAATTTATAAAGGTAAAATTTTTGTTAGAATGAGTTGGTTTGTTTTGATTGAGAATATTAATTAGGAAAACAACGTGGGCTTTTGATTGTTGGACTTCAATATCTTGATAGCCGAACCTTGGTGGTTATTCTCAAGGAAAGGAAGTGGACAAATATTGGAATAGATTTTGGTAGGTAGCTTTAGGAATTAATCTAAATTTACCAAGGCAGAGGGAATGGAGGAAGATCAAGGAGTGCCAGAGCAATGTTTGCAATGCTCAGACCTACTAGAACCCTTCACAGTTGTTGTTGTTGTTGTTGTTTTGTAAAAAGGATACATATTTATCATCACAATCAAAAGTATGTGCAAGTGACATGTACGCAGGTAAATTGTGATCAGGTATTGACAACTGAATTGAAACCCTCCAACACACACAGAGTCCCAGCAAATGGGATATTTGCCATCAAATTTTGTTGCAGTTCTATGAATATGGGATTTCAGAAAGATCTATGTTGGGTGCCCATGAAGGCTCATACTATCCTGGCTTCTGTGACTAACCTTTTCCTGAAGAGAGACAACACACAAATGTACTCAACCTACACAGGGAACCCACAACTAAACAAAGCATGGATACTATCTAAGTCCAGTTGGCTGAACAAATAAGTTTTATAGGGGTTACTTACAGGAGCAAATATGATGCAGAGACAGCTACATCACCAAAGCTCATCACAGAATGAATGAGTGACATGTCACAAAAGCTGGGAAACAGGAGCATATGGCACAGTATAAACACAACTAAACAGGTTACAGTGTCCTTTCCAGGCCTCTTTTGATCTAAACTAGACATTAACAAGGACAAGGATAGAAATATCTAAGGGAATGTGGGGAAGCCTGGGAGCCTCAACTATATACAAAGAACTGTAAGCAACTGAGACATGTTATCCTAGAAGAAATGGTCTTCTTTAGGGAAGAACATATCAATTGATTAATCACTATGTCAGCTCAGATCAGAAAACATATATACAATATTATTCAGACTATACAGATTATATTTAGTAATATGTTTATGTATATATGTATGTGAATATATATATATGCTTGCAATAATAATTCATAAAAATGGCTGTTAGTTTCAAAGATGATGAGGGGGCTTATATGGGAAGGTTTAATGGAAGCAATAAATAACGAAAATGATGTCAATATGAAAACAAAGAATATGATGTTTTCTTTTTTTATTAACTGAGGTCTGATATATGTTATCACCTAATTATTTAATTGTAATAATAGTAGATGCTCATTCTCAGAGTAGATATAATGAAATTTATCAGCTTCAATCTACCTACAAATGATTATGTCAGTATATTGCCAGAAAAACTTTGCTTATTTCCAATGTGTTTATGTATAGTTATCTCCACAAATTGACATGTGCACATTGTATAGTTTACAAAGTATCATACTTGTATTAGGTTTTGTTGTTGTTCCTCTTCTTCTTGGTCTTTTTTGTTGTAAAATGTTCTTCCAAAAGTAGTTTAAAGGAGACAAGTTTTTATTCTAGCTACTCTATCAACAAGGATATAATTCATAACACTAGAGAATGCAAGGTTACCCATATATCAGGAAGTGGTGTAAAATTCTCAAAACTCTCCCCTATTGAAATTTCTCCATAGTAAGGGAAACAAACTTTCTGTCAGGAGGCATCTAAGAAAGGCTAAGGACTAGCAGGTGAACCTGATTTCACTATTGATTTTGGATTGCTATGAATGTGCTCTTGCATGCAAAGCCCAAGTGATGACATTTTCAGGATTTGACTTCTGATATGAATTTTCTGTCATTAAACTAAATAACAATCCCTGGGCATTACCCTACTCTATTGACCAGATGTTCTGCAGCTCAATGTAGGTGTACTGTCTTGTAGTTGAGATATACAGACAAATAGATGATTTCTTAATTCCTAAAGATAATTCCATAAGAATTCCTAAAATTATAATACTCACTTTAAACCCCTTATAATAAGACTCCTATTAACCTGCCTGATATAAAAACTAAAATTAGAACTCTGCCATCATTATGATTTAATTGCTTCTGAGATAGAAAGCAGGCATTTACAACTTAGAATACTTTTCTTAGCACTGTAAAACAAGTAACCAAAGGTCATAAAATGGAACAAACTATTTATTGTAGGTGCATGGGTAGACGTTAAACTATTTATTTGGTTTATATATTCAAAACTTGCAATGATAACTTAGACACAAGAATTGTAGTTTTAGGCTGTCAATGAACCTGTGGAGCTAGAGACAGATATTCAATGTCAAGCTAGATAACTAGTCTTTATGGAAACACATGTAAACATTTCTGCTCTAAAATTGCTATTCAATTTTCTTATTTGAGTTTGTTTTTAGATGGGTGGTGAACTTTTGATAATTGGAATATGTGGAAATGTGATCATGTGTCCTTGGAACGTACTAAATCTAGGAATGATGGCTTTAAGTATGCAGAAGACAGAAAGCTGAAAGAGAATTAGAAACTAAGGCAGAATGTAGAGGACAAAAGTAAAATAGAAAGAAAATAGAAGCAATAGAAGTGTTACAGAGAAGCATTGTAAAGAAGAGGAGCTGAGCAGCGATGAGGAAAGAAGAAGGAAAGAGCAGAATTAATGAGACAGGGGGAGAATAGAAGAGAGGCAATAGAAGCAAAATAGAAGCTGAAGAGGTATGAGAACATAGCAGAACATAACACAGCATAAGAAAGAGAGATGAAGAGGAGACAAGGAAGAAGATGCAGAGATAGCAGAAAGATCAAACAGGCTTCTCCTTACCTTGGGACATAATAGGAAGGTAGGCTTACTCATACTAAAGAAGACAAAGCTTTTTTTCTTACACTTGGGTTTAATCCATTTGGCAATAAAAGGGTAGAAATTTAAGCTTATTTATCATTCAGAATGAGTTCTTTCTGTGCTGGTGCATGTGTGGCTTTTCCTCCATATGCATATGTATGTAAGCATAGGTGTTTCTTTGTAAGGATGTAAGTTATTGAGACAGACTGAGGAGCACAACAAATAAGTATGTGATGAAAATGTGTATGTTTGAATATGTGCGTAAAATATGGGTGTTTATCCATATTTACTTCTGTAAAAGTTTTTTTTTTTTTCTTCTGCAATTGTGACGCTTTTTTCCTGGATCAGAAAAAGTTCATTGCTATAGACCGCCCTCTTACCTGCCAAGCTAGAGGGGAGAGATGAGGCTTCTGGGCAGGAGAGGAAAACAAGGCTGGGGATATTAATCCTTTGCTTAATCCCAGCTGGTAAGCAACAAGTGTTAGTCGCCCAAGCCAGCAGTTTTTAAGCACAGAGTAAGCAAAAAAAAAAAAAGTTTTTAGAATGTTTTAGGAGCTAGCAGCTTCAGCATTAAGCATAGTTTGAGGGTGTAAAGGCTAGAGATCATCAGTCTTCAGTCCTATATCCAGCACTGTGTCCCACATCAGGCCGTTCTAGGCTGGGCAGGCTCTGGGCAACTTTCCAAACATCACTAGCTGTGGACTAGATATTCAAATATGAGAGCCCTATGGTGTCAATTCACCATCAAATCACTACAATACTGACAATGAACAAGGCCCCAGATTAGTCATCTTTAGAACAATATTACTCTGTAGTGCCGATTAACTAATTTTTAGAATTCACTTCTCTGCCTTTTTTCTCGTTTTCCTTCTCATTCTCATGTACACAAATATACATATATTTGAATATATGTAAGAGTACTATTTGGGACATTAATTTTGATTATTCTCCACCTCTTTTTATTTTTACTTACAGATTAGAATATGAATGAAAATTAGACATGGCATTATAAAGGATATTTCTTTCTTCTTTTTTTTTTTTTTTGGTTTTTCGAGACAGGGTTTCTCTGTTTAGCCCTGGCTGTCCTGGAACTCACTTTGTAGACCAGGCTGGCCTTGAACTCAGAAATCCGCATGCCTCTGCCTCCCAAGTGCTGGGATTAAAGGCGTGCGCCACCACGCCCGGCTCTATAAAGGATATTTAAATGATAAACTTTAGATTCATTCTGTTAATACTTGTTTTAGTGACCAGTCTTCATTACTGGAACACATAATGAATATTACTACATGAAGTAGACTATGTATCATGCATATATACAAATAAGAAGTGTTATAGGTGGAATACTAGAAAAAATCTGAAATATTATTCACTGTAGGTTCTTCACCTGGGAATCTATGTAAGAATCTTCAGAAACACCAACCAGCAAGCAGTTCAGTTTTATAATGTTTGATAGTTATGCTTATGAGGCATAATTCAACTTAGCATTTATAAATAACTTGTTTATGAACATTTCAGAAACAACATCCAATACCCTTACTAGCTCTCAGGTGCTAAAACAAGTTATATTTTAAAAGAAATAATGATATATGAAAAAATATGGTGTTTTATGAATTGAAAGCTCTTGTTTTTTTTTAGAGGATGTAAGTTTATGAAGTTTTCTTTTTCTCAACTCAACATTATAACCTCTTAATATACAAATATGAAAAATGTCAACCAGAACAATAATATTACAAGCTATAGAAATACCTAAAAAATTACTACCACCTCTTAAATAATTCTTCCCTACTCTTCTCTTCCAGTGCTCTGCCTGAGCAGGTTATCTTTGTTGCTGGAGATGTTGCAAGCTCCTGAATACACCTGGTCCCCCAAGACATACTTATTTTCCAAAATATTCTAATGAGAACAATTTTCATTTTCTTGATATTATGATTTAATTTAAATTAATCCCAACACAAACTTCTACTCATCATCAAATATAAACCAAAAATTACAAATGTAGTAACTTATAGTTACATATGGATGAAATGTGTTTATTACTTACCAAGGTCATTCATCTAGCATCTGGCAGGTATTATATCCATCACTATGTCTAGATTTCCAAAATCCTAACTCTATAACATACTCATATTCTACTATCTCTATTAAATAATAGTAATAATAATAAAATGTTCTTCTAGAGAACATCTTATGGATTCAGTTTTAGATTTATCAATGATCCAAGACTTCTGTGCTAGCATTGCCTTCTGTCTAAACAGTTCTTTAAATTGCTTACATACACCATTGAAATCATAATGCCTCTGCTTTATTTATCCTTGTGACTGGTTTTGATGTTTCATTGCTCAACTAATGTGGTGTCCATTATAAATTCCCTAGTAGTTCAGTGGCCAGCCTGGGCTTCATCAAAATATTTATGATTTTTTTTCTAGTAATTGAATGGAAAGGAGAAAAGGTTGGTGATACTTATTCCCCAAGGGAGTTCAGCTACTTGGTGAAGGCTAGTTGATATCAATAAATGTTTTGATGAACAGAGTCAACAGTGATTTCATTTCTCATTGTGTACTCTTTAAATGAGATTAGGGTTTTAAACAGCTTTACATAGAGAACAACAACCAATAGTCATTTGGGCAGCTGAAATGCTGGTGCTCCAATCTGTGGCTTGTACACAGATTTTTTTTCCATCAAGTAAATATGCACTATTTTAATTCAGAGCAATTTGGCATGGTAAATGTTTATCCTTAAACTGGGAAGATGAGATGAGTCCAGATGAGGGTGTCACCTGGGGAGCTCAACGGGGCTTGTAGAAGGTTGAAGGCTGTTAGATCATGAGCTCTCCCACTCCTGTTCCCTCCCCCTTTGCCTCCCCCTTCCCCTTCCCCTCCCCTCTCTCCCTGAGTGTCTCTCTGTGTGCCTCTCTGTATCTGTGTTTGTGTGTGTGCCTTCTCTCTCTCCTTCTCTTTCTCATGTTCATATTTTTTTTCATTTAATTTCACTATATATCCTTTGCTATAATAAGCTGTGCCACCACCCCCACAACTAAATTCTAAAGTATGTATGAGTATGTATCTCTATGATAACATGCTTTGTAAACACTTGCAAGGTCTTATGTTTGTCCCTTCCCAGCACAACAAAATAATAGTATTGATGATAATGATTATGATGGTGAATTTAACAACTACAGAGAAACTTTGAAATATTATTTTCTTAAAATATACTATGGCAGATGCCAACAAGTGCTTGCTTACAGGAGCCTGATATAGCTGTCTCCTGAGAGGTTCTGACAGTGTCTGACAAATACAGAAGTGGATGTTCACAGTCATCCATTGGACAGAGAACAGGGTCACCAATGAAGGAGCTAGAGAAAGTACCCAAGGAGCTGAAGGGGTTTGCAGCCCCATAGGAGGAACATCAATATGAACTAACCAGTAACCCAGAGCTCCTTGGAACTATACCACGAATCAAAGAAAACACATGGTGGAACTTGTGGTTCTAGCTGTATATATAGCAGAGGATGGCCTAGTCGGTCATCAATGGGAGGAGAGGCCCTTGGTCCTATGAAGGGTCTATCTCCCAGTATAGGAGAATGCCAGGACCAGGAATTGGAGTGGGAGGGTTGGGGAGAAGGGAGAGAGGGGAGGGGATAAGAGATTTTTCAGAGAAGATAGTAGGAAATGTAAATAAAGAAAATATCTAATAATAATAAAAAAAAAGCAAGAAAGCATCTTGCCCTTAAAATTGAACCCATGACTTTGCCTTGTGTATTGACTACACTGAGAGAAGAAACAAATGTACTTTCCTAGTTTCATAAACATCAATTCAGTAAAGCAGATTTTCTAATGTGTTAAAAACTCTATGTTTGTAGTGTGCTGGGTTGGGCCTGTCAGCAAGCCTATAGCAGCTGGTGATTGATGTACATTACCAGAACTCCTTCTTTCTCTCTGGGGGTTACATCTGGAAATAGTGGTGAAGGTATCAGTCATCATCTATGTATCCAGAGGCTGCAGGCTTCTTCTAATACTCACTAAGCCTGTCCAGGGTGGTTCAGATAAATAAAAACAGCTTTCTAGATTAGTGGCCCTTGTTCTCTAGACTAGTGGTTGAGAGCCAGCCTGACTTTCAGCTGTTGCTCTTCATAATCAATCTTCATTAAACTATACATATATGCCATAGGATCATGTCAGGGAGTCTAATGTTAAGGCAGTACTAACTGCTCCATGCTATTATTCCTAACTCACCAACAATAAGTTTGCAAGATGATCCTCACCATGACTCTCATCTTGGGAGCAGAAGCTTGGTCATATGGTTGCCTAAGACTCCACAGATTCTGTTCAGCACATCCTCTATCCATGTGGTGGATATCAGCAGTCTTATTTATTTATTTATTTATTTATTTATTTATTTTTAGTTGTTGCTATAGTTCTAATGTAGAGAGCTTCTTGTAAACTGCCATTGGTCATTAAGGACTCAACAGCTCTCATTTCTCCCTCTGGATAAATATACCACCATTTAGTAAGTAGGGGAAATGGGTTCCATTTGGCTTTATTAGCATACAAGATTCCATGTCTTGAAGCTGGGTCTGAAAGCTGTGATGTCTAGCTAAGTGGATTTATGAATATATACTCCCAGAAGAATTTCTCATGTTATTACTGGCTTTTATGTTAGATATTCCATGGATTTGTTAGGAGAAGTTAGCCCAAAAGAAATAACTTCATTAATATATAAACATATCATATATAATATATATAGTGAATGTGTGTGTGTGTGTGTGTGTGTGTGTGTGTGTATGTTGTGCATGAGAGAGTGTAATTCAAGGTAAATATGTAATATGATTCCTTGAGGCTCTTTTAACAACCTTGGTATTATCTGTGCCTCATTCATCTCCTTCTGTTGACCTCCCTAATACATTCCAAATTGTATTCATCCTTTCAGGTCTTCCCATATATCCCTTCCATGCCACTTATACCCTGATATTCCCCTCTCTAGCTTTCCCCATGTTTCCTTTTCACTTTCCAGGTTTCTCACTTATTTCAGCTTATATATTCATACCTGAATACTTATACCTAGACATAGTAGATTATGGAGAAAATACAGGATTACTGGAGAAAATGTCAATAGAAACATTCCTCAGTTTTGATCATCCTGAGCAAAACATTATTTTTCCATGAGGTTAGGCTTTTTAATAGGTTCTGATAAGTTGGGAGGTTTTGATAGGTTCAGGCATAACCTACCTACTTCTGTATAACAAATTACTCCCACGATAAAAGTCTTTCAAGCAGCAGCATTTACACTTAATTATCTATGAATCTGGACCTGTTCATGGCTTACCTAGGTGGTTTAGTTTATTCATGTTCTATTTTTGCAACAAACAATCAATAAACTTTAAAATATCTATATTTTGAAATTGTGGCATATGCAATAGTGTCTGGGTTTGGTGGCCGATTATGGGATGGATCCCTGGTTGCTGTAGTCTCTGGATAGTCCATCTTTTTGTGTTAGCTCCAAACTTTGTCTCTGTAACTCCTTTCATGGATATTTTGTTCCATATTCTAAGGAGGACTGAAGTATCTACCCATTGGTCTTCCTTCTTCTTGATTTTCTTGTGTTTTGCAAATTGTATCTTGGGTGTTTTATGTTTCTGGGCTAATATCCACTTATCAGTGAGTGTATATCTAATGACTTCTTTTGTGATTGGGTTACCTCACTAAAGATGATATCCTCCAGATACATCCATTTGTCCAAGAATTTCATAAATTCATTGTTTTTAATAGCTGAGTAGTACTCCACTGTGTAAATGCACCACACTTTCTGTATCCATTCTTCTGTTGAGGGACATCTGGGTTCTTTTCAGCTTCTGGCTATTATAAATAAGGCTGCTATGAACATAGTGGAGGATATGTTCTTATTTCCAGTTGGATCTTCTTCTGAGTATATGCCCAGGAGAGGTATTGCTGGATCTTCTGGTAGTATTATGTCCAATTTTCTGAGGAACCTTCAGACTGACTTCCAGAATGGTTGTACAAGCTTGCAATCCCACTAGCAATGGAGGAGTGTTCCTCTTTCTCCACATCCTCACCAGCATCTGCTTCCACCTTAGTTTTTGATCTTACCCATTCTGACTGGTGTTAGGTGGCATATGCCAGCAAGATTTTGCTGAAGGGACCCTGGTATAGCTGTCCAATATGAGGCTATGCCAGTGCCTGGCAAATACAGAAGTGGATGCTCACAGTCTATAAGATGGAACACAGGGCCACCAATGGAGAAGCTAAAGAAAGCACCCAAGGAGCTGAAGGGGTCTGCAACCCTATAGGTGAAACAACAATATGAACTAGCCGGTACCCCGCAGAGCTCGTGTCTCTAGCTGCATATGTAGTAGAAGATGGCATAGTCGGCTATCACTGGGAAGAGAGGCCCCTTTGTACTGCAAACTTTATATGCCACAGTACAGGTGAATGCCAGGGCCAAGAAGTGGGAGTGGGTGGGTAGGGGAGCAGGGCAGAGGGGAGGGTATAGGGGACTTTCGGGATAGCATTTTAAATGTATATAAAGAAAATATCTAATAATAAGAAAAAGAAATTGGGAAAGCACACCATACTCAACTCAATGTGCAGAAACTACGACATCGACACTAGTTACTTTGACATTGAACTAGTCATCAAAAGAACTCTGGGTTAGTCTACTGCTCTGCCTAATTGTTAGTGCAGTCTTGCCATATAAAGCTGCCATGACTATGATGTATTAATAATATCAATCACCTGCAGAAACAATCATTAAAAATGTTCCAAATCTTGGAGTAAGAAAAACAAGTGTATTCTACTGTCTAGGAAAAATCTTTTATCATTTCAATTTCTGGTTGATTTGGAGTGAGTTATTCAGGACAATAGAGGGTTACTGCACAGTAGCAAACAGAAGAAGAAATCATTGTGTCCTGTGTTTTGTCTATTGCTGATTTGGAGAACCATAGGTACTCACATAAATATGGTCCATGATCCTCATTGAGGTAGATGTTTTCATAAACTGAGTAAGTGAATATACTAAGTACAAGATACGTCCAGGACAGACACCTAAGTGACAGCTTCTTACTCATGGTTAATGGCTACTTGTCACTCTTTAATGCAAGCGTTTGAGTTTGTTCTTTAATGCTGTGCCCTGTTGTAAAAGAAATATTAAAATTCATTCAATTCAGTTACATAATCAAAGCCAAATAAACAAATATGTTAGTGATTGCAACTCTGTTGCATTTAAAAATACAGTAAATATTCCAAAGGCAAATAAGAATTTAGCGAGTGTAAGTAGTAAGCTGAATTAAGCCCCATTGAAGTTAAATTGTTAGCCATTTAAACTAAAAACAGGGAAACATTTCTGAATAGACTTGATTATGTGGAGTGAAAACTCTATGTTTGAGTATTTCATATTCTTTTCCTTCTAATTCTATATTGCCAGACCCTGCTTACTTCATTTCGTGTATTGTGTAAAAATTTGTCTATTACATGTTCATAATTTATCTTGATAGCTGAAGTGAGTGGTGATTTTTATGCAGGAGATTTCAATAAGATCTAAATGGGGAGCAAAGACAGCAGTAGATAAGGTCTGAGGGAGGAGGATCAAGAGAATAATGTAATTGAAAATAACTATCAGGGGGTTGGTCCTAATCTGAAGTGTAAACAGACATATCCCAGAAGCTGCCTCAGAGCCAACAGTGAAAGCTAAGCAAAAGATAAAATGATTCAGAAATGTGGTGTCTATCAACTTTGAGTCTAAGTTTTCAGGCCTGGAAGTTTATAAAGTTACTGGCCATGTAGAAAAATAATTATTAATCTACTGTATATAACAGTAAGCAAAAGAACACTTTCCAGTTTTGACGATCATTTAAGAGTCACTCATAATATATCTCTGAATAACAGATTAAGTCAAATTGTTTTCATGAAGGCCCAAATAAAACTGAATTAGGGCTTCCACTACAAAAAAACTTGCTTTGAATGTCTCTATGTTACTATGGCTGTGAAGAACACTGTGAGAAAAGTAACTTGCATAAGAAAGAGCTTATTCAGCTCAGACTTCCATATCAGAGTCCATTATCAAAATAAGTCAGGACAGGAAGTCAAAGTGGGGGAAAACTGGAGGCGGGGGCTGATGCAGAGGCTTGGAGGAGTGCTGCATACAGGTTTGTTACCTCTGGCTTGATGAGCCTGCTTTCTAATAAACCCAAGATCATTATGCCTGAGATGGTACCTCTGACAATAGATGTGAAGGATGAAACCACCTACAATGGTTTGGCCCTTCCTCATCAATCACTAATTAAGAAAATGCCCTATAAGTATGCCTACATCCAATCTTGTGAATGCATTTTCTTAGTTGTGTTTCCCTCCTCTCGGATGACTTTAGCTTGTGTCTCCTTGACATAAAGCTATTCATAACAGCTAGCAACAATTTTATTCAGCACAAAGTTACCCCAAAACAACTCCTCCAGCTTCACTGACTTGGTGTATCACTACATCCTCTTCTGAACCAGTCTTGGTTGTCTTGGTAAGCCCCAGTGGTAGTAATATTCCTATTCTATGTGTTGCTACTGTCCTTTCCTCTTGTGAAATTTACAAGTCCTTTCTGCTTACCACCTTGGGCCAGTCACTGGTGGATGTGGCATAGGGTGGAAGGCAGGATCTTGGGAAACAGTTTGAGGTAACCACAGAGATACTGGGTACCCTTGCTTATAAGATGCCAATAGAAAAATCCCCAGGCTAAGTGTTCCTCTATGTAGACTAAAGACTGCATAACTTCTATAGCATAAAATCTGTTGTTATTTGAGCATGTAGACTTCCTTTAAAACATGTGCATAAATGTCAGTCTGGCTTTTACTGGATAGTAGCCTGATTACAACTCCAAACCCAATCCTGTTTCTGGAAAATAAAACCTTTTTCATAATATATGTAAACCATGTTTAAATATCATATCCCCCCTCCTGGTTTTAGAACAAATTCTGCATTAAAAATTTAATGAGTATTATGGAACTTTTCCAAACCTCAAAAAATAGAATTATCTTATAATCCAGCAATTTCATTACTGTGTATATGAGCAAAGTAAGCAAAACCAGCATGTAGAGAGAAGATAGCTATTTGCTGTACTGTGTCATTGCTGGACTTTTGGAAAAGGGCAGACATAGAATTACAGTATGTGTCCATTGATGAATGTATAAAAAAGTAATAGATATGCAGACATACATACAAACCTGTATACACTCTTGTGTTAAACTGCAACATTATTTGTTAATAGAAATAAAAATAAATGCTATAATTTATTATTATGACTGAGTGACCATAGGTGTGTGGGTTCATTTCTGGGTCTTCAATAGTGTTTGTCCTGGGATCCCACAATATCTCTCCTGGGCATATATCCAGAAGATGTCCCAACAGGTAAGAAGGACACATGCTCCACTATGTTCATAGCAGCCTTATTTATAATAGCTAGAAGCTGGAAAGAACTCAGATGCCCCTCAACAGAGGAATGGATACAAAAAAATGTGGTACATTTACACAATGGAGTACTACTCAGCTATTAAAAGGAATGAATTTATGAAATTCCTAGGCAAATGGTTGGACCTGGAGGGCATCATCCTGAGTGAGGTAACACAATCACAAAAGAACTCAAATGATATGTACTCACTGATAAGTGGATATTAGCCCAGGAACTTAGTATACCCGAGATATAAGATACAATTTGCAAAACACACGAAACTGAAGAAGAACGAAGACCAAAGTGTGGACACTTTGCCCCTTCTTAAAATTGGGAACAATCACCCGTGGAAGGAGTTACAGAGACAAAGTTTGGAGCTGAGACAAAAGGATGGACCATCTAGAGACTGCCATATTCAGGGATCCATCCCATAATTAGCCTCCAAACGATGACACCATTGCATACACTAGCAAGCGTTTTCTGAAAGGACCCTGATATAATTGTCTCTTGTGAAACTAGGCCGGGGCCTAGCAAACACATAAGTGGATGCTCACAGTCAGCTATTGGATGGATCACAGGTCCCCCAATGGAGGAGCTAGATAAAGTATCCAAGGAGCTAAAGAGATCTGCAACCCTGTAGGTGCAACAACATTATGAACTAACCAGTACCCCGAAGCTCTTGACTCTAGCTGCATATGTATCAAAAGATGGCCTAGTCGGTCATCACTGGAAAGACTGGCCCATTGCACATGCAAACTTTATATGCCCCAGTACAGGGTAACACCAGGGCCAAAAAGTGGGAAGGGGTGGGTAAGGGAGTCGGGGGGAGGGTATCAGGGACTTTTGGGTTAGCATTGGAAATGTAATTGAGGAAAATACATAATAAAAAATATTTTAATTAAAAATTAGTGTTTGTCCTGAAGTCTACTACAGGAAAGCCAAAATTGAAACTCTTCACTTTCCCTATATGTAATAGTGCCAAATACCAAGTCTCTATTGATGTCAGTTATGCAAGATAAGTTTATTCTAAAGATCTGTCCAGCAAGCCCTGATCTTATATATGATTTTACTGCAACTGTCTTTTATTCATAACCAGTATGAAGGACCCATCAATGAATGCATACTAAAAATGTTTCTTACTCAGTGTTTCTAATTAGATGATAGATAGATAGGTAGGTAGATAGGTAGGTAGGTAGGTAGATAGATAGATAGATAGATAGATAGGGATATAGAAAGGCATATATAGAGATACATAATTTCAAGAGGTTCATGACTACTACATGAACACAACAGCTATATCACACCCCTCTCCCTTCCAAGTACCTTTCCAAAACTAATTATCTCTATTTTATTACTGCTAAATGCACATTCATATATATTCATAAATGCATACATATACATACATGCATGCAACCTATTAAGTCTGTTTAGCTTTACTCTTATGTACATGTGTTCAGGCCTGACACTTGAGACTGGACAAAGTATGTGATAGATATTTTCTGAAGTAAACTGTTTCACGTCCTTTCACATCTCCAGTACCTCTTCATCTAGGGGTGGGAACAGGTGAAATTTCTTCTGCCTATATTGGAATGACAATTGGTATTGTCATTAATCTTGTGTGATGGATGAGATCTCATGGATGGTGCATATTTTCCTTTTTTGTCTAGGTGACACTGTAATAATAGTCATCCTAGTTCCCTGTCTATTATGGGGCTCCTTTTACAGAATTTTCTTTAAGCCTAAGTGTATTGGATTGCATTGCATGTGTGTGTGTGTGTGTGTGTACATGTATTTGTGTGTTAGAGTTGAACATTTATAGTTACTTATACTCTATATTTTACCAGATTTTTAATTTCTGTAACAGCATGCATCCACTGCAAAAAAATAAGCTTCTTGATGAGAGGCAAAGACATTGCTTATCATTGAGTACATGGACTTAGAATGAAGTTAGAATTTATATTGGTTTATAATAATAATATCAGTAAACTCTTGTTTGAGTCTATAAGTTTGTTAGCCTTGGATATATAGTACCAGACATGATTTACTTCAAGCTGAATGGGTCCTTTAACTAGTTGACAACTGCTCATACCATAAAAGGTATAAATGCCTATATCCACTCTGAATATATTGCCAATCAAGTCACACTGTGGTTCATAGTTTTTACATTATGGTAGAACTACTGATTGCTTCTCTCTGATAGTAGCTTATATAACAACTTTGATATTAGGAGAGCCAGTTATCAATAAGAAGTTTCCAGGTAAGTTTCAGCATATTTCCTCTAAGTCCTGTGTTTGAAGTGTATTGTGTTTTTAGCAAAATAGACATATTTTCAAATTCTGGGAGTCAACCAAAGACAACAACAGAAGACTGTATTGTTTTGGAGGTTGGCTGGATTAAGCTAGCCAACAACTAGAGAAAAGACTTATGATAACTGTTATTAAGAATTTTGTGAAACAGGATATAGCCCTGGGTGAAGTATTATCACCACATGTGATATAACTTCACTAAAATTTTATATGTATACAAATGTGTATGTTTGTGTGTCTTTGTGTGTAACTTTGAGTCAACTTAATTCTTTATGTCATTTTCCAAGTATTCATGGTGATATTTATTTCCCCATCTCTCATGCAACTCCATTCCTCCCTTTACACTCTCAAGATAAAGACTTCTCTCATTTTCCCCTTCACACTACCTCTGTTCTCATCATCCCAATTGTAAATCTCCTTTACTCATAATACCAAATTCCTATATTTTTCAGGTTTCCTTGGATACTTAGATATTAACGTCTAAAGATTAGGAGCTAAGATTCAAAATGTAGGGAACATGAGACATTTGCCTTTGTGTTACCTCATTATATAATACATATTAGGTCTGTGCTACCACACTCAGTATAGTATTTTCTAGTTTTATCCATTGACCTGTAAATTTTATGAATTCGTTTTTTTTATGGAAGAATAGGAATCCTCATTTAAAAACTGCCACAAACAGATGCTGAACACTTCCCCCTATTCTAACAGATTATAGGTATGTTGTTTTCCCATGGTCTGAAGAAAGACAAAAAAGCTGATTAGTTTAATTAATATAGCCACACATTTCCTTGTATTTTATTAAAAAAAAAGAAGCCTGAGGATTAAATTATAGTGATAACTATTTTGCAGATTCTTCCTAAACTGTTCCATTTTGCCTAGTTTATTTCTACGGAGACACGTGCTTTGACTGAGTGGTCTTTTTTTTTTTTAAGATATTTTCTTTATTTACATTTCAAATGCTGTCCCAAAAGTTCCCTATACCGCCCCGCCCTGCCCTGCTCCCCTCCCTTCCCCACCACTCCCACTTCTTGGCCCTGGCATTCCCCTGTACTGGGGCATATAAAGTTTGCAAGACCAAGGGGGCCTCTCTTCCCAATGATGGCCGACTAGGTTCTGCTACATATGCAGCTAGAGACACGAGCTCTGGGGTTATTCATTAGTTCTTATTGTTGAGTGGTCGAATGTCTTTAATTCAGCATTAAAACTTAGTGTTATTTCCAGTTTCCATGATTTATTTTTGGAAATCTTGTTAGCCTCACATCATATTTTCAATCATAATTTTGTATTCATCTGATAGCATGTCTTATAGCTATAGCCCTAAGTGTCTCATATTCTGTCCCATAAGGTTTGCAATGTTATTGTTTTGTTATTGCTACTGTGGTTGTTTTACTATTCCAATTCCTTTTAAACTCAAAGCTAAAGTTATTTCTCTCTCTCTCTCTCAATCTCTCTCTCTCTCTCTCTCTCTCTCTCTCTCTCTCTCTCTCTCTTTATTAGAGATTTTCTTTATTTACATTTCAAATGTTATCCCTTTTCCTGGTTCCCCCTTCCTGGTAATCCCCTATCCCATCATCCCTTCCCCAGCTTCTATGAGGGTGTTCCTCCACCCACTCACCCAAACCCACCTCCCTACTCTCATTTCCCCTACACTGGGACATCTATTGCACCTTCATAGGAACAAGGACCTCTCCTCCATTGATGCATGACAAGGCCATCCTCTGCTACATATGTAGCTGGGGTCATTTGTACTCCTTCATTGATGGCTTTTGGATGTCTTTTGGAACTCTGGAGGGTCTGGTTGGTTGATATTGGTGTTCTTCCTTTGGGGTTGCAAATCCCTTCAACTCCTTCAATCCCTTCTCCAATTCCTCCATTGGAGACCCTGAGCTCAGTCCAATGGTTGACTGCAAGCCTCTGCCTTTGTATTTGTAAGTCTCTGGCAGGGCCTCTCAGGAGACAGCCATATCAGGCTCTTTTCAGCATGCACTTCTTGGCATCCAAAATAGTATCTACGTTTGGTAACTGTATATGGGATGAACCCTCAGATAGGATGTCTCTGAATAGCCTATCAGCTGAAGTTTCTCTCTCTCTCTCTCTCTCTCTCTCTCTCTCTCTCTCTCTCTCTCTCTCTCTCTCTCCTGTCCTGGAACTCACTCAGTAGACCAGGCTGGCCTCGAACTCAGAAATCTGCCTGCTGCTGCCTCCTGAGTGCTGGGATTAAAGATGGCGCCACCACGCCCAGCTCGCTGAAGTTCTCTTTATAGAGTAGTTCTTAATAATACACAAATTTGAAAACCTAAAGTTAAACTGTGGTTCCATCACCCAAAATTCTGTTAAACAGATTGAAAATTAAATTGGATATATTTGGGATAGAAGAAATTCTATGTTATTCTAAATATTGTGCAGTTATTTTGTACTGCTAATTGACAAATTCTAGAAGAGAAGTTTTATCACAATGGATCTTAAAGCATTCTCAGGACTTACAAGAAAACTAATTGCTGTAGAGTCACTGACAGGATAAAGTCAATCTTTTAGCAGACAGATTATAGCCATATGTTTCTTTCCCTGTGCCTACAAGGGTCAGCATTTGAGGATGGATCATATGATGGATTTCAGATTCCATTCCTCCTCTTTGCATTGAAGACTAATGCCTGATACAATTTGAATGTTACTCAAGAAAATACTAATCACAAGACCCACTCTATAAATATTTAATAACCACAGTGGTTAGTTGATTCATGTTGTAGTGTCAATGCAGGGATTCCGACTGTTTTCTCAGACACCAAAATGAACTCACTTCTAGTTTAGTCTATATACATCTATTCATCCTGTTCTATGACAATGTTTCACACTCCTTAAATGAGACTATAGTGATCCCACTATGAGAATATCAGAAATGATGGGGAACAGTCTGTTTTGAAGACATCAATGCTTTAATCAGTGTTATTCCCAGTCCCTGGAGCAGTCACTATGCTGAAATGTATTTTGTACCCAGGAGGGGTGCAGAGGTCTTTAGATAGGTGATAATACAAGCCACAGAAACACATTCTGTTTTAAAGATAGGATTACTCATTGTGAAACAGAAATGCCACAGTGTCCTTGGAGCAAATAAACAGAAACACACTGCTAACAGTGTTCTGAATTCTTGTATCAGGCACAGAATTTCTGTATTTAAAACAAAATAAATATGGAAAAATTGGTTTTTATAATCAAGAATCATGAAATTTGAAATATTTACATATAAAGTAAATATATACATAACTGTATTTTCATGATCATATAGACAAAATCAATTCTCATCTTTTAATGTATATTCTAGAATTGCACATAGAAAATACTTAATTTCACATTACTTACTTTTCTAATTAAAAGGCATAACTTTTTTAGGTTTAAGTTAGTTTTCAGTATTTTCTTTGCTTTTTAAAACAGATTTAATCTTTTTGTATATCTGTTGTGTGGATTTGTATATGACTATGCACTCCTGAGTTAATATGCTTGTGGTTGCCAGAGGTCTTTGATCACATGGAGCTGAAGTTTCAGGCATTTACAAAATACTGGATGTTTATGCTGGTACACAAACTCTTGTCCTCTGGGAGACAGGTACCTGCTTTTAATATTGGAGTATTTCTCCAGGCCCAAATTTATGCCTATTTTGTTGTCAAATGTCCCTTTCTTCAAACAATGTTAAAGAAAAAAAAATGTCTTTGGTTGTAGTTTCATGTATATTAATTTTTTCTATATGTTTTTCACAAACCAGAGATATCTTTTCAGAACATGAGAAGCATTTCTTAGATGTAGAAACCTAGAATGCCCATGACTTTAACAAGAGATGATGATGACCATTTCCCTAGCTCATTCAGCTTTGAAAGACCTTCCTTCATGTCTGTACTACATTTTCAAATGTTCGTCTATATTGCAAAGACATTTTTATCATACTAAAATGTTTTTGAATGATACCGTTGCTTTAGTTGTTCTGGGCAACTTTGTCTTTTGTGTGTGATGGCTTCAAAGTTTCTGGTGGGGATTGAGATAAAATTTAACAAGTTCAAGATGGGACTTAGAGTTCCTGTCTTATAATGTAGATATTTCTTTGTGTGCCACTGTATTTAATACAAGAAAATTTATACTTTATATAATATTTTAATACCTACCTGAGAATCACATTTATCCCTTCTCTTTCAGCTCATCACAAATGTATCTCAACTCCATGACCTCCAAACATAGTGTATGTTATTTTAATTAATGAAAACATGCTATGGATATTTAATTAAATCAGAAAAACATGTATCTGTCACATAAAATAATGTGATAAATATGTTTACCTACTATTCACTATGAGACACAAATAACTACCAATAGTTCCAGGTCTTTTTGTGTCCTCCTCATTGTATACAACTCTCTGTTTAACATGCAGTTATTCTGAATTTCATACTCAACATTTTTTGTATTTTGTTTTATTTTTATTATATACATATTTTTTCTACATTGTTATTATTAAGTTCTGCATGTACTGGTTCTTATAATAACCCATTCTTCTGATGTTTTACTTTATAACATGTGATTTTAGGTTCAACAATATGTGTATGAGATTGAATCATTAAAATGAATAACTCTAATGTCTTTTAACCATCATGTGGAAACCTTTTTTCTCTATCAACATATATAATGTCTCCAATAGAGATTTCTTTGCAATTAAAACACATCAAACAAACGCAAAAATGCCTTGGACAAGATTTGGTGAATTCAGATTGAAACAGAGTTACCTATGTTTAATCTTGATATTGATAAATATTTTAACTTAGACTTTATTTTTCATATTTGCTCCTATTATGTATTAACTTGGACATGGAAGAATTTTTTACAGACAACTGTTTCAATTGAAGAAATCCATGTCTTTAAAAATATGTAGCCAAAATATGCCCAGAAAACTAGAATTCATTTGCCATTGTACAGTTGAGAAATGTTGTTTGTAAGGTTGATGAGAATTGAAGAAATATTAAGAAAAATGAAATGAAACAAAATAGTGAGTGCTATATATGGAAAATTGATTTATCATATTTTGTGATATGTATTGGACCTTATAACCAGCTAAATATAAACAAAATATATCCCTTATAAAGAACTATATAATTTAAAATTCTAACACTATAATAGAACAAATATTACAGAATACATTGTACATCTAATTGTCTACATTGCTGCTTCTCATAAATTAAGGATAGATATGGAAATACTCAAAGTGTTTGTTTCACATATATGTTATCCAAGACAAAGATATAATGTTGAACATCACCATATGTAAGAGCTTAAACTTTATTACATATGTGTGTTCATATATAATACGATCTTATAAAAAACCATTTGGCTTGTTTGAATTCAATTTCCTCATGAAGATGTTTGTAGGGCTACCTCATAAAATGGTAACAATAAACATATAATTTCTATACAATACTTTGTCCATTTTTTCAATAGTAAGTTTATAATAAATACAAACTTTTACCAATATTTAGAAAATAGTAGACATATGTTGATTATCTGTATTGTAAATCTTGGTTATCTAGATGGTACTAATATGATTGTGACCTGTAACTTGGGTCTTTACTTCCCAATACCTGTACTCACAGATTTATATACAGTATGTACCTGGTTCAACATGTTTATGCATATCAGCCTTTGTGGTAAAGACTGTGGTTGATCATTTTCCTGATAATTTTTTTAATTACTTTGTAGTTAAACTTAATAACAGAATGCATTCCTATGGTATAATATATTTACATTTTTTTTTCAGTGCCCCTCTCCTCCATGAAGAGTGCAGGGTATTTTCCAGCTGTTCTTTTTATCCTTCTTGGTATCCATCAATTTTACCCTAAGCCCTTCCTTTCAGGGGAAAAGCATTCTAATAAATTGATCCATCCTGTGGTACCAGTGAGTTAATGCATTGCCCTTTAGTGTTTTAATGTATTTAGAAAGAGGATGCCAGTAGAAGAATTGCTTAATATTGTCAAAGTCTTGGCAGAAATTCTGTCAGGCCCAAGGATATGTAGCATTATTTCCAGGGTTGGCCTACATTTTCAAGGAGGAAGAATCTGCTTCCTCAGCAAAATTCAACAAGTCTCAACTTCATTAAGTCAAGAATAGATCTCCCTTGGTAAAAATATATCTATAGGTTTAGACCACACTCTTTTATATAAACTGAACAAAGTTATGGGAAAACAACCAACAAGGCATTATCAAGCAAGAACTCTACTAACCACTTAGAAACCCGCCCCCATTGCTATAGGTAAGATAGCCATGGCCAAGATTTATCCAAAATAAACAGGAGCTAATACAATATAAAAATGAGGAAGTTGACAACAAAACTGATGTAGGTCCTTTACAGTGCCTAAGGAAGATGTACAAGTTTTGATAGAATAGAGACTTCCCTTAGCTTTAAGATTAGAAAACAAACAAACAAACAAATACTCAACTTTTACCTGTCACCAAACAAAAGTGATTTAAGAGTGATTTATTGAAACTGTTAAAGTGTAGATAAAATAGTAAGGCTTAGGCTGAATCTTAAGGCCTAAGTAAACATCACCTGGCTAGCTTGCCATTTTGTTCTGTTACTAATATTCTAAGGAAACTTTCCCCTAAGTTGTTTCTGCTTTTTCTAGGGAAATTTCTCATGTCCAATTTGATTACATATTCTGCTATGTCCTGTGCCCTTGGAAACAAATCATGATAGAAGTCATTAGAACTGCTTTGTATAGTTACCCACAATAAGCTTGGACCTGAACCAACCACCCAGCCGCACTTCCCACACCTGTGTATAAGCTTTTATAGTATTTGCTTTTATAAGCTGCCCCTGGGATGGGCCCTAATCTAAGAGATGTAAGTAACTATTTATAATAAGACCTACATTTTGAGTAAAGATTATGTAAAGATTAAGTTCCTAAGACCTCCCTGGGAACTGATATCCTACTTGGCATACAGAAACATGTACATGGGCATCTAACATGTTGGTGGGCAAATTAAGGCACTAATGTTATAAAAGCCCCATTCTGCCTGACAAGTTTAGACATGTTACACAATGTTGCACAAGTCTAGTCCCCTGCTACAGTTGAATAGCAAAACCAAAGTGAGCATGTTAATTGTATAACACAGACATGTTCCCATCCTTACATCCTGATTCGTTGAATAACTTGGCACAGATGCCTGTAGATCTCAGGCTTAAAAGGCCCTGTAGGACTTTATTTAAGGGTCCTGGTTCAGCTCCTGGGCCTGGAACATTCCCCTGATGGTTTGGTCTTGAAGTGTGACATTCAATAAAGCATCATTATTTAACTGAGATTGGTGTTTGAGTGTTTTGTGAAGTGATTCCCAGACCCCAACACAAACCATTAGGCTGCAGTGTGATTTCTCCTGCCTAGATATGAACAAATGTCTATTCAGATTCAAATCTGCCTGTAACAACAAATCAGTAGTCTGCCAAGGTTCAACTTGACAAACTGATGGGTTTATCAGGTTACTTATAGGATGTGTGATAAGTTACCTATGGGAACACATGTGACAATAATGTAACAGCATCACCTGAAAGGCCACTTCAGCCTAGATGTAGACCCAAAAAAGCTGCATCCCTGAAGCTCAGAACAGGAATTTCAGATGCATGAAATATATGAAAAACCCTGAAACATACTGGGCTGGTAGGGGTGTCCCTTTTCTCCAGTAATCCTTACTACTTTATCTAACATTTTAAATTCCTGAAATAACCTCAGACTTGAAAGCATTATTTGTGTCTTGGTATTAAGCTCAGAATGGACTGTTCCAATTTAAGGAATATTGTTCCATACTATGTAAAAAAAGATAGGTAGTGTTCCAACTGAGCCAGAGTGAGTAAGATCATCTCAAAAATTTGAAGCTAAATTTGATTTAAAACCAAGTAGAGTTAGAAACATTCTTTAAAACAAACAAACAAAATAAATTTGCTGTGAAAGAAAATTAAAATTCAAGGTCCACGACTCATGCGGCTTGCTAGTTAGGTGGGCTTTTTGGGCCTAGAGCAAAGAACAAAGGGTGTAAAGTCATCCCAGGAACCAACTAGCCATAAAGACAGGGAAGACATACAAGAATGTCCTGACTGGCCCGGCACCTCTCTATCTCCCGCCCTTCTGACATGGGTTAAATGTTAACCAGATGTTCTGCTGTTATCTCGATCTGCACGTACAGTCTGCTGATGTTTAAACTGTCCAATTGTGTGAAGCTGCACCAATTCTTCTCCTAACCCCCACCCTTTTCCTATATAAACCCCTAACTTATGAGCCTCAAAGTTGACACCTCTGTCTCCTGCATGAGATATGTGTCAGCCTGGAGCTCTGTCATTAAACTACCTCATGAATTTGCATCAAGATGGTCTCTCATGATTCTTTAGGTGCGTGCTATCTTGTGACTTGGGTGGGGGTATCCCCATGGAAGTCTTTCAGCTGAAATTGATTTGGCATAAGTTGTTTTTAATAGTAATATGTATAAAGGAAATTCAGTTAATTAATAGAATTTTACAATAAAATGATAGTATTTTAAACATCTTAGTAATATAGAGCCAGTCCGTTATAAACCCCTTTGAATAATTTAATCAGGATTAAATTATTCACTAAAATTAAAAGAAATATTTTGTCAGGAAAAAAAAAAACAAAAAACTGTAAGGTACCCTAAATCAAGATGAGTTTATATATATTGAGAAAAATGATGAAATTGTTTGAAAAAATTATATGCTACAATCCACAGACCCCTGCTTTGTCATAAATAACCTTTTTTTCCCAACTTTATCTCACAAATCCTTCACAAAGATTCAGGCCAGTGAGTTTTTCTGATCACCCCCACTTATCTATCCTCTTCAACTAACATGGTCTAGACTGGGTTCCTTCTCAAGAGCCTTTGCTTATCCTGGGATCTCCTGCTTGCACAACCACAAATTTCTAATCTTTTGCCAAGACTTTTCTTACCTCATAGCCATAGTCTATTGTTTTTTGTTTTTGTTTTTTTTTTAACAAAATATCAATAATTTGATTTTGCCAAAGAAGGCTTGGGAGCCAGATGCTAGAATGAAAGTCTGATAGCTCAGAGAAGCAGAGAAAACACCGTGCTGACCTTCCTTCATGGACATCTCCTGAACTAAGAAAAAAACCACTCATACATATAGAAAGAGCACACAGAACACCAAATTAACAAGAAAAAAAAATCCCTACTTATAACAAATGTCTTAATAAAAACACAACATATGTATAACAAAGAAAATGTACCAAAAGCCATAATAGAAAAATTTCAGGGAACAACACCCTTCACAATAGCCTCTAAAAAGGTATAGTATCTTGGCATAACTATAACCCAGCAAGTGAAAGGTCTGTATGACAAGAACTTCAAGTCTTTGAAGAAAGAAATTGAATAAAATAACAAACAATGGAAAGATCTCCCAGACTCATGGATTGGTAGGATTAACATAGTAAAACTGATCATCTTACCAAAATCTATCTACAGATTTGAAGAAATACCCATCAAAATCTCAACATAATTCTTTACAGAACATGAAAGAACTATACACAACTTCATATGCAATATATTAAAATAAAAAGCATACACCATAATCAAGTTGCCTTTATCTCTCAGTGCAGAAGTATGTTAATATATACAAATGAGTAAATGTAATAAATCACATAAATCAACTTAAAGACAAAAATATTTAGATTTAAGAAAGATTCTGACTTAAAGAAAATGAAATATTGAGATATAAACAAATCAAATAAAATTAATTGCTTCCATGATGAACACTTTTAAACTTCTAAAGAAAGAGATAGAGGAAACCACTAGACAAATGGAAAGATATTCTATACTCATGGAGAGGTACAATTAAGTTTGTGAAAATGACCATTCTGTCCAAATCTTTCACAGATTTAAGGCAATTTAAACTAAATCCCCCAACTCATTCTTCACAGAAATAGCAATAAAACTATCCTAAAATACATATGCCATAATAATATACCAGAGGTAGCAAACAGAATCTTGAACAAAAAGAATTATGCTGGAGGGAATAAAGTTCCAGATCTAAAGATCAATAATAATAATAAGCACAGCAGATTAATGCTAAAATACCATATATGTAGAACAAAATCAAAGAAATTGTAATGAGTATACTGAGCTTTAGTCATTTAATATTTGATGGAGTTGCCAAAAGCATACCCTAGAGAACATAATGCATTCTCCAAAAATAATACTGAGATACAGTATGTTCACATGCAGAAGAATGAAATCAAACCTGTATCTATTAGTGTGCATGACAACCAACTCGAAATGAATCTAAGACCTAAAAAAAAACCCTGAAAGAGTGAAAATTCTAGAAGAAACAATAGGAATGAAGATATTGAGCAAGGTAACCCAGAGATATAAAGACAAATATAAAATTTTATTTTCTCACTAGAGTATCCTAGTACAAAAATCTTCAAATGTGAGTATGTATCATATAGTAAATTTAGAAACCAAGAGACTGTTGCCAGGATGGTGGGTTGGGGAGTCAGGGAACAGCAAGAAGGGAAATAACAGTATACATTATCTGATTGGGAAATGGGAAAAAATAGGCTACCAAATTAAGATCAAAGGAATGAGTTAGATACAAATGAAAGAGGGAGTAGGGATACATAACTGTAAGGATTTCAAAAAAGCAACCTTCTTATCACATTATTAATCGTCTAAAATCATGTAATATATTTAAATATGATAATAGTTCCTAAAGATCCAAAGAGCAACTAACAAAAAACCTCAACACCAGGCAAGAGATGCCCTCTTTTAGGTCCTTGCTCACAGTTGTCAAAAAGATCCTCAGAACACACAGGTGATTTCAAACTGCCCTCCACTTTACTCCACAGTTAAAAGGAGGTAAGTAACTACTGTTTAAGTACCTTGAAATATGTATAATACATATCTCTTGTGTTAACATATATATGTATATTATACATTATAATATATATTATAATATATATAATTATATTTGTTAACATGTTATATTGCATATTTATTATATATTACATACATATATATTACATGTATACATATTATCAATGAAGACTTGCCACGCACTCGGGTCTAGTCAGCTTGACAGGCCTGAAGCCTTAAAGCCACTCACGAGGCAGAGAGTTTCACAGAAACTCACCTCCTGGAGTTTTGGTGTTTTCATTAACCCATATACTCATACCCTATTCCCGCATTAGTCTGGTGTATGGATCTACATGCTCTCTTTTAGTATTATCTTAGTATAAGTGCCTTTTAAGCTTGAATTCTGACATAGCTAAGCCATCGCCAGTGTTCCAATGTCCTAGAAAGTCCTTGAGCTGACCATGGGCTTGGAATTCAGTAAGAATGTTGCCTATTCAGTGACATTCAGAATTGCCTCTGGTATTACACTATCACCTTGAATAAAAGCTAAGTCACTGCCCTATACAGGAATTTACCATCATCTAGGAAGAAGGAAGTTTGAGACCTAAGGAGGAACCAGAGTAGATACTTAGAACTATAGATAGCTGAGTTACAACCATACACACATATTTACAATGGTCTAGGGGGAAGGTGGACTATACAACAGACTAAAATAGGAACTATGGCAAGGGCAAGAAGCCCTTGACCCTGGCTTCTAAGATTAAGTGGACCTTAGGTGGAGCTCTTTTTGATCCCAGTTGTTAACGATGAATTTTATCCCAAGTGGTTCCTGTCAGACCTGCTGTGTTTGTATTCCTCTGTTTTGTGTAAGAATCCAGTAACCTCTTTGTACCTTGCTGGTGTGTCACCCAACTTCCCTATTTTCTTCTGTTTAAAAAAAAGTTTGATGCTTGATTTGACAAATTACATTCAGATTGTACACAACCTCTCCTGTGTGCATCTGTCTGTGATTTCACCCAATGCTTTTCCCACCTGGGACTAGAGACCAGTTCCACGCAGACATAGGGGCCCAGAGGCTCTACGGCAAAGACTGTATTTACTATAGACATCATTGAATGGAATACTCTGCTGGTAGCCAACAACACCCTAATGGGTATTAAAACTGGCTCACTAAGTGGGAAACCTAGCCAACTACCAAGGGATAATAAAGTAATTGATTTCGAAGGAGAGTCTAAAACCAACCTCCTTACTAACCCAGAATAATCCCTAAATACACTATAAATATTTGTTCTTATATTCACAGTTAAGTGCATCTCTCACTCCTAGTCAAGAAAACTTCTCATGGAAACAGATGGGGACCATTAACAGAAAACAGCAACCAATTACAGAGTTACTGTGGATGCATCTATACCAATTGTTTATACAATACCAAGTGGTCACCCCTGGAAACATACATAAAGTAACATACAGACTGAGAAAAATTTATTTCAGAAAAGATACATATACAAACACATACATACACACATATATATCCATGTAACACCAATGGGGAGGGATTTGAAAAAGAGCAAAGTGGTTTATTTCTGAGGGTAGGGAGAGATGGAAGCATCATCAGGAGTTATTTAATTATATCATAGTCTCAGAAACAAAAGAAAACACAGGTGTGACATTTTTAAACAGTATATAATAATAATTGTAAACACTAGGAAGGTGTGCAGTTACTTAGATTCTCTGTATCCCTTATAATACATAGCAGGCAGAGCAAGATGGAGAAACTGTAAATAATGAATCAATGTATGTATCAAAACCAAAACGTATTGGTGATTATAAAAACAGGAAACATATGTGCTGATAATAATATTAGTAGACATGAAATAAATGGTGAAGAGTATAGAAAATGCATAGAAATTGACTGTGCTATATTGGCACGAGATTATCCAGGAAGAGGCCTTGAGGACTGTACTCATTGCCACATACTTTACAATATTAATTTCTGTTTTCACCAGTTCACTAGAAAAAATTACCCTAGAGGGTAGGTGAGACTGGATTTTGTATATTCTAATGTAATATACCACAAAGCATTAAACGTCTTGTTTAAACAAACTAGCATTTTTTTGCTTGAAGCCCATTTTTGTTAATCAGATAGTCAAACATTCTTCTTTGGCAAGACTTAGAAACATTATTTAAGCTATTTTAAAAGCTTTTACTAATTAGTTGTCAAATAAAATGTTAATTCAACTTCACTTATTAGGATTAAGTAAGGGTAACATTGCCACAGTAATTTGTTTATATTTCATGGTAATATGGAACAAACAGCACCTGTTGAATAGAAATGTGGAAGCTATTTTCTCTCTCATTGAAATAATTAATTTTGGTAGGTAATATTAAAATCATGAACTCTCCTTTTTTTTTTAATATTTAAAACTATGTCAGTTTCAGACAAGTTGATAAAGGGGAATTTTTCAGTACATCCAAATACAAAAGTGACTCAAAACAAGGTTAAAACAGATTATTCTGAAACTTGAGTGTTCTATATTAAAATTAAGTAACAAAAATTATTAAATATCCTAGAGTTTCTTTTTTAAAAAGGAAATTAAAAAAAAGTCTCTTTAATTGGAATGCAACTGCTTATTCTTTTTACCTAAATGACCTTGTTGGAAAGCAAAACTAATCTATACACTAACATTATCATTTTCTATGCTTCAGGCTCACTGTATTTTGCAAACCATAGCAATCAATAAGAATGTTTATTAAATTCTTTTTATTAAAAACATAGATATTTTTGAAAGTTATACTTATGTGCACCACAATTTTAAGGATAAACAATTTTCTGAATGAGGCATAGAGTGTATGATTTTTCTAGACATACAGGATTCTCCTATCTGCATTAAATGTCATCATTAGGAGACCCAAAAAGAAAGATTCATAATAGCACAATTAAAGGTTTGAAATGATTTTTTTCTATACTTTTTGTGTTTATTTTCTCTTTATAAGAAGACATTTATGCTGTTAATAAATGCGTATTAGCTACACCACCTAAGGTGCTATGATTAATCCTAGTAAAAATTAAGGTTTTGTTTTTACTGATAATTCATTTTGTAAAAAGAGAATTTTTTCCTTTCTTTTATTAGATATTTTCTTTCTTTACATTTCAAATGTTATCCTCTTTCATAATTTCCTCTTGGAAAATCCTCTCCCCCCTCCCCCCTCATCCTGCTCCTCAACCCACCCACCCACTCCCACTTCCTGGCCCTAGAATTCCTCTATACTGGGGCATAGAACCTTCACAGGACCAAGGGCATTTCCTTCCACTGATGACCGACTGTTCCATCCTCTGCTAAATATGCAGCTGGAGCCATGAGTCCCACCATGTGTTTTCTTTGATTGGTGATTAGTCCCAAGGAGCTCTGGGGGTATTAGTTAGTTCACATTGTTGTTCCTCCTATAGGGCTGCAGACCCCTTCAGCTCCTTGGGTCCTTTCTCTAGCTCCTTCATTGGGGACCTGTGCTTCATTCAATGTATGGCTGTGAGCATCCACTTCTGTATTTGGCAGAGCCTCTCAGGAGACAGGAAGGAGAATTTTGTATTGGATATTTTATTTATTTACATTTCAAATGCTATCACTTTTTCCAATTTCCTCCCCCAGAATTGTTATTTGCTTGTTTGTTTGTTTAGTATTATGAGCCTTTTAATTCAAGTTACTCGCACTGTAGATGAGTCAAAATAATTGTTTAGAAATGCACAAAAACAAATTGATAATCTTGCAAAGAAATAAAGAGATTTTAATCTCAAATTAGAATTTTTTTTTATTTTTTTTTTAGTTTTTTTATTACGTATTTTCCTCAATTACATTTCCAATGCTATCCCAAAAGTCCCCCATACCCTCCCCGCCACTTCCCTACCCACCCATTCCCACTTTTTGGCCCTGGCGTTCCCCTGTACTGGGACATATAAAGTTTGCATGTCCAATGGGCCTCTCTTTCCAGTGATGACCTACTAGGCCATCTTTTGATACATATACAGCTAGAGTCAAGAGCTCCGGGGTACTGGTTAGTTCATAATGTTCTTGCACCTACAGGGTTGAAGATCTCTATAGCTCCTTGGATACTTTCTCTAGCTCCTCCATTGGGGGCCCTGTGATCCATCCAATAGCTGACTGTGAGCATCCACTTCTGTGTTTGCTAGGCCCCGGCCTAGTCTCACAAGAGACAGCTATATCAGGGTCCTTTCAGCAAAATCTTTCTAGTATATGCAATGGTGTCATCGTTTGGAGGCTAATTATGGGATGGATCCCTGGATATGGCAGTCTCTAGATGGTCCATCCTTTTGTCTCAGCTCCAAACTTTGTCTCTATAACTCCTTCCATGGATGATTGTTTCCAATTCTAAGAAGGGGCAAAGTGTCCACACTTTAGAATTTTTAAAACTTATGCTCATAATGCGATGGAGGAAAATGCATTGGGAAAACAAAAGAATGCTTTTTTAATGTGTAATTTGCTACTTTGCCTCTCTATATAGTGAGCATTGTCATGTAAATAGCCTCAGATGAGTAAAGAACCTAATAAATTTTAACTTCTTGTGGGGCAAGTGGACCTTGCCACCAGACAGAAGAGCAGGTAAGGTTGAATGAGATCAAACGCAGGGACACTCAGAATTGAGAAAGGTAGGAGTGGGGTGCCTATCTCTACACATAACCACAACGCCCCACTGAAGACCATTACAATCAGTCACATAGCATAAAAACCTGGAGTTCTTTATGCTAATGAGGTATCTAGAGAGGCCCTGAGCGTTTCGCCAATGAGCTTCCCTTTCTAGGCATTTCTTCCTCTTCAAAAAGTATTTAATCCCTGGTTTACCCTGAATAAAATCTATTCATTCAAATCAATCATCAAATAGTGCAGTCTGAAAAAACAAGGACTATGTTTTCATCATGGATCACCAAAGGAAGGAGAGGAGGCCTTCATCCTTTTTCTTTATTTAACCTTTTATTGATTGATTTTTATACTCCATATTTTAGTCCCCTCCCGGTTCTGCATCTCATACTTCCTCCCCATCCCCCATTCATGAGGATGTCCCCACACTCCCGCTTCCATCCCACCCCACCCTACTCCACCCCACTAGACCTCTAAACTCCCTGGGGCCTTCAATCTCTGGAGGGTTAGGTCGATATTCTCTGGCTGAACCCAGAACTGGCAGTCCTCTGATGTATGTGTGTTGGAGGCCTCATAACAGTTGGTGTATGCTGCCTGGTTGGTGGTCTAGTGTTTGAGAGATCACTGGGGTTCAGGTTAATTGAGACTGCTGGTACTCCTCCTTAGCTTCTTCCAGCTTTACCCTAATGAAACCACAGGGATCAGCCCCTTCTGTCCATTTTTTGGGTGCAAATATGTGCATCTAACTGTTTCAGCTGCTTATTGGGTATTTCAGAGTGCAGTCATGATTGGTCCTTTTGTGAGTGCTACATAGCCTCAGTAATAGTGTCAGGTCTTGGGACCTCCCCTTGAACTGAATCCCACTTTGGGCCTGTAGCTTGACCATCTTTTTTCCAGGCTCCTCTTGATTTCCATCCCTGATGTTCTTTCAAACAGGAACCATTTTGGGGTCAGAGTTTTGACTGTAGGATGGCACCCCCTTCCCTCATTTGATACCCTGTCTTCCTGCTGGAGGTAGGCTTTATTAGTTCCTTCTCCCTACAGTCAGGCATTTTATTGCTACATCCACTCCAGTAGTGACATGTGCGACAGGCCCCAAAAACCTGGGCGCTGTCCGGAGGCAAAAAGTTCACGGAAACGTAGTCTCCTGGAATCGTGGCATCTTGTATAAAGAATGCTCCAATGTCCTTGCTTTAGTTGGTAAACTGATCTGTGGGCTTCCCCTTAATATTGCTTTATTACAAGTGCTCCTAAGGATTGATATTTTGACATATAGCTAAGTTAGATTCTAGGCAGTCCTTGATCCTACCTTGGGCATGGATAGCTACACATTCACTGCCCTACACAGAAATTTACTGTTATCTAGGAAGAAGGAAGTTTGTGACCTAAAGAGGAACCAGAGTAGATACTTAGAACTATAGATAGCTGAGCTACACCCAGACACAGACAAGTATTTACAATGGCCTAGGGGGAAGGTGGACTATACAAGAGACTAGAGTGGGAACTATGGCAAGGACACGAAGCCCTTACCCTGGCTTCTAAGATTAAGTGGACCTTAGGTGGAGCTGTTTTTGATCCCAGTTGTTAACATTGAGTTTTACCCCAGTTGGTTCCTGCCCTTTCTTCCATGTTTGTATTCCTCTGTTTTGTGTAAGAATCCAGTAACCTTGCCTGTGTGTCACCCAACTTCCCTATTTTCTTCTGTATAAAAAGTTAGATGCTCGATTTGACAAATTACTTTCAGATCTACACTCCCTTGTGTCAAGTCTGTCTGTCAATTCCCGCCGACTACATGCCCACCTGCACCAGAGATTCATTCCACGAAGACAAGGGACCAAGAAGGTCTGCGGCATTTTATTTAATGTTCCTCCCCTTGTGTCCTAGAGTCTCTCACCTCCCAGTTTTCTGGTACCCATTCTAAAGGGTGCTCCCAACCTCCTACTTCCGGAGGTTGCCTGTTTCCATTCTTTCTGCTGGTCCTCAGGTCTTCAGCCATTTTCCCTCACCCAATACCAGATCAGGTTCCCCTCTTCCCCCCTTCCCTGTTCACTTTCCCTCCTAAGTCCCTCCCCACCACTTGTGATTGCTTTCTTCTCCCTACCAAATGGGACTGAGGCGTCCTTATTTGAGCCCCTCAGCTTGTTGACCTTTTTGGCCTTCATCTTTAAGAGCCTGCCTAAATAAGCTGGAGAAGCCCTCTTCTCTTCCAGCCTCTCTGTACCCTCAGCACTCATTCAGAATCAAACAGCTTCTGTCCCTTACCCCCACCAGTAACTTTGATGCCTGGTCTGTGGACACCCTGCCGGAAGCATGGACCTGGGACCCTCATTCCCATTTCCTAGCTGCAAGAGAGGTACCTAGATACACAGGAGACTGAGAAATGCAGCAATCATACCAGATTCTACTCTTTCCCACACTCACAGACTGAGGGCTCCCATTATGGACTAGGTTCTGCCTCCTCTGAGCAGTGTACTGGGGGCACTCTGCGCATCCCATTTGCAAGGCAGACAGGCAGCGCTGCAATTTCTTACCCAAATTGACCATTGGCTTATACTGAAATGTTGAATATATAGAGGGTATATTATTAAGAAGCTAGTAGTAAGTACAAAATGTAGGCTGTTGCATTACGGAAAAATACTAAGGGTACTGGCAATCAGGATACATCATCACTAGAAGAGCTTTCTCAAGGAACAAGGGTTATAGCTTGTTCTCCCTAAGACATAGGAAAGCATGAACTTAAAACTGAGCTTCTCCAGAGAGAGTACAGTTTGAGAAATTTCTCAAGTCCATTCACTGGGCCAAATATGCAATAACTTCAGTAGAAAAGCTTGATGTGCTTAATGTCAAAAATTAAATTACAAGTAACAATGTAATGCCCTCTATTTTGTATAATAGATATTTGATTGAGCTATAACACTTAATTATATTATCTTAAAACAGTGTTTTTTGTTTTTTTTTTTGTTTGTTTGTTTTGTTTTTTATTGGTTAAAGGAGCAATGGTGAACAGTAACACCATGATAAACACAAAGACAGATTAAAAGTAACTCCTTCCCATCTCTCATTGTCACTTCTACATTTTTCTTTTCTTAGACATGATGGTGAAAGAAGGTTTGAAAAGATCACGATTGTTGAACGACATTGAAAAAGAAGGCAGATTTCATAATTTGCAGTTTAAATATAAACTTGTCTGAATCTTGATTTTTTTTTTATCGTGCTCAGAATGAGCAAGCACAGTGTTTGAAAACTCAAACACAAATCAAACACTGTTGTCTCCTTTTCAGGATTAGAAACAAAATTTAAAATGCCCACACACATTGGGCCCACTGAGCTCAATCCGTGGCAACATTGTTCTTTTGTTTATAATATGTCCTTTTCATATTATTGACTGATTCTTACATAAAATATTTGTAGTTATTTGAGAATAACATAACATTAAATACTCTGAAGTAAATGTATGATTGGATGTCTGGAAATGCAGTCCATGCAGATTCTCCAAGTTCTCTGAAGATAAGCTTCGTTTTCAAGCCAGTTGTCCAAACTTTTAATTATCTAATACAAATAGGCAATATAATATGTATTGACAGTTCTCAAAAGGAAAAAATAATAATTTGAGACCCACAGAGAAAGACAATTCAGGAGTCAAAGAGCTTGCCACACAGTTCTGATAACCTAATTAGGATGCACAGATTCCACATAAAGGTAAAAAGAAAGAACCCTCTAACTTCCACAAATATAGTACAGCATACATCCCTTACACAAACAGCCTCTACACACACAAGCATAGTGAATGCAATAATAATAGTAAATAAACTTTTAAAAATGAAATATACTGATACATTTATTTAAGAAAATGCCCAACCCTTTATGTCAGATAAATGCAAATACATACTACAGTAAGATATTATCTCTTATTATTTAGAATAATTGTTATCAAAAATAAGAGGTTGAAGAGATGTTTCAAGAGTCAAAAGTACTTGCTTCTGTCCAGAGAACCCAAGTTTGTGTTCTACTACCCATATTATGTGGCTCATGGCTACCTTGAATGGTCATACCTTTCTATAAATACACATATTTTAATAATAGCAGTGAGTAAATATACAACCAATGCATGAGCTACTTAGTCAGCAAAACGTCACAGGTACACCCTTCCTGACTATTTATTTCCCTTGCCTTCTTCCCTCTTTTCTCTTCCTTGCTCTGTAGTCTTCACACACTACTCAACCTACAACCGCTCAAAAAGACTCTTTCCAAAAGCAAATAGTGTGTCTCTGAAAATTCCTTTTAGTCACAGGGGTTTTGTTTCTTTTGTTTCTCTAGCCTCATTGGCTCTTTCTTTCCCCTAACCCCCATCCTCTTCTATAGAGTTATATGAGCTCTGCAGAAGACAGAGAGGTTTGTTGGACATACCTCATAGGATTGTGAGTTACAAGTTGTAACCGTCCCTGTCTTAGGAAAAAAAACAAAAACAAAAAAACAAAAAAAACAAAACAAAACAAAAAAACCATCATGACCAAAAAGCAAGTTGGGGAGGAAAGGGTTTATTCATCTTACACTTTCCATATAGCTGTTGATCACCAAAGAATGTCAGGACTGGAACTCAAGCAGGCCAGGAGCTTATGCAGAGGCCATGGAGTGATTTTACTTACTGGCTTGCTTTCCATGGTTTGCTCAGCTTGCTTTCTTATACAACACAAGACAACCAGCCCAGTGATGTTCCCACCCACAAGGAGCCCTCCGTGCCTTGTTGACTAATTGAGAAAATGCCTTACAGCTACATCTCATGGAAGCAATTCCTTAACTAAAACTTCTTTCTCTGTGATAACTTCAGCTTTTGTCAAGTAGACATACAAAATCAGCCAGTACATGTCCCTATATTCCTCTCTTATTCATTTACTATTCTAGCCACGAACTTTGGCAACATTGATGTTTGAACTGACCCTATAATTTTATCTTTATCTGGGGTAACTTATACTTGTAATACCACATAAATACCTTTCAGATTACTTTGTTTTAAATGCTTCCTTGAATTTAACATTTTCCTAACATTTTGCTATATGTTTGTTTTCATGAATGAAGGGTTCACTTAAAATTTTGACAGAATACCCTTGCATCATCTGAATGCAATGCAGTTTTTCTCCATTTACTTACTGAAGAATATCATGGGTTTTTTTGTTGTTGTTGTTTTGTTTTGTTTTGTTTTTTAACATTTTGGTATTAAGTAAAGCCACTATAAACATCCACAAATATGCTCATTTCATTTAAATAAACAGCATGGAGCTAAACTGTTGGGGTGTATAATAAAAGTAGTTTAGACTTCTATCAACAATCAGTATGTTATAATTTATATGCAATTGTCATAATTATTAAACTATAATGCTTTCATTAATACAATGCTAAACTGATTTAAAATATCACTTATGCTCAAATATTAAAATTAATTTTCAAAATTAACTTATTATGAAGGACTCACTGCCTTCTGGACTAAGAGTTTTGGATATAGTCCCACATTTAACACTCAATATAGTGGAGGAATATGTGTCTTACATGGGAACATGAGGATTCTCCTGCAAACAGTTTAATGGACTCAAATTAACATAATAAAAGCAGCCACAGAACCCACTACATATATTGTATCCATCACAAGGTTTCTTTTTTTTTTTTTTTTGGTTTTTCGAGACAGGGTTTCTCTGTATAGCCCGGGCTGTCCTGGAACTCACTTTGTAGACCAGGCTGGCCTCGAACTCAGAAATCCGCCTGCCTCTGCCTCCCGAGTGCTGGGATTAAAGGCGTGCGCCACCACGCCCGGCTCATCACAAGGTTTCTATAGGGCTATATAAACAGTCAACTGGGCTGAAGCAAAGTTGATCAGAGCTATATTGAGGCCATTGAAGAGAGCTATTTCATTCTGGTCAAAGTAATAGAATATACCTCTGAATTTGGGTGAAGATCTAACCTTCCAAGCTACCCAAAGCAAAAGAGTAAATCCAGTTGCTCCTGTCAAATAGTAGAAGCTACTCCTCAGAAAGGTTAATTGTCTGTAAGTCATGTTAAGGAAATAGAAGGAATAATTGTCCCATTAATTAAATGATGCATGTTTCCTATACAAAAAGTCTACTCCTACTATATGAAACCACCGTAACTTGTCTGAATTGAGCCTGTCAACTTTAATGAATACTTAGAAAAGCAAAAGATTCTTCTGGTCTTCTGTGCTGTCTCTTTCAGACACTGTACATATTGGCAATATTCTGGACAGGCTTTCCCTGAGGATCTGGACTTTCTCCTTCCCCCAGTGTCTTGCTTACTTCATCTGACTGCTTGCCTAACTCAAACTGTACCTTTTCTCTAGATCTCTATCTCCTTCTTTAACAACTGTCTCTTTAACAACTGTCAAGACTTAGAGCTAGCCTGCCCTGCACTTTTTCTTTCAAAATCTAATGAAAGTGTCCTTGAACATCAAAAAGCAAACAAAAACTTCCAAACAAACAGAAACTGTAGAGAGAAAAAATACTGGTGAGAATCTGCATTAAAAGGGGCGTCTTCCACACTACTGGTGGGGAATATAGCTTGGTCATAAAAATGCTATGGAGGCATCTCATAAACACATACACAGAGACATACACAAACAAACACACAACAATTCAGTATTCCCACTATTGGGGGAATATACTGAAGAAATAAAATCAGTTCATCAGAGACACATCTGCACTCCAGTGTTATTATGGTGTTTTTTTTTTTTAATATCCAGGAAATACAGATAAGCTAAGTATCTATACACTGATGACTACATGAAGCAGTTTTGATGTATATGGAATATGTGATGCTAGTCAACCATAAACATAGACTGGATTTCTGGTATTTGTAATAACACGGATGGAACTCTAGATGCTTATGTTATATGGAAAACGTCAGTCATGAACTGACAAGAATGCATTATCTAACTCATATTTAAAATAAATAAACCTGATAGACATTTACAGAAGAATGATGGATAGACAAGGCTGTAGAGAATTAGGAAGAGAGAGAGAGAGAGAGGAAGGTTTAGCAATAGGAATTAAGTAGTAGTTCAATATGAATAAGAAATTCTGTCAGGTTATTGCATGGTAGGGTCATAGTATATAGAGGTTTTAACTCAAAACTCTAGATAAAATTGTATAAACATTTTTGACATAAGGAATTTGGAAGCATTTGAAGAACTCGATAAACTGTATACCTACATCATATCAGCACATGGTACATATTAATATGTGGAGGTTTTATGTTACTATATATGAGTTAAGAATAAATTTTATTTTTCCAGATTTACCTCATGGCTTGCTGTGATGGAATGGTGTGCCTGTTTATCCCTATTCATATGTTGAAATTCTAGCTGCAGGTAACTGTATTAGTAGGAAGCTTTAAGAAGGTAACTTGTATTTAAAATGAAGTCTGATTAATGAGGCCACAGGGAGATGGCCGGGCCTTTCCCTACATGAGAACACAGTTGCAAGAAACAAGCTATAAAAAAACGTTTCTCATACTATTCACAGTTTGTTTACACATTCTGGTGCTGCTCATTTTACTGAATAATGTCAAGTGAACTACCAATTTTTATGAGAAACTTGGATTCTGTTGATCTTGCTACTGCAGTTCAAGTGCACAAAAACACATTTATCTCAAACCCCCCTTAGGTTTAAAATAAAATGCTTGTGTTTATTTTGAATATAACTTATGGTTCCAGTATATTATGTTCATTTATAGTTACCATATGTTATGGTCATTTATAGTTACAGTGTATTATATCCATCCCTAATCACCTGAACTCAGACCCTTAAACTGTGTGACCCTTTTCTACCTCTTGTATACCCCAATTTCCCCTCCCCTTTAACCTCCCCTTATCTTCCTCTTCTTCTCTTTCTCCTCTTCCTCCTCCCCCTCCAAATTCTTCAAATTTACCTAGATTCCCATTAGTGCTAACCATGTTCATGATTCCAGCCCTGTCCAGTGAGTCATTGGCAAATTACCAGGGTCCACAACACCTGGTAAGAAAAAATGATTCCCCATTTCCTACAACCACCAAATGCAATGACCCATCACCTGACACTGGGACCTGGTAATCCCCTCTATCCAGTCTGGAATGCTAATGAACTTTGGCTGGTACAGAATATGGCACCTGCAGGGAGGTCATGCCCACATGTCTACCAAGACGAGAAAACACATTTTCACATTTTTATATTACAGCTTTCAGTTTTCAAGTATTTTGTGTTGTACAGCAAGCAGAAATGTATGTTATTATTAATCTTTAAATAAAGAAAGGATGAGTCAGAAGTAGAAGAAAATACTTGAATGTAGTGATGTTCTTATTTGCTTTTCACAGAAAGCAGTCAGTGTCTGTCCTTTTTGGCACTGAGAATAGAAATACCAGGATTTAGTTATTGTCCTATGGCCTAGGAGACTTCCATTCATATTTAATATAGCCCCTGAATGCTTTCCTCTGTTAATTATAAATAAACAGAGTAAGAAAGGTGTTAAGTAATAGGGAGGGAAGAGATCTGCTGTTTGTTTCTCCCTGTAATTCTCAGTGGTACTAACTGGTGCACAATAAATTTGTCTTCCTGAATTTTGATTAATTAGTGTATTAAGCAGTGCCCTTCTACCAGAGTGCTATACTGGTTTTTGCAACCTCTCCTTTTTTCTCAAAAAACTGTTTGTATTCCAGCCATCGCTTATATATTTAAAATGCACAGAAAGTTGTGTACATTGAGCTTGAAGATGTCTCTCTCATTTCGAGGTAGAAAAACTACTCTGTTCAATTTTTATGTGCATAACCCAAGTTCTGATACTTCTACTAGAAGTATATTACAAATACAGCATCTCTCAATACCTTTAATTTTGTACTTTAAATTATAATTAAAGAAAAATGTTAGCAAAGTTTATTGGAGACCTTATAGAATTCCAAGGGTATAAATTAACCACAGCCAACAACTTGTTTAATCTGAGAAATGTGTTCAAGATTCTGGTACAGAATATAAGTTCCACTGCTCTGTTGCTTTCTTAAGGAGAGTGGACTTTGTGCAAACTTCGTATGTAGCAAGCAATTGTCTTAGCAGTCTGGTGATTAGCAGATTGCTAATTTTCTTTCCCAATCCTTACACACTATACAGAAATAGCAGTGAAGCCTTTCTTGGGTGATGATCTTGGAATGAAGAAAAAAGAAAAAGAAAATGGGGAAAATGGAAGGAGATGAAAGATAATAAAGAAAAAATAAAAGCAGCGATAAATAAAACATTCTCCTCTGCTTTACCCTTCTCAGTGGGCCTTCCTAGGTTTAGAATATTGTGCTGAAAATGGACAAAGCTACTGCCAGATGGCATGGGGTTTGAAGACTTGAACAACACATCATCTGTGAAACTGTATAAATGCTACTTTGGTGTAATTTACTATCACCAGGAAATCTTCCCAGCATAGGAAGCAATCAGTATATATTCTATCAGCTCACATCTTTCCAAATATTTGTTGTTGTTGTTGCTGTTTGTAAGCAATTAGCAAGACCCAACCAGAGCTACATTTTTTATTAGTTGAATAAGCCAGGCAGTAGTTGACAGATATTGAAATCTGACTTCCGTGATGTTAAGTAGTTTTGAAATCACCTAAGGGGAAAAAGAATAAAAATAAAACAAAACCAAATCAAAACAAAACAAACCAAACCAAACCAAACCAAAACACACACACAAAAAAAAACTGTACAGTGTAGGACGTAAATGAAGATTTCATGTAAGGAAATGTTTTAATCATGGAAAGATTGAACAATTCTAGTGTAAGAAACTTAGATCCCAGAGAGCATGGACTAGAAAGTATATTAAGACCATGGGCGCTTAGATGGTCCTTGCTGCTGGGTTAGACCCCAAGTTGGTCTGCTCCCATGAAGACTCCATATTCCAAACCATCCTAGAGGACCATCTGCACTCAGAGCAGTTGGTAAGAACACCCTCTGCCCGTTCCGTAAGTCCCAGAGCTACTATGGGGAGCCTGGTAGACTCGGAACCCATCATCCACCAACCCCTCCCCCCTTCCAAAAAGCACTCCCATTACTTCCATCCTTCCCACCCCTTCTAGCTGGTCCTTGCTGCTGAGGTGGATCCCTAGTTGGTATGCTCCCATGAAGACTCCATATCCCAATCCATCCTAGAGTATCCACTGCACTCAGAGCAGTTGAGGACTCTCTGCACTTAGAGCAGTTGGATCCACTGCACTCAGAGCAGATGACAAGTTGAGGACCCTCTGCTCTCAGAGCAGTTCAGGATTGGCTGCCCTCAGTGCAGTTGGACAACAGCTTGACTGCTTCATGAAAGACACAACAGTCTGAAGGCCTCCCAGGAGATCTACTGCAGCCAGAGCAAGAGATTAGCAGCTTCTCTGCCCCTGTGAAGAGCTCCCAGTTGGAAGTCCCCACAGGTGGTCTGATACAGCCAGGACTATATGCCTGCCAAGAGACCTGAAACAACCCAGGAACAAAAGAGGCTGGCTCCATATAGTCACCCAGATTAACAAATATCAGGGATATCCAGATGGTGAAAGGCAAGGACAAGACAATAAGTAACAGAAGCTAAAATATTTTGGAATCATCAGAACTCAATTTCCCCACCACAGCAAGCCCTGAATATACCAACACAACAGAAAATCAGTAATTTGTCCTAAAATCTTATCTCATGAAGATAATAGAGCCCTTTAAGGAGATATTAATAACTTACTGAAAGAAATATGGGAAAACAGGTGACAGAATTGAATAAAGTGATCCAAGACCTAAAAGTGGAAGTAGAAACAATAAAGAAAACACAAACCTGGAAATGGAAAACATGGGAAAGAGGTCAGGAATTACAGATGTAAGCATTACCAGCAGAATACAAGAGATAGAAGAGAGAATTACATGTGTATTAGATACAGTAGAAGATATTGGCATAACTGTCAACAAAATTCAAAACAAAAAACTCCTAACTCAAAGCATCCAGGAAATTCAGGACACAATTAAAAGATCAAATCTAAGAATAATCAGAATAGAGAAGAATGAAAATCCCCAGTTCAAAGGACATGAAAATGTCTTAAACAAAATTATAGAAGAAAACTTCCCCAACCTAAAGAGATAGACATACAGGTACAAGAAGCATATAAAACCCAAATAAATGGGACCAGAAAAGAAAATCTTCTTGTCACATAATTATCAAAACACTAAATGCACAGAGAAAAGAAAGAATATTAAAAGCTTCAAGGGGAAAAGGCCAAGTAACATGCAAAGATAGACCTATCCAAATTACACTAGACTTCTCAACAGAGAAAATGAAGGCCAGAAGAGCATGGTTAGAGGTCATGCAGACTCTAAGAGAACACAAATTCCAGCCCAGGCTACTATACCCAGCAAAACTATCAATCAACATAGATGGAGAAAGCAAACTATTCCAGGACAAAGCTAAATTCAAACAGTATCTATCTACCAACCCAACCCTACAGGGGACCCTGGAAGGAAAACCCCAACACGAGGAAGATACCTGCACCAAAGAAAGGAGAAGATATTAAGCATCTCACAACAAAGTCAAAAGCAGAGAGTCACGAGCACATAAAACTACCTACAAAAACAAACATATCAGGAACCAACAGTTCCTGTATGCATTTTTCTGCATATAAGAAACATACCTGAACAACAAAGATAGGCACTATCTCAGAGGAAAAGGTTAGAAAAAGGTCTTCCAAGCAAATGGTTCCAGGAAACAAGCTGGAGTTGCCATCCTAATATACAATAAAACGGACTTCTCAACAAAAGTTACCAAGCATGATGAAGAAGTACACTTCATATTCATCAAGGGGAAAATCCACCAAGAGAAAGTCTCAAACATGAACATCTGTGTCTCCAATGCAAGAGTACCCAAATTCAAAAAAGAAACTTTACTGAAGCTTAGAATGTGCATTGAACCACAAACAATAATAGTGGGAGGTTTCAACACCCCCCTCTCACCAATGGACCCATCATTGAAACAGAAACTAAACAGAGATACAGTGAAACTAAGGGAGTTTATTAACCAATTGGATTTAACAGATGTCTACAGAAGATTTCACCCTAAACAAAAGAATACACATTCTTCTCAGCACCTCTTGGTACCTTCTCCAAAACTGACCATATAAATGGTTACAAAAAAACCCTCAACAGATTCAAGAAGACTGAAATAATGCCATGTATCCTATCAGATCACTATGGCCGGTCTTCAATAACAGCAAAAACTACATAAAGCCCACATACACTTGGGAACTGAACTACTCTTTACTCAGTGAAAACTTGATCAGGGATAAAATAAAGAAAGAAATTAAAGACTTGCTGGAATTTAGTGAAAATGTTGATACATCATACCCAAACCTATGGGACACAATGAAAGCAGTGCTAAGAGGAAAGTTCATAGCTCTAACTACCCTGGTAAAGCAACTGGAGAGATCTTACACTAACAACTTAACAGCACACCTGAGAGCTCTAGAGCAAAACAAAGCAAGCAAACTCACCCAAGAAGAGTAGAAAGCAGGAAGTAGTCAAACTCAGAGCCAAAATCAACCAAATTAATAATAACAAAGAAAATAATACAAAAAATTGGCAAAATCAAAAGCTGGTTCTTTAATGAATCAACAAGATAGATAAATCTCTAGCCAACCTTACTAAAGAGCCAAGAGGCAGTAACCAAATTAATAAAATCGGAAACGAAAAGGGAGATATAACAACAGAAATGGAGGAAACTCAAAAATCATCAGATTCTACTATTAAAGCCTAAACTCAACAAAACTGGAAAATCTAGATGAAATTAATGGGTTTCTAGACAGATGCCACATACCAAAGTTCAATCAAGAGCAAGTAAACTATCTAAACAGGGACATATCACACACAGAAATAGAAGTCATTAAAAACCTCCCAACCAAAACAAAAGCCCAGGTCCAGATGGATTTAGCGCAGAATTCTACCAGAACTTCAAAGAAGATCTGATACCAATTTTCCTCAAACTATTCCATAAAATAGATAGAAACAGAAGGAATACTACCTAATTCATTCTATGAAGCCACAATTACTCTAATACCTAAACCACATAAGGACCAAACCAAAAAAAGAGAACTTCAAACCAAACTAGCTTATGAATATCAATGTAACAATACTCAATAAAATTCTTGTAAATTGAATCCAAGTAAACATCAAAACCATCATTCATCAAAATCAAGTAGGCTTCATTCCAGAGATGCAAGGTTGGTTTAATATATGAAAATCCATTAATGTAACCCACTATATAAACAAACTTAAAGAAAAAAATCATGTGGTCATCTCTTTAGAGCTCATGCTCTAAGATCAAGAATTGATAAATGGGACCTCATGAAACTGGAAAGTTTCTGTAACGCAAAGAACATAGTCAATAAGACAAATAGGCAATATGCAGATTGGGAAAAAATCTTCACTATCCTCACATCCTATAGAGGGCTAATATCCAAAATATATAAAGAACTCAATAAGTTAATCACCAAAACATAAAAAATTTAAAAAATCAAACAACATAATAAAAAAATGGGGTATAGAACTAAATCTAGAATTTACAACTGAAGAATCTCAAATGAGTGAGAAGTACCTAAAGAAATATTCAAAATCTTTAGTGGTCACAGAAATGCAATCAAAATGACCCTGAGATTCCACTTTACACTTAGTCAGAATGGCTAAGATCAAAACCTCAGCTAACAACACATATTAGAGAGGATATAGAGAAAGAGGAATGCTCAAACTGCTACAACCACTCTGGAAATCAATCTGGAGGTTCTTCAGAAAATTGGAAATAGATATACCTGAAGACTCAGCTATACCACTCTTGGGAATAAACCCAAAAGATGACCCACCATGCCATAGGGGTCCATGTTCCAGTCTGTTCATATCGGCCTTATTTGTAATAGCCAGAAGCTGGAAACAACCTAGATGTCCCTTGGCAGAAGAATGGATACAGAAAATGTGTTTCAGCTATTAAGAATGAGGACATCCTGAGTTTTGCAGGCAAATGGATAGAGCTAGAAAATATCATCTTGAGTGAGTTAACTCAGACCCATAAGGACATGCATGGGATGTACTCACTAATAAGTAGATATTAGCCAAAAACAATAATACAGAATACACAAGATAAAGTCCACAGAACTCTAAAAGATAAACAAGCTGATGTGTCCAAGTGAGGCTCAGTCCCACTTAGGAGAGAAGAAAGCAATCACAAGTGGGGAGGGAAGGAGGAACATGGGAGGGAAAGTGGATGGGGGGGTGGAGTGGCAGGGAGAGGGGAAACTGCTCTGGTATTGTGTGAGGAAAAAGGACTGAAGTCCTGAGGGCCAGCAGAAAGAATGGAAACAGGCAACCTCAGGGAATAGGAGGTTGGGGGGACCCCCAGAATGCACCAGAGACCTGAGAGGTTAGAGACTCCCAGGAATCAAAGTGAGGTGCCTTAAATGAAATCCCCAATAGTAGGGAGAGGTAACTTACAGAGCCCACCTCCAGGACATCAAATGAGGAATGGGGTTGCCATGTCACAGTCACACTTCTGACCCATAGTTGTTTCTGTCTGAAAGAGTTACAGTGATGGAAATGGAGAGGAACCTGAGGAAAAGAAGGTCCAGAGACAGGCCCAAAATGGGTTTCAGCTCAAGGGAATGTCCCAAGGCCTGACACTATTACTGAGGCTATGGAGCGCTCACAAAAAGGGATATATCATGACTGCCTCCAAAATATTTAATAAGCAACTGAAAGAGTCAGATGTAGATATTTGCACCCAACCAATGGACAGAAGCATCTGACACCTGTTATTGAATTAGGGAAGTCTGAAAGAAGTTAAGAAGAAGGGTGACCCTGTAGGAGGACCACCAGTCTTAATTAATCTGGAACCCTGAGATCTTTCAAACACTAGACCACCAAACAGACAGCATAAACTAGCTGATATGAAGCCACCCAACACAAATATAGTAGAGGACTTTCAGGTCTGTGTTCATTCAGAGATGATGCACCTAACGCTCAAGAGAAGGGAGACCCCAGGGAGTATTTAGAGGTCAGGTAGGTTGGGGGGTGAGGGCATTCACTTGGAGGGGTGGGGAGGAGGTATGGAACATGGAACAGTCAAAGGGTGGATGGGCGTGCAAGGAATGCAACATGGAGTGTTAAAAATGAATTAAAATTTAAAAAAAAGAAAAGAAAAAAGAGACCATGGGCATTCCATTTTTCTCTATTTAATTCTAATTTAATTTATATTTTCTTTTATTTATATCCATACAAATCATCCACTGAATATCACAAAAATACAATGCAATAAAAGAGTTTTAAATATAAAATAATGAAAGATTCTTCAGTTCTTTTTCTAATTCATCCATTGGGGACCCTGAGGCAGTCCAATGGTTGGCTATGAGCATCTACCTCTGTCTTTGTCAGGCTCTGCCAGAGCCTCTCAGGAGACAGCTATTAGAGAAAGAACTGAAGGAGCTGGAAGCATTTGCAACCCCATAGGAAGAACAACAGTATCAACCAACCAGAACCCCTCAGAGCTCCCATGGACTAAACCACCAACCAAAGAGTACACATGGAGGGACCCATGGCTCCAGCTGCACATACAGCAGAAGATGGCATTGTCTGGCATCAATAGGAGAAGAGGCCCCAGTGAGTGTAGGGGAATGCCAGGGTGAGAAGGAAGAAGTGGGTGGGAGAGAGAGGGATCACCCTCAGAGAAGCAGGAGGAAGGGGTTGAGATGGGGGTTTCTGGAGGGGAAACTGGGAAAGAGGATAACATTTGAAATGTAAATAAAGAAAATATCCAATAAAAGGAAAAAAATAACGAAAGAAGATATTTAGGAGTTGTACCTCGCTACTGAAGTTGTAGTCTACCATGACCGGATCGCTTTCCTGAGCTCAGCACAAAATGGAGGACTTCCTTTTCTTAGTGTATCTTCTGCTTCCCTGCCTGATCTGGGGAGACTGATACCCAGTCTTCTACCTGAAGATGTCAGAGTGTCCTCAGCAAAATTAGAAGTTCAATGTCATGGAATGCCACTCCACTAAGAAGAAAATCTTTCACACTTTCTGTGAAAATATGTGTGTGTGTGTATATATATATATATATATATATATATATATATATATATATATATATACATATATATCCCGTAATTCACCCTGAATAAAGTATATATGCACAAGCTGTTTCATTGAACTCTAAGAGCACTAGCTATAACACTGAAAAGCTGTAACACTAAAATCTTAGGAGAATACCCCATGCTGCCCCAACTAGCATTCGCCCCTCCTCTGGAATCCTGCTGACCCACCTGCTCCAGACTTTGTTCCATCCTTCTTTGCCTGTTACACAGCAATGTCTGGACATCCCAAGGAAGAAGCTGAAAACGAAGCATATTTAGGTAACAAAACCACTTTCTCCCAGAACCAGTTCTCTCTATTGCTCTGCCACTGTAAGCTTAGCAGATTGCTGTATAATTAACCCCATCTATGGTATTATTTTTATTACAGGTTACTTACAGATGTTTTGTACCATAATGTACTTCTGATCTTTCATAGATCAGAAGACAACCTTCAGGAGATGATTCTTTCCTTTTACCTTGTGCCATCTAGGATTTTTTTTTTAATTTTTATATTTTCTTCATTTACATTTCAGATGCTATCCCCAAAGCACCCTACACCTTCCCCCCACCCTGCTCCCCAACCCACCCACTCCTGCTTCCTAGCCCTGGCATTCCCCTGTACTGGGGCATATGATTGGTGCAAGACCAAGGGCCTCTCCTCCCAACGATGGCCGACTAGGCCATCTTCTGCTACATATGCAGCTAGAGACGTGAGCTCTGGGGTACTGTTTAGTTCATATCATTGTTCCTCCTATAGGGTATAAGACCCCTTCAGCTCCTTGGGTAATTTTTCTCTCTCCTCCATTGGGGGCCCTGTGTTCCATCCAATAGATGACTGTGAGCATATACTTCTGTATTTGCCAGGCACTGGCATAGCCTTACAAGAGAGAGCTATATCAGGGTCCTGTCAGCAAATCTTTCTGGCATATGTAATAGTGTTTGGGTTTGGTAGTTGTATATGGGCCATCTAGGAATTATATTCACAACTTCAGGTATAGCAGTAGATTTCTTTACCTTCTGACCAATTTCATTTGACTTCCATTGTGCTTTTGTCTATTATACCGCATGCAAAAACAATTAACTAACCATGGATGGAAATATATAACTACAAACCAAAGCTCTTTTATCTTTGTGTATTGATTTATCTCAGGTATTTTATCATAATGATGGAGCATGTATTAACATATCAACCTATGCAGTTTCAAATAATTTAGTATCAAAATTCAGCAACATAGCAATGAAAAAAGGAGAATTTGTTTTTAAGACTAAAGATATATGAACCAAGGTAATTCTCACAAATGGATAATTTGAGACATGATAGGATACCTTAGGTCTTTTTCAATGACTGTGAAAGAATACCACAATGAAGTGCAGCCAACTGAGAAAAGTTGGAAACAGGAGTGAGAGATTATTGCAGGAAGAGCACATCAAATGGTTGCCCAGTGCCAAATGGTCAGTCCTGAACACACACACACACACACACACACACACACACACACACACACACGAATATAAGGACTCAGCAGGTTATATTTAGTAATATATATGTATGAAGCTGTGGGGAATTGTGCTATGCACAGACATGCTGGTCTCCAGTTGAGCTGAGGTCTGAACCCCAAAGGGTGATAATTCACCTACATGACACTGTAGGCATTCCCTTATGCTCCTGAAACTCTGGCCCCTGCCTAAGTTACCACCCCGCCCCCCACATCCCCCACAAGAGAAACATGGCTGAAAGTCATGTAGGCAATGGCCCAAGTTTCTGACCTTTAGGCTAAACTCCTCCCCAGTTACCTAGCAACAGTAAAGACCATAAAAAGGGCTGTTCAGCCCATTCTTACTCTCTTACTTCTCACTCTCTTACTTCTTACTCCTCACTCTTACTCCTCTCTCCTCTCTCTTCCTCTCCTCTCCTCTCCTCTCCTCTCCTCTCCTCTCCTCTCCTCTCCTCTCCTCTCCTCTCCTCTCCTCTCCTCTCCTCTCCTCTCCTCTCTCCCTTTTACTCTCTTTCTCTCTAGACTTTCCCCTCTCTCATGGGAGTAGAACAGGAGAGGGAGGAAATAAGGGGGCAGTATCTGGTCCTAGAGAGGGTGGGAAAAATGTACAGAGAGTCAGGAAATCAAATAAAATTATGTAGCAGTCATAGTATCTCTAGCTGCATATGTAGCAGAAGATGGCCTAGTCAGCCATCACTGGGAAGAGAGGCCCCTTGGTATTGCAAACTTTATATGCCCCAGTACAGGGGAATACCAGGGCCAAGAAGCAGGAGTGGGAGGTTAGGGGAGCAGGATGGGGGGAGGGTATAGGGAACTTTCGGGTTAGCATTTGAAATATATATATAAAGAAAATATCTAATAAAAACTGTTAAAAAAAAAACCCTGCAGATTACCACTGGAGGGTCACATATGCCCAGGAAGAGAGGAGAGGCCATCAGAACCCAATGACAATGACTTTAACCCAAATGCTCAGGGAAAGGGGAGATAGAACCTGTGGAGACTACCTCCAGTAGATAGGCACCATCTCCAGTTGAGGGATGGGGCTACCAATACATCTCAAAGATTTTAACCCAGAAATGTTCCTGTTAAAGGAAAGATAGGGACAAAATGGAGTGGAAACTGAAAGAAGGTCCATCCAGGGACCGGCCCACATGGGGATTCATCCTGTCTGCAGACACCAACCCTCTACACTGTTACTGTTGCCAAGAGGTGCTTGATGCAGATGTTGATGCTTGTAGCCAACCATCAGACTGATCTTGGAGAACATAGTGCGGAGCTAGCTGAAGGACTGGAGGAGATGAGGGGGATTGCAAAAACTTAGGAAAAACAATGTTATCTGGCTGGACTGCCCAGTGCTCCCAGGGACTAGACAACAAAGCAGGGAGTGTACATGAAGGGATCCATGGCTCAAGATACATAAGTAGCATCGGGTGCCCTTATCTGACATCACTGGGACGGGAGGCCCTTGGTCCTGTGGAGATTTGATGCCCCAGCATAGGGGGATACTGGAGGGTGGGGTGTGAGAGGGTGAGTGGGTGGGGGAGCAATATCATAGAGGCAAAGAGAAGGGGAGAGAGGGTGGGTGTAGGATGGGGGTTTTGTGGAGGAATAACCAGGAAGTTTGAGATCATTTGCGATGTAAACTAATGTAATGATTAATTTAAAACCGGAATATGTATGTATATACATATCCACAAGCAAGAGCATTGAGTGAAAACACACCGTGAATCTGGAGGAGGGTAGAAGACATGTATGGAAGGGATCCATGGCTCAAGATACCTAAGTAGCATCGGGTGGCCTTATCTGACATCACTGGGATGGGAGGCCCTTGGACATGTATAGAAGGCTTTGGAGGAAAGAAAGGGAAGGAAGAAATGTTGTAATTATATTATTATTTCAAAAAAGTATGTATTACTTAATGAATAAAAAAAATCCCCACAAACATTTATTAGCACTTTATAACAGATAACTTGTAAAGGATTGTTTTCAATTTCTTGTCTCGAGTAACAGAGACAATAGAAAGAGTGCATTTGAAATGCTGTATGCAGTATTTCCTTTACAGTATGTTGTCATTTGATTTGGTCAGTCAAATTATGGAACATATAAACATAGACTCAACTTGTCAAAACACTTTCATGTAGGGAAATAAAATAAGCATCATGTGTTTTGTTCCTGAGAGTTTAACAAATAAACTCCCAGAGTTTAGAAATATTGATTCAGACGCTTAATAATGACATCATGAGACAAGTAAAAGTTGTTCAAGTAAACTTTACTTACAGATGAAATGAAACAAACTGGAATTGAGGACCAGTAATCCACAGAACTTTAGAGGAGAGACAAAGGACTTTTGGTTACCATATTTTCCTTCTGATAGAAGAAGGAAAATAGAATTTATAAGGAAAGAACATTACTTAACAAGAATTCTGTGATAATTCTTTGTCTCTGAAATACCTCAAAACTTAGCATACTAGAAATATAACTTAGAAAAAATGCCCTATCAATACAGAATCAGCTGGGCAGTGGTGGCAAACGCCTTTAATCCCAGCACTAGGGAGGCAAAGGCAGATTTCTGAGTTCGAGGCCAGCCTGGTCTGCAAAGTGAGTTCCAGGACAGCTAGGGCTATACAGAGAAACCCTGTTTCGAAAAAACAAAACAAAACAAAAAAATACAGAATCATTTCAGTCTGAGCACTTCTGTCTGTTGAGGTCTGCTTTCCCCCACTGACCGGTTTGGTATTCATGTGGACTCTAATTTTGTAATAATTACGCATGACAAATAATTATTCAGTGAAACACCAAGGGACCTGCATGTTTTTGTGTTCTTTAAGAGATGGCAGTGACCTGGTAAACTTGTATGTAAAAAACACATGAAAAGAAACATTTCTGTAAAAAAATTATGAGCTCAGTTTCTTTACCCCTGACATAGGACACTTTAATTTGGTTTACAGGACACATTAAATAGATGAAATCATTACTTTATGAAATAACATTTCCTTAATGAATTTTCAAATATTTTATAATTATTAAAATTGTTAAAATTCTGGACAAGCTTAATTGAATTTCAAATTTTCTTTCTATTTCCTTTAAATTAAATCCATATTGTTAAATTTGCTTTGAAGATAGGTTCTTTCCAATTTTTATTAGTAAGATGTAACTAAATATTGATGTCAAAGCTTTCAAATTCTTTATTTAATATTCAGACCTAGCTAATTAAATTCAGTATTTACAAAAGATTATTTGAAAATATTTACTGTGACACTCAAATTATTTTATTTTGTATTAATTACAGAGGAAATTAGATATAATTTAATTGAATGTGAATAGTTGATTTCTCCATATTTATATGAAATAATTTTTACAAAAAACATTTTTGGAACATAGAAAAGGGGTTAGTAAGACATGTTATTTGGAATAAAGATACATGAGGGATTACATTTTAACAGTAGAGTTAAATAAACACTCAATTGCTACCACTATTTATGTGGCTTATATGTTTCCTAAATTGTATCTACTTTGCATGAAGCTTATTCATATATATGTATTATTTATACTATCAATCTTATATACACATATATGTATATAATATCCTATATTATGCTATATATTCTGGATTTATTTTCAATTTCTAATAGGAAATTTTTATAAAAGCTATATGGTTCCTGGTACTATTATATTTGCTTAAAAATCTATAAGGTAAAGAAATTCATTAGTACTTTAAAATATCGGCAGTTTAAAAATTCACTATTAGACAATTGTAAGAGAAAAGGATATGCTTTTTTATTTAGAGTTTTATTTAGTGCCAAGTTACTCTTAAGTAAGAGTAACTATACAGTAGTAAAAAGACGTTACAGATTATGAAAATATATATGAAATCACTGGAGATATCAGAGTGTCATCCTGCAAGTTTGTAGCACAAATGTAGCAGCTCATAAATACTCATGGAGTCCAAGTCAGTATTTCATCTCAAATTATAATCAGAAGTTATTATGAACCTTCTTGAGAAATCACCACACAGAAAATCCACCGAGCTCTTGTAATCAATAGGTTCTGCCAGTATCCACACAGTTACAAGCTACAGCCAAGAAGAACTTCCATTCAACTCCCAAACAGGTGCTGAGCATTGACCATAGACATTTAGAAATATTTCTTGTATGATTACTTACTAGGTGCTAAGACAATAACAATCTATAGTTAAACTGTCCTGAATTCTAAAAGTTGTACTTCTTTTGCAATCTAAATTTGTAGGCATATGTGCAAAACTAAAATTACCATTTAACTCTAAAAATCCCTTCATGTCTCCAGCTAATCATGTATCAATTTTAGTGTCAAAATAACAATGATTATTGTATTGGGAGTGAACTAAAAAAAAAAAAAAAAGAGAGACACAATGTTTCTTCCATCACCCCTAAGATTTTATCACAAAGAATCAGGATTAAAAATGACTTGCCTCATTTTGGGGGGTGGGCAGGTGATTTGGTTACAACATATTCCAGAAAAGAGAAAGCACAAACAGAGTAATTTCAGATGAAAAAAGTCAAGGAAGAATTCCCTCAAGAAGGATATGTATTCTGAGAAGACACTACTCAAAGAAACCGCATAGCAGTTTGAGAGCTGCAAGGTGGGGATGTGCTTAGTGTGGTTGAATGACAGCAAGATAGGTAATTAGAACAGAGGAAGAGAGTAGGCAGATGACAGATTATAGACATAGCTATAAACAAATAGTGTCCCCAGTTTACCTATTCTTTGAAAGTAAGTTAATTCTAATACAGATGAAAAAAACTGGAATATTTAGAATAAGAATGTTTTATGATATGGTTTTTATAATGAAAAGTTTATGGAACACAAACTTTCAAAAGAGTTTGTAGTACTGGGACAAATGGAAACTGGCAGATCAACTGGAATCTTACAGTGATATATGGAAGAGGTAAATATTGACTGGTAGTGGAAATACAGGTTATGGCCAGTAAACGTTCCATTCTGGATGTACTTAGGAGGTATCTACTGTGATATATGCTAATGGAGTAGATAGAGAAGGGGAGAATAAAAGCTTAGTGAATGATTTTTATGTGTCTGTTCCGATCAATGGAATGACTAATAGAGCCATTTACAATCTTAGAGATCATTAAAGACCAGTTACAGTTTGATTGTAGATCAAGATTTCTTTTCATATACATGAAATTTGGGTATATAGAATAGTCAATTGAATGTATTCCTCCTAAGGCAAAATTATCCCAAAGTCATTTGAGTCAAATGAGATAAGGGTTGGAGGAAAATAGTGTTATCACACACATCTCCCTAATTCTCTGTTCATAGCTACATGGCAGAGCCAAGATTTAAATGCAAGTGGTAAAGCTCCAGGACTCATAAAACTACTTTATTTCTAGCTCTCCTGGAAGCAGCTGTAAGATTATCAGTCGACTCTTATGGTATACAATCCATCTATAAAGAAAATTTAAATCATCTTTTCAGGTAAATTTATATAATTAGAAAAGTTCACATTGTGTGAACCCAGAACCAGAAAGACAAACATCTCATGTTCTGTGATCTGAGGCTCTTACCTCTGAATCTTCAGATGAATATAATGTGACATATTCAGAATCCAGGTAAGGAAAAAGAGATTATTGATTAGAGGAATAGTAGATAAATAATAGAGGAAATTATAAGGACACAGTGATCCGATAGGACAGGAAGCAGCTTTTCAAGAAAGAAGGAAGCAAATACAGAAGAGACAGGAGAGTAAGTAGCAGGTTACAAGTAACATTAAGGGAAAAATTGGGAAAAGGAGGGGCTTTTTAGGGAGACAGTAGAGAGATAAAAACAGAAAAGGGAAGTAACTTTGTAAACTAACAAAGGCTTTCAAAAGTGCCATGAAATCATATTGTTAACTATTTACCTAGAAGGAGGGGGAAAGGGAGGGGAGAGAAAGGAAGGGGAGGAGCTAGAGGAGGATGAGGAAGAAGAGGACCAGGAGAAGAAAGAGGAGGAAGAGGAGGAGGAAATGAAGAAGACATCCTACATATAACTCTGCATGTAAATATACATATTTTGTTTAAATTAACTTTTCTCATCTGGACTGATGATGCTCCCTAAAATAACCAAATACTATATCCCTAGAGATAAATGGTAAGTCCCTAATGTGGCAGACACCTTAAGAAATAGTGCTCAAAGATCCCTGAGGTGGAACTAGCGTGAATGTCCCCTTCCTAAGGACTAGCTTTTCTGGCACCTGAAGGCACCATGCAAGCAACAAAAATACTAAGCAGTTATCATAGCCTGTTATCCACTAAGAACTAGCACATCATAATACCTATGTGTGCAGAAGTGCCACACAAAGTGCCTTGGCAGTAACCAACAGCTCTTTAATTGGACTTATGACCTACTCACCAGTGAAGAAAACATGTCTGCTACTGAAAACCTATGTAACTACTCAGTATTAGTGAAGTACTACATAGTAAAGGTGAACCTACAGCCCTTACTTTAATAAACCAACACAATCTCTAAAAGCAGTCTCAAACATGTGTCCTTATACCCACAGGCAGGTGTGGTCTTCTCTACTTGTCAATTTTTTTTTTCAACAGAGACTACTACGGAAAACCAGAATCCTTCAAATTAAAGAGTTGTGAACCTTAGTCCAAGTGAAAACTTGAGCAATATACTCATGAACCTAAGGCTCAGGAAACATTGTGGAAAAATAAGCAGAAATTTTTGTAAGAGCAAGAATATACAGAAGGTTGTGACTCCTGGTAATGTTGGAAAGTTTATTTATAGTGTTTCACCAACATGACTACTCAAATGTGAACTGAACAAGACCATACAAATAAACATGCCAATTGTATATGGGACAAACCAGGAGACTCAAACCAATGGACTGAACTGCAGGCTGCTAATGAATACTGTGAGTGGGAGAAATAGTCTTACCCAAGACTATTTCCCAAGATAGCCACACCAACTGACTATCTGATACCAATGCATTGGTATAACTATATAAAACCTGCATATAAGCAATATTATACAAGACTGAACAGAAATATCTAGAAATGTATATTATTCATATACTTATGCAATAACTTTTAACGAAAAATGCCATGAAATTGAAAGAGATCAAAGGAAGATACATGGTAGGACTGGGAGAGGGACAGCTAAAGGAGAAATATTGAAACATAACGTTAGAAATAAAAACAAAAGTAAATAAATAGTATCATTGCTGTATGTTCAAAATGAACAAGATCATGTTTTGTATAAATTTGTTTTATAATTAACAATAAGATATTATCCATTGCAAAGATCTGTTCATTTCAGAAACAAAATAATTATAAAATATTATACCTTTTCCCTCTTTATTGTTTGTCTTGAAATGTAAAATATTCACTGTTGCTTTGAATAATATTTTTTCTTTTATAATTGAAGATATGTTATTGTAATCTGTCAAATCTGGTTAATACCGTCATTATTTTGATATTGTGTCTTTAATGGGATAGGAATGAGAAGAGACTAAATTTAGGAAATTGGTGAAATATTTCATACATTTTTACTAGAAATTCTATGTACCTGATCAAATCTGTTTGGGCAGAAAGGTATAAGAAGTCCATGACTCAATGAAGATCCAGCCTGCAATCAGCATTGCTCATTTTCAATAATTTTTTCTGTTTCCTTTTCTTTTCTTCTCATTTTCTTTGTCTTTCACTTTCTGAAGATCCAAACCAGACAGATATTCCCAAGATTGATGTTCTTGCAGCCCCTGAATTGGCAGCATTGAGCTCTGGCACAGACTTGGAAAGCTATTTACTTGAACAACTGATTCCCACTGGAGAATTTTCAGCAAAACACAATCTTCTTTCTTCCACAGATGTTTCCTCTTCTCCTTTGGTGTTCATGACCTGGCACAACCTGTCTGCAGCAAAACATATGTGCAGTGTTTGTCTATCCAAATAGCACCAGTGCCAGGATGCTTTCTTTCTGTGACAGAAAAGCAGAGACCTCATTTATTATCTCTTCCTTAGTGACAGATTTAATTTTTCTTACACCATCTTTGTTATTTGAGAGCTATCAGACTGTTGCCTTTTCTTTAAAAAACAAAACAAAACAATGATTTCAGCAATTAGTAGACTTCCAAGGGTTGATATCCAGTTAAACAAGCACTCATTATACTCCTGTAGATTCCTGCTCACAACTGCTTCCACAACTGTACCTCCAATTGTTTCTATGATGGCTCAAGAGGATACTGAAGAATATTCAGCTGTTTCTTTAATTCCAAGAAGAGAACACGGTAGATTCCTGTACTCCTCAATGCATTCCATTTTCCCGCTAAGATAATTATATCCAAATAGATAGCCATCTTATCTCATCACCTCTGAACAGACTTGGTAGAGGAAGCTCCATTCCCAGTGAATATCAGATTACTACTCAAGCCTCTAGCAACCAGAGACCCAAAAACATCAAATCACAGGCTGCTGATTCTTTAAGTGAATTGAGCCAAACATGTGCATTATGTTTGATGACTGAAATAAAATCCTCTCATGAATTCTCAGATCAAGTTTTGCATAGCAAATAGCCCCAGTTTCCTGAGACATTCTAGATGAACTCAGCAATATTAGCCAGCTGGTATGCACTAATGGGAACTCAAACTATCACTTCTGGGCGGTCTTTTTCTTCTCTTACAAAAGTAAGTCCACCAGTGGCATCCACATAACTTTTATCTTTGTTTCCTTCTAAAAATAAGTCTAAAAGGAACAATTTCATGTTCATCCTTAGAGGAACCTATTATCCCATAAAGTAATTTGGATGATAATTTATGCTCACATAAAAATCTTTATCCATTGTCCCTTTGTGAACTCTCTCTTCAGACTTGCTTTGACTTCAAAAGTAACTAGTAATGATGTGCTCCTATCAGAAAACATTCTAAAAAAAATGTTATAATTAGGAAAATTTGACGTAACCATGGACCCAGTGATGTCCTGAGCTAAGACAATTTAACAGAAATAGAAGATGAAATTATATCCCAAACAATTCATATTTCATACAAGTTATAATTCTCTGTGTTGTGAAAAAGTCAGATTATGTTAAAGATTTATTCATAAATGAGCACAGGCTACTGTACAGAGACTCAGTGTGTAGTTTTTAAAAGAAACTTCTAACATTGAGCTTTATTTTGTGACAGTGGCTCAATCCTTCATAATGGAGACCTTTGCTTCATGTTTTTAATTATATCAAATAAGCTATATTATACAGCTTATCTGATTTTAACCTGATTTAAAAGAAGAGTCTGAGGCCTTTTTAGATGGTCCAAATGGCACCTCCACCATTGTGGATATCATCAGTACCCTCCCACTACAAGCCCAATTCTTTCCATCTCAGTGGATTCCATTCCTGTGCCTCCACAGCTGATGACTGCTGGTGAGTTTCTCTGCTTCTGTCCAATAAACTTTTACATTACTTTTCATTTCTATAGAGAACAAAGAGCCCGTGTGGTCACTGGATACTCTAAACAGTCTCATTGTACTCAGAGCAGCAGCCAATTCAATGAAGATGGCCCCTGCTGTTGTACCTGAAACAGATGGGTATTCTTTATGCACTGCCACAGAGGCTGCTGGATCAATGCAGAGTGTGCGGGAGAGAGCTAGACTGCTGGCAAGCAATCAGAAACTGACAGAGTTCAATTCACCGCAATGGATCTTTCAAAGTTTAGTAATAACTTATTATTCTCATTTCTTGAAATGGCTTCTTTGTCAAAGGGAGCACAATATAACATATGCTTTCTAACATTATTTTCAGAAATGACATTTTAAATGGACAAAATGGGGAACTTAATGTAACACATTTTATGGTATATCATTGTTAAGTAGAGTGAAGTTTTCATAGTATATAAATTTGGCCATAGATTTATGTTATTTATTTTACAAAAAACACTACATAAAATATTCAAAGTGATAATATACCATCTACAAATTGGGATTCAAAGTCTTGAACAATTTTCTTCAAAATTTCTAGTGTTCTGTTTTCTCAAGTGTTTGTGTGTGTGTGTGTGTGTGTGTGTGTGTGTGTGTGTGTGTATGTTTCCCTACTTAAGGGTTAAACATTTTCTATATTTATATTACAAGATTTAAACATTCTCACTCTAATTTTCATCCTGACTGCATCATTTAAGATCAAACCCATCATCACAAACGCATTTTTTGTACTGAGTCTATGCAATGCTTCCTTGCTACTCATCTCTGTGACCAAGTATGCAGGAATTACTATTATGACAAAAATTCAGGTGTTAACTCATTGATATTGAAAATATTTTGTAAACTAGAAGATTGTCATTTTTTTCATTCATTGTCTTTATTTCTCAGTGTAGTCTTGGTATTATTCCTTTGTTATCTTTTTTAAAAAATACTTTTACTAGATATTTTCTTTACTTGCATTTCAAATGTTATCCCCTTTCCTAGTTTCCTCTATGAAAATCCCCTATCCTCTCTCTCCTCCCCCTGCTCCCCAACCCACCCACTCCTACTTCCTGGCCCTGCATTCCCCTATCCTGGGGCCTCGAGCCTTCAGAAGACAAAGGGCTCCTCCTCCCATTGATGGCCGACTAGGCCATCCTCTGCTACATATGCAGCTAGAGACATGAGTCCCACCATGTGTTTTCTTGTGACCTTTCTATCATGGTTGAGCTTTTTTTCATATGAGAGTCATTTTGTAAGAAATGTAATTTCTTACCAAAACTTTTATTAATGATGGGATTCCAGAAATAACTGTGAAATATTTATTTAAATGTTCTAATAATGCTCAAACATGTTATAGGCTAAGCAGAGATTCGGGGAACCTGCTGTAAACTGAGTAGCATAAGCTGAATATTTGGGATCTAAAAGACAGTAAATACAGAAAAGAAAGATGACAGATAAAGTGCAATGTTGAAAGTGCTCAGGCTTGAGTAATGTGAATAACTCAAAGCATGGTTCATGGAAACTATGTACAAGATAAGGTAAAATGATTGCAAGAACTAGAGGGAGTTGATGGCTCTGACTAAACAGCATCTTCTTGGTATAACAGAACAGCTATACACATAAACCCACAGAAACTGAAACAATACACACAAGATCTGAAGAGGTCTAACCAGACCCAAACCCAAGCACTGAAAAGGGGCCCCACTCATATTCAAGAAGCTATGTGTAATTGATACCTGCTGGGAAAGGCTTATGGGCAAGTATGTGGATTGTTTTGATATGTTCCTTTTGAAAGGGCATGTCCAAGTTGTGGCCAAGGAATGGACTACCTATGCTTAAGGATACTTGCACATGTAGCTCAATAGAAGATTTTTATCTTATTTAAAACAAAAACAAACAAAAAAAGAAATTTGTAATTTTGTCTTTTTTGTCATTTGATTATACAGTTCTCAAGCATGATTTTTGCAGCATGCAACACAGCATGAATTTAAGACAGAATATAAGATCTAAGGGGAAGACGACATGAGTCATGATGTACAATTCATGTTGGAAGGATAGGATCTAACCTAATATCCCAACCCTAAAATCTAGACCAGAATTATAACTCTTAGTGAGGATGATCATAGGCACCAAACAGTTCAACCAATCAGGACACAGATAACTCAGTGGACACCTGGGGAAATTATAGAAATGAAGACAAACTCTTACTGTTTCAAAGACAGTTGAAGTAGTAACTCATTTATTCAATAATTGTTGACTAACAATAACATTGACATGACAGTGACAGACTTACAGAAGATTCATCCGTGAGCATTGTTTGAGGTCCTTGGCTATCAGGTCTTTGAGTAGGCCCTTGGACTTCCATTTCCTAGTCTAAGACAAATCACAGAGCATTGTTTGCTTCCAATTGTTTGCAATGAGAATGATGCTTTTTTGTGTTCTGCAGATCTGCCTAATTCACAGTGCAGGATGTATCATAACTGCATATTCTTGTGCATGTCATCCTCTACACCAGGTTCTGAGGGACAGAAGTAATGGGTAACGAGTGAAAATTAAAAACTCAGAACCAATGCTGTCAGTGTCTCCATCATGGATATGATAAACATAGACAATTGTACTAACGAGGAAAGTATTTGTCTCTATAATGGTGTGCACGCGTGCGCGCGCGGGTGTGTGTGTGTGTGTGTATTTAATTTAATTTCAGACTATTTTAGGATTTATATTGCAGTAATGAAACCATGGCCTAGAACAACTTGGGGAAGAAAGGGCTCATTTTGTTTTACACTTCAAGATATATTCTCTCCATAAAGAAAGTCAAGCTAGGAAGCATAGCATAGGAATCAGAGGAACACTACATACTGGCTTTCTCTACCTCCTCCCTTGCTCAGTTTTCTTTTTTATATACTTTCAAATTGTTATCACTCACTTTGTGAGCCCCTCTATGTAAATCAGCAACCAGGAAAGTGTTCCACAGGCTTGCCTATAATCCAATCTAATAGAGGTATTTGCTCAGTTTAGATTCTCTCTTCTCCAATTACTCCAGCTCATGTTCAATTGACAGGGGAAAAGAAAAGGAAAAAAATGGACACAGTCAGTTGCATATATGAGTCTGATTCCATTTAAAATTAAAATCAGTTTAACTACCTGATATTAAAGTGATCAAATTAAATAGTAAAAAGGCTATTGTAATGCACCAAATACTTTTATGTTTAAAGTACATAATGTAAAATAAATGTCCTTTTTATAAGAATCAGTAAGCAATATTTGGATACAATAGCTTTTATGTAGTTTTATCTTTCTTAGCATTGAAAGTATGAAAGTATGGGAATCACGAAGATAGCATATTTTCTTTTTTAATAATGTGCCAGCATATATTTGTGACCTCCACTGTATCTTAATATCTACTTATGATAAGAGCCATACATTATTTAATGGTGTAAAGAGTCTAAGACCTTGTAGGCTAAGCTTCTTATAGACAATAGGAAGACATTAATCACACATATAGCAAAATAAGTCTGTATTTTTATAAAACACAATATATCATAAATTATAAATTATATATTATAAACTATAAACTATATATTATATACTATAAACTATATATCATATATAATATTATATCATATATAATGTCATATATCATATATCGTATATCATATATCATATGTTAATACCCAAATGAAATACAGTAAAGGACAGTATAAGAAAGAGGAAGAAGATAGAGAGAGAGGCAGTGAGACAAAAAGAGAGATTCTGTGGTTAATCTATATGAGCAAAAGTAGTAGAAGAAGAAGAAATGGAGACAATCATAAATCCTGGATCATGAATTACTACCATGATTAACATTATGGTCGATAGAGTGAAGACTCTTCCAGTTGAACAAGAAAACAAGGAGAGGAGCCTGGCAGAGGTGGCACACGCCTTTAATTCCAGCATTTGGGAGGCAGAGGCAGAGGCAGGCAGATTTCTGAGTTCAAGGCCATGAGGAGAGGATAAGGGGTATATTTATAGCCATGGGAGAGGAATAATGTCCACATAGACTATGAGGCCAATGTTTTATTACTGTAGGCATGTACTGACCCAGGGATCTTGAAAGAAGCAGTATGGAGCAGCAAACAAGCAGGGGAGCATTGTAGGGAAGGAAAACAAGGGAAAGGGAAAGAAATATCCAAACTCTGAGGATTTATAAGGTCATATATTTTGAATGAACATCAGGGAGACATGGAATATCATTGTTATGAGCAAAGTCCAGCTGGCTGAGAATAGAAGAGTGAGTATGTGGGGGTCAGACATGGGTGTGTGTGAGTCCGAGACATGAGCATGTTTGAGTTCAGATGGACATGAGTGTTTGGGGGTCAGAAGGACATACAAGTAAAGCGAGGAATAATGTCCCAACCCAGCTGAGAAATAACAGTTACTCAGAATAGTCTGCTGGAATCAAAGTTTAGAAAACTGATATATGTTGACATTTGAGCCCAAAGGATTTGCTGGTAAAGCATTACTTGTATTTATTTTAAATATCATTTTTATTAAAAATAAAAATATATATTAAGATATTTTCTGAAAACAAAGTAAATGTATGCAAGACTGAACTCTAGATGTTTCAAGTAAGCTTATGAAAATCTTTCATTAGCTATAAAACTGAGTTAAGTAACAGTCTTAATACAGTGTAATACTATGATAATTTTATACTGACACTCATGACTAGGACCCCAAGGTGCACAAAGAATCCCTGATTTCTGAATCTGCCAAAAATTAATGAGACATATCCAGACCAAAACAAAAATTTGTCTTATGTTTTCTGTTATTCTTAGTTTATTTTGTCATTTTTATTGATGATATCTCTTTCAGAAGCAATATTTTATAACTTAAGATATAAATGTCATAAATCATAATTTGTACCTTTTGTTTGGTTGGTTTTTTGTTTGTTTTGTTTTGTTCTTTTTTTTTTTTTTTTTTTTTTTAAACACAGGCTTTACTGTGTATCCCTGCCTGTACTTAACTCAAAGATCTGCCTTTCACTGCCTCTCAGTGCTTGGGTTAAAGGTGTGTGCCACCACTGCCCAGCAAATGTTATCTTTTATAACTTTCATTTTATACATGGAAAAACATACATATTTGTAAAAAAAAAAAAAAAAGTTCTGAAAAGGGCAGGTCTCCTTGAATATCAAACCAGCCCTAGCATATCAAGTTGCAGTAAGTGCTTCCTCTCCTATTAAGGCTGGACAAACCAACCTAATACAAGGTCCCAATGGCAGGCAACATGGTCAGTGACAACCCCTGCTCCCACTGTTATCAGACTCACATGAAGATCAAGCTATATAACTGTAACATATGTGCAAAAGACCTAGGTCAGTTCCCTGTCACCTCTCTTCCAGAGATGTTTCGTGGAGAGACTTTTCATTAACTGCCTACTTCACATGCATAATAATTGAGAATGTTAGGATTATTTGACTCAATGTAAAATATAGACCATACTAAGCTTTCTCTTCTTTTCAAGAAATTGGGTTTTAATATTAATGCTAATCTTGACTTTGGAAACAATATTTGTATTTCTACCTTTTGTAATGTAAGATAGTATTGCATTAGTATAGATATTACACAATAATGGAGATATAGTATAAAATCATTTTAAAAGTAAAATATATCCAGAAATTCCCTCTTTGAAATTTTCAGTTTTATTTTTAAAATAATTCTTATTCTATTTCCTTTGAAAATATTTTCTGATTAATAAATAGTCCAGTTCACCTAAAACAAAGTCTGCATATTACTTACATTTCCTTTGCAGTGTTAAGACACCTTGTCCACACAATTTATATATATAAAAAGAAATTTATTTTGGTTTGTAGTTCCAAAACCTTGAAGCCCATAATGGTGAGTGTTGTGTTACAGCAGGCAGCAGGCTGAAGTCATGGGAATTGGAGCAGGAAGCTGAATCATCACAACGTGAGTCATAAACAGGAAGTCACTCTAGCAAAATGGAAGTAGTCAACTACAAATTTACTTCTACTCTCCAGCAGCGACACATTCCTTATATCTCCCCTCAAAAGCCATTAACTGAGAACTGAGATGAACCAGGACATTTCTCATTCAAAGCACCCTAGTCTGAATTGTTATAGGTATTTTTTTTTCACTCATATACTATGTACTACACTGTGCGTTTCTTGTAATCAGGGTTTGTCAGTGCAACTCACTCATATACTATATACTGCACTGTGCGTTTCTTAAATTCTAAGTTTTTCAGTGCAACTCAATCATATACTATGTACTACACTGTGCGTTTCTTATATTCTAAGTTTTTCAGTGCAACTCACTCATATACTATGTACTACACTGTGCGAGTCTTATATTCTAAGTTTTTCAGTGCAACTCACTCATATACAATGTACTACACTGTGCGTTTCTTATATTCTAAGTTTTTCAGTGCAACTCACTCATATACTATGTACTACACTGTGTGTTTCTTGTAATCAGGGTTTTTCAGTGCAACTCACTCATATACTCTGTACTACACTGTGCATTTCATGTAATCAGGGTTTTTCAGTGCAACTCACTCATATACTATGTACTACACTGTGCGTTTCTTAAATTCTAAGTTTTTCAGTGCAACTCAATCATATACTATGTACTAAACTGTGCGTTTCTTATATTCTAAGTTTTTTAGTGCAACTCACTCATATACTATGTACTACAAAGTGCGTTTCTTGTATTCTAAGTTTTTCAGTGCCACTCACTCATATAATATGTACTACACTGTGCGTTTCTTATATTCTAAGTTTTTCAGTGCAACTCACTCATATACTATGTACTACACTGTGCATTTCGTGTAATCAGGGTTTTTCAGTGCAACTCACTCATATACTATGTGTGTTTCGTGAAATCAGGGTTTTTCAGTGCAACTCACTAATATACTATGTACTACACTGTGCGTTTCTTACATTCTAAGTTTTTCAGGTTATAGGTATTTCTAGTAGTTAAGATGTATATTTGAGCACTATCTACTTTCTTGAAAATGGAATGTTTTTAATAATAATAAGGAAATAGTTATCAGAGAGTTCATACATTCCACAAACAGGTCCATTTAAATATGCCAAAATCTCTAACCTTTCAAAGAATAATTACAAACCAAGTTTAGAACCAGGTACCATTGTTTAAGATACAAGAAATGGGATTGCATTTCAACACACATTTTTGAAATATGAATCAAAATGTAGAAAAAATTTTGATAACTGTTGTGTTTTATTCAAACATGATGGACCATATCAGAGTGAATTTCTCAGATGACTCTGAGCCATTGTTTTTAACCTTTAACTTTTAACTACATTTAATTAAAATGTAATTACAAATACCTCAACTCTACTGCCTCCTCCTCTTCCTCCTCCCTTATATTCCTTCCAACCCACTTCCCTCCAAAATGCATCATCTTTTCTTCTTTAACCATTGCTATTATTTGTACAAATAAGTAAATAAACATAGATATTATCTATTGGCCCCATCCAGTGTTGCCTTCTGTAATGTTCTCTGAGCCTTTCATGTAGAAATTCTGTTGTAGATGTATCCATTTGGGTTAGGTAACTCATGATCATTTGTTAAATTCAATTTGACTAGTACTGGTTTTCTTTAGTTGACACTACCTGCTACAAAAGGGAAGGTTTTTTTTTTTTTTATTGTTGTTGTAAATTTTAAGTAAATACATAAAGAGTGATATTTTGTGTTCAAATTCTGACCATGAAAACTCATTTTAGTAAATGATTCAGTGAAAGAGTTTTATTCCATTTGAAAATGGTTTGAAAGATGATTCATTTTATATGACTTTCTACTGGGCAAGACCTATTCAAGTAATCTCTTTTATTAATTTCTTATTTTATTTTAGTTCTAACTTGAAGATTTCTGCTTAATACTATAATTTATATTTTAGAAAACAAAGTTTGATGCTAATAACAAGGGAACTAATTAAGGGCTAAGATTCAATGACAATTTACATAATTTGTTTATAAAAGATCCAAGCCATTTTCTTTATTATTATTATTATTATTATTATTAGGTATTTATTTCATTTACATTTCCAATGCTATCCCAAAAGTCCCCAAACTCTCCCATGCCCACTCCCACTCCCACCTCTTGGCCTTGGCGTTCCCCTGTACAGAGGCATATAAGGTCTACACGACCAATGGGCCTCTCTTTCCACTGATGGCCAATCAGGCCATCTTCTGATACATATGCATCTAGAGACACGAGCTCTGGGGGATGGGGGGGGGGGGTGTTACTGGTTAGTTCATATTGTTGTTCCACCTATAGGGTTGCAGATACCCCCAGCTCCCTGGGTACTTCCTCCAGCTCCTTCATTGGGGGCTCTGTGATCCATCCAATAGCTGACTGTGAGCATTCACTTCTGTGTTTGCTAGGCCTCGGCATAGTCTCACAAGAGACAGCTATATCAGGTACCTTTCAGCAAATTCTTGCTAGTGTATGCAATGGTGTCAGCGTTTGGAGGCTGATTATGGAATGGATCCCCGGGTATGGCACTAATATCCAATATATATAAAGAACTCAAGAAGGTGGACTCCAGAAAATCAAATAACCCCATTAAAAATTGGTGCTCAGAGCTAATCAAAGAATTCTCACCTGAGAAATACTGAATGACTGAGAAGCACCTGAAAAAGGGTTCAGAATCCTTAATCATCAGGGAAATGCAAATCAAAACAACCCAGAGATTCCACCTCACACCAGTCAGAATGGCTAAGATCAAAAATGCAGGTGACAGCAGATGCTGGCAAGGATTTGGAGAAAGAGGAACACTCCTCCATTGTTGGTGGGATTGCAAGCTGGTACAACCACTCTGGAAATCAGTCTGTCGGTTCCTCAAAAAATTGACATAGTACTACCAGAGGATCACGCAATACCTCTCCTGGGCATATATTCAGAAGATGTTCCAAATGGTAAGAAGGACACATGCTCCACTATATTCATAGCAGCCTTATTTATAATAACCAGAAGCTGGAAAGGACCCAGATGCCCCTCAACAGAGGAATGGATACAGAAAACGTGGTACATTTACACAATGGAGTACTACTCAGCTACTAAAAAGAATGAATTTATGAAATTCCTAGGCAAATGGTTGGACCTGGAGGACATCATCCTGAGTAAGGTAACCCAATCACAAAAGAACTCACATGATATGTACTCACTGATAAGTGGATATTAGCCCAGAAACTTAGAATACCCAAGATATAAGATACAATTTGTGAAACGCATGAAGCTTGGGAAGAACGAAGACCAAGGTGTGGATACTTTGCCCCTTCTTGGAATTGGGAGCAAGGCTGCCAAAGAAGGAGCTACAGAGACAGAGTTTGGAGCTGAGACGAAAGGATGGACAATCTAGAGACTGCCAAACCATTTTCAAGTACAACTTTCAGTATCAGTTAGACATTCTAGAAAGGAAGATGTGGGTTACACAATAGCAGTAACAATTCCAGTGAATTGCCATGGATATCTTCCTTATGTCACATAATTAACTGCAATGTAAACTGAAAGCCAATCTTCTCAAGGGCCTATTGATGGGGACTTCAGAAACTTTTATGATTGAACTTGATTTAAGCTCCCAAGAATTCTAATACCTACTTTTTATGTTTATATAGTAGATTACATTGATGCATTTCTGTGTATTGAAAGATGAACACTTATGTCTTTTATTAGCATTGCCTCACATATTTTTGAAGAAATAATAACATAATTATTAAAAAGAAGAAATAAGTTGGACACATATGGGCACTAGTAATCTTCACAAGGCCCAAAACATCCCAAGGTGTACTCTTAAGCAGTTTCAGTTTCCTACAAAAGAAGTAGGCAAAAATTATAAATTTATATCAAATTTTAGAAAATTAAAAGAACTATATCCTCTCATTGATAATAATGATGTTATTTAAAGAACAAATTGATATCATTAATAAATGCTATAACTTATCCAAAAGTTTCATGAACATATTGTTTCATTGATTTATTTTTTTCATGCACTGTGGAGTCCATTTTTTTGTAATGGTTTTTGTGACAAGTATCATCTGTTAGTAATGTCTGCCCAGTTGTCTGAAGTGTGTAGCCAGGGTTAATCTGGCTTTGAATCTCTTTTAATTCTCCTAGCTCTAGTCACTGAAAATTCAACTTTTACAGGCTTTATGTGATGAGGTTCAATCACCTCTCTAAATCTCTCCTTGATACATTGTACATGATATGTCATATTCCTAGAAATCACTAACACAAGAAAGGAAAAGTTACTTTAAGAAGAAAGTCAGTTTCTCTTTCAGTCTTTTGTTCCCAACACATGAGGACTCAGAAAATAACAAATTTGAAGATCTAAGGCCAAAGGTTTTGGCAACAGTCAGAGTCCCATGTCCCCTTCCTTCCTTCCTTCCTTCCTTCCTTCCTTCCTTCCTTCCTTCCTTCCTTCCTTCCTTCCTTCCTTCCTTCCTTCCTTCCTTCTTTCCTCTTTCTTTCTTTCTTTCTTTCTTTCTTTCTTTCTTTCTTTCTTTCTTTCTTTCTTCTTCTTTCTTTCTTTCTTTCTTTCTTTCTTTCTTTCTTTCTCTTTCTCTCTCTTTCTTTCCTTCCTTCCTTCTTTCTTCTCTCTCTTTCTTTCTTTTCCCCACATATTTGCTTTCTTTCCTCTATCATATGTTTTAATTATTTTATTTATTTCAAAGATTGTCCACCTCCTGGTCCCCTCTCCCAGAGTTCTTCACCCCCACCCCCTCCTTTGCTTCTGAGAGGGTGCCCCCTCCCCACATTCACTTCCATGGGGCATCAAATCTGTACAGAATTAGGTGCATCCTCTCCCACAGAGGCTAGACCAGACAGTCTATTGCTCCATATGTGCCTGGGGCCTCGGACCAGCCCATGTATGTTCTTTGGGTGGTGGGTTAGTGTTTGGGAGCTCCCAGGGGTCCAGGTTAGTTGAGACTGTTGGACAGAATTCCACTTCATAAGCTGTTATCAGATTTTCAGTCCTGGAACTAGTCTGGAAACACGAATACAGACAGAAGTGGGATCTCAGAATTTAAGCTGAGATTAAATTCTCAGTTAGCACATGAGGTCCACATTGTAGTAAACACTTATATGTTATAATTGGGTGATCTAACTACATTTCTGATGGCCTTCAACATGGAAAATAATGAGCTGTTTAAAGATTAAACTTGTTTTTACTCTTGAGTCCAATGGTGATTATTTAGGATAAAGCCAATCTATTGTATAGCTCCTAAAATACATTGTTCTCAGTTAAATTTCTTAGGGAACTACTAGTTCCAAGTGTAGCAACTTGAATTCTAATGTGTCTAATTTTAACTGTAATTCTTAAAATTGAAAAAAAAAAAAAGGTATCAACCTCTTCATGTGAAAGAATTAACCTAAGAAGTTGGCTTTTGATTACAAACTCTTCTTTCTGATACTATAAAATGATAGCTTTAAACTGTTTCTAATAGTTCTTAAACTATCCCAAGTTATGATGCTAATCAATGCTCCTCTTTATGTGCTTATGTGCATATTTTAATTGCTTCAACTAGATAACAATGTCATTGGAAAATTATTTCATCTGTAACTAATTGTAAGCATGAAAGAGATAGTATTAATTCCTTGGATCATTTATATTTAAACATACTTAATGAGCAACTATATTCAAGAGAGGTATTAGCATTTGTTTGGTATTCATTTCTTTCAACACATAAGCATCACTGGAATTAAACAGACTTTTTTCTCTTGTTTTCTTAGAAAACCGTTTCTATAGCAACCAAGTATATTAAACAGAAAACCCGAGAAATGTCACAAAAAGATATGCACATTCATACTGCAAATATCTCTACATGAACTTTTCTTTTTTCTGCATAAAAATATTGCCAGGGAGAAATTTCTAAATGAGGGAGTATATAAAGCATTACAGTAATAGGATATAATTTTTATTTCCTTAATGAAAATTGAAGAACTTAAAGAGTCTTGCATCATTTTAATCCATAAATGTGTCTGCATTTCATGTGTTTTATATCAGTTTCAAGAACAGTGTTAAATTATTTCCTAGCGTATATATTCTTTATATATGAGCAATCATAAGTTTCTAATACAAAGCCTCTCATCCATCTGTTTAATGCACTTTGGACAGATTATTTCCCATACAATTAGAAATCATTATGATGTAAACGAATAAGTACTACCCAGCTACTTAAATATTCTTTCTCCAGCTATGATGATGTATGCAGAGAAAAAAATAATTTCTGCTAATAAAATACACACAAGTTCAGATTCTGTGCCCATGGGTCCAGGTTAGTTGACTCCGTAGGTTTTCCATTGGAGTTCCTCTCCCCTTCTGGGCCCTCAATCTTTCCTCTACTCTTCCATAAAAGTCCCTAAGCTCCATCCACTTATTGGCTGTGGGTGTCTGTATCTGTCTGAATCAGCTGCTTTGTGTAACCTCTCAGAGGACATCTTTCTCCTTTCTGCAAGTATAGCAGAGTACCGTTGATACTATTAGGGACTGATGCCTACCCACTGAATGGGTCTCAATTTAGGTAGGTTATTGGTTGTTCATTCCCTCAGTCTCTGCTCCCTCTCTGTGTCTGCATTAGTTATAGAGAGGACATACTTGAGGTTGAAAGTTTTGTGGGTTGGTTGGTGTCTCTATCACCCAACTGGGGTTCTTGTCTGGCTATAGGCACTCGCGGAGTCTGAACCACCAACCAAGGAATGCACACAGACTGGACCTAGGTCTCCCTGCTCATATGTAGCAAATGTGCAGTTTGACCTTTATGTGGATCCTTAACAACTGGTATAAGGACTGTCCCAAAAGCTTTACATGCGATCTTTTCTTCTAGCTGGGCTACCTTTTCTGGTCTCAGAGGGAGAGGAAGCACCTTGCCTTTCAGAGACTTCAACTGCCAGGGAGGAAGGATATCCAAGGGGCCTCCACCTGCTCAGAAAAGAGGATGGGGATAGGGGTGGGGATGGGAGAAGGATTGTGGAGGGGGTGACCTGAAGGGTGGCAGTGAGCAGAATATAAATTGGATAAGTAAAAATAAAAATAATATAATTTAAATTTAAAAATACACTCAAGTGAGATTTTTATTCAGAAATATAGTAAAATTTAAATATATATATAAATAATTTAATTTATATGTTTGCTTAATTGCGGCTATGGTTTGGTTTTCATTTTCTTGAAACAGGATTGTGTAGCACAGGCTAAGATCTCACAATTACCCGTTTTCACTCTGGGTCCTAGGATTACATTTGTCTGCCAGCACACAACATGCTATCTATTGCTACTATTGTGGCTCTTTTATTTTGATCAACTTCTAATGTTGATTTCTTCTGCTGCTGCTATTTTGTATCCATTGTGTTCTAAATTTTCTGTTCATTTTATCATATCTTTTACCTACTCAAGGGAGAAAAATCAAGCCACAGCTATTTAAAGACAGCTGGAAGAAAATCTATCTTTGCATGCTATGGTAGCATTCCTAAAAATCATTCTTGTACTCAGCAACTTGCTGAATTTAAAGCAAGTTTCATCTCCAGTACTACTGAATTCACAATTTTTCCAAAGCTTATCTGAATGTTTATTTTTCTATGACACTTCTACAGGGTCCTTTTTTATGATTCTACATGGAGTTTATCCCATCAATCAAGAACTGGTTTGTCTTTCTCTTAGCCTTCTGTAATAGCCACTCATACATGTGTTTGAGTCCATTGAAAACCTCAGATCTTATGTCTGGGGTCGCCCCCAAGTGCTTTCAGTAACTGTTCTGTGTTGAGTAGCATGGCCCCAGGTTTTGGATGCAGAATGTCCTAACTGCAGTATTCTGAATGTTTACAGATAAGCTCTGGAATAACCAATGACAGGAAAACAAAGTCATAAAAATGGAATGTTGAGCTGCTAGACTGTATATGGAGAAATACCAGAGAAATCACATACAAAATAAGGTATCTGTGAGGACACAATGACCATGTAGCCATATGCAAGCCAGGGCCAGATGTCCAGCATTAAAAAGGGGGCCCTATGAGGACATTAAATTTGAACATTTAGCCTCCACATATAAAAATGAGGGTTATATTGAAACAATATGTTTCTTAGTCATAATTTAAATATTATAGTGACGTTGACATTTTACCATACTTAGTAATGCATTGTATCCATGATTTTGTGTTTTCACCCTAGTTTTACTTACATGGGCATCTCTATTCTTTGCATCAGGGACTATTTTTTCACTCTTTAGTGGACTGTTGTGAAACTTAAGTGAACCACACATTTCTCATTGATCACTAAATTTATAACTACTTGCTGGTATGCCTATTGCTTAGGATACTATATGGATTGCTTTAGAAAGGAAGGGATGTAAGAGTCCATTCTCATGAATTCTGAATTTTCATGTAGATATTATAAGAATACACACCAATGAGTGTGGTGCTCATATTGATGATGATGTTGGTGATGATATTAAAACTGATGAAGACAGCACTACTCAGCCTTCAGTTCAAGTTTACTACCAGATCCAGTTTACTGCAAGATCCAATATTTCCCCAAACTTCCACAGACCATTGGTATCAGATTCAACTTCTGAATCTATGCCACCTTTATGAAGCTAATTTTTCTTTGATCTACAGGAGTATACAGAGAAGTATTGTATTTCATTCTACTTCCCTATCTGTGTTACATTATTAGTAAGGTGACATATACTGTATCACAAGTCATGCCTAAATTTTATCATTCCTCATTGAGAATGTTGTAGCAAGGCAGCCTTTAAGTTACAAGAAGAAAAGGTAGATAAAACTCAAATAAGTAGTATCTTTAAAATGTAATTTGGTACATCAAATTGAAATGACTATTATAATTCAAAGCTAACTACAGGTACACTCTAATACACACATTACAGTTATTCAGACCTGTATTGATTACGGAGATGTTTTTGTGTTCATATATAATATCTTTTTTCCTCCCAACTCTATTGGTGTTGAAACCAGAAAATAAAAGTGTAGCAAAGACTTAAAGTATATAAAATGTTTTGTTGTACATTAATGTTGAGAAATGTTAAATACTTTCAAATGAATTAGCATATTCAACTCTAACATGATAAAGTTTGAGTGTTTGTATGCATGTAGTGAGGTGGTGTTTGCTGACAATGAGATCCTGAGTAACTTTTTTAAAGTAGAACTATAATCCTAGTTGTCAACTATATTTCTTGACCTTATCATAAAATTCTCAGGCTCTATCTTTGTTTACTCTATATTCTACTTCTCTGAGTTCAAATTTAAGATTTTAAATTCTCTATATAGTTGGTAACAAGTCCTCACTACTCAAGTTAGTTTGTTTAATGTAATTCCCCCAGGTTAACCCATTTTGTAAGAAGTTGTAGGATTTTATCTTCATCAGGGCTAAATAATGCTTCATTATAGACCCCATTTCTGTCTTTTCATCCATTGGTGTTCTTTTATAACACCCCATATATAACAGATAATTTAAAAAGATAAAAGACAATATATGAAACTATAGAATTATCAGAAGAAGAAACAGAGAAAAACTTCTAGAGAGTGGTATAAGCATTTATTTTATTTGACACTGAAATCTTTGGAGATTAAAAAAAATAGACAAACGACAGTTTTTCAAACCTGTATCCTCTACATAGAAAAGACAACAGAGTCAGTAGAGTGATGAGATGAACCTTAGAAGCGGAACAAAATATGTACAGGCTACATCTAAGCAGAATTAAATATTGAAAATGCAAGTTTAAAAACTTCTAAAAAGGAAAGAGTGACTTTGTGACTTTGACTAAAGGAGACCACACTCACGCACTGGGTGTATGCAAAATGCTGAGTTACTAATCATCAAGAAAGCACAAGTCAGTGTCACAGTGTAATTGCTTCACACTTTTGTCAGAGTGTCTATTATCAGAATACAAAAGAATTAAGCGCTGGTACATGGAAAATTCAAAATTAGGAATTCTTTACCACTGGTGGGAGGAATTATGGTCATCCACCTCGAAAAAAAAGTATTGTGGAACTTTTAAAACATTAGGATATAAATAATGTAGGATTTAGGGATCCAATCTCTGGTACTGACCAAAAATAATAAACCCATATATCAAAAATATATACAAAAATATTACTTTTATTAAGTTTAGGTATGGGCCTTGAATTTCTGATATTTCCAAGATTTTTACCATGAACAGGTGTTGGATTTTGGCAAAAGCTTTCTCAGAATCTAATGAGATGATTATGTGTTTTTTTTTCCTTTGAGTTTGTTTATATAGTGGATTACCTTGATGGATTTCTGTATATTACACCATCCCTGCATCCCTGGGATGAAGCCTATTTGATCATGATGGATGATCATTTTGATGTGTTCTTGGATTCGATTTGTGAGAATTTTATTGAGTATTTTTGCATCGATATTCATAAGGGAAACTGATCTGAAGTTCTTTCTTTGTTGGGTCTTTGTTTGGTTTCGGTATCAGAGTAACTGTGACTTCATAGAATGAATTGGGTAGAGTACCGTCTGTTTCTATCTTGTAGAAGTTTGAGGAGTATTGAAATTAAGTCTTCTATGAAGGTCTGATAGAACTCTGAACTAAACCTATATGATCCTGGGCTTTTTTTTTTTTTGGTTGGGACACTATTAATGAATGTTTCTATTTCTTCAGGGGATATGGGACTATTTAGATCATTAATATCATCCTGATTTAACCTTGGTACCTAGAATCTGTCTAAAAATTGTACATTATATCCAGGTTTTCCAGTTTTGTTGAGTATATGCTTTTGTAATAGGATCCAATCCTAAATTAGATAAGAGGGCTAATATCCAATATATAAAAAGAACTCAAGAAATTGGACTTCAGAAAATCAAATAACCCTATTAAAAATGGGGTACAGAGCTAAACAAAGAATTCTCAACTGAGGAATACTGAATGATTGAGAAGCACTTAAAAATGTTCAACATCCTTAGTCATCAGGGAAATGCAAATCAAAACAACTCTGAGATTCCACCTCACACCAGTCAGAATGGCTAAGGTCAAGAACTCAGGTGACAGCAGATGCTGGAGAGGATGAGGAGAAAGAAGAACACTGCTCCATTGCTGGTGTGATTGCAAGAAGATACAACCACTCTGGAAATCAGCTTGGTGGTTCCTCAGAAAATTGGATATAGTACTACTGCCAAATCCAGCAATATCATTTCTGGGCATATACCCAGAAGAAGCTCTAACTTGTAATAAGGACACATGATCCATTGTGTTCATAGCAGCCTGATTTATAATAGCCAGAAGCTGAAAAGAACCCAGATGTCCCTCAACAGAAGAATTGATAAAGAAAATGCGGTTCATTTACACAATGGAATACTACACAGCTATTAAAAACAACGAATTCATGAAATTCTTAGACAAATGAAAGGATCTGAAGGATATCATCTTAAGTGAGGTAATACAATCACAGACACACACACACACAAACCCAGACACATGATATGCACTCACTGATAAGTGGATAATAGCTCAGAAGCTCAGAATATCCAAGATATAATTTGTAAAACACATGACACTCAAGAAGAAAGACCAAAGTGTGGATACTTTGATCCTTTTTAGAAGGGGGAACAAAATACCCATGGAAGGAGTTACACAGACAACCTTTGGAGCAGAGGCTGAAGGAATGACCATTCAGAGACTGGTCCACCTGGGGATCCAGCCCATAAACAACCACCAAAACCAGACACTATTATAGATGCCAACAAGAACTTGCTGACAGGAGCCCAAGAATGCTGTCTCCTGAGTGGCTCTGCCAGTGCCTGACAAATACAGAAAGGGAGGGTCACAGACAACCATTGGATGGAGCACAGGTTCACCAATGAAGGAACTAGAGAAAGTACCCAAGGAGCTGAAGGGGTTTGTAGCCCCATAGAGGAACAACAATATGAAATAACCAGTACCCCTATAGCTCCCTTGGACTAAACCATCAAGAAAAGAAAACACATGGTAGAACTCATGGCTCTAGCTGCATAAGTAGCAGGGGATGGCCTAGTCATTCATCAATGGGAGGAGAGTCCCTTGCTCCTATGAAGGTTCTATGCCCCAGTATAGGGGAATGCAAGGGCCAGAAAGAGGGAGTGGGTGGGTTGTTGAGCAGGTGGATGGGGGGAGGGAATATGGGATTTTAGGCAGGGAAACTAGGAAAGGGGATAACATTTGCAATGTAAATAAAGAAAATATCTAATAAAATATGTATAATATTTCTTTATTGCAAAATAATTTATAATAGCCCAATTAGAACACTTACTTTCTGAAAACAGGAAAAACAAAAGTCAAATCCATTCTAAGGTAATAACATAAAAGCTGTTAGAAATTTTTTGATTTTTCCTGAATTACAATGAAAATCATGAATTGAAAAATGTAAGATCAAGTAAACTTTTAAAAGAAGGTAGAAACCAAAGCTCTAAAAATTCATTTGTTCAGTAGGCTATAGCAATGAATGTCTGTTTTCTCAGCCTTTGGGAGAAAAGCTATAAGGATCAGAAGTTCTAGGCCAGCCAGGGCTGCATAAGGTCACCCTGTATCACATTAAAGTCCTACACACAGACACACACACACACACACAGACACACACACACACACACCTAAAATGTCTTAATTTCTCTTAAATATTTTGTATTTTCAATTAAAAATTTATATGTTTGCTCCTTTGTTTTTGTTAGCTTGACATAGACTAAAGACACCTGGGAAGAATGAGTCTCAGGTGAGGTGTTGCCTCCTATCTGATTAGCCTGAGGGTATGTTCATTGGGATATTTTTTTGATTGTTGATCGAAGTAAGGGGATCCAGAGCACTGTGAGTGGAGATATTCATCCACATGTAGGCAAGCCTGCTCTAGGCAATTAACTGAGCAAGCCAGAGAGAGCAAGCCATTTAGTAGCATTACTTCCTGGCTTCTGCTTCTGTTCCTGCCTTCAAATTCCTGCCTTGAGCTCCTGCCCTGATTTCTCTGGAACATGAGAGCTTAAGTAAAGTAAAACCTTTCCTCACCAAAGTTTTCTCATCACAGCAACAGAAAAGCAAACAAGGACAACATTTTTCCTTTTGTCCTTAAGCCTAAAACTGTTTAACTAAGTGCTCAAAGTCTCAATAAAACATTTGTCTTTAATCTTTTTTTTAACTTCTTTTTTTTATTACATATTTTCCTCATTTACATTTCCAATGCTATCCCAAAAGTCCCCCATACCCTCCCCCCAACTCCCCTACCCACCCACTCCCAGTTTTTGGCCCTGGCATTCCCCTGTACTGGGGCATATAAAGTTTGCAAGTCCAATGGGCCTCTCTTTCCAGTGATGGCCGACCAGGCCATCTTTTGATACATATGCAGCTTTAATCTTAAACGTGATAACATTTGGACCTGAAAAAATATATGGTGCTTAGTAAATGTTACCAGTGGTTGTAAAATTTGGGAACTGAAATGCTGACTTAATGTTCAAATCGAGTTTGAAAGTATGTTTGTGTCATTGGGACTTGGTTAAGAGTTAGCAGACATTGTGAATATTCTCCATGTGACATTTATAGTCAGAAAGTTATGAGAGTTCCTTAGATTGTTCAGTCGACTTTTGACTCAGAATTTAAAAGTATGAGATTTATATCTACAGCTTAATTATTGATGATTATATTAGTGTTTGTTTGAAAAGGCTGATTGATGTTCTTTAAAGACCAAGAATCCCTTTTCATCTGATTCAAAAAAGAAAATGTGAAGAGAATGCTATGGTCTGGATCAGAGGATAAATATTGAATGTCAGAACTTAGACTGTGAATCTTTAATGAGCTCCGAGTCCAGAGAAAACATGTTCCACTAATAACGTAGAAACTGTGAAAACTTAGGTCAGGGACCTTTTCCAGCCAAGCAAATTAGGCATTTTGAATAAATAAATAATTAATTTTTCACATATAAAACTAGGTCATCTATTTCAATAGCTAATTCCAACATTACTATAATCTGACTTCTATTGAGCACCCTCAATATTTAAATGTTTGCATTAGGTACAAGACTTCAAAAACAATTATTTGTACTGAATTTAAATATTGGAGAATTTACTTACAAAGACAGAACTAGTGCTTACCATTGAGAGCTATATGATTTTTTTGAATAAAATATTTAACTGCAAAATGTGTAGAAATAGTTTTATAAATTTTTATAATTAAAAAATACATTTATATTAAGTAGGCCAATTTCTCAGTGGTCTTCTCTGCTGAACTTTTAAAATACTTTGTATGTGTTCAGGCACATGCTTGCACATATCTGTGTGCATATACAAGCATCCATGAATATGTGTTTAGTGACCAATGGTCAAAAATGTGTTTTGAGTTAGTCAAAGTTCACTAAAGGGAAAGAACTAGTAGAATAAATATATATTTCTATTAAAACATCTATGTTTATGTATGAGTGCACTGTATATGAATATTCATATATATGAACACACACAGAATTACACAGAATTTATTAGAGTGACTAAGAGGCTGTGATTTAGCTACAACAACAATGGCTGTCTACCAATGGAAAATACAAGAGCCAGTAACTGTTCAATCCACAAATCTGAGTGTCTGATTGATATTTAGTATATGCCAGAATCCAGAAGAAGGACATAATTATAACCAGTGAAGGAATGAACTTGCCAGTGAGGGTGAGAAATATACCTTCTTCTCCATGCTTTATGTAGGTCACCACCAGAATGTGTGTCCCAGATTAAAAGTAGGGTTTTCCACCTCGACACATCCGGATTTAAGCTGGTCTTCCCACTTCCAAGGAGGTAATTAATTAAAGACCTCACAGGGTACCCAGAGTTTAGTTAATGCCATATGTAGTTTAGTTAAGATTCAGCCATATTCAGTCACATATTTCTTCCTCTATTGCTCTTCAATGCACAGTTTTTTACAATTGAATATTCTACAAAACCAATTATAATGGATGCTGAGGTCCCCTACTCAGGGACTTATAGCTAAGTACTTCACCCATCAAGCCTCTTTCCAGGCCTCTAGGCCGAGTTTCTGATAAAAGAAAATAAAATTTTGAAGTATCATTTCAAATGAAAAGTTGATTGGAAATTTTCTGAAGTGTTTTTTTACTTTGGTAGCTTTGCTTTCAGATATGCTTTTGTGCTCAGAGAGTATAGTATGTATGAAGCTGTAGTGACATGAACTTCTATGTTACTCTTTCTGAGAAGCTGGCAGCACACAGAGTAAAGGTACTTTACTTTTGAATTGGCAGATAAGAAGAAACAGAAGAAACAAGACAGTGTAAATGATGTTGCCGGGAAGAAATTTGCTCCTGCTCATTTTCCCTCATAAAATTATAAGGTCACATATTTATGGAATGAATTAGATAACATATTCAACTTCTATACCTCAAATGACTATCCATTAATTATATTTTATGAATAGACTCATATTCCTAAATAAAAGGTAAAAATAGTAATTCAGTAACTTCTATAAATAAGCAATTCAAAATTAAAACATTGATTAACAATGAAACAAAACTACCAATTATGAATAGCAGAATTTCTTACATTTAGAAAAAAACTACTGCAGGCTTATCAGACCAAGAAATAATTGTATCAAGAATACAAAGATAAAATAACTCTTTCTCCTTTTGGAAGTGTAAATATCAAGTTTCCAAAAAAGGTGGTAAAAACATAAGAGAAAAAGAAATACAGAAAAGTATAAATATACACATATATATGTTTATGTTTCTGAATATTCTATCTATATGTATTTATATTTTATTAGTAATTTGACAGATATAAAAGGCATAAATATATTTATAAGGATATGTAATATATATTTAAATAAAATCATTGATATTAGCTTTAATATTGAAACATTTAAAATCTTAAAATGGAAAAGAGAAATTTGAATAAAAATATTTTAAAACAATGATATACATAGAATTTTTTTATCTTTTCAAAACTTTTTTATTAGGTATTTTCTTTATTTACATTTCAATTGTTATCCCCTTTCCTAGTTTCCCCACTGAAAACCCAATATTCCCTTACCCCTTTCCCTGCTCACCAACCTACCCACTCCCTCTTCCTGGCCTGGCATTCTCCTGTATTGGGGCATAGAACCTTCAAAGAACCAAGGGACTCTTCTCCCATTGATGAACAACTATGCCATCCTCTACTACATATACAGCTAGAGCCATGAGTCGCATCATGTGTTTTCTTCGGTTGGTGATTTGGTCCAAGGGAGCTCTGGAGATACTGGTTAGTTCATATTGTTGCTCCTCTATGGGGCTACAAAGTCCTTCAACTCCTTGGGTACTTTCTCTATCTCCTTCTTTGTGGACCCTGTGCTACATCCAATGGATGACTGTGAGCATCCACTTCTGTATTTATCAGGCACTAGCAGAGATTTACAGGTGACAGCTGTCTTGGGCTCATGTCAACAAGCTCTTGTTGGCATCTGCAATAGTGTCTGGGTTTGGTGGTTGTTTATGGGTTAGATCCCAATGTGGGTCAGTCTCTGGATGGTCATTCCTTCCGTCTCTGCTTCACATTTTGCCCCTGTAACTCATTCCATGGGTTCCCCCTTCTAAGAAGGATCAAAGAGTATTCCTTCTTCTTCAGTTTCATGTGTTTTGAGAAATTTATCTTGAGTATTCCCAACTTCTAAGCTAATATCCACTTATTAGTGAATGAGTATCATATGTGGTTTTCTTTTATTTCTTCTTCTTCTTCTTCTTCTTCTTCTTCTTCTTCTTCTTCTTCTTCTTCTTCTTCTTCTTCTTCTTCTTCTTCTCCTTCTCCTTCTCCTTCTCCTTCTCCTTCTCCTTCTCCTTCTCCTTCTCCTTCTTCTTTCTTCTTTCCATTCTCCTTTCTCCTTTCTCTTCTTTCTCTCTCCTTTCTCTCTCCTTTCTCTCCTTTCTCTCCATTCTCTCCTTTCTCTCCTTTCTCTCTCCTTTCTCTCTCCTTTCTCTCCTTTCTCTCCATTCTCTCCTTTCTCTCCTTTCTCTACTTTCTCTCCTTTCTCTCCTTTCTCTCCTTTCTTTCTCTCCTTTCTTTCTCTCCTTTCTCCTTCTCCTTCTCCTTCTCCTTCTCCTTCTCCTCCTTCTCCTTCTCCTTCTCCTTCTCCTTCTCCTTCTCCTTCTCCTTCTCCTTCTTTTTCTCCTTCTCCTTCTCCTTCTCCTTCTCCTTCTCCTTCTCCTTCTCCTTCTCCTTCTCCTTCTCCTTCTCCTTCTCCTTCTCCTTCTTCTTCTTCTTCTTCTTCTTCTTCTTCTTCTTCTTCTTCTTCTTCTTCCTTTTGGATTGGGTTATCTCACTCAAGATGATATTCTTTTGACCCATCCATGTGTCTAAGAATTTCATAAATACATTGTTTTTAATAGCTGTGTAGTACTCCATTGTGTAAATGTACCACATTTTCTGTATCCATTCTTCTGTTGAGGAACATCTGAGTTCTTTTCAGGTTTTGGCTTTTATAAATCAGGCTGCTATGAACATAATGGAGCATGTGTCCTTATTACAATTTGGAGCATTTTCTGGGTATATGCCCAGAGGTGGTATTACTGGATCCAGCAGTAGTAATATGTCTAATTTTCTGAGGAACTGGCAAACTGATTTCCAGAGTGGTTGTACCTGCTTGCAAACTCACCAGCAATGGAGAAGTGTTCCTCTTTCTCCACATCCTCTCCAGCATCTGCTGTCACCTGAGATTTTGACCTTAGCCAATCTGACTGGTGTGAGGTTAAATCTCATGGTTGTTTCGATTTTCATTTCCCTGATGATTAACAATATTGAATATGTTTTTTAGGTGCTTCTCAGCCATTCAATATTCCTCAGTTGAGAATTCTTTGTTTAGTTCTGTATCTCTGTATTAATTTTTAAAAATAAGATAATTTGGTTTTCTAGAGTCTAATTTCTTAAGTTCTTTCTATATGTTGGATCGTAGCCTTCTATCTGATTTAAATATGGTAAAGAACTTTTCCTAATATATTGGTTGCTTTTTGTCTTATTGACAGTGTCCTTTACAGAAGCTTTGGAATTTTATGAGGTCCCATTTGCTAATACTTTACCTCATAGCCATTTGATCATAATGGATGATCATTTTGATGTGTTATTGCATTCAGTTTGTGAGAATTTTATTGAGTATCTTTGCATAGGTATTCATAACGGAAATTAGTCTGATGTTCTCTTTCTTTTTTGGGTCTTTGTGTGATTTAGGTATCAGAGTAATTGTGGCTTCATAGAGTGAGTAGGGGAGAGTACCCTATGTTTCTATTTTGTGGAATAGTTTGAGGAGTATTGGAATTAAGTCTTCTATGAAGGTTTGATAGAACTCTGAACTAAACCCATATGATCCTGGGCTTTATTTGATTGGGAAACTATTAATGATTGTTTCTATTTCTTTAGAGGATATGGGACTGTTTAGATTGTTAATCTGATCCTTATGTAAATTTGTTATCTGGTATTTGTCTAGAAAATGGTCCATTTCATCCAGGTTTTCCAGTTTTGTAGAGTATAACCTTTTGTAGTAGGATCTGATGATTTATTTTGGATTTCCTCTAATTCTGTTGTTATGTCCACCTTTTCATTTCTGATTTTGTTAATTATGGTACTGTCCCTGTGCCCTTTATTTAGTCTTGATAAGGGTTTATCCATTTTGTTGATTTTCTCAAAGTATCCCCTCCTGGTTTTGTTGATTTCTTCTATAGTTCTTTTTGTTTCCATCTGGTTAAATTCAGCCCTGAGATTGATTATTTCCTGCCATCTACTCTTCACGGGTGAATTTGCTTCTTTTAGTTTTAGAGCTTTTAGGTGTGTTGTCAAGCTGGTAGTGTATGCTTTCTCCACTTTCTTTTTGGAGTCACTCAGAGCTATGAGTTTTCATCTTAGGACAGCTTTCATTGTATCCCATAAGTTTGGTTATGTTGTGGCTTCATTTTTTTTAAACTCTAAAAAGTCATTAATTTTTTTTTTCCTTATTTCTTCCTTGACCAAGTTATCACTGAGAAGAGTGTTGTTCAGCCATTCATGTGATGGAACATATATACGTTGATACATGCATATGCACAGAAACAAAGAAATCAAATAAATAAATAACAAATGAATACGATTAAAAGAGAATACATTACAATATGAAAGCCATCATATAAGAAAATATAACAAAGAAATATATAAGTGGTTAAGTGGTATATGTTAATATCTGCTATAGCATAATATAAAGTAGAATTTGGAATAGAAATAGTTTTATTTTCTACAAAAGTACCTATAGATTGATGTGTGATTAAGTAACTATTTTCTAACAAAATTTCAATAATTATATTTACAAAGCATACAGATGTTAATTTTGCTTAAATTAAGACTGCCAATCATTACAAACATCAAGTATTAACAGATCTATGTCTTTAGTGCAGTGTGTTGCTTCTTTATCCAAGAACAGACAGATTTCTGATCATATAATAATTTCCAGGACTTTTTGGTTCTAGAAATTATAAGATTAGATAAAATGTTAATAGAGAGCATGTAGTTTGTAGATGATGGAGCAGAAATATTGTAAGTCAGAAGTTCCAAGAGTGAGCTCTGAGATTCTGTCTCTCCTTGTAATATCAGGATCTATGCACATACAGTTCCAGCAACCTGACCTACCAGGTGTGGGCTGGATAGGAATGACTAAACATATCAAACTGGACTCACAAAAGACCATGAGGCTCCAACCATACACAAAGAACTATAGGCACATTCCCAGAGGGCCCAGCCCATTGTAGGGCATGTCTCCCTAGATAGGTGGTCCTGAGATGTATAACTAATAAAGCTAACAAAAGAAAATATGAGGAGCAAGATAGTAGCATTTCTCTGTGGTCTCTGGAAGAGCTCCTAACACTGGGTTTCTGTTTGCTCTTCTGCCCTGACTTCTCTTCATAACAGCCCGTAAACTATAAAATGGAATAAACTTCATTCCTTCCCAATTTATTTATTATAGCAATGGAATGCAAACTTGAACTGTGAGTTACCATTTAATCTTATTTCAATATTATTTTATAGTTTATTTTATCAGTTATTTTATGTTGTTACATACATTTTACAATCATATTTTCAATATCTTAGGTTTTATTTAGGCTATGCACCAAAACAAGAAATAGGGTTTTCTTTTGCCAGCATTATATGTGGCAATATGTTTTTAATACGTATCTATCTGTTGCACTGGAAAAGATGGCTTGGTGAATCAGAACATTTGCTGCTCTTGTGCAGGACTGTACTTTAGTGCTCAGCATCCCCATGACAACTCACAATGCTATGTAACTCCAATTACAGGGTGCTGACACCTCCTTCTGATCCCTACAGATACTGCATGCACCACCTTATCTGGCATCAATAGGAGGGGAGGCCCTTGGGCCTGTGGAGACTGTGTGATCCAGTATAGGGGAATGCTAGGGTGCTGAGGCTAGAGTGGGTGGGTGGGGGAGCACCCTCATAGAGGCAGGGGGAAGGAGGGAGGTGATAGGAAGTTTGTAGAGGGGAAACTGGGAAGGGGTATAACATCTAAAATGTTAATAAATAAAATAACCCATAAAAAAAGAGAAAAGAAACAAACAAAAACACTAATAAGAACGTACCTATCTATCTTTTGGCTGTGTGTACACAGGCACTTTTGCTTTTAAATATTTTTGAATAAATCATTCCTCCTTCTGGAAAAGATATGCATTTTACTTGGGACCTGTCTGCTGTCATCACCTAAGCCTGAATACAAATTCTATGAGTATCAAATTTATGACATTTTTAAATACACTCGATGATCTGTTGCAATTCCCCATGAAAACAGCAGCTAATGTCTAGTTTCAGAAAATTTGTAAATGGAAAATAATTATTTTTAAAACTTTGGGAGTTTCTGTTTCTTTTCCCAGATATTATTATTCAACACATGATGTTGTTAGTGTCGGGTTTACATACGGAAAAATGCATTGAATAGCTTGATCCCTACTCACTTGTGCTTGGTTCTTTGAGTTTTCTCGCATCCTTATCTATTTGAAAGATGTCTCTATTAGCTGTATCATAATAATATATACTAGCTAGCCACTTTTCTCTACCTACATTGCTATAAGAAACCATTATTCAATTTCTTGCCAGCAACATGGCCCCAACAACCATAAATATGAGGTCTTAAAATATTTTGTTTAAAGGAAAATAATGTCCTTGTACCCAAAGTATTGAGAGCATCCAGCATATAGCTACAACTAATCTTTCACTATACACAATGATCCCATACAGTCCAGTAACATTTCTTTACCTGACCATCCTCTGACATGCACTTCTCAGCATAAGAGTGTCATACTTGCTCAATTTTTACCTACATAACCACAGCATCTATGTCAACAGCAAGCACTGCATTAAATTTCTAGCAGCTTGTGGGTAGCTAATGCAAAAGGAGGCAGGACTTTTCATTATTAAAATATCAACAACAATTCTAAAAAATACCTGGATAACAATCACATATTCAATTAAATGTTTCACATGTATTAATGAATGAGTGAATACAGTATCAAACACTTGTGCCATTTTGGTTAAGTAATTTTTGAAACATTTATAGGAATACACTAACCTATAAAGGCAAAAGCCACCGTATATATATTTATAGAGCCTTATAACCAACATATATAAAGTTAAGATCATATGCGTATATATATATATATATATATATATATATATATATATGTGTGTGTGTGTGTGTGTGTGTGTGTGTGTATAAATAATATGGACTAATATGGACTAAATGTGTAAGTAGTCATCTGTTGCTCTGTAAATAACTCACATGACATTGGAATTATAGTCATACATTTCAGGACACATTAAAAATAGAAATACTTTAAGGCAGAAAGCATAGATAGCAAGATGACACAGTTTAAGTTTCCCAATAAGAACACAAAGCTGGAAGGAACAAGCAGACCCCTGCCAGCCTTTTGTCCTCTAAAAAAAGTCTTATAGTCATTTTTACAATGCAAATTTTAGGACTGGAAATATTTATTTAAGGAGAGCTAATATGTCTCCTAAGCCCAATTGAGAAAACCATATACTCTAAACTAATTTGATTAGCTGGTTTTTCATAAAATAGAGTTCACACTTGCTCAACGTTATGGGCAAGATGTTAATTGTACTGTAAAAATTTGTCTGGAATTTATGCTTTTCAATGATTTTTATGATCTTCTTAGTTGGTGCCAGAATATAAGAACTTAGAAAGCAGCTAAGCAAATAAAAAATGCTTTAGTCACATTTCTATTTAATGGTAACTCAATGCAACTTAAAATGAATGCTTTACATTTTATAAAAGCATTGCTTATCTGAAATTTTTGAAAATTTTATGCATTACACTATGTTTAAAATGATGACCTCTGAAACATTCTAATTTCTTTGTGTTTCTATCAAATAAAATATATAAGATATTGAAGGTTTAAGATTAAAATGCCTTAATTATTAATAATTAACTGCACATAGTGTAATTCAAATGCAATATTATCGTATTTAGCAGAGCATAGTCAGTAACTCACTACTACACGTTTTTGGAGAGAAAACTTGCACAGGAAATTTCTATATTTTAACCCTTCAATTTTTTGGTCTCAAATGATTTTCTGGTTATAACAGTATATGTATAAATTAGACAATTGGATAAAATTAAATCAACTCCAAATATCTTACTATTTAAGGTGATTATGAAGTAATGGGGTATTATGAAAATCCAGGTTGTGTTTAATGTGCCCCATCCTTATAAATGGCTCTCAGGTGATGCCAGACACTGCCCATTGCATATCACAGGACATTTCTCATCTGAACCCGTTACATGCATTTGTACATATTTTAATGTTCAGTACAAGATGTATTTTTTCAAAGCGTTTTCAAAAGTATCAACATTTGAGAAATAGGTAAATCTATTGCCCTGTGCTTTCATTGTGAGCTACATGAAGATACACCCACTCTAAATGATCTCTTACCTTATTTCTCCATCAAAGAAAAAAACAGACCTTTGGTTCAAATTGTGAAACAGACATAAGTACCGCCAGCATTTGCCTTCGTATATATTTTGGCATTAAGAGCTGTTTCTCTACAATAGGAGAAACTAGAAATGACATTATAATTCAAATTCATAAATAGGAAGGTATTTTATTTGGCTAAGAGGAAAATAAAAAGCATTCAGGGACTATAGCTATTTCAAAGCTGAATTTTTCAGGGTCTGATGCATAAAAACACTAAGCACTTTTCAATATATGCTAATTGCACTGAGCTACAAACATGTTTCAGATAGAAAAACAGCATACTATTCCCTTTGGATGCCAATTCACAATCTTATCACAGAAAATACTCTTGGAATATGAATCGATTTTCATATTAAATCTGTATGAACTAATTATGGAAAAAAATGCAGACAATGGACCAAAGCACACCCTTGGGATTTTGTTTCACTACCATAAAAATAATTAGCTACAGAGAAATAGCACTACATTGTCAGTCATTCCTTGGTAGCTAGACTTTTTCTGAAACTTGGTATTAAAAGATAGAAAACTGTTGCCATTCCTTTAAAAGAATCTTTGTTTAAAAAGCCAGCCACCTATCAACCTGTCAGGTCTATGTTAATGTAAGAATGAACCGAAGCTACTTGAAATCCAGACACAACAGCTTTTGTGATAAAAAAGCAATTACTTGTCAGTAAAATGATTGCTAGAAGACTCTGCACTTCTGACCAATAACTGCCCCTGACTCAAACAAATGCCACATGTACCCTGCACTTAACTTGGTACACAACTGCAACCTTTCAATAGCTAATGGGATATAAACAGCACACAACAAGCCAGTGGCTTAATCAGGATGATGATCAGATATGCTTGAAATGGTAGCAACTATGTATTCTCTATAGTTCAGGTACAATGTTAAGTAAGACATTATGCTGTCAGTCTAGGATGCAAATAAAGAGAAGCAAATTAAAGTACAATGCAAACAATAAATAGATGCAACTGACTTACTCTTACACCTTCAGATTACTGCTCTGTGTTATCTCGTATTCATCCTGCAGGAGCGATGGCAGCCCTGTCTAATTATAAGGACACCTCTAGTTCATCACTGCTGCAATTGGTTCCTCTAGCATCATTATTTGTAAAAGTCTCTCCATTTGTTATTTTCAGATCATGTAAAATTTGAGTAAATCAAATATGGGCATAAAGATGTAACTATGCCTTTGTAATTATCAGCTATTTTTTATTCAAACCATGCTTATAACCACTTGGAAGAAAAGAAAGGTGAGAATAGATCTATGATGGATTGTCTTTAACTAAGCATTTAAGGGATTCTTTTTTGTTTGTTTGTTTCTGATAATGTTAAGAGATTTTTAGTGTGAGAGGGACCACAGTAGAAACAGCTATTTAGCATCCTACAGAAGAGTAGAAGGTGCAGACACTTCCTATTTGAAAATTTGACATCATTTGGAGTCAACTTCATTTTAAAGAGCTTTATTTCCTATGGATTTGCCATGAAGCCTGAGTAGAAGGTTGTAAAACAAACACAAACAAACAAAAAATTAGGCATAGGCAAAAATAAGTCCATCTCAGATTGTAAAATCAGAGATAACTGATTTATAGATAATATTGTGGATCCTCTTTCCTTAAGTCACTTCTATTACACATATGGTATGGCAAGAGGGATGGACAAGTTGCTAATTATTAGAGTTTATCACAGAAACTAAAATCTGTCACTTGGAACTCAGTAGCTTGAGAAGCAGGCAGAGCTTGGTTTGCTCTGTCCCACACCTTGTGCTACCTTTGGCAGGTACATTTTTCTCTTGATAGTCTTGACATTTCGATAGCATCAGGGAGGCCAGGTTTTCTAGTTTGTGTGCATGGTTGTCTGGGGTCTGAAGTTCTGTCCTGAGCGAGGATATTCCCACAAATGTACAAAGGTGACATTTCTGCCTTTAATGGCTTTTGAGTATCACCTACCTTGAAGGAACTGGACATTGATATGAAAATATATAAGAGTTTTGTGGTGGATCTAAACTTAACCATGCAGCTTATGGGGAAGTGACTGTAGATTATGAAGACTGAACGTGTGGTTGTTGTCCAGGACATAGATTACATGAACTCCCATTTGGTTACAATATAAATAACACTGCTTAGGGATTGGAACATTGCTTGCAGCACAGCGATTTATTTTTGTTTGTTTGTTTTCTACTCTTTTCTTTTGTTTCTTTCCCTTGCTGTCCTAAGAATATGCTGTATGTTCACTATTCTACCAACCCCATTATAGTGTAAGCTCTCTGCTTGGTAAGGCTATTAGATTTTACTCCTCTTCTCATAGGGATGGTCGAAGGGTTCTTTTACATCTGGGAGTATATACTCCTCCTCAACTTCTATACCTTCATAACCAAATACTTGACCTGAATTTACATTGATACAATCTGAAATGTTCTTCTGTTTAGACCACTCAGTGAGTAAATGCAATAACATATACCAAAACTGGAGGTAAAGTACTTTTGTATCTTAAATTCAATAGCATCCTTAAATATTTTATAATTTGTTTTTATGGTTTTTAAATCTGTTCTCTGATTTTTTTTGGTTAATTAGTTCCAGGGAGGGAAAGTATTGTCTTAGTCAGGGTTTCTATTCCTGCACAAACATCATGACCAAGAAGCAAGTTGGGGAGGAAAGAGTTTATTTGGCTTACACTTCCATGCTGCTGTTCATACCAAGGAAGTCATGACTGGAACTCAAGCAGGTCAGGAAGCAGGAGCTGATGCAGAGTCATGGAGGAATGTTCTTTACTGGCTTGCTTCCTCTGGCTTGCTCAGCCTGCCCTCTTATAGAACCCCAAACTACCAGCCCAGAGATGATCCCACCCACAAGGGGACCTTCCCCCTTGATAACTAATTGAGAAAATGCCTTACAGTTGGATCTCATGGAGTCATTTCAACTGAAGCTCATTTCTCTGTGATAACTCCAGCTGTGTCAAGTTGACACAAAACTAGCCAGTACAGTAATATATATTTTTTTTTAAATTGAAAAAAATATTTTTAAATGTAAGGTCATTTTGTTTGGTTTCGGGTTTCATTGTTTGTGTGTGTGTGTGGTTTTGTTTGTTTGTTTGTTTGTTTGTTTTTTGTCGTTGTTGTTTTGTTCTGTTCTGTGTTGTGTAGTTTTTGGAAAGTAAAGCCAAAAAAGCATGAGGGGTGTGGATCTGAATAGAAACTCTATCATTTTTTAAATTGTGGTACATAAGACATCTTTTTGTCTCTGTACTCCGATTTTTACATGAATAGAATAAGAATAATCTTAATAACTTCCTGTGATTATGTCACATTTTTGTGGCTGATTTTGTGTTGTCGTTTTCATCTTACATAATTAGAAACTGATAAATTGTATCTATCCTCTGAATTTGAAAACTCAGTAATTGGCATTTCAATGAACTGAGTTTTAAAGTGACTAATTCCTTAAATTTATGAATATTCATTATAAATGGTGTTTTGTGAGATTTTCCAATGTTCTCTGTTAATTAGATTTTACTAGCCTAATCCTGTGAATTTTATTACCAAATATTTTGTCACAGATCCTTCAGGCTATTGTGATTAATCACACCCTTTCAAAGAAACAGAATTTAGTTTTGGGATTTATGACAGCACAAACAATGATTTTTTTTCCTTTAATTGTGAAAAGAAAGCTGAAGATCCAAATGGAATTTATCTCATGAGTTATTTCTTTCATTAAATTTAAATCATTACAACTCAGGGAAAGGATTGGTTCTTTGATGTTAATCTTTTTTCAGCAAGTCTTTCTGAAAGTAATTACTAATAACCATGATTAACCTGCATTTTGACCATATGCTCCTAAAGGCCTGTACTTACATAGCTAATAGTGTTATTTTCTGTATCTTTTCCTCGAATCCAGTAATTAGATGATGCTAAAAATTTGAAGATGTTGAACCTTCAAAGGTTTGGAATAGCATGGTTTTAATAACTCTTCCTAAGTCTCCAGGGTCTAAGTAAGCAGCAATAAAGCACCATCAATTACCGTTCCGGTGGCACTGTGTCAGCTGGTGGACATAGGCTGGGAAAAAAACAAAGCCATGGAAAAACTATGGAAAAACAAAACCATGGAAATTATATAGCCCAGAAAAGTACCACAAAATTCTCCTTTGAACTAAGATTGATTTTTCTTTTAGGACAAAGTACAAATATCTAAAGCACTTACTTAATCTGACGTACATTGTTTTCTCGGTAAGAAGTTGAAAATAATAGAAATCTGGCCTCAAAATATTTGCTAAAACAAATAGCTTTCCAGGTGATTGCTTTGGGGGCCACTACCATTACAAACCTATAAACCTTCTTAGAAGGCCAGCCACTGTCTCGCCTTGCTTGATGGATATCCTTCCAATCCTTTCATGAAAGGCCTGATGCTCTTTAAAAGTGTCCATTTATCTTTCTCAACTCTTATGTGCATTCCTTTATAATCGTACTTCCTTTAGTCACAGTAAATGTGAAATTGGGCATTGTTCGTATCGATTTTAAATGACAATGGGGACAAAACACAGAAATAAAGATCCTCTTATAGCAACCACAGTCAAGTAAAGGTAATGGGAATACCTACAGTAAATCTTAGGTGACATAAATTATCAGGAAACTATATGTCATTTGTCTCCAAATGACTTACATGCAGGATATATACATGTATGAATATGTGCATATATGCATATATGTACATATGGATCTGTATTTGTATATGTATATGTGTATGTCTGTATGTATATGTATATATGTGTGTGCATGTATATATATGCATCTCTATGTACATGTGTTATGCACATGTTTGTATGCATATGCATGTACACACACACATATATATATGTGTATATTTATATACACACACATATATATGTATATATATATATATATACATATATATATATGCCTTACATACATTTGAAAGCTTATATCTAGTTAGCAACAAGAGACATTTGAGAGATTTTGTGTGTTTGTGTGCTCACAGAAGGAAGCAGAATCATCTTTCATCTCAGTAACACTAGTAAAGATTAGCAAACTTTAGAAGACTAGGGTTTCTAAACAGGTAAAAAGATAAATTATTTGGTTAAGCAGAGCAGAGAGTTCTAGGGTATGTTTTGGTAGATGACTTTACATAGATTACCTTAAGACAGAGATATAAAGGTCACCATGACAGCAATATCAATTTGATCATATAAATGAAAAAGTGTTTCAGTGAGACAGCTATTTTTCTTACTTGATGGAAAACTGAATGTGTTGATTTGCTCATCAGAATTCAGAGGAGGGATATTTCATTACTTCTGACAAGTAATATTCAAAGCTTTCTGTTTTCTGTTTATCTTTGCATTTTAACAAACTATGAGTAAAGGTTCAAAAAGAATATATTTCATACAGGTTTTAAAAAGTGATGACATTTTAAAATGCTGTGTGACTGAATACATGCTAATGAAACAGCACTTTTGAATTGCAAAGGTTTTTCTTAGAGTCTTCGAAACTTTCTTAACTAGTTTCTGACTACCTACACATAATAGTTCTCAAGAAAATATGCAAAACTCATCCATAGCTTTACAATGAGAAAACTCTTCCATATGCTTATGATTGATCTTCCATCCTCAGACACCTCCACGAAATAGGAAGTGCAAACTCTTTAATCTCCATTTACAAGTGTATAGATGACAAGTCCATAGGATGGAATAAGTCAAATGATAGTAATAGAAATAAAAAATAACCCAAATCTTCAATAGATTGTGACTCAAACATAGACCAGAAGCATACAAAACAAGCACACATAGGATGGAAAGATAGTGTAGTCCTATGAAAAGAGTTAAGGGGTTGTCTGTGAATAGATGTTACAGGGAAAAGTAGACACTTTGCTCTGAGCAAAGCATCAGGGAGGAAACTTGTCAGTTCTCAAGAGTTGCTTTTTTTTTTTTTTTTTTTTTTTTTTTTTTTGGCTGTGCTAAGCGAAGCACATTTAAGAACAGTAAGACCTGGAAGGGAAAGTGGATTGGCATAGGGGGTCAGTGGGGGCAGAGAGGGGAAGCTGATCTGGTATGGGTGAGAGAAAAGGACTGAAGTCCTGAGGGCCAACAGAAAGAATAAAAACAGGCAACCTGGCAACTTTGGGAAATAGGAAGCTGGGGAACCCTCCAAAATGCACCAGAAACCTGGGAGTTGAGAGACTCTCAGGACTCAGAGGAAGGGATCTTAAATGAAATGCCCAACAGTTGGGAGAGAGAACTTATAGAGCCTACCTCTAGCAGAAAGACAGGACATCAAGTGAGGAATGGGGTTGCCATCCCCCAGTCACATCTCTGAGCCATAATTGTTCCTGTCTGAAAGAACAGCAAGGATGGAAATGGAGAGAAGCCTGAGGAAAAGAAGGTCTAATGACAGGCCCAAAGTGGGATCCGGCTCAAGGGGAGGTCCCAAGGCCTGACACTCTTGCTGAGGATATGGAGTGCTCACAAAAAGGGACCTAGCATGATTGCCCTCTGAAAGACCCAATAAGCAGCTGAAAGAGTCAGATGCAGATATTTGCAAATATCCAATGGACAGAAGCAGCTGACCTCTGTTGTTTAATTAGGGAAGGCTGAAAGAAGCTGAGAAGGGCTATCCTGTAGAAGGATCAGCAGTCTCAATTAATGTGGACCCCTGAGATCTCTCAAACACTGGACCACCAAACAGCGAGCATACACCAGTTGATATGAGGCCCCCTACAAATATACAGTAGAGAACTTCCAGGTCTGTGTTCATTCAGTGATGATGTATCTAACCCTCAAGAGACTGGAGGCCCCAGGGAATTTAGAGGTCAGGCAGGGTGGGAGGTGGGGACATCCATGAGGAGGGGGTGTGGTTGTTGGGAAGAGGTATGGGATGTGAAACAGTCAGAGGTTGGATTGGGGAGGGGAATAAAATATGAAGTGTAAAAAAAAAAGAATATAATAAAAAAATGAAATAATAAAATAAAATAAGAACAGTGACCAGAGGCTGTTGATAGGAAAAATGAAGCAGGCATTTCTTGAAAATGTGTGTGTGTGTGTGTGTGTGAGAGAGAGAGAGAGAGAGAGAGAGAGAGAGAGAGAGAGAGAGAGAGAGAGAGAGAGAGAGAGATACACATGTACAAATGTGTATGCAGGTACTGGAAATGTATGTGTATGTAGAGGCCAGACTTTGATATTCACTGTCTTTTTCTATCAAGCATTATCTTACAATTGTTCATATTTTTAAATGTAACCAAAATATAATCACATAATTTCTGTCTCCCATCTCATCAACCCTACACCTCCCATATCCCATCTAAAGCTCTTGTTCGTCCCAAATTTGTTCCATATACATATATATATATATATACACACACATATACACACACATATATATATATTATATATATATATATAAAATGTAATTTATATATTTGATGCATGTAAATAGAGCTTATAGAACCTGATGCCTGCATGTATATGTTTCTACAGTCTCAAGCTCTTTGATTCAGCCAGGCCAGCTGAATAGTGAGCCTTCAGTATCCATCTGTTGCCAGCTCCTGGCAGTGGGATTACAGGCATTCATATATGTGTCTGGCCTTCACTACAACCACTTCAACCACTGGGCCATCTCCCTGCCACCTGAAAATGTGTTTTATCATGAACAACAACTAGAGCTTTTTTGGTGTATCAGTGACATACAAATTCTGAGGCTTACTAAGAGTTCTGACTTGACCTAGCTCAGGCCAGTTATTGATGAGGTGGAGAACAGCCAAATTCAAGGCCAGATTCTTCCCCATGCAGGTTTATCAGGGCACAAAACTAATTTTGTATTAGATAGGTTCAGTTGGCAAAAATCAAAATAAACTAGAAATTGTTCCAGTTAATATAAGATATTCTACCAAAACACTCATCAAAACAAAGTGGACATACTAGTCATGCAACAAAACTTTGTATGAAATATAAATGTCAGGGCAACTCAGAAATCACTTGTTTTAGCATCAATCACGTAGCAAATTGGAGAATACTGAGGCAGAGGAAGTTGCCATGGAGTATAGACTAGTCAAGTCAGTCCACCTCAGTGAGCTATTAGAAGAAAATGGCAGATGGACACTGACGTTAATTTCTATTGTTTTTACTGTTTGTTTCAGAGGTTGTGGTTCAAAGACCAGATTATGTGTAAGTAATGGCTTTCCATTGCTTCCCTGGGCAAGTAGCTGTTGGCAATGATATCTTCAAGAAAAGCAAAGTGGGAGCTGGCAGCTCTAGCAAGCCCCATAAATCCTGATCACCTCTGGTGAGCCAAGTAGGCTGAAGCTAGCCAAAGAGAAGCTGGATCTCAGCACTCAGAGTGAAGTGAGACTTCTCTGGGCAGACTTTAGAGCTGCCACCTCAATGCAGGGACTGACAGCAACTTCTTATGTGAGAAAGCTTTTACCTCTTGTTTTCTCAAATTTGAAAAGCACCATCTTCAATGGAGCTGAAAAGACAGCCTCTTTGATATGGAGCAGCTGTTTTGAAGCTTCCTCACTTTATAGCTGTCAGAGTAGAAGGAATCTTTCCAATGTGTCATCACAGAAGGTATTTTAAGATACAATTATCTTGAAGCTTAAGACAAAATGATGCCAAGGCCAAAGGTATCATCACAATCTGAAATCTCTGGGGCACTGTGGATCATCAAAGCAACAGCACATTTTGCTCACTCAACCAGCAAGAGTGTACGGGATACAACTATTAGTGGAAAAGACGGCATGACAGAGAAAAAGTGCTGTCAGGAAGTTTCTTTGACCTCTGAAACTATTGTTGGTTTCTTCATTGAGGTCTCTTTGGAAGAGACCCATATGTGTGCTATGGAAGAGGCAGGATTATGTAAAACTTATGTCTGTTCTTCTTCCCAGCCTCATGCTCTCAGAAAAGAAACTCAGACTCAAAATATATTTACAAATACCTTGGCCATGTAGCTAGGCTTTTCCCTGACTAGATCATAACTTCAAATAATTATTCTAGGCTGTATCTGGCCACATGGCTTTTTACTTTTTATCAGGTGCTGTGCATCTATCTTGTCACATCTTTCTGTGCCAAACTACTGACTGGCACTATTCCAGAATCCCTTCTTCTTCTGGAGTTCCACGTGCTATTTTCTGCCTAAGCTATGGGACATCCAATGTATTATTGACAGTTGCCACATCTAATACAGACACAAAATATTTCTCTACAGGTTTGGACCAGGACCAGCATTACCTGAGCTTCTCATCTTGTAAAGTGAGAATTTGTAATTTTTAAATTGTGTATACACATCATTAACTTTACAGTTGTAATCATTTTAGATATGAAGCTTAGTGATGAACTATTGTTATGCAACAAGTTCCTAGAATCTTTTCATCTTGCAGAACCAAAATCCATAGCTCTATTACATGTGAAGACATCATGAGCGAAGCAGTCCGTGCACATACAATTTGTGTAAGCATTCCTTTATATGACCACCACAACTTTAACACAATTCTCAAGTGATGCAGAGACACATTGATTCAGCATTAATCCATGCTATACCTCAGCTCAGCAAGCATGTCATGAAAGCTTAGTCACATAACTGTTAGCTATTTTGACCTGATGATTGATTTATAGATAGATAGATAGATAGATAGATAGATAGATAGATAGATAGATAGAGAGAGATGAATTCAGGTGTATCATTTGATAATGCTATTTCTATGTCTTGCAGTTATTTTATAATAACTATTTACATAAGCCCTCTAAGCCTCATGCTTTTTTTTCAAACCTTTAACCATGGTAATAATGAAATTCATAATTTTTTCAGTAAGCTTAAAGGATGTGTATGCTGCATATTATTAGGGTATTAAAAGGCAGTCGGAGTACTTTGTAGATAATTTATAATTATCATTATCTGGTTCAAAATCAGTACCATCAATGGCCTTTCAAAATGTACTCCATGCTACTGATATGTGTCCTTAAAATTTTCAGAATGCTCAACTACCACAGCAATGTCAAAATTTTTAAACAGAAAACATTGTAAGAACATAGGCATCATGGAAAGTACCTAGTAATGTAACTTTCAATATCTTTGAAAACCATGTCTCTAATAGACTGAATAAACCATTACATTTTATCAATGGAATGTTCCTTTTAGTGGCTTAACACAAAATTATTAACAATCAATTCAGAAATGTATTACAGCTATCCAGTTACGCAGCCTTGACAATCAAGATAATTTAGTAATTTATTTTTCTCCAAATGGCATATGAACTTTGGATTCATTGAAACATTGACTTTGAGCATTAGCAATAACATTGGTATACTTTACACTTACAGTATCTTCACATCACATTGCCCTTCACACTTACTAAGATTTCATCACAAATGTGATACCCTGCAAGCCTTAATCAAAGCATTACTGAGTCAATACTTTTAAATGTAAATCTATTTGTCATTTTATATTTTTAATTTATTTTATTTTATGTATTTACATTTCAAATGTTATCCCCTTTCTCGGTTTCCCCTCTGCAAACCCCATATCCCATCCCCCTTTACCCTGATCCTATGAAGGTGTTGCCCCACCCACCTACCCACTCCCACCTCACCACCCTAGAATTCCTCTACACTGGGGCATCAAGCCATCACAGGACCAAGGTCCTCCCCTCCTATTGATGCCAGATAAGGCCCCTTCAGCTCCTTCAGTTCTTCCCCTAACTCTTCCATTGTTCCTGTGCTCAGACAAATGGTTAGCTGTGAGCTTCTGCATCTGTATTGGTCAGGATCCAGCAAAGCCTCTCAAGAGACAGCTGTATCAGGTTCCTGTCAACAAACAATTCTTGGCATCAGCAATAGTGTCTGGGTTTGGTGTCTGTATTTGACATAGATCCCCAGGTGAGGCAGCCTTTGCTTAAGTCTCTTCTCCACTATTTGTTGCTATATTTCCTTTAGACAGGAGCAATTCTGGATTAAAATTTTGGAGATGGGTGAGTGGCCCCATCTCTCAACTGTAGGGGGGGGGACATGTCTAACCTCTGGATATTGTCTTAACAGGTTTGCCCTCCACTTTAAGGGGTATTTCAGCTAATATCATCAACGTGGGGTCTGGGAAGGCTCTTGCTTTTCTGTTAACTGGGTTGCTACCCCCAGTTCCTCATCCCCCATTGCTACAAATCACTGTTCAATTTCCTGACCCTCTGTACGTCTTCTCATCTCCTCCCATACATTATTCTGCCCATTTTATTCCCTCCCACTCTTCTTTTCCTCCCAAGCCCCCCCTCTACTTCCCTTGATTATTTCGTTCCCCCTTCTAAGTAAGACTGAAGCATCCACTCTTTATTTTACCTTCCTTTTGAGCTTCATGTGGTCCATGAGTTGTATCCTGGGTATTCCACACTCGTTGCCTAATACCCTTTATCAGTGAGTACATACCATGTGTGGTCTTTTGTGACTGAGTTACCTCACTCAAGATAATATTTTCTGGATCCATCCATTTGCCTGTGAATTTCATGGTGTCATTGTTTTTAATAGCTGAGTAGCATGCCATTGTGTAAATGCACCACATTTTCTGTATCCATTCCTCTGTTGAGGGATGAACAGGCTTTTCCAGTGTCTGGCTATTATACACATGGCTGCTATGAACATAGCAGAGCATGTGTCCTTATTACATGTTGGAGCATCTTCTGGATATATGTCCAGGAGTGGTGTAGCTGGGTACTCAGGTAGTACTATGTCCAATTTTCTGAGGAACTGCCAGACTGATTTCCATAGTGGTTTTACCAGCTTGCAATCCCACCAGCAATGGAAGAGTATTCCTCTTTCTCCAAATCCTCACCAGTATCTGCTGTCACCTGAGATTTTTTATTTTATCTATTCTGACTGGTATGAGGTGGAATCTCAGGATCATTTTGATTTGCATTTCCGTGATGATTAAAGATGTTCAACATTTCTTTAGGTGCTTCTCAGCCATTCAATACAACCCACAAACCATATGAAGCTTAAGAAGATGGAAGATCAAAGTGTAGATGCTTCAGTCCTACATAGAAGAGGGGACAAAATAGTCACAACAGGTATAGGGAGGGAGGTACCTGAGAGGAAAAGATAACAGAGAAGATAATGAGGGCAGGATCAGATATGGGAAGGGATAAGAGAGAAGTACAGAGGTTCAGGAAATTGAATAGAAGTATGTATCAGTGGAGGATGGGGAACTGGGGCCAACCACTGGAAAGTCCCATATGCCAGTGAAGTAATAGGCTCCCAGGACCCAAAAGGGATAACATTAGCTGAAATACCCGACAAAAGAGAGATAAAACTTGTAAAGACCACCTCCAGTAGATAGGCATAGCCCACTGTTGAAGGACAGAGCCACCCATCCATCTCAAAATTTTTAACCCAAAATTGTTCCTATCTAAAGGAAATATAGGGACAAAAAATGGAGAAAGACTGAAGGAAAAGCCATCCAGAGACTGCCCCATCTAGGGATCCATCCCATCTGCAGATACCAAACCCAGACACTATTGCTGATGCCAAGAAGGCATTGCTGACAGGAGCCTTGTATGGCTGTCCCCTGAGAAGTTCTGTCAGAACCTGTATAAGACAGATGCAGATACTCATAGCAAACTATTGGACTGAGCCTGGAGACCCAGGTAGTGAACAGAAAGCCCCAGATGGCAGGAAATAAAGAGGCTCCCAGGGCCCAACAGGGATGATATTAGCTTAAATACTCAACAAAGGGGAAGGAGAACCTGTAGAGACCATAACCAGAGGTTGTAAAAGACTCCTGGATGGTGAAAGGGGCCACCCACTCATCTCCAAATTTTCAATTCAGAGTTGCCCCTGTCTAAAGGAAATATGGGACAATGTGTGGAACAGAGACTGAAGGAAAGGCCATCCAGAGATTGCCACCTGTGAATCCATCCCATATACGTCCTTATCAAACAATATTGTGGATGCCAACAAGAGCTTGTTGACAGGAGCCTGATACAGCTGTCTCCTGAGAGGCTGTCAGTGCCTGAAAAGATACAGAAAAAGATGCTCACAGTCATCAAATGGTCAGCGCATAGGATCCCCAATGAAGGAGCTAAAGAAAGGACCCAAGGAGCTGAAGGTGTTTGCAGCCCTGTAGGAGGAGCAACAATATGAACTAACCAGTACCTCCAGAGCTCCCTTGGACTAAACCACCAACCAAAGAAAACACATGGTGGGACTTATGGCTCTAGCTGCATATGTGACAGAGAATGGACTTATATGGCACCAATGGGGGGAGAGGCCCTTGGTCCTGTAATGGCTTGATGCCCCAGTGTAGAGGCAGTGGTGAGGTCAAGTGTGTAGGTAGGGAGGGAACACCCTCATAGAAGCAGGGTAGGGGGGATGGAATAGGGAGTTAGCAGATGAGAAACAGGGAAAGGGGATAACATTTGAAATGTACATAAATATATTATCCAATAAAAATAGTATCTTACAAAAGCAGACTATTGCTATTTATTTGTTATACATCATTTCATCTTATGATTAATATCCTACATTTGATCTTATGATACATGCCATTCCAACTGCAAATATATGTCTAAAATACATTCATTTTATTTACATGTTAAAAATAAAGAAGAGCTTGGGGAAGGACTAAAGGCGCTAATGGGAATTGCAACCCCCTAGGAAGAACAATATCAACTGACCCAACCACCCTGTCCTCCCAGGGACTCAACCACCAGCCAAAGAATATGCATAGAAGTATCTATGGCTCCAATTATATATGTAACACAGGATGGTTTTATCTGGCATCAATGGGAGGGGAGACAGTTGGCCCATGGAGACTCCATGTGCCAGCGTAGGGGGATCCTAGAGCTGTGAAGCAGGATTGACTGGGTGGAGAAGCTCCCTCATAGAGGCAAAGGGGAGGGGGGAGAGGGGATGGTATGGGGAGTTTGTGGAGGCAACACTGGGAAAGGAGATATCATTTGAAATGTAAATGAATAAAATGATTGAGAGAGAGAGAGAGAGAGAGAGAGAGAGAGAGAGAGAGAGAGAGAGAGAGAGAGAGACTGGATATATGGAAGGGTTTAGCGAGACAAAAGGGAAGAAGAGAAATGAAGTAATTTTACTCTCAAAAAATAAAAGCAATAATTTTGTAATCAATGTACAGTATTTAATAATGTATTATTACAAAAGGAATAGAGCAAAAGCACACATAAATTCAATGGTATAACCTAACTATATGTGTCTCAACATAAAACTAACAGAAAGGTATGAGTGTATGTGATTAAAAATCATGCAATCCTGTGATTGGAGACTTGTCTCACTATTAAAAGCCTTGCTATACATTCATGAGGATTCGAGTCTTTATCCCAGTTACCATGTCACATGGCCAGGTACCCCACACACAACCATAACCCAAGGTTTGATGGGTGCAGAAACCCAAAAATCACTTAGTCTCACTGGCTTCTCAGCTGGTCAGCAAATGTAAGCCTATGTGCTTCAGGGAAATACATTGCCTTAAGAAATGATAAAAACCTAAATGTGATTAATGATTAAAAAAATGACACCTGATATCCTGTTCAGGCATCCACTTGTGCACATAGGCACATCCCATAGCACACACACAGGTTTATACACTGCAGAACGCAGATACACATAAATAAACAACCACAAAGCCCTCTTAACGAGCTGCACTATTTATCAGAGATGTGCATGTATGCAAAAAGAAATAAAATGTATATGTGGTCAATTAATATGTCCTTTTAGATATGGGTATTGAATATTTATGATGTGAACCAAATGGCAAATATTACTTCACTGAACATCTATGTCTTTGATGGGATTTTCTCTTTGGTTTAGGAATCATGGTGGTTGTTTAAATGGTTCCATTCACTTTCCATTTGTAAAATTCAGGTAGAACACACGAAATTTAATTAGCAAAAATAGATTTTAGTGTTATAACCATGTTTATCTCATTCAACCTCTTATAATTTCAGCTGTGCATTTTCCTTCTCCCAATGAGATTCAGTATTGGAGTGTATAATGAACATATGTGTGCTGGTTACGTTTTTATCAAATGGACATAATCTAGTCTTCTGTGTAGCGGGAACCTTATGATTGCCTACTATATCATAGTGCCTATAGGTGATTTTATGTGGTGTTTTCTTGAGTAGTTATTGATGTAGGAGAGCCCAGTCCACTAAGGAAGGTGTATCCCCCCAGGGATATGATCTTGCATGATATGAGGTAGCTGAGAAAGACAGAAAGAAGCATTCCTCCTCTGTTTCAGTTACTGCTTCCTTGAGTTCTTGTCCTCTTTCCCTTCATGAAGTAGAATGAGCAGTAAGATAAAATAGCAGGTCCCTACCAGGTTGTTTTTGGTTATGGTGTTTATTACAGCAATGGAAATCAAACTACAAAAGTTATGTACAAATTCAACCATAAAGATGTTAAGTTATGTCTCTGAACAAACTGTCCAAGAATTTCCTGTCGCACATAAGACCTTTGTTACATTGATCATCAATTAGAAAGTTCCCCTCCCATGGATTTTTATATTTTTTATTTGTTCATTTTGTTTCTTTTGTTCTTTTGTTTATTTTCTTAAATAAGGTATGAAAACTGATTTTTTTTCCAGTGAAACCCAGACTTTTTTGGTATGAAAACATAGTAGCTAAAATTCTGCAGTCTTTTGTTATCCCACTTAATTTATTTAGTATATTTTCAATATGGTAGGCTTGTTTATTGCTTGCTATCAAATACTCTTATACTCTATGTTAGGAGCACATGTACTTAATGATACAAACCTGTAAGGGTTACTTTCTGGAAAGACTATTAGGGAAACAAATGCACTTTCTAAGATTAAAATGATACATATATTTTCTATTATCTCTGGGAAAAGGAATTTCTAAATCTTGTGTTTACCAAATACTTATTGAATATCCTAGATAAATACTTTAAAATTGTTAAGGTTTAGAGACAATATTCTTAGTTAATAGTACTTTATTTTTAGTTAGATATTTCTATTGACTGTTTAATCTATTATTTAAATAATTTAATAGAACATGAAATATGACTTACCTGTAAATGAAGAGAGTAGTATGTGTTTACAGTTGTTGCCTATCCCCCTGAAGAGGAGAACTAACCATGGACAAGCTTAGAGGTGACTATCCACTTAGAATCTTTCTCTTGACTTTCTTGCACTGGCTTTTGATACCTCCTCTCAATTCTTTCTGTGGGAGTACACCAATCATTACTTCAGACACTCTATGACTTTTAAAAATCATATCTATGATATAAACGATTGTTCCCCATACTTATTTTCTGCTTGAAGATTGTAAGCTTCTCCACACCTGAGCTCTATGATTACTTTTTAATTGTGCTCTGACATAGATTCATAAATAATTTATAATACATCAAGCAATGTTACATGCTTTATGTTCATTTCTTTAATCATAAGCACTGTCATTAAATAAGAACAGCAATTATTCAAAAAATCCTCCTATTTTAATCAGGACAGTCATGGTTTACAAGAGATGTCCATTAAATACTGATTTGGAATTTAATCATGTATTTAATGAATATGAATTTACTAATGTCCAGCCTGACTGCTGGACAATGTGTAGATTACCTATTTCTTACTTTCTCATCAAGTCCAAGAGAATAGAACTGACAATGCACTAGGTTTATCTAGTAGGAACTTTGGAAATACAAGTAATACTTAACAATGCATCTGTCATTTGGAACATGAATTTATTAGATGGCAAAGAAGAACTACCATTAGGACTTGTCTACCATTACCACACATGCAGACCATACATGACTCTGAAGTGACTCTCCAATGCTTTTTAGAAAACATTTGTTCTACATGACCTTCTATGGAAAGTTAAGTTGATGAGCACAAAATGTAAGGCCATCTACATTCATTCAGTGAAATATATTAAAGATCATTTCTTCTTTCAAGTTGCAATAGATGAATCACATATTATAATATATAGTAATTTTTGCACACAATGAACACTTCTACTAAAATTATCTCTCTTCTGTTATATAGATATAGATATGCATATACATAATATTATAAAAATTGGCACTTTGATCATCTTTGAAGATGTTTTTATCATTTCTCTGATATAATACACAAAATAAGTCATGTTTTGTTTGTGTTTGGGAAATATTGGTAACCACTATAATTTTCTTCCTTATTTACCAGAATTACTACCTCATAGTTCTGTTTAACGGAAACTGTCCTTTTAAGACTGACAATACCAAGGATGAGGATGTTAAATGTTTAAAGTCAGATGCCAAGAAAATATAAATATCTCTCAAATTCTATTGCTGGGGCTGTCATATATCCTGCAGTTTGTTTTCAGGTATGGGCTTATAGGCATCATTGTATCTTATTGGAAGCATTTCATAAAAATGTTAATAATAATAAAAGAGAGCAGAAGGCCCTTGGGACTGGTACCTCCACTTCACTCTGTCCCATTCAGATCCATTTATCAGTTCCCTTCTTGGTTGTTATTTAAAGTAGTCACTGGTATCTGACATACACTGTGCCCAGGAGCTCTTTCCAAAATGCCTTACTTTCTCAAATGCATGATCATCCATTTTTCTTAAAATATTTAGTAAATCGCTGCATTTTGTGTAACTCCTGGGCTTGTATTTACTTTTTATCTGGATCTCCCTACTTATCTCACGAAAGCATTAAACATTTCAGCAGGAAGAAAGCGTCCTGAGTTTTTGGTTTTTAATGTAATTGTTTGTTTGTTTGTTTGTTTGTTTTTCTAAAGTCACTGTGGAATATTCTTAATGTGTTATTTCTATTGTGAAATCTTCTTTCTTCCTATCTCCTTTCCTGATGGTGCTCAAAAATATGTGATTGGACGTTTGGAATTTAAGCCAATATAAACTGCTTTAACTATGTAGCTTAATACTGGTGTTTACTCCAGTATTCTTACTAATGGGGGTGCTACAAATATACAGTGAATTCCAGTTGTGCTATTTGATCTTGTTATTTAATTCAACAAAGTAAGAGATGTAAAAAGACAGGCAGAAATAACAATAAACATAGTGAAGTCTCATTCTTTGTCTTATTTCCATTTGCAAATTTTCCTGATGAATTGGGATCTAACATAATATTTCAGGCCTGATGATTTTCTGAAAACAATTTCCTATACACAGCCTACATACATAATAAAGAAAGTCCATTATAAGTATAAGCAGTTAACAATTTGACCATGATGTGATTTTAATTATATGGAAGATAACTAATAAGTACCATAGAGAGGCCTGTAGTTTTTATGTACTTTTAAAAAATGTTTATTTTTGAAATTCAAGAAGAAGGAAGACCAAAGTGTGGATGTTTCAGTTCTTCTTAGAAGGGGAAACAAAATAATCACTGGAGGTTGTGGTGGGACTTGGGGGGAAGAAAGGAGGGGGAGAGGAAAAAAGGGGGCAGAATCAGGTGTGGGAGGAGACAGGGGAGATGTACAGGGGATTAGGAAATTGAACAGAGGTGTGTAGCAATGGGGGATGTGGAACTAGGGGTAGCTAACATGAAGTCCCAGATGCCAGCAAAACAAGAGGCTCCCAGGACCCAATGAGGATCCTGAAGGAAGTTCATCTACTGTATAACCTGGGGATCCATCCCATGTGCAGCCACCAAACCCAGTCACTATTGCTGATGCCAAGAAGTGCTTGCTGTCAGGAACCTGATATGGATGTCTCCTAAGAGGCTCTGCCAGAGCCTTATGGATACAGATGTGGTTGCCTGCAGTCAACCATTGGACTGAACACAGGGAACACAATGGAGGAGTTAGGAGAACTAAAGTTGCTGAAGAGATTTGCAACTCCATATGAAAAACTACAATATCAACCAACCAGCCTAACCAGAGCTCCCAGGGTCTAAACAACCAACCAAAGAGCACACATGGAAGGACCCTTGGCTCCAGCTGCATATGTAACAGAGAATGGCCTTATTTGGCATTAGTGGGAAGGGAGGTCCTTGGTCATGTGAAAGCTTAATGCTGCAGCATGGGAGAAGATTAGGGTGATGAGACAGGAGCTCTGGGGAGTTTCCTTTAGTCCTCCTAACTCCTCCATTGTGTTTCCTGTGCTCAGTCCAGTGGTTGACTGCAGGTTCATGTTGGATAGAAGTGGACTCTGTGGCATGTTGATGTTGATATGTTGATATGTTCATATTTCTTTGCATGCATATATTAAATTGTCAAAGAAGAAATTTAAAAATTAGTATGTAAAAATATACATATATATTCCCCCATTCCTTTTCTTCCTTGAATCCCTCTCATGAGTCTCACTCCTCAAATTGGAAATCTCTCTTTCTTATACAAACACACACACACACACATACACACCACAAATATTCAAATGGAACATGCTGAATCAATTTAATGTTGCTTGTGTATATATGATTTCAGGGCTGACCACATGGTCACTAATTGTGATTTTTCCATACTAGTCCACATCTGCTATAAAGGAAAGCTTCTTTGATGAGGAGCAAGAAATACATGCATCTATGGGTAAATGAGTAAAGTTTAGAATGTAGTTAAGAGTTATTTCAGTCTATGAAAGAGATGGTAGTAGTTTCTAAGGTCACCAGTCACAGGTAGTTGGTTAGCTTTCTAGTTCTAGGCATGATTTCTTTCCTGTTCAGGGTCTAGAATTCCAAACAAACAGATGCTGGTTACCACCAAGATATGAGTGCCACTGTGGCACCTTTATGGATATCTTGCAATGATGGTTACTGTTGTCATTCAAGGTATCACAGCTGGGAAGGTTGATGATTGTTTTCGTCCCTTGGAAACTGCAAAGCTCAATCTTCTACTTTGAAAGGTAGATCACAGAAAGGATCCTTCAAGTCAGAGCCAGGCTGAATATTCTAGTAAATTGATTTCATATTTGTAATTATTGATTCTGATATATGGGGAACGTTTTACAAATACTTATAGATAAATTTCACTTTATTATGTCTCAATTATTGGTCCAATAAATCATGTGTAAATATTATAGACAAACGTGCAGTTCTTTCCTGTAAATTAAAAGAAAGAACTTGATTAGTTTCTATTTCTTGTTCTAAAATTCAGGCTTATTTTTTTTTAATGTTATCTTTACTTTGATGTCTCTTTTACATTATTTCCTGATAGAATAGGAAAAACATAAGTCAGAAGTCATCCAAACAACTAGGCAATCCTGAAATCCTTTAGCCAGATAAAATTTAATATCAATATCTTGGCCATCCTCTGGGACAGTTTTCTCAAATTTTCAGGAGGAAAGGAAGAATTTTTGTTTTACAGCAATACGTACCAAATGTATCCATTTTAGTACTATTTAAATCTACTATAGCCATTCAGGAATTCTGCTGCTTTCTGAGGCAGATGTGTAGTCATGGCGTTTCTATTCCCTCTTTCTTCCCTTTGGTTGTATTTCGCAGGATCCATGGCTCCTCATTCTGTATAGGATGACTTCAGTATTCTTTTTTAAACTTTGGAACTACCAACAAAATTCAAATTTGGGAATTATATTTTCCATTTCATTTTAAGAAACTTTCCTAAACATTTTGCACTCTTTTGAATGATGCAGAGGGTCCTTGCCATGATAGTAAGTATGAGGAAGTAATAAAAAAAATAGACATCAGCACTTCAATTTAAAACTAATTGTGTAAATTTACCCACCATTCAGAAACTCTAATCTGATTGAAATGACCAAGAGTAAAAATAATGACTGGAAATGAAAGAAAGGAAGAAACAAACTTTAGTTCCACATAGCTAATAGTCTTGATTTGCTTTAACAAATCAATACCTAGATAGGGAAAAAAAAATCATTTTAAAAAAGAATTTGGGTTTGTTTGTTTGTTTGTTTTTATGGGTGGTAGTGGTAGTGGTTTTTCACAAACAGAATTCAGCTGTGATCTCAAAGAGGATTGATTGTATAACTACTAGAACTGTTGACAGTTCATATCTAGGACAAAAACAGCTTATCAACTTTAACTAGAGTATAGACATACCTTGACACTTTTTTAAAGCAGACATTGTAAAACAAATGTCTGCTAGTTTTAAATCTATAATTGATTGCCTAAATATTCTCCTGATCAGCAAACAACAGAACGTTTTTTTTTTCATTTTTTAATGTGCAGTTCACATCACTGTCACATGAAGAATGTAGCATTTAAAACAAATGATATTTTATGCTTTCCCTTGACATTTGCTTTGTTTATAAATTGCTCAGTACACTTCTAACCTTCAGAAAGCAAGTAGATTGGAACATGAAAAGTCTTGGATATGTGGAAGACAACCAGCAATTCAGGTCGATGTCTATAAAACACATTATGAAGGAGAGCTATAATTGCAGGTTAGAAGCTTTCTGCTCACCCCTCCTACTTTCAGATATCTATATGCATACCCACCTGAGAAATTTGTGGAAGCTTTGAGGATATTGAAAACTGCATATCAAACTGCCTTCACAGAAGTCCATAATAATAAATGAAATCAGTCTTTAATATTATTGATTGTGCCCTCTTTCCAGAATGCTTACTTGCTCTAACAGTGCAATAGCTTTGGGGATTTCTTTCTAATACATTCCATTTCTTTCTCAAGTCCCAGTTTTCCTTTAGTGTTTGTCCATGTCACTACAGTTTAAAGTGTAAAAGTAAAACTAAAAAGAGTTATTTGGCTCACAGTGCCCTTAGGAATAAGCTTTCTTTCTATGTACCTAGGAATGAATCTTCCCTATAAGTTGAGATTTTTTCCTCATACCTATATAAACATCTGGCATGTAATGCTAATTTCTGTGCTGCATGAGAAAAGGAACCACATTTACAAATCCTTTCCCCAACTTTTCATTCAGATTAATCAGTTTTATTCATTCAACTGAATGATAAGAATGGACTACCTCAAATTCATGCCTGTTTATTTCAGCAGGTTTCTCTCCCACCAAAAAAAATGTTTCTTTCCCATGCTAAAAAAAAATGAATTTTTCCTTTTTTTAAATTTATTAATCATTTTGTTTACATTTCAAATGTTATCCCTCTTCCTGTTCTCCCCTCCATGTGTCCCCACCTCACTCCCCTCCCCTTTGCCTCTAAGAGGGTACTCCCCTAACCATCCATCCAATCTCACCTCACCTCTCTAACATCACCTTTCTCTGGGGCATCAAGCCTCAACAGGACCAAGCACCTCCCCTCCCACTGGTGCACGATGAGGCTACATATGTAGCAGGAGCCATGGACTGCCCCATATGGTTGGTGGCTTAGTCCCTGGGAGCTCTGGGAATCTGGTTAGTTGATATTGTTGTTCTACCAATAGGGTTGTAATCCCCTTCAGCTCTCTCAGCCTTAACCCTAAATTTTCCTATGGTGTCCCAAAACTCAGTCCAATGGTTGTCTGTGAGTACAGTAGCATGTTTAGTATTTTGTGACCTCTCTTTTAAAGTATTGATCATTGTGTTTGAAAATAATGGAAGTTTTAAAAAGAATACTTTAAAAGCTATGTTCTTATTTATGTGTATGTACAAGCTCAGGCACTTCCACCTGTGGGCACACACGGGTATCTTTCAAGGCTAGAAAATGGCATCAGACATCCAGAGCTAACGTTATAAATAGTTGTGAGTGCCTGGATGAAGATGTGTTGTAGGAAATATTTAAAAAGACCCACAAGTTCTTGTGTTGCTGCCATGCAGTGGTGGGCAAAGGCCAACCTGTTTTTGTCCAAAATCTCTCCACCCAGATCACTAGGTTCCCACTGGTGGGTCACTACCAGGCCAGCCCCATGCTTCAAAGCCTCCACAGCCTTTGTGATGCACATCAGGCAAACCCACACTTTGCCACCATAGCTTTCTCTCTGGAACCCAATCAAATAGCTGCAAGAAGAAAAACACCACACAAGCTTAGCTTAGAAACACTGGTAACTCAACATCTGGGCACAACAATTAAAACCTAATCTTGTAACCCTTATTAAATCTGATTCTTCCAGTGGCAAATTCTGATGGATCAGCCGTGTTACTGGGAAACTCTAGCAGCTACATCTTGCCCTCTTGCTTTCTTCATTCCAAAAGCCTCTAACTTTTTCCTCCTCCTTTTCTTCCTCCATCCAACCCAGAAGTTTTGCCTCCTTGCCCAGTGATTGGCTCCTTCATTTATTAGGGGATTGGTTGTCAAGAAGTCACCTGGGTACTTAACTAACCCCTTGTCTGCAACCCCTCCCAGGAGAGCAGAATTAGCATCAAAATACAAATAGCACCAGGCCCATCCACAATAAGGGTGCTGGGACCTGAACTCTGTTCCTCTACAAAAAGAGTTATCATCAGTCTTAACTACTGAGCTAACTCTCCAGACACAAGAGCTAACTCTCCTACAAAAAGCTCCATCTTTTCCTGTCATGCAACAAGAGCATTACAGAAAGAGAAACTTAAACTTCTATTGTATGTTCATTGAATAAATGATTAAATCAATAAATTGCTGATATGAAGCAATAGAACACTTAAAAATGTATAAAACTAAAGGAGCAATAGTAAAAACGTCAATGTAAAAAATCATGAAATAATAATCCTAAATAATAGAATGTCAAGAGAGCATTGGAGTGTAACTCAGAATCACTGTTGCTGTTTTGAAGAAAACATTTTAAAATGTTTCTTTCTGGGCTTAACGGTTCCATGAAAGAATCTTCCTGGAAGAGATACATGGACATGGAACCTAGAGTTATAGGGGTGGCCATGGCTCTTTATGCCCCAGGCATATCTCAGGATGTACATCTTGAATCACTGCCCTCAGCTTAATGACATCAGCTGATTATTAATGCCACAAAATAATGTGACTTCTGGACAAGAACCTGAATCCTCTGAGGACAAATGAGACATCCTGATGGTCATTCCTTAGCACCCATAGCTTGTTAAGCCTTTGATTCCCAGAAATGAGATCTTCCCTCACCTGTACAATACAGTGGCTTCTTTTTCTCTAAACTAAATCTAACTGAGGTATCAGTTTCCGAGATTTTGTCTTGTTTCGTTTTTTGTTTTGTTTTGTTTGTTTGTTTGTTTGTTTTTTTGAGGCAAGGTTTCTCTGTGTAGCCCTGGCTGTCCTGGAACTCACGTTGTAGACCAGGCTGGCCTCGAACTCAGAAATTCCCCTGTCTCTGCCTCCCAAGAGCTGGGATTAAAGGTGTGTGCCACCGCAACCTGGTGATTCACAGTTCTTTGAGCAAAGTTATGTGGTTCATTGAACAATTGAAGATCTCAGATCAAAAAAAATTAATTCTGATACCAATGATTTTCTCATTGGTGATCTTTCACATCCATTCCCTAACCACTTGTTTTATATAGAGTTTTCTCATCACTGTCAAATAGTAAGTGTATCCAGAGGTTACCTTATTTCCATGGAGACTTAATTTGTTAAAATGTATATCAAGCTTTGTAATATAGTCACAACACCAATTCCATTACAAATCATGTTTTCCCTCTCATTGTTTAGGCACCAAGATGGTACATTCAGAGGGAAAGTTACTTCTTTCATTTTGCCTTTTATTATTAACCTGTATCCTTCTACAACTTAGCTGTGGTAAAGCATGTTTCAAAAATGTTGACATGAAAATATCTCTGTGGTGTGTTGAGTTGTAGTCATTCAGACCTTTAGAATCACCACAGGAGAGTTGCAGTTGAGATAAGTGGTAGATATCTTCTTGGTACCAATGTCCATAGTTTCTGGGCTAGATTAGATGTCCATCACTACTATACAGGACTTCCCTTACCTTACATTCCCTAAACATGAGTGATTAATGTTTTCCTTTTTATCTAAATACTGCCATTCTAACTTATGTAAGAGGAATCTCAATAGCTTTTCTACTGAGATTATAATGTAATTACATGTCTCCCTTTCCTTTTCTTCCTCTAAACTCTTCCATAATTCCTGTTCTCAATCAATATCAAAGTCATTTCAGAAAATTAATTGTTGTTTTGTTTTTACATGCATGTATATGAATATATCTATGTCTATATCTATCTATTTATCTATCTATCTATCCATCTATCTATCTATCTATCTATCTATCTATCTATCTATCTATCTATCTATCTATCTATCTATCTATCTATTTATCTATCTATCTATCTATCTATATTCTTCTCAGTATGAAACCATTGTAATTTTAAGTTACCTGACAGCTAGCCATAGTTTTTATCTTAATGATTATCAGCTCCTTCTATTTCATCTTTTGAAAACTGTAAACTTTATCTGCCCAGAAATTGATTAGGATTTTGACGATTTTAGGGTTGTTTTGATATTATTATTATTATTTGTTTTATTATGCTAATAAATTTATTTGAAAATATACAACTCAGTATTCAATTTTTTAAAGTTATCAAAATAATTTATAATTTAAATATACATGATATCTTCTGAAGCTAAAAATAATATGCACTCAACCAGTTTTTGAAATCTATTTGGAATATTAAAGATGATATAAGTAGAAAAATCTCTTCTGAAGCTCTCTAAGAAAGGAAATTGTGACAAGTTCCTAATTAGACAGAAACCAAAGTATCTCCAATGGAGAATACACATTGTAACTGTGACTTCATAGAATGAATTGGATAGAGTTCCTTCTGTTTCTCTTTTGTGGAATAGTTTGAAGGGTATTGGTATTAGGTCTTCTTTGCAGGTCTGATAGAATTCTGCACTAAAGACATCTGGTCCTGGGCTTTTTTGGTTGAGAGACTATTAATGACTGCTTGTATTTCTTTGTGGGTTCTGGGACTGTTTAGATGGTTTATCTGATCCTGATTTAACTTTGGTATTTGGTATCTGACTAGAAAAATGTCCATTTCATCCAGATTTTCTAGTTTTGTTAAATATAGGCTTTTGTAATAGGATCTGATGATGTTTTGAATTTCCTCAGTTTCTGTTGTTATATCTCGCATTTCTTTACTGATTTTCTTAATTTGTATACTGTCTCTGTGCCTTCAGGTTACTCAGCTAAGGGTTTTTCTATCTTGTTGATTTTCTCAAAGCTCCTGGTTTTGTGGATTCTTTGTATAGTTCTTTTTGTTTCTACTTGGTTGATTTGAGTTTGATTATTTCCTGCCATCTACTCCTCTTGTGTGTATTTGCTTCTTTTTGTTCTAGAGCTTTCAGGTGTGCTCTGTATGCTCTCTCCAGTTTATTTTTGGAGGCACTCAAAGCTATGAGTTTTCTTCATAACACTGCTTTCATTGTATCTCATAGGTTTGGATATGTTGTGCCTTCATCTTCATTAAATTCTAAAGTCTTTAATTTCTTTCTTTATTTCTTCTTTGGCCACGTTTTCATTGAGAAGAGTGTTGTTCAGCTTCCATATGTATGTGGACATTCGGTTGTTTTTGTTGTTACTGAAGACCAGCTTTAGTCAGTGGTGATCTAATAGGATGCAAGGTATTATTCCAATCTTTTTGTATCTGTTGAAGCCTGCTTTGTGACTGATTATATGGAAAATTTTGGATAAAGTACCATGAGGTGCTGAGAAGAGGGTATATTTTTTTCTTTTTCTTTTCTGTCCTTTTCTTTTCTTTTTCTTTCTTTTTATTTTCTTTTTTTTTTAAGTATGAAATGTTCTACAGATATCTGTTAAATCCACTTGGTCCATAACTTCTGTTTGTTTAAATGTGTATCTATTTAAATTCTGTTTCCATTACCTGATCTATCCATTGATGAGAGTAGGGTGTTGAAGTCTCCCACTATTATTGTGTGAGGTGCAATGTGTGCCTTGTGCTTTAGTAAAGTTTTCTTTAAATATTTGGCGGCTGTTCTTGACTTTGAAGCTTAGATGTTCTGAATTGAGAGTTCACATTGGTAGATTTTCCTTTGACGATTTTAAAGTGTCCTTTCTTATCCTTTTTGATAACTTTTGGTTGCAAGTCGATTTTATTCGATATTAGAATAGCTACTCCAGCTTGTGTCTTGGGACCATTTGCTTGGAAATTTGTTTTCCAGCACATTACTCAGAGGTAGTGTCTGTCTTTGACATTGAGGTGTGTTTCCTGTATGCAGCAAATTGCATGTTCATATCCAGTCTGTTAGTCTATGTCTTTTTATTGGGGAATTGAGTCCATTGAAGTTAAGAGATATTAAGGAATAGTGATTGTAGCTTCCTGTTATTTTTTATGTAATTTTATGTTTGTGTGGCTATCTTCTTTTGGTTTTGTTGAAAGAAGATTACTTCCTTTCTTTTGCCAGGGTTTATTTTCCCTTCTTGTGTTGGCATTTTCCATCTATTATCCTTTGTAGAGCTGGACTTGTGGAAAGGTATTGTGTAAATTTGGTTTTGTCATGTAATATCCTGGTTTCCCCATTTATGGTAATTGAGAGTTTTGCTCGGTATAATAGCCTGGGCTGGCATTTGTGTTCTCTTAGCGTCTGTAAAACATCTGCCCAGGATCTTCTAGTTTTCATTGTCTCTGATGAGAAGTCTGGTGTAATTATGATAGGTCTGCATTCATAAGTTACTTGGCATTTTCTCTTACTGCTTTAAATAATATTCTTTCTTTGTTTTGTGCATTTGGTGTTTTGAGTATTATGTGACAGGAGGAATTTCTTTTGTGGTCCAATCTATTTGGAGTTCTGTAGACTTCCTGTATGTTCTTGGGCATATCTTTCTTTAGGTTAGAGACGTTTTCTTCTATAAATTTGTTGAAGATATTTACTGGCCCTTTAAATGGAAATCTTCACTCTCTTCTATACCTATTATCCTTGGTTTTAGCCTTCTCATTGTGTCTTGGATTTCCTGGATGTTTTGGGTTAGGAGCTTTGTGCATTTTGCATTTTCTTTGAATGTTGTGTCAATGCTTTCTATGATATCTTCTGTACCTGATATTCTCTCTTCTATTTCTTGTATTCTGTCAGTGATGCTTGGATGTCTCCTTATCTTTTTCCTAGATTATCTTATCTCCAGCTTTGTCTTCCTTGTGACTTCTTTATTGTTTTTATTTCCAATTTTAGATCCTGGATGGTTCTATTCAATTCCTTCACCTGTTTGGTTGTATTTTCCTGTAATTTTTATTTTTTATTTATTTATTTTTTTGGTTTTTCGAGACAGGGTTTCTCTGTGTAGCCCTGGCTGTCCTGGAACTCACTTTGTACACCAGGCTGGCCTCGAACTCAGAAATCCGCCTGCCTCTGCCTCCCAAGTGCTGGGATTAAAAGCGTGTGCCACCACGCCCGGCTTCCTGTAATTTTTAAAGAGATTTTTGTGTTTCCTCTTTAGTGGCTTCTAGATGTTTAAATGTTTAACCGTGTTCTTCTGCATTCCTTTAAGTGAGGTATTTATGTCCTTCTTAAAGTACTCTTTCATCATCATGAAATGTGACTTTAAATAAGAGTCTTGCTTTTCTGGTGTATTGGGGTATGCAGGGATTACTCTGGTTGGAGAACTGGGTTCTGATGATAAGTAGCCTTGGTTTCTGTTGCTTATGTTCTTCCCCTTGCCTCTTGCCATTTGGTTATCTCTGGTGTTAGCTGGTCTTGCTGTCTGACTATGGCTTGTTGCTCCTGGAACCTGTGTGCCAGTACTCCTGAGAGACGAATTCTCTCTGGGAGGAATTTGCATATGGAGAGCTGTGGCACAGGGTCAGCAACTGGGTGCAGATAGAAACTGGAAGGATCCTGTCCTCAGCTATTCTTTGGTTCCTGTGTCCTGATGGCTCTGGGCATTATCCTTTGGGACAGGAATTTGAGCAGAAGTGGTAGTCTTACCTGTGCTCACAGGTGTGGCAGGACTCCTGGGAGACCAGCTCTCTTCTGAAGGTATTTGCATATGAAGCACTGTAGCACAAGATCACCTCCTGGAACAGATGGAAACTAGAAAGCCATAAGACAATCTTTGAGTACAAATACTCTTTGCTTCTTGAGATCCTATTTGACAGTTACTTGCATTATTCATCAACAAATAAAGAAATGCTCAGAAATTTTTATGTTCCTTATGTCTTAATGTATCCCTACTTCTTTGATCTAAGAACTTCAGAGTTTCAAGTGTTATATTAATTTATGATGCCATTTGCCTCATTTCATTTATCTGAATAATGAGTGATACTTTCAATACTGTCGTAATATAATTTGCAAGAATTTTATTGAGTATACATATGGTCATTGGAGATATTTGTTTGTGACTGTCTCTTTCTCTTTTTTCAAATATTTCCTATATTATTGATTAGCTGTGGTAAGGATTAGCTTCATAAAAAGATTTTAGTAGCATTTTCTCGCTTCTCTTGGATGAAATAGTGAAATGGTTTGAGGAACATTGATATTAGCAGTTCTTTACAAGTGTAAGAAATTTTAAGACTAAATATATCTGGTGCTTAAATTGTTTTTAATATGGTAGGTTGCATTATTATTTTTGTTTTTTGAGACAGGGTTTCTCTGTATAGCCCCTGGCTGTCCTGGAACTCACTTTGTTAACCAGGCTGGCCTCGAACTCAGAAATCCACCTGCTAAGTGCTGGGATTAAAGGCTTGTGCCTCGATGCCCAGATTGTATTTTAACGGCCTTTTCAATCTCATTGCTGGAGTTGGTTATTTCACCTAGGATTAATCTTGGAGAGTCACTGGTACCTGCTTCTATGACCACTTTCGAACTGTTATATTTCTTATTTGAGTCTTCTCTGGTTCCTTTAGTCATTTTGGCTAACTCTGTCTTGACCACATTTGTCATGTTATGAACTACCTCTTCGAAGCACTGTTTTCTTTGTATTATTTTTTCATCTCATTACTGTCTTCCTTTATCTTAATTAATTCTTTGAATCTACTGGTTTGGGATCTAAACAATACTAGGTTTACATATGGATTGATCGTCTTTCAACAAGGCCCCAACTTATATTGTTAATTTGTTAATTTAAGAACTCTTTAGTTTTTAATTTTTATTGCATTTATTTGTTTGTTTGCTTGTTTGTTTGTTTGTTTGCTTGATTATTCCCTTCCTTGTTTTGTGATTGGGGAGAGTGGGTATGTGTGTGTTTGTGCCATCATGCATATATGAATATTAGAAGACAACTAGAGTGAGCTAGGCAATTATGAATAATTTGTTTCTATGATTTCTTTCTCAACAATTTGTTATTAGTGTGCATAAAGCTACAATTCTTTCTTTTTCCTTTTTCTTTTCATACCACTTACTTCTTTCTTCCTTTTGTCCTTCCTTATTCCCTTTCCAATTTTCACTTTCTACCATTCATTCTTTCATTTTGTGAGTTGGGGTCTGGGGGCAGAGCTGCACATAGTTTAGGTGTTTACCACTCTGTGGCATTTTCATCCCTTTGACTTTTATAGCTGAATCATATATTTTCCATTCTGATATAAGTACTTTTACCAAATATAAATATTTTCTGGCATGATCTTTGAGGTCTCTTCATCAAATAAGGGTATCTTGACTTTTTCCTTTCCTTCTTGTCCCTCTTTTATTTCCTTCTCCTGTCTTAATGCTAAAACTTCATCAGTAAAGACAGTGAAATCTGAGAAACTAGACATTCTTCACTTGTTCCTAAATGTAGTGAAAATGATTGAGATTTTTCCCAACTAAATATAATTTTGCCAAACATCTATTTTAACTAGTGATCATGTTTTCTTGCTGCTGATATAAAACACCTAGTAAAAGCAACTAAAGAAAATGTTTCGTACAGGCCGTAATTCTTCAAAAATTGAAGACATGGTAGCAGGATATGGAGATAGCTGACAGCATGGAATCTCTAGTTAGGAAGCAGAAAATGTTGAAGCTTATGCTTAAATGGTATCCTGAGCTTTTGTCCCCGCCGGCAAGAACACACTCAGGACAACCGGAATCTTCTGCAGCAAAGCTTTATTGCTTACTTCTCAGGAAGATCCCGACCCCAGAAAATGGAGTCCCTTATATAGTGCTCAGCCATGACGTTTCAGCACCTGATGTGGCGTGACAACTCTTGATTCATTGCTCGCCCATCACACCACTATTACACCCCGAGAATGGGCAGTGATTAGGAGTGAGTTCACTCTCGCACTTGCGCACAAGGCTTGTTTACAAGTTTGTCACAGCAGAGGCCATCGCCATCTTATAATGGTGATTGCTCGCTGCACGCGCACGGCTCTCCACAGCGATTGCTCGCTGCACGGCTTTCCACATCTCCCCCTTTTTATTTTATTAAATTGAGGCTGGACTAGGTCTGTGTAATTATGCCCATCCGCTGTGGCTCCTGTCTTAGGTCGTTCCTCCAATGTCACAGCCTTTCCTGTCATAGGGTAACCCTATCGCCACTGGGCCTCGTGTCTTAGGATGATCTGTGCATGAGGAAAGTTGCCCGTCTCTGGATACCGCAGTGCTATGTGACAGTAACTACTAAATGACCTATGGCGAACTCTACAAAAGAGGCCAGCTACCAATGTCAACTAATTTTTGAGCATAGATAGCCAGATTTCGGGGGAGGCGCCTTGCTCAATGGCAGCAAGTGCTTGAGCTATCACAACCTTGTCACGTGTTTGTTGGGTTCTGAGCTTGCAAACCAACCAGAGCATGAACACAAGTCCACAGCAGGTGGCAACACCAAATAAACCCACCCCCACCCATTCCTTAAAATAAGAAAATGCAGATGAAATCCAGGAGGAGAGGGCCTCTGTCAATGACAGGTCCACTCGCGTTGAGTTGATCTTTAAAACTGCCACCCTCAGGGCCTCAAGAGTCTCATCGAATCCCTCAGACCAATTTCCTGCAAGATACAAGGAAAGCTGTCTAGACAGATTAGCTGCATAAGTAAAATTTTCATATTGGACACTGGTAATACACAGAGCTTCCAGTTTTCTTTCACAACCCAACTGGGCCATCTGGTATAGAACTATCTGTTCTTCTGCCAGGTCAAGGCGCTGATTCAATATCATCAGCCCTCCCTTTAACTTGGTACTAGCAGAAGTTTGGACAGTGATGGCATCAGCCAGATCTGCTGAAAGCTGATTTAATTTTGTGCCTGATTGAACCGTACTAGCCATAGCATACCCTGCAGCTGTAGCAGCAGCTGCACTGGCTGAAATTGCTATGATCACGGCAGCAGTAATTCCAAAAATCTCTTTTTTGTCGAAACAGGGATAAGGTGGAGGGTGTTTCCACCGGAACAGGGATCCAACGTGGGATCCGTGCTACCATGGCACGGGTGTTCTTTGTTATGTCCCAACATTGAGAAATCCAACAAGAATCATTGGAACAGACTTCAAATGAATCATTTGAAAGAATAAACAAGAAAGGGGGGTAAACACAGACTGGGGTAGATGGATAATTAATCTGGTTTACCAAAGTTTAATTGAACCCAGTGATCTCTACACTGGTATTAGTATATCCATAAGAATCCTGGGAGGCAGCATGTATTCCCCAATACTGAGCAAATCTTGAGATGCCAGTAAAAGAAGCCTTTCCAACTGCTCCCCCCTGGATAAAGATCAAATGATTGAGTTCTGTACAACTGCCATTGACTCCACAAAGCACCCACTTGTGAAAGGGATGCATTCTAAAGTCCTGTATGAAAAGTCCCTCTTTCATAACAAATTCCTTCTCTGGGTCATCTATCATGTTGGGAGAAAAGGAAAAGGTTTTACTCTGATCTGCCCAACGAGTGATGGAGGATTGACAATCAGACCAAGGCAGTATCAGCCCTTCATCTTCCAAGCTACAATGAGGGGCTATTTTTGGTTGGTGGGGACGTTCTTTGTCTGAAAAGTTAGGTGGTAGAAATGTACCATTAACCCAAATTGCCTCCTGCCAAAAGGTCCGATTTGTAAAGGTTATATCTGCGTTGGAAGTATCTTGGGTTATGCTTACCCAACCTCCTCGGTGCTCATTAAACTTCCCCAAAGCTCAAGCTGTGAGGTTGATACATTTTCCTGGTCCATTATTTTGAAAACATAAAGAACCCTGTTCTAATAAAGAGCGATTTTCCCCTAATGGTGCTCGGGTGGGATCATAGGGTAGATATGGCAAACCTAATGTTTTATTAGTAGTAAAGAATTTTGGAAAAACTATAGCATTATGGCGAACTGGCATTGGTTTAGGGAAAGTCGAGAGAATGGCCCATCTCTGTTTGCCCCTCATACTAGGAACCTGAGACAAGTTCAGCATTGTCAGGATCAGGAGCAGTCCTCGGGAGGTCTGCATCTTCTGCACCATCCTTGATGAATATCTTGTGGGTGAGTCGTTCTGGCAGCCAAAATGGGTTGTCTTCACTCTGTGGAAAAACACAAACAGCTCCCCTGGATCTTATCAAAATAGGATCCGGGCCTTTCCACAGACCAGTTAAGACATCCTTCCATTTGACCATTTCTTTTGGTCTATCAGGGTCTGAACTATGTCGATCAGCTGCAGAGCGACCTTGTTTGTCAAGATTCAAAAAATTAAGTGTAAAGAGTGCCATAGATACAGCTACTCTTGGCACTGAGGGCAGAGTCTCATCAACTCCCCCTTTTTGTTTTATAAGATAAGACTTAAGTGTACGGTGGGCATGTTCCACAATGCCTTGTCCTTGAGGATTATAAGGAAGGCCAGTCAAGTGAGTGACATCCATTTGATGACAAAATTGCTGAAATTTAGTAGAGGTATATGCTGGCCCATTATTAGTTTTAAGAATTGTGGGCTTGCCCCAAGCACTCCATGCTTCTAAACAGTTCTGTATAACATGAGAGGCTTTCTCACCTGTTAAAGGTGTAGCAAACATAACACCAGAGCAGGTGTCAATGGAAACATGTAAATATTGATTTCTTCCAAAGGAGGAAATATGAGTGACATCCATTTGCCAGACCTGTAATGGTCTGATGCCTCAGAGATTTACCCCTACATGAGGAGTAGGCAGAAATTGACAACAGTTTTGACATTGGGTGACAATGTCACGAGCTTCTTTCCTAGTTAAAGTGAAACGGCGGCGTAATGTTTCAGCTGTCACGTGGAAGCATTTATGAAACTCCCTTTCAGCCTCTGACTGCAAGGACAGAGCAGCAGCCACGATTCTAGTAGCTTTGTCTGCCAAGTCATTTCCATGAGACATGGGGCCAGGAAGGCCAGAATGAGCCCTAACATGAGTAATATACAGAAGATGTCTTCTATGTAACAAGGGTGACTGAATTTGCTGAAAAATGTGAGCAAGCTTGCTAGAGGGTCTAATTAAGCCAGCAACTTCAAGCATATTAACTACATTGACCACATATGAAGAGTCAGATACAATATTGAGCGGTACCGGAAAAGTTTCAAGGACTTCTAGAACTACCAAACACTCTACAACCTGGGGTGATGTCTCATTATATTGTTTAGATGTTACTTGGCCATTTACTACATATGCACCTATGCCAGATTTGGATCCATCTGTATACACTACTACCCCATCAGGAAGTGGGTGTTTGGCTGTTATTACTGGAAACACTATGGCCTGGCTTAAGGCAAATTGTAAAATTGGATGTTTTGGATAATGATTATCAATTTGTCCTGAATAAGAGGCAACCAAGACTGCCCAATCGTTAGTTGTTGCTGCCAGGGTTTGAACTTGAGCTGAAGTATAAGGTACGATTAGCATATGAGGTTCTTTCCCAAAATAAGTAATAGCTGCTTTTATCCCCCTAAGTGCAAGTTGAGCAATTGCATTAGGATACCACTCAATAATTTTTGCAGGGGAAGCATTAGGATGGACCCACAATAAGGGTCCTTTTTGCCATAAGACTGCTGTTGGTAACTGTGCAGTTTTTAATATGCACAATTCAAATGATTTTGACTCCTCAATGCGTTGTAATTGAGCATCTTGTAAGGCCTTTTCTATCGTTTGTAAAGCTTGACATGCAGCTGGGGTAAGTGCTCTGTGGGAGGAGATGTGGGTATCTCCCTCTAATATGTCAAATAAGGGCTTTAATTCTGCTGATGGAATTTTCAAAAATGGTCTTAGCCAATTAATATCTCCTAGCAATTTTTGGAAATCATTCAAGGTATGTAGTTGATCTTTGCGAATCTCTAATTTTTGAGGAACAATTTTGTCAGGATAAATGAGTGACCCTAGGAAGGCTCCCATTTGAGCAACTTGCACCTTTTCAGTGGCCACCTGCAATCCCCATTGCCCTAACGTTTTTATTAATATAGGGTATGCATCTTGCAATAATTGTGAATTTTTATGGCAAATCAAAATGTCATCCATATAAATTATCACCTGTAATGATGGAAAATGCTCTCTAACTGACTTAAGTGCCAATTGCACGTACAGTTGACACATGATGGGACTTCATTCGCCATCCCCTGAGGTAGGACCTTCCATTGGTATCTTTGATCCGGTTCTAAATGATTAATGGCTGGGATGGTAAATGCAAATCTTTGCCTATCTTGAGGGCATAAAGGTATAGAGAAAAAGCAATCTTTAATATCTATAATTATAATTTCCCAATTTTTGGGTAAGGCAGAAAGCAATGGTAGCCCTCGCTGAACTGGTCCAAATAGACGCATTTGTGCATTAATAGCTCTAAGATCATGTAATAAGTGCCATTTGCCAGATTTTTTCTTAATTACGAAAATAGGTGTATTCCAGGGTGAGGTAGAGGACTCTAAATGACCCAAGCATAGCTGTTCAGAAATTAGTTTTGTAGCTGCTTCTAACTTTTCAGAGGAGAGAGGCCATTGAGGAACCCATACAACTTCCTCTGTAAGCCATGGTATGGGCATGGAGCCCTCAACGGCCCCTAGAAAAAACCCAAACCTTGTCTCCCATTATTACCTTTTTGAGGGATAGGTTCAAGTTTACCCTGCTCTCCTTTCCCTTATCCCCTTCCTTCTTTATAGCCCATTTTCCTCATTATTTGAACAGCTTGTGGCGAGTATTCATTAGTCAAGGTCAGTCCTAGTGCCTGTAAGATGTCTCTCCCCCAGAGATTTACTGGGAGTGGTAAAACATAGGAAGTGAATTGTCCTGTTTGACCTTCAGGAGCTGTACAGCTCAGAGAATGGGAACTAATCGTGGGACAGGACTGATAACCTAAACCTTGCAAAGAACGTGATGACTGAGTAATGGGCCAAGTTTTTGGCCACCATTGGGAAGAAAGGATACTTTTATCTGCTCCTGTGTCTAAAATCCCTTTAAATTGTTTTCCTTCTATAACTAATTCTAAGAATGGCCTGGAGTCAAGAGGCATCACTAAGTAAGCAGAATCATTTCCAGTAGAACCAATCCGTCTGGTAGCTCGAGGGACACCAGAAGAAGGAAAACAGCCATGTAGGCTTGGCAAAATTATTAACTGAGCTATTCTATCCCCTTGTGAAATAGAAAAGACACCCTGAGGACAGGAACAGAGAACTTGAAGTTCCCCTTCATAGTCTTGATCTATGACTCCAGGGTGAACAATAAGACCTTGTAAGGTAAGGGAGGCCCGGCCCAATATTAGGCCAACACTCCCGGATGGCAGAGGTCCTTTATAGTCAGTAGGAATAGGCTGTACCCCCATTTGGGGCATTAGCATGAATCGGGTGGTGGTACGGAGGTCCAACCCAGCTGATCCTACTGTTGCCCTGAGGACTGTGGGGTCCACATTTTGCCTGTCGAGGTCCCATATGTTTTCGGGTCCTGAGACCTGAGGGCCCTGTACTGGTTTTTTTGGAATGGTCTCATTATCTACTGCTTGAGGGAATCCTGGCTGCAGGGGCCTGCCTTGAATGTCCCTGACTGAACGACAATCTCTAGCCCAATGATATCCTTTTCCACACTTAGTACACAGTCCTGGTGCTCTCCTTTTGACAAGGGCTCTACAGTCCTTTTTTAAGTGTCCCGGTTTGCCACAATTATAGCAGAGTTTGAACTCAGCCATGTCAGGGCGTTTTTGCCCTTGTAGAATGGCAGCTGCTAAACCTGCATTAGTGAGTGGCCCTCCAAGCTCATGGCAAACCTTCAACCAATCCTGCAGTCCCTTGCTCTTTCTAGGTGTAATAGCCGCCCTGCATTCCTGGGTAGCCTGTTCATAGATCAACTGTTCAATTAAAGGCATAGCTGTCTCTGGGTCCCCAAAAATTCTCCCTGCCGCTTCTGTCTTTCTAGCCACAAAATCTGAGAATGACTCTTGTGCGCCCTGGGTGATCTTGATCAAATGCCCACTTGCCTCTCCCTTCTTAGAGAGTGCCTTCCATGCCTTAACTGCAGCAGCTGAGATCTGAGCATAAGCTCCCCAATGGTAATTTGTCTGGTTATTAGCGTGTTGTCCCTGACCTGTAAGCAACTCAAAAGTCCATGTTCCTTGGTCCCCTTCAACATTGGCATTGGCCCTTGCCTGTGCTTGGCAGGAGTCTTGCCACAAAGCTTTCCATTCTAAATACATTCCCATGTTAGGAGATGCGGCTTTTACTACGGTCATGCAATCGCCGGGGGTCATTGCCAGAGTCACAAGCCTTTCGACTTGGGCTACAGTAAAGTTGGCATTGACTCCATAGTTACGAACTGACTCTGCTAGTTCTTTAATCTGTATATACTCCACTGGGGCATGAATGCGTCCGCCCTCTGCGCCTTCAAAGACTGGGAATGCTTGCTGCACTTTTCTCTGTTCCTCTTTTGAAATGAATGAGTCTGATTGATACCTCTGCACGTAGGGCGGAGGTGTACTAGGACCCAGAGGTTGCGGATCTGAAGATCGCATAGTGATTTGACATTTGTCTCTAGCTACTTTTGCTTTCTTTATGTTATTCTGTGAATGATTAGCTCATCTTTCATCTAGCTGGTATCTTTCTTCCTCTAAGTCTGTCTCCTCAGAGGAGCTAAGTTCCTTATCCAATTCTGAGCTACTGACAGCTAGTGCCTTAAACTCATCTAATGGCGGGTAGAGGCTCCTTTCCTTATGTGCCTCTCCAGTTCTTTCTCTCTTCTTCTCTCCCTTTCCATCCCTTTTTCTAATCTCTCCCAAGGCATTCTTTCCTTTATATCTTTTTTCCTCGGGCTCAAGGCCCGTGGAAAGGCCTAAATTCTTCGGTGCACCTTGTTTCGTCCCAACTTTCAATCTCTCTCCCCACTTGCCTCTGATAGACTGTCTTGAATTTCATCCAAAATCTTCTGCCCTGCTTCTACCATTTGCTGACAATCCTCATCTGTTAAGCACGATCTGACCAATTTCCATAATGGCATGATCCCTGCTTTAAGTTTGCCGTTCTGCTGTTCCCTAACTAGATCTCCTTTCAGTTTGTCCCAAGAAGTGACAGTTAACGAACCTGAGCAAGCATACTATGGTGCCACACGGTCTACCTCCCTGACAAATGCCTCTATACTCTTAGTGGCGATGTTTAGGCCACACTGCTTCAGGACCGACCTTAATGCCACTACTACAGAGTGAGAAATTCCCATAGTGCCGCTATCCAGTCCTGACCGTGACTGAAACTAATCGCTGTCCAGACACTGTCCAGGTGCTGTCTGAGCCTGACTGCGACTGGGAACCAGTCAGCAGTTCCAGAGGTGGAAGCAAAACGAAACCAAAAGGGAAAGTGCAATCGCTGTGCAAACAATCAAAAGGGCATCTAACTCTGGAGAAATTTCAAGACTATACTTACCTTGCAGAGCTGTAGTGTCCCGCAGTTCTGGTTCCGCCCCGCGAACGAGGGATCTTCCTTGTGCTGGTGTGATGGTATAAAGTCCCCGGGTCTTCCGCGCCACGTATCCTGAGCTTTTGTCCCCGCCGGCAAGAACACATTCAGGACAACCGGAATCTTCTGCAGCAAAGCTTTATTGCTTACTTCTCAGGAAGATCCCGACCCCAGAAAATGGAGTCCCTTATATAGTGCTCAGCCATGACGTTTCAGCACCTGATGTGGCGTGACAGCTCTTGATTCATTGCTCGCCCATCACACCACTATTACACCCCGAGAATGGGCAGTGACTAGGAGTGAGTTCACTCTCCCACTTGCGCACAAGGCTTGTTTACTAGTTTGTCACAGCGGAGGCCAGCGCCATCTTATAATGGTGACTGCTCGCAGCACGCGCACGGCTCTCCACAGAGATTGCTCGCTGCACAGCTTTCCACAAAATGGCTTCATTCTTTTAATTCAGTCCTGGACCAAGCCATTATAATGGTACTGCCTACAAGTAGTGTGAGTCCTTCCATTCTAATTAACAAATAGGTAGATTACTTTCTTAATCAGTACAAGTGACTGTATCCCCCTTGTTTTTTTCTGTTCAGCTAACTTGTTTGTAAAAATCTTTTTTTGTCCCTCAGATGTAAGTGTAGACACATGCATATTATTAAAACTATTTGCTTGGAAATACATTTCTATAGTCTCATATTAAAGTAACCTTGAGCTTTGATTTTTTCGCAATACATCATGAATATAACTTATTTACATATCCTAGTACAAAAAAAGTTGTTTCTTTTATCTGTATGAGTGTCATTCCTCCATGTATCTATGTGTATGTAACAAACCCAGAAGTGGATATTCCATTTTCCCTTCACTGAAATTACAGATGATTGCAAGTCACTAAGTAGGACATGGGAATCAAAGCTAGGTGCTATAAAAGAACAAGTGCTCTAAACCATTAAGCCATATTTCTAGTCCACATCATACATTTTAATTCAATCTTATTAACTTGTCTTTTGTTTGCTAAATAGAGATGATGACACTTTTGTATTCATTTCTTCTTTTAATTTTGATGATTTTTGTAGTGTTTTCTTCTTTTCATTTTGTCGACTTTGTAGTGTTAGGTATGTAGTTATTCTTCATTTGCTTAGCTACTCTTTTATTATGCACTCATGTTTTTCATTCATTTAGTATTTTATGCCATCTATATGAGTTATTTAGTACTCACATAATCTTTTAATCTGTATTTTTCTTTGCTCTTGTATATTTTTGAGTATAATAATTTAGATTGGCAGTATTGTATTAGGACTTGATATACAGCCTCCCAAACCACAGGGAGTTTTAAGGTTCCTACCAGAAAACGTCTGCTGTTATTTTATCAAACCTGCCTTTATTGGTGACCTGGTAGTTTCTCGTGAAGTTTTCAATATGCATTTCTTGTCATGTATGTTCAATAATTTTTGACTATAATAAAATGTGGAGAAATTATTTCTCTATTTTGTTTTATAAAAATATCCATGTGCTTGGATGAAATTCTCTTTTTCTGTATTTGTGAAATTTTATACTGAGTTTTATAGAATTGATTTTTATTTAAAATAGAAGTTATTATATGTTTTTGATGAGATAAAACCAATATTTACAGAACACTAAAATTTTTCTGAGCAAATATTTTCTGTAATAGAGTTTTGAATGAATATATCATTGGAACAAGCCATATTTTGTATAATTAATTGGTCACAGTCCTCTTCCTTCTGATATTTCATGTATTTTATCATTCTACATTATCTTACAGATTGCATATTTTCTATTAATATTTATTAAAACTTCATCTATGTCAGTGTCTGAATCTTCTTATTTTTCTACCTCGTTTTTACATCCTGAAACTCTGTCTTGGTTTTCCATTTTATTGATAAGACTATCCTCAACATTTTATATTCATCTTAATAGGTTCTTTTCTTATTTCCAGGTTTTCATCAATATTTCTCCCTTTGAAGTGAATCCCACTATCTAACTGTATTAATTTATTTATTTCACTTAGCTGTTTGCTTGTTTCACCTTAGAATTCAATCCAGCTTATGATTTCTGGTTTATTTCTTCAAGTATATTCAAATAAGCTATTTTGAATTACTTTTGCAGGGCTTGCTCTAACTCACTCCCATTGGAGGCCATGAGAGTAAGGTTAGTAAGTAAGGTTAGTACTTCTTGGATGTGTGCATGATGCCTGGAATTTTTATGTGTTTTGGCATTGGAATTTTCACATGTGTGGATAACACATTGCTTCAGAAAATATTGTTTCATTTTGGAGAAGTTTTTGCAAAGTTCAATAGGCAGTATATTGCAGTAACATTCTTCTGATTTATTTGTGCAGGGTTACAGAACTTGATTTCCAGGAATCCTCTAAGAATAGAATACTGTCTACAAATACAATCTGTATGAAAGGTTAGGCCCAGAGTGAAAATACAGTAGTAAATAAATAAACAAATCTTAAGAGCCAATGATTTAGAAATAAAAGGTACCAATAGCACTGGAGACTCTATGAGATACCATTAAAAGACCAAAACTATGAACCATGTGAATGAAAAAGAAAAAATCGCATGCTCGATGCAAACATTTGTTTTGTTTTATTATCTGTTTTGTGGGTGTGAAATTAAGTGGCAAATCAGAATAGTATCAATTACTAACATTGTGATGACAAATTAAAAAAAAAAAGTGGAAGGAAAATGAGAGGAAGTTAAAGACTATGAGACCAAGACAATGTAGAGTAGAAAGAAGGAGGTAAAAAACTGAAATATGATAATTATGAGGCTAAAATAAAAAAACCCTTCAAACCAGTATAGCCTATGCTCTTTCTGATAGCTTATAAAAATAAACTATAAAAAGGAAAGAGGAGGGGCTGGTGAGATGGCTCAGCGGGTAGGAGCACTGACTGCTCTTTCAAAGGTCCTAAGTTCAAATCCCAGCAACCACATGGTGGCTCACAACCATCCGTAATGAGATCTGACGCCCTCTTCTGGTGTGTCTGAAGTCAGCTACAGTGTACTTACATATAATAAATAAACAAATCTTTAAAAAAAAAAGAGGAAAGAGGATAGAATAGATGAAGAGAATAAAACAAAAGATAAACACAAAGCTGACCTGCTGCATAGACAAAAGAGCAATAAGTGTGAATGGAAAAGATTTTGATAGAATTTTAACATATGGGTACTATGTAGACATTCTTACTGGTGCCAGACATGAGCCTTACTATATCTTTCATAAGATGCCACATATTCCCTTGTGAGGTTGTAGGGTGTTCTTCAGAAATTTAGCTAAAAATGCACTCATCTTTGAAGAAGATGGGTAAACGTGTTTACAGAGTCTCTGTATTTTTTTTCCATGTGTTCCGTGTTCATGAAGTTGCTACAGAGGCCATAGATCATATCTACTAGATCTCTAGTTACAGGCAGTTTTGAGTCACATGTAGGTGTTTGGAATTGAAGCTGGAAGGAACCCAGATGTCCCTCAACAGAGGAATGGATACAGAAAATGTGGGACATTTACACAGTGGAGTACTACTCAGCAATTAAAAACAATGAATTCATGAAATTCTTAACCAAATGGATGGATCTGGAGGATATCATCCTGAGTGAGGTAACCCAATCACAAAAGAACACACCTGATATGCACTCACTGATTAGTGGATATTAGCCCAGAAACTTAGAATACCCAAGATACAATTTGCAAAATACATGAAACTCAAAAAGAAGGAAGACCAAAGTGTAGATACTTTGCTATTTCTTAGAATGGGGCACAAAATACCTATGGAAGGAGTTACAGAGACAAAGTTCGGAGCTAAGACAGAAGGAAGGACCACCCAGAGACTGCCCCACACGGGGATCCATCCCATATACAACCACCAAACCCAGACACTATTGCAGATGCCAGAAAGATTTTGCTCACTGGACCCTGATATAGCTATCTCTTGTGAGGCTATGCCAGTGCCTGGCAAATACAGAAGTGGATGCTCACAGTCATCTATTGAATGGAGCACAGGACCCCTAATGAAGGAGCTAGAGAAAGTACCCAAGGAGCTAAAGGGGTCTACAACCCTGTAGGAAGAACAACAATATGAACTAACCAGTACCCTCCAGAGCTATGTCTCTAGTTGCATATGTAAGAAGGATGGCCTAGTCAACCATCAATGGGAGGAGATGCCCTTGTTCTTTCAAAGATCATATGCCCCAGTACAGGGGAATGCTAGGGCCAAGAAGCGGGGGGGGGGGGGGGCGGGGGAGGGTTGTAGAGCAGGGTGGAGGGAGGGTATAGGGTGTTTTGAGGATAACATTTAAAATGTAAATGATGAAAATATCTAATAAGAAAAAGAATTAAATCTGTCTTCTCTAGAAGAACAGCAAGTGTTCTTACCCACTGAGCCACCACTCCAGCCACATCAAGGGTTTTTGTAAAGTGGAAACCTATTGTCTCTCTAGATGAGTGTTAAGGGTTAAGGAAAGATTGTTCTCTGGGTAACTCTATACCTCTGCCATCGCTGCCAGGCTCTTTTTATCTATTTGTTCATCCCTCTTTTGCTCATTATACTATCCATTATGGGATGTGCCCAGCAGATTACCAGAGCATCTCTGTCTTAAACTTTGGCCCCCACTATCTGCCAATGCCATCCCCTCTGAGAATATGGAGCTTCCCAAAGAAAGCCAGTTCCATCAGGGTGGACTTAGAACATTTCTACTTTGTGAAGTTCCCTTTTTTGCTTTGCTATTTAAGACAGAGGTATTTGGACTTGTTCCAGTGTTAAGTGTTAGTAGCTTTATTCAGCTTTCCCTAGTTAACTCCCTGGAGACTCTACATGACTAGAATTTATGCTATCTTCCATCTTCAATCACCAAATGAAGATTGTTTAGTTAGTATTCTCCAACAGATGTTTACTATAAATTATGCTAATTGTCACATGGTTTTATCAAAATATTTACTTGGCTATTAAAAATGATTTATAATGTTTTCTTGAATATAAATTTAAGTAATCTCAAAATCCATATACATCTTTAAATGCTACACTATAAAAACATGTTCCATATTACTATGGAGCTCAATTTCATTTCACAATAAAAGATAAAATTGAAATAGTTAGTAAAAAAAAAGTATTAGACTAAGCATCTATGAAACCTTCTAATTTTTAACTTGATAAATTAAAATAGAGAATGTGTCATTTCTTCAAATGTTCTACAGTACATGAATTTGTCTGAGATTATACTTGTACACTTCCAGTTGTTTAGATCAGGGGAGATCTCATATTGCATTTGCTATTCAACCCATGTGTCTTTCAGGGTATAATTTTAAGGAATTCCTTGTTTATTTACCCATTACATCATCTGCTACTCAAATATGTGTGCAGCACAATCAGTTTTGAGTCTTTCAAAAAAAAACTTTTAATAATAGTTTAATAGTCTTTGATTTTCAGAGTTTGATTTGTTGTTTTGAAATTCATCTAATAGTATAAAATCCTGAATTCCAATTATATGATGTAATTATTACATATTAATTGCATTTTAGATGACTTTTAAAAGCTTGAATTTAATGCATATATATAAAAGAGAAATACCTAGTTAATATAAAATAAAATTATATGAGAATTACTTAAACTTGGACTATAAATATAAGTTATATTCTTATTAGCATATTAAACCTTCAGTGTTATGGTTCTCAAGATATTTAGGCCTAGCCATTAAGCATGTTTATAGCTAGAGTTAATTTTTTAATGAAAACAAAATCTTTTTATTATTTTTTTGGTGATTCTAAAAATGAACCTAATTAACCTCCCAACAATTATATTAAAGGGAAATTGAGAAATACTGTGGGCAATGCATAAAGATTTTATCATGTCCATACAAGTATCATTTATAAATATACAAATATACACATAAGGGACTCACAGAAGATGCATACACATATCAATTAGTATTGATTAATACCACTCTTTAATAAACTCTTTGAAACTTAGACACTATGTAATGAGGGTTTGTTTGAAAGAGACAAAAACATATTGATATTGTGTCTTATGTATTTCAGACTCATTACAAACTAGCTACAGAAGAAAGAATGGCTTTTAACTCCTGATCCTCTTGTCTCTACCTCTTGTGTACTAAATACAAGTATAAAACACCAAAACCAATTTAAATGATATGAGGCTCCATGCTAGTATGTACTTTACTGACTTCCTCAGGACACCAATCCAGTTCATTTTTAAACATACCAACAAAAATAAAATGATCTAAATCTGAACCGTTTTTAACTTATTATATTTATTTCTATAGCAAGCATAGTCAAACTGCATTTATAAGTCTAATTGTGTTTATAGGATAATTTTGCTCTCAATTTTAGCTGCTCAAGCAATTGAGGAAGTAAAAAATATGAATCTGCTATTGTCTTCAAAATGCAAATTAAGCTAAAACAATAGACTAAAACCATGTAACTATCATCTCAAGCTTTATAACATGCCAAGGCAAGGGGCATTTGTGGGTGAAAAGTGTTGTCCCCATTCTTTTATTTTTTATTAGATATTTTCCATATTTACATTTCAAATGTTATCCCTGGCTTCTCCTCTGAAAATCTCCTACCCCATGACCTCCCCTCTCTCCCTGCTCAAGAACCTACCCACCCATGCTTCCTGGCCCTGGCATTCCCCTATACTGGGGCATAGAACCTTTACAGGACCAAGGGCATTTCCTTCCATTGATGACTGACTAGGCCATCCTCTGCTACATATACAGCTGGAGCCATGAGTCCCACCATGTTTTCTTTGATTGGTGGTTTAGTCCCAGGGAGCTCTGGGGGTACTGGTTAGTTCATATTGTTGTTTCTCCTATGGGGCTGCAAACCTCTTCAGCTACTTGGGTAATTTCTCTAGATCCTTCATTGGGGACCCTGTGCTCCATCTAATGGATGGCTGTGAGCATCCACTTCTGTATTTGTCATGTACTGACAGAACCTCTCAGGAGGCAGCTCTATCAGGTTCCTGTCAGCAAGCTCTTGTTGGCTTCACGATAGTGTCTCCATTTGGTTGTTGTACATGGGATGGATCTATAATATACAGAAGCTGGAAAGAACCCAGATGTCCCTCAACAGAGGAATGGATACAGAAAATGTGGTACATTTACACAATGGAGTACTAAGCAGGCAGCTATTAAAAAATGAATTTATGAAATTGTTAGACAAATGGATGGATCTGGAGGATATTATCCTGAGTGAGGTAACCCAATCACAAAAGAACACACATGATATATACTCACTGATAAGTGGATATTATCCCAGAAGCTCGGAATACCCAAGATATAATTTGCAAAACACATGAAACTCAAGAAGGAAGACCAAAGTGTAGATACTTTGCTCCTTCTTAGAATGGGGAACAACATACCTATGGAAGGAGTTACAGAGACAAAGTGTGGAGCAGAGACTGAAGGAATGATCATCTGTTGTTCCCACTCTTTTCTATCTGATCTTAGTTCCCTGTAGGAGCTACTTTCCCTTCCATCTTGCCTCTCTACTCTCAGATTTCCTGGTTTGAATTGCATATTCTCCTCCTTGTACAGTTTAGTCTTTAACAATTAATAATCTGATTTTTTTTCTGAACTGGTCAGATGACTTTTCCATATGGCTCAGGATTGGTTTATTGGAGAAATAGAGTTCATCATGAAAGGGTGGGTAAAGGGAAAATCATGAGAAGAAAATAATAATGTGAGATGACACTCATTGATTTGCCAGCTATTGATAAGTTTGGAGTCTTTTAGTTTTGGTCACAACATCTTAAAAAGTTGGCCTCTGTGGCATTTGTAGTCAGATGCAGACCTGTGTTACACCAGTTGTTTGCCACACATGACTCACAGGTATGTAGAATGCAACATATAATTATAAAGAGAAACATATTCCATCATGATAGTTGGAAGCATAAGGTCTTCATTTTCTATGTCCCTAATATTATTTTCTCCTGGACTTCCAAATTGGCTTTGAGAGTGATTGCCTTTGTGTAACTGCTATACCAGTGATTCCTTTTGCCTTTCTGTTAATCTTACATTAAAACAGAAATTACCTGATATAAATGCAGTGAATTTAATTATAAAAATGATTCAAGAAATGAGAAAGCTAAATCCTGAATTGTACTTTTATGTGATAAGCACCCTTCCAATTAGAGAAATAGAATTCTGTATGTTCAGATGTAATATGACTCAATAAACAGTTTTAAGAAATCATAACACTTCCCTACTTTGTTACCCCCATCTTTATCTCATTGATTCAGATCTTTTCATCTTGTATTTTCTTCTAAAATACACTTCTAGCATAGCAACATTCAATACTATTTTGTTTCCTCATACCTTAGTTTTTCAACTTTTCAAACAATAGAATGAAATCTGTGATCTTTGTCACAGTGTTTCAAAATTCCAAGCTATTTAACTATCATAGATCACCACAATTATACATATGCTAATCATAATTCTTAATCTCCAAGTACAATAAGAACACTGATTAAAACATTAATCTAGTTGCTATTTTGCTTGTATTTTATTCTATATTTTTTAATGTATATATGTTCCTGTTCTCCTATAAAATGCCATTTATAGTTATACATTAGATTTCCACAACAATTTATAACTTTCTTTAATTGGCTTGGCCTGAGGAATTCTCTATAGGGTTATCCACTGACTTTCCATTAATCACTATCTACTTAACACTTAATCATTTTTACAGGGACAAGGACAATAATCTCTTACTTTCTGCTTACTGCTTTTGCAAGTTTATAAGCCTCTGAATTCTAAACCAAGCCAATCGTTTTCTGTCTTTTGACATATTAGTTTGACATTTCAAATGTTTTATAGGATATTATTTAAAGATATAGACAAACTTATCATTTTGTATCAATAAGTATATTAATAAGAAAATGTCTATCAAGTTATAGCAGTTTTAAAAATATGAAAAGTCATGTAGGTTGGGGAAACAGATCACATAGAGCTAATCCATTTTTAATTCAATTATAAACTTCTTAATGAATCTTATATCATCTCTCATAAAAATATCTACCCTTTGCTTTCATAATTAAAATTAAATTAAATTTGCTAATATGGTTCAGACTTAAAAATCACCTTAATTTAAAACTACTTCCTTATTTCCATAGAAACAGTAGAATAAAATTTTCTAGTCAGTTATATTTAGAGTATTTCTGCTTCATTTCCCCTTATTCTATTGGGAAGAATTATACCAGAGTCGTGAGTTATATATCACCTGCTATTTCAAGATGTCTTTATTCTAAGAATGTTTCTATAGCATACTGACATTTAATATTATTTTCTGTTCTCAGACTCTAAATATTCAGATTTTCCAAATACAGAATAAAATGTGTGATCTTCTGAAAAACTTTCTAATTTCCAAAATATGTACCCACCATGTATCACTGTAATTTTCATTTTGCCAATATTATTAATCTTCAATTATACCAAAAAAACCTATACTGGTTAAAGCATGCACTAACATTTTGACTTATATTTGGTCTCTTTTTATCTCAATTTTAAGACTATTTAAACAGACATTATATATACAAGTAAAACAAGAATATGTAAAATATATTTTGAGTATAATTATTTCAAACTTTTGAAATCCACTGAACACTAAAAGACTGTTTTGAAGCATACATGACCTATAACTCTAAACTTCACTTTCTTATACTTGACTACACAATTTTTCACAGACAATTGTCTATAACTATACATTACCTCGTTCACTCTTTATTTTTATATATCCATTTCTCTTTTTATGTTTATTTCATATATCATATTCATACTTTGATATCTTGAATTCTTTCTTTCCCTTTGTTCCTCCCTTACCTCAAATATTACAGATAAATTATACAGTAATCTTAATTCTGTAACATAATAGGACACCATTCAGTTTTCATCACTTCATCTTCCTTCCTCTCCATGATTTCAGAAGCATGGTAACTTGTTTGCCTATCCTCAAAGTATCAGTTTACAACAACTTGTCAACCACAGTCGCTAAGTCACTTGTGTGCAAGGTAACTTAGACTAGACGCAGAGTGACACAACACTGAATATCCACTTCTAGAATGGAGATCCTTAAGCCAATGCCCTCCTTCCCACTAAAGTCATCCTTCCTCTTAGATATTGCTCTGACCTGTATAGTGTCAATCCTCTTTACAGTATGAACTATGTTCTCTGTCTTCATTATTTTATTATGGAAACATGTCTTAGCTACAACCAGTAGAACCTAACTCTGGGTAGCATCATTAACACACACATCATTGTATACTGACAAAAAATATGCAAACAGCCAAATGTGTAAACTAACAACCACATATTGTGAAAATGTACATATAAGAAGTTGAGTTCTGGATCAGAAAAATAAGGAGGAAAAACTTAAGAAGTTTCAGAAAGTATACCATTCATAATCACCAAGAGTAGCTAGCTGAAACTATCTGGGATTCATTCAAGGGATCTTGTTTTGGGTATTTTTTCATGTTCTTTAGCCAAAACTGAAACATTAGCAAGCTATCTTCTGATGCACAGTTAAGATAAAGAGAATCTTATCATTTTCTCTTTCTCAAAATTCAGAATGTAAAGAGGAACAGTGGATTTTTTTCTGAAAAATATTTCTTGCCAACAAAAGAGACTTGATATTTGGCAGACCTTGTAAAGTACTTAATATGCATTCAGATCTTTTAAGACTGCACTGAACCTACTATACTACTGTGTAATCCACTGTTTAAGTTAGTCTGTCTCAAAAAAGTGATGTAACCAGACTTATAGTGCCTTTCACTTTGCTTGGAATTATCATTTGCAACCTAAGCTAAATGTGTAGCTTTAATATTAAGTCATATACTCTTCTATGCCTCTGACCTAGAATAACATGGTATAAAAGTGTGCTGTAATCATTTGCTAAAATTAACCAACAGGGTGACAAAAAATCGTATACAATAAATATTCCTTATTGTTTAAAGACAAACATGTGGCTCTGGGTTGATAAACTGTTTGTGGTTTTGAGTGTCCTTCTGAGTCAGTAAAATAAATTCTTCTCCCATAAAACTATTAAAAAATTTGCAGAAAATTATATAGATATTATATTTTCTGAACCATTCAATAAATATAAAATAGATCCTCTTGTTAGTAATAGGCAGATACAATACACAGGTAAGCACAATTCTTAGATGACATAGAGACAAATCAGACACACCTCATGGAAATGGACTACCATCCAATAACCAGAAACACCAACCAGAAAGAAGACACAGGAAGAAAAGTAGAGAACTCACATTTGGGCGCTTTCTTTGTCTTCTTCAAGAAGAACCCTTTTTATTCCTTAAGGTGGCATTACTGCATTTTGGTATCTTCACTGGAGTTCTCTAATCTACAGAAGTTCTAATTCATAGCAGTAAAAACATAGCTATTTTATGAGAATAGATGAAAGTGCACAATTGATTAGGCTAAAACAACCGCCAAATGTTATGCCTTCCTCTCTTATCTATCCAAAAACTCTCCTTGAACTGGAATGTGTTAACCTAGAGAAGAGGACACAAAGTTGGGTGGGTGTGGGTGATCTTTTTATCTGAGAAGAATTCAGGGAGGAGATATCTTTGTCATGAGGAAAAATATAGAGAAGTAGTTAGGGTTTACTGAGACATATTAGTGAGGTACCTGTGTACTGAAGTCCATGGATTCCAAGATCCTATACCTGTCATGATCTTTAATCAGCATCACATTACAATTATGACCAAAAAATTGGGGGGGGGCAATGTAGAGATACCCTCTTAGTGGAATTCAATCACTGTGTACTACATTAGTTAATAAATTTTGAATATAGTTGATTTTTAAAATAATTTTAGTTGAGCATTTATAAGTTATCCACTGCCAGTAAAATAAGTAAATGCAAGACAGATTAGAGTATATAAAATATTAATGGAGTTTTATTTAAAACCAGATCTCAGGCAGGTTCACTGGTCTCAAGAAATGAGGTCAGGAAAGTAGCTCTGGGAAGGGAGACAGAAGAAGAAGGGGAAGAGAAAAAGAGAGAAAGCAAGGGTATAGAGAAAGGAGAGAGAGAGAGAGAGAGAGAGAGAGAGAGAGAGAGAGAGAGAGAGAGAGAGAGAGAGAGAGAGAGAGAGAGAGAGATTGAGAGAGAAGCTCAGATCCTGGGCTGGAAAATTTAGAGCAGAGGTGCAAGTATTCCCTTTAAGATGCAGGGACTGAGGGATGCTGGAAAAATTTTACTATGGTATGTAAAATATAAACCTCAGTTTAAGCACTACTCCTTATAAAAAATAACCCCAATATTCCTTAATAAAAGAAACATCTATAAACAAATTGTAGAGATTCAAAAAATAAATATTGTTATGTCATAGGGACTTTTCTATAGAATCATATGCTCAGACAACTCACACATATACCTAGCTATACTTTAGGATAGTTTTTCTTCCACTTAAATAGGTATCTGCAAACCATATATGACAAAAATAAAACAAAACAAAACAAAAAAACATTAGTCTACACATTTATGTGAGAAATTAGTATGTTGTAGAGAAAATTATTTTGTTCTTACTTAGTTGCATAGAAATACTTTGTAACATAGTTCAAATTACAAAACTTTGGACTTTTTTCTCAGCCTTTGTGGCTCATAAACTTAGAACAATGATGCCCTCTAAAAGCACATACACACATATAGATAAAGACAACGACACACACCTAGCACATAAACACATAAGCACACACATATACACAAGCACACATATAGATATACATAAACACACACATATACAGAAATACACACACACCACACATACACACACACAAATAGGAAGGTAAGATATTGTTGCTAAGACCATAGACTGTGGAAACAATGTTTGGGAAGTATTATCGTTGCTGTTTTTAAAATAGTCTTGAGATAATCTTTATTTGGCATCATTAAATATGTAAGAGAGATATAGATCCTATCAGATTCATCTATGTTTAAATTCTGATCATGTTTTCCCTTCTGCTTTGATAAATCTTTGGCACTTTGAAATTATACATATTTGGTTTTTCAAAATAACCTCTGATTATTCTGGAGATAATAATCTGTTTCTTTTATTAAGGAATATTGGGGTTATTTTTTATAAGGAGTAGTGCTTAAACTGAGGTTTATATTTTACACATCATGGTAAAATTTTTCAAGCGTCTGATTTTAAAATATTAATTCTAGAATAGTTCACTTTTTGTACAGTATACTACCACCTTCCTTACCAGAGTTCATACTAGAACATTTTAAAGGAACTGTGTTTCATGATTTTTAAGTGTAATATAATTTTTCATGTGGTTTCATGCTCTTAAGGCAGAATAAAATAAGAAACATTCATGAATGAATTTTTAATAAGTTTAAGATATGAATTTCACATTAGGAATTAAATTTAGAAAAAAAGGCTTTAAATCTTCAAAAATACAGAATAGTAATGTGTTATTTTAAAAAGATTTATTAAAATAATTTCTCAACATAGTTGATAGTAATTCACATTTTATGCAGCCACATACATTTGCTTATATGGTATCCTATGTTCTATGCTTTTGATGTAAAAAAAATTGATATATTTGCTATTTCCCCTTTTCCTCACATTAGTGTTTAAATTATTATAACCAGCATATAATTATTACTAGTACATGGAAATTTCTACCCTGTAGACTTAAATGAGCAGTATAAAATTGGGAAAATAACAATATCATAAAATTTTTAAAATGAATTATTTCCCAGGATTGTGTAAAAGAAATGGTAATAGTCACATCAAACTTGTATGGGTGAAGGGATTACATGCACCTAGCTGGTGAATTGGGCTAGCTTTTTCCTATTCAGTTTTAGAAGGAAGGTTTTTTAAGTTAGTCATTAGATTTCCTTTTCGTTTTTATTCTGTGTGGTACAATATATATCACACAAGTAATGTTCTGCCAGATAAGAATAGATCAATACCCATCTGTTGAGGACTCTGTTATCATCAATAGTTGCTCCTAAGAAATACTAAAGTCCATTTATATGTATGATTGCAAATATGTTCCTTTTCCCACCGGAAATTAATATGCACCACTCCATATCTGTTAACGTGTACAATGTATAAGTGTAATTGGTTAGTATTTTAATGCAAACATGATTGTAGCAATGCATCTGGCTAACCATATCAACTGAATTTCAAACATTTTAAGTTTGTTCCCATAACTTAAATCATGAGTGGAAAGAAGAACTGCTGTATGGCTCCTGTCACATTTTAAAGAGCATGTAATTGTGGTGAAAGTAGGCAGAAGGAATTTTGATTTGAAGCCAAAAAGAGATCTGCAGCCTTGGTTGGCTTGCAAAAAGGCAATCAACTGCTTTGCCAGGCAGACAAGTCAAGAAGATGGGTGACTATGGAGAAGCCAAAAAAAGCTAGTTCAGGAAGCAAACTCACTTCCTTCCTTCCTTCCTTCCTTCCTTCCTTCCTTCCTTCCTTCCTTCCTTCCTTCCTTCCTTCCTTTTATATTTATTTATTTATTTATTTATTTATTTATTTATTTATTTATTTATTTATTGAGACAGGGTTTCTCTGTGTAGTCCTGGCTGTCCTGGAACCCACTCTGTAGACCAGGCTGGCCTGGAACTCAGAAATCGGCCTGCCTCTGCTCCCAAGTGCTGGGATTAAAGGCATGTGCCACCACGCCCAGCTCACTTCCTTTCACACCATGATGGAGAACACTTTAAAGACCAAAACAAGAAATCATAATGTTTTATAGGGACAAAGTTAAGACTTGCCTCAGTTCCACATTGGTAAATTATGATTTGGAGGGGTTAAATTCACATTAAAATTTGGAAGATAGTAAAACAAGATATCAACAAGATGAATCCTACCCAGAATCCTGTTTTCCTTTGTGGAACCACCATGATATTTAATTCCGCTAAAACTCAAAAAAACAATGAAGTTCTTGGGCATTTATACATGTACCGGAAACTATTGAGCACCATTTCAATTCAGTAACCATTTGTGTACTCATCTTGTGATTCCCCTTTAAAACATCCTAGATTCTTATCTAATCTGTGTTTCATTTTCCGGGAACTAATACCATCACTTCTCTCTTTTTGTTGCCTATATTCCAATGCTTGCATGTACCATAATTAAATGTTATAAAAGGTACTTCTAATATAATCAAAACTCACAATAATATGTATTAAAAATCAAACTCAGTCACACAAACACACAGAATTTCATTTAAAACCAGCATTTTAGTTCTTTGTAAGACATTTGAACCATTACACTAATTTTAATTGGAAGGAAATAGAAATGATTCATGCGGAGAGAAGAAATGTTTTGCTTATCAGCTTGAGATATTACCAATCACACCCTTAAAAAGAGTCCCCAGAAAGTGTCAGAAGCTCTGGATAAAAGCTTAAGCATCTTGTCTGACATAACAGCAATCTGGTTTCTTGGTTGCTGGTTTCCATTTTATTCTGTTATTAGATTGACAGGAATGGGTTGTATATAGTAATGATATATGGTGTGATATTTCAACACTTGCACAGAGTATACACGGATCAATCAGGTCGTTATTTTCTCTTTGTGTCTCAGATGCCAATAAGGAAATTAACTCCTTTTCTTCTAGGAGTTTAGGTTTAGGAATAAACCTAAACTGATGAAACCAGAGACTTGGAGTAGAGCCTAGGCAGAAATAGTGATATGCTTAAAGTCTTCAATAATCATCACCATGGAAATTTTCTGACATGATAGCATCCCAAAACACTAATCCAAGATGACAAACCACAAAAAATACAACAGGAATTTGAGACAAACCTTAAAGAGAAACCTATTGCATTCATGATTATGAATTCTCTGTAATTATCCATCTCAGAGCTTGAGAAATAAGCAGAACTTCCTGTTATTGAAATCTTTTCAGGGATGTTTACACTGTAACTCAGAACATAAACTGCCTAGCATTTAGCACTAGAGGAGTCTATGAATGTGTGTTTGGGAAGGAGAGGGTATATGATTGGGTGAGTGTGAATACAGATGCACAAATTAAACAGCTGCTGTGTGAAGGCCAAAGAAGACAGTGCTGGAGAGGTTGTTCTGTCCTTCCACACTGTGATGGCCAGGGATCAGGCTTCAAAATTGAGGATTGGTTGGAAGAGCCTTACCCATTGGAGTATTCTCTACAATCCCAAGGACACAACTCAGACTATCAGTTTTCTGTGGTGCATTAATTATAATAATTTACGTTGATTTTTATTTTTATTTCTGAGTGCCTTGAATGTGAAATGCCCCAATAGCCTCATGTACTTGGCTTTGCACTTTTAGGAAGTCAAGTATCACTTTCTAGTATAACAATTCATCCTATGATGTACCATACTTCTGGGGCTCTCTTTATGCTAGTTTAAAGACCCTGACAAGAATAGTATGTCTGTCCATCTTCTTTCATTCAATATTTCATATTATTTTCCTATCATCTACAGCTCTCATAAGTGTGCATTATCTTCTACAACTCAATGTTTAAGTTGATTTTAGCCTTTGCTTTTCAAAGCTCTTGTAGCAGTACTCTTCAGATGTACAAAACATTTTTCTCCCAATTACAACACAGGAAGGGTTCCTGAACAGGCTGTTTTCCCGGAGAAGCTACCCAGCAGGAGAGAGATGGATTGTGTGACAAGCCTTTGTTTTCCAACTTTTCTCCCTTCAAGTTAATGGTGAATTGAATGCAGTGAAGTGAATCTAGGTAGCAGGAGGTAGGATTTCAGAGACACCTGCTCTCTAGTAGAGCTTTCCAGCTTTATCAGAAAACTTACAATTTAGTAGATTCAGCACCTGGGTATTTTCACCTTTGAAGGTTCTAAGCATTTTTTTAAAAAGATAATAAAAACAATATATGTTTGTACCCCAACATTGAACAGCAAGCAAATAATCATACTTCAGAGAACAAAGTTACCAAGTTGTCTTTTTTTTTTTTTACTTACCATAGTTTTTAAAAGTTACTAAGTGGTGAATAAATTTGTTTAAATTTGTATGCTTTCATTTTCTTTAAAGTATGTAATAATTAAGAATTATTTAACTTTGCAACTCTGATAGCATATGATTTTCTTTTTGCCTGTGGCAAGACGAAAGTAAGCAAGAGAGCAAGTATATGTAATGAATATTAATATTTTCCTAGGGAATATTTTAGTGTAATAAATAATATTATGCATGCATTGATTTTTCACATCTATGGAGAGGAAAATGGAAATTGTCCTTTCCAACATGTGATTTTTATTAAACCTCTTCCATTACATCCTGCTGGGTGTTACAAAGCCTGAACATTTTGATAGTTAACAAAAAGTCATCAGATGCTTGTTTTCCATGTGGTCTGAGCCATTCTACATTACTTCTAGTTAATATTGTCAGACGTACTAATGGCTATGTGTTTCAAGGCTTCCTCTTCTCTGAACCACCTTGTCTGACATGAATTGATGTATTCTAAGGAGACATTTATATTCTACTTTTGGCTGTTAAGGCTACTGAAAGAATGGACACCAACAAACAAGAAGCATCCCCAGGGATCTCTTTCTGGGATAGGAAATCACTGATGCTGCATGAGACATTCAGGGGAGGAACTTGTCCCCTGAAAAAAGGCTGACAACTTGTCAGGTGATCTTGTAGCAAACACTGACCTGGAAGCCAGATTTGGACCTGAGATGCTGGGTGGCAGAAGATGCCTGGTGACTTTGGTGCTTAGTTTCACATCTTCTGCCTTCTTTTTAAATCCTGTTGACATGTCAGGATCCTGAAGATGAATTAGAGAGTTCTGGGAATTCTTCATACATATTCTTAATATACTCACTTTGAAAAACACCCCTTTCTTTATTTCACTGTTGATTTTGCTCTTTAATTGATTTATTGAGCATTAGCAGCTTGGTGTGTCATATGCTGTGACTAACTGAACTAAAGTTCTGAGAAGTTGTACCTACTGTTAAAACTTCTGCATGTTGCCTTACTGATTTGCATCTTTACTGATGATGGAGAATTTAAAACTTTACACATGCAGAACCAAATTATTTTTGTTTTAACCTTTATTACCATTGATTCTTATCCTCTGTACTTGACCTAACATCATTGTGACCATTAGATAAATCTTTTGAATAGTGAGGACAGCAAGCACTGGGCTATCAGACAGCATCTGAAGCCTATTTTAAAATGTCCTGAAATGCATTTGCTTTAACAAAATGTTGCCACCAATGTATTTGAAGTGTGTGTTGATTTATTAGATTGATTGTTTCCTTGTTTTGGCATTATAAATACTTCATGAAACTACTTCTATTCTGAAATATAGAGATGGGGGTAACCTAAATCTGTGTTCCTTGGCAATAGTTACTCGTACTTCATGTCAGGATAAAGTATTACCTTCTTTGATGCAAGAACTGATTGTATTTCTGCATCAACCAGTTTAATTCTGGTATCATCACCAATCAGAAAACTTAACTCTAACTTCATGTAAGGATTAGGTAGATGATTCAAGAGTAGCAGGAACTGGTAAGATTTTTAAAATCATGTGCATGATGCTCTCAAGAGGACGATCAAATCTGCTTCATGATATGTGCATACAATATTATGAATGAAGGGTTAAATTATGCAGCTTTAGAAAGCTAATAGTTGACACTAACTTTAAAAAACAGACATGATTTGGATAACTATTAAGCATATCTCACCTGTTCAGTTTCAGTGTTATAAAATTACTTTAAATACAAAAAAAATAATAGATAAATGATGGCAAATTTCTGTAAAGGGGCATTCATGGTTGTCTACGAATTCAGCATGCTGGTTGCAGGGCACAGAAAAAAAATGAATAACTGGGAAAGGTAGAAGACCAAGCCAAAGAGAAAGGGAAGGTTACAGCTTTATCCTTCAGGGTGGGAGAGGACCAAAGCTAGAAATTTGCTGAACAGACTCAGCCTTGATTATTTGCATTGCCTCTACATCCTCCCTTACATCCCCCTTACCTCCTCCCCTACATCCTCTTCTATATCCTCCCCTATATCCTCCCCTACATCCTCCCCTACATCCTCCCCTACATCTTCCCCTACATCCTCTTCTACATTCTCCCCTACATACTCTTCTACATATTCCCCTACATCCTCCTCTATATCCTCCCCTACATCCTCCCCTACATCCTCCTCCATATTCTCCTCTACATCCTCCCCTGCATCCTCCACTATATCCTCCCCTACATCCTCCCCTACATCCTCCTCTATATCCTCCCCTACATCCTCCTCTATATCCTCCCCTACATCCTCCCCTACATCCTCCTCCATATTCTCCTCTACATCCTCCCCTGCATCCTCCACTATATCCTCCCCTACATCCTCCCCTACATCCTCCTCTATATCCTCCCCTACATCCTCCTCCATATTCTCCTCTACATCCTCCCCTACATCCTCCTCCATTTTCTCCTCTACATCCTCCCCTGCATCCTCCTCTACATCCTCCCCTACACCCTCTATATCCTCCTCTACATCCACCCATACATCCTCTATATCCTCCTCTACATCCTCCCCTACATCCTCTATATCCTCCTCTACATCCACCCATACATCCTCTATATCCTCCTCTACATCCTCCCCTACATCCTCTTCTATATCTTCCCCTACATCCTCTTCTATATCTTCCCCTACATCCTCCCCTACATCCTCCTCTACATCCTCCCCTACATTCTCCCCTACATCCTCCTCCATATTTTCCTCTACACCCTCCCCTACATCCTCCTCTATATCCTCCTCTACATCTTCCTCTACATCCTCCTCTACATCCTCCTCTACATCCTCCTCTATATCCACCCATACACCCCCCTAAATCCTCCCCACCTATATTTGTTCCTATATCCTCTCCTACATTCCCCCCCTACATTCTCCCCCACATCCTCCTCTACATCTTCCCCTACATCCTACTCTATATCTTCCTCTATGTCCTCCCCTCCATCCTCCCCTTTCCTCATGGTCCAGTTTATTTATCTACTTTAGTGCCTTTCCATTGTTTTTCCCAGCAATATCATCAAGAAATGAGAAGTCCCCCTCTTAAGAAGACCACTTCAATTTCCTTGTCCCCTTATGTGCCTCTAACTCTTCTCCATTCTCAATTCGATTTTGAAATGTAGGCAAAATTCACTATTATAACAATAGTGAAGGTATGCACTCTATTTTATGAATTAAGAAAATAAAGTGTTCTAAGCAATTTCCATGCTTTAATCTACCTTATAGGAGGAACAACAATATGAACTAACCAGAACCCCCCAGAGCTTGTGTCTCTAGCTGCATATGTAACAGAGGATGGCCTAGTTGGCCATCAATGGGAGGAGAGGTCCTTTGTCTTGCGAAGATTATATGTCCCAGTACAGGAGAATGCCAGGGCCAGGAAGCAGGAGTGGGTGGGTTGCAGAGCAGGGCAGGGGGAGGGTATAGGAGTCTTTTGGAGAGGAAACTAACAAAAGGGATAGCATTTGAGATGTAAATGAAGAAAATAATAAAAAAAAAAGAAAAAGAAAAGAAAGTCTTTGAATAAGTCTTTGAGCTTATTTACACAGCACATGTCAGGGCCTTCTTACAGAAGGATGAATGATTCTAAGTAGCCACAGTAGAAAGTCTACACCTAACATCAATGATCTCTCCATAGTTACATAGTTATATCGTAAATGGAACCTTCCTTTGTTAGATTTTACCACCATATCTAATCTTTTGTAGGGGAACATATGAAAAGGCAGAATCGCATACAAATAGCTCTAAGGAGTGTCCAGAACATAAAGTGAGGATCCATTGGCCTTCTAGCCAACATTATTATCACCACCTAACAATATCCAGTAGGTCTTAACTTGATGATCTCTTACAAGCAAAGACAGCTGACACAATATATTTTGTGGCAGATGTATTATAAACAGAGTGGTAAAATGTGTTCTCAAAAGCAAATATTAACTTGAAATTTAGTTTATTGACAAGTGCATAAATTTGAACATGCCATAACAAAGATTTGTATAATTTGTGCACATAAAGGTTAAAATATAGTTCTATTGAAGCAATTCATTTACATACATTATTTTAATTATTATAATAGTTCTGTGAATTAATGATCTGTCTTAAAGACAAGGAAAAAAGTTTCAAGGATATTCTATGGTTGCCTGACTAGTGCTCTCAGGAGTGTGGTAGGACTCTAATTCCTGAATTCAAAGTAGTTACTCATTTCAAGCAGCTATATACTTCTTCAACTTGATGACCCCAGCGAGCTTGAGAATTTTGAGGTGCTCTCTGCTATGCTAGACCATTTGTTAGATTGCTATTTATCAGAGGACTTCTTATTAATAAAGAACATGAAAACCAGAAGTGTTGGTAATTTTTCTCATGTAGTTATAGATAATGAAATAGACTAAATTCCTGGGTGCTGTTAGCATTTAGAGTTGGTTTTATTGTTTCATTTTGTTTTTTGTTTTGTTTGCTTTATTTGTTTTGGTTCAGTATGTTTTTATTTTTAAATTAGGAAAGAAGTTCAAAAGGTCATAGTGAAATTAATATGTACACTATTCCAAAATATGTGAGTTTTTCTTTATTTATGTAGTGCTTCAACTGAAACATAGAGCTCTTATATGTTGAGAAAATTCTTTACCATAAAACGGTATTTCCACCCTCAGCATTTACTTCTAATTAAAAACCAAGCTTAGTGATTTCTTTGCACATATTAAAACAATACTGCTCATTTCTGAAATTAGCCATTAAAAAGACAAGTGAGAATCAGTATGATAAAGGGCTTAGAGACTGAAGTATTCTAAACAGAAGGAACAACTGGGGATATAAATGAGTAGAATGAAGACCCCTTCCAAAAATACATGTTCAGGGTGACTCTGGGGCTGAGTTATGATGAGACCTATCACCATTCTTTCTGTTTGAGGATGCCTGAAATATTTAAACAGTGTTGTCCTAAATATATTCATACAAATGTATATTCAATTAATTTCTTTAAAAACTATCCCCAAACATACTGGAGATGACTAATGACAAAAACTAACACTAGACTTAATAAAATTGAACAACAAAATACACTTTACTAAAAGGCAGGATTATAGGTTCCAGCTATGGGGGTTACATACAACTGAAATACAGCTATGAATTCTCCAACCCTCAAAACACATGAGAGGACTGAAACATCAACACACCAAAGAGTGATCAGCATTGTTGAAACAGTCTAATGGATAGTCAACCAACACTTAAAAGAAAATAGAAAATGTAACTCAACAAGATAGTTTGTTTTTGAAAAACAAAAACAAAACAACAACAACCACCAAACAAACAAACAAACAAACAAAACAAGCAAAGAAAAATGACTCACCAAATTGGATGAGCAAGCAGACATGGCCAACAAGGCCTCTGTTTTCTATTTAATGCAAGGGGACTTGGATGTTCCTTACTGGCTGAAGCTCAGTCCCATATTTTACTACAGCTTACCAAATTGAAAGGAAAACAAAGGAACTCAAGGGAAACAGATAAAATGAGGGAAAAGAAACATACAAACATTAAACATCTTTGTAAGAAAAGCTGTATTTTAAAAATGTTTCAAATGTATCCAAAATCCAACATTATTTTGCATCTGATTTAATTCATTAGAAAATGTATATGCTGTTTTATGGTAAAGTCTGGAAATACAAGAGTTTTCAGAGTACTGTAATCTCATGATTACAAGGGAACCAATGAAATACAAGTTTTGAAGCACACAAAAAGCACCTATTACAAAGCTGTTCCTCGGATTGGCTCTAGAGATACTTTGCAGAGTTAGAATGCTTTTTTTGTACAAGTTTGAAAACACAAGTTCCAAATCCAGCACACATGGAAAAGCCAGGCATCGAAGAGGAGCCTTTAAGGTCAAAACTGCCATGGCAAAGATAAAAGAATCCCTGAGATTCACTGGCCAGACAGACTAGCAAAAAACTCATCAGATTTGATGAGAGACCCTTTCTCAAAACTTACAGTACAGAGTAATATAGTAGGGCACCAAAAATTGAGCTAGGCCTCCACCGTTTTCACATTGTCAAACATACCTGCAAATATACATGAACACCTCTCTCTCTCTCTCTCTCTCTCTCTCTCTCTCTCTCTCTCTCTCTCTCTCTCTCTCACACACACACACACACAAGCATACATACTGAAACACACAACAATAAATTCTATTATGTTTCTGACTGCATCCTTCACCTACATTAAGCCCATAGTGAATAATTCATCATGCCTCAGAGAGTAAAACTGGAACTCTAGCTCATCATTCCAAATCCTTTGCCACCCACACTCAAAATGTCTTTGCAACCCCTTTGTCAGCTTTCCTTATAATGATATGGAATTTCTAGGAAACCACATAAGCCTCCACCCATTTTCTATCATCTATATTTATATTTTGGCAATAGTCAAATACCTTATCTAAAAGCTCTTTCCTCTTCTTTGACAGGAAAATATGTGTTTATAATTAAACACCATGCAAAAAGTCACCTTTCCTATAGACCTCACCTATAGTCTCCCGGGAAGGTGTTTGCCTGCTGAGCTCTTGATAGTACCTGTGTTCCATGACTATCCTACTTGAGTGAGTTTTCAAGAGCATTATTGAACATCTAGCATGCAGAAAGGGCTCTGGCTTCCCTGAAAGCAGATCGATACATCTTTGATAAATAAATGAACAAAAAGTGAATGACATTTTTGAAGAAAGATTGTGCGCTTCATTTTAAATTATAGCAAAAGAGAAAGAGATGTTACATGAAACCCATTACATTAGAGTCTTTCACCATCTGAACAGAGGTATTGATGAAATTTCCAATAAAGTAAAATAAAAATCCAAATATCCCAAATCTATAAAATATCACTGAAATTTTAAAGAATAATCATAAAATAAGAATAGAGTTCATTTTGAGGTCTGAGACAATGAATTTGTCCTTTCATTTACCTAACCATGAGCATAGACAGCAGATGAGAGGTCTCTGAGAAGAAATGGATGATGTAGGATTCATGATTCTTGTGGTTTTAAAGGTTGCAAAGCAGCCCTGTACTCAGCAGTAGATGACCATCACAAAAGGAACTCAAGGACATTTTGGAAAGTTCTTTGTCTGGTAATGCTTAGTGAGATGTTTTGTTTGTTTGTTCCTTTGTTATAACTTACAGATCCTTTTTATATGTGTTTATATGCGAGTCTATATGTGCTTCTAGAGCTCTTTCTTTGTCTTTCTGTCTTCCTGTCGTCTGTTGGTTTCATTTGTTTTGTCCTATTCTGGTATGTTATTTTTTTCCTATTTTATATAACTTTATATTATTATCATTATCACCACTATTATCATTATTATTCTTTTAGATGCCAGTTTGTGTCCTGATGAAAGAAAAAGAAAAAGGTCGTGTATTGTGTGGTGATGAAATCGGGATGATCTGGGAGAAATTAGAGAAGGAAAACACATGATAAGAATATATTATGTTAAAGAAATATACTTTCAAAGAAAAAAGAGACTTAATAATTGTAAATGTCTTTGCACTGGACTCATCATACAAATGGTTTTCTTAGGGCTCAGCTAGGACGATGCTTGTTCTGCAAGTGTAGGAAATTGATTTGAAAAAATTAAAGTATAGTCCATTTTATATCCTGGCCATTCATCTCTCCAGCTTTGCATTTCTGCATTTTCTACTCTGTCTCACTGAAATCAGATTCTATGCACTGCTCACCTCCTTGTCATGAAGTTCTGATCCAAACAATGGCTCTGGTGAATTTACTTACCATCAGATGGTAAGGGTTATAAATTGAATATGAAGCATCCCTATGAGGGAATAAAAAATTAAATAAATATTTCAATAGCATATTCAGTCTGCAGATTGAGAAATTTAATTCATTAGAGCCTCATGTTGATGTTTCAGGATTGGTGTTGGGTACCTCAATTGTTTAGATACTGTCTTACAAAGTCAGCCTTGACAATTACTTGCTTATTAGAGTTACCAGAAAAACAGTTAAAATCTTTCTGAAAATCGCTCATTAATAGTCCATACAGGCCAATAAGATAGTTCAGTGCATAGACACGTCCTTAAAATATATAATCTAGGTTCAATTCTCATGTTCCCGGTGCTGTCGGAGGAAGCCAATTCTTGCAGTGACCTCTTCACTCAATGGTGATATGTGCATGGTCCCACACATACACAGAGAGACACACAAATTAAATAAACAAATAATAAGTAAATAAATAAATACATAAACAAACAGAGAGATAAATATATGTGATAAAACCATTTCCTGGAGCAACTCAGTTCTAAAGAAAAACAGCTTTGCAAAAATTTAAAACAAGATTTTCTTTAGCATCATTATCAGATTCACCTTGAAGGAGGAATGTGATTCAGACTACCTCCTTCCTGCCAGAATTTTGTAGCATCAACATGTGAAAAGATGATTTGACCTAGATTTTTTTTCCTTCAAACCCAGCCAGCTTCATCAACCATAGAGAATAGAGCCCAAGGACTCTATGTCTTTGAACTGCCCAGTGTACCTGTTAAGAATATGTAACTGTCATACTTTTGCATAAGCACCTGAAAAAAATTTGACACATTTTGAAAAGTCATCATATTGACTACTTGATTAAATAAAGGAACTAAACAAAATAAAATTCAAATTTTGACAGAAAATATGTTTTGTGTTGAGGAGAGAATTACTTGAAATCTTGAGGCCATAATAAAAAACTAGCCATCCAGTGGAGACAGCTGCACTGTGACCAGTTACAGCAAAAAGATGGAAGGGCAGATCATCTGTAACCAGGAGTGGCTCATTAAGAACTTACATTCAGCTACAGGGCTCAGAAAGCTCACATTTATTCCATGAGGAATTACTCTTTAGGGCAACAGGAGTGTTTCTGCCTGCCTGTGTTCTTGGCAGTAAATTTAAATTCCTGGTGTACAGAAAAGTGAGAGGTCTGCTTTAACATGATTTCAATTTCATAAAATTGAAATTTTATTAAAAGATTACTAGTAGATCAATTAATGTTACTGTTTGAGATGTCAGCAAAGAATAAAACACATGTGCCTGTAGTAGGGAATTCTCCCTAAAATTATTTTATTTGAATTAGTTTGAAACAATTAGTTTTGAAACAATTGTGCTCCTGTTTTTATAAACCATAACTGAGCTTAGGGTTGCATTTAACATAGAGTTTGTAGACTCTAGCAGGTTTCCCATGCTCTAATAGATGACCCCCTCAACTATATACTGATGATCATGTTTGTACTAATTGGGCTTATTGACTCAACAAAAATTAAAAGGAGATGTGAGCCTGAGAGAAGTATGTTTTTGGAACATATGGGTTGAAATGCATTGGAAAATGATATGTGAATATGGTCATCATATTTCACTGTATATATACATGTAATTCCCCCAAAATGAGAATTATAGGTTTTACTAAATACAATTACAGCTATTACAGGGAGTATTAGTATCATATTGCTGTATTTACTATATGTAAATTACTATTTAAAGACAATCAATAAAATTGATGTTAGATTATCACTACTATGTATATAAGGTAACTGATAGTAATTAAGGGATTTTTTTTTTTTGCCCCACTTTGCATACCCAAGATACCCAGGACTCTCAGTCTTACATTACATAAGGGCATTTGTCTTAAGTTTTATAATAAGCATGCTCATCTGCAGTTATGATACTGGTGCATTCCTAGAAACCTTCACAAGCTTTCCATAGATGATTATATGCTTATTCAGTTCTAATATTTAAAACTTATATAAACCTTCTTTTTCTCTAAAAGTATATGTATTACCAAATAGTTGTCCCTTGACACCAGAAAGATTTAAATATTGACTGTGTCTGTCATTCCTGAAGTTGTTATTCATTCTTCAGTTGAACATCTAGGCCATTTTCATTTCCTGTCTATTTAGAGTAAAACTGAACACAAAAGAGCAATTATCTTTCTAGTAAGATTTAGAGTATTTTAGATATAACTCCAAGAGTAGTATGGCTGGACAGTGTGGTAGATCCATTTCCAACCTCAACACTGATTTGCATAGTGATTTGCCCACCCACCAGCAGTGAATAGTGACGGTTTCCCATTCTCCACATATACGCAAAACACATACATACATATCTATATCTAATCTATATCTATATATCTATCTATATCTATCTCTGTTGTTATTTATAGCTATATCATCTGTATCTATATATAAATATAGATAGATATAGAGAGATGTGTGTGGATGTGGATGTAGATGTGTCTTTTTAATTGTTAATTTCTCCTTATAGGCTCTCCCATGAATCCCTCTCCTGCTCTCTATAAAATTCATGGCTTCTTTGTATATATGTGTGTGTGTGTGTGTGTGTGTGTGTAGAGAGAGAGAGAGACAGACAGACAGACAGAGAGAGAGAGAGAGAGAGAGAGAGAGAGGAGAGTGAGAGATAGAAAGAGGGAGACATTACATAGAAAGAGTAGGTAGGAAGATATTACATAGATAAATGATAGATAGATAGATAGATAGATAGATAGATAGATAGATAGATAGATAGATAGGTACACTGATAGATACACAGATACAAGATACATAAATACATAGATTTGCACATACATAAATCCAACTTGCTCAGTCCATATAGTGTTATGTGTATTGCTGTTTCCAGGGCTGCCCATTGGCTATTAAATAATCAATTGGTGAGCTCCACCTGGAAAAGACTATTTCTTCCACTCTCAGCTTTCCTTAGCTGCCCAATTCTTTGTCTGGGATTGAGGTTTGTGAGCTGTCCCTCATCCACATTAACATGTGTATTGGTGTCATCCTTGTGGGTGAACCTTCATAGGTGTAGTAACAACTGATGTTTCTGAGAAACAGTGTCATCGGAAAGCCCTTGTTCCTCTGGCTCTTAAAATCATTCCATAATTTTGTCTTTCTTTCCCCCTCCCTCCCTCCCTCCCTGCCTCCTTCCCTCCCTCCCTCCCTCTCTTTTGTCTTCCCTCCCTCCCTCCCTTTTCTCCCTCCCTCCCTTTTCTCCCTCCCTCCTTTACTTCCTTCTTTCCTTTCTTCCTTCTTTCTCCCCTCTTATTCTTAAGCATTCTCTTCTGACCAAAGAAATACGGGATTTCAAAGCCAGTCTTTTTCATAATATAAATCTTACCAATTCATAAGCATGTTAGAGTGGGTCTTTTCCTCATTAAATATTTTCTCCAGTGTTTTAAAATTTTTGTGATGTGTTTTGTTTCCTCAGATTTATTCCAAGGTTTTTTTCATTTCTTTGGGGCTATTTTCAATCATATTCTTTCAATGATTTCTTTCTCAGTATTTTTCCATTTGTATATAGGAAGGCCAGTGTTTTTTTTTTAAATAAATTTTATATTTTGCACCTTTGCTGATTGGATTTATTAACTATAGGAATTATTTGGTGGAGTCCTTTGAGTCCATTATAAATTTCATCTTTAAATAATGTTACTTTAACTTTTATTCATTTATATTTGTGTTCCTTTATATCCTTAGCTAGTCTTATTTTTCTAGCTAATATTTCCAGTACTATATTGAACAGGAGTGAGGGAAAGGGACATCCATATCTATAAGATCATAATTTTAGTGGAAATCTTTTGTGCATTCTTTGGTTGGTGTTTAAGACTCTGAGTCCGTCAAGGGTCAAAGTTAGATTACTCTGTTGGTCTTTCTATGGAATTATTATCCTATCCAGAGCCCACAATCCTTCCTTCTATTCTTCCATAAGAGTCCCCAAACTCCATTCACTGTTTTGCTGTGGATGTCTACATCTGTCTGATTCAGCTGCTGGGTAGAACCTCTCAGAGTACAGCCATGCTAGACTCCTGTCTGCAAGTATAACAGCATATCAAAATTAATGTCAGGGATTGGTACTTGCTCATAGGATGGGTCTCAAATTGGGCCAGTTATTGAATGGCCATCCATTCAGTCTCTGCTCCATCCCCCATCCCTGTATTTCTTGTAGACAGGATAAGTATTGGGGTTAAAGTTTTGTGGGTAGTTTGGTGTCTCTATCACTTCATTGGAGTTTCTGCCTGTCAATAGGAGGTGACCTCTTCAAGTTCCATACACCCAATACTTATTTACTGCTAAGGACAGCCCCCATTGATTCTTGGGCTCCTCCATATTCCCAGGTATCTCTCACTTCCTAGAGATGCCACCCCCACTTCCTCATCCCCATCATTTGCAGATTTTCATTCAATCTCATGGCTATCCCTCCTATCTCTCCCCACACCTGATCCTAACCATACCCATTCCTCTACCCTCAAGAAGTAAGGCACTAATTTAAAACTGGGACACAAGGTCCCTAATGGAGGATTTAGAGAAAGGAGTGAAGGAGCTGAAGGGGTTTGCAACCCCATAGGAAGAACAATATCAACCAACCAGACACCTCAGAGCTTCTAGGGACTAAACCACCAACAAAAGAGTACACATAGAAGGACCTATGGTCCCAGCCACATATGTAACAGAGGATGGACTTGTCTATTAATTTCCTGACTATTTCTGCATTTTTTTTGATTTTTAATATTTTTATTACATATTTTCCTCAATTACATTTCCAATGCTATCCCAAAAGTCCCCCATAGCGCCCCCCACTTCCCTACCCACCCATTCCCATTCTTTTTTTTTTTTTTATTACATATTTTCCTCAATTACATTTCCAATACTATCCCAAAAGTCCCCCATAGCGCCCCCCACTTCCCTACCCACCCATTCCCATTCTTTTGGCCCTGGCATTCCCCTATATTGGGGCATATAAAGTTTGCAAGTCCAATGGGCCTCTCTTTCCATTGATGGCCGACTAGGCCATCTTTCGATACATATGCAGCTAGAGACAAGAGCTCCAGGGTTCTGGTTAGTACATCATGTTGTTCCAACAATAGGGTTGCAGATCCCTTTAGCTCCTTGGGTACTTTCTCTAGCTTCTCCATTGGGAGCCCTGTGATACATCCAATAGCTGACTGTGAACATCCACTCCTGTGTTTGCTAGGCCCCGGCATCGTCTCACAAGAGACAGCTATATTTGGGTCCTTTCAGCAAAATCTTGCTAGTGTATGCAATGGTGTCAGCGTTTAGAAGCTGATTATGGGACGGATCCCTGGATACAGCAGTCTCTAAATGGTCCATCCTTTCATCACAGCTACGAACTTTGTCTCTGTAACTCCTTCCCTGGGTGTTTTGTTCCCAATTCTAAGAAGGTGCACAGTGTCCACACTTTGGTCTTCATTCTTCTTGAGTTTCATGCGTTTAGCAAATTGTATCTTATATCTTGGGTATCCTAAGTTTTGGGCTAATATCCACTTATCAGTGAATACATATTGTGTGAGTTCTTTTGTGATTGTGTTACTTCACTCAAGATGATGCCCTCCAGGTCCATCCATTTGGCTAGGAATTTCATAAATTCATTCTTTTTAATAGCTGAGTAGTACTCCATTGTGTAAATGTACCATAATTTCTGTATCCATTCCTCTGTTGAGGGACATCTGGGTTCTTTCCAGCTTCTGGCTATTATAAATAGGGCTGCTATGAACATAGTGGAGCATGTGTCCTTTTTACCAGTTGGGACATCTTCTGGATATATGCCCAGGAGAGGTATTGCTGGATCCTCCGGTAGTACTATGTCCAATTTTCTGAGGAACCGCCAGACTGATTTCCAGAGTGGTTGTACAAGCTTGCAATCCCACCAACAATGGAGGAGTGTTCCTCTTTCTCCACATCCTCGCCAGCATCTGCTGTCACCTGAATTTTTGATCTTAGCCATTCTGACTGGTGTGAGGTGGAATCTCAGGGTTGTTTTGATTTGCATTTCCCTGATGATTAAGGATGTTGAACATTTTTTCAGGTGCTTCTCTGCCATTCGGTATTCCTCAGGTGAGAATTCTTTGTTCAGTTCTGAGCCCCATTTTTTAATGGGGTTATTTGTTTTCTGGAGTCCACCTTCTTGAGTTCTTTATATATATTGGATATTAGTCCCTTATCTGATTTAGGATAGGTGAAGATCCTTTCCCAATCTGTTGGTGGTTTTTTTGTCTTATTGATGGTGTCTTTAGCCTTGCAGAAGCTTTGTAGTTTCATGAGGTCCCACTTGTCAATTCTCGATCTTACAGCACAAGCCATTACTGTTCTATTCAGGAATTTTTCCCCTGTGCCCATATCTTCAAGGCTTTTCCCCACTTTCTCCTCTATAAGTTTCAGTGTCTCTGGTTTTATGTAAAGTTCCTTGATCCACTTAGACTTGACCTTAGTACAAGGAGATAGGAATGGATCAATTCGCATTCTTCTACATGTTAACAACCAGTTGTGCCAGCACCATTTGTTGAAAATGCTGTCTTTCTTCCACTGGATGTTTTTAGCTCCCTTGTCGAAGATCAAGTGACCATAGGTGTGTGGGTTCATTTCTGGGTCTTCAATTCTATTCCATTGGTCTATTTGTCTGTCACTATACCAGTACCATGCAGTTTTTATCACAATTGCTCTGTAGTAGAGCTTTAGGTCCGGCATGGTGATTCCACCAGAGTTTCTTTTATCCTTGAGAAGAGTTTTTGCTATCCTAGGTTTTTTGTTATTCCAGATGAATTTGCAGATTGCACTTTCTAATTCGTTGAAGAATTGATTTGGAATTTTGATGGGGATTGCATTGAATCTGTAGATTGCTTTTGGCAAGATAGCCATTTTTACAATGTTGATCCTGCCAATCCATGAGCATGGGAGATCTTTCCATCTTCTGAGATCTTCTATAATTTCTTTCTTCAGAGACTTGAAGTTTTTATTATACAGATCTTTCACTTCCTTAGTTAGAGTCACGCCAAGATATTTTATATTATTTGTGACTATTGAGAAGGGTGTTGTTTCCCTAATTTCTTTCTCAGCCTATTTATTCTTTGTGTAGAGAAAGGCCATTGATTTGTTTGAGTTAATTTTATATCCAGCTACTTCACCGAAGCTGTTTATCAGGCTTAGGAGTTCTCTGGTGGAATTTTTAGGGTCACTTATACATACTATCATATCATCTGCAAAGAGTGATATTTTGACTTCATCTTTTCCAATTTGTATCCCTTTGATCTCCTTTTGTTGTCGAATTGCTATGGCTAGGACTTCAAGTACAATGTTGAATAGGTATGGAGAAAGTGGACAGCCTTGTCTAGTCCCTGATTTTAGAGGGATTGCTTCAAGCTTCTCACCATTTACTTTGATGTTGGCTACTGGTTTGCTGTAGATTACTTTTATCATGTTTAGGTATGGGCCTTGAATTCCTGATCTTTCCAAGACTTTTATCATGAATGGGTGTTGGATCTTGTCAAATGCTTTTTCCGCATCTAACGAGATGACCATGTGGTTTTTGTCTTTGAGTTTGTTTATATACTGGATTACGTTGATGGATTTCCGTATATTGAACCATCCCTGCATCCCTGGGATGAAACCTACTTGGTCAGGATGGATGATTGTTTTGATGTTTTCTTGGATTTGGTTAGCAAGAACTTTATTGAGGACTTTTGCATCAATATTCATAAGGGATATTGGTCTGAAGTTTTCTATCTTTGTTGGGTCTTTTTGTGGTTTAGGTATCAGAGTAATTGTGGCTTCATAGAATGAGTTGGGTAGAGTACCTTCTGTTTCTATTTTGTGGAATAGTTTGTGAAGAACTGGGATTAGATCTTCTTTGAAGGTCTGATAGAACTCTGCACTAAACCCATCTGGTCCTGGGCTTTTTTTAGTTGGGAGACTATTAATGACTGCTTCTATTTCTTTGGGGGATATAGGGCTGTTTAGATCATTAACCTGATCTTGATTCAACTTTGGTACCTGGTATCTGTCTAGGAACTTTTCCATTTCATCCAGGTTCTCCAGTTTTGTTGAGTATAGCCTTTGGTAGAAGGATCTGATGGTGTTTTGGATGTCTTCAGGATCTGTTGTTATGTCTCCTTTTTCATTTCTGATTTTGTTAATTAGGATGTTTTCCCTGTGCCCTCTAGTGAGTCTGGCTAAGGGTTTATCTATCTTGTTGATTTTCTCAAAGAACCAGCTCCTTGATTGGTTGATTCTTTGAATAGTTTTTCTTGTTTCCACTTGGTTGATTTCACCCCTGAGTTTGATTATTTCCTGCTGTCTACTCTCTTGGGTGAATTTGCTTCCTTTTGTTCTAGTGCGTTTAGGTGTGTTGTCAAGCTGCTAATGTGTGCTCTCTCTAGTTTCCTTTTGGAGGCACTCAGAGCTGTGAGTTTTCCTCTTAGAAATGCTTTCATTGCGTCCCATAAGTTTGGGTATGTTGTGGCTTCATTTTCATTGAACTCTAAAAAGTCCTTAATTTCTTTCTTTATTCCTTCCTTGACCAAGGTATCATTGAGAAGAGTGTTGTTCAGTTTCCACGTGAAGGTTGGCTTTCTATTATTTATTTTGTTATTGAAGATCAGCCTTAGTCCATGGTGATCTGATATGATGCATGGGACAATTTCAATATTTTTGTATCTGTTGAGGCCTGCTTTGTGACCAATTATGTGGTCAATTTTGGAGAAGGTACCATGAGGTGCTGAGAAGAAGGTATATCCTTTTGTTTTAGGATAGAATGTTCTGTAGATATCTGCCAGATCCATTTGATTCATAATTTCTCTTAGTTTCTCTGTGTCCCTGTTTAGTTTCTGTTTCCATGATCTGTCCATTGGTGAAAGTGGTGTGTTGAAGTCTCCCACTATTATTGTATGAGGTGCAATGTGTTCTTTGAGATTTACTAAAGTTTCTTTAATGAATGTGGCTGCCTTTGTATTTGGAGCATAGATATTCAGGATTGATAGTTCCTCTTGGAGGATTTTACCTTTGATGAGTATGAAGTGTCCCTCCCTGTCTTTTTTAATGACTTTGGGTTGGAAGTCAATCTTATCAGATATTAGAATGGCTACTCCAGCTTGTTTCTTCATGCCATTTGCTTGGAAAATTGTTTTCCAGCCTTTCATTCTGAGGTAGTGTCTATCCTTTTCTCTGAGATGAGTTTCCTGTAAGCATCAAAATGTTGGGTCTTGTTTGTGTAGCCAGTTTGTTAGTCTATGTCTTTTTATCGGGGAGTTGAGTCCATTGATATTAAGAGATATTAAGGAAAAGTAATTGTTGTTTCCTGTTATTATTGTTGTTAAAGTTGGCATTTTGTTCTTGTGGCTGTCTTCTTTTAGGTTTGTTGAGGGATTACCTTCTTGTTGTTTCTAGGGTGTGGTTTCTGTCCTTGTATTGGTTTTTTTCTGTTATTATCCTTTGAAGGGCTGGATTCGTGGAGAGATAATGTGTGAATTTGGTTTTGTCGTGGAATACTTTGGTTTCTCCATCTATGTTAATTGAGAGTTTGGCTGGGTATAGTAGCCTGGGCTGGAATTTGTGTTCTTTTAGTGTCTGTATAACATCCGTCCAGGATCTTCTGGCTTTCATAGTCTCTGGTGAAAAATCTGGTGTAATTCTGATAGGCTTGCCTTTATATGTTACTTGGCCTTTTTCTCTTACTGCTTTTAGTATTCTATCTTTATTTAGAGCATTTGTTGTTCTGATTATAATGTGTCGGGAGGTATTTCTTTTCTGGTCCAGTCTATTTGGAGTTCTGTAGGCTTCTTGTATGTTCATGGGCATCTCTTTCTTTAGATTTGGGAAGTTTTCTTCTATAATTTTGTTGAAGATGTTTGCTGGTCCTTTGAGTTGAAAATCTTCATTCTCATCCACTCCTATTATCCGTAGGTTTGGTCTTCTCATTGTGTCCTGTATTTCTTGGATGTTTTGAGTTAGGATCTTTTTGCATTTTACATTTTCCTTGATTGTTGTGCCGATGTTCTCTATGGAATCTTCTGCACCTGAGATTCTCTCTTCCATCTCTTGTATTCTGTTGCTGATGCTCGTATCTATGGTTCCAGATTTCTTTCCTAGGGTTTCTATCTCCAGTGTTGCCTCATTTTGGGTTTTCTTTATTGTGTCTACTTCCCTTTTTAGGTCTAGTATGGTTTTGTTCATTTCCATCATCTGTTTGGATGTGTTTTCCTGTTTTTCTGTAAGGACTTCTACCTGTTTGATTATGTTATCCTGTTTATCTTTAAGGATTTGTAACTCTTTAGCAGTGTTCTCCTGCAATTCTTTAAGGGATTTTTGTGCTTCCTCTTTATTGTCTTCTGCCTGTTTAGCAGTGTTCTCCTGCATTTCTTTAAGTGTGTTATTAAAGTCCTTCTTGACGTCCTCTATCATCATCAGGAGATATGCTTTTAAATCTGTGTCTAGCTTTTCCGGTGTGTTGGGGTGCCCTGGACTGGGCGAAGTGGGGGTGCTGGGTTCTGATGATGGTGAGTGGTCTTGGTTTCTGTTAGTAAGATTATTACGTTTACCTTTCGCCATCTGGTAATCTCTGGGGATAGTTGTTATCGTTGTCACTGTTTAAAGATTGGAGCAGAAGCTGTGTTCCACTCACCAGCAGTCCCAAAATCCTGTAGCGGGGGTCGTGGGTAGCTGGCGGGTGTCAGGCAACCCTGCTCTCCCTCTACCCAGGCGCTGATCCGGCTGGATGAGGCCTGTGGCCCTACTCAGGCTGGTTTCTGCTTCCCTAACTAATGCAGTCTCAGGTCCCGAGCACTTGGGTTGGAGCAGAAGCTGTGCTCCACTCACCAGAAGTCTTAAGATCCTGTGGCGGGTGTTGTGGGTAGCTGGCGAGTGTCAGCCGACCCTGCGCCCCAGCTGCCCCGGTGCTTTTCTGACTGGAAGAGGGTTGTGGCCCTATGTAGGCCGGATTTCTCTCTCCCCAACCAGAGCAGTCTCAGGTCCCGCGTGATTGGACTGGAGCAGAAGCTGTGTTCCACTCACCAGCAGTCCCAAAATCCTGCGGCGGGGGTCGTGGGTAGCTGGCGGGTGTCAGGCAACCCTGCGCTCCAGCTACCCTGGCGCTGATCCGGCCGGATGAGGCCTGTGGCCCTACTCAGGCCGGTTTCTGCTTCCCTAACTAATGCAGTCTCAGGTCCCGCGCAATTGGATTGGAGCAGAAGCTGTGCTCCACTCACCAGAAGTCTTAAGATCCTGTGGCGGGTGTTGTGGGTAGCTGGCGAGTGTCAGTCGACCCTGTGCCCCAGCTGCCCCGGTGCTTTTCTGACCGGAAGAGGGTTGTGTCTTTCTGCATTTTATAATTTATGATAAAATTTAACATTTTTATTAGATATATTCTTCATTTACATTTCAAATGCTATCCCGAAAGTCTCATATACCCTCCCGCAAGTCCTGCTCCCTAACCCACCCACTCCTGCTTCCTGGCCCTGGCATTCCCCTGTACTGGGGCATATAATCTTCACAAGATCAAGGACCTCTCCTCTCATTGATGGTCTGCTACATATGCACACAAGCTCTGGGGGGGGGGGTACTGGTTAGTTCATATTGTTGCTCCTCCTATAGGGATGCAGACCCCTTTAGCTCCTTGGGTAGTTTCTCTAGCTCCTTCATTGGGGGCCTGGTGTTCCAGACTGCCTCACCCAGGGATCCATCCCATAAACAACCACCAAACCCAGACACTATTACATATACCAGCAAGATTTTGCTGACAGTACCCTGATATAGCTGTCTCTTGCAAGGCTATGCCAGTGCCCAGCAAATATAGATGTGGATGCTCACAGTCAAAGCTTAACATTTATATGTATGCCATCATTTGTGTCTCATGGTGTGGATAAGTGCTCTTGCCTTCATTGAGTCGGTGTATGGATCATTGATTTCTGTTACCCAAATAATCAAGTTGTGGCCCAGATAAATTGAACTTAATGAATGGTCTCTGAAATAGTTTCTGTTTGTGAGAAAATGTGGTGTGAGAATGAATGGTCTCAGCTCAGGTAGGTATAGATGCAACTCTGAACTTAATAGTAAGCCCTTTATAGACTAGGAAGTTTTTTTATACTGATACTCGAAATGTTCCTTACCAAGTTCTGCACCTACTCTTTAGGTGGCAGAAGCTGGGATCACAGTGTGAGTAGGCTAAGCTCTGGATCCTGGATATGAGAAAACCAGATCATCCTCAGGTACATGTGGTGGAAACTAGAAAATATCATCCTGAGTGTGGTAACCTAATCACAAAAGAACACATATGATATGATATGATATGATATGATATGATATGATATGATATGATATGATATGATGATATGATATGATATGATGATATGATATGATATGATATGATATGATATGATATGATATGATATATGTACTCACTGATAAGTGGATATTACTCAAAAGCTTGGAATACCCAAGATACAATTCATAAACCACATGAAGCTCAAGAAGAAGGAAGACTAAAGTGTGGATTCTTCAGTCCTTCTTAGAAGGGAGAACAAAATGCTCACAAGAGGAAGTACGGAGACAAAGTGTAGAGCAGAGACTGAAGGATAGACCATCTAGAGATTGCCCCACCTGGGTATCCATCCCATATAGTCACTAAATGCAGACACTATTGTGGACGCCAATATGTGCATGCTGATAGGAGCCTGATACAGCGATTTCCTGAGAGACTCTGCCAGAGCCTCACAAATACAGAGGCGGATGTTCACAGCCAACCATTGGACTGAACAGGGGAGTTAGAGAAAGGACCGAAGGAGCTAAAGGGTTTGCAATCCCATAGGAAGAACAACAATATCAACCCATCAGAACCCCTAGAGCTCCTAGGGACTAAACCACCAACTGAGTAGTACACCTAGAGGGACCCATGGCTCCAGCACATATGAGCCAGAGGATGGCCTTGTTGGGTATCAATCAGAGGAATTCGTCGGGCTTTCACTTGGTCCTGTGAAAGCTCCATGCCCCAGTGTAGGAGATTACCAATGCAGAGAGTTAGGAGTGGGTGAGTGGGTTGGTGCGGGAACACCGTAACAGAAGTAGGGTGAGGGGGAATGGGATAGGAGATTTCCGGGGGTAGGGTGGGGTGGCAGGAATGAGAAAGGGGATAACATTTGTAATGTAAATAAAGAAAGTATCCAATAAAAAAATTGAAAAAAGAAAAGAAGACTTTATAAGTGTGCTTGTAGACTAGCTCTGGAGGTCCCGACCTGGAGTTCCATATAACATTCACTGTCATTTCAGGATATCACAATGTGTGGTGTGACTGATAGACAAATGCCACGGCAGAGTGGGTGTTGTGGTCATGCATCGAGTTCCAGGTTGTATTCCACATGGTTCTGTGTTGTGCATCATGTTTTCCGACTGACTGGCTAGTGGACAATCAGACAGCTCTGGAGAACCTACCTGAAGTTTCAAGACTGGCTTCATGTGCTCTGTTGGTGGCACAGGGAATAGATAAGTATATAGAATAGATCTGAGAGTTGGGGCTGGAGTTGTGGGTTGAACCCTAAATGGTACCTGGTGGTAAGGTGAGTAGGGTAATTAACATGTAGGTAGGACTGTTTCCTGATGTCATGCTAATAAAATGTTGCTATGCTTTATTGTCATTTCAGTATGTAACAGACTAAAATACCACTGTGTAAAACAAATAGACACTATCCTCCTGTTATATTACCTTAAATGCTATTTAGCAAAAAGGCAGCATGGTCTAAGTCCCTCATTCCTTTTATAAAAACATTATGCACTTAGTCACTGAGTAGTAATCACTATGTTCTTGTATTTCCAAGCACTGGGAATTAGTCAAAGAAATAAAGAATGTGATAGAGAATTTTAATTGGGAATTCAAAATGGGAGAAAGAAATTTTAGGGTTTTATCATTTATTCTCTAAAAGTAAAGAGCAATAAGTTATCCATAAGCAAACCAGATACAAGAAAAATTATGCCAGTATCACTTTGTTATTTTTATCAAACTTAATAAGCAAATCAGAGTTCTGCACGATTAACATAATCAATGTTATACAATCAATAATGAAAACAGGCAAAATACTGACTAAACCTTGCCATGGCCAATTTAGTCTCATCATCTTGACACAATCACATTGGTTTTCTAAAAACAGCTTTCTTTTTGATAAATGCTCTGAGAACATAAAATAGTCCATTTAAGGCTCTGCAGTAACAATTCACTCTAGTCTGCCTTGAATTAAAAATGCTATTCATCTTCCACTAACTCACTTTTTAAGATTTCTTTGAACCTAATAAACTGGGATCATCAAGTAAAATGAACAAAATCACAGGCACTTTTTGATATACACAGAGAAGATATTTCAGCAGTCATTAGTATTTAATTCTTAGAGCATACTTAAACAATTTAAATATACATAATTTAAATATATATTTAGACATGAAAACTAGGGTATTGGTTAAACAAGGACAGCATTTCAATACAAACTGTAGAATTCTCCTCAAACCTGTAAAGTTTTATAAATACATAAATGGTAGTTTAAATAGTTTCATATTTGTATTTTGAAAATTGGTTATACTCAGAAGAAGTATAAATATATTATTTCTAAGAACTCATAATAATAAAAACAGGTACTTGTGAAAAAGCAGAAACATTTGTGGTCTTTCAAAAATCAATTAAATTATTTTAATGATAGACTTATTAAACATGAAGAGTTTAGAACATGAGCGGTCAGGATAAGTAATAGAAAAAAAACACAAAACCTTTTTGTAGTGATTCTGTTCTTGTAAAGAAACATCATATGCAAAGTGACTTGGAAAGAAAATGTTTATTGAGTTTACATTGCTTCAACATCACTGTTTAAAATCAAAGGAATTTGGGTCAATACTCAAACAGGGCAGAACTGGAGTAGGGGACAGTAATTAATGCAGAGGCACAGAGGACGACTTTTTACCAGCACTCTGTTCATGACTGTTGTCAATTTGTCTCAGTTTTCCAACATGCAGAACTCTGAATTATTTTCAACAAGCTCTCATTGCTTTAAATCCCAGTTAACATTTGTAATGTTGAGAGTCCTAATGTGCACCATACTTAGGAGAGATAACTTCTAATCCTATTTGCTACCAAAATAATGATATTTTCATCGTACCTATCACCTTCTGAAACTCTTCTTATGCACAATAATAATTCTTCAATGCAGATCAGAGAAGAAGGATCTGAGATATCAGAGTGTAATTGGAGTAAAGATGACTAAAAACTTACAACTATTTATCATCCTTAACATAGCCTGCTTCCATTATTAATTATTTAGATTTGAAAGGCTTTAAGTACTTTAAAATATATATGATTTTAAATTATATATTTGTATCAAACATAAGCTTGTTAAGTTATGTGTAGAATTTATAATTTGTAATATTGTAACACAAGACAAAAACAAAGATTTGGTGCTTTTGAAACTGGTTAATTACTCAGAAGTAAAAATGAAAATGTGCTAACTTTAAAAGGAATTGATTAACAGGCACAAATATGCAAAATTTTACTTAGTTTATCAAAGGCTTATAATTATCACATTGAATAGAATAATCCCCTTGTAATTATGAAAAAATAAATCAAAGTCATTGAGTGGTTTGAGAATAACTTCTCAAAGAAGAATATCAGAAAAATATTTAATAAATCACAACAAGACTTAAGAATCAAAGCTGAATTTTATTCTTAAAGAGAATTAGAGTCTATGAATCAGCTAATATAATCACTAGAGACAATGACAGCTCAGACATAAAATGAAATGTGGAAGAAGTATAACTGGAATGAGGAAAAAGAAATTAGTTCAGAGTCTTTGTTCCTTAAGAGATAATTCTTTGGTTTTCACCAAGGAGGCTACTATTCAGTTGCAGATAACTGAATAAGGGCCTAGAAAAAATATGGAAATGTCTTTAAATTTTCATACCTAAAGTTATAACCCAATTCCAATTGTAATATTCAAAAGAAAATATTTCCATGCTACCTCTTGAAATTGACAAATGAAAATTTATTACCAAGTTTTCAGTGCTTATTTAATACACTATGGTATGTATTAGATTAGGATAGCATTGGGTAAATGAGAAATTCACACACTATCTAAATAATGTGATTTCTGCAGTGCACATATTTTATTCACCTTCCACTTTCCCAGTGCATTGACTAAATTGAATATGAATAAATAAAGTAAATGAATTCACATTCAATAATCACAGTCACCTATCTAAAGGGAAACAGCCTAATAATCCCAAGTAATAGTGCTCTTAGATGTGATTTTCAATGTCATAAGTTAATTTTTAAAATGTTCAATGGAATGTAAACATCTGAGACATTCTAAAATACTCAAATATATATCAATGGGGGATTAAAGGGTGGCTTGTTCTTCAAAAGTGTTTCTTGCATTTCCTATAGACACATATCCAGTTGATAATTGCCTGTAACTCTAGCTCCAAAGAATCAAATGGCCTCTTCCGATCAGATGAACATCTGCACATACATGATGTACAATCACACAGACAAATCTACACATAAACATTAACAACAACAACAACAACAAAAACTTAATATATAGAATTTCTAAAGACAATATAATTAATTTGATTTTTGAACTGCCAAATATAGATTTTCATTTTAAATAACTGTAGTCATTAACAATTTATGCTATACAAAATAAAACATTAATACAAAAGTAGTAATAACAAATGAAATTGCGAAGGAAAGGAAAAGTTCACTGTCAGACTCCTCACTTGCTCATGCCACCTGACTACTCATTGTGCTGGTTGCATTAGTCAAAACATCATGGTGTTAAGTAAAGCATAGGTGGAATTATAAATACACCAAGTAGAACATAGTCTTTGCTCTCTCAACTGCTCCTTGATGTTTTTTATTCTTAGGACTCTCTGTTTCTTACATCTTTGTTGCTGCAACAACATACTTCTGTGAAAGGAAACTTATGGGAAAGGGAGTTTCTTTTGGCTTTCAGTTCCAGAAGAAAAACATCCCATGGCAGCAAGCACCATGTATGGTAGTCATGCCAGGAAGAAGGGGGAAGATGACATACTGCAGGAAGGACTAACACAAGGAAGATGCATTAGAACCAAAGAAAGCATGAAAGAATTGTCAACAGACTAGGTAATAAAAGTGTAATATAAGGTTACTGAACTTCATGCTGTACATGAGAATGAGCTCACAAGATTATTTTTTCCACATAAATTTTTTATAGATTCTCTGGGAGTTTCACATCATGAACAATGGTCACAGTCTCTTTGCAGTCCCTTGATGTTTGCCTCTCTCCTTATAACCTCCTTGCAAAAGAAGTGAAAAATAAAAACAAAACAAAAAACAAAAAACATAAAATCGCAAACAATGACAACACAATAAGTCTACTTTGTGCTATCTATATACTCAATGGAGGATGGCCAAATTCTTAATGGACTGCCCCTTAAATAGAACTGAGTCTTTCTCCTTCCACACCTCTAACAGAAGCCATCAAATATGAAGAGTTACTCTTCAGCATCCCTAGTTCTCTTCAGTGGCTTCCTGTCTAGACTACTTTTCTTTTAGCAGTAGGACAGGGTAGGAGTTGTCAAAAAAAGCCTTCCATGTCTCTTCCTCACAAATATACATTCCTTGCTTCATATTGAACGTTAGCACGAGTTGTAGGCCTCTACACAGTTTCTGGGTTTCTGGCAACAACACATAAAGTTGATCCCTGCTGTAGTAAGATCAAGGATCCAGCTGTGAAATCACTAAAGCCTTGGGTGGCAGCCCCGCCCAATTAGCTCTAATATGGCCTCCTATGACAGCAGGTCCTATTGACATCAAAGTGGTTTCTGGCTGCAGTGCAGACCACAAACATCCACATGACCTGAGGCAGCATTCCTTCCTCCAGCAGAGCACAATAGGGTTGTGTATAGCAGTCACAGGCCTGGCTTCTCTGGCAGCTGAGAATTCTGCTATGGGTGTCCACCTGACTCATAATACTTTTAATTGTGTTGAATACCATGATAAAAGCACACTGAATACTTTCTTCTGCTCAGTGGCAAATGATCTGAGGAAGGATGAGCAAGGAAATCAGTTCTAAGAAACAAGGTCAGAGGCAAATCCTTTCCTGGGAACAATGGGAATAGTAAACAGAACTATGCTCCATGCAGAAGCTGAATTTTGCACATAGAATGTAAGATGACACCTTTCTTTCATGTGAGTTTTTAATGTACTGTCTGAATAAGAAACTATTCAACTCCTATAACCCAGACTAAGGAGTTATTGGCCCGCTGGCTCACAAATCACCCTGAAACACCCTCCTTGAGTGTCAGTGGGCACCTTTACCCACAGTTAAGTGTGTTAATGTTATGTTTCTAAGGGTAGGACCTGTGCATATGAAGGCGATGCTTCCAGAAGGAGAGCCTACCTATATCCCCGTTAAGAGTGGCCAGGTATCAATGGGGATTATAAGAGTTAAAATGGAGGGCAGTTACTGTGCCCAATTGTACCAACTGAGACTTTGATTCCAGTATAAATAGCAAGGCTCAGTTCAGTGAGGACAGGAAGTAATGAGCTAAAGCAGTATCCTCACAAATACTTTTACAAACGGGAGCAGAAAAGACAGGACCATTGAAGGAAACCTACCAAGACTGAAATACTGCAGATTTAGTGAGGACGCCAAGTCATGATGCTCTTCATAGGAAAACATCTCTTAAAATTTTCTTCAGTGCTGTTCCATTTAGCCACATATTATCTGGTCCTATCAGAAACTGCCTTCTTTGTTGTGCCTATGCTCTTCTATTTTCTTGCTATTTACTCACTTATGCACTCAGTTTCACTTTTCTACATAACAGCAGACTTCATCTCTTTATGAGCATCTGCAAAGTCCGTCTATACTAGTTCTTATGATTATTTTGAATCTGATGTTCTCCTGTTTGGTTTTTATATCCTCTCTTGTATAGAGTAAACTTCTTTCCTACTTTCTTAGCTTTATTAAGTAATAACTCTACCTGAATCAAATTAAAACATAAAAACTTAAAGAAGGATTCTCATTTTTCTTATCCCTTCAAGCAGCCCTTGAGTCATTTATGGTTTAATGTGTCATTAATTCCATTAATAGGAATCACAGTTCAAGAATGCTTCACACTTCTAAACTCATTTATTACAGTTTCTTAAATCTGTTTTCAAAATCTTTGTCACTTGATGAAACTATGGCAAAGTAGTATTCATGCTTGCAATCTGGCCTCTAGAATTCTCTCTAACATAGAGAAGACTCGTTGGGAATCTCCATATGACCCACATCACTATCACTTCCTTCCATTGACTCTCACCTCATGTCAACCACACTGATTAAAGCTCTGTGACTTTAATCTCTGATCATTAAACACACACACACATATATATGTATAATATACATGTATGTTATATATACATATATATACATATATTTTATATATACATATACATATTATATAATCTATGCTATATTTGAGGTGTTAGAAATTGATTATAGGAAGTTGTAGTGTTTACCATATAAATATTGTCACTGAAGTATAGTCAGAATAAAAGTTAAATGCAAGAATTTATGTGTGCTACAAACCTATGCTTTTAGCCACTAGCTAGTAGTTTACTTTGGGTTTAGTTTAACCAGATATCTTCAAATAGTTTTGTCTTAGTTTTGGAGCAGTTTTTGTATATATGAGTGTCAATATACGTTAGCTATTGAATAATATCTATATAAACTTTAAATTGAAAAAATTCGGCTATCTTCATAGATATCAGATTGGGATTACTCATTAATTCAGCAAAATATAAATATCTGTTATGTATTATATAGGGAGATACCTGTGGAACAATCTTCATTATATCATGTCAATACTTAATGATGTCGCAAAATTTATTTTACAGGATATCTGTCTCAATTTTTTTTTAATTTTAAGTTTAGGTAGTTAAATATATAATATCTTTGTGTATATAATTATAATTTCTTTTAAGATTAAATACCTTAGTGGTTCTGTATTTTTGACTATACCATCTTTAAAATTTTATTTATTTATGTATTTATTTACATCTCAAACACTATCCACACTTCCAAAATCCCTCCCCCACTCTCCTCCCCTTCTCCTCTGAGAGGATAGGGCTCCCCCTGGATTTCTCCCTACTCTGGCAATAAAGTCTCTGTAGGATTAGGTGCATCCTCTCCCACTAAGTATGTACAGTTTACAAAATCATCATGGTATTTGGTGAGATTCACATCAGAATTATTACTTAATGACTGTTTATTTTAACTTGTAAACAACTAGTTTATTAAAAGAGAAATTGTAGCATTTCTATAGACTAAATTTCAGGAGGCACAAGTATCTATTGTTTTTCTATTGTTTTACTTTTTATCCCAGGAAACATTCATTTTTAGTGGGGAATACATTGAAAAAGGGTCTTACTACTTAACATCAGCTCATCTCAAATTCATGATTGACCTACTTGTTAAATGCTGGCATTGCAAACACGACCTGACATAACGAGTTAAAAACAAATAATTCTACCATGTAATAGTCACACTTTATAAAAAAACCTGGTGATTTTTAGGTAATAAAAACGAGTTTTAAATGAGAGTTTTAGATATATTTGACCCCTTTAAGCCCTGTCTATTTATGTGTGTTTTAGAATAAAGTTAATTCCCAACATTAATGTTAGTTCCCAACATATCAGTCATTATTATTCCAGAAAAAGTAAATAAAAAAGGAATACAGTTGTCTTTTTGATATTTATAAGTCTTCCATCTCCCCAGTGACTTCATTTCTAGTAATACTGCATACTTATTGCACCGTGTTGAATTCTAAAAAGGCTTAGTTTTGATATTCTGTGTAATCTTATGATTTGAAGTCTTTGCATCTTTATTAGAATGCTGGGAATGTTCATTGATCTCACCGCAGAGGTTGTCACCATTAATCAAAGCACAGATAAAAGCACAAATATTTGAATTCTGAGTTATCACAATTTGCATTTGTTATCTTTGTCAAATTCTCTTTGACTGTGTATTGTAAAATGTTAATTTATGTGAAAAGATTAACCAGCTAGACATTGTTTATCTTTAAATCACCATAGCATTTTTCACAACTACTTAGATGCTGAAAAATGCTTGCTGAAAATATTAAAGAACATGCCATTATTTCTTAACTCAGTAGATCTATATTCAGCACTGACTTAAGATCATTCATTGTCTGTTATTAGTATTTTACATTTTCATTTAAGGTAATAGCCAACTCCCTTTTATCTATCTACACTCTCCTCAATTGCCTTTTTAGTCTTTCTCCTCTGTTTCTTAATAAGAAATATTTCAAATAAAAGCAAATTGCCCGGTACTAATGTCACATATAATTGAAAATACCATAGTTTGTTTCCATGCAACACTGACAAACAAGAATATGGAAGGATTCTCTCTAAGAAGACTTCCAACTTCCAGGAAGGAACATCTTCAAAATCTTTCATGAACACTTCCTATTTGGAGTCTCTTCTGTATGTCATCTGTTAACTTAATATGAATAATTCTAAAGAGCCTAACTATCGTTCCCTAGGTTTATGTGGTAGTAGCTACATCACTGAGTTGTTTCAAAGCCCTCTATAGAACAATTCATCTGACACTCTGGATTGTTACATTCAGTTGAAAGAAAGATAATCATTTTTCTCTTCTTAATTTATAATTTTATTGTTTGCTACAGACAGACAGAGATTTTAGATGAATAAACAGTCTAATAATTAATAAGACTCTCTAGGCTCTAATTTGGTTTTGACATTAATTGCTTTGCTGGACGACAGCCTTCTCAGACTGCCAAAGTGTATGAGAGTGTCTATCTTACACTGTGGCGAGCATTCTTCATGAGGCATCTGTTCTCTAAAGATTCTGATGTAAAAGGGAGAGACATTTGATATATCGACATAAACAGAAGATATAAAACAGAAGCACAAACAAATCTCTTCTTAAACACCCAACACTGAAGCATCTAATGAAGTAACAAATACTTCCTATTATGCTTTATTATTTGGATTTTTTTAAAAAAATCAAGTGTTAAATAAATAGTAATAGTAGCCTAGTAATCTAAGATGGTTAAGGAGCCATAGTATAACTTGCTTGTTTTTTTTTTCTACAAATGATAGATTCATAGATTTCATAAAGAACATTTCTTTTAAGTTTTATGTATTAAATGTTTATTGGAAAATGTTTCATTTGGAAAGTTGTCAGTGGATTTATTTCCACGATAGAACTATTTAACACACTATTATTCCTTCTCAAACAGATGAAACACACACATATATATATATAAAAAAAAGAAGCTTAGCTCACTCAATGCCATACCATATCATTGCAAATTTGAATTTGTAGATTTTTACCTATGCTGAAAATCTATTTGCCATGAAGTATATGATATCAGATTTTATTTTTTAATAAAAAAATGTATTTACTTAGAAGCATTCAACAAATCAGCCACCTTTTTTTTTTTTTTGGCAATTACAGAGTGGTATTCAATTAACAGAATAACAATTATCTTTGTATAAGCTGCATCAGAGACAACTGAAGATGAAAAAAAAAGCAAAAGAAAAACAAACAAACAAACAAAAACCAAACTACTGTCCCCGTATATAACTAATTTGTGCTGTGCACCAACATGAACCTGCTTTAAATTTCCATGCCAATGTATAACCTCTAGACTGTACCAGGCAAGGTCAGTGGCTATTGAAAATACCACCAGGACAGGGTTATCTAAAGAAACATTCGGTAGTGTGTTAACTATACAAAAAAGACACTGTACAGTTTAAAAACATATCTTACACAGTGTTATATTTCAATTTTTTTCTTTAAAAGGAGTGCATTGTATAAACTGGGGTTAAATACTTTTTAAACAAGAGAAAAAAACTGTGCTAGAACCAACTTATTCATCATCTTCATCTTCCTCCTCTTCCTCATCCTCTTCATCTCATCTTCTTCATCCTCATTCTCATCTTCCTCTTCCTTCTTTTTCTTGATCTTTTCAGCCTTGTCCACCCCCCCCCTTTTTTTTCTGTATCAGGTTTTCCCTTAGCTCTGTGGGCAGCAATATCCTTCTTGTACTTCTCTTTCAGTCTGGCAGCCTTCTTCTCATGGGCTGCTTATCATCTGCGGCAGAGTTGTTCCACATCTCTCCTAGTTTCTTTGCAACATCACCAATGGATAAGCCAGGATGCTCGCCTTTGATTTGGGGCAGTACTCAGAACAGAACAAGAAGGCCGAAGGAGGCCTCTTGGGTGCATTGGGGTCCTTGAACTTCTTTTTGGTCTCCCCTTCGGGGAGATGTAGGTTTTCATTTCTCTTTTATAACGACGCTTATCAGCCTTTGCCATATCTTCAAATTTCCCCTTTTCTTTAGCAGACATGGTTTTCCACCTCTCTGAGCACTTCTTGGAGAACTCTGAGTAGTTGACAGAAGCAGCCCAGCATTGCCCAGTGCCTGTTCGGCTCTCGCTTGCCCCTGTGCTGTCTATATGGATCTTAATGTACTGCAACAGCTGTCGATATCAGATTTTATATCCTCATGGCAACAGATGAAAATATGAATTCATTTTATGTTTTAAGCTCTCCAAAGCTTTCTAAACGTCATTTTACCATTTGATATGTACAATTTCTTTTGTTTACAATGTGTCTCTGTACACCCTTCAAGGTGAGAAAAGGGATTTGGTTCTTCTGGGACTGGAGTTATACATAGATGTCAGTGGGAATATGTGTACCAAGAACCAAACGCTGAGTCTTCTCTAAGAGTAACAATTGCCCTTAATCACGGAACCACTAAGCCATCTCTCCAGTCCCTTAATAGCTGTCAATATGAAACTCTTTTGTAAATAATATATGAAAATTGATAATTAAATAGCTAAAATCTGGGTCTTCATGGGTTTTGAAAAGTTAGTTGATTGCTTGGATTCTTCTTCTTCTTCTTCTTCTTCTTCTTCTTCTTCTTCTTCTTCTTCTTCTTCTTCTTCTTCTTCTTCTTCTTCTTCTTCTTTTCTTCAGTGATTTGTTGATGCTGATCTTCCATTTGGTGGATAGATTGGAGTATTTATCATTAAAGTTTATTTTTGCTTTTTTCTTATTGTTTATTTTATTTATTTACATTTCAACTGTTATCCCTCTTCCTACTTTCCCCTCCACAAACCCCCTATCCCTACCCCTTCTCCCCTGCTTCTATGAGGGTGCTCCCCGACCCACTCCTACCTCAGTGCCCTAGCAGATAAGGCCATCCTCTAGTACATATGCAGCTGAAATCATAGTCCCTCCATGTGTACTCTTTGGTTGGTGGCTTAGTGCCAGGGAGCTCTGGGGGTTCTGGTGGTTTGATATTACTGTTATTCCTATGGGGTTGCAAACCCCTTCAGCTCCTTCAGTCCTTCCCATAGCTCCTGCATTGAGGTCCCCATGCTCAGAATAAATGGTTGGCTGCATGCATCTGTATCTGTATTGGTCAGGATCTAGCAGAGACAATAAAGATTATCTGGTGGAAATTTTATATTTAATATATGATATATTGTATATATTATGTAAATAAAATATATAAAATAAATGCATTATAAATTAGCATATTAATATAAATATATATAATATATTTTGATTATATATAATTGAAACTAAAGAATTCTTGTATAATTGAGGCATATTGAAATTAGAAGCAAAGTAAATATTTTCTTTATCATCTTAACAAACTAGTATATGTTCTCTGACTAAATAAATCCAAAGCCAATGCAAATCAAGGTGAGCACCTCTCTTAATAGAATATTTAGCTTTAGAATCAATCCACGGATGTTCTGTCTTATCCACATGTAGATTTCTTTGTCTGTCTTCTTAAGTAAATAAATAAAGCATCTCACAGGATTGATTTTAGGGTCCTTTTGTGGTCAATTATTAATTGTTTAACTATAGAAGAGTGTTTTATAAGTCAAAATATATGATTTTTATTCAACTTACAGTGATTGTATTCTATGACGACAAAGTTACCCAAGTAGCTAATTACAACAGGACTTCTCAGTAAATATTTTCCTTTTAACTTCATAGTCATCTCTGCATAAAAGGGGACTATCCTACACCACAAAACTGAATGATTTGATTCACATGGAGAAATTCTATGTCCCAAGGTAAGCAATAATATTTACTAAGGATTTACTTTCAAAAATCTTTCTTGACACAGTATTTGAAAATACTTCTGATGACTATCTTAAAGTTTTTAATTATCAATGCATTTTTTGAGTAGCCATTTTATCTATCATTTCCTTATTGTATTATAATATTCTGTTTTTCTATGACAGGTCAAACAAGCTTACCATTTTACATATGAAAAATTAAAAATAAAGCAATTATTAGAAATGAATAATATTTTCCAGATAATCAGCAAAGTCACTTTCTGCAGAGCAAATTGAGTTGGGCCTGTAGGCTACAGAGCAGATAAATGCAGAAATGCTTGCTTGGTCGTCAGGTGACTATGAGGAACGTTGTTCAACTTGGATCTACTAGATAGGAGGCAAGAGATTTACAACATCCAGTATCTACTCTGGAAAAATTTGTTGTGCCTACCTTATTATTTTCATTGAAACCTACCATTACATTATTATATTATAATTTGCATTTGAAGCATCCTTATATGTTAAAAATAAGAAATGTAAAATGTGAAAATCCATGGAGGCATGTATTCTTTTTATTTTTAAATTAGGTATTTTCTTCATTTACATTTCCAATGCTATCCCCAAAGTCCCCATGCCCTTCCCCACACTCCCCTACCCACATATTCCCATTTGTTGGCCCTGGCATTCCCCTGTACTGAGGCATATAAAGTTGTAAGTACAATGGTCCTCTCTTTCCACTGATGGCCAACTAGGCCATCTTCTGATACATATGCAGCTAGAGACAGGATCTCTGAGAGGTACTGGTTAGTTCATATTGTTGTTCCACTTATAGGGTTGCAGATCCCTTTAGCTCCTTGGTTACTTTCTCTAGCTCCTCCATTGGGGGCCCTGTGATCCATCCAATAGCTGACTATGAGCATCCACTTTTGTTTTCTAGGCCCCTGTTTAGCCTCACAGGAGACAGCTATATCAGGGTCCTTTCAGCAAAATCTTGCTAGTGTATGCAATGGTGTCAGCGTTTGGAGGCTGATTATGGCATGGATCCCCGGGTATGGCAGCCTCTAGATGGTCGATCCTTTTGTCTCAGCTCCAAACTTTGTCTCTGTAACTCCTTCCATGGGTGTTTTGTTCCCAATTCTAAGAAGGGGCAAAGTGTCCACACTTTGGTCTTCGTACTTCTTGAGTTTTATGTGTTTTGCAAATTGTATCTTGTATCTTGGGTGTTCTAAGTTTCTGGGCTAATATCCACTTATAAGTGAGTACATGTCATGTGAGTTCTTTTGTGATTGGGTTACCTCACTCAGGATGATGCCCTCCAGGTCCATCCATTTGCCTAGGAATTTCATAAGAACATTGTTTTTAATAGCTGAGTAGTACTCCATTGTGTAAATGTATCACATTTTCTGTATTGAGGGGCATCTGGGTTCTTTCCAGCTTCTGGCTATTAAAAGTAAGGCTACTATGAACATAGTGGATCATATGTCCTTCTTACAAGTTGGAATGGCTTCTGGATATATGCCCAGGAGACGTATTACAGAATCCTCCAGTAGTACTATGCCCAATTTTTTGAGGAACCTCCAGACTGATTTCCAAAGTAGTTGTACAAGCTTGGCAATCCCACCAACAATGGAGGAATGTTCCTCTTTCTCCAAATCCTTGCCAGCATCTGCTGTCACCTGAATTTTTTATCTTAGCCATTCTGGCTGGTGGGAGTCGGAATCTCAGGGTTGTTTTGATTTGCATTTCACTGATGATTAAGGCTGTTGAACATTTTTTCAGGTACTTCTCAGCCATTCGGTATTCCTCAGGTGAGAATAATTTGTTTAGCTCTGAGCCCCATTTTTAAGGGGGTTATTTGATTTTCTGGAGTCTACCTTCTTGAGTTTTATATATATATATATATATATATATATATATATATATATATATATATATATTGGATATTACTCCGCTATCTGATTTAGGATAGGTAAAGATCCTTTCCCAATCTGTTGATGGCGTTTTAGTCTTATTGACAGTGTCTTTTGCCTTACAAAAGCTTTGCAATTTTATGAGGTCCCATTTGTCAATTCTGGATCTTACAGCACAAGCCATTGCGTTCTATTCAGTAATTTGTCCCCTGTGCCCATATCTTCGAGGAATTCCCCCACTTTCTCCTCTACAAGTTTCACTGTCTCTAGTTTTATGTGGAGTTCCTTGATACACTTAGATTTGACATTAGTACAGGAGATAGGAATGGATCAATTTGCATTCTTCTACATGATAACTGCCAGTTGTGCCAGCACAATTTTTTGAAAATGATGTCTTTATTCCACTGGATGGTTTTAGCTCCCTTGTCAAAGATCAAGTGTCCATAGGTGTGGGGGTTCATTTCTGGATCTTCAATTCTATTCCATTGGTCTATTTGTCTGTTGCTATACCAGGACCATGCAGTTTTTATCACAATTGTTCTGTAGTAAAGCTTTAGGTCAGGCATGTTGATTCCACCAGAGGTTCTTTTATCCTCGAGAAGAGTTTTTGCTACGCTAGGTTCTTTGTTATTCCAGATGAATTTGCAGATTGCTCTTTCTAATTCGTTGAAGAATTGAGTTGGAATTTTGATGGGGATTGCATTGAATCTGTAGATTGCTTTTGACAAGATAGCCATTTTTACTATATTGATCCTGCCAATCCATGAGCATGGGAGATCTTTCCATCTTCTGAGATCTTCTTTAAATTCTTTCTTCAGAGACTCGAAGTTCTTATCATACAGATATATCATTTCCTTAGTTAGAGTCATGCCAAGGTATTTTATATTATTTGTGACTTTTGAGAAGGGTGTTGTTTCCCTAATTTCTTTCTCAGCTTGTTTATTCTTTGTGTACAGAAAGGCCATTGACTTGTTTGAGTTAATTTTATATCCAGCTTCTGCACTGAAGCTGTTTATCAGGTTTAGGAGTTCTCTGGTGGAATTTTTAGGGTCATTTATATATACTATCATATCATCTGTAAAAAGTGACATTTTGACTTCTTTCTTTCCAATTTGTATCCCCTTGATCTCCATTTGTTGTCTAATTGCTCTGGCTAGGACTTCAAGTACAATGTTGGATAGGTATGGAGAAACTGGGCAGCCTTGTCTAATCCCTGATTTTAGTGGGATTTCTGCCAGCTTCTCACCATTTACTTTGATGTTGGCTACTGGTTTGCTGTAGATTGCTTTTATCATGGTTAGGTATGGGCCTTGAATTCCTGATCTTTCCAATACTTTAATTATGAATGGGTGTTGGATCTTGTAGAATGCTTTTGCTGCATCTATGGAGATGATTATATGGTTTTTGTCTATGAGTCTGTTTATATAATGGATTTCGTGGATGGATTTCTGTATATTAAACCATCCCTGCATCCCTGGAATGAAACTTACTTGGTCAGAATGGATGATTGTTTTGATGTGTTCTTGGATATGGTTAGCGAGAATTTTATGTAGTATTGTTGCATCAATATTCATAAGGGAAATTGGTCTGAAGTTTGCTATCTTTGTTGGGTCTTTCTGTCGTTTAGGTATCAGAGTAATTGTGGCTTCATAGAATGAGTTGGGTAGAGTACCTTCTGCTTCTATTTTGTGGAATAGTTTGTGAAGAACTGGAATTAGATCTTCTTTGAAGGTCTGATAGAACTCTGCACTAAACCCATCTGGTCCTGGGCTTTTTTTGGTTGGGAGACTATTAATGACTGCTTCTATTTCTTTAGGAGATATAGGACTGTTTAGATCATTAACCTGATCCTGATTTAACTTTGGTACCTGGTATCTGTCTAGAAATCTGTCTGTTTCATCCAGGTTCTCCAGTTTTGTTGAGTATAGCCTTTTGTAGAAGGATCTGATGGTGTTTTGCATTTCTTCAGGATCTGTTGTTATGTCTCCCTTTTCATTTCTGATTTTGTTAATTAAGATGATGTCCCTTTACCCTTTAGTGAGTCTGGCTAAGGGTTTATCTATCTTGTTGATTTTCTCAAAGAACCAGCTCCTTGTTTGGTTGATTCTTTTAATAGTAACTCTTGTTTCCACTCTGTTGATTTCGCCCCTGTGTTTGATTATTTCCTGCAGTCTACTCCTCTTGGATGAATTTGCTTCCTTTTGTTCTAGAGCTTTTAGGTGTGTTGTCAAGCTGCTAATGTGTGCTCTCTTTAGTTTCTTTTTGGAGGCACTCAGAGCTATGAGTTTCCCTCTTAGAAAGGCTAAAATTGTGTCCCATAAGTTTGGGTACATTGTGGCTTCATTTTGATTAAACTCTAAAAAGTCCCTTATTTGTTTCTTTATTCCTTCCTTGTCCAAGGTATCATTGAGAAGAATGTTGTTCAGTTTCCACGCGAATGTTGGCTTTCTATTTTTTATGTTGTTATTGAAGATCAGCCTTAGTTCATGGTGATCTGATAGGATGCATATGATTATTACAATATTTTTGTATCTGTTGAGGCCTGTTTTGTGACCAATTATATGGTCAATTTTGGAGAAGGTACCCTGAGGTGCTGAGAAGAAGTTATATCCTTTTGTTTTAGGATAAAATGTTCTGTAGATATCTGTTAAGTCCATTTGTTTCATAACTTTTGTTAGTTTCACTGTCTCCCTGTTTAGTTTCTGTTTCCATGATCTGTCCATTGATGAAAGTGGTGTGTTGAAATCTCCCACTATTATTGTGTGAGGTGCAATGTGTGCTTTGAGGTTTAATAAAGTTATTAATGAATGTGGTTGCCCTTGCATTTGGAGCATCGATATTCAGAATTGAAAGTTCCACTTGGAAGATTTTACCTTTGACGAGTATGAATTGCCCCTCCTTGTCTTTTTTGATAACTTTGGGTTGGAATTCGATTTTATTAGATACTGGAATTGCTACTCTAGTTTGTTTCTTCAGTTCATTTGCTTGGATAATTGTTTTCCAGCCTTTCATTCTTATGTAGTGTTTCTCTTTGTCCCTGAGGTGGGTTTCCTGTATGCAGCAAAATGTTGGGCCCTATTCATGTAGCCAGTCTGTTAGTCTGTGCCTTTTTATTGGGAAATTGAATCCATTGATATTAAGCGATAGTAAGGAAAAGTAATTGTTGTTTCCTGATATTTTCGTTGTTAGAGTTTGGCATTCTGTTCTTCTGGCTGTTTTCTTTTAGGTTTGTTGAAAGATTACTTTCTTGCTTTTTCTAGGACATGGTTTCTGTCCTTGTATTGTTTTTTGTTTTTGTTTGTTTGTTTGTTTTGTTTTTCCTGTTATTATCCTGTGACAGACTGGATTCGTGGAAAGATAATGTGTGAATTTAGTTTTGTTGTGGAATTCTTTGGTTTCTCCATCTATGGTAATTGAATGTTTGGCTGAATATAGTAGTCTTGGCTGGTATTTGTGTTCTCTTAGTGTCTGTATAACATCTATCCAGGATCTTCTACCTTTCATAGTCTCTGGTGAAAAGTCTGGTGTAATTCTGATAGGCCTGCCTTTATATGTTACCTGACCCTTTTCCCTTACTGCTTTTAATATTCTATCTTTATTTAATGCATTTATTGTTCTGATTATTATGTGTCAGGAAGAATTTCTTTTCTGGTCCAGTCTATTTGGAGTTCTGTAGGCTTCTTGTATGTTCATGGGCATTCCTTTTTTTAGGTTTGGGAAGTTTTCTTCTATAATTTTGTTGAAGATAGTTGCTGGTCCTCTAAGTTGAAAATCTTCATTCTCATCTACTCCTATTATCTGTAGGTTTGGTCTTCTCATTGTGTCCTGGATTTCCTGGATGTTTTGAGTTAGAATCATTTTGCATTTTGCATTTTCTTTGATTGTTGTGCCATTGTTCTGTATGGAATCTTCTGCAACTGAGATTCTCTCTTCCATCTCATATTCTGTTGCTGATGCTCACATCTATGGTTCCAGATTTCTTTCCTAGTGTTTCTATCTCCAGCATTGCCTCACTTTGGATTTTCTTTATTGTGTCTACTTCCCTTTTTAGGTCTTGTATGGTTTTCTTCATTTCCATCACCTGTTTTGATGTGTTTTCCTGTTTTTCTTTAAAGACTTGTAACTCTTTAGCAGTGTTCTCCTGTATTTCTTTAAGTGAGTTATTAAAGTCCTTCTTGATATCCTCTACCATCATCATGAGATATGCTTTTAAATCTGGGTCTAGCTTTTCAGGTGTGTTGGGGTGCCCAGGACTGTCTGAGGTGGGAGTGCTAGGTTCTGATGATGGTGAGTGGTCTTGGTTTCTGTTAGTAAGATTCTTAAATTTGCCTTTTTCCATCTGGTAATCTCTGGTGTTAGTTGTTATAGTTGTCTCTGGTTAGAGCTTTTTCCTCTTGTGATTCTGTTAGCCTCTATCAGCAGACATGGGAGACTAGCTCTCTCCTCAGTTTCAGTGATTAGAGCACTCTCTGCAGGTAAGCTCTACTCTTGCTGGGAAGGTGCACAGATATCTGGCATTAGGACCTGCCTCCTAGCAGAAGATGAAAGCTGGAAACAGGGCCTGTCCCAGAAGCTGTTAACTTCTGTAGTCCAAACTCTCACTGTGCACACTAGTCTCGGCATGATCCGGGAACCAAGATGGCTCTACCGTGTGGTCTGGCAAAGCCCTCCTGGGTGGAGAGGACACCTCTTCTCTGGCAGGAAAGGTGCCCAGATGTCTGAAGCCCAAAACGGGGTCTGCCTCAGAAGTTCTATGGCTTACCCATCTCCCAGAAGCAGTTAGCTTCTGTAGCCCACACTCTTACCTGCACAGACTAGTCTAGGCGGGTTCCGGAAACCAAGATTGGATCCAGAAACCAAGATCTCTTTTTTTAATTCTAAGATTTGCAATTATATGGATGGAATTTTTTTCAGGAAATATAAGTGATATTTCATTATCATTGAATAAACATCAATCCTACAAATTATACTCATCATTTAAAACTCAGATGCTAAATGAATCTATTGACTAGAAAATAAATAGTTCTGATTTTCTAAAGCATTCCATTTCCCCAAAGATCCAAATATCATCACTATTGAATAACTGGTGTAGAAGAATTTTAATCCAGCAATGTGGCTGCTCTGTCAAGAGATCACATCTAAATCCATGATTTGGCTTGAGTGCATACACATTATACATCGAGCTAGATGTCAGAATGAGCTAGAAATGGTGAGTGTATGCAGCATTAAGTCCCAGAAAATAAAACATTCTATTCCTAGGTTAGCAGATGGAAGCAGGACCTGAACCTTTCTAGGTATGAGTTTGTAGAGGACTAGATTATATAGAGTCTATAAGCCATGAGGCCTAGGCCTAAGGATAGTTAGATAGAAAGCTCTGGGTTCAGCCTCAGCTTTGTAAAACTCGGGTACAGCTCTCATCTCATCACTTCATCTGAGGATATAAAGGTAACTGACATTTACAAATTGATTTTTCTTTTATTCTGTTCTTGTTTTCTATTACTATATAATTTCTGATTAAGGGCAAGCAGTTTGTTCAGTATCAAATTTGATAAAATTAAACTGCAATATTCATTGTCACCCCCAAGAAACATTATTCATTTTTCTTTAAAATGTTGCAACTACTTAGTATGAAAAAGAATTTACAAACAAATCTTGATCAGTTAATTCCCAATGGAGCTGTATTAACAAGTCATCACAAAGACTAAATATTGTTTATAACTAGCTGAAGCCTAACAGCCTAAGTATTTTCCACTTACTTTTGTCTATACTAGAATGGAGTATAAGGAAGAAAGCCTTATCTAAGTATTCTGAGATCCCAAACTAAGCAACAGATTTATTAATATGGCCTGTATTTTCTAATGCATTAGCTACAAGAAAGAAACAAGAAAGCTATGTTATTGAAAATTGCAACACAATGGTTGTGGCCATATGGGAAGAAAAATAAAATGACCTCATGGGAATCTGATAATCCTTGTGGCTAGATGGGTCTCTTGGTTTCCCAACATCCACTATGTTTGGGTGATTTATGTAATGACCTGAAGGATTGAATTGAGTGACCTTAAAAGGATCCTTAGAGAACCACAATCCTGTATTATTCTCAGATGACCTTAGGTACAATACAGAATTGATCATTTCTGGGCACATGGGCAGTTTCCTTAGGAACGTATCCAGGGCAGATGGTAAGAGTTCATAGTTTTTAGCATAAGACCATATACCTGCTGTTCTGCTAATGCATTAACAATTTATCAAGTAATAAGGGTGCCCAGATGCCCTTGTCTACTTAATAGTGATATGTTTAATGAGGACTTTTTAGTATATTCAAATTTTAAACTGGAAAAAATATTACTTTTTAAAACTAATATGCTACTCAAAATCTCTCAAATATGTTGTAGTTTGCTAGTAGGTCATAGGACTCTGGTATTTGACAAATGCTATCAAGCAAACTGTAAGATAATTCAAGATTACCTTGTCTCATTTTGTCTCACTGTTGATACATATGAACTTAAATTATAAACTCTTGATATAGCTTTTACATATTTACATAAAATAACTGTGTTCTCCACTTATCTTTTGTCACTTGACCCATACCTTTTGTACAGAAAGAAGTCTCAGTTCTGCAATTTAATGACTTATACATTCATTCCTAAAATTCTACATATTGTAATCATACAATTTTGATGCTTAATTGTGTCTTACTTGCAATAAAAGATTAGCATTAAAGCAAAGTTTTCGGTAAGATTGTTGTTATCTTTTAATATACTCATAATATTAATAAAATTATATTGTTTAAATATTAGTGTAATGATTAATTCAAAAGTGAATGTTGCAGATATTCTATGAAAAGTGATAAAATCCTAATTGAATATGTATTGTTGATATGTCAGTATTTCATAGGCATAGGAGTGGCAGTGCCTTCCCTGGGTCAGGTTCAGGGAATTGGCACAGGGGTTCCTTGTCATGCACAGATGTTGATCTATGCAGAAAAGTATCAACCAAAGTTTCCTCCTCCCTAATGTTTATGGCCTAAGACATCTTCCCTGCAGAAAACCCCTACCAAGATTAGGCAAACCTGCATCCTTATCCAGCTCTATACACTGAACCCATCTTGAGTCATGTGTATATGTGTATAGTAATCATACTGAGTTTTCTGGCTACTACTGGTTCTGTGCCCAATCATCCAGAGTCTAATGTTTGTATGTATGTTTACTGTTTCGGCATTCTCCATTGTCCTAGTTAGGTCATTCCCTTAACAACAGAGGTCATAGCAATAGTCTGCCTTTCAGGATCCTTCACTCCATGGCAGGCAGGACATTTGTACTGTAATATAGCTTTGAATCAGTCCCAAAATAGAATTGTAAAATTGTTTAGGTACTGTTCCACATTTTTTTGTATTGCTGTGATACAATACTCTGATCAAGGCAACTCAGAAAAGATAAGGATTTATTAAGCTTATATTTTTCAAATCACAATCTATCATTGAGAAAAGTCAAGGCCAAAACCTAACTAGGCAGGATCTGGAAGCAACACCCATGGAGAATTGCTGTTGCTGGGATGTTCCCTGGGTTGTAAACAGTCATGCTTAGCTAACTGTTTAATAGCACATGACAACCTGCCTAGTTGTGGAAGAGACAACAGTCCATCAATTAATGATTGAGACACTCCTTAATAGAAATGCTCACATCTCAAGTGAATAAAGACAATTACTAAAATGAGATAGTTTTAAGTGATTCTGGGCCTGTCAAATTGACAGTATTAACTTGGACAAACATTATATTTTTCTAAAAGTTTTGTATGCATGACATTTGATTCTGTGACTCACTTAGGTTTGGTTTTCATTGCTGTGAAGAAACACCATGACCAAGAACCCTTATAAAGGACAACACTTAACATTGGGACTGCCTTATAGGTTCTGAGGTTTAGTCCATTATCAACAAAGCAGAAAGCATAGCAGCATCCAGGCAGTCATAGTGCTGGAAGAACTGATAGTTCTTCATCTACATCCAAAGGAATCCAGGATCAGAGTGTCTTGAGGCAACTAGGAGGGGGACTTCAAAGCCTACCCTCATAGTGACACACTTTCTCTAACAAGGCCACACCTACTCCAACAATACCATACTTCCTAATATTGTCACCTTCTTAACCAAGCATATTCAAACCACTACAGTGGCTCTAAGTATAAAATTTTAGATGACAATATCCTATCAAAATTGTTGTGATCACTTGATAAATTTGCTGCATTAATACTTATTTGCATATAGATCCATTGAAGTTTTTTATCATTTGAAATTCTGTTTTAAGAAATTTACTATATCTGTTTATATAGTCTATATATTTTATTTGATAAATAGCACTTTAGTGGAATCATAACTTGTCTTTCATAACTAATGTTAGAATATGATAACTGAAAAAAGTTACAAGAAAGTCAGAAGCCCTGAAATTGAGACATTGATTAGCTGTAAAGTTTGGAAAATGAAGGGACCAAATAAAGCTTTCCTTTGTTCTTTTGTTTTTCTTTTTTATAACCACAGTTTTAATTAATAAAGTCATTCAATCTCTTCTCGTTTCCTTGTTACTAAAAATGTTAGTAGATAACCAGTCAGAGCTACAATGCCTGAAGTTACTGAATCTTTCTGAGAAAATGCTTTTTGAAAAACTTTTCTGACCTTACTACAAATTTTTCAACAATATAATTATCCTCAGAGTAGTCCTGAAGTAGTCTTGAATTGAGCTGGTGTTTTACTTTGTCAAATAAAAGCTTAGAGAGCCTGGCATGATGGGACATGCCTGTAATTGCAGCACTCAGGAAGTCAAGGTCACAGAATTAGTAGTTCAAGGTCAGCCTGGCCTTCAAGAAAGCATAACTATAAACACCTACCTCTGAAAATTATCTCAGGAAAAAGCAAGTCTTCTATCAAGATTTACTAAATGCATGTTATTTTCTTACTATTTCTTTCTGTTCTTTCTTTGACTATTCCATCAAGAATCAGTAAGCTATCTTGCTTCCTAAGCTGGTTACTTCACATCTTTAACAAAATATATAGTATTCATTTTCCTGTGTCTCAATAGTTTCCTTTTGTGTCATAACACAGACACTTTTTCTTTTACTTATTCTTAAATAAATAAAGTATTAATCTACCATAAGTACCCGTCATTCCAAAACCATACTCTTTCCTGTTCATACTATTGTTTAAAATTATAATAAATGAAAGTTCTTCTATTTAATTGCATTTGTATCAAGCCAAACAACTGCATTTGCTCATTCTTCTTGACTTCCAGTCCTTCACCAGTAACCTACAATCACAGATATGGTAGAAGATGTGTTATATTTCTTAACTTCAATATCCTCACAATTTATTCACTCCTTTAAAATTTTACAGTTCTTAATCCTCAGGATAAGTTTTATGAATTTCACTTGGCCTTAAGTGCCCAGTAGAAAATAGGGCACTGATCTAATACAGGCTGCTTGGTCTATGCGAAAATTAATCTAAATGTCAACTAGAGAATCTTAAAGAAATAGTTCACCCCTTCCATTAAAGTAATATATGTGATCATGCTCACAAATGCCTAAAACCCAGGGTAAACACACTTCTAAAAAAAAAAAAAAAGCAAGCAAACAAAAAACACCATGGCTTCAGCATTAGAGATCAATGTAAAATATTCAGGTTAAGCCATTGCAGTACCTATGGTCAAACCAGTTAGGAATTAACTTTCGAGTTGTTACTTTGTCCAAATCCACAAATCTGTGACACTTACTTCCTAACCTTCATTAGTAGCATATTTATAAGATCTAGAGGTGCCATGTCCTGGCCTAGGCATGTCTCTGCTGAACTGTTTCCTTTCAGAATGTGGTAAATTTACTGAGTCAGCAGAACCTCATTTGTATATCCTAGACATGGGCACAATAAGAACTTGACAGAGTGGATTGCCTGATTAAAAGCAATTGTGTTTTTGTAATGTAGGCAAGGTCTTCATGTCTTTCCTTTTCAGGCTAGGGGTAATCCCTGCATTATCAGGTGCATCCTATGTATCTATGTCCCAACATACTGAGAATCTTATGTGATTATCTCTTGAGATGTAGAAATTTGCTGAAGCCCCAATAGTGAAAATTCAATACAGGTGTAGATCATCTGTCATGCCTGCCAATACTAAATACCAAGGTCAAAAGTATCTCTTTATATGCTAAAATTCAATATCCAAAGACAAGAGAACTGCTGAGCTATATCAATAATGTCTAACAAATTTAATCCATGTCTATCTGTTGTGAATACAATGATAGATGTTAAGTGTATGTTAGAGTATCACAGAGCATTGCAAATCACCTTTCTTATAAATTAATACTAAAATGTAACTTATAACTAATGCCAAATAACCTAACAAAATCTATCCAGAGATGGAGCCTATCTGAATTACCTACTTGCCTGATTACTCTAGATGAGGACAGATATTACCAACAGAAACAGAGCTTCTACTTTGCATCAGCTGTTATTTGTTAAAGAAGACTCAGGGAGGGTACCAAAAATGTCAGTGTTGAATTAAGGAAAGAAAAAAGTAGCTTCCTCTTGAATTAGTTTGACCAAAAGTGAGCTTAAATTTGAATTCTTTTCTTTTTTCCCTGTGTCCTCCATCTGTCTGTAGTTTGTGGTTATTGGCCTGTTGATAGCATACCTGAAGTATGGATGTTCTGTCGGTCCCTGCAGCTTGTTTTAGTACCTGAGTGTTTATATCAGGACTTATGGGTGAGTCTGAATCTGTGCCTGGTAGTAACAAGGAGATTTGTTATGGAATGGCACAGGAAATCTGGTATGGACAAAAGATGAGAAATTCTTCATAGAAAAATTTAACAAAGTTTTTGTTTGACAAGGGAAGAAGTTCCTTAACTAACCCCAATCAAGACAGAACAGGACTTGTAACCACAAACAGATGATCCCAATTTATATCCATATTTTCCTTTCAATGCTTATGGGTTATTTCTGGTTCTATCTGTTGTCTCTTTTCAGCAAATGAACACCACAGCATACACATGTGCAAATGCATTCTTCCAGATCATGGACATAAAAGAGTCAATACCTTGAGATTAAAGCTATGCATTTAGCTTAGAATTTAAAAGTTGATTGCAAGAGAAATCTCAGGTTAAAGAGCTGAAGTATTCAGTAGGATAGCATGTTAAGTAGACAATCTTAAGTGATCTCATGGCCTGCTATTAATTTGGGTTCAAGACTATGAAAAAGTTCAGGGTCTTCAGGTGAAGAGATATTTGTGTAAAATTTTATTGGAGGAACAGTTCCAAAGTATGAGGGAACATATTGCAAGTGCAGCATTACTGTAGCTTTCATGGTTTGAAGCTGGGGAGACTGAAAACTGCTTTTCTTCTCTCTCTCTCTCTCTTTTTTTTTTTTTTTTTTTTTTTTGGTTTTTTTTGAGACAGTGTTTCTCTGTGTAGCCCTGGCTGTCCTGGAACTCACTTTGTAGACCAGGCTGGCCTCGAACTCAGAAATCCCTGGGATGTGTCTGATAGGTCACAGGAATGAGAACCACTGCTTGGGACTTCACTTGTTTTACATAAGCAGTCATTTTCCAGGGCATAAAGCTAGGCATTTTTAAATCTGAACATCGATAGCCAGATGTACTTCCATTATTCTAGCAATTTCTTTGATTGCAGCAGATTTCAGCAACATCAGCCACCCAATTGCTTTTCTCCTCTTGTAATCTGGATAGTACCTTCCCAGACCATGAATGAGTAGGGTAAGGAGGGTGAGTGGTGATGCAAACATTGTGGAAATAACAACCTCCATTTCTATTTCTTTTCCTTTTCCTTTTCCTTTTTCTCTTTTTCTTTTTCTTTCTTTTTTTTGAGATTATTGTATATGTTTCCCTTCCATTTCATTTTACCAAACATTCCACAAACCTATCTTTACTCTTTCAAATTCATGGTTTCTTTCTTCATAATTCATTATTATGTCCACCAAGTATTATATTACATAATAGTATATTAACTGTATGTGTTATATATAATATCCTATTATATAATATTTATATAATATTCCTAACTACAATATGTCCTTGTATAATGTTACTTGTATATATATTTTCTTGGATGACAATGTTATTGGATAACTGCCTTAGCATTATTCATGCTGCAGTGAAACACCATGACCAAAGAGCAAGTTAGGGGTGAAAAAATTTATTTTTCTTACACTTCCACCTCAACTTTTATCACCAAAGGAAGTCAGGACAGGAATTCAAGCAGGACAGGAACTTGGAGCCAGGAGCTGATGCAAAGTCATGGAGGGTGTTGTTTACTGGCTTGTTCCCATGGCTTGCTCAGTATGCTTTCTTAAAGAATCCAGGACTACCAGGTGCAACAGGTTGGACCTCCTCCATTGATTACTAATTAAGAGAATGCCTTCACAGCTGGATTTCATGGATGCATTTCCACAACTGAAGCTCCTCCTTCTCTGATGACTCTTGCTTATTTCAAATTGACACAGAAAACTAGCAATGCAACTGACCACTTACCAACTTGACCCGCAAACATATCATATCACTATTAAGCTATAATCATTCTATTCTTATTTATCTATAAGAGCTATAATAATAATAATAATAATAATTAATGTTAAAAGCCCCACAGTCTTTACAAAAATTTCAGTCCCTTTAATATATCTAATGCCTTAAAAAAAAGTATTTTAAAATTCAAAGTCTCTCAACTATGGGCTCCAGTAAAATACCTTCTTGCTTCAAGAGGGAAATATAAGGCCAGAGTCACAATGGAATCAAAGCAACATCAAACTCAACCTGTCCAACTCACTATTTTCTGGACTCCCCCAGAGGGCTTGGGTCATCTCACTTGCTATGCCCTCTGAAACACATAACTTGTCTTCTAAACTCCAGCTGGCTCTGCTTCACTGCTGCTGCTCTTCTTGGGGGTTGTCACATATTACTGGCATTTCCCAAATGCCCAGATCCCTCGCTGCAACTGGGTTGCCCTTTTACCTACCAGTAGCCTCTCATAGACAATCTTCATGATGCCAATCCTCAACTCTTTTTTTTTTTTTTGTTCATGATCCCTTCTGTCCTTTGCCTTAAACTGGCATTGAAACTACATCTTCATCAGTTGCCTCTCCTGGTCTCTCACACTGCCAAGATTCAGCTTCTCTCCATTCTTACCTTCAAAACCAGTACCATCTTAGTGACTTTTACACATTACCAAGGCTGGTTACCAGCACAAGCTACAACCATGACCACCTCAGGAACACAGCTTCTTTGTGGTTTGAGGAAACACTTTCCAGAAGACTTAACCTCAGTAATGCTGCTAATGTCTTAGCTCCTTCTAACCAGCATCAAGTAATCCAAGTGTTTGAGCAGAGTAAAGATTTCACTTTAGTCGTTCTGGTATTTTGCTAATTATAGATGATTCTTCAGCCTTAGCTAACCAGAACCACAGACATTTATTTCAAAATAAGAAATAGCCACAATAGAATCTTTAAACTTCCCTCTGAAACTTGACAAGCCAGGCCCCCATTCAGTATTCTTAACTTCCAAGCTCCTAAAGAACACCCCACAGAGCTCTTAACACTCAATGGCTCCTCTATCCCAAAGTTCCAAAGTCCTTTCACAACCTTCTCCGAAGCATAGTCAGGTCTGTCAAAGCAATGCCCTCATAAGCTGGTGCCAGTTTTTCTTGGTTAGGGTTGCTATTGCTGTCACAAAACACTATGACCAAAAAGCAAGTTGTGGATGAATGGATTATTCTTCTCACATTTTCACATCAAATCAAGTCAGTTCATCATCAAATAAAGTCAGGACAAGAACTCACACAGGGCAAGAACATGAAGGCAGCAACTGATGCAGAGGCCATGAAGGATGCTCCCAGCTAAAGCCTGCATTCTTATAGAACGTAGTACTGCTAGCCCAGGAATGGTACCACCCACCATGGAATGGGTCCTCTCCTACTTATCACGAATTGGAAAAATACCTTACACAAGATCTCTTGGAGGCATTTCTTCACCTGAGGCTCCTTCATCTCTGATGACTCTAACTCATGTCAAGTTGATGCACAAAAGCAGCCAGTACAACAACCAACTGGTTGGCTTTCAGCAGCCGTTAGTCGCATGCAATTTTTTGTGTAGGGCTGAGTCCTAATGGCTTTTGCCCTGTTCACTTTCACATCTATCGGTGTTTTCCTTCTTCAGATTATGTTTAGGCAGATTTTTTGGAAAGACTTAAAGGGCTATAGCTTCTGACATTATTAGAAGATACAATCTCACAGAAAATTACCTAATTCTCTTTCTTTCCAACCATATTCTGCAATATTCCCTAAGCATTAGCTGTGGGGATGTTTTATAGCTATATCCATTGGACTGGGCTACACAACTCTACATTTTGCTGGGTTATGGGGGTCCTCTACATGAGATAGGACTAATACAAACACTGTTAATAAACCCAGTAACATGAGGCTACATAGGTCATGGCCTTAGGGAAAAGCATACTAAATTATTCTGCTAAATAGTAGTACATCGAGTGCTAATAGTACATTATTAGAACTATATATTAGTGAGTGACTGAATACTCAGCAGAGAAGTTTCTTTTAAGAGTAGATGGGAAGTAACTCAGAGACCCACATTAGCACAAAAGGCAGAACGGTACTTGAGAGGAGCACTTAGAACTGTTCCCTTGTAGTCATCCACCATCTCTTTCTAATATCTCGTCCACAATGATGCCTGATACCTAGGATAAGTGAATGCAGTGCAGAGGATCTATTTAAGGTTGGGTATTCTAGTTCCTTATTCTCTGTGGCTTGGTCAATTGTAGTTTTCTGTGAGAAGCAGCATCTAGTGAAAATACAAACTTCTCTGATAGTGATGCATTAATCTGTGGGTATAATGGTAATTTAATAGAATTCTGTTTCATACTCTCTATATTTACCATAATAATAGTAACCAATTATCCTCTAGGGTATATGATGTCTAGCTATGGTTTCTTGTTATGGTATCAGGCATTAGTTTCTTCTTATGGAAAGGGTTTGCATTACTATTTTTAATACCAGAGTTCATCTATGCATTTATATATTAATTGTTTGTTTTAAATTAATGTGTATGAATAGTGCTATACCTTGAAAGTTTTGCTTATGTTCTGGATCAAAAAGAAGTTGTGGCATTTTATTATAATAGAAATAAAAATAGTAACAAACCTTGGAGTATAAATTACTTTCAGAACCAAAAAAAAATCAAACTTAAAAATCACTATTTTCTTAGAATGTTGAATTATTTTAAGCCTTACATTTATTAATATTATAAAGTATAGTAGAAATTAAGATTATTTGTGGACCTGTGTTTTATTCTTTTTTATTAGATGTTTTCTTCATTTACATTTCAAATGCTATCCTGAGAAAGTACCCTATGCCCTCCCCCTGGCCTGCTCCCCAATCTATCCACTCCTGCTTCCTGGCCCTAGAATTCCCATGTACTGGGGCATATAATCTTCACAAGACCGAGGGCCACTCCTTCCAATGATGGCCAACTATGCCATCTTCCGCTCCATATGCAGCTATAGACATGAGCTCTAGGGGTACTGATTAGTTCATATCTTTGTTCCTCCTATTGAGTTGCAGACCCCTTCAGCTCCTTGGGTACTTTCTCTAGCTCCTCCACTGGGGGCCCTGTGTTCTTATTCTTTAGTTTCAATCAAAAGTTGTAAGTAATAGAAAATTTGTTGACAATAATCACCTTACATACAGCAGGGTTTGAATGAATGCATACATTTGTCTAGGGTGGTAGCCCGAAACTTAAAATGTACATTGTAGTGTCTAGTTGAGGATTTATGCAGCAGTGGCAGAATACATGCCAGCTGAATTAACAAACTTATTGTGTAAGCAATGAACCTCATTTTCACTAAACTGGATTTGACAAATTGCATGACATTCTGTCCAGTAAACTTGAGATTTATAATGCTTGCCACTATAAACAATAATGAAACAGCAGAGAAATTCAATATCTGACATTTTTATCTGTATATTCCACTTTCCTTTTTACTAATCAATGCTTAATTCAGGAATATATTTCATGTTTTCTTATTCCTTTAGTTGTAAAGTTTTGTACAATCTTCTCTAGATGAAGTAAATGTTCACAGTGAATAAAGACTTACATCTCCTCCCATTGAGGTTGAAAATTGCTATGGGAAAACTATTCTAAATATATACTAAAGCCCATAATTAAACTGCATATAAAGTAAAATAAAATTTGGTGCCTCATCTTTGGACTCAGGATTTATATCTATTGGTTTGATTGAAGTACGGTGTTTGAAGTGTTTAAAGAGATGTGAGGGCAAATTGTATTTACTGTTGTTCTTGGTGGGTCTAACAGGAATGCTTAATACTCATAGGAAATGAATCTTCATCATGCATGCAAATAAATATCAAATAATTATTACATAAACGATTGGTGTCATTTATTGGACACTGGATGATATAAGTGAAATCATATCTCTAGATTCTGAAAGATGCATTTATGGGATAAGAATTGTCTCTTGAGACCCCTTACACCAGTCTGGATACTCATTCTAAATGCTACATTTCAAACTCTATTTCGTTGTTTATGCCCTTCCACTATTTTAACTGTTGCTCCAATATCTGCAGAATTATCCCTGAAACTCTACAGTTAAGATGTTCTCTTTGCAGAATGTAAGAAAAAAATACTTCTAAAAAAGTTATTCTATTTTGCCACTGAGATGTGGGTGTCGCTGTTTACTCTACTATAACCTAACCTGCAATGATGGGTTTCAAAGTCGCAGGCAAAGCTATCTATAGAATGTAGTGTTGGTATAATTGCTTGAAATGTTATGAACTGCTTCATTGTACTTTAGATAAAATGTTTTGAATCTGCCCTAAAAATATTGTTACCTGCTGAGGGAAGGTTAAACTTCAGAGACAAAGCTAGTGATCCCAAATTCAGAGAAATGCCTTTTTAAAAAGTGACGACAAAGCAAGCACTTGACAGTTCAGGGAAAGATGCTTGGCAAATGTGACAGAACCAGAGTAAATTGTGTGCTGCAACAGGCATTTACAGGAAGAAGCTGGTAGGAATTGGCTACACTAGGCAATAACGGAAAGTCAATGGAAAATGAGAAACTGACATTCATTTAAAGTTCTTAGGCACTGTGCTAAGCAGTTTGATTTTATTGGGTAGGCAATATGATGGATGAGGAAAGTGATTGCACCTGTGATGAGAACTGAGAAGAGGTTTTGGACTTAAGTCACTAAGTCGATTATTATGGTAGTCCAGTAAAAAGCTGAGGAGATTCACCGTCTTCCTAGAAAACCACAGGATGATGTACACCTCCCTTCGATCAGTGGACTTGCTAAAGAGCATTTTTCAAAGGTCATGCTCACTATATTATCACTATGTGGACTTAATTTTGACTATTTGATGGTACAGGGGAAATATTAATTATTAAAACCTGTAAGCAATATAGCATTGCACATATAGCACACATATGTATTCACATGTAATATCTCAAAACTAAGAAGTTATGATGAATAATTAAATAAATTCCAAGACAAATTATCATAGTAGTTGATGAAATCACTACATGAAAGAACAATTATTCATTATTTCCGTATTTATTAATTAAATGTGTCCCTTGAAAATTTCATATATCCATGCATTGCATTCTATTGGCACTCATCTTGAATATCTGTCATATTCCTTGCCTTCTATATTCCTCCTTCCCTATCATATTAACATTGATTCCACATCCATGTATTCTCTTATACATGGAGATTTATGAGCACCACTTTGAATAAAGAAATGCCCTACAGTGGGGAGAGGAAACTTGTAGAGTCCACCTCCAGCAGAAAGACAGGGCATCAAGTGAGGGATGCGATTGCCATCCCACAGTCAAAACTCTGATCTATAATTGTTCCTGGATGAAAGAACTGTAAGAGATGGAAATGGAGAGTGGAAAGAAGCTTGAGGAAAAGAAGGTCCAGGAACAGGCCCAAAGTGGGATCCAGCTCAAGGGGAGGAGACCCAAAGATTTGACACTATTACTGAGGCTATGGGGTGCTCACAAAAAGGGACCTATCATGACTGATCCGAAATATCCAACAAGCAGCTGAAAGAGTCCGATGCAGATATTTGTACACAATTAATGGAAAGAAGATGCTGACCCCTGTGGTTGGATTAGGGAAAAGCTTGAAGAAGCTGAGGAGGAGAGTGACCCAAGAGGAGAACCAGCAGTCTCAATTAACTTGGACTCCGAGATTTCTCAAACACTGGACCACCAACCAGGCAGCATACACCAGCTGATATGAGGTCCAAAACACATATACAGCATAGGATTGCCAGGTCTTGGTTTAGTCATAAAAGATGCACCTAACCCTCAAGAGACTGGAGGCTCCAGGGAGTTTAGAGGTCAGGTGGGGTGGGTATTGGGGAGTGGGAACAGCCAGAGGATGCATCAGGAGTGGATTAAATTCTGGATTGAAATAAATAAATAATATAGCATAACATAACATAACATAACATAGAACAGTGATTACCAGAATCTACGAAGGGTCACCCTGGTTGTCATCCTGGATCAACTCTGGATTGAAAAGAATACAAGCTGTGATCAGTATACACCGCACACCTATAGAAATGCCATGGGAATTAATATGCACAATAAATAAATCTTAATTAAATAGTCGATATTTGAAAGAACTATGTTTTAGTTGGGTTTGTGTTCTTCCTCCCAGCCCCATGCTATCAGAAATAAGACTCAGACTCCAAATATGTTTAGAAACACCTTGGCCATATAACTAGGCTCTTCTCTAACTAGAATCTTAAGATAACTCATTTATTTTAACCTACATTCTGCCATCTGGCTGGTTACCTGTTCTCAGGTACCATATGTCTGTCTCCTAACATCATGCCGGGGCCCTGATATATGTAGTCATTTAAAGTAATGATTTACATATAGTTATGGTCTTGGATAAGAAGAAAACAAAAAAAAGAGCTTAGATTTGGGGATTTCTTTTCTCTTTTTCTCTCTTAAACAAAGTGGAAGAGATTGAGAACATAAAGAAGGGGAGTATAACATCATCCTATAGAGACAATAAAATAAAAGATTAAATTATTGAATCTGTTCAATTTAGAGCTATTGCTATTGCTATTATCAAATAAGGTTATTTTTGTTACACTGGTACAAAATGTTATATATTCATATATATTTAAGGGTTTCATTGGTATAAATCTTTGTATAATGATACCAATTTTAAGGTTAATTTTGTTGCAATATAATATATGAAAATTCCTACTCTTATTTATGTATTATGCATTTACAAATCATTTAAAAATATAAGGTTTAGTCCAGTCCTTTCAATTGCTATTACAAACATTTTAGGATAATTAAATAATGAAAGTTAATAGTCAATCTGTCAAAATCATTGTAAATGTTAGATACTAGTCTGGAATTATCACAAAATTATACATCTTGGGATGAACAGATAATAGGTATTTGGAGACAGGCAGTATTTGTTTGTTCAGATATGCTACAAATAGATAGACAGTTTCCAAAAACCTCAGAGACTCACAGAACATAAGTTTATTAATTTAAGATCATTTTTGACATTGAGACATGTCAACTCCTGACAGTAACCCATTTAGCTTAAGAAAAGAGAATGAGCAACAAAAAACCTCTGTATAGAGGTGATTCAATTATGCCAAGCTAGATATTGGGCAAAGAAAAGGCCCTAACTTCATCTGCAGACAAAATGCTGTCCAAAAAGACAAATGGACATAGGATAGTCGATTTCCAATCTCTACCAAGACTGGCTAAGCAAACCCTTCATAATTCATGCTTCACATACAGTCTGTGAGATAGCCTGAACCAGAAGGTCAAAGAGAGATGCTCCAACATTATAGAGAATATTGGGGACTATCCCAGTAGTTAGCTGTTTCTGTCATTTCTATAATTTTGGAAGCTGTATTCCTGTGCTTCCTGAATATTCAGGTCTCTGATGAGGTTTAAGACTAGATAGATATAGAGTCACACAATTAAACTTAAATTATTTAGCATTTAGAAAAGGGATTTCTAAACCTTTTAAAATATTTTAAGTTAATCATACACATCAGAATAAAATTGATTTAAATATAGAACTCTGAAATCAGCAAGGTATGATAGATAATAAAATACTTTCTTCTGAGTTACCAAATACAAACAAACTGGATTTTTATAATGTAACTCTTTCCTAATAATTTATATAATTGTCTCATAATTGTTTCTACTGTATGTTGTTTATTATTATAAGAGAAAGAGGCTTCTTATTTAAACAAAAAGGAGGAATTTTCTCAAAGTTTGTTCTCTTGCTATATATTGTAATGCTAAGTAATAGCTCCCATATTCTGGTTGCCCTGAAAGATGAAGAAAACTTCACATAAGCAAGTGATGCTATGTAACTTTGCTCCTTAATATGAAACTATTGGTTGAATAAAGATGCCTACTGCCTATAGCTGGGCAGAAGAGATGTAAAAGTAGAGTTTTGGTTCCATGGCTTGCGAGTCTGAGGCAGGACCACCACGAAGGGATAGAAGTTGTAGAGAGGAGAAGATGGTATGGGGCAAGTGAATCACAAAAATAAGCCCATAAGAGGTGGCCATTTGAAGTAAATGCAGCCTAGGCAGAATATGGCAAATTATAACTCATGGTTATTGCTAGGGAAGTAGATACTCGTAGCTTAGAGGGTAGTTATCTGCCTAGCTTTAGTGCTTTAAAAGTGTACCATAAATAAAAACAATTGTGTGTTTTTTATCTGGGAACTGAATGACTTAAGGTAGATAGATACTCCCAATTAAATATTTTCAACAACAGATAGATGGTTAAAGATGGAGCTAGGTATAAGTAAGTTTTTAGATTTAAGAAAAGGAATTACCTTTAAACCATGCACAGAAGTCTAAAGAGATCTGAAACCAAGTTGTTGACAATCCTTGAGTTGGTACACACACATTAATAGTTGAAGATAGATAGACAGATAGATAGATAGATAGATAGATAGATGATAGATAGATAGATAGATAGATAGATAGATAGATAGATAGATACATAGATACATAGATACATAGATAGATACATAGATAGATAGACAGATAGATAGATAGAAAGTTTGCCTTTACAAAACCTTCTAACATCACAAAAGCTTATAATAAAAAATTCAAGAACTTTTTATTATGTTGATCCTACCCTTCCAGAGGCATGGAGATCTGAAGTGGAAACTTAAGGTTTCTTTGGAAACTCAGTTGTGTTGGATAGTGTTTTGCTGGGGCAAACATGTGAAGAAATGTTTTTCTGAAGTGAACACAGTTGAAAGGATGTTTTGCTGAGGCACACTTCTGAAGAAACTTTTCACTGAAGCAGACACAGGTGAAAGGATGTTCTGCTAAAGCAAGCATGTGAAAGGGCACATGATAACAGATTCTTTGCTAATTACAGGAATGTATTGGTCCTCTTACATTGCATTGTTAAGCTCCATTTGTCAGGACTCAATGGAGAATAACACACCAAAAAACTTCAAGTGGTTTGCTGTGATTTCTTGCCACTTCTTTGGACTCTGACTGATTGGCAGAGTGATGTCTTCTGAGACAGACTCATGTGCTGAGGCAAGACCTGTAGAGGACATGTGATATTTAGAGGGAAAATAAAAAGAACTCAACAGTGATGGAGGCTGAACTTGCCTTGCTTCCATAGCTAAATGCTTGTTGGTCTTTGCTGATCTTCCCTTTGCTGAGAAAGACATATCTGATAACTTCTCCTGGCTTCCCTCCAGGTCCCTCTTGCTAACTCGAGCTGAGGCTGAGGCTGAGGTTGAGGCTTGGCTGTCTCTTCTAGGTAGTGCCACCACTGCTGATTGGTGTTTGCTATCCTAACTCTATAGAACTGGACTGCTGGTATATCCATGTAATATTTGCAAGTGGATCGAGCTCCCACTGCTGACCTGTCAACTGAACTGCTGATTTCCTGAGAATACAGATGGGAATTGCTCCCCCCAAAAAATTCCTAAACAGGTTCACTTCTCCTGTATACTGATTGGTGGGCTAAAGAGGAGGATAGAGTGTTTATGAATCATAATTAAAAGTAAGCATTGATAAAAATTGAAGTTACAGAGATCAATCTTTTGGCATCTTCTACAATTTTCTTCAAAGAATGATTTTTGTATGTTGAACTATCCCCACATCTCTGGTAAGAAGCTAACTTGTTCATGGTGGATGATTTTCTGTTGTATTTTTGGGGTTGGTTGAGATTTTTTAAAGATTTATTTATTTATTTTGTGTATATGAATACACTGTAGCTGTCTTCAGACACACCAGATGTTGGTATCAGATACCATTACAGATGGTTGTGAGCCACTATTTGTTTTTTGGAAATTGAAATCAGGACATCTGGAAGACCAGTCAGTGCTCTTAACTGCTGAGCCATCAGTGCAGTGGTTTGTGATTGTTTAATTGTGCATTTTTGCATCAATATTCATTAGGAAATGGTCTGCAATTCTCTTTATTGAATCTTTCTGTGGTTTCAATATCACAGTGATTGTAGGGTAATAAAATAAATTTAAAGTGCTCCTTCTGTTTATATACTTTGTTGAAAATGTTGAACAGCATAGGTGTTAGCTCTTTACTGGAAGTCTGATGGAATTCCATGCTAAAACCATTTGACACTATCCACCTTTTTAATTTCTGATTTTGTTAATATGAATATTTTCTTACTGTCTTTAATTTGGATGAGGATTTGTCTATCTTGTTGATTTTATCAAAGAACAGACATTTGTTTCATAGGTAATAAAAATGGCCTTCTTACCAAAACAAATACACACATTCAATGCAATCCCCAACAAAATTCTAACACAGTCCTTCACGGAACTTGAAAGCACAATATTCAACTTCATATGGAAAAAAATACCCCTGATATCTAAACAATCCTATACAATAAAAGAACATCAGGAGGCATCCCCATTTCTGAATTCAAGATGTACTACAGTGCAATTATAACAAAAAACAAATGGTATTAGCAGAAAAATAGACATGTTTATCAATAGAATTGAATCAAAAACCCCAGTGTAAATCTGCATACTTATGAACACTTGATTTTTATAAAGAAGCAAAAACTATACAATAGAAAACAGAAAGCATCTTTAAGAAATGATGTTGGTGTAACTGGATGTCTGCATGTAGAAGACATCAAATAGATCCATATTTATCACGCTATACAAAACTCATGTTCAAGTACATCAATACCTCAAAATAAAACTGGACACACTGAGCCTGACAGAAGAAAAAGTGGTGGAGAGCTTTGAAAAAGCATTGGCCCAGGAGAGAACTTCCTGAATAGAAAACAAGTAGCTCGTAGCTCATGCACTAAGATCAACCATTAATACGTGGGAACCCTTGAAACCGAAAAGCTTCTGTAAGGAAAAGGACATGGTCAATCAGACAAAAGACAGCCCAGAGACTAGGAAAAGCTCTTCACTAATTCCACATCCGACAGCAGGAAAATTGGGAACTGATGTGTCTTGAGACTCAACCATACTACTTCTGTTCATATATTAAAAGATGGTCCATCCTATTTCATGGGCACTTGCACAACTATGTTCCTACAACTGTATTCATATTAGCTAAGAACTGGAACTAACCCAGATGCAGGTGTCCCTCAACCCTCAACTGAAGAATGGAAAAAAATATATATACACACATATATATGTGTGTGTTTATACCATATGCATATGTATATTATCATATACATATGCATATGATATCAACACAAAACATTTACATATTTATACGCAGCTTTTAAAGAAAATGAGAAAACAACATCATAAATTTTGCTGGGAAATGGATTGAACCAGAAAAAAAGAAATCTTCCTGAGTGAGGCAACCCAGACACAGAAAGACAAACATGATATGTATTCACTGATGCATGTATACTAGCTGTAAACTAAAGGATAATTATGCTACAATCCACATAGACTCTCAGAAAGGCTAAGTAACAAAGAGAACCCAAGGATCTCCCCAGAAAGGAGAAATAGACTTGGAGGGTGGACTGGAGCAGTTTGGGAATGTGAACAGGAATGATTGAGTGGGAGGAACTGGAAAGAGATAAGGAATTCTGGATGAGATGACTAAAACTGAGTAGCATTTCAGGGTGAGGAAGAAACCAAGTGCAGTGAGAACTCCATGGAATCTACAAGGATGACACTAGGGAAGACTGCTTGTAATGGTAGACATGGAGCCTGAACTGCTCATCCTCTGTAAGGAGGCAAGGCCTCAAGGAGGGAATTGTGACACAAACCCAGCCACAAAATCTTTGACCTGTAGTTTGTCATGCCTGCAGGTTGTTCTGTGACTAGAGCCTCACATAATCATCACAATTATCATCACCATCCCTACCACCACCACCACTAACACCATCATCGTCATCAAGACCTGAGAAACTTCATCCAGCAACTGATAGGATAGATGAAGAATCCCATAGCCAAATATTAGGTGGATCTCCTTGGGGTGTCCTACAAAGGAGGTGGAGGAAGGATTGGGAAACCAGAGAAGTCAGTGTTATCATGAGAACACAGCCCACAGAATCAATTGTCCTGGACACTAGTAAGTTCACAGATCATGGGACATGTATGGTACTAAACTAGGTTCTCTGCAACCATGTTACAGTTGTGTATCTCAGGATTCTTGTGGGATACCTAACTGTGAGAATGAGGGCTGTCTCTATTTTGCCTGCCTTTGTGACCCCTTTCCTCCTACTGAGTTGCTTTGTCCAGCTTTGATGTGGGAATATAATCTGATCATTTTCTCCATTGTTATGCTGTTGATGCCTAGTGAAGAACTGCTCTATTCTGAGAGAAGGTAGAGTAAATAGAGATGAATCTGGGCAAAAGGGAAGATAGCAGAGAGAGAGAGAGACTGAGGGAAACTTGGGGGTGACTTCAGTCAGAATTTAATGTATGACAAATAAATAAATAAATAATAAGTAAATGATAAATAAATATTTAAAAACTGAAACAAATCAAACCCAATATGCTATGAAGAAATGATAAATTTAACACCTAGGATTTCATGTTAGCTATAAGATGTGAGCAAATACTTTATTGGTCTGGTCAGAACAATGGAGAATTGAAAGCCATATCTTTTCTTGCTAACATGTACTGTGAAATATATAAAGAAAATCAGTACAATATCTGACACATGTAAAACAGACTGTTATATATGGAATTAAAATTATTGCAGATTCTCAAGGGCAGGAATGCCATGAAGAAATATAGACACTCAAGTGACTTGGTGAACGCTTGTCTGGTAACTGCCCCATCCCTAATTATTATTTTAACTTTCTTTTAAAACTGAGTGCAATTCAAAATAAACAACTACAATAAAAGACTTACAACCATTCCATGTTTAAAGACAAAGATTATGAATGATTTTTAAAGTTTTATATTATATTGTTTGCATTTTGATATTTACTATTTTCTTTAAAGTAATATACCTTAAATATATTACATATAAGAAATATATGATAATGTATTGTACTTTATATAAAATATAATACACATTATGTCACAATAAAATATACATAAATAACATGTGTGTTTATATGTGTATGTGTATATATGTATATGTATGTGTATGTGTGTGTGCATGTGCATATGCATATGTATATGTAGTCATTTGCTTCTTATGCACATAAACAGGTGTTCCTTAAGCCAGAAACATAGAATAAGCTTGCTGCATCACGAGAGATTCTATTATTTCCCAGCCTTATAATTTTTGAACCACCTGGCATTTTGCATTTCATAATATTTGCAAAACAGGTTTTCTCTCAATAAGAAAATGATCTACCAATAATATTGATAACTAAATTATCCTTGTTTTATTGAACATTTTGTTTTATACCTGAAAATGGTATTTGAAAAACATTTATGTGCATTGATTTGGTTGCTTTCTAGTTTCTTTGTTAGACTATAAAAAATTGGTCTTTCTACATTCAACTTATGATAGTGGTCTTTTGTCAGATATATATTTTGCAACTGTAATCATGCTGTTTCCTTCCTGTCCTTTCAAAAACAAACATATTTTTTCAAAACTTTAAATATATATTATATGTTTATAATTAAATACATTGGGATATATTAAACCGTGTTGTTTATGAAAAATGTCAGTTGTGTTCTTAATGCAAATAATTTTTCTAAAGAAAAGTTTGTTCATACTGAAAGTTTTTGAAAAGTTACACAGTGACAAAATCTGTTAAGCATGGTTAATTTCCCAACCAAGCACAAGTCCCACCCGACTCTTCAAAGTGTTCAAAATCATAGGTTATAGATTTCAGTTCCAACACTGCTCTTTCTATTATTGGTTTATACAGTATATAAATCATTTCATTATCTATTTCTACACATAAAATATTTAATACCACTCTTTTTTCACCTTAGTAAATCAAATACCAAATATTGTTCTTGGTTTTCTCTCTCTCTCTCTCTCTCTCTCTCTCTTTCTCTCTCTCTCTCTCTCTCTCTCTGTTTCTGTCTCTGTCTCTCTCTCTCTCTCTGTGTGTCTCTCTCTGTCTCTCTCTCTCTCTCTGAGATCATAATGTCATTATAACCTTTTCCATTCCCTTTTCTCCATTCTAAACCTCCCATATACTCCACATTACTCACTTTCATATCTATGGCTTTTCTTTTTACTGACCGTTGTAATCTGTGTAGATTTATAAATTTACAATATAATTTGTTCAGCCTATATATTGTTATGTATGTTTGATATTACTGTTAACCATTAGCATTAGACAATCAGTTGATGTACTTTGTGTTGGGAAATACTATTTCTACATTCTCAGTATTTCTTGGTTGCATGTAGTTCTTTTTTGTCATTTTCTCTGTCTTATTCATTTTGGTATGCCTATTTTTGTCCTGTTCAGTTTGTGTTTAGGAGTGTTGTTGGTTAGACTTCATGGTTATATCTTCTGATATTGCTAGGAGAGTATCTGACAGCAAACTCCACTTTTCTGCTGTTTTTTTTGTTTATTTTTTTTGGTTTTTTGTTTTTGGTTTTTGTTTGTTTTTTTGTTTTCTGATCCCTTGGTACTTTTAGTAGTAGAGCTTTTATATCCATCCATTTGACTGGTCTCCTCAATTACATTTTGATTGGTTGTGGTTTCCTTTAATATCTCTATTCACTGCAAAGATATGTTTTCTTGATGATGTTACATATATACTTTTATGTGAGTTTAACAACAATAATTTAGAATATACAAACATAAAATATTTGATGTAGATTCTTCTGCAAAATTCATGGCATAATTAGCACTGGAGGATTAGCTGCATTTCCGGTACCAGGATATTTTTCTTCTTGTTGAAAGAATCTAAATTTCCATTAGACAGTTCTTGGTTATCACCACTATATGCATGCCACTATGGCACCCTTAAAATTTAACGTGCTTGTGGTTCATAGCTAGATAGGCCCATTGGCTGCTTCCTTCCTTTAGAAGCATGGATAGCATCTTCAGGTACAATCAAAGTTAGTCCTCATGGAGGAGGCGTTGAGGTTAGCTCCAGCTCAGGGAGTCCAGGTCACTGCACCTAAAGTGCATGTTGCCTTTAGCAATACACACTTAACTTTCACCTCTGGGCTGGGCACAACCATTAGCTACATCCTATATTTTGTGAGTCTCTTGGACAATAATGACAAACAGTGTCATAAAAGACTTCTCATGTCTCCTGTTATTAGCACATGTATTTTAATTTAAATAGAATTATATATGTTTCACCTCAGTTTCTTCCCTCCAGCTCCTCCCACATACCCTTTTTGAACCCCATCCATGGCTCCATGATATCCTCTTTTGTCTTGATTATTATTGTTCCTTATGTTTATATGTATCATAGAAACATAACATGTAGATACTATGTGTGCATGTTTTCATGTATTTATATGTCTTAGAGTTTCTATTGTTGTGAAGAGACACCTTGATCATCACAACACTTACAACGAAAAACATTTTGTTGAGTCTGGCTTACAGTATCATGAGCTTATCATCATGGCAAAAAGCATGGCAGCATACATGCAGGCATGGTTCTTTTTTTTTTTTTTGGTTTTTCGAGACAGGATTTCTCTGTGTAGCCCTGGCTATCCTGGAACTCACTTTGTAGACCAGGCTGACCTTGAAATCAGAAATCCACCTGCTTCTGCCGGAGTGCTGGGATTAAAGGCGTGTGTCACCACATCCAGTGTAGGCATGGTTCTTGAAACAGCTGAGAGTTCTATGTCAAGGTCTTTTTTTTTTTATTGAATATTTTCTTTATTTACATTTTTACATTTCAAATGTTATCCCCTTTCCTGGTTTACACTCCAGAAAGCCCCTATCCTATCCACCTCCATTTGATTGTTGACCTTTTTGAGTTCTTTGAGCTGTATCTTGGGTATTTAGCACTTTTTTAGATAATATTCATTTATTAATAAGTACACATCGTATATGTCCCTTTGAGTCTGAGTTACCTCATTCAGGATGATACTTTCTAGTTCCATCCATTTGCCTGCAAAACTCAGGATGTCCTCGTACTTAATAGCTGAGTAGTATTCCATTGTGTAAATGAACCACATTTTCTATATCCATTCTTCTGTGGGGGGACATCTAGGTTGTTTCCAGCTTCTGGCTATCACAAACAAGGTTGCTATGAACATAATGGAACATGTGCCACTGTGGCATGGTGGGTCATCTTTTGGGTATATTCCCAAGAGTGGTATTGCTGGGTCTTCAGGTAGATCTATTTCCAATTTTCTGAGGGACCTCCAGATAGATTTCCAGTACCAGTATGCAATTCCACCAGCAATGGAGGAGTAGTCCTCTTTGTACACATCCTTGCCAACATGCATTGTCACCTGAGGTTCAGATCTTAGCCATTCTGATTGATTTAAGGTGGAATCTCAGGATTGTTTTGATTTGCACTAGTGACTTGGAACATTTCTTTAGGTTTTTCTGAACCTTTTGAGATTCCTCAGTTGTGAATTCGTGGTTTAGTGCTATACCCCATTTTTTTTATTGGGTTGTTTGGTGTTTTGGTGATTAGTGTCTTGAGTTGTTTATATATTTTGGATATTAGCCCTCTATGAGTTGTGGGTTAGAGAATAATTTTTCCCAATTCGTAGGTTACCAATTTGTCTTACTGTCTATGTCCTTTGCCTTACGGAAGCTTTCCAGTTTCGTGTGGTCCCATTTATCAATTCTTGATCTTAGAAAGTGAGTAATGGAGTACTGTTTATGAAATTTTCCCCTGTGCTAATAAGTAATAAGTTCAAGGCTCTTTCCCACTTTCTCTTCTATTTGGTTCAGTGTATCTGGCTTTATATTGTGGTCCTTGGTACACTTGGACTTGAACTTTGTGCAAGGTGACAAATATGAATCTATTTTCATTTTCATACAGAAAGCCAGTTAGACCAGCATCATTTATTGAAGATGCTTTCATTTTTCCATTGTATATTTTTGACTCCTTTGTCGAAGATCAAGTGTGCATAAGTATGTGGTTTAATTTTGGGATCTTCAATTATATTTCATTGACCAACTGTCTGTCTCTGTACAAATAAGGCAGTAAAAATAGAGAAATGCCACACTGGGCCTGGCTTGGGCATCTGAAAAATCAAAGGACATACTTCTTCCAACAGGGCCACACCTACTCTAACAAGGAAACAACTACTAATAGTGCTACTGTCTAAGAGCCTATGGGAATATTCTCTTTCAAACCACGACAATACACATATGCATGCACATCTGATTTTGTTGTTTGTATATGCATGGTTTCAAGTTTGACCACTCTGATTAAACAACCAGTAAAGGGACTCATCTCAGGGAGACCCTAATTATTCTTCTCACAGCTGTCATTGGGTTTTTGTCTTTTTTCTATGGTTGGGATTCTATAAAAAATTTCTCTCTTCTTTTCTAACATGTCTTTTGATATTGCAATTGTTCTCATCTTATTTATGCAACTGTTTTTTTTTAATTTTTGAAGAGATGAGTTCATAGCCAATGTATATTGATTCTCACAAATAATATAGATAATTAATAGCATCTTTCGTTGGCATTGAGTATGAGTCACTACTATGGAAGACATTATACAAAAAAGGGCATAGGACAAAGATGATTGATCAACCTTGATCTGAAGATAAAGCTTCCATGATTCCAGAAATTATTACAAAAGTAACCAAAGGAAGAAAATTAGACCATCCTAATAAGCTGCAGCACCTATGAGCTAGCCTAGCTATATATGAATAGAAGTGCAATATGTGATCCTCAGGTGTTGATGATAACCAACAACTGTCTAAATTGACTTAAGATTCACCCAACATGAGCAAGACTATGAACAGTACTGAAAACCTAACCATTGTTAATGAGGTCATGGACATTACACATTTTTCTACTATAGTCACTTTGCTAGAAGAGCATAATTTCTTTCTTTATTATTTTGTCTTTTTTTCTATGGCATTCACACTGACAGGAACAAGGTGACATTCTATCATGATATTCATTTGCATTTCCCTGATGGCTAGTCATGCTGAACATTTCCTTTCTCATGTTGACTACAGTATCTTTTTTTTTTTTTCTTTTTGAGGAATTCCTATTTAACTCCTTGAACACTGATAAGTTGTATTTTTTTGTGTGTGTGTGCTATACAGTTGTTTGAGTTACTTATATATTTAAAATATCAGTTTCATGACATAATTCTGGTTTGTAAACTTTTTTGTGCTGTGTAGTCTATATTTTAGCTGTATTGGTAGCTTTCTTGACTATATAGAAATATTTTAGTGTGACATAACCCCATGTATATGGCTTCTGCTCCTTTAGCTTTTTCTTCTGTTGTGACATTCAAAAAATTACCCAGAACACTGCCACTAAGTTTTAATTAAAGTATTATTTCTTTTAGGGCTTTGACAGATTTAGATCTTATATCTAAATTTTGAATCTAATTTGAATTCATGAAAGCCATCTGAAATAAGGGTCTAATTTTACTTTCTGCATATAAATATCACATTTTCTCAGCACTGTACATGGAATCTGCTTTCCTTTTCTATTGTGCTTATGTATATTATGATCAATTGATCATAATATACAGACTAGTGCCTGGACAGTTTGTTTTGTTCCTTCTCGCTATGTATGCAATGCTGTGTTTGTGTGAAGCTGTCTGGTCATAACATTTTTGTGATAGAGTTCAGATTAGTCCTGTGTAGCTACCTGCTTCACTCTTTTCAATCTGGATTGCTTTGGATTTCCAGAGATTTTGTATCATTTACAAATACAGGAGTTGTCTTTTGTACTGTTTTTCTGAGGAAGGTCACTGAACTCTACACATCACTTGGCTGGAAGCTTTAAAGCATTTGACCTTATAGCATAGACCTTCCAGTCTATGAGCACTAGTTATCTTTCTATCTTTCAAATCTTCTGTTACTGCTTTGTTTGTTTGCTTGTTTTGTTTTGTTTCATTTTTGATGCTCGATCTTACTCTTACTCAGTTAAATTTTCTTTACAATCTTTTATTATTTTTGATACCCTCCAAAGTAGGATTCACCTCATGTTTCCTTTTTGTGTAGTTCAGTCAACAGACAGAACCAATGCTGGTCATATATGTGGATTTCTGTATGCTGAAACTGTCATTAACTCACTTCTCTTTGCCAATATGTACAAGGATGATGAAAACTCCAAGTCTATCTTTCTTTTGTTCTCTCCTCTTTGGTCAATTGCTTGTTAATTGTAGAAACCCATCTTGAAGTTCCAACAATGTCAAAAGATTGGGTGAAGGGTTGAAAATGATGTTTAATTAAAATATATATTTAAATGTATTAATAAAATAAACATAAGAGATTCTATTATTCACATAGGAGACACATGCTGCTCTAAATTAACAGCAACACATGGAAAATTAGGAATGGGTTTTTTTGTGTTTGAATTAAACATGAGTTACTGAGACAGACTATTTGCAAATGGTAGGACTAGGTGCTAGCATTTATAGTAGTAGCATTTGCATTTTATTTTAATAGAAACTAAACAGACAATACACATCAGCAAATAGCTTTTAGATCTCACTAAATAGCTTCTTTATTCCCAAATGCATAGTGTGCAGAAATTATCATCCAAATGTGATGGCTTCCAGTGAATCAGAAGTATTACAAGGCTGCCTAGTTTTTTCTTGTTTTTGTTTCGCTGAGTAGAGAAGAATGATATACATTGGCGGATGAGCTTCTTCCCTTGACATATATTTCACATATGTTGTTATCACCAATTTTCTAAGCATTAAGTAGGACCTGTCAAATTATTTTTAAAAATAAAAATAAACACAAGACTTCTTAACATGGATGAATGGGGATATGCTAAATCTGAAGGAAAAGAAAGTCATTTGGGAATGCCCTAGAGGCACAGAAATATCTGAGTATCCTGGGCTTGTTTTCTCTGTAAAGTAGTTAGTCACGATAAAAGGATGGGTGCACTAACAACAACAACAACAACAATAGTAATAATAACAATTGGCAGCAATGATATATTATCATATCATCATCACAATGTTTTCTTCAGTAATTTATGTTTAAAGTAGTGAGAGGCTCCGAGCTTATCACTAAAGCTCTATGAAGCTGGCAACATTCCTCAGATGTAAAGCAGCTGAAGGTGGACAAACTCCATAGAAGTCACCTCAAGAATGAAATGGAACTATTTCAGAGCACACACATTAAGGAACCATAGCAAATTTATTAAAAGTTTACAATTGTTAGTTACTGTCACCACAGTGATCCCCCTCCCCTTTTCACACCATTCTCTTAATGTAAAATTCATGGATGATCCATTGGAAATTTTAGGTACATTTGGCACGATTGTGCCATGGTGTGCCAGTAAGAAATTATGTCACACAATAGATCCAGTGCAAGAGGTTTATTGGGGGAGCAGAGATAGATCATCCCAGAGTGGGGACACATGGAGAGAGACAGATACACAGACAGACAAAAAACTGGAGTGGGGAAGAAGAGGAAGGAGAGAGTGAGAGACACAGAGGTGGAGATTGGGGGGGGGGAGGCAAGGCCTTTTATGACCTGCACCTGGCACACCTGGCACACCTGACAGCTGTGACTGATAGGCAAACTGAGGCTGTAGGTCCCTGAAGGCAGGCCAGTGGAAATGTCTGATTGTTACTACATACTAGGCAAGTACTGGAGTATTGCGCTAGATTCCCAATCCCAGTTGTGTACATTTAGAAATGGCAAATAATATACTTAAAGTAAGCAAAAATATGCCTGTCACACAGGATAAACTTGGTATTAAAGAAAGTTTATGTGAAAGAAACCCACTGATACATTCTGTAGTTTTCATCATTGCTTTTCCTAAGCCTTCAGTTCTTGCATAAATATATGGGGCTAATGGAAAAGTTGCCTTGTATACTTAAAGAGCTCGGGGTAGGGGGAGGAAGCATTCAAATTGGATGATTCTTGAATTTTTTTCCCTGTTCGCTTTGGAATCATGCAAGGCAAGTGTTCCATTAACCCTAAATACTTATGCAAGAAATGAAGACTTATAAAGTTTGCCTGTCCAATGGGCCTCTCTTTCCAGTGATGGCCGATTAGGCCATCTTTTGATACATATGCAGCTAGAGTCAAGAGCTCCGGGGTACTGGTTAGTTCATAATGTTATACCACCTATAGGGTTGCAGGTCCCTTTAGCTCCTTGGATACTTTCTCTATCTCCTCCATTGGGGGCCCTGTGATCCATCCAATAGCTGACTGTGAGAATCCACTTCTGTGTTTGCTAAGCCCCAGTATAGTCTCACAAGAGACAGCTATATCAGGGTCCTTTCAGCAAAATCTTGCTAGTGTATGCAATGGTGTCAGCGTTTGGAGGCTGATTATGGGATGGATCCCTGGATATGGCAGTCTCTAGATGGTCCATCCTTTGGTCTCAGCTCCAAACTTTGTCTCTGTAACTCCTTCCATGGGTATTTTGTTCCCAATTCTAAGAAGGGGCACGGCACGCCAGGGCCAAAAAGTGGGAGTGGGTGGGTAGGGGAGGGGGGGGACTTTTGGGATAGCATTGGAAATGTAATTGAGTAAAATACCTAATAAAAATATTTAAAAAAAGAAATGAAGACTTAGATAACTCATGAAAAAGTTTAATGAATGAATAGTAATGCAATGAGTATTATCATTCATAGTAAAATAACTCTAAGAATAAAAGAGGTAAAAGGTTAACTTAAAAAAAAAACTAAAAAAAGGGCTTTTACACACAGCTCAGAATGCATATATATATATATATATATATATATATATATATATATATTCTGAATGTGCCAATATCATATGCCTCCAAATGCCTAACTCAGAAAAATCTGGAACATATGCCTATAGTAAATAATTTTTTAGTAGGTTTGAATAACAAGAAATTTTTCTTTCCATGGAAGATAATATTTTACCTTGTTCCCAAGTAAAAATAGTAATGAATTCTATCAACCAAAAGTTACACATATGTCATAAACTTTAAAAAATTACAAGCTAATAATAACTGCTGATAATTTCATGATAAGGATCAGAGGGAAAATGTGATATACCCTCTCTAAAATCACACTCAGAAAGAGAATGAGATAATATGGAAATTAAGTTTGCTTGCAAGTTAAAATATTTTCTGCATTATTTCCCTAATCAGGGCAGTAAACTGAAGATTTTTTTAGTAAGTTTAGAATGGTATATGGCATGCAATCACAGTTTTGCTTTGCAGACGGTTTTCTTGTTGAATCAAGTAAAATAAAAATCTTCCAAAAATTAGAAAAGGAAAATTGTTTTGCTAAATTTAATTACTGAAGCTGTTAGGTGTTGGTATTAAATTCAGAGAGATTCGGGTAAAAACATAAAACCACAATGGCAATTTAAGACATTAGCACAGGTCTGTGGAGGTGCCTCAGTGTGGTAAATGCTTGCTTGCCATGGAAGCAGGAGAGTCTAAGTAAAGTTAGAGATACTAAAGTACATCTTTAATGCCAGCTCTCATGTGGTGGGAAGAGAAGCACTACATATTTATCTGCCAACTACCCAGGCATAAGCAAACAGGAAGAAAGTCAATGTTAAATTAGGTAAGGAGTGAAGACCAATAACCAAATGAATCATGGCACACACATGCCTGTACTTGAACTGCACACAAGAATATACACATACTAACACATCAAAACACAATCTAGATAAAAAGTAAAATTGTTGGTGTAGAGCAACAATTCTCAATAAAAACAATTTTTAACCAAAATGCATCTATTATATACATTATAGACATTGGGGTTATTCCTGAGATGCAATATTTTTAATATTAAATATTAATGTTTGCAATATAATTATTCTAACGATAAGTAAAATTGCATCTTAGCTTAAGTTAATTAAACTAAAACCTAAAGAATAGTTCACAATGAGTTAGTTTATAACTCGTTTTTGACAAAAAGAACAATACATACTTAGAATAACGCAACAAATCCTGGAAAAGTAAAACTAGAAAAGGAAGACCATTATCAATTTTAGTTCATATTTTAAATTGGTGTTATTAATAAAGATAATTAACTAGTAAGACACAGTAAGAATTTGAACCAATATAAAGCAAAATTTCACAATTTATGCCTAATACACTATTAAAAGTAAGAGTCCCATAGGTTGTTCAGCATATAATAGGCAACAGCACCATCTATGACAATTGGAAGAGATAATATTACTGAAATTGGGAAAAGAACATGGAAGTGTGGCTAAGTAAAAGCTGGAGCGTCAGAGTGGGAAATGGATATGATATAAGCATTCTCCTGTATTCATATAGGAATCTATTATATATATATATATATATATATGTCTATATATGTCTATATATGTCTATATATATGTATGTATATATATATATATATATATATATATATATATATATATATATATATAAAACAAAAAACATTTGACCTGACATCAAATTCATAAGACTTTTGTTAGAAAACTTGGGTTTAATGTACATATTAGGAAAAACTATATAACTCTATAGGATTTAAGAAATCCTAGTAAAATTGAAATATATACACCATCTCTATGTAAAGGAAATAAAACAACAGAAATGTTGCAATAACTTATGCTTTTTATATAAAAATGCATCAGAAATCAATTCTGAATCTGAGTTTTATGAGGCTTAGTAAGGGGTTTGCAAATGTAAGTAATCCCAATACCTACATAAAAAGTCACTGGCAAAGAATTAGCAATATTCATCAAGAAGAATCAGCAGTTGTCTGGAGGTGGTAGATATTTTTACTTCCAGTGCTCAAAAGGCAATGGCAGGCAGATCTTTAGGCTAGAAGCTAACCTAGTTTACAGAGTTGCTGGAGAGCCCGGACTACACAGAGACTCCAGCTGTAGATGGCAATAGGTTCTGATACACACAGTCAGACATTCTACAGAAAGAGATTGTAAATTGGAGTTCTCCATCCAGTCCCTCTCCTTGGAGCTCAGGGGGTGAAAATTGTTGAAATTAGGAAGAATGGAGGACACCACGAAAACATGGCCCACTGAATCCACTAAGCAGGGCTCTTATGGGCCCACAAGGACTGAAGCAGGCAGGATGCAGCCTGCACTGGTCTGAACCTGGTCTTCTGCATACATCATGGCTATTAGCTTAGTGTTTTGTGGGAATCTCAACAATGGAATAGGGGTTTCTATGTCTCTTTTCCTGCTCTTAAGACTCTTTCCCTCTTTTCCACTATTGAATTGCCTTGTTCAGCCTCAGTTACAGGACTTATCTTGGCTTATTGTATCTTGTTTTTTGTTGTTGTTGTTTGGGTTTTTTTTGTTTTGTTTTGTTTTGTTTTGTTTTTCCCACTTTTGGCTGTTGATTTTTGGAGGATTGCTCTTTTCAGGAGAGGAAATGGAGGGGGAGTTATTCTAAAGGAGAAAGGAGATGGAGGGAGCGGGGAGGAGTTGAAGGAAGAAAAATGATGGTCTGGCTATATTGCCTTAGTGAAGAATTAATTTAAATAATAATAAAAATTTGAAGAGGTTGGCTCTGAAAAAGGTGCACATTCACAGGAGAGAATGTGAGACATGACATGCATTGCTCATGAATACAGAAATATGTTCTTCCTGCTGTGATCCTTAAATAATTAGTATCTATCCCAGGAAACACATGCAAAAGAAATGTTGGAAATATTCTATGCAGAAGCAGAGCTAAACAGTTTTCTTATAAGTGCATCCCAATAGGTGTGTAGCAGTCTTGTATTTTTATTTTATCTAGAAGTACTTCCTAAACATACACTAAACAAGCTCTCCATAGAGTTTTCTATGAGGAATAAACAATATGTCATCATCTCAAAGTGAGGGATAATAATATTAATAATATTTGTGTTTACATGAGTTTTTTAAATCAAATTAATAGTTTATACAATAGTACAGGTACAAACAGATAGGCTCACAGCTGTAGATGTACTTTCTTCCCAAAGACTCTTGATCACCTCAGAGAAGGAAATTGTTGAACTACTTGACTAATTCTACTGAATCCTTTCTTCCAGTCCTATTTTCTGGAAAATTACTTCTGCAGCTTGGACTCATTGCTTTCTCTTTAACTATTCAGGGGAGTCTTAGCAAATGTAAATACTATAGTCTTAACTTTTACTCTCAGTATTCTTAGTTGTTTTACAAGTTTTATATTATTAAAGAGAATGATTATATACATCTGACATTAATTTTCAATCCATGGACCAACTAATCCAGAAAAATATTTATAAGAGAATTAATTTTTTCTTTTTCTTTTTTTACCTACCCCCAGATTTTTCATTAGTTATCCTGAAATGTGTTTATTCCTCACAAGCATGTTGTTTTATAGTTCTTTAAAATTATCTGCAAAAAAAGTATATCAGAACAACATGAATGATATTTCTAGCCATTAGCTAGAAAACAAGGAAAATTCTAGGTGCCTATTTTCATCCCCTGTTATTAGGAGATATTATGGTAATTTCAATGAATTAAGTAGATTGTGTAAAGTTGGATGCTAAGGGCAATTAGGCCATCCAGAACAATGTCTTAAATTTATAAGCATAGAGTAAAATGATAAAAGCCACGCTTCCTCTCTAGACTAACACAGTTTGTAAAAACCAGTTATGTATTATTCCTGATCTGTTCACTGATGTAATCAAGAATTAAGACATACATAATAAGGGTTGTTTTATGTTTGGGAATTTAAGTGTGTGTGCATGCATCTGCAGTGTGTGCACACACATGTGTACTTGGAGGCTAGAGTATATTCCTAGATGTCATTCCCCAGGTGCCATTAACTTTTCATTGTTTGTTGCAAACAGGATCTTCCATTAGCTTGAAGCTCACAGAGTAGGATGGGCTGTCTGGTGAGCCTCAGGGCTCTATTGAGAATCTACCTGTCTCTACTCCCCTTGTGCCAAGGGCTTACCTACTCAAATCCCAACCTGTAATGATTTTTTTCTTATCTTTCTTTCTTCTTTTTTAAATTAAATAACAAAATGAATAAGCCCTCTTCTATTAATAATATTTGTGTTTACATGAGTTTTTTAAATCAAATTAATAGTTTATACAATAGTACAGGTACAAACAGATAGGCTCACACATTTATATGCTGTGATTTCCTACCAATATTTCCTATATATTATTTTTAAAAATATAGGGACAATTTTTATTTTAACAATGATTTTTAACATATTGTCTAGAAATGTACTCTAGATAACAAATATGATCAGGGTATATTTGTATGATTGTTTATTATTTGAGATGATACTATTGATAACTTTCAAAATGCTAATATGTTATATAGTTACTATCAAGTTATCAGTCCTGCACAAAAACATTGGTGTTTAATTTTTCCTCATGGTATTCCAATGTGCACATTTAATAATCTAGTATATCTAATATAAAACATGTATAAAAATTTCTAACTTTTAAATGCATTGAGGACATCAATATTTATCAATTACTTAACAATAATCAAGAAATCTAAGACAAATATCTCGGTATCTCAAGTGAAGGTTCATATGTCCTTTATATTGTATATTTTTGCAACTTAAAACAATGTTGAAGTAAATTATGATTCATCAGAAAAATAGAAACATTTGTCTTGTTGGTATATAATATCTGCATGCATGCAAGTTCACAAATATAAACTTCAGGACTTATACAGATTATTTTAAATCATAATTATATTCTCAATATTTAACTCCACATAAACCCATTCTATATAGTAGAAGTATCTTAGTTATTTTTCTATTTCCAAAAGAAAACACCATGGCCAAGGCAACTCATAAAAGAAATCATTTAATTTGGGTCTCATGGTTCCAGAGGGTTAGAATCTATCACTATATGGGAGACAGCATCTCAGCAGGCAGACAGACAGTACTGTAGGTGAGAGCTTTCATGTTAAGATATTTGTAAGGGAAAGAGAAAGAGAGTTAACAGGGAATAGCATCATGTGGGCTTTTGAAATCTTAATACTTCACCCCCAGTGACATAAGTTGAACAATGCTACACCTTCTAATCCTTTGGAATAAGTTTCACTAACTGAGAACCAAGAGTTCAAATACATGAATTTATGGAAGCCATTCTCATTCATATAACCATATTCTCTGCCCACCCATAAAATTAAGGACTTATAATAATGCAAAAATGGATTTCGTCTTGTGTTGCAGGATATTTGATTACACTGTGACTCCAGAAACCTTGTTATATACTAGGGAGAAATCTGTTTCTAGTTATGGAGTGGTTCAGGAGTAGCACACATCTTTAAGAGTGGATGTTCACAGTCAGCTATTGGATGTATCACAGGGCTCCCAATGGAGAAGCTAGAGAAAGTACCCAAGGAGCTAAAGGGATCTGCAACCCTATTGTTGGAACAACATGATGTACTAACCAGAACCCTGGAGCTCTTGTCTCTAGCTGCATATGTATCGAAAGATGGCCTAGTCGGCCATCACTGGAAAGAGAGGCCCATTGGACTTGCAAACTTTATATGCCCCAATATAGGGGAATGCCAGGGCCAAAAGAATGGGAATGGGTGGGTAGGGAAGTGGGGGGCGCTATGGGGGACTTTTGGGATAGTATTGGAAATGTAATTGAGGAAAATATGTAATAAAAATATTTAAAAAAAAAAAAAAAAAGAGTTTCTTTTTACAGTGAGAAAAGTCAATTTAGAGACTCATATGTGGCTAAAGTGCTGAACAAAGCATGGCTTCTTTTTCAGCTCCTCCCTGTTAAATCTTAGATAGCATTGAGAAAAAAGAGACTGAGGGGATGTAAATCTGGAAGATGAGGAGGAGTGTTATCACTCTGGATTCTGTTTTTTAGGCAGAATGTTGCTGATACACACAGAACTCAGAACAGCTGTGGTTACCTGGAAAAAACTAAACAAGATCAAGGCAGTAAATCTGGCATGGTGAGACAGCTCAGCAGTTAAGATCTACTCTGCTCTTGCAGATGACTTAGAAATTGGTTCCCAACATCCACACCAAGAAGCTCAAACACCTGTAATTACTTGTCTGTGGTATTTGCCAATTTCTTCTGGGCCCTATGGTACCCACATTCATGTACACACACACACACACACACACACACACACACATATACACATACACACACACAAGAAAATCACAGCCTTTGAATCCAGGAGACATGAGGGAACTCCTACCATCTCATGTAGGTAAATTATCACCACCAGGTCCTGGGGTTCAGATCTCAGGTCGACTGGAGACCAGACTGTCTGTGTATAGCCCAATGCCCCACAACCGTGGGCATAGGCTTAAGATCCTCACCCTAGTTGCCTGGAAGTCAGTCTTCCACTAGCAGCCTTTGGAGGAAGAAGTAGAACTCTCAACTTTGCCTGTACCATGCATGCCTGGATACTGCCATGCTCCCACCTTGATGATAATAGACTGAACCTCTGAACCTGTAAGCCAGCCCCAATTAAATGTTGTTTTTTATAAGGCTTGCCTTAGTCATGGTGTCTGTTCACAGCAGTAAAACCCTAAGACAAACGTTGGTACCAGGGACTGGGGTATTGCTGTGATAGGCCTGACCATGCTTTTATTTGAAAGATTGTGGATTTCAGGATTTTGGATTTGGAACACAGTGGGGCTTTAAGTGGGGCTTAATCGGTCATCCTAGTAGGAATATGGAAGACTTTATTGCTGGGAGTAATCTGAACTGTGTTGATCTGGCCCAAGAGAGTTCAAAGAAGAAAGATTGCAGAATGTGGCATATAGACTGGTTTGTGGTATTTTGGTGAAGAATGTGGCTACTTTTTGCCCTTGTCTGGAGAGGCTGCCTGAGGGAGGCTAAGGTGAAGAGACTCAGATTAATTGCATTGACAAAGGAAGTTTCAAAAAAGCCCATCAGAGATTTTGTTCTCTGGTTAAGTCTTAAGAAGAGAAGTTTGAACAAGCATAGAAAGCTTAGAAAGGAAAAATATAAAATATATGGTTCAAGCATTAAAGGAGTACCAGGAAGTGAAATGGAGCAAAATTCTGTGTTCTAGGAGATAACAGATTAAGAGAGTAGGACTTTAGGGCAAGATCCTACCAGCTAAATTTAGATCCAGACTTGGTGTACACACCTTTAATCCCAGAAGACAGGCATGCTGATCTCTTCTTTCAAGGTCAATCTACGGAGCAAGATCCAGGACAACCAAGCTTAGACAGTGAAGGAGTTGGAAAACAGAAAGCCAGTGACAATGTAATAGAACAAGTGGGTTCTGGTTCCTGCAAGCAGCAGAACTTGGCAGCTTCAGCCATGTGGATCTGTCTCTAGAGTTAAGAATGGAAGGAATTACTGGGACAGTTGATGCTGGTTAGCTAGAAAAAAAAAAAGTAATGATTAAGAAGAGAAAAGCATCACTGAGGTGAAATCTTCTAGGAACTGTTTTCTGGGAGCACAAAGAAGCTGTATTCCAGAGATAGCCAAGATTGTACCTCGTGCGGTGGCTGGACTTGGTAATGTGTAAGTTTCACCCAGGTGGTATTGGTTTTGAAGACATGAAGGTGTCATGAAGAACAGCTGAGGCTTGTCACTGTGAGAGGTCATGGAAGGCCATTTGAGAAGGTGTAGCCTCAGCTGTAGTTGATGGCCCAGGACTGAAGGGGTCATGCAAAGGATTTGAGGCTTGTCACCATGAAGAGAGCCTATGAGAGGCTATTGGTGAAGCCTAGTTGGAGTGGAACACCCTGATGTACTGGAGATTTCAGTACCATGGGATGATCACCAAGAACAGCAGCCATAGTGGAGTAGATCAACCTGAGTTTAGAGTGCTACAAAGGGCAGAGCTCGAGCAGTGATGCCAGCCCTTAGGAGAAGCCCAAAGGATCAAGTGGAATCCCAGACACTGAAATAAGAAGCTGTAACATTGAAATTGCCTTGGAGACTCAAAGATGTTAAAGATGCCAGAGCCATGGGATACATGCTGAGGAAAGCTGCTAACGGAGTGGAACCAGCCCAGGAGAACGCAGTTTGTTGCAGTCAACAAAGATGAAAAAGGAGTGGAGATCTAAAGACTCTTTTGACATCAGCCATGGAGATACAGAGTTTGGAGTTTGTCCAGCTGGTTTCTTGCCTTTCTTTGGGGATTACAATTAAGTGATTGGATGAATCTCAGAAGAAACCTTGAAGTTTGGACTTTTAACATTGTTGAGACTGCTATAGACTATGAGGACTTTGAAAGTTGGACTAAATGCATTTTGCATTATGCTATGTTTAAGTATGCACACACACACCCCTTCCATAGACTCATGTGTTTGAACAAGTCTATGGGTTCCAGGGAGTGGAATGTGATGGATTGTATATTCTTGGACCAGGAAGTGTCACCATTTGGAGGTGTGGCCTTGTTGGAATAGGTGTGACCTTGTTGGAATAGGTGTGTCACTTTGGGTGTAGGCTTAATACTCTCACCCTAGTTGCCTGGAAGTCAGTCTTCCACTAGCAACCTTTGCATGAAGATATAGAAATCTCAACTCTGCCTGCTCCATGCTTGCCTGGATACTGCCATGCTCCCACCTTGATGATGATAGACTGAACCTCTGAACCTGTAAACCAGCCCCAATTAAATGTTGTTTTTTTATAGGAATTGCCTTGGTCATGGTGTCTGTTCACAGCAATAAAACTCTAACTAAGACAAGTATATTTTGATGTTTAAATCAGAAAATAAATACATAATATAAAATTTCAAAAAACAATGAATTTATATAAACACACAGAACAATATCTGGCAGCTTAATAAACTTACTAAGGGCTGAAAGGCTGGATTTAGACTCTGTACCTCAAAAACATCCAAAGAATATTGAGCCTTATGGAAAGTGTGGCTCCCTTAATATCTACACTTCCAACTTTGTTAGACATGAGACATCAGGAATATTGGCTATTTTATGGAAACCCAAACCTCCCTATTCTCTAGACTACATACTTGAAGGGGTTTAGGAGAAATATCAGCGTTATTGTATCATTGTCCATTTAGAATCTTCTATTTGGTTGTGGTTTGTAAGAGGATGCTCCAAATTCCAAGCCTGTTTTTAAAGTATAATCATAGAGAGATTGCATTTAAAGTACATTTTTATAAAGATATTTTCATGATTAAACATTTAGAGTGGTCATAATTTAAGACTTATTTAAAGTGTAGAATTTTTGTAAGAACTTTTAAAGGATACAAAGTTTTAGGAAAATTTAGTACATCAAAGTTATTTTTTAAATAATATATTGAATTTTGTCATGCCAAAAATACAAGTAGATAATTCCCTGTCAAAAGTAGCCTATGTACTGTCTGCTTCACAAATAAATGTGTTCATATTTGAAGGTAAATCACTGCATCCCAGGTTTCAGCTCTGAATAGCAGAAATTAGAAGATGATAGGTTCTTCTTACCTATACCACTTTGCTTTATGAGTAAGAAATTAGCCTATATATGTAAGACATGTTAACAGTTAAATGGTATGCAGTAATAAGTTCCAGTTATGATAAAGAAAACTTCATGTTATTTTTAATGGAATTGTATATAAAATAGATTTTCAATTTTGATATCCCTGAGGAGAAGGGTCATTAAAACCACAGTAATACAAAGAAATGATAGTAGCATATTTTAATGTAAACTATCACATTCTATAAACAATAGTAATCAGTTTATTATTATTTTAGCTCAAGTAACTCAAATAATGTAATGTAGATAACTGCAGATTTTATGGTAGTAAATATAAGAAGCAGACTATTATGTATACTGTATAAAGTATTAAAATTCTTGATAAAGTTGCTTACAAGAAGGGAATAGTGTAACAATGCACTAAATAATTGTTTTTGCTTAACTATATATGACTTGAAACAATGAATAGCCCAATATTATGAAACTGGCTTTCTTGATTGCTAAAATCTCAATGTATTTAACATACTTCTTAAGTCATTTTGGGATAGAAAATTTGATAATGAGAGAGAAAATTCAAAACATTTAAAGTCGATCTCTGAGACAGACTAGCCACACTTTAACTAATATGCATATATGAGAATGCTTTCTAAGAAAATCAATAGTCAGAATATAGCACACATGAAACACCAGATGTTTCTTGTCAATCATGAATCATAAAGGTTCTGTTTTCTTTCTTTAGACTATTTTTTCCCTAACCATTTAAATGGCTATAGATACCTGCAAATATTAGAAATCCTGGAGAAGTTTACATTCAAAAAATATTTTAACAAAACAAAACAAAACAAAAACAAACAAAAACAAACAAACAAACAAACAAACAAAAAAAACCGCCGGGCGTGGTGGCACAGGCCTTTAATCCCAGCACTCGGTAGGCAGAGGCAGGCGGATTTCTGAGTTCGAGGCCAGCCTGGTCTACAAAGTGAGTTCCAGGACAGCCAGTGCTATACAGAGAAACCCTGTTTCAAAAAAAACCAAAACCAAACAAACAAACAAAAAAATTAGATCCTGAAACTCACTCTGTAGATCCCCCTGCCTCTGCCTCCTGAGTACTGGGATTAAAGGTATAAGCCACCACCACCACCCAGGTCTCTCTGAAAATTTTTAAATGCCCCTTCCTCTACAATATTTTAACTGACCATTTTAACATTCAACTATCATTATATAGTTAACCTTTCCAAGAGTACTTGCTTTCTAATGGCAGAACAAGTGTACATTTTTATCATGTACACACATATAAAAATGAAAATAGAAATGAACTCATGGGAGGAACAAAGGGGAGAAATGGCAGTGTGTGTGTGTGTGTGTGTGTGTGTGTGCACGTGTGCATGTGTGTTGGGGAGGTAACAAAAGATGGCAGTATATGTTGGGTAACAAAAGATAGTAGTATGAGAGAGGGCAAAAGATGGGAGTAGGGTAACAAAAAAAGAATGCCAGGTGTATGAATGAAAAATGCTTAACAAAATTAAATTTAGAAAAGAAATCAGAATATGTGTGGTTCTGTACATGTTATAAATATAGGGATATCTCTGTGTATAAGTAATATATACACGGATTTATTGACATCAATCTTGTATTCAATAGTAACATAAATTGAGGTGTCATATCTCTTTATATTCATAACTCGTGACATTCCAGGGAAAAGTTCTATAAAACTGAAAAGTCTAATGAAGTACATAATATAAATTTGTACTGAAAAATTACATAATGAACAATGTGATCCCAATAGTACTACCTATATGTGTTAAAGCAAACATGAAACACAGTAACAATTCTGTTGGATCATATGATGGCCAAATGCATAATCTGTATATCCACTAAATACTGATTTTTTTCTATTCTACTTAATCTCAAGTAGTGAAGATAATTCAGGATATTGACCATATCATTTTTAAAGTCAAAGTTATCCTGTTAGTTTTCATATGTGTTTGCATGTGAGTTAATGATTATCAAGATTATCTATAAATCTTGAAATTTAACCCAAGGATAAAAAGTTGTAATAGTATTATCAAGTGAGATCACATACATTAGGTTTTGTTTCAATAGGCTTCTTATGTGTACAAGTGTGTGTGTATCCATCTATGTGTACAAATGTGTGTGTATCCATCTATGTGTACAAGTGTGTGTGTATGCATCTATGTGTACAAGTGTGTGTGTATGCATCTATGTGTACAAGTGTGTGTATCCATCTATGTGTACAAATGTGTGTGTATTCATCTATGTGTACAAGTGTGTGTGTTTCCATCTATGTGTTCTTCTTGTGCTTTTTCTTTGGTTCTTTTCTGTCTGTTTTTATCATGTTTGGGATTATTTTTGTTTTACCTTATTTTATTTCGTTATTATTATTTAGACACCTGTTAGTTTTTTAAACAGAGACAAAGTGTTAAAGATTTGGATGGAAGGGAAGTTGTAGAGGTATCTTGAAGCAGTTGGGGAAGGGGAAACTGTCATGACAATATCTTGTATTGGGGGAAAAACTATTTTCAAAGAGAAGAAAGAAGAAACAGGAATCAGTGGAAGCTACTATTAATTTCCACTTGTAAGAGTTGTAAAAATTAACTAAATTGATGAAGATAACGTTCAACATTCAGAAAAGCATAATACAAAAATTTGCAGTGACCAACTATGACATTATTCAGATAGAGATAATACACAGTTCTAGCTGTCCCAAAGCTAGTCAGTAGAATCACAGCCAAAATCATCATCAACAAGAAGGGTCTTAATCTAGGTGCTCATCAGTCAGGAGACCCCCATCCCTATGTTCACCAATCAGAAGGCTTCTTGCCTTTATCAAGTCTACCTATAACTTCTTGCCCATGAGAAGGACTCTACTACAAATACTAGCCAGTCAGAAAATCTCACTAAAAGCGCTCTTTGGTCAGAATAAGTCCGCCCAAATGCTCATCAGTAATAAGGAATCACTCAGATGCTTAGCAATAAGAGTAAGTGTTCATCACCTTGAAGAGCCCACCCTAAGTGTTAAGTATCGCCAGATATGAATCATGCTCCCACCCTCAGAATCTCTTGATTTTCTTTTTTAAATTTCAATTTTTAAACTTTCACTTGTTAAATTTATACTTTGAAGTTAATTATTCCCAGTGTTCTACCTCTCTCCACTATTCCTATTTCTTTAGAGGATCTTTTAAAGTACACACTACAGCCAGATCATAGTACATAGGCTAGAATAAATTGTTGGTTATAAAACAGATCATTAAGTATTGAAAAGTTAATTACCTCACCAATGGAAAAAGAAATGAAAATGGTCCAAACAGACACTGGGAAAGAAGTTGAATTAGATATTTTAAGAATGTTCTTTCTTCCTTAGACAGCAAGTACTCCATTTTGCTGCTGAGAACACAAGTCTAACAGATACCTGACAAAACTACCTATTACCAAATTAATTCAGAAGATCTGTTTCCTGAACTTTCCCTGAACACTCAAAAGGCTCTTGAGCATTGCAGAGCCCTAGCAAATTTCCATTTTCATTGCTTATTCAATTCAAGACAAGGATACAAATTTATTTTCATTATTTGAAATTAAAATATAATTGCATTCTTTTACCTTTCTTTCCTCCAACACCCCCAGTGTATTCATCACTTCTCTTGATCACTTCATTTCCCTTAATTGTTGTTTCACACACAATATACATTAAATTGTATTATATATAGTGTATGTATGTATACAATATGTATATATACCCAATAGAACATTACATATACACATACACATATATACATATACACATATACACGTATACACGTATACATGTATACACGTGTACACACATACACGTATACACTTATACACACATACACGTATACACATATACACGTATACACACATACACGTATACACACACACATACACACATACACACATACACACATACACACATACACACATATATACATATATACATATGCATATATGTGTGTGCATGTATATGTTACACATACATAGATGCACATTCAATCTGCTTTGTCCATATAATGTGACTTGTATATGCATGTTTTCAGGGATGACCATTTAGTATTGGATAATGATTCTGGGGAGTGGTCTCTTGACAAAGACTATATTTTGCTACTCTCAGCATTTCCTAGTTACCTATATTTCTTTGTCTATGTTTGAGGTCCTGATATCTTTCTCCTTGAACTTCTGCATGCCTGTTGCTCTTGTCTTTACTCAGATCTTGTTTGGACATTCATGTGGGTGAGAGTTCATGGGTATAGCTTCTCTGACCTTTCTCGTGACACACCCTCACAGTTGATACCCTGTCCTCACCCATTCCTCCATGAAGTCCCCAGAGTCCTGTGTGCAGGATTTGCATAGTAGACAGATCAGATTAGACTGAGCACCACAGGGTCCATTGTTCTCCACATTTTGATTGCTAGTAATTTTCTGTATTATCTGTTTCCAAGAGAAACTCTCTTCTTGGGGGGGTGGCTACAAGTATTTGTGAGTATCAGGATAAATATTTAGAAAACAGTTAAGAATTATACTGATTTCACAAAATGGCAGTTGAAGTTGTGCTGGCTAGTTTTCTGTCACCTTGACACATGCAGTATTCATCAGAGATGGGAAAACCTCAATTGAAAAACATGTCTCCATAAAATCAGCCTGTAGGCAAGCATGTAGAGATCTTTTAAAATTACTTATTGAAGTGAAAATTCCCAGTCCATCATGAGTCCACTCCTGGAATGGAGGTCTGTGGGGAATTGCAGGCTGGTATCCAGTTAAGCTGACGTCAGAACCCTGATGGTCATAATTCACCTTCATGACACGGTAGGTGTTCCCTCATGCTCCTGGAACTCTGGCCCCTGCCTAAGTTACCACATCCCACAGCTCCCACTAGAGAAGCCTGGTCAGTAGTCACATAAGCAATGGCCCAAGCTTCTGACCTTCAGGCTAAACGCCTCCCCAGTTACCTAGCAACAGTGAAGACCATAAAAAGGGTGTTCAGCCCCCACCTTGCTCTCTTACTCTTACACTCTTACTTCTTACCCCTCACTCTCACACTCTCTCTCCCCTCTCTGTCTTCTTGCCTCTCACTCCTTTGTTCTCTTACCTCTCACTTCTCTCACTCCTCTCTCCTCTTTCCTTTCTGTCTTCCTCTCCTCTCCTCTCCTCTCCTCTCCTCTCCTCTCCTCTCCTCTCCTCTCCTCTCCTCTCCTCTCCTCTCCTCTCCTCTCCTCTCCTCTCCTCTCCTCTCCTCTCCTCTCCTCTCCTCTCCTCTCCTCTCCCCTCCCCTCCCCTCTCCTCTCTTCTCCTCCCCTCCCCTCTCCCCTCCCCTTCCCTCCCCTCTCATCCCCTTCTCTCTCTCTCTCTCTCTCTCTCTCTCTCTCTCTCTCTCTCTCTCTCTCTTCCTTCTCTCTTTCCCCTTGCATTTCTATAATAAAGCTTTTAAACCATAGAGAGTCTCCATCAAGATCCACTGCTCACTCTGGTCAATGTTGGGAACCTCTTCCCTAATCCCTCTCTCCCATACCCCCTGGGCTACAGGGTATGACCCTGGGGCCCCCAGGTTGGGGGCTGCCCCTTCTCCACCCCATGCTGAGTGGGTCAGAGGCTTAGATGCCCACCCGGGGTTGAGTGGAAAGTGTCCAGCAGTCCTTCAGCGTATGCCTGCCCAGAGCACAGGAACTCTGGCTGGATGTGGGCTATTTCTCCCCCCTGCTTCTTTCCCTGGGCCCTCCTTTTTTTTTCCCAACAGAGGTCCTAGGTTTTATAATAAATTATATTGAACAATTCATGAGGAGTTAGCCAGTAAGCAGCAACCCTCCAAATATCACATCAGATCCTGATTCTCTGTTCCTAATGTGCTTAAGTTCCTGTGTGGATATCCTTCAATAATAACTGTGTTATAGAATTGTATACAAAATAAACCCTTTTCTGTTTCCCAACCTGTTTGAGACATGGTGTTTTATTACAGTAATCGTAGCCCTAACTAAAGCACAGTTCTCCTAAGAGACTCATGACCATATCAGTCCTGGTTAGTTGGATAGGTTTTCAGTACCAGGCATGATTTTTGCTTTTTGCTTAGCAGGACTTACATTCAATTCGAGAGTTGGCAAGAACCACATAGCACCTACTGCTGAATGATAAAGTGACTGATATTGCAGATCACAATTCTCCAGTTTCCTCTCATCTCTGATGGTTTTCACAGTGTGTATATCTTCCCTTATTTCTTATGGGAAGATTTATATAGACTTTGGTAGAGAGTATGAATGTGTACAACAGTAGGTTCTTTAAACAAAATAATTAATTGTAAAATGTACCCACCACTGTGGGAGTATATAGTGCCTTAAGTCTGCCTTTTTCTACACAAGAATTCCCACTGTGCCCCCCTGTTTGCACTAAGAATAGAGATGAGAGAGATTTATTAACTGAAAGATGGTTCCAGAAATTCAAAGGCACTTATCTGTGGTCCCGAGGATGAAAGCCCACAATCAAGAGAAAAAAAGTGAGCCCAGACCCAGATTCTGCTGAGGTCTTGGCAGTTGAGGGTAAGAGTTCAGTTAATAAATATAGAACAGTGCCCATGATTGAGTACCTGAGTATATGCATTACAGGATTAATAGCAAGATTTGATATAGTCCAAAGACATTAGACTGGTTTGAACACTGTCTGCCATATACAGAAGCATATGCTGACTCAATTAAGATGGTATGGCATAATAAAAGACGAGTAAGATATTAAGACCTTCCCTTTGAGGGATGAATGAGAAGAACAGGTCCACATTGTAAGACTAAGGCACATAAGAACTCATTTAGGAAACAGTTTAATGCTTATTATGCCATATAGAACAAATAATGCATCATGCCTGCTGAGGAATAAAAATGCTCTTAAAGGTTTGATTCTCAAGCCTCATGTCTGACCCCTCCAGACCACAAAGTCTGACCACATAGTGTACATTATATGATGGATGCCATGGCCTTTGCAAGCCAACTCTACATCCTGCTGAAATTGACTGGTGGACTACGTCAAGTCTTAACTACAAGTACTTTTAAATTTGTCCAATAAGAGATAGAATTGATTTTGAAATCAAGAGATTAGAAACTTGATATATCACTTAGTGGTAATGAGTACTTACTACCCTTTTGTAGAATCCAAGTTTTGTTTCCAGAACATATGTTTGAATACTCACAACTACTGCTAGAAACATGTTAATAGGAATAAAATAATTTTTTAAATTAAAAATAAATTAATACTCAGTTTGAAATAGAGTCCTTAGGATGGTCCTTACCACAGGTTAATGATTTCATTCTAGAAAGAAAAATTCAGATACAGATAGACAATTAAGAAGCACAAAAAGAAACGATGTGGAGATACATAGTGAATAGGCACTTCTAAAACCACAGATGCCCCTGAACTTACATCTTAATAATTTAGCTATGGATAACCCTTGATCATGCATACCTAGCCTACAGAGCTTTAAGCTACTAAATTAAATTGGCTTAAGGTAGCCAATTAGTAATCTAGAATCTCTCATTCTTTAGCTTAGAGGTGAATTCAACTGATGAGGAAAGTGTCAGGAAACAAGGAAGGAAGGCATGCACGCTCAGACAATTGATTTCCTTGACTTTGCAGAGTATGCCATGAGCTGTCTGGATACCTGAAATCAAAGCAGATGACTTTCTCCTCAAGGCTCATGTGCATCCTCTGTTTGAGTTGATAGAAGCAAAGGTGGCACCAGAGTGACTGATGAGGATGATGATGTAAATGCTTATTCTCATTTACATATGAATTCTGAATCTTCTCTTTTATAATTGTGAAAAGGTCTGCTGAGAAGGTGAGTTTACAGTGAGCATGGTGCAGAAAGCTTACGTGCTTTCATTGAATGGTAACAACGATTATATCTATTCTACTTCTTTTTGCTTTCCCTTGTCTCAACTTATCTGTGCAAACTATGTTAACACATGAACTACTGCCTCAGCTTTGCATTCAAGAGGAAAAATGCTTCCATGAGAACAACATGCAATGGATGACACATATCCACATAAAGAAAAATGTTATGACTATCTTCAACTAGGATAAAAATGAAAACCAATGAACTGTAAGCAAGACTTACACCAATTTGAAATGGACACATGTTTTGTTTACTGTTGCCCCTGAGTAGATTACTATACAGCTTATAAACAAATTACTATACTGCTAATAAACAAGTAAATATATATAAAAAATATGTTATATACACATATATAATTATATATTATATTTATAATTATATACATATATGACTTGTATAAGTAAATAATCATAACTTTTTCAAAATGTACACAATAGTAATTGCATGTTAAAAATTATTTTATTTGTCATTATTTTACTTGCCCCTTATCAGCTCTAACCTACATAACTGGTATGTTATAATTAAAAATGATAAATAATTTTTAATTTTTTTAATTTTTTTTATTTTTATTTTTGGTTTTTAGAGACAGGATTTCTCCGTATGCTCTGGCTGTCCTGGAACTCACTTTGTAGACCAGGCTGGCCTCAAACTCAGAAATCTGCCTGCCTCTGCCTCCGGCGTGCTGGGATTAAAGGCATGAGCTACCATGCCCAGCAGATTATTTTATTTTGACAGGACAAACTTTGAACTTCTGGTGTGTTGGAAGAATAGAAAATACTGTTTTAAAAATAAGTACATTGTACATGCAAAATGCAGTGTAATTTGAAAACAATCACTTATTTTTGTAACCACTGGAACAAAGAAGTCAGAATAATATTGACAACAAAATCATTGACATTACATAATTTTCTTGAAAGCTGTTAAAGTGGGGGGCTTCTTTCTTAGAAGTGGGAATGAAACACCCATGGAAGGAGTTACAGAGACAAAGTTTGGAGCTGAGACGAAAGGATGGACCATCTAGAGACTGCCACACCCGGGGATCCATCACATAATCAGCCTCCAAATGCTGACACCATTGCACACACTAGCAAGATTTTGCTGAAAGGACCCTGATATAGCTGTCTCTTGTGAGGCTATGCTGGTGCCTGGAAAACACAGAAGTGGAATGTAACAGTCAGCTATTGGATGGAGCACAGGGCCCCCAGTGGAGGAGCTAGAGAAAGTACCCAAGGAGCTGAAAGGATCTGCAGCCCTATAGGTGGAACAACAATATGATCTTACCTATACCCCCGGAGCTCGTGTCTCTAGCTGCATATGTAGTAGAAGATAGCCTAGTTGGCCATCATTGGGAAGAGAGACCCCTTGGTCTTGCAAACTTTATATGTCCCAGTACAGGGGAACACCAGGGCCAAGAAGTGGGAGTGGGTAGAGGAGCAGGGTGCAGGGGAGGGTATGGGGGACTTTTGGGATAGCATTGGAAATGTAAATGAAGAAAATACCTAATTAAAAAAATGGGGGACTAAATGTCTAAGGGGAAAGACAGTGGGTACCTAGGCTGGAATTTCTGGAATACCATTAGAGTAGAAGCAAAATGAAATAAATCATTTAATCACTTTATGAAAAACAGAAAATGTTTGTTGCTAACAAAAGGTCTACATATTTTGTTAATCTTTGTCTTAACCACCATCAACCATGTCAATAAAAATATGTCAATGGAATAATTATTTTACTTCTAGTTGAATTAAAACAAAGAAAGTCAAGTAAAAATCCAATTCAGCTTTATTCTGCAAACATATTCATCTAACCATCAAAATGTCCATTTGAAAAAAAGAGTCTCTTTTTTTAAAAGATACTGTGTATACATAGAAATATAAAAATTTAGTACAGGGAAAATTTAACCTGTCTTCTTTGCGAAAAGAGAATTTTAAAGTGCTGTCTTCATAAGAACACAAAATGAACTGAAAACAAAGAATTAGGAACTTGTACTTTTAGTTTAATCCCACCTCATATAGCTTGAGAATTTGCCTATAGCTTTCTTTTAAAATCCATTTTAAATGGCTTTTAAACAATGCATATTAAAATTTAACATATTTCCTATAAGTTCCTATAGATATCATTTTTCACAGCATAAAATGACTGATGTAAATGCCCAAAAGTCAGTGCTACCATTATCCTTTTATAGGAGCATGGCCTTTCTACTTGCGTGTCCATTACTAAGAGTTTTTTGTATCTTTGCTTTCCCCCAAGTTGAAGAATTATTATTCTATGAAACTTAAAGACTAGACTAGCCAATATTCAGCTTAGAGATGATTTGGATATTCGGAGATTTAGGAATATTTTGAGTCATATCAGTAGCAGAATGTTTCACAACACCTACGTGCACATATATTTATACAGAACTACCATATCCAGTATTTTACATGTATCCAGGACAGAAAAAAAATTGTTGTGCAGGAAAGTCAAAGATCTATATTTTCAGGAAGCATATTTTCAGAGAGCTTTTAGAAACAAAATAAAGCTAAATTTTAATAATGTCATAAAGTAGAGAGGGTGTCTGTCTTCCTGATATATATTCTTAGGTGACAAGAAGTGGCAGATTAACTGTGAAGATTCAGTGACACCTCAAATATCTTAAAGAAGCTCAACACCACATCAAAGAAAAGGAAAATTTGTACCAAATACAGATGTCTCAGGATATCACTGTTTATGCATATTTTTTAATTTTTAATATTTTTATTACGTATTTTCCTCAATTACATTTCCAATGCTATCCCAAAAGTCCCCCATACCGTCCCCCCCCCACTTCCCTACCCACCCATTCCCATTCTTTTGGCCCTGGCGTTCTCCTGTACTGGGGCATATAAAGTTTGCGTGTCCAATGGGCCTCTCTTTCCAGTGATGGCTGACTAGGCCATCTTTTGATACATATGCAGCTAGAGTCAAGAGCTCTGGGGTACTGGTTAGTTCATAATGTTGTTCCACCTATAGGGTTGCAGATCCCTTTAGCTCCTTGGGTACTTTCTCTAGCTCCTCCATTGGGAGCCCTGTGATCCATCCAATAGCTGACTGTGAGCATCCACTTCTCTGTTTGTTAGGCCCTGGCATAGTCTCACAAGAGACAGCTATATCTGGGTCCTTTCAGCAAAATCTTGCTAGTGTATGCAATGGTGTCAGCGTTTGGAAGCTGATTATGGGATGGATCCCTAGATATGGCAGTCTCTAGATGGTCCATCCTTTCGTCCAAGATGCTACTTTGTGCTGCCATCTAAATTGAGAGAAACTTATATAAAGTGACTTGGTACTAAATGTTTTTATTACTTGAATATTTATGTTACATACTTAACTTCTTGACTTATAACTGTCTTTCTCACTTGCCTCATTTTCCTCATTTTCTATTGCCAACAGGTACACTCAGCCGATATTAATATATTGGAGACAAACTTCAGCTAGATAATATATAATTTCATGTTCCACATTTTAAAGAGTTTAAAATCGCCCTATGGAAAGAAGAAAACAAGTTTGTGCTAAGTACTTTTGGAGATCCTTTTCTTGTGTGTGTGTGTGTGTGTGTGTGTGTGTGTGTGTGTGTGTGTTTGAGATAGGGTTTCTCTCTATAGTCCTGGCCTGTCCTGGAACTCACTTTGTAGACCAGGCTGGCCTTGAGCTCAGAAATCCACCTGCCTCTGCCTCCCAAGTGGAGAGCCTTTCTATTGTTTCTGTAATAATATACATAAAAATAAACAAATATTTGGATTTTATTTTACCTGATTTAGATGAACTTAAAATTCTGAAAATAATTTTTGAGTGTTACTCTTTTTAGGCATTGGAAGGTATTTTTCATTTGACTATAGTCTACTCCCTGACTCTCAAAAGATCATGGCCATATCATAGCACAAAATTGTATTTATTCAAATGTCAAAAATAATCCCACACTCTTTAATTTTTCAAATTCCAAATCTTTTCTAAAATTCAAGACAAGCTTTTAATTGTAAGCACTTGTAAATTTAAAAGAAAATACATAATTCCAAGATTTGATGGTATTGGATGTATATTATCATTCAAAAATAGAGTAAGGTAGGTACAATGAGAAAATTCTGAATCAAACCCAAGCAGATTAAGAAGTAAACTCTTAATTTTCCATATTGTGTCCTTATTGTCCATATTGTGTCCTTATTTTCCATATTGTGTCCTTTAGTTTAAAAAGGTTTAGATGGCTCAGCTCTTCCAGCTTTGCTGACTATATCTAACATATATATGTCTCATTGGCTCTTCCCATTACCAATATGCAGCTGTGTCAATTACATCACATGGGCTCCTTTGCAGCCAAGCTTTCACATGCTCAGCTTCATGCAAAGGTATTTTAAAGCCTCTAGCCCTCTCAGGGCCTCCATGCAGGGGTCCCCCTGACTCTTGCTACTTGGCATCAGTTTCTTCCTGACACTTCAGAGAAAGAATGTAGAAACTCTTTTCTTTTGAGTTGTATACCTATAAAGCCAGCATCACATGGATGGTGTTGCCAAGTTGAGCTGCCAGCTTTCAATGGGTCCTGACCCACTGGAATCACAGTAGCAAGAATCCTTTTATTCCTTGTTTTCTGGGAGCAGAAAAACATTAAGTTGTGTTTCCAAATGTAATGACCCTTACTCTAAAAGCAGCTTTTCCTTTCCTCTAGTTCAAAGGAGACCACTCCTTGAAGGTATTAATCACTTTAACAATGCAGTCTCTCTTAGAGCATGTGACCAGATTGTAATGTTGAGCTTCCTAGTGTCATTTTTCTTCCTCAATCTACTCTTTCCATTTTTTTCTTCTCAATTTGCTCTTTTGTATGATGGTTACTAGTAATCACACAAAAGTCTTGTGATTTTTCTTAGCCAAAAAAAATTTGTAGACATTTTCATGATTTACGGTGAAGAAAATTCTTAGGACAAGAGCTGAAGAAAGTCAGATTTTTAGACAAAACATCCAAGGAAGACAACTAGCTCAGCTGTTTTAATGCACTTGGGAACCTTGCAAGTTAGACCTCATTCATCACATGACTCTCAGTCACAAGACTGAGACTTTTAGCCTTCCACTCTCTAGGATTCTGCTAGGATAGACAAGAGTATTCAAGTAATTTTTCTAATCAAAAGTTCCAAAAGCTTCCATGTTCCAAACAACAAAATAAAGAACCAAAAATCATAAATTAGGTTTCTCACAGTAAAAACCCACTCTCTGGCACCAATTTAATGTAACTACTTGCATTTCTGTTACTGGATACAATGAAATGACCATAGGAATTTCTATAAGGAAGAATTTACTTAACTTACAGTTATGGAGAGATACAAGTTCATCATAGATGGGATACAGGGCAGCAAGCAGGAAGTGTGGAGACAAAATCAGGACACTGAGAGATCACATACTTTGCCACAAGCTTGAAGATGATAGAAAACTGGAAGTAGGGTGATGCTGTGCAATTTCAAAGGCCCAGACCAGTGACAGACTTTCTTTAACAAAGCTGCCATCTTAAACCTTCCCAAACAGTGCCATGGACTGGGGACTAATTGGTCCAATGTCTGAGCCTATGAGAAACATTTCTTATTAAAACCCGCCCCCACATATTGTGGGACGCCTGACTTGCCAGCAAGAAAGACACCACAATAGGATCCTTCTGCACACGTTTATTGGGCTGCGCATTGACTGTGTAGGCGAAAGACCCCGCCCGAACCCTGGGCCTCTCACTCTTATATACTATCAGTTCCCATCCACTCACAGCAGGCCATGCCACCTCACCAGGCACACAGCTTCAGCTAATCAGGGCAGCAGGGGCATATCCCCACCAAAATGGCTTCGCCAGTAACCTGGTACACCTGCGCAGCTCTCACGATGTTTGTGGTTTATATGAGGAAGTCAGGTGCAAGTCATACGACTTAGCTGCAGTCCCTGGCGCCTTTGGGACTGCCACCACACCCGCTCCCCACAACATATTATTAGTGTAGAATTGTAACATTTTTCTGTTTATATCAACCATTCTCCAAAAAGAGTCAAATATATTTTGTACTGTAGGTAGCCTCCTTTGGAAACGAGGGTACTGGAAGTAGAAAGTTTATAGTTAGACAAGCAAGACTGCCCAACTATAGTTCAAGGAGTCACATGCAGTACTGCTGAACGTCTTCAACAGATCTCAGATCACTCACATAAACTCACAGAATACTGTGCTTGTGCAAGACTGGGACTGTATGCTGGAGTCTCTCCCCAGGTTGATGCTTTCCATCATTGTTGGCTGTCCTGTGGATTTCTCTGTTTTGACCTTGCAGGTTGCTTTAATCCTGAAAGCCTCATTGATCACTGCATGTCACTGGAAATGAATATATTAAGGCTGCATTCACAGACTCAGTAGCAAAAAGAAATTCAGCAAGCATTGAAATGTAAATTCCTAGGTCACCCTGTCAGACATATTTGTTTTTAAGAGAACAAGTCATTAATGACTAATTATCATGCTCCTGTGAAGAAACACAGTGCTAATGAATTTGCTCAATTTTCAAGAAAAAAAAAAATAGTTCTTTGTTAAAGGAAGCTTAAGCTTTCACAAGGTTTCAACAATACTGACTGAAACAGTGTGAACATATTGTTTAAATGGTTGTCATACATAATTGGACAAATTATAATAAATTAGGGATAGAGGTTCTCAAATTGTCTGAAACAGTTACTAATCCTAGGAAGACAGAGTTAAGCAGAGCTGGAGGAAACTTCCATTTCGGAATTATGGGGGAGTCTGTAATGGGAAATTATCAGTAGGGAGATTAGGAAAAGTTTAAAGTGGAGAGACTCTGATCTCTATTTATTTCTCAGTCTTCAAGATATTGTTCTTATACTCTTCCTGCTTGGCAGACTTAAATCATGTCTGTCTAAGGCAAACACTGACATCTGAACCCTAAAGATATCACTCTTCATGTTCCCAAGCAACTTCTCTACTACCTCTTTATCTAAATCCAGGCATGAGGCCATATCTCTCTTACTGCAGGATCATTCCTCAAAAGTAAAGGCAAACATTAAAATTCCCCAATGGAAACCCAGCCTTAGTAAGTATCCTCCTACACTTATGTGATTCCTTGTGGGAGGCAAATACCTTGAACATGCTTTATGACTCTCCAGCTCAATACACTGGATTACATGTTCTGTCAATGAACTCTGGTTCATGCTACCTGTGATTAGACAGTTTCATCCTTAGAACTATTAAGGTATTTCTACTGGAAAGCTCAGACAAATATCTCTTCCTAATAAAGCAAGGGCCACAGTATATAAAGTCCATGTTGAAAAAGCCAAACCAGTATATTTTTCATTGTAATCAACATTTTCCTCATTAAAGGACTCTTTCTTCTTCTCGTCCTGCTCCTCCTCTTCCTCCTTCTCTTCTTTCTTAGGAATAGAATGTTTTATACACTTGGAAAAGTGCAAGTTCTTCCTTACCTTTCTTTATCAATGACAACTTGCATTCCCTGTAAGATCCATTCTGATTTTCTTTCACATGTCTCACAAATGATTTAAACATCACACATACTAAATCAAACCCCCATTGCCCTACTTCTTAGATTTGCATTCAGATAATAGGGGGAAAATACTCATGAGAGGAAATACAGAGACAAAGTGTGGAGCAGAGACTGAAGGAAAGGCCAACCAGAGATTGCCCCACCTGGCGATCCATCCCATATACAGTCACCAAACCCAGACACTATTGTGCATGCTAACAAGTGCTTGCTGACAGAAGTCTGATATAGCTGTCTCCTGAGAGGCTCTTCCAGTGCCTGAACAATACAGATGTGGAAGCTCACAGCCAACCACTGGACTGAGCACAGGGTCCCAGTGGAGGAGTTAGAGAAAGGACTAAAGTTGCTGATGGGGTTTGCAACCCCATAGGAAGAACAACAATATCAAACAATCAGACATCCCCAGATCTTCCAGGGACTAAACCACCAATCAAAGAGTATACATGGAGGGACCCATGGTTCCAACCATATATGTAGCAGAGGATGGCCTTATCTGACATCAATGGGAGGAGAGGCTCTTGGTCAAGTGAAGGCTTGATGCTCCAGTGTAGGGGAATGACAGGGCAGCGAGGCTGGAGTGGGTGGTGGAAAAGCTTCAAAGAAGCAGGTAGAGGGAGATAGGATTCAGGGATTGGGGAGATAGGGAACAGGGAAAGGGGACAGCATTTGAAATGTGAATAAAGAAAATTAAGAAAAGAAAACCCTAATGATGATGATGATGGATAAGATGATGATGTTGATGCATATCTTAGATTTGCTCTCATCTTATTGACCCTGACAGCCACAGTAGTTTTCCACAGTTTTCTCCATTAACAAAAGCAGAATTTCCTGAATCATTTTTGACTTATCATTTTCAGAAGTCTTGTCCCAAATTTAGTCTTGATCTGCCCATTTCTTTCTGTTCTCTCAGAAATGATTCCAAATAGGTCTCCGACCTTTATAATCACTAATAGGACATTGTTCTCTTGGATACTTCTACATATTACTCCCACTTGGCCATTGAGTTTATTTAAAGCATATTATATCAAGTCATGTCTCTGAATGTTCTTGGTAGTACCATATCCCTGAGAATAGATTCTGAGATTACTTTCCAGAGAAATCTGCTTGACTGGGATCCTACCTAATTTCTACATCAGCAAGCACAAAATTATTTTGGTCTTCCAGTTCCACCCATTATGTAAAATATACTTTTGAACAGAAACCTATAATCTATATTATTCTTTCAACTTCTTCCTTCTCTTCCTCTTCTTCCTCCTCCTCACCATCATCATCATCACAATCAGCATCAACATCACCATCTTATCCATCATCATCATAACTATTTTGGTCTTTTCCTAGTCTGTCCTCACAAGGTTCCCACATAGATTTTCTCCTTTCTCACGCTTCTTCTGCAGAAGTCATTACTTTAGGTAGAAATTTCTAAAGATGTATCTCCATGGCTTTTTTTTTCTTCTTCTTCTAGGACATGATTTATTTAGGGTTTTCTTTTCTTAATTTTCTTTATTCACATTTCAAATGCTGTCCCCTTTCCCTGTTCCCTATCTCCCCAATCCCCGAATCCTATCTCCCCCCCCCACGCTTCTATGAGGCTGTTTTACCACCCACTCCAGCCTCGCTGCCCTGTCATTCCCCTACACTGGAGCATCAAGCCTTCACTTGACCAAGAGCCTCTCCTCCCATTGATGTCAGATAAGGCCATCCTCTGCTACATATATGGTTGGAACCATGGGTCCCTCCATGTATACTCTTTGATTGGTGGTTTAGTCCCTGGAAGATCTGGGGATGTCTGATTGTTTGATATTGTTGTTCTTCCTATGGGGTTGCAAACCCCATCAGCAACTTTAGTCCTTTCTCTAACTCCTCCACTGGGGACCCTGTGCTCAGTCCAGTGGTTGGCTGTGAGCTTCCACATCTGTATTGTTCAGGCACTGGAAGAGCCTCTCAGGAGACAGCTATATCAGACTTCTGTCAGCAAGCACTTGTTAGCATGCACAATAGTGTCTGGTTTTGGTGACTGTATATGGGATGGATCGCCAGGTGGGGCAATCTCTGGTTGGCCTTTCCTTCAGTCTCTGCTCCACACTTTGTCTCTGTATTTCCTCTCATGAGTATTTTCCCCCTATTATCTGAATAGAGCAGAAACTTACCCTATATTTATTCATTTAATCACTATTTTCCATGTTTTAACTGGATAGTAAGCTTCAGAAATTCAGGTGTTTATGTGTCTGATTCTGTGTTGCATACAACCCTCTGCATGTCACGAGAGTATACACAGTTTATTTTTTTAAAAAGTATTCGTATAGTGAAAAGCAAAGAAAAATTGATTCTATGACTTAGGAAAAGCCTATGTCCTGAGATTAAACAGAGGTAAGAATAAAGTAAAGCAGCGATGTACTGAAAAATGACAGAAGGCAAATGCTAGTTTGGTAAAATCTCTGGGATTATAATTATGTTTAATGTCAAGTTGTTGATCTAAGGATAAATGGTATTTTATATTCGTGCTAAACAGAATGATAATATGATAAATAATAGAAATTTAATGAAATATTGATATCAGTACCTTGATTGTATGTATTTTTTTCAAAATATCTTCAAATATTTTCAATGTTTAAACATTTTAACAGATGCTTGTAGAATTTAGTAGGTACTAAAACCTGCATACACATGTAATTTAGGTTTCAATCTAACAGAATTGACCTAAGTGAATTACCACTATTATGGTTATTTTAATAGATAGAAATTATTAAATACAATTACACTTTATCTTATAATACTTTAAATTTGATACATAGGCAAATTATGGCTCTTGGTCTCTTGTTCTCTTGCTCTTTCCCTGATTCCCTTCCCCTCTCTCTCCCCATTCCCTTTCCCCCTCTCTCTCTACGTGCTCATGGCCATCATATACCCCTCTACTCTTCTACTTCTCTTCTCTTCTCTTCTCTTCTCTTCTCTTCTCTTCTCTTCTCTTCTCTCTCTCTCTCTCTCTCTCTCACATGCCTTTAATTAACTCTATTCTATACTAAAAACAATTAGGCAAATTATCAAAGAACTATCTTGTTAAAATATAACATTTTATTGAATGTTGATAAATTGGATCTTCCAAAAATAAATAAATAAAAAGAGAAGCAAACTGGGGTTCTATGTACTGAGATAAGCATTTACTTCCATAAAATCAGCATATGTGGTACAATTAGGTCCCCCTTTAAAGATATAAAACTCCTCTCTTGGTGCTACCACAGAACCTGGAGGATTATAGAAAATACTAGAAGGTATAGTGTCTTGCATTACTGCCAGAGATATGTAAATATACATCATACAGGCAGAAGACTTGCTTAGTATGTGCCAAAATACAGATGTAATCATGAGTACTAAAAACATAAATTCATATAGCTAATTTTTCAACTCTGTAAATTTGTAATGGATATTGACTTTTAAAACTAGAGGATGAATTATTTAATATTTTGAATATAATGATTGCAAGTTGGTATTACAACATGATTATCTGTGTGAAAGGAAGGTGTATGTCCAATTGGATTTATTTTATTTTCAGTCATCCTTCATTCCACTAATTGCTCATTAATGAAGATAACATTATACAACTAACACCAGCACATTTCAAGAATGAGTAGTTGGTTGATGATTTTCTATGTTTTTAGGATTTAATAAACCACATTACCAAAGCAATGAATAAATGTTTATGAAGTAATCAAATGCATGAATGGAAAACATTACAGAACCAATATTTGACACTGTCAAAACAAAATATATTTAAGAGTAGACATGAATACTCTCTGTATTCTAAAGCCATATACTACAATTCAAAGGCAATTATAAAGTTATATACAATGTAACTAAATTAATTATTACTATGCACATTACTTTTCTGAAGGAAAAATATATACCACAAATGAGGATAATTGGTATTCTCAGATATATGTGTGAGGTGACAGGATCATTAATACAGCAGTAACAGGAGGTGAATATAAATACTATGTTCATAGCAATTAACCTCTTGCTTTATCTCAATAAGAATAATTAACAAATCAATTAATGATTTCCTTGCACCAATGTGATGATAACTATTATGTGAATTTTGCTTCTATGACTTAAATACTTAAAAACCCAAAAGCAATAGGGAAATCAAATATAATAGTATTTTGCTCTCAGTAAATTAGGCTTTCATTCCAGAAAGACAAGCATTCCTCCCTGAAACTTTCAACTCCTCCAATTCACCCACTAATCTAAAGTCAGAGGGTTTCAAGCTCCTGAGCCAAATAACAATATGATTCTCACACCACTGCCCTTAGTACTTGATACCAGAGTAAAGATAGTTTCCATGCTGTGAAATTATTATGCACTTAACATACCCAAATCCCTGCCGGTGTTTTCAAAATGCACCATATACCCACCTAATAAAATAGACATATAGTAATAGTCCCAAGGCAGTGAAGATAACACATTTCACACAGCACACAGCTCAGAGTTCAGTGTGCATACCATTTATTCTCTCAATTTTTGAAAGTCCTGCTTATCTATCTCCTCAGCATTGAACAAGTTCTACCCATATCCCTGTACTTTAGTTGTACTTTCTACAACTAAATAGAGAGTTTTGTGTGGAGCTTCTTTGTTGATTCACACAATGTAAAACATTAGAGTGGATCTTCTGGTGACATTCTGGATTGAAGACACTGAGAGAGTTATTAGGAGAAAATGAAACTGTGCCGTCTAGTCTTATGTCCAGTTGATACAAATACTAGAGTTATCTGTAAGAAGGGATCCTCAATTGAGACGATTCCTCCATAAGATCTGGCTGTAGGCATTTTATTAGTTAGTGATTTATGGGGGAGGGACCAGTGTATTGTGTGTGGTGCTATCCCTGTGCTGGTGGTCCTGGATTCTACAAGAAAGCAAGCTGTATGCAATGCTCCATTATAGCCTCTGTATCAGCTTCTGCTTCTCAGTTTCTGACTCGTTTGAATTCCTACCCTGACTTTCTCTAATGATAGTCAGCAATATGGAAGTGTGAGCCAAATAAACGCTTTCCTCCTTAACTTGATTTTTGGCTATGGTGTTTTGTTGCAGCAACAAGAAAGCTAAGTAAGACAGGAACCCTGCGGCTTGTCAATCAACTGTAAAAGTTAAAGAATGGTGTGGTCACATTTTAAGAATCATGGCTCCATTGTACAGCCACTCTGGACATCAGTCTGGCGGTTCCTCAGAAAATTGGACATAGTACTACAGGAGGATCCCGCAATACCACTCCTGGGTATATATTCAGAAGATGTTCCAACTGGTAAGAAGGACACATGCTCCACTATGTTCATAGCAGCCTTATTTATAATAGCCAGAAGCTGGAAAGAACCCAGATGTCCCTCAACAGAGGAATGGATACAGAAAATGTGGTACATTTACACAATGGAGTACTACTCAGCTATTAAAAGGAATGGATTTATGAAATTCCTAGGCAAATGAATGGATCTGGAGGATATCATCTTGAGTGAGGTAACCCAATCACAAAAGAACTCACATGCTACATACTCACTGACAAGTGGATATTAGCCCAGAAACTTAGAACACCCAATATATAATTTGCAAAACACATGAAACTCAAGAGGAATGAAGACCAGAGTATGGACACTTCGCCCCTTCTTAGAATTGGGAACTAAACACCCATGGAAGGAGTTACAGAGACAAGGTTTGGAGGTGAGACAACAGGATGGGCCATCCAGAGACTGCTGCACCTGGGGATCCATCCCATAATCAGCCTCCAAACACAGACACCATTGCATACACCAGCAAGATTTTGCTGAAAGGACCCTGATATAGCTGTCTCTTGTGAGGCTATGCCAGTGCCTAGCAAACACAGAAGTGGATGCTCACAGTCAGCTATAGGATGGATCACAGGGCCCCCAGTGGAGGAGCTAGAGAAAGTACCCAAGGAGCTGAATGGGTCTGCAACCCTATAGGTGGAACAACAATATGAACTAACCAGTACCCCCAAAGCGCATGTCTCTAGCTGCATATGTAGCAGAAGGTGGCCTAGTCGACCATCATTGGGAAGAGAGGCCCCTTGGTCTTGCAAACTTTATATGCCCCAGTACAGGCGAACACCAGGTTCAAGAAGTGGGAGTGGGTGGATAGCGAGAGCGGGGAGGGTATGGGGGACTTTTGGGATAGCCTTTGAAATGTAAATGAAGAAAATACCTAATAAAAAATTGGAAAAAAAATTATGGCTCCAATATGTATGCTTCTACTTTAATAGCAAACTTGTTATAGGAAATAAACTAATTTTATGCAATTAAAATATTGTGTATTTTATTAATTATGATGGAACTAAACTACTGAAGAATTTTTTTTACTGAAATTCACTGGTTTTCATTATCTGGAAATACAGCTACCTGATGTAATGTATTCCATCAATAATAGCATACATCTTAATGGCTTGTTTGGATAAAGCATTTACATGTTAACTTTTGTTTGTATTAGAGAAGTATAGTATGCCAATTATACGCATTTCTGAAAACAAGACACAAATCTCAACACTGATATTGACTGTTAGAGAGTATTCTTATTCCTGATCAATTTGGACTTTTAACTCCCTTGCCAGTTAAAGCCAGATAATAATTGTGCTCACTACTAAAGGTCACTGTCTGTACTGCATTGTTAGTTACATGGTCATTACTTGTAGATAGCACTCGATAAATTTTTTTGGTTATCACTGTGACTGGCCCCTCTACAATTTCCAACACATGTACTCTGCTGTTCATAGCATTGGGTCAGACTTCTCACTGCAATCCTACTGTGCCTAAGAAGACAAGAGAATAAGACTGCAGAGGCATGGCAGGTGACGCCACACAGAGTGTAGCCTTGCAAATCCTGAACTGTTGGAGTGTACAGAACTCTTTTCATGACTACTGTAATTGTCAAATGCTGCTCAATTTATCAGTATCATGTTCTCAGCCTATATCAATGTAGAAGAATAAAACAGCTAATGCAGATACAACCAGTTAGCAATCAGTTTATAATATTAGCTAATGTCCTATTACAACAAATACTAATTTAAGTCTTTTAAACCCCTTCTACCCTAATCTTTTAACCAGGGGCTTTTGAATTCTGTTAGGGAAGATTTAGACATCTGTGCAATGTGCCTGGGTAGGACTTTAAAATATCCAGTGTGCTCTACTACAAATGTCACAAGGAAGGTCAATAATGAAATTCCAGAAATAAACTGAATTCAAGTTAATCTGGGTTAAGTGACAAACAATTGAGTATATACAAATCTTTGCTGATTAAATGACTGAATAAGTGAATGGTGAATGTGTAGATAAATGAACTAATCAAGATATGGTAGATGAAAATAACTATGGAGAAAAAGAGAGGAAAGGCATACTAGCTTACAGAGACTTCTGCTGATAATCATCTGTGTACACTACAATGAGAACTGATTTTAAGCAGTTCAGAAGCTAAGTGGTTTATTGTTCCTCTTGCTAATGTGCTATGATTTCAGGTCCTATAGATCAGAGTCCACAGACTATAGACTTGATAGCATCATGATGAGAATTACTATAAGCACTGGATCTTTATGCTCAAGTGTAGTTTCTTACATCCTTTTTATTATGAATGTAGAAAAGTAGATTTGACTTTGAAAGTACTTGCTAAGGGGAACGATCACACAGGAAAAAAACCACAAATTCTAGGAACTGAGCCAGGCTCTGATTTCCTCTGTCCCTTGAGTGTTTTATTTAAGGAAACCATTGATTTCTGCCACTACACTGAAGAAACTCCTGTGCAAAGGTGGCCAAGAAATCTGCCTCCAATTCCAGTTTTTAGGACCCTTTCCAATGGAAGATTGCCACATGAGAAGCTTTGCTGGAAGTAGCCTTTTATACTTTAAGCTCAATTTTTTGTGTAAGAAGTTGAAAAGGAAAGAAAACTCTCTGTGATATTTTCCAAGAAGCTTAGAAACTTTGCTTAATTTTCATATTTAGAAGGAAAAGCACTTCCATAATCAAATGAAGGTTTTCCAAAGAACTGTCAACGGCTTACCATTCGCCTGCAGCTTACTGTAGGGCATATTTTTATGAGCTACAATAGTACAATTAAAAGTATCTAGTGTTATGCCTTGTGGTTTGAGGAAAGCTGAAAATCATTAGTAATTCTTATTAATGAGTAAACGTTTTAAAAATAGCTGAGAAAACGAAAAAAACCACTGTTTTCAGTAATGAAACTTCTGATCCATTCCAGGAAAATGAAGCATTCTTCTGTAACATGCCTGGACACAGCATTGTTTTCAAAACTGTCTTCGGACTCATATATGAACCACCAGAGATCAACATAACACAATAGTGAATAGTAGATGTTCTTATCAAGTATATGTAATTCTGTAATAGGTAAGAGAAATAGTCAAATGCTAATGATATATATTCTTTAAAAAAGTGATAAGGTGTGAGGCTGAGGAGATGGCTTTGAGGTTAAGAGCGGTAAAGTGCTCCTGTAGAAAGACAAAATTCAGATCCCAGCACCTACACAGAGTGACTGACAACTTCAGTAACCCACGGTTGAGGAAATGCGCCACCATTCTGAATGCCTTAGGTAACTTCTCACATAAGCTCGGACATAAGTATACATACATGATAAAAATATGAGTGAGCACTTTATACTGTGACAGAGAAATTGCAAAGATGCCTTTTTTATGATCCTCTCATTATTTCGGGATAATCATGTAGAGCTCAGTTGAAAAAGAAAGAGGAAGCAATATGGACTTGTAAACTTAGTTCTCTGTAAGAGGATGCATAAGGTCTTTGTCTGCCCTCTCAATAAATTTGCCTGTAATGTTACTTACAAACTCGTTGTTCAGCTTGCATACATGTGATAAAATCAGTAACAAGGGTTGCTACCAGACATAATACTGAAATCCATTTACAGTCACAGATTCAGAAAGCTTTCTTTTGAGATGTGATTCTGCTATTTCAATACAGGCTATTATATAACTTTTTGTTCCTCATATTTTGTATATTTATTGTGACTTTAGATTGGAATTCTGAAATGTACATTATTTTAAATTGTGCATATGTGTATGATCTCTTTTGAGTCTGTAAATGTGAGTGCAAATGCCCACAGTGGACACAAGATTCAGATGACCTGGAGGCAAAAAAAAAAAAAAACCAGACAGGTGAAAACTTCACAATCTAGATGCTAGGAATTGATCTCAGGTTGTCTACAAAGGGAGCATTATTCCTTTTTCTTTTCTTTTCTTTTCTTTTCTTTTTTTTTTTTTTGTAGATATTTTCTTTTCTTTATTTACATTTCAAATGTTATCCCCTTTCCTGGTGTCCCCTTCAAAAATCTCCTATACCCTCACCCCTCCCCCTGTTCACCAACCCACCCACTCCAGCTTCCGGGCCCTAGCATTCCCCTATACTGGGGCATAGAAACTTCACAGGACCAAGGGTCTCTCCTCCCCTAAATGACTAACAAGGCCAACCTCTGCTACATAGCCACAAGTTCCAACATGTGTTTTCTTTTGTTGGTGGTTTATTCCCAGGGAGCACTGAGGGTACTGGTTAGTTCATATTGTTGTTCCTCCTATGGGGTTGCAAACCCCTTCAGCTCCTTGGGTACTTTCTCTAGCTCCATCATTGGGGGCCCTGTGCTCCATCCAATGGATGACTGTAAGCATCTACTTCTGTATTTGTCAGGCACTGCTAAGTCATCTTTCTGGCTGTCCATTAGACTTTTAAATGAAATGTGATCATTAATGTGTCCTGAAAACTAAATGGAAAAATAAAGATGCTCCTTTTGAGTATAACTTTATTTGATTGGAAATTACTATTTAAACCTCAAAACAGAACTTACATATAATGTTATATTTATAAATGCCACATGTGTACTACCAATTTGGGTACTGATTTTAAATGTACCCATAATTTCTTTACATGATGAGTGATGACTTCCTTATCCTATATGAACTTCAAATGTCTAACCTGAGACTTCTGAAAATTAAGTAAACATTTAAAAAGCAGTAAACTTTTCAGCGATGCATGGGGCTATCATACGTTCATACCATTACAATTATAGTCTATTTATTGGATTTTTAGCATTAATACTTTGATAATTCCACAATATATATTATCAATTTTACCTCCCTACCCCAGCTTTGCACAGATCTTTGCTAACTCTACCTCCAACCCCAATTTGTGTTCTCAGTATTTTTAAAAGTCCATAAAATGTAATTTGTGCTGTCTATACACACTTGGATTTGTGGTAAAATAGTGTATAGCACAGTTAAACTATGGACAAAGCACCACACTCTTAAAGAGAACTGATCTAACCTCTTCCAGCAACTATCAGTTTCCCACAGCTCCTCCATTCTCCATGCCAGGATTTTTGCTTGGCTTGAGTTTATGAAGGTCACAACTTCTGTATGTTTGTTCTACTCTGTCAATAAAATACCAGTTCTCTATAGTCATATACCAATTTGGCTCTGACATGATTTCTGCCCCGTCTTCCACCATGAGCCTTGACCCTTGGGAAGAAGCAGGCAGAGAGTGATAAATGTCTTATTTATGGCTTTACATTCTTCACTCTCTTGTTCTATTCATGATGTAACTCTCTGTGTTGCTCTACTGTAGAAATGTTTCTCTGCTAAGGACAGAGAAGTGCACTAAACCACAGATATAAGTCATTGTGAGAGGTTTGATCTTATGTTCATTTAGCAAAATAGCAAGTAAATTCTCCTCCTCTAGTGGTTATGACCTGCTGTCTGACCACAGGTTCTTGGTCCTAATAATTGTGATGCATAGGAATTTCATCTTGTGACCCAGGCCTTTAAACCAAGCAGAAAGTAGTTGATTATTCCTATAACATCCATGCCTCTAATCCATGAGTGGGAATATCTTGGCAGGTCAATTGTTATGATATCTTGCAGGGTTCAAAGTCGATGACTGATGTTAAGTTTCCTCTTCTGGCACTGAACATAGTACTTTCCAGTACTAGCAAAGCTAGCCAGTAGGAATGAAGCTGCCAAAGCAGTATGAACTTGATGTTGTCATATTTTCTGGCCAAATACATGTCAACTTCAGCAATAGGGTCTTATTGTCATGATTTGTATTGTAACTGAGATTATTGACAATAGTCTACAACATTTGAGAGAAAACAGAGTCTCACAAGCTTACTAATTCAAAAGACACACTCCATTCCTTGCACTGGGTTTTAATTTATAAGCCCAGGGTAGCTAGTGTTAATGTGATCATTTTGTTATAGGGATATCCATCTAAACTTATTTCATGTATGTGTATGGATATATTTTCAGGAAACTTCTATAGCAGTAAGTTTTCATATATTTTTTTTCAAAATGTCTTTAGCATGTGCTATTCCTCATTATATATGGTCTTCTAACTTGCCTTCCCATCGCTTACCACATTTAACTTTTCCTGACCCATTACTTTCCTTTCTTCATTCCTACAACTATGTTCTATCTCCTCTCCCTTTAATAGCCATCCCTCCAAGCCCATTACCAATTTTCTGACGTCTCTGTGCATTCCAACTGAAACATGTCTGAACAATCATGAAGGATTGCCACAAATGAGAGAAAACACTCACGTTTGCCTTTCTCATCCTGGGTGACATTATTCAGAATGATTGTTTCTACTCATTCATTTAAATTTGGCTTTTATGATTTCATTTTCCTTAATAGCTGAATAATATGCCCATTGTATAAATGTGTCATATTTTTATTATTTATTCATTGGTTGGTAGACGTCAAGGCTGTTGTGTTTGCTAACGATTGTGTATGGAGCAACAGTGAACATGGAAGAAGATATATCTCTAAAATAGAATGCTGGGTACTTTTAGTACATGTCTGAATAGTACAATAGTACATGTGATTTAGGGTTTGGTTTTTTTGTTTGTTTGGTTTTGGTTTTTGGTTTTTTTGTGGTTTTTTTTTTTTTTTTTTTTTTTTTTTTTTAGAAATTTCCACCTTTATTTTTATCATGCCTGCACCAATTTGCATTCTTACCACTAGTGAGTATTTTCCTTCTTCTCCAACATGCATGTGAGCATTTGAAAGTCCCTTTGAGAAAATATACCCTTTATGATAAACACAGTGGAGAATTTAGGAATACAAGCGGTGTATCTGAGTATAATAAAACCAATATACAACCCCTCACAGCTATATCTTACTAAACAAGAAAAGCTCAAAGCATTTCTTTGAAAATCGGGAGCAGGATAAGGGTTTCCATTTTGCCCCTCTTGAACCATACATCATTTGAAGATTTAGCTAAAGCAACATCAGTGTCTGTTACTGTAAGATTGATACTGGTGATGCTATGGAAACCCCAATAATATTGCTCCTTGTGGGTGAAGAAGTACAACAAGGAGAAATGTCGACTGTCAAAACATTAAGGAAATAAAGAGAAACAGAATAAAGAGAGACACTTGATATGAAGTAGAAACTAAAATAAGCAAAAATGTGTATACAGGAGAGATGGAGAACTTCAAGAAAGTATATCATTTGAGGTATGCTGAAGTATGTTGATGAGTAACATGGCCAAGAAGTAGCATGGACCATGGGCACTCAAAGATATTTACTTGATGTTAGGAATTGTTTTCTAGAAAGAGACTTGGTTGCCCATCTTTGATTCTCAATACAGAAGTTGTGCTACACTTTGGTAGAAGGGAAGAAATTAGAGTGGGCATAGAAGCTGTACTCAACTACTTTTCTCTAAAATGTAATTTTGTTCATGGAGTGCTTGGACAGGTTGAGTAATCAAAGTGCAGAATAGAAAAGAGTAGTTACAACAACACATAGCAAACAGAATATCCCTGCATGACACGACACAGTGAGAGCCACTGCACTAGTACTTATAATTAACAAAACTTATCTTCTATGCTGGAGACATGAAATAATCTTTTATGGGGTTGTCTAGCAGGTATCTCCAGTGGAAAATTTGTCTGTCAATTATGGTTCTTGGCACATGGAATATGCCTTAACATCATGTAGAGACAGCTTCATCTAATTTCACTGGGCATCTGTTTCAAGAAAAAGGACTGGGAAATTAGGAAACACAGTATAAGTGACTGTAGCAGTCTCCTTGAAAAAATAAAACCCAGCTCTGATTGGGATGGCAATGTATATCCAGGGACTAACTCTATGATTGACAACTCCTTCATGTTCTTTCAAAAGTAGAGTTTGCCCTGGCTTTTCTCTAAAGAGAAGACTAAAGTCTTACCTTAATTTTTTGATAATCAGTTACTATAAAAATATATGTATACTCTAAGATGCCTTGCAAAAGTATTTCCAGGTACATTAGAGTTTGTACTTTTTTTCTAGTATGTCTCTATTAGATATATGTTGTATGTTCTTTGATTGGTGGTTCAGTCTCTGAGAGACCCTAGTGTCCAGGTTAGTTGACTCTGTTGTCTTCCTGTGGAGTACCTATCCCCTTCACATTGTCCCTACTCCCCCACAATCCTTCCTTCTTTTCTTCCATAAGAGTTCCCAAGCACCAACTATTGTTTGGCTGTGGGAGCTACATCTGTCAGCATCTGCGTGGAGTCTCTCAGAGGACAGTCATGCTAGACTCCTGTCTTCAAGCATGATAGAGTATCATTAATAGTGTCAGGGATTGGTGTTTGCCCATGGGATGCTTGGTCTTCATGGGGGTCTTGAATAAATTGGACAGAGACTATCCCAAAAGCTGTTGCCTGAATGTGGAATATGTTCTTCTAGCTGGGCTGCTGTGTCTGCCTCTGGGAGAGGATGGACCTAGTCTCGAATACTTGGTTTGTCAGAGTGGGTGAGGGATAGCCCACACACACTCAAAGCAGAAGGGAAAGGGAATAGGGAAGGGATTGTTGTAGCAGGTGACTGAGAGAGGGGTAGTGAGCAGGATGCAAAGTGAATAAATTAAAAAAAAAACTATACTTTGTAATTTGTAAAAGCAGTTTTTATTTTATGAAGACTTAGTGCAACCCATGTTTTTAAAAGAGCTGACTTAGACTATATTTTATATTTAAACCTAACATGAAAGTAAAAATTACTACCCAACTGAAAATGCTGAGTATTTAATGTTTCTCACTCAACATAAACATGCTGTCCTAAAAATTAGATAGCACTGAAAATTCTTAAAATCTTACCTTCAATTTTAGGAACATATAGACAAGTGAACAAACTCATACATTTATCAGAGTGACTTTATTAGTCTGCCTTGTATTACTATAAATAAATAACCATGGTCACTAACGGATAAGGATGAAAACTTTGTCCACCTCTATCCTTTAGAAGTGTAAAATGATCAGGCTCCATTGATTCTGTATGTAGAAATAACAGAATGCTGTTTTAACTCACAAATGCGTCCTGCATATGCTCTACCTTACATCTTCCTTAACTTGATAAATCAGTCTTAGTAAATCTTAGAAGTCTAAAGTTGTTAAACCTCAAGCTACATAAAAATTGAGCTTACACCTCAAACCAATGAACATATTTTATCCTTTTCTTTTTTCCTTTCAAATAGATCTTCACCATGAGTACTCACACAGCATACTAATTATTACCAACATTGATGTTCAGGTTAATCAAAATACACATAAAGAAAGGCTCTTGAGAAACTTAAGACCTCTGAACACAAAACTGCTGTCATCTACATTATCTTATAAGACTATACAACAAACATCTTGTTTATCACCAATTTACATAGATTTCAATTCATATATCCTCCTCAGATGTAAGCCAGTACAGAGTAAGAACCTTTATCAGACATGACATTTTTAAATATGTTCCTGGGGACTTTTGTCCAGCCTAAGATATATAGAGAGTGGCCTGTTCTGTTTGTGACAACATCATTCTATGATCACATGAAGCTAAATTCTGAAACCTGTTCTTTGGTAAAATCTTTCTGTTTTGATAGATTATAATTCTGTAAGAAGTGAGATATGGATAGAATTTTTTTTTACATTTTCAATGATCACATCTGTAACAAATAACTTTAGTTTTCCTATTATCTGTATCTTCAGAAAACACTGAAATCTGTTTCCTGTATTTCCTCTCACATAAGACAGATTTATTGCACATTCTCTCCCCTCTCACAATAGGATGAGTCCATGCAATAGAGGCTTTATCAAACAACCTCAGCTTTAAAATACCACTTTATTTTGGCATTCATGTTATCACTGTGACCAGTTCTGACCTTTGATCTTGGAATTATTACACACCAAGATATATTACACACCAGTCCTATAAATGTTAACATATAAAAACCACATACAAACATTTATTTACCCTCTTTAAAAATAATTAATGACATACAGGTGTCTCATTTTATTCTCAAGCATCTTTGGCCACTTTCCAAGTGACTGCATTTACCAATATTGAAGACTAAGGCATAGTTTAATTTTATAATGATATTTTATTTATTCATATGGTTATTTCATTATATGCCCTTACCAATTGTGATTATACAGTATTGCATTATTTGAAATATGTAGCAATAATAAAACATTTTCTTTCAATCATTGTGCTGGTTACTCTTTGCCAACGTTTCCAAATTCAATCCAAATTAGAGACACCTGAGAAAAATAATTTCAAACAATTAGCTCCATTAAATTGGCCTGTGATCATGTCTGTGGGGTCATTTTCATGATTACTGGTTGAAAATGGGATTAGGCAGCCCACTGTGAGTAGTGTCATCCCTGAGAAGAAGAACCTGAGGTGTATAAAACACCAAACTGTGCAGGCCGTGGAGAACACGTTAGTAAGCAGCACCCTTCTGTGATTTCTCCTTCAAGCTCCTGCCTTGAGTCCTTGCCTGGGCTTCCCTTGATGATAGACTACAACCTCTGAGCAAAATTAACCTTTATTTCTTTTGTTGCTTTTCATCCTGATACTTATCAAAGCAACTGAGAAGCTAACTAGGACACACATTATTTATTCATTTACTCTCCCAGGAGACTTTCACAGTCAAATGGATTATATTACAAATAGTATTTCCCAGACAATATATGGTGAATTCTCTATGTTATCTTTCTTCAAAAAATGTGTGTACATATACATATATGCTAATAACAAACCATCAAACCTAATATAAAGATTTGGAATGGTTTTTAACTAACTCTTTAAAAGAACATATTAAAAAGAAGCTCTTGAGAGAATTATTTGCATTTCTGTAACAATGTGTGGCTTAACATCCTAAATAAAGAAACTGAACCATTCTATCCCTCATTAGTATGTCAGGATCCTTCCACACTTCCATTTAGCATCTTTAAATGGTGTTATCTTCTGTTACAACTGGAGAAGTTTTTGTCTAACAGTCAATTTCCACTTAAAGAATGAACCAGGGTTTATGCGTGCAGCTGTATGCAACTAATAAAACAAGAAACTAAAATTTAATGGATCAACCATAAATTTCCCTTCAGTTTTATTGTCCAACCTTGACTTTTCAAAATGAGCTCTCTGTGTGATTTCTGAGTCTGAATTTGGTAAAATAGGTAGTCTGCATATACCAGAATTGCAGTGATGATGGATTTGATACCAAGCTACATTTCCAGAAGTAGGTGTTACCAGACAAATTTTGGCTAATGACAAGAGGTGTGTAAAAATACATTTTCAAGAAACCTTGCTGCTTTATGAGTATATTTGAATATGAATGTTATGTGTGTGTGCTTCAGAGAAGAGAATGGATTTTTTTCCAATAACTATATTGACATTTCCTTTATTTTTGTTTTGTTTGCTTGTTTGGTTTGGTTTGGTTTTGGCATGGATATTCTATAACATTCCATACAGTGCTTGGAAGTACACATGACAGAGATCCATCATCACTAGAAAAATTCGATTATGATTTTCTTCCTCAATATTTCATATTTCAAAGATTACTAAGGCATCAAAGCTTTGGAAATCAAGAAATTCTAACACAAGAACCCACTACTACCCAAGTAGCTTCTTCTAACCTGGTGTCAAGATTGATCATATATTGAAGGTAGTTTCCTGCCTGTAAAATGGAGAAAATAATGGTGATTGTAAAAGAATATGATGTAATATACAGAATTATATCTATCTCAGTGCATTCAGGATATATCCACAGAAGTGTGCTAAATTGATTAGCTCATGAACAGCCCAAATTTCCCAAAATTCTCCAAGCACAAAAAGAAGTTCAAGATCACAGAACTGGGAGATGTATGTAGAGTGAAATTTAACCCTGTTTTCTGTGGCAGAACAGCCCAATTAAAACAACAACACCAACAACAAACTCCCTTATTTAATTTTTAAATAAGAAAAAGCCCTCATGTTTTGTTTACTTTTCTTTTTAGAATTTTAGTGTTTTCGTTAACGGCTTTTTAGGGTATTTAGAAGAGTGTTTTAGAGGGTTATTTTTTGTTTGTTTGTTTGTTTTGTTTTGTTTTTTTGTATTTTATTGGTTTTCAGGGTTCTAGTTTACTTTTAGTGTTTATTTTTTTTCTTGGATTTTTAAGGATCTTAGTGCATTTTAGGATTTTAGGGTTTTATTTAGGTTTCAGGGTTTGTTTTTGTTTTTTGTTTTTTAGTATTTTAATGTATTTCTTAGGGTTTTTTTCTTGTTGTTTTTGTTTTTATTCTTGAGTATTTGTTTTTTTTTTTTTTTTTTTAATTTAAGGGTTTAAATTTTGGTGTTTCATAGTTGTAGAGTTGCTGAACTAAAGTGGCCCATGCATTCAAACCCAGCACTTGGGAGGAACAGGAAGTAGATTTTTGAGTTCAAGGCCAGCATGTTCTACAGAGTGATTTCCAGGACAGCCAGAGATACACAGAGAAACCCAGTCTACAAAAACTTAAAAAAAATAATAAAATAAATTAATAAAAATTAAAAAAAAAGAAAGAAAAAGCCCTCATGATTTATGAATTTCATAAAGTTAACACCTTTTAGTATCCTCATATTTGTGTTTTGGATTTTGTGTGTGTGTGTGTGTGTGTGTGTGTGTGCGTGTGTTTTTTTCCAAATATTTATTTATTATATGTAAGTACACTGTAGCTGTCTTCAGATACTCCAGAAGAGGGAGTCAGATCTCGTTACAGATGGTTTGAGCCACCATGTGGTTGCTGGGATTTGAACTCTGGACCTTCGGAAGAGCAGTCGGGTGCTCTTACCCACTGAGCCATCTCACCAGCCCGTGTTTTGGATTTTGACAGTCAAGTTTTAGAGAAATAATTCATTCAGAAAATATTTAATGTCACAATTTTAGGAAAATGTTAATAATTTTCACCTAGGACTTATGTTAACGTTTTATTACTTGAGTGAATCTAGGTGATGGATACTAACAAATTCCAGTGAGTGATACTGACCATAGGTCCTTGAACTATATTTTTCTATTCATCATTCATGTTTGACTTTACCTTGGTAGTTTTCTAGTTGTTAGTCATACTATTAATATTTATTTTATATTATATAATGTAGTATAATTTATAGCCAATTGTTTTATCAATATTTAATCCTGTTGCTTTTGTCACAGCACATAGAATCTATATTTGGAGATATTCCTTATCAAAATTATCTCAGTCTATCCTACAGACACACAAACATTTGTGTTTATGTTATATAAATTGTATAATTAGATTAGTTCCATTATTAAAGGATTGCCTATTTTATGATGTTTAATAGTGTTGAACAGTAAGCTTCAATCAACTAGATTATAAGTTTTGGAGCTAGATTGATACATTTCATACAGAGAATAAAATGTCTGCATATGTTGACCAAAATCTTCCGTAAATGCGTACTACACACAAATGTATATATAGCATAGTTTAACTTTAATAACTCTTGATTTTTGTATGGTTGGTCTTTGCATTGATCAAAGTGTGCTGTTGAAGTTCCTCAGTGTTTTAGTATTAGCACCTCTCTGACTCTTTGATCTGACAATGTTGGTTAAACATGAATGCATTAACTCATTAACTTGTTTAACTGATTCCGTGATTATTATCTGCTGATACGTTTTTATCATTTTTCCTTTAGGACTAAATGTCCTAGCTTGCTTTTGATTTACATTAGCATGGAAAATTTTGCACACTGTTTCACGTTATTATTAGACTTTACTGGTGTCAGTTTCTTCTAAGCAGAATAAGGACACATGTAAGTGTAAGTGGCTGTTTCAGATGTTGAAGGGTGACTGTAGTTTACACTAAGCCATATATATTCCATATAATAGAAAAAAAGAACTTGAAGTTTCCACATCAAAACACTTAATTGAGCTAATGATCTTGATTTTAACAGTTCATCCTGATATGCATCTATTGAAATACTACATGATTACTTCAATTAATATCAACAAAAAATCATACATTAATCGAAATGTTTAATCTTGAGTATTATCTATTTTTCCTTTGGAGAACAGTTTTATTCTTGGAAAACTTTAACTGGTGCAATGTATTTTCATTATATCCACTCAGTCCTACTTGTATTCAAGACCTTCTAATGCCCTAGTTATTTTCCCTCACAATTTTCTGTCTTCTTTTTGTTTTATGCTTATTAATAACCTCTTGAGTCTAATTGGTCCTGTTTATATATCCAGCTGTATGGCCAAATACTGAAGCACAGGCACCAACCAGTGGCAATGACACTAACGGAGTTAAAGTTCTTCCTCCCTCATCAGTCATTAACAAACAATAGTTCATCCAACAGGATAAGACCCTCAGAACCTCTAAACTATCATGCTGAAATTTTGAGTGACTTGATAATCTCCAAACCTTATACAAGTAATCACAGCTACCATTAAGGGATGCATGTAACGGCCCTGTCATGTCCAAAATTATCATTTTACAGCTTTCCACTTCATCTTACATTCTAATGCCTCCCCTTCAGTAAAGTTCCCTGTTAGTTATATGTCTCTGTAAAACTTATTCCCTGTTGCAGAAAGAAGCTTTTCTGAAAAAAAGTGAGGTGTTTCATAAAAGAAAATGACATAAAGAAGTTGTCAATGTACAACATGAACTAACCAGCATCCCCAGAGCTCTCTGGGACTAAATAACCAATCAAAGAAAACACATGGTGGGACTCTTGGATCTAGCTTCATATGTAGCAGAGGATGAGTCAGTCATCAATGGTAGGAGAGGCTCTTGGTCCTGTGAAGGTTCTATGCCCCAGTATAGGAGAATGCCAGGGCCAGGAAACAAATGTGGGTGGACTGGGGAGCAGGGGGCAGGGTGGGGGCAGGGGATAGGGGAATTTTGGAGGGGAAACTAGGAAAGGGGATAACATTTGAAATGTAAATAAAGAAAATATCTAATATTTTTTAAAAAAAGGAAGTTGTCAATGTGTGGTAGGTACATTCTTATATCCCAGAACTCAGGATGCAGAGGCAGGCAGATATCCATGAGTTTAAATCTAGCCTGATCTACATTGTGAATTTCAGGACAATCAGAACTGTATAGAAAATCCCTGTCTCTAAAACCAATAAACATCAATGGAGGAGGAAGAGGAAAAGGAAGGGGGTTAGGGGGAGGCAGAAGGGGAGGGGAGGAGACGGCAGCTGCTTCGAACCTTTTCTGACCAAAGTTGAATGTAGTATGCAGTTTTTCTACCATGATTACTTAACATTCAGACTAACAATGATGGGGTCCCATCTACAGGCTGTAATCTCTCTTGTCATGAGTTTTTATGATCAGGTTTCCTATACCAATAATGAAATCCCTCCTGTGGAGCTTGTTTCATATCCAATCAATAGGTGGTTAGTTAAGCCCATAGGGATTGCACCACTCTTGTATCAGCTGAGACTTACAGCAGGTCACATAGACACCAGTGGTGAATAAGACTATTGATGTCTTCTCTTTCCTTCCAGCCTATGATATTATGTAAGATAGCCATCAGGGAAAGAACTTCTTGATCACTTTGGGGTTGATTTCTCTATGTCCTGAATCAAAAATAAGTGATTTCTTACCCATTACTTATGGTTGTCAACAAATTGTAATAGCAATACCTACATTATGAGGGTATGCCTCTGGAGTTTCTGTGACCAATCAGAAGTACCTATCACATGTCTGGCCCTGAAATTTTTATCTAATATCCTATATCTTTTGGAAGCAGTTTTGTCCAACCATGAAGGGCACTTTTGTTCAAAGACACACACACACACACACACACACACACACACACTTTAGCTTACAAACTAATAGATTTCTATAAGGCTAATTCATATATCTTTAGATTTGTATAACCAAAAAATCTTCTCCCAATCCCCTTTTCCATTTACACACTCCTCTCTTTTATGTTACCTATATTCTACTATCTCCTCTAATTGATTTTTCTCCTTTGGTTGGAAGATTGGAGGTTTTCTTTAGGTCTTTCCATGAACCCTTCATCTTTGTTATGTTCTGCATGAGCTGTTGGAAATATTTTTAAATGTATGCAAGAAGGAAGGATCAAGCAGCAGAATAATGTAAAGTAAAATTATTTAAGAAAAATCTAGTTAAATACCTTGAGACATTACTGTAGAAAAATGACTTCTAGATGCTAGTTAACAAATTCAATGCTCTGTAATTGGATATACATTGTTTTTCAGATCTAGAATGATCAAAGTCACACACTGTTAAACACAATCTGAGAATGAAACAACAAATATTAAAGATTTACTTAATGATTCTCTTTCTTCTCCCGAACCCAAATTTACATGCCAAAGTCATGGCCTCCTTTATATTTTATCAGAAGACTACTAGGAGATATTTGGTCAATTGTTATGCAAGGCAACATGAATAGTCTTTAAATTCTAAACACACAAATCCCATTGTACATACTGAGAAGATACATTTATATATTTAAGTGTGTGTTTGTATGTGTGCGTGCGTGTGTGTGTGTGTGTGTGTGTGTGTGTGTATGCAAAAGTTAAAGCAAAAAGGTCATATGTTATAAAGAGAATGAGGGAGGGTATATGGGAGGAGTTGGAAGAAGGAAAGGAAAGAAGAAAATGATGTAATTGTATTTTAATATTATAAACTAAAAACATTTAAAAAAAATAAAAGTTTTAGCACAAAATGAACAATCAGAGTTAATAAGTTCTTCTAGATAGGCTCCAAATGATCTGTCATTTCATTATTTAAGTCACTCCAGCTGTTCTGACCATGGAAAACATTGTCCTTCTCTGCTTTTTCTTTCCTGTCAAGGGTGTGAATGTTTAGCTATACTTGTACGTCCTTTTTACATAAGTGCACATCAGTATATAATGTGCACTCAGACATAAACACAATTACACATTTATGTTATATTTATATTATTTTGGGAAAGGCCCAAGGGACAAACATATTCTTGATGTTTCTAAAATGAAATTCAGGCAAGTAAACAGGATGGATGCTGCCAAGGGCTCTGTAGTCTCATTTTCTCTCATCTCACTCCAAAAACAAACAAATGTAATATATTAAGCAAATCAGGAATACTTACCAACGTTGCTCAAGAGTGAAAGGTTCTACCAGTGCCTGTAGCAATGGAACTGTAGTGAGTATGGACAGTTATGTTAAAGCCTCTCTACCTAATCATCTCACTAACTTTCTCAGGTTTTCACAGTGAAAATCCCATTATTACTTGACAGTGTAAGATGCTGACCTCCATCAAAAGACATGAGATACACCCCTGGAGTGTAAACCCTAAAAGAAATCCATCTCAATAACGAATCTATTGCATGAATCTATTTCTCAGGAAATGCCAATGACAAAATGACTTTAAATATTTTTGATCCTCTGTATGTTTTTCTGAATAAGCAGATGTCTGCCATAACCTCAAACTATTCCCCTAGGCTGATTCAGTGAAACTCAGTATGTTGCTTTGAGTAAAAACATAATTGTAATTATGGCAGGCCAGGATAAAAAAGAGAGTGTCTCCTTTAAAAATAACAAATTAAATCTCAAAATTAATCTCTTATTTTACCTCATTAAAACTAATGAAAATAAAAATTTCAAGTACATATTATGTGCATGCACATAAGCTATGAACATTATCTTTCTAAATCATCTATAATATGACTTCGACAAAAATAAATAAATAAAAATATTTGCTAAATTAGTCCAATGTATGTACATTTCTTGGTTTTCTTTTTTCTAAAATAGTTATTTCATCTCAAGGAGATATTATTAAATATGACTTAATTGTTTCATCATGATAAAGAATATAATTGCTCTACTGTTATAATAATTTTTCTAGACTAAATTTAATTAGTGATCTTACAATATGTGCTGTCAATGATTTTGTATTGAGTACTGTTTTATGATTTCTGCAACATAATTTAATTAGAATGGCTATAATTAATGTGGAGTACTAACAATTTCACTGATATTTAATCTCAGTATTTGCATCAGCAGATACAAAATTGTGTTTAAAATTCATTGACTCAGTAAAATGAATTGCAGTTTTATCTGAGAATAACATTTTATGGTTCATAACATGATGTGGAAAACTTTTCTTCTTCATATGAACACAGGAAAAATATTGTCTATTCACATGCTTTTAAGGACTCAGTCTGAATAAAGATCAAACATAATTATGATTGCTTTGGAATTTGATAGAAAAATAACTCAATTGCATGGTATTTTCAAAATTAAATTCAAAGCTTTTAGCTTCTCTTTGTTCAGCTGCCTGTAATTGTTAGAAAATCTGATTATTACTGAATGAATGCAAACAGTTAGCTTGCCAGTAGGAAGCCCCCTGGGCAAAGGGATTATCAGTCCTAACATGGAGCCTACACCAATGTGCTGTCACATAGGAGGTGGAATTTAAGAGCTTAACAACTTTTTGTATTCCTGTCCAAGAAAGAATGTCTCTCTAAACTCACTTTTCAGAAAACACAGCAGATCTCTGGTATCACAATTGTTGTGAGCTGACACACTTGGAATTTAGTTTTCTAAGTCTAAAATATAAGGCCTAAATTACTACAAACAAATCTTAACAGATGAAGGTAAGATACCCTTGCATGGTATACCCATGGGCTGCTAAAATCAACAGGGAATTATCCAGGAGGATTAAGAAGGCAGATATGCAGTGACATACCTGACAGTAGTTTCAAAAGCAAAGGAAGAAAGGAAATTTAAGAAAGAAAAACTCAAGAGATATAAAGTCCAATGAAAGACTCCAAAACTCCCAAAGGGAGGCACTTACTCAAGCCTCGGGTCAGCTGCGCACCCAAGAAGACACTGAGACCGAACTTAAGATGTATAGAGAGTAAGATTTAATACAGCAACGACAAGAAAGAACATAAAAAGCACATATACCAGATATCTGGGGTCGAAACTCATGCAGCAAGGTGCAGAGGAGATTCGGCAATTGGCCCAAACTTTTCACAGGCTTTTATAGGAAATAGCCAAGGGAAAAGTACAAGTTTTACGTCACCAAGGTGTTCTGCCAAGGGGCTTTACATAACCAAGGGGTCGTGTCCTATATTTTGGCAATGTACTCGATCTATTGGAACATTCCGGGATAGTACCAGGAGGCCCCTATCTCAAAAATGTTCTTGGAACAGTCTTCAGTTAGGAGGGGTAGGACTAGGTTTTTTCAGGAGACCCCTTATCTAAAAAATGTTCCTGGAGCAGTTTCCAATTGGGAGGGGGTACCTTGGGGTAAAAAGTTCAGGAGTGCTCCGGGAACAGTCTCCGGATGGGAGGGGTAAGAGAGTTCAGGAAAAGTTCAGGTGTTCAGTAATTTTACTCTTTCAGTCCAAAGTCCATTTTGACATGCTTAGCCTCAGCTGGACTCTGTGCCCAGTGCCAGTGACTACAGACACAAAGAATCAGCACCATGGCTTAAGATATGGCAAAATACCACAGCTACATTTCACTGAGGTTTCAGTAGAAGAAGATCATAAGAGGAAAAGGGGTGAGAGATAAAGCTGCACTTAGTAGCTACCCTTGCGGGGAATCAGGGATTCAAGGAAAAATCACTCTTCTCATTAGGAGCAGGGGAAAGAAGTCATTTTAAAAAGATCTCACCTGTGTCTGCTGCTAGAGAGTTCTAGAACAAAATAATCCTCCCTGCACAGAGTACTCTGGGAACACAGAGAAGACTTCACTGAACAATTCTTTCAGTACTGGACAACAAAATAACTATAGAGGAGAAAAACTTATTCAAGCAGTATCATGCCAGGTGTAACTCTGGTATGAGCTAGACTGAAGTACACTATCAAGAGATGGGCATGGCAGCCATGCCCATGTGAAGGATTGTGGTCTCCCTTCCCCCCAGCCTGGAACCTGCCTGCTCTAGGGTGGAGCTACCGGCTCATTCGTCCTGCCACGCCCACTGCTGGAACCTGCCCTCTGCTGCCTGGAGGCACACACGTGTTCGTCCTGCTACTGGACCCTGAGTTACTTGGCGGGAAATTGGGTTCCCTCCCCCTTCCTTTATAAACTGAGTGTCTGGAAATATTAAATTGAGTCTTGATCAGAGTTTTGTCTTGACTCCATTGTTTCTTCCGCCCTATCTAGTTACCTCTCTTTGCAGGGAACTGCCATTCTCAGTTGAACCGTTCGTGTTGTGGACCGCGGGCGGGCCGCAACAGTTGGCGCCAGAACTGGGACCTGAAGAATGGCAGAGAGATGTTAAGAGAAACGATTGCTGTGTGGAGCTCCACAAGAAAGGAAAGAATCGTCGTATCGGAGGAGCATCGGAGCAACGGACAGGTACACATGCTAGCGCTAGCCTAAAAAATTTCAGTTTTGTAAAATGTTGCTGGGGATGCAGTAGGATACGAGCAAGTTTGAAGCAGTGCTGACCCAACACTGGTTCTGCTTGGGGTCAGCAGTTCGTAAATCGGAACTAGATATGGAGACAGGCGGTGTGCCGCAGTTTTTTTTTTAGAAAACTGCTTAGGTGGAAGAAAGAAGGGTTCAAAATCATGGATCAGGCAATTGTTTTTAGTTTTCAGGAGTTGCTTAAGGAAAAAGGAGTAAGGCTTGAAGTACAATTAGTAAGAAATTTTTTAGATAAGATAGATAGCTGTTGTCCATGGTTCAAAGAAGAAGAAACGATAGATTGTGGAACCTGGGAAAAAGTTGGTGAGGCCCTGAATATCGCTCAGACAGATAATTTTACCCTAGGTCTCTGGGCGCTTGTAAATGATGCTATAAAAAATGCAACTTCCCCAGGGCTAAATTGCCCTCAGGCGGAGCTTGTGGTATCTCAGGAGGAGTGCCTATCAGAGAAGGCCTCCTCAGGAAAAGATCTTCTTAACTCAAAAATTGATAATTGTGGAAACTCTGATGATGGACTGAATTTTAACAAAAATCACTCAGATAGAGGAATGGCCCATTACCCTAATGAGAATTGGTCCTCTTGCGAATCTCCCGCTCCACCCACAGTCACCACTTCGGGAGGTGCTACGCATAGGGGCACACGGCTAATTGAGTTAGAATTTGAAATTAAGCTTCAGAGGCTGACTAATGAGCTTCGGGAACTAAAAAAGATCTCAGAAGCGGAGAAGAGTAACTCTTCTGTAGTTCACCAGGTGCCGCTAGAAAGAGTTGTTAGTCAGACTCGTGGGAAAGGACAGAATTCGTCTAATACGCTGGCCTTTCCTGTGGTCGAGGCAGTTGATCAGCAAGATGCTAGGACCAGACATTACCAGATCTTGGATTTCAAGTTGTTAAAAGAGTTAAAGGCAGCTGTTGTGCAATATGGTCCTTCAGCCCCATTCACTCAAGCATTACTGGACACAGTGGCGGAGTCAAACTTAACCCCCTCAGATTGGAAGACTCTGTCCAAGGCTACCCTGTCAGGAGGAGATTTCTTGCTTTGGGATTCTGAATGGCGAGACGCCAGTAAGAAAACTGCTGCTTCTAATGCTCACGCTGGTAACCCAGACTGGGATACCAACATGCTTTTAGGAGAGGGTCCATATGAGGGACAGACAAATCAGATTGATTTTCCCGTTGCAGTGTACGTGCAAGTTGCGACAGCCGCACGCCGTGCTTGGGGAAAGTTGCCAGTTAAAGGAGATGCTAGTGGAAGTTTAGCTAGCATTCGGCAGGGTTCTGATGAACCATATCAGGACTTTGTGGACAGGCTGTTGATTTCCGCTAGTAGAATCCTTGGAAGTCCAGACACAGGTAGTCCCTTTGTTATGCAGCTGGCTTATGAGAATGCTAACGCAGCTTGCCGAGCTGCAATTCAACCGCATAAGGGACAGACAGATTTGGCGGGATATGTCCATCTTTGCGCAGACATCGGGCCTTCCTGCGAGTTCTCGCAGGGAACCCATGCGCAAGCAATGTTCTCGAGGAAACGAGAAAATAATGCATGCTTTAATTGTGGAAGTTTGGATCATTTTAGAAGTAATTGTCCTAAGAACAAGGGCGCCAAGGGTAGACAAACAGGCCGTACCCCAGGAATTTGTCCCAAGTGTGGGAAGGGCCGCCACTGGGCAAAAGATTGTAAGCATAAACCAAGGGTTTTGAGCCGCCCGGTGCCGGGAAACGAGGAAAGGGGTCAGCCCCAGGCCCCGAGTTACTCAAAGAGGACAGCTTATGGGGCCATAAATCTGCTGCCCAGCCAACAAGATCAGTTCTTGAACTTGTCAGGTCAAACCCAGGAAATGCAAGACTGGACCTCTGTTCCACTGTCCACGCAGTATTAACCCCAGAAATGGGAGTCCAAACTCTGCCTACCGGAGTCTTTGGACCACTGCCCACAGAAACCTGTGGCTTTCTCTTGGGACGAAGCAGTTCTATTGTAGAAGGCCTGCAGATTTTTCCAGGTGTTATAAATAATGATTATGAGGGAGAACTTAAAATCATAGCCGCTTGCTCTCGTGGTGTTATAACTATACCTGCTAATCAAAAAATTGCTCAACTTACTTTGATCCCTTTACGCCAGTCACTGTATAGATTCCTTAAAAGTGAGGAAGGACAAAATAATTTTGACTCCTCGGGCGTAAATTGGGTGAAATCCATCACAAATCAGAGACCTAACCTTAAATTGACTCTTGATGGAAAAGGCTTTGAAGGATTAATAGATACCGGAGCCGACGTAACAATTATTAGAGGGCAGGACTGGCCCTCAAACTGGCCCTTGACTGCTTCTTTGACTCATCTTCAAGGAATTGGGTACGCCAGTAACCCAAAACGTAGTTCCAAATTGCTAACCTGGAGAGATGAGGAAGGGAAATCAGGAAAGATTCAGCCGTATGTTATGTCAAATTTGCCTGTGACCCTGTGGGGAAGAGATCTGTTGTCACAGATGGGTGTTGTTCTGTGCAGTTCTAAGGAGATGGTGACTGGACAGACATTCAGGCAGGGACTCCTGCCTGCTCGTGAACTAGTAAAAAAAGGACAGGGAATTGAGACCTTTAAGGATCTTAAACCCCACTCTAACATGAGAGGTTTAAAGTATTTTCAATAGCGACCACTATCTTGCCTGCATCCCACGCGGAAAAAATTCAATGGCATAATGATATTCCGGTGTGGGTAGATCAGTGGTCTTTACCCAAAGAGAAAATAGAGGCCGCTTCTTTGCTAGTGCAGGAGCAGTTAGAAGCAGGACATTTGGTAGAGTCTCACTCTCCCTGGAATACACCCATTTTCATTATCAGAAAGAAATCTGGAAAATGGAGACTGTTACAAGATTTAAGAAAAGTTAATGAGACCATGGTACTTATGGGAACCTTACAACCAGGGCTCCCCTCCCCAGTGGCCATTCCTAAGGGATATTATAAGATTGTTATAGATTTGAAAGATTGTTTCTTTACCATCCCTTTGCATCCAAAGGATTGTGAGAGATTTGCTTTTAGTGTTCCTTCTGTAAATTTCAAGGAACCCATGAAAAGATATCAATGGACAGTCCTTCCGCAGGGGATGGCTAATAGTCCCACATTATGTCAAAGGTTTGTGGCGAAGGCAATTCAGCCTGTTAGACAACAATGGCCAAATATTTACATCGTTCATTTCACAGACGATGTCTTGATGGCGGGAAAGGACCCCCAAGAATTGCTTTTGTGTTATAAAGGTTTACAAAAAGCCCTAGCTGATAAGGGATTGCAAATTGCTTCTGAAAAGGTACAAACTCAGGATCCTTATAATTATTTGGGTTTTAGACTCACTGATCAAGCTGTTTTTCCCCAAAAGATCGTTATTCGTAGAGATAACTTAAAGACCTTAAATGATTTTCAAAAATTGTTGGGTGATATTAATTGGCTTCGCCCCTATTTAAAGCTTACTACAGGGGAGTTAAAACCTTTATTTGATATTCTTAAAGGGAGTTCTGATCCCACTTCCCCTAGATCCCTAACCTCAGAAGGATTGCTGGCCTTACAACTAGTGGAAAAGTCTATTGAAGAGCAATTCGTTACCTATATAGATTACTCCCTGCCGCTGCACCTGTTAATTTTTAATACAACTCATGTGCCTACGGGACTGCTATGGCAAAAATTTCCTATAATGTGGATACATTCAAGGATTTCTCCCAAACGTAATATCTTGCCATATCACGAAGCAGTGGCTCAGATGATTATCACTGGAAGAAGGCAGGCATTGACTTATTTCGGAAAAGAGCCAGATATCATTGTTCAGCCTTACAGCGTAAGTCAAGACACTTGGCTGAAACAGCATAGTACAGATTGGTTGCTTGCACAAATAGGGTTTAGTGGAATTATAGACAACCACTACCCTCAAGATAGGTTAATAAAATTTTTAAATGTACATGATATGGTATTTCCTAAGATGACTTCTTTACAGCCTTTAAATAATGCTCTATTGATTTTTACTGATGGCTCCTCTAAAGGGCGAGCTGGATATCTTATTAATGATCAACAGGTTATTGTAGAGACTCCTGGTCTCTCGGCTCAGCTAGCCGAATTAACAGCAGTGCTAAAGGTCTTTCAGTCTGTACATGAGGCTTTTAATATTTTTACTGACAGTTTATATGTTGCTCAATCAGTACCCTTATTAGAAACCTGTGGCACGTTTAACTTCAATACGCCATCAGGATCCTTATTTTCAGAATTGCAAAACATCATTCTTGCCCGGAAAAATCCGTTTTATATTGGCCACATACGGTCTCACTCTGGTCTTCCTGGGCCTCTGGCCGAGGGTAATGACCGCATTGACAGGGCTCTAATAGGAGAAGCCTTAGTTTCAAATCCTGTGGCTCTGGCCCAACGTGATCATGAAAGGTTTCACCTCTCTAGCCACACCCTAAGGCTCCGACATAAAATCACTAAGGAGCAAGCAAGAATGATTGTAAAACAATGTCCTAGATGTATTACATTATCCCCAGTGCCACATCTAGGAGTCAATCCTAGAGGCCTTATGCCTAATCATATTTGGCAAATGGATATAACCCATTATGCAGAATTTGGAAAACTAAAATATATACATGTTTGCATTGATACCTGTTCAGGATTTCTCTTTGCTTCCCTGCATACAGGGGAGGCTTCAAAAAACGTAATTGATCATTGCCTACAAGCCTTTAATACCATGGGGTTGCCTAAGCTTATTAAGACAGATAACGGGCCATCTTATTCTAGTAAAAACTTTATTACATTCTGTAAAGAATTCGGTATCAAACATAAAACTGGAATTCCTTACAACCCCATGGGACAAGGAATAGTTGAACGTGCTCATAGCACCTTAAAAAATTGGCTTTTTAAAACAAAAGAGGGGCATCTATATCCCCCAAGGTCACCAAAGGCTCACCTTGCCTTTACCTTATTTGTCCTAAACTTTTTGCAAACTGACATTAAAGGTCAGTCTGCAGCGGAACGCCACTGGCACCCAGTTACTTCTAATTCTTATGCATTGGTAAAATGGAAGGACCCCCTGACTAATAAATGGAAGGGTCCAGATCCAGTCCTAATTTGGGGAAGAGGCTCGGTTTGTGTTTTTTCACGAGATGAAGATGAAGCACGGTGGCTACCAGAGAGATTAATTCGTCAGGTAAACACAGATTCTGTCTCTCCTCGTAAGTATCATTCTACAGACTAAAATTTCCTCTTGAGCTGGGAGTGGAAGCTCTCAAAAAACACTGTTTCCTCTGAGCCAATTCCCCTACAAAAGGCCGGAGATAAGCTTTAGCTTTACAATTTGCATCTAAATAAAGTACCTTGACTTCTCCAAACAGAAAATTTACATTGCTACACTCTCATTGTTTAGTATTCTTCCTTCTCTCAAGCAGGTCAATCTACATTCTCCGGTTCTCCGCCCCGCCCCTAAGAGCAAACAGGTGGTTCTGCTAATCTCCCTTCCAGGGACATCCCAGCATGTGGCTTTTCAGTCTAAGATAAGATTTAGATTTACCAGGAGAGCTAGGGAAGTAGAAATTTCATATATATTTACAAAGATTAGTTCTTATTTTGATAGATATAGGCTTAGTCCCTTAACTGGCCTCTGGCTTTTCACCCTTGCTGTTACTGCAAGGTGTCCTTAGTTCCTCAGGCTACTGGGAATAACAGGGATGAAGAGGAAAGACTTTCAGCTCCTATTTTAACCAAAATTAATGGTGTTAATACTGACATAATTCTTGTCTAGGCCTTGCTAAATCTGAGGTTGACAAGTCTCACATAGAGACCTCGCAATAACTCAGAATTGCGATACTGATTCATAATCATATGAATACGGTATGGGTACCGCTTGGCGCAGGAGATCACTGCGGAGGGAAGGTCCAGTTTGACCGTTTCTGAGTTCCCTGTGCGACACACCTGATTTGAAAGAGGTTGGTATCTGACTCCAGCTAAAAACCAAAATACTTACGGCTCTGCCTCCCCTCCCCAAAAGATACCAAGAGCCACAGATGTGAGTTGTTACAATACTCACGGGAGGAATCAGGTTAATGTCCACCCAAGTCAAGGTTAAGGCCCACTCATCTACGGATGAGAAAATCATTTGATCACCTCTGTTGAGCATTGCCTATTTAAACTTAATTAATAGGGGGGAGAGAGATTGGAGACCTTGCTGTTGTAAGAGCAGGCCCTTCACTGCCTCCCACCCAAAAAATAAAAAAGCCAATTGGCCTTGTACTAGGAGCCAGCCAGTCTTAATCGCTTCTCACTGTTTCCCCTGCCTGTCACCCAAAATTGTGGATAATTATCAGTTCAGTGTTATTCTAAAATTGTTTAGCTAAACTCAGCCAGGGTTCCAACGCCCTACTTAAAAGGCAAACAGGTAGCTACCTATTCAGCATTAATTAGCATTATAAAGTCAGAGCCTACAGCCCAGTAGGCTGCTGGTATTTCAGTCAGTGCTTTTAAGACAGTCTCAGCCAGATACAGTTTACCATTAGAAAAGTTAGGGAATCCCACGGAAATAGGTTTTTTCTTTAGCCCTAGGAACTCAGGCAGAACTATTGAACATAGATAATTTTTCTGCCACAGGCCACCCCTTTTATTTTATTTTTGTTTTGTTATCTAATGGGGGGAAATGTGGTCTCCCTTCCCCCCAGCCTGGAACCTGCCTGCTCTAGGGTGGAGCTACCGGCTCATTCGTCCTGCCACGCCCACTGCTGGAACCTGCCCTCTGCTGCCTGGAGGCACACACGTGTTCGTCCTGCTACTGGACCCTGAGTTACTTGGCGGGAAATTGGGTTCCCTCCCCCTTCCTTTATAAACTGAGTGTCTGGAAATATTAAATTGAGTCTTGATCAGAGTTTTGTCTTGACTCCATTGTTTCTTCCGCCCTATCTAGTTACCTCTCTTTGCAGGGAACTGCCATTCTCAGTTGAACCGTTCGTGTTGTGGACCGCGGGCGGGCCGCAACAAAGGATGGCATAGCAACAGGTTTGGCATTCATTTCCATGTGAGAGGCTACATAAAAACATGCAGACCTATTACAACAACAAACATGAGTGACAACAGACAGACTCAACATTCCTCTCTAGTTCTCTTTCCTTGAGTTTTAATCATTTTTAATTTAATATATTACATCCATTTATAGACTAGGTACAGTCACCAGATATTTGTGGAACATACTAAACATATATACCAAAGAAAACAGTCTTCAACAAATGCTGCCAGGAAAACTTAACATATATTTCTGAAAGATTCATATCGTTAGCCATATACAAACTCATTCCAAAATGGATTAAAGCTTCATGTAAAACATGGAAATTTGAAAATGTTGAAGGAAAATAAATTACAGGTGCATGCAGATACTCAAAATGCCTCTGATAACTATGGAAATAATATCAAGAATTGACACAAGGATTACGTGGAATTAAAATGTTTCCAGGCAGCAAAGGAACATGAAGAAATATCTATAAATGAGAGATTCCTTGCTAGCAATACATGCAAGATGAATAGTATCAATAATATGTAAAAAATAAACTCATAAAACTACAGGTCAAAAATCTCTGAAAAAGAATATATAGCACTTGGGGTGCAATAAAATTTTAAATTATAAATATTGAAAAAAAGCAGTCTTAATAATTATGTGTGTGTGTATGTGTGTGTGTATTAAAATACAAATGTGAAGTGTAAACAATCCCAGAGAATGTAGAAAGACAATTAAAAATAATTCAAAGTCCTCAAGAGGCTTCTTTTTTTTTTTTATGCTATACATAAAAGCATGTATGCCTTTGAATTTTAAGCAGATTTGGGGCTTAATTTAGAGACAACACTAAAAAGTTTTTTTTTTTTCTCATTTTCCCTGTTTTTAAGAATAGAGTCTGTTCTCATATAATATAACCTGATTCCTGTTTTCCCTTCCTCTGCTCCTCCCAGTTCCTTCCCACCTCCTCTTTCATCCAATCATCTCCCTTTCTGTCTCTCATTGGAAAATAACAGCCTTTTAAGAGATAATAACAAAACATAACAAAATCAAACATAATAAGATAAAACAAAATCATCACTTCTAAGTTGGACAAAGCAAAATAATAGAAGGAAAGATCCCAGGAGGAGGCAAAATAATCAGAGGCACACTCACTCATACCCTCAGGAGTTCCATAAAACTACTAAGCTGAAAACCTACAATACATACAACAGTGCAGTCCCTCTGCTTGCTGATCTGTGTCTGTGAATTCTTATGAGCTTGGTCAGTTGAACTAGAGGGCTTGGTTTTCCTGGTGTCCTACATCCCCTCTGGCTCTCACACTGTTTCTAGCTCATTATCCTTGAGATTCTCTGGGCTCAGAGGGAAGAGACTTCATGGAAACATCCCATTCAGGGCTGAGTGTTCCAAGTTCTTGCATACTCTACCTAATGATAAGGCACTGAGTAATCTAGGAGGATGGTGGAGTGTCATTACCAGTTATTTCATTATTGCTTGTTTTGCCCAGTAGTACCTGTTTTCACCCTAAGTCTCTGGGCAATCTGGATTCTTGTTCTTGGTCACCTAAGCGGTGTCCAGTATAGGTTTTATCTCATGGAATGGACCTTTATTGAAATCAGACACTGGCTGGTGTCTCTCACATGCTTTGTACCACCATTGCTCTAACGTATTTTGCATACAGGACAGGTTACAGATGAAAGGTTCTGTGGCTGTGCTGGTGTTTATGTTTTATCTCTTGGCAGTCTTCAGAGTAACTTCCAGCACCAAGAACACCAGAACATTGGTAAATATTCTATGTAGGTGCCAACTCAACCACTCCATGTTCAATGATTTGGGTGAGTGTCGTTTTCAGCAATGGAGCCTTGCTTTCGGTTGATAAAGAACAATCTACTGTCTCAGCAACAGCCTGGTTTGTGTGTGGATCTCCATGGGAACCTTTTGACTAATGACTCAATTGGGTGTAACCCAGTTCTACTACTAGAAGCTTCTTTTTGCTGAGGAGATGTCTGTTTGAAACTCTGTCTTCCTCATTACTTGGAGACTATTAGAATCACCTCTATAGGTTTTAGGAAGTCTCCATGGCACTATCTATCACTCTTCAAATACCCCTAAGTCCTAAATGTGTCTACCTTGCATTCCTTTCCTCAATCCCATTTTCCCATCTCACCCTATCTGAACTTCATTTTAACAAAGCCCCTTGCACTCATGTCTACCCATAAAATCTATTCTATATGTCCATCCCAGAGAGATCCTGGTGCCCCTCCTTACAGTCCCATATCTATACCTAACTCCTATAGATCTACAGCTCATAGCTTAGATATTATTGATTTAATGGCTAATATCCACATACAAATGAATGCATTACATGTTAATCATTCTGATTTGGGATACCTCACTTAGTATTACTGGATAGAAAAAAGTCCACTACTTGATGTGCTAGGTGACCTGTCTCATCAAGTATTAAGCAATAATATTTTGAGACCTGTCTCCTGTGTTCATTCAAGCCCTGAGAACAATCAGAACTGCACTGCCTCTGTTTGAATGAGGCTAACAGGAAGATGCAATTGCTATTACAAAGTGTCCCTCTGCCATAGGATAACAACCTTGATAGGTGAAATATTAGAACTGCATTTTCAACAAAGCAGAGCTGATTGTCTACATTGTTATAATAAAAGCACACTTACCCTTCATCTTCCTTCAACATAGCTGCTAGCTCTGTGGAATGTATGCAAGAGAAAAGACAATATGCTACCTTTGTCTTCATTTACAATGATAATCTATTTCAGAAATGATAATGCCTTTGTAAGCAGGAATAACCAATGCAGAATTTTAAGTATCAAAGGAAAATCCTCATACTTATTCAAGGGTACAAGCCAGAAATTTTAATGCATTGACAGAAATATATTTTATGATGCTGTGGCAAGCACTTCGCCCACCAAGCTACCTCACGAGCCTCACAACCTGTTCTTTTTTAATTATATCCATATCTGCCATGGCCAGTTTCTAACTTAGAGCTGATGCACAAAAGGCAATAATCTGCTATTCTCCGAGATTCATACAGAAATTCCATTGAGGAACTAGACTCTATGCAACTGTGCTGAATGCGTTGTATCTATATTGTGAGTGGTAAAACCCTTTGCAGACAGTCAACAGAAAATACCTGAACTTAGAAACATGTGGATTGAAAGGAAATAAAACTTGAAACCTGTGATTCATGTAATGTATGTCAAATAGCCCAAAGAGTTGTTTGTGAGCTTTGAAACCTGGGGCTGAGAACATAGCAGAACAGACCAGGACATGCCCGGGCAGGCCCATCGCTTCCCTATCTCCCACCCCTCTGACCTCAGGCTGCTGATGTTTAAATGGACCAATCATGTAAAACCGCGCCAATTCCTCCCCCAGCCCCACTCCTTTTCTATAAAAACCCCTAGCTTCCAAGCCTCTTGGTCGAATCCACTGTCTCCTGTGTGAGATACGTTTCTACCCGGAGCTCCGCCATTAAAATACCTCGTGTTGTTACATCAAGGTGTTGTGTTCTATTCGTGATTCTTGGGTGCACGCTGAATCGGGAGTTGGGTGGGGGTTTCCCCACTAGGTTCTTTCAGGATCACTCTTTAAAAAGCTGTGGACAGTAGACTAATAAAGATGACATAAAACTCTGTCCCACAGTTGTCATATGGAGAAAAAAATTATGATGAAAATTTAAGAATATATGATGTAAGTACTGAGAAAGTTTAAACACAGCGGGGTAATTTCTGCAACTTTATATAAAAAATGTTACATTAGGAATTTGGGAAGAATATTTATAAATACAGTTTTTAAGAAAACAGTAAAAAGAACTGAGAATGACAGAAAATGCACTTAATTATAATATACTATATTATAATTATTCTAAGTTATTGTCAATTGGAATTAAGAGTTTAAAATTATATTTATTTTTGCACATATTTATTATATCAAAATGATAAAAAAGGCTAATAGAAAGATTAAACACCCCTTTATTCACATACTGGAAAATTTTAAAGATAAAATAAGATTTTCAATTATGGAGTAATAATGATTGCTTCAGTTATAAATAAAGGTTATTGTGTTTTCCTGTTTCAAGAATTTTATGAAGTATTCTAAACCGGGTATTTTTTTATTAAAATTAGTATGCTATCTTTAAATAAAAAGTGTGAGCATTCTTAAAAATCCCAGTTAATATTTGAGATGATGTTTTATAAGCTGCATTCACATATACCATAACAATATTTGTACCATGGAGTGTCGTACTGTAAGTGTGAGGATTCAGTGGTGAGATAACAAAGTTCTTCCCTCCTGGGACTACATTCCAGTAAATCAGCTTCAATGTCCATAAAAGCATGAAATTGCACTTGCAAAGTGATAAACTTGAATACGAATATATGGGACCAATATCTCATCAATAATAATCAAAACTTTTCACAACTTTAACTACAATCAAAACTGCATATATGTGTTACCTAGTATTTTTTTTCATACTGAAATCATTTCTATTTTGAATTTATTAACAGATAATTTCATCAGTGAAGTTCAAGGCTTTACATTGAAGTTGATTAGAGACTAAAACCTACATTATAAAATAACCAGAAGTTAATAGGTATTATATATCACATTTCTACTCTTAGGTAAATAGTTCCTCAAAATTGAAGATAAGAGTTGAGACAACAAATGTCTAAATACAAAAAGAAAGAATTAATTGTACTAAAACAAATTATTTTTTATTATAATACAAACACTATGATCATATTTATTTGCATTTTAAATACATATGCTAATTTTATGTGAATATAAAACAAAGTATATTATCCTAAATATTTAAGATAATATTTATGCAAATAGTTTTGACCATTGTGGAAAAGAAAACCATAGATCTGACTATTTGGACCAGATAAGCATAATGATATACGCTTGTAAAGCCAGACTGGAGATTCAGAGCAAGAAGATTATGTGTCTATGGTTATAGCCTGGACTATATGAGACTTCACACACACACACACACACACACACACACACACACACACACTTATAATCATATAAAATAGAATAACTTAAAAGTAATTTTAAGAGTGTACACTTGGTTTGTGAGAAAATAAACACTATGATAAATAAAAAAATATCATTAGTTTCAAATTTTACATTGGGAGACTATAAAATAGGTGGTTTATGATGTAGCTTGGATGTAGTCTTACCTAGCATATGCAAGTTCCATATTTAATCCCATCAGATAGAGATAGAGCAAAGGAGGAAAGGAAGGAGGATAAGGATCAGAAGAAAGTGAGGAGAAAAAAAAGGAAGAAAAGAGGAGAAAAGCTATTCTACTCACGTACACATTTGCCACATTACTTTGACAGCACTTATAAGAGCTGAGCAAGCTGCAGCCAGACAAAAGAAGTGAAGGGAATCTCAAAATTCTCCCACTAGCTGAGGAGCTGTAAAAATACCATAGCTACTAGGGGATGGGGAGACTGGCTTATTTAATGATAAAAGTTCCAGTAGGTAGATATTATAACACACAGGTCCAACCCCAAATACTGTCTTGACAACACAAATAGGACTGAATGTAGAATGAAAAAAATAATTTCATACTAGATTGGGATAAAGAGAAGTGTGGAGAGCCTGTTACTGGAAGTAGCTGAGGGAAAGGAAGGAAGGTATTCAAAATATGTTGAATGAAATTCTAAAAGAATCAATAAAAAATATTGTGAGAAAGATATAAGTTGACATTTGATATTTCCCATCTTAACCATTCTTAAAAGGATGAGATGATATCTCAAAGTTTCAATTTACCTTTCTCTGATAGCTCAGGATTCAGAACATTTTAAAGATTGCTTCTTAGTCAGTTGTTTTTTCTTTAAAATAAAACATTTATTACTACGCAAGAGCCAAGGCAGTGAAGCTATCAATAGTATGTCCCAGTTGTGACACCCATGATTGTTGTGAACATCAATGTCCACATGGTGAGATGTACTTAAAGGTGCAAAAACTGACACCCACATTCCAGTAGCAAATAAGAGCTAAGTGGACTTAGGGCACACTCTACAGGAGGAAAATCACTCCTGATATAACTAACCTAGCCAATTATGTAGCCCTGGTGAGATCATGACTGAGGCTGTGCAGTACAAAATTAAGTTAGAAATGATTATACTCCCAGAAATTAATAATTGTTTAGATTTTTTTCTTGGCTATTTTATGTCTTTTGTGTTTTCATGGAAACTTTAAGCTCTTTTTAAAGTTTTGATAAAAATTGTATTGAAATATCCATAGGGATTGTGTTGGTTCTCTAGACTGCTTTTGATAGATTGACAGGTTCAAAATATTAGTTTTATTAATCCTTTAAAAATTGATGCTATTTATAACTTTTGGTATATTCTTGATTTTTTTATTATTTTTATTTTTACTTGTTTCATCTTATTTTCTTTTTCACTTTTGGTGTCTTAATTATCTCACTGTGAAAAGACATTCATTTCTGTGTCTTCATTTTGTATTCAGCTACTTTCATAAATGTGCTTCAGGATGTCAGGAACCACCTGAGAAAGGCAAAGGCTAGCAGGTAACCTTCTAAAATGTGGCCCACTTTTTTTGCATAGCCTAAAACAGGTTAGCTCTGGAAGGCAAGTCCCTGAAAGATTTCACCTCAGAATTACTTACTTCTTGCAGCTGATGTATCTTTTACTATCACAATCAGATAGTCTAAGGATTCCTGGAATTAGCCCAGACAATTGGGTAGATTTACTGAAGATCAACCTAAAGATGCACTTTCATGAATGAATACTATTTAGATGAAGTAATGCTTTTCTAGAATTCTTGGTTTGATTCAAATAATCTTTAGAAGAAAATTCTAAGAGATGGTTCTAGTTCTTCTGTTAGAAAGATGCAATAAAGTTGAAATAAAGATTGAAATGCGACCAGTCGTCATAATAGTAAGTAAATGCTCTGCAATAAGAAGTGAAATGAGCTTTCATATCTACACAAAAAGAGACAAAGGCTTGGGAAAAGTTTATGATCAATGAAAAGCATCCATGCACAAGAATGAAGCCACAGATGTGCACTATAGTAAGGCAAGGCCATATGAAACTGTTGCTTTGAACTTATAATGAGCTCAAAGACTGAAACACTGCTTTACACTTAATAGCAACATCCTTTTACAACTCATATTTTTGTATAATACTTTATCTATAAGGCACATTTCTAAGAATTGTTGTCTCTAAAAATTCCAGAGGAAAAGAATAAAGATGATGGGTTGGTACCTTGGGGGACTCTGACCCATCCATCCATTCAAATGTACATACATCTGTTTGTTTGTATGTATGTATGTATGTAAGTATGCATGAACACTTGTGGAGTTGATTGAGACAGAAGGCTACTTTCTCTCTCCTCTCTCTCTCTCTCTCTCTCTCTCTCTCTCTCTGTGTGTGTGTGTGTGTGTGTGTGTGTGTGTGTGTGTGTGTGTGAATGTGTGTTTGTACATAACTATCCGTGTAATTGATTTTAATTATTTTCATTTCCTTCCTCTCAGGTTCAGAAAGAGTTATTCTAGCCTCACCTGACAAGTGAAGGGCTCTAGTCTGAACACTAGCAATAAATCCTTTCCTTAATCCCCCACTGTTAAGCAACAGGTGTTCACTCTTCTGAAGCCATTAATTGGCTTCTGGCCCCAGAATAACAAAAATCAAGGAGAGCAAATATTATTTGTACCAAGAAACTTTTACTCTAGTTGTTGTCCTTTATAGAACCAGAACAAATATATACAGTGAGTCTGGGTCTGCGAGAAAATCCAATGTGTTATGGCCTTTAGAAGGGAGGCATGGAGCTTTGGACGGAATACACAACACGGGAAGCTGGGGTCCTGGGTCTTCTCCACTACTGAAGGAGTGAGTACCCGTGCCAGTGACAAGGGCTACTGCAGCTGGCAGCAGCTTGCAACGGTGGTGCTGTGAGCCTGACCAGCTAGGTGAGTGGAGGCCCAGTGATGAAAGCTTCAGAATGAACTCTTCCCCAAATGAAGCTCAGCAAAACAAACACTCTCAGATGAGCCTCAGTGAAATAACGTGTGCACTTTATTCCATATGAACAGGGACTTTATAAACACTGAGGATTAGGGTGGGGTTTAGGGGTAGATGTTTCCTATTCACACAACTTGACTCTCTCTGCATGGGGAAGGATTCCAGGTGTTTGACCTACATACATCTTATGGTCTTCTCAGTGGGGTGTCGTGGTTATGTGATCCAAATCAAGGTAGATATAGGCAGGGAGAGGTTCCACTCCTACTACTCTCAATTCTGAGATTCACAGGGTACCAGTTCTTCTGTCTGGTGGCCTGGTCCACTTCCCTCATATCTCACAAAACAAGTATTGCCCTTTGCTGATACTCCATAGATGATCCACCACCATGGTTGCTTTCAGAGAGAACCAGTGCTGGGTTCAGGCTCCCAACATTATGCTGTTTGAATTTTTCCTGGAAGAGCCATATGCATAGAACCATGCCATTTGCAAATATGACACATTGAGTCTTGATTTTTAATTTGTTTCTCCTTTATCCCTTCTCTGTTTTTTATTTCTCTGGCCAAGAATTCAATCTCTATTTTGAATCATGTAGAGGAGAGAGGGCATTTTTGTCTTCTTTATTTTAGCAAAAATGATTTGCATTTGGGAAGGTATTGGCTCTGGGTATTGTATATTGCCCTTGTTATATTAAAATTGGTCCCAGTATGTTATATTCCCTGGGGATTTTTTTTTAATCATGAATGTATGCTGCATTTCTCAATAGCTCTTCAAATTCTGGCATGGATGTAGGGGGAAAGGAAACACTCTATTGCTAATGGTAGGAGTATAAACTGAAGCAGCTGTGGTGGATATAAAATAAATACCCTAGTGTATATATATATATATATATAAAGAATTTAAAGGGAGTTACCGTATACTGAGTGAATAATTCTCTACCAATCTCTACAGACTAAAACATAAACCTCAGTACTAGGAATAGGTTGCTTGTCTTGGAATTGGTGGTTACTGATGCTCAGATATCCCAAATTTGTTTATTTTTATTATTTTTATAATGAGCACTCATTGCTTCAGTAGTCAAGAAAATAATGTGCTATATTATTTTAAGTTTAGCCTGATAGATGTATAACCAAAGATCAAATAAGTATTTTATACCTTAACTCAGTTCATTTACTTCATGAAATATATGAAATGCATTCATTACCAAAGTTTTAGTGAATAATTACCATTACTTTGATATCACAAAATGATATACACTATTTTCCAAACATTAAAATTCAGGGATTGATTGGAAGAGAAATGCTTGTATGGATTTATTCATTTTTTTATTATATAATGAATGACTTCCTGGGAGCTATATCCTTCCTAAGATATTTTTAACAGTTTAATTATGAGGAGCAATTAACCCAGAATGCTTCTAACCCAGTTTGATTCTAAATACAGAGACCCAGAATATCAAGTAAGTTCTAAAAGTATTTTATTTTCTCCCAGTTTCTGGATACAAGAAATATCATTACCCTTTACAAATAATTTGCAAAATATTCTTTATCAAAATTTTGCATATTCTGCATACTTTTCTTTATTCTCATCTGTAAAAGAATACCATGATGTAATATCATGTTAAAGGAGAAAATGTCCTTGTACTTATAATTAATTTCATTGTATAGATTTAAGCTTAGTATAAGTTGCCAAAGATGTTTGTGCCTGTAGATGTGTTTATCTTCATGCTAAACTAGATCATCATTATATATAAGGAACATTGTACTCAACCTTAGACATTCCTGAGTTAATTCTCTGTCTTAAATCTTGATTTAAGCTAAACTTAATACAAAAGTAAACAACCTCTTTATGGTTTAAATTTTAGTTAAATAATTCATAATAATTTGTCAAAGAGATAAAGAGTTCACAAAGGAAATTTAGAACACTTTAATCAGATGATAATAAAAACATAAGCCATATTGAACACATCTAAATTTACATACAAAAAGTACTTTGTATCCTAAGAGCAACATTAGATTAAAATCCTTGGAACATTTGGGCACAGAAAAAGTCAAAGAAAGTACATAATAAAGATAAGAACAAACCTTAATGAGATGCAAATCAGAGAATAAATGCGTTTAAAAGTATAACTAGCCAAAAGGTTTTCTAAAAAGCCACATGAAAATCTACTACTATAGAAGCTTTCTAAAATACATACAAATATAAAAGGAATTTATATGGAGTTAGCATATAATGGAATATTTCCCCTTTAGACACAATATGCTACCAAATAAAGCATCAAATATCAAAAATAGATTACATCATGTGTCATGTCATTGTATCTCAATTGGTCTGTGTATTGCCAATATTATTTGTTGTGCACCACAATTTAATGAAAAGACCTTAGAACTAAAGAAAACACATATGTACCTCATAGAACATGGAAAAAAATCAGCTCCTACTGAACTGAAAGACTCAACCATACTGGCTAGCATTCATAGTGCTAGAAGGTAATATATGCATCAATAGAGAAGAAAATTCTCTCAGCTACAAGTCCTGCAAACTACAACAGCAACCAGCTTCAACACATGCCTACTGGTACAATCATGGCACAATTGGTTATTATGGGAATAACCAGCCACTTTCTAAATTGGATTTAGGGCCTGCTTCATGAAACAGAATTCATACCTGACACTGTTAATGAGGCCAAGACCTGAGACTCCACCGATCATGGGCCCTAATGGAAACCTCGTACTATTATTCTGCTAAATAAACATAGCTGTAAAAATATTTCTAATGATATCTTTTGGTACCCACATGTCAGTACATTACTGAACTCTCATCAAAGAATTTTCTTCTTGTGGTTTATGGTAATCAGACAACACAAATAAGAGATTTTGAAATGCTCAACCCTAAATGGTATTTCTGTATCATCCTCTTTTTCATCTAAGCTCAAAATTCTATAGTGGAAAGGGGGAAAGGAACTATTGTAAGAGTCATAGGTCATGGGTTACTTCAAAGAAACAGGGTTTTCCAGAAACACCAGAGAGATGAACCTATGAACTAACAGAGACTATGACTTATGGCCTGCTTAAGACATAGAAAAGCTCAAGCTAGACAAAATCTAGTACAATCTAGTGTTGTGTTTGTTCAAGACAGAAAATTTGAATAAAAGAATATACTGGAGAGCATATAAGAGGTCATGTACTTGTGAACAGAACTTGTGACTGAAGTAATGTTGAAAATGGTAAAGAAATGTTAGTTTCTTTATACTCATCTTATTAAGTCACTAGGATTTTCATGTGATAAAAATTTACAATTATACATAAATTCTTACTAACTAAAAATAGTCTTAGATGAGATTTAGGTCTGGATGTCAAATATATTTTCAAGTTAAAGACTATCAAAAATGAAAACAACATAACAAGCATCAAGTAAAGGCTTGATCAGTTGTGCAAATTATAATTAAGAACTTCTAATGATTTTTAACATTCTGCTTTGAAAGCATAACTGTCAATAAGTGGAAAATAAGACAATTGCAACTCACAAAAAAAATATTAATATATTGCTTAGTCTTCAGTTGAAATGTATATATGTGTGCACAAAAAGTATTTTCACAAAGGCATGCTTATATAAGCACTATTCATGATATTAGGCTTAATAAAAAATGAAACAATGCCAGGACATACCAATAATTTAATAAAAATTAATGAAATGTTAGTCGAAAACAAAATTCTAGATAAAAAATAAGAGGTTTGTGAGTGTGTGTGTGTGTGTGTGTGTGGTGTATGTGTATATGTGTGTGGGGTGTGTGTGTGAGCGTGTGTGTGGTCAGATGGGGTTTTCCTTCTTTTGGCCAAGATGATTGCTTTGACTACATTTACAATGTGGTTTTCCATAGAAAAATGACACTTGCTGTCCTTGTAGTCATGCTACAACTCAGCATAAATTGTATGAAAACTTATGAAAGACAAAATATCACATATCTTGGCATAAAGTCATAGTGATAGCTGAATTCAATGTCTCTCTTTTTAAGGAGTACACTTAGAAGATTAGGATCAAGGTAGCATGGTAGCAAGCAGATGCTGATTAGATGAGGGAATTACCACAATTTCTAAAGATATATACAATATATGTTTGGATGAGGGCATTAACATCAGTATTGTAATTACTCTCTTTTACAGTGAAAACAGACATAGCCTACTATGAGGAGTCATGCAGCTGTGTTTAAATGCCATTTACAATGAAGTGACAAACTTAGGCTCTCAGGTGATACTTTGTCAATCTCCATACTCAGTGACTGGTGTGACACATGGCTATATGAAAAGGGGCATGATTATGTGAGAGCTACGTAACATTTTTATTTTATAACATATTTTTATTTTGTAACATATTTCCCAGCTTCTTAAGAAATGGAAGTTATTATTCTATGTCTCCTTTTGAAGTTATTTTTATTTCTTAAACTGCCATTGTGTAATTTATAGTATAAGGTATATTTAAACAAGTAAGTATTCTGCAATATTTCAGCTTACCACATGAAAACATAATAGACCTTGTGTGATTACATTTAAAACTGGTTCTTCTACATATTTCCATTCACAAAAACATTTAATAACGTAAAACACAGCTTAAATAGAATCTTACACCCTAGTTCATATCACATGTAAAAAGGGGTTTCCTATGAAATTTTACTTTTTTCAGTAGTTAATTGGTACAATTTGCTTGTTTGTTTGTTTTTCTCAAAATTTAATGTCGTATTTATGTGCTTCAAGCACTCGGCTTTCCAATTTAAAATAGATTCATCTATTTCTGGCTTAGTTGGTTTTATGGTGAGATAATCCATTTACTTAAATCTTTTGGTAACAGCTTAATTAATTGGTCAGACAAATGTTTATGGAAAACATTGTAAAACAATAAATTTCTTTCTTAAATAGTTTCAAGTGAAACTGAATACATATAAAGCTGGCTGACTACTCCAAGGAGACTTGTGAAAACAAGCATATATGTCAATCACATAACAAGAAAACCACTTACAAAACCTGGATCTCAATTGGCAGATTGCCAGTTCTTCAGAGAATACAGTTGCTATGCCTGTGTTGGCAGATTGCCAGATCTTAGAGGAATATAAATGGAATTACCACTAATATTTTTTCAAAGTACTATGTAACTCTATTTAAAAATATAAAAGGAAACACTTAGAAACCTTTTTTTGATTAATAGGCCATCTATTTTGAGAAATTTTATTAGCATATATTTGCTATTTATCACACAGATAGAGTAGAGTCTTACTACTCTTTCTAAATACAATCACTCTTTCTTTTAAGCTACCATATCTCCAAAAATAAATTAATTCCTAACTCCTTTTTATTTCAGAACTTAATGTATGTGTACAATGTTGCCTCTATCTAAAGGAACATCTTTATTATTTACCATGTGGACACTTGATTTATCCTCTCACACAAACACGTGAGCCCCCCCCCCAAAAAAAAAACCCCACATACATCCAATCCAACTTGTTTTGCCAATTGGGCACTGTAAAATCCCCCTGGCAAACTCTGTAAAAGAAAACTGAGCATCTTTATCATAGGTTTTAAGGACTCTCTTCCATAGCTTCCTAATTGGACTATTACTTTATTTAGAAAGGGTGGGAGAGGTTGTCATAGAAACTTTCATTCTAAAAACACTATTACACTAAAAAAACAAAAAAGAAAACAAGACTCATACATTTGATTTGTCAAGTGTATTTAATGAAAATAAGGACATTTTATACTGACAAATATAGAAGTTAGTTTACACCCAGATTTACTGCCTTTGTAATGTATTTATTGATCATTAAACTGTCCTTTGTGACATTCCTTTTATGCTAATATATATTATTGACTTTCCTGAGATAAACTGAAATTTAAGCTCTGAGAATATCTGTTTAGCTTACAACAGAGTAAGAACAGTGGAATGTCTTTTAAATGGATAAAGCTGTCAGTTATAAAATAAATTTAAACAAATTAAAGCTTATATACATGACCCTTTACTCATTAATATCAGTCAATATCCCATTTCTAAACTGCATATATGGTCTCCAAAGTAAAGATAATTTTCCATTTAATCTGTGCTTAATTGGCCTGAATTAATTAAACACAAGTTCTCAAAACTCGAAAGCTCAAAATTAGTATCTACAAGGAAGAAGCACAAATATTCCTAATGCAATTATTTGTTATATTTTAAGTATGAACACAAGACAATGGCAGTATGGTAAATTATAAAAGTAAGCCATCTGATATCTCAGGGGTCGCACTGGAGTTTGTATAATTTAGAATAAATGAAGTGTCCACTTGGTAAATAACACATAGGATGTTGATTTAGGTAGAGACAACATTGTGCACAACTTTAAATTATGAGATAAAAGGGAATGGATTTAATTTATTGTTTTAGAGATGTGCTAGTTTTTATAAAGTATGTGGAAAAATATTTAATGTTGAATAGGAGAAAAGGAGCTAGTCTACAATACACATTGTGTATAAATGCAGAAAGTGGCATTTTCTGTTTTTGCTTCAGTAGCACCTGCAGTGTGTATCTGCAGGGGGTTGCAACTACAGTGTAAGAAGTGGTAAATGTAGATTTCAAGAGTTACAAAACAAGAAACGGTGTTGCAGAAAAAGAGAAGGGAAAAATTACTGTGAATGTTAGTTAACTTACAAATAACTTTAGGTAAGAAGGTTAAAAATATAATGAAATTAGAAGAACCAATTTGGTTTATATGCTGGACAACATACGATTCCATTCTCTTTTTTTCCAGTAATTTATTTATTTATTTATTTATTTATTTATTTATTTTTACACTCAAGATTTTATTCACCACCCCCAATGACCCTCCAACTGTTAAACATTTCATACCTCCTCCCTACCCTCCTGTCTCCAGAGAAATGCAAATCAAAACAATTCTATATGTAAGTAGGAAAACAGTTTTATTTGAAAGATGATGTTATATTTGCCTTTGTTTTTTTTTAGGGGGGGGGGCGGTTCAGATATGCTCACTTTCTCTCGATCCTGATCTCTCTCCTCATAGTATCTGTTGCTTTTGGAGACTGATACACCTATCAGTTGAGCATTGTGACACAGAATAAACATTTGCAAATTTGTACCTGGTATGCATTAGAGCCCCCAATCATCAGCCTATGTCTATGTGTCTTGATACCCTGATCGTAAGCAGAACACTCATTTATTGGATGCACTACTCTGCAGACTAAAATAACAGAAGGACAATAATTGGAGTTCCTTATTCTAGGAGGGAAATAAGAAAGAGAGGCCCATCAGATAATGAACAGTTTGGCAGAAGACAAGGAATAAAAATGTTCTTGGGGAGAAACAAAGAGATAAAGTTAATAAACACAAAGAGTTAATCACATTCTTCAAGAAAAAATAAATAAAAGCTCAAATTTTAATAGAAGAACCAGTAAGGTGAAAAATCAAAGACCAAATTGTGTTATTTTTCTTCTAAAAGTTTTCGCACTATAAGGAAAAACAGTTGTTAAATAGTACCTAGTGTGTAAGAGTTTAAATATAGAGGACAATAATAATATATTCCTGATATTTTCCCCAGAAAACCTTGCTTGAAAGGATTAGCAGTTACAGAGAGGTTGTCTTACTGTTTGGTATGCATGCTATGATGGAAGGCAATGGCTGTTGATGATTGTGATTAGAAGAACATTTGTGTGTTACTTTAAAAGTTAAGTTGAAAAGAAAGCAATGAGCTAATGTGCTTTCCATCCCTGTTAAACACACTGTTTGAAAGATTTTTCTATCAACTATTTAATGATTTTCTTTACTCTCTTGATATACTATTGCCATGTTACAGTAACTATGTACAAGATTGTATGTGTGATATGTAGTGACATTTGCTATTCACAAGATGATTAATGAAAACTGCAAACCATGTCAGATAACAGAAAGCAGAGAGAGAAAGAGAGAGTTGCTTGTGAGCTCTTATCTGTGCAATGTAACCTTCTCAATGTGTAAAGATCATGCAGGCTCTAACTAGCTAATTATTGTCTTCTGATTAAGGGCTGCTGTTTAAGCACAGTGGGTTGCCAGTACTTAGAAAATTAAAAACAACGGGTTTTCAAGGGGTGGGGGGATGAACTAAGGAAAGGAACTACTGTTGATTCCTTGCATCAATAAAGGATACACATCCTCAAACCTCTAAGTTTCCATTGGTTTTCAGGGTTGGAAAGAGCTGTACCCATATAACAAGAGGCCTTCACCCAATGGGAATTTGCTGACAGTTAATTAATATGCTCTGTAGCAGCATCAAAAAGAGTCGGGAACTCCATGAGAGAAACAAATGAAACATACACGTTCACTTTGTTCCTCAAGTACAGAAAAGTTCTGTGTAGCCTGATGACTGTAAACAATAATAATTTCCAAAAATCAAAGCAAGTCATTATTTTCAAGTGTAAATCAACATACACACACACACACACACACACACACACACAATGTTTTCATGGCCTGTTATATTAAACTAGAACTTTTGAAGAATTAGTGACTGACTCCAAGAATCTAAACATCAGCCAAGCTATAACTTCTTTTCAGCACAGTAATGGAGTTCAGAATTCCTCTAAATTTCCAATACATCTCTTTAAAATTTGGATCATTTAAAAAAACATAAATTTCAGTTATGGCCAAAATATTGACAGTTTTATATTGATTTATTTAGTATAAATCTATTTACTTTCTACAAAAACTGTAAATAGTTGGCAAAACTGGTATTAATAATATAGAATCACTGTTCTGAAATATGAATGAAAAATTCAAAGGACCTTTGAAAATGAAGTTTTTCAAATGACTACCCGATCTGTTTCACTTTACAGAGAACTTGAAGATCTGCCTCTTGCTACATATAATCTTCAGTAGAGGGTAGTATCATATGCCTTGTGATATCTCAGGAAATGTGTTTATGAGACTCAGTTTCTTCAAAATATCTGGCTTAGGAACAAAACGTAACCTATGGCCGTCTCCATTTAAGATAATAAAGGCTTTCTTGGTGACATAATACAGACATCAATGGACAGGAGTTGTGCAACCACAAGGGATACACATTTATCACAATCCCTGCATCTATAGCTCAGGGGCCATTGCAGTATAAGGGGTAGAAAGATTCTAAGTGCCAGAATACCAGGAAGTCTGCTGTGAAATGTTTTCTCCTAGAAATGGCTGCATTAAAAACAAAACAAAAACAAACAAACAAACAAAAACAATGGCAATATCAATGAACACGTTTACGTGGAACAGGGAAACTTTTGCTGTGATCCACCATAAGATAAAGAACTATAAGGAACTGAAGACTGGTGAAGAAGAGAAATTATACCTTTTGCTGGGAAAAAGAACCCTTGATGCTTCTCCAATGCAGAGTATTCACATGCACACAAACAACAAGAATGATCTCAGTAGGTTTTACCTAATTGTTCATACTTAAACACAGATATATACATGTACAATATGATAATTGTTAAAGAGAAATAGACTGTTCACGTGAGAGTTTTGAATGGATATGAGAGCGACTAGAGGTAGGAACATAGGAGGGGCACGAGGGAAAAAGGGAAGGGGGATGTGATGACATTACGTTTCAACTAAAATATTTTAAAAATATAATCTACAATTAATAAACCATCACTTACCAATAAGAACAAGAAAAAAGACATTGAATACTACCTACCAACTTGATATATACTAAATACTTTATCCCTACTCTCTCTGCACAATTTGTCATGCCAACAGGTTAAGAAGAGAGTTGCTCTCTGATAAGTCTTCTGAACTGGAACTTACATGAAAACACTTTCGGAGGACATAAACCCACATCTGTTGTTAACATAAGGAGAAAAGCAGATACTCTATGGCTTCCTTATTTGATTTGTTTTTCTATGGGTTGAATGGGATGGCAAGTGTTTACCTTTTCTCTTGGTTTGCCACCTGGGTCCATGGTTATTGACTCGATCACAATTTCACCTGATGAAGACCTACTCTATCATTACATCAGCTGATGCAGGCCAACCCACTGAGCTCTTTCTCATTCTTGGATCATTTATGAGCCATTTTCCATCTACTTCCACATCATTGCTGACATTTTAGCCAACTAAGGAAGCTTCTGGGGGCTAGAATCACACCCTTATGAAGCAAAGTTTACACTCCTCCAGAACCAATTCTCTTCCAAATCGCCAAGGGTTTTACTCAACTACTCTCCCATTTGTTGCTCCTACCTGAATCTACATTTATTTGATACGGACCTTACTAACTTCAGAATGGCAGGGGTCTAGAAAGTCTGTCCCTAACTGTACCTAACCAATCTGTATACTTTCAAAGACCATTAAAACTCTCATTAATCCCTCCATTTCTGTTCATTTCTACATTGAAAGAAATCGAGGATCTTATACTCAATAACTCACTGGCTCAAATTTACCACTAAATCTATTTCACCCTACATTTTTATTCATTACATTTGATCTTTGACAATTTCATAAATTACATGTGTATATGTATTACGATCTGATTGCTCTGAGCTCCTATATTTTATTATCTCCCTCCATTCCTTGTCAGGCCTCCACCTTCCTGCAGGACCTTTTCCAACATTTATATATTTCATTTTGCTTTGTTACCTAGGGGGTTTGAGAAGATCCATCTGTGTCACTCGAAATAGTTAATGTACAAAGAAATTATAGGAATCTCTTCACCAATAACTATGAAGAAAGATACAGTGATAAAGACACTTAGTGTTTCTTTCTAGCATAAATAATGAAACAAAGGAGGTTTGTGGCTAAAATGGGTAACAAGGAAAAGAGAATGTTAAAGGAAAATAACAGATAATAATTTGGAAAACTAAAGTTAAGCTATTTCTAAGACTTTCAGAGGGAATGAGCCACTTATTGTCACAGTTAAGGTGATCTCACCCTGGACTACTTAAGCATCTGAGACCAGCTCATAGAACATCCACAGGAGACAGAGTTTAGAATGGACAGTCCAAGAACAAAGGGATATCTGACATTCAACATTCCTTTGTTCTTGGACAGGCCATTGTAGGTCAATTGATAGCATCCAATTAGTAAATGACTGGTCAAGAGCTCTGCCAGGAAAAGACAGCAGCTGCAGAACTAGATGGAGAGATTTTGGCAACGATAGATGGCTCTAGAACATAGTCACTGAATTCTCTGACAAAGATATTGTTGATAAGTTGCCAAACAAGTGACCTTTCCTGTCTTTTTGAACCAAGCATGATGAGTGACAATGCTTCATCTGTATTCTGTTTAGGACCAACACTCTCCTCAGAGAAGAGATATTGCCTAAGAAATTCATAAATTCATTGTTTTTAATAGCTTAGTACTACTCCATTGTGTAAATGGACCACATTTTCTGTATCCATTCCTCTGTTGAGGGACATCTGGGTGCTTTCTAGCTTCTGGCTATTATAAATAAGGCAGCTATGAACATAGTGGAGCATGTGTCCTTATTACATGTTGGAGCATCTTCTGGGTATATGCCAAGGAATGGTATAGCTGGGTCCTCAGGTAGTACTAAGTCCATTTTTCTGAGGAACTACCAACCTGATTTCCAGAGTGGTTGTACCAGCTTCCAATCCCACCAGCAATGAAAGAGTATTCCTCTTTCTCCACTTCCTCTCCAGCATCTGCTGTCACCTGAGATTTTGAACTTAGCCATTCTGACTGATGTGAAGTGGAATCACAGTGTTGTTTTAATTTGCATTTCCCTGATGACTAAGGATGTTGAACTTTTTTTTTTTTTTTTTTTTAGGTGCTTCTCAACCATTCGGTATTCCTCAGTTGAGAATTGTTTGTTTAGCTCTGTACCCTATTTTTTGATAGGGTTATTTAGTTTCAAAACCCACCATAAATACTTCCTCATCAATGCTATAATGTTGGGAATGGTTGAGCATGCATATAGTTTCAAGAGAATTGTCACATTAAAAATATTTGAATATTTATTACTTTAATTATTCATTCATGACAATTCAAATGATCATTTGTTAATTTAAGTTTTTCCTTTCAGTTTTTAACAATTTTTCATGTATATAATGCATTTGGGTTATTTTCACTGCTGATTGCCTTCACCGCTTCCCCCACTTCCAATGAACTGGTTCATCCCAATAAGTCTTCTCACTTGCCTATTTTTGAAGTTATTGATATTTTGTTATGCACAGTTTACAAGGAATTATTGATATGAGCATTAGGGTTTATTTACACTTCAGTTTACTTTTCTGCTTTTTATTTTTAGTTTTTATTTTGGGGGAAGCAGAAACATACTATGTAGCCCAGGATTCCTTGAAGCTCCCAAAGTTAATGCTGATAATTTTAACCCAAACTAATTCTAAACTCATGGCCCCTATTGTCCCTCAGCCTCCTAAGTAGCTGGAGTGTAGGCACATGCAGCCATGCCTAG